>NC_084833.1:94560615-95810615 GCF_033115175.1 Lepus europaeus | reverse complement strand
CATTTTCCTTTGTTGCTATAATTATTGTAAACATTTTTTACTTATTTGAGAGGCAGAGGGAGAAAGAGATTGAGTGCTCCCTTCTGCTGATTCACTCCCCAGATGCTCCCAACTGAATCCAGGTCTTCCATGGGAGTGACAGGAAGCCAGCTTCTTCAGCCATCTTATTTCTGTCTCCTGGGTCTGTATTAGCAGGAAGTTGGAATTGGGAGCCAGAACTGGAGCTGGAGGTCAACTTTGACAGCATGCAAAATTAACTTATTAGAGTCTGCCTTTAAGTGATATCCTCCTATTTCTATATGGTGTAAGAACTTTACTATAGTTTATTTACACTTCTCCCCTTCTTTCTGTTCTTTATGTTAATATTGTTGTACATTTTACTTTTACTTGTTCTAAACCCCAAATGTATTCTTATCATTAAAAATAGTTATCTGAAAGAGATTTAAGTAATAAGAAAAAGGTGTTGCTGGCGCCGCGGCTCACTAGGCTAATCCTCTGCCTTGCAGCGCCGGCACACCGGGTTCTAGTCCCGGTCGAGGCACCGATCCTGTCCCGGTTGCCCCTCTTCCAGGCCAGCTCTCTGCTGTGGCCAGGGAGTGCAGTGGAGGATGGCCCAAGTCCTTGGGCCCTGCACCCCATGGGAGACCAGGAGAAGCACCTGGCTCCTGCCATCGGAACAGCGCGGTGCGCCGGCTGCAGCGCGCCTACCGCGGCGGCCATTGGAGGGTGAACCAATGGCAAAAAGGAAGACCTTTCTCTCTATCTCCCTCTACTGTCCACTCTGCCTGTCAAAAAAAAAAAAAAAAAAAAAAAGAAAAGAAAAAGGTGTTATATAATTACCATTATAGTCATTTCTAGTCATCTTCTTTACTTTGGGTTGATCCATCTTTCAATCTGATATCTTTATTTTTTTTGTTCCCAAAGGCTTTCTGTAACATCCATTCAGCTTTCTGTGTTTGAATGTCTTTATTTAGCTTTTGTTTTTACTGGTTATAGAATTCTAGGTTGATAAATAAATTACTTTAAAGATTTTTTTTTTTGACAGGCAGAGTGGATAGTGAGAGAGAGAGACAGAGAGAAAGGTCTTCCTTTTTGCCGTTGGTTCACCCTCCAATGGCCGCTGTGGCTGGCGCATCTTGCTGATCCGAAGCCAGGAGCCAGGTGCTTCTCCTGGTCTCCCATGCGGTTGCAGGGCCCAAGCACTTGGGCCATCCTCTACTGCTTTCCCAGGCCATAGCTGAGAGCTGTATAGGAAGTGGAGCATCCGGGACTAGAACCCATATGGGATGCTGGTGCCGCAGGTGGAGGATTAACCTACTGTGCCACAGCACTGCCCTGGTTATAATGGCTTTTAATATCCTTATACAGTTTTTTTAAAATATCTGTGTCAGTTCTAGGTTGATTTGGATGGCAGATTTTTGTTCTAATTATATGTTACATTTTTCTACCTATTTACATGTCTGGTGATACTTGAGTGGTTATTAGATATTACAGATTTTACTTGTTAAGTGCTGTATATTTTTGAACTTCTGTATTCTTGAATTTTGTTTTGGACATAGTTAGGCTGGTTGGAAAGCATTTGATTCTTTTGACTTTTGTTTCTTTTTTTTTTTTTTTGATATTTAAAAATATTTATTAGAATCAAGGACCTCCAGCCAGAGTGGCATGGAGGGGGGTTTCCAAGAGAGAAAAACTCACAGGGGACTGGTGGCAGTAGCTTTAAGTACAATTTCGAAGAAAAAAAAAAAGAACAAAAAAACAAACTTGACAATTAGATTGGCATTCAGTTACCATGTGGGGACAAAGAAACATCAAAGACCTCATTTACAGTTCCCCACCCTGTCTGGCCTGCTAAGGGTGGGGTAGAAAACTTGTTTTATTTTCTATCTTTTTTTTTTTTTAAAGATTTATTTATTTATTTGAAAATCAGAGGTCAGAGTTACACTTAGAGAGAAGGCAGAGAGAGAGAGAAAGAGGTGTTCCATCCACTAGTTCACTCCGTAATTGGCCACAATGGCCAGAGCTGCACCGATCCGAAGTCAGGAGCCAGGAGCTTCTTCTGGGTCTCCTACACAGTTGTAGGGGCCCAAGCACTTGGCCATCTTCTACTGCTTCCCCAGGCCATAGCAGAGAGCTGGATTGGAAGTAGCGCAGCTGGGTCTTGAACCGGTGCCCATATGGGATGCTGTTACTGCAGGTGGTGGCTTTACCTGTTATGCCACAGTGCCAGCCCCAGTAACTTGTTTTCATAGTAAGCTGTGGGCTCTGGAGAGGCTCCTTTGCTAATATCATGGTAAATTTGGAGATTCCAGTGGAAGGAGGGCAGCCTTTTTGATCTTGAAAGTTTTGAGGAAGGAAGCAAGTATTTTACACACTGAATTCCATTGGAATCCCCTGACTATTAACCCATCTGACTCCTCACATTCCCTCCTCCAGGAGATGGAAGCCCTAACATCTGTTAGTGGGAAGTAGGCAGATGATAGCTCTGGCTGCTTCATGCTGAAAGGGGCGTCTTTGGGAAGGGAAGTCAAGATAGGGTTGCGTCAGGAGGTGGCTTCTCAGCAGGAGGAGGCTTCTCCAGGGGAATGTAGTGCCAGCTTGCATAAAGTGCTTCCATCCGAGGTTTCATGTGCATGACCACCTAGAATTTTACTTTTTTAAGTCCGGAGAAAACCAATTTAGCAAGCAGTTTAAACTCACAGGATCTAAAATCACAGGATGTAAAACTGAGGACAGATTGACTCTTGTTTTTAAAAACCTTTGTTAAGTAGACCTAGAGCCCAGCCTAGAGCTTATTTCTGCCTACTGATGAAGCAATACCCTTGCCACTCCACCCAGTGGTTTCTGAATTATGAGATTTACTATGTGAATCCCTCTGCAGTTCTTTGGGGGTTACTCACTGTATGTCTGTCTCTTCTCTGATACTCTGTTCTATCAAATGTAGCTGCCTTGGAATTAACGGAGTCTTAGCTATGTCTGCTTCGCTGGAGAGTCTTTCAGGCTCTGCCTGGGTTTACCTTCCCAGTACTGTAACTTTGACTGTTTCTAAGATGGGAAGCTTAGGGAATCTGACCTGGTCTGAAATTTTTTTTTTCCATGTGATACTTCTGTAGTATAGGTTTGGGACATAATCTAAATTTTAAATTAGTTTATTTATTTATTTATTTATTTTATTTATTTTATTTTTTTGATAGTCAGAGTGGATAGTGAGAGAGAGAGATAGAGAGAAAGGTCTTCCTTTTTGCCACTGGTTCACCCTCCAATGGCCGCTGTGGCCGGCGCATCTCGCTGAACCGAAGCCAGGAGCCAGGTGCTTCTCCTGGTCTCCCATGCGGTTGCAGGGCCCAAGCACTTGGGCCATCCTCCACTGCCTTCCCGGGCCATAGCAGAGAGCTGGCCTGGAAGAGGGGCAACTGGGATAGAATCCGGTGCCCCAACCGGGACTAGAACCCGGTGTGCCGGCGCCGCAAGGCGGAGGATTAGCCTGATAAGCCACGGCGCCTGCCAAATTAGTTTATTTTGCCTGACTAATTCTGAACTGTCTTTGCAAAAGAATATATGATCATTGCTTTCATTCTTTGAAGTCAATTAAATTGTGGGATTTCTTGATTATACTTGCTTAGATAATTAATAACTTGCAATATTTGCATTAGAAATTTCTCAGGATATGTAGAAATCTGGCTTAATTCTAGTTTTGTTTATTTTCTTTTTAGAATAAATATGGAAATATTAAATAAATAATGAATAGTTGATTTTTAAATTCTTTATCTCATTGCTTTGGGACTTTGGTCAGCCATTATTATAACTGCCAAGTGCTCTTGTTTTAACAGAGATTCTTAAAGTAGTGATTTGTGGTAGAATATTGAACTGAATTTTATGTTTTAAAACCAAAATCTTCTATCAGTGCTGAATAGTTACAATAAGATTTGGGTCTTGATGTTGTTACCGGTGTTGTACCTGTACTTCATATGATCTCAATGTGTCTTGTTCCAGCAGTGGTCCAGAGGATGAGTCCATCCACATCCTGAGTGTTGATGAGAAGAACAAGCTGGGAGCAAAGATTATCAAGGCAGAGATGATGGGGAATATGGTAAGACTTTCATATGTTCTTCTTGAAGGTAGTAATTAAATCTTATAAGTAATTTTGAAAGTTCCTCAGTAATGTGATGTACAACGTATTGAAAATAACTGTTGCTTATTATTATTCCTTATTATTCTCGCCTGTTTCTAGAAACAATAATCTATGTTTTCTAAATACAGTATAAACTTTCTCTGTTGAATTTCTGAAATTCAAGATGCTAAAGAACCATGTGAATTCTGTTTTTACTTTTTTGCTTTGCTATTTGCTTTATTATTGCTCTTCTGAGCTGTTGAACGTTATTTGAAGTAGATACAAATGCTATTGTCTTCTTTCCCATTTTTAGTCATGTTATTAAGAATGTTTATTATTATTTTTTAAAATTTTTATTTATTTATTTTTATTTTTTAGTCATTTATTAAACTTTTATTTAATGAATATAAATTTCCAAAGTACAGCTTTTGGATTATAATGGCTTCCCCCCTCCCATAACTTCCCTCCCACCTGCAGCCCTCCCCTTTCCCGCTCCCTCTCCCCTTCCATTCACATCAAGATTCATTTTCTATTCTCTTTATATACAGAAGATCAGTTTAGTATATATTAAGTAAAGATTTCAACAGTTTGCCCTCATATAGCAACACAAAGTGAAAAAATACTGATGGAGTACTAGTTATAGCATTAAATAACAGTGTACAGCACATTAAAGACAGAGATCCTACATAATATTTTTTTAAAAATTAATTAATTTTCTATGCCATTTCCAATTTAACACCAGGTTTTTTCATTTCCAGTTATCTTTATATACAGAAGATTGATTCTGTATATAATTAGTAAAGATTTCATCAGTTTGCACCCTCACAGAAACACAAAGTGTAAACATACTGTTTCAGTACTAGTTATAGCATCACTGCACATTAGACAACACATTAAGGACAGATCCCACATGAGATGTAAGTACACAGTGACTCCTGTTGCTGACTTAACAATTTGACACTCCTGTTCATGGCGTCAGTAATCTCTCTAGGCTCTAGTCATGAGTTGCCAAGGCTGTGGAAGCCTTTAGAGTCGCCAACTTTGATCTTAAAGAATGTTTATTATTAAATTTCTTTACTTTGGAACCTAAAAATGAGCTCTTTAAAAAATTTTAGGGTATCATAGTACCTTAGATAAAGCAGGTACTGTGTCAGATGATTTGTTTAGTTAGCTCATTTAATTTCTATATTAATGCTGATTTCCCTCAGAATTGAATAGACAGATTCATGATTTGGAAGAAGCTACTTTCATTCACTATATTGTTACATTCCTGTTATGTTAATTTATGGTATGTTGAACTTGGTAGAATAGCAAAGCCTGATAGCTTTCCATGCCTTGACACAGAAAATTCATTTGTGGTCATATGTGTATATTCATCTCAAATTGAAATTTTAGTGATCATTAAATAGTCTTCTGTTTTGGTATATTGCAAGGGTGCTAAAGTTCATGGAAAAATAAGATTAATGATAAATTTATTTGGTATAAATATTTGATATATCCATGCCTAGGCTTTTTTTTTTTTTTTCTTTTTTAAGGCAGAGTTACACAGTGAGAGAGAGAGAGAGACACAGAGAGAAAGGTCTTCCTTTTCCCTTGGTTCACCCCCCAAATGGCCACTACGGCCGGTGCAATGCGGCCGGAGCGCCATGCCCATCCGAAGCCAGAAGCCAGGCACTTCCTCCTGGTTTCCCATGGGGTGCAGGGCCCAAGGACCTGGGCCATCCTCCACTGCACTCTCAGGCCGCAGCAGAGAGCTGGACTGGAAGGGAATAATTGGGACAGAATCCGTCGCCACAACTGGGACTAGAACCTGGGGTGCTGGTGCCGCAGGTGGAGGATTGATTAGCCAGGTGAGCCACGGTGCTGGCCTAGGCTTTTCATAATATGAATTTTTTGTGAACTGTTGGAACACCTAGCATAAGAATGAATTTCAAAATTTTATTGATACAAAAAAGAATCATAACTTTTAATCCTGTTTTTCACAGAATTTTTGAAGTGCCTTCACGTTCATACAATATTCTAATAGGACAAAATGTGGCCAAACACAGTATTTCTGTTTTTATGAGCATGTTTGTCTTTTTTTTTTGACAGGAAGAGTGGACAGTGAGAGAGAGAGAGAGAGAGAGAGAGAGAGAGAGAAAGGTCTTCCTTTGTCGTTGGTTCACCCCCACAATGGCCGCTGCGGCCTGTGCACTGCGCTGTTGCGAAGCCAGGAGCCAGGTGCTTCTCCTGGTCTCCCATGTGGGTGCAGGGCCCAAGCACTTGGGCCATCCTCCACTGCACTCTCGGGCCACAGCAAAGAGCTGGACAGGAAGAGGAGCAACCGGGATAGAATCCGGTGCCCCGACCAGGACTAGAACCCGGTGTGCCGGTGCTGCAGGTGGAGGATTAGCCTATTGTGAGCCGCGGCGCCGGCCTAAGAGCATGTTTGTCTAATAAAAGGAATATCTGTTTTTTTTTTTTTTTAAAGATTTATTTACTTATTGAAAGAGATACACAGAGAGAAGGGAGGCAGAGAAAGAGAGAGAGACACACACAGAGAGGTCTTCTATCCACTGGTTCACTCCCTATTTGGTTCACTCCCTATGTGGCTGCAATGGCTGGAGATGTGCTGATCTGAAGCCAGGAGCCAGCAGCTTCTTCTGGGTCTCCCTTATGGGTGAAGGGGCCCAAGCACTTGGGCCATCTTCCGCTGCTTTCCCAGGCCATAGCAGAGAGCTGGATCGGAAGTGGAGCAGCCAGTTCTCGGACCGGCACCCATATGGGATGCTGGTGCTTCAGGCCAGGGCATTAACCAGCTGCACCACAGCGCCATCCTGACATTCTTATTTTTTAAGGATTTATTTATTTACTTGAAAGGCATAACTACAGAAATGCAGAGGCAGAGAGAGAGAGAGAGAGAGAGAGAGAGAAAGAGGTCTTCCATCCACTGGTTCACTCCCCAAATGGCCGCAATGGCCGGAGCTGGGCTGATCTGAAGCCAGGAGCCAGGAGCTTCTTCCAGGTCTCCTGCACGGGTGCAGGGGCCCAAGCACTTGGTCTGTCCTCTACTGTTTTCCCTGGCCATAGCAGAGAAGTCGAGTAGCCGGCACTTGAACTGGCACCCATTTGAGATGCCAGCACTGCAGGCAGTGACTTTACTCTCTAGGCCCACAGTGCCAGCCCCTAAAAATGACATTCTTAAGGTATGTACTTCTTCTGTCTTCCTTTTTCCCCCCAAATATACTCATATGTCTTTGAAATTACCTACATTCAAAAATTTGTTAATTTATGTACTTGAAAGGCAAAATGACAGAGAGAGAGAGAGAGAGACAGACAGACAGACAGAGACTGAGACCCATCTTCCATTTGCTGTTACATTCCTCAGATTTCTGCAACAGCTGAGGCTGAGCCAGGATCTCCATCTGGATCTCCCACCTGGGTGACAAGGGCCCAATACTTAAGTCATCATCTGCTGCCTTCTCAGGCACATTAGCAGGAAGCTGGATCAGAAGCAGAGCAGTTAATACTTGAACCAGCACTCTGATATGGAATGTTGTGACACAAGTGGAGACTTAACTCACAGTGTCACAATACTGGCTTCTATTATTTATCTTCAAAGCATGAATATATGCTATATATATTTGAGAAATCTGTAACTAAGTTCATTAAAAATTGATTTACTAGGCATTGAGTTTATGATTGAGGTTAGGTGATGGCTACATGGATCATTGTCATGCTCTTTTCCCTTCTGTTTTATAAATTTGAAATATTCTGTAATGTAGAATTAACCTCTGTTTCTTGCTGTTTTACCTGTTTTTCTTTCTGAAGGAATTAGCTGAACAACTTAAAGCCCAACTGGAGAAGGCAAATAAATTCAAAGAAACTATAACACAGATATCATCAAAAAAATCTGGGGTAGAGGTAAGTAATAAACATTTATTTATTGACACAATCACCTTGTGTAATGTTTTTCCTTTCCATGACAGTGTTCTAATATGAGATGTGTCTGTGTGTTTATGTATACTTACTTGTTTACTTGTTTTTAAAATTTATTTTCATGTTTGTTCTCTTACATTCCACCATCATTCCCTGTTGGAAGAAAGCCTATGTCTGGGGCCAAGGAGACCTGCTTCTATTCAGGGCCTACTGCCTTCTGACTGACTTTATGTGGGTCAAACTGACCTTTGAATTCTTTCCTACACAATGAGAGACTTGAGTTAGATATTTGTTTCATTTTAAATGAATTATTTTGTTCTATGATTCATTCATCTATTGATGAGAAAAACCAGAAACCCCTGCCTGCATAGAACTTTTATTTGAGTAGGGATACAGTTGGTAAATACTACAAAGAATAAATTAATTTTAAAGTATTTTAGAACATTTTATATCCTATGGTAGGGTGCTAAAGATTTTCAGTGACATGTGGATGGGGGTACTCAGTTTGAATCTCATTGAAAAAGTGACACTGATGCAGACTTGAAGTGAATGAAGGAGTGACTCCCTTTGTAAAGCATTCTAGGCATGGGGACAGAGAATTTAAAGGCACAAAGATAGGAACAAGTATAATGTGTAGGAAGAACAGCAAGGGAACTAGTGTTGCTGGAGTGGAATGAATAAGAGAGCAGGAAGTAGGAGATCCAGGTTAGAGAGATTGTGAGAGACCAGGTCATGTTAAACTTGAACAATCATAGTCAGGAAGTGGGTTTTATTCTGACTGATGAGAGAAGCTATTAGTGGGTTTTGAGCAGAAGATATGTATTTTTTAAAGATTTATTTATTTATTTATTTGAAAGTCAAAGTTACTCAGAGAAGGAGAGGCACAGAAAGAGAGAGAGGTCTTCCATCCGCTGGTTCACTCCCCAATTGTCTGCAACGGCCAGAGCTGTGCTGATCCAAAGCCAGGAGCCAGGAGCTTCTTCCAGGTCTCCCATGTGGGTACAGGGGTTCAAAGACTTGGCCCATCTTCCACTGCTTTCCCAGGCTACAGCAGAGAGCTGGATCAGAAGTGGAGCAGCCAGGTCTCTAACCAGTGCCCATATGGGATGCTGGCGCTTCAGGCCAGGGTGTTAACTCATTGCGCCACAGCACCAGCCTCAGAAGATATATATATTTTTTTTTAATTACTATTTTTTTTTTTTTTTTTTTTTTTTTTTTTATTTTTGACAGGCAGAGTGGACAGTGAGAGAGAGAGACAGAGAGAAAGGTCTTCCTTTTGCCGTTGGTTCACCCTCCAATGGCCGCCGCGGTAGCGCGCTGCGGCCGGCGCACCGCGCTGTTCCAATGGCAGGAGCCAGGTGCTTATCCTGGTCTCCCATGGGGTGCAGGGCCCAAGCACTTGGGCCATCCTCCACTGCAATCCCTGGCCACAGCAGAGAGCTGGCCTGGAAGAGGGGCAACCGGGACAGGATCGGTGCCCTGACCGGGACTAGAACCCGGTGTGCCGGCGCCGCAAGGCGGAGGATTAGCCTGTTGAGCCACGGCGCCGGCCCAGAAGATATATTTTGATAGGACCATCTTGGTGTGTGTGTTAAGAACAGATTGAAAGAGAAAAAGGGCAGAAGCTGGAGTCTAGGTAGGCTTTGCAGTAATACAGAACAAGATAGTAGCTAAGGAGATGGTTAGAAGTGATTGCATTTTGTGTATGTATAATTATTTTCTGTATGTATTTTGACAGGGTTTTTATGATGGTTTGGATGGGATAATGAATGGGTAATAGGCTTAAAGAGAGGAGGCAAAAAGCAGCTGAATGAATAGAGTAGCCATTATTTGAGTTGTGGTAGTAAGAATAAGAGTAGGTTTAATGGCAAATATTAGAAATCTATTTTACATATTTTAAGTTTGGATTCCTTTTAGATGTGGAATAAGCAGAGATGTCATGTAGGCAGTTGGAAATAGTTGGGAGAAGCCTGGACTGGAGAGAGAAATTTGGCAGTTAATAGCATATATATATTATTTAAATCCATGATATCACATGAAATCCTCATGAGCATACATTTAAATAGAATAAATTGAAGAGCCAACTTGGCTGAATTGCAGTATTGAGAGTTAAGTAAATTAACTCACTCAGTTCTCACAATAGCTCTTGAGGTTGTTCATGTCATTATCACATTTTTATAGGGCAGGAGACTGAGACAGAGAGAGGTAAATAACTTGTCCAGATGTACAGTTAGTAAGTGGTAACAGGATTTAAAACTATGAAAGGACTTATGTTTACATGATAGCTCTTTGATGCTGAAGGACAATGTCAATAGTTGGTTTGGAGAATTAGGTTTAGGATTTATAATGAAGTTTATAACTGATTTTAAAGGATTATTCTCAATGATTACTATATTTTCTGTCAGTATGAAAGTAGATGACAATGTGCAAAGTCAATATCCGTAGAATTTTCTTCAGGTTAACATCATTACTAAGTCAGATTATAGTATAAAGAATGTGTTTATGACAGTTTCTGTTTCTGTTAAGTTGTGATGTCTAGTATTTAAAAATGTAGATAATTCACATTTGTTAAACAGAATAAGGGATCAAGAATGAGAAATTACAAACAAGAATAAAAAGGGTCTAGGGAAGGACAGCTAAAACTAGGTGTGCTGTTCTGTCTAATCTTATATTGTTGCCAAATTTTTCTCAACTGTCTTGTTGTCTTGATAATTTTATACTCTGATACTTTAATAATTTTTTAGTGTTAACTATATTAAGTACTAGATATTTCTATGGTTTAGCCTTGCCATAGGATAGTCCCATTTTCCAGGCCTATCTTCAAGACTGTCTTACATATAATGTATCTGTCTTTTTGAAATGTTTACATGTACATTTAAAAAAAAGTGTGTCAGCAATCTACTTTGCGTTGTTTGTCTTTGCCTCCTTCATGAAACCCTTTTTATAATCTTTTCAAAAAGTAGCAGTTTTTCCTTCTTTGGAAACCTCAAAGGCTTTTTGTTTTAAGAGCAGCTTTCAATTCATAGAAAATTGGCAGGAAGGTACTGAGATTTCCCAGGTAGCTCTATCCCTACATATGCGTAATCTTCCCCATTACTAATATACCCCACCAGGGCGGTACATTTGTTATGATAGATGGATCTTTGTTGACAGGTCATAACCACCCAGAGTCTGAGTTTACGTTAGGGTTCTGTCTTGGTATTTTATATTCTGTGGGTTTGAACAAATATGTGATGAGTTGTGTTTGCCATTGTAGTATCATGGAGATTAATTTCACTTTCCTAAACATTCTCTGTTTTTTACCTCTTTATCCTTTCCTATGCCTTAGCTCCTTGCAGCCAGTGATCTTTTTTATTGTCTCTGTAGTTTTGCCTTTTCCATAGTGTCATATAGTTGGAATCATGCAGTATGTAGCCATTTCAGATTGGCTTCTTTCATTTGGTAATGTTCATTTAAGTTTCTTCTACATCTTTTTGTGATAGACAGCTAATTTTTTATATGGTCTTTCTATTTTTTTTTTTTTTTTAAGATTTATTAATTTATTTGAAAGGTAGAGTTGCAGAGAAGCAGAGGCAGAGAGAAAGAGAGAGAGAGAGAGAGGAAGACAGGTCTTCCATCTGCTGGTTCACTTTTCAAATGGCTGCAGTGTCCAGTCCTAAGCCAGGAGCTTCTCCAGGTCTCCCATGTGGGTGCAGGGGCCCAAGGACTTGGGCCATCTTCCACTGCTTTCCCAGGCCACAGCAGAGAACTGGATCAGAAGTAGAGCAGCCCGGACTCCAACCAGTGCCCATTTGGGATGCCAGCACTGCAAGTGCTGGCTTTACCTACAGCACTGGCCCCAACTCATTTATTTTTAGTGCAGAATGATATTCTGTTAACTGTAGGAGTCACATTTTGTTTATACATTCATGTATTGAATGACTTCTTGGTTAATTCCAAGTTTTTGCAATTATGAGTAAAGCTGCTATCAGTATGTGTATTCAAGTTTTTTAGTAAATGTAAGTTTTCAGCTCCCTTGGATTAAAACCAAACAGTGAAAACCAAGCAATATAGTTGCTTAATCATGTGGTAACGGTATGTTTAGATTTTTAGTAAATCTCAAAGAATTATACAGTGTACTTTATAGAATTTATCTTTTCAAATTGGATATATTTGTACATGTGTTAGAATCTTCTAATCTACTATTCCTGTGCTTTTTCTGGCTATTTTTGTTTTATTTATTTATTTGGAAGGCAGAGAGACACAGAGACAAAACACACACACATACACACACACATGAAGTGGGGGAGAGAGAGAGAACTAACGAACATGCTCCCATCTGCTGGTTTACTGCCCAGATGCTTCAGTGGCTAGACCAGAACTATTGCTTCTAGGAATTCAATCCATGTGGGTGGCAGAGATCAACTATTTGAGAAATCAACTGCTGCCTCCAAGGAACCTGGAATCGGGAGCCAGAGCCAGAAGTTGAATCCAGGGGCACCCAACATGAGATGTCGGCATTCCAACGTACTTATAAACTGCTAGGTCAAATGCTGATCCTTGATACTACTTTTATATTGCTTATTCACTTAAAAGTTTCAAGCATTTCCATAAGAGGACAAAATAAACACAGGAAAAAAGATTTATATAGCTATTAATATACATTTACCTAAAAATATAAATGGTTATGTCTTCCTTCCTTCCTTCCTTCCTTCCTTCCTTCCTTCCTTCCTTCCTTCCTTCCTTCCTTCCTTTCTCTCTCTCTCTCTCTCTTTCCTTCTCTCTTTCTTTCTCTTTCTCTCTTTTTTTTCTGCCCCAAGAGAAAGGGTTTATTGGTGGGGTAAACCTGACAGACTGGAGGGAAGGGGCGAAGAAGGAAAAGAGAGGAGAGCATAAGAGACAGAGTGAGAGAGAGAAAGATCAAGAGACAGAGAAAGAGAGTGTTTTATTTCTTAATCTCAGGGTTGCACTCTTAACTCAGGGAAATAATTGTTATAAACTGGCTAAGATCTCTGCATTGAACATTTGGGAACATGATACACTTAATCGATTTGGAATAATTAATCAGATATTTTAAATTACTGTATGAGACCCTAACCAGTATGATTGGACCTGAGTTTGAGATTTTTGTTATATGTCAGTTCCTGTGGCAAAGCTTTGCTTGCCCTGTCAAATGATCAGTCTTTTGACTGAACTTTGCCATATTGCATTAGATTTTATTACTTACATTTACCTCGAGTAAAATTTGTTTGCCATTATTCTGTAATTTACATACATGAAATCAGGTCTTAAAGTATTTTAGAAAAGCAAAGGGAGCCATGTAGAGAAAGATGAATCTGTGTTCAGTGGAAACTGTTGAGTTGGTTTGTAGCTTGGAAAAAAAGAAAAAAAATGGAGCAGATAATCTGTTAAAAAATACTTCTTTTAAGGATATCATGGAGTAACTGACAGGCTGTATCTCAGCCATTGGGCACACAATTCTGATACTACTGGTATCTTTATGATTTCTAGTTCCTTTCTAATTTTGAACTGTGACCCTCAGAACTCAATAGAGTAGTATTCAATGTAGAATTCAAAGTGGTACACAAAGTAGAATATCTGTTTGTCAATCTCTTTTGGAAACTATATAGCCTTTTGAAGCTTCAGAGAGAAAAGCTTTTCTTCTAGGAAGATTCTTTGACCAGTAGGACACATTTTCATCTTCTTTGCAGAAATGGGACACTTGCACATTTGGTTCAAGATTTATCAGATATATATGAAAAGCAAGTTTCTGTCAACAGTTCTGAAAGAGTTCTTCACTGCTGTTAAATTACTTTATACTATCAGGGCCAAAAATTTGCATATTTTCTTCAGAAATGAGAGTGGAATTCAAAGCTGTTACTACTGCATGCAAATTTGATGACTTTCTAGAGGAAAACTTAAGTACTTCTACAAATTTTACTCTTTTATAGAAAAGAAAATCTCATCCATTAGAGAGTCAAACAGGGACGAATCCTTTAATTGTTAGCTATTTTTTGGAAATGATAAGTTATATAAAGGAGGGGAGTCTCTTAATTCAAAGACTTGTGAATGTCAGTGTGGTTTTAGTGAAGTCATCAGCACTTATAATCATTAGTTTGCTTATTTGTCTTTCTCTTTATGGTATATTTAGTGTTATTCTTCCAATTAATATCTAGTTTCTAGGGTAATTTTGGCACAGTGTAGAACATCTAAGAGATATTGAAATATTTTTATGTGAATATCTGATTTTTTTGTATTTTTTTAATTGTAAATTTTAAATATGATCCTTGGTGTTTGAAATCATCTATCTGGACTTTCCATGATTGTAGATTTTACTTAAAAATAACTCAATAACTCAATTACATAGCATCCCTGTATAATATGTGCTTGGACATTGAATGGTGAGGTCCACTGAATTTTGGAGAGTGCCAATTTTAGCAAAAATATAATCCCAATTCCTTATTTTTAAAAAAGTTTTATTTAGATCAAAGTCAGAATTACAGAGAGATAGGATGAGACAGAGAGATCTATTCTCTGGGTTACTCCTGAGATACCTATAATGGCCAGCCCTTGGCCAGGCCAAAGCCAGAAGCCAGGAGCTTCTTCCAGGTTTCCCATGTGGATGGTAGGGGCCATCTTCTACTGCTTTCCCAGGCCATTAGCAGGGAGCTGGATTGGAAGTGGAACAGCCAGGACATGAACCAGTGCCCATATGGATGGTATGCCAGCATTGCAGGTAGTGTCTTTATCCACTGTCATGATGTTGGCCTCTCTAGTTCGTTTTTTTTTTTTTTTTAAGATTTATTTTATTTATTTGAAAGAGAGTTACAGAGAAAGGTAGAGACACAGAGAGAGGTCCTCCATCTGCTGGTTCACTCCCCAGATGGCCACAATGGCCGGAGGTGCACCAATCCGAAACCAGGAGCCAGGAGCTTCTTCTGGGTCTCCCACGTGGGTACAGGGGCCCAAGGACTTGGGCCATCTTCTACTGCTATCCCAGGCCATAGCAGAGAGCTGGTTTGGAGGAGGAGCAGCTGGGACTAGAACCAGCGCCCATATGGGATGCTTGCGTCTCAGGCCAGGGCTTTAACCCGCTGCGTCATGGCGCCGGCCCCTTCTCTATTTCTTTAATATATTAGTTCCCAGATGACCCCTAAAATAATAATAATCCTTCAGTTAAGTAATATCCTGCACACATTTAATACAAAAGAATTTAGCTTTATATTTTGTAAAAAACAGTACAGGAAATTCAGCTTGTTATTTGCATTAAAGAATGAAGTAGTCATTGCATAGTGGGGCAGTGGCTTTAAAGTTGTGTTCACACTGTTGATAAAGAAGCAATGTATTATTATGGTCCTTGTGCAGCTACATAAATAGAGTTTACAGATGTTCCTCTTGAAGAAATCAAGGAATTTACTAAAATGATCTTAGAGATCATAGAAACATTAATAAATAAATAGGAAACAGATAAGCTCATAGTTTTATATGTAACATCATTTTTTTGAATGGTGATTTAAAGTCTTTTCAGTAATAGTTTGATAATACTTGATTATTGCCTTAACATTGCCATTGGATTTGATTTTAAGGTATGTCATAAGTCCCCTATGCTGATGTTACTGTGATTCCCATAATATGTAAACTCTTAGATTATTTTTTATATTTTATACCAATTTTTGCAGTTGGTCCCCATGACCATAGTAAAACAGACAAATTTATAACAAGACTGTGAAAATTGAGTTTGTGATTTGCTTTCAGTTTTTAAGGAGTGAGATTTAACCTTTATTCAATATATATTTTTCAGTTCCTTATTTGTATAGGGCAGTGTGTTCTCAATTTTCCATAGCAAATATTTTGATTTTAAAATCAACATTATTGTAGCTTTGCACTTACTGTACTATTTGTGTCATCATCTTACTGTTAATATACTTTACTTTCCCTGACACTTAGTGAGTACACAAAATGTTCATGTTAGTCATTTAGCAGCCATACTAATTAGGCCATTAAAAATAGATCCATGGATATACCTGTTTTTTGTATGATTCAACTTATTTTTTTACCCTCCTTAAAGTATCTTTCATGTCTGTGCTATACAGCTAGAAGTAATTGTTATATACTATTGGAGGATTATTTCTTTAAATAGCAGATTTTTAGCTAAATAAAATAAAAAATCCAATTTCTAGATGATATATAAATGCAAACTCATAGCATATAGAATATTAGACTGTTTTCTATCCTTATACTTCAGATAAAATTCTTTTTTTTTTTTTGATTTTTGTGTCTAACATGCTGTCTAAAGGTGACAGTCATCTCTTTTCTTGACATCTGAAGTAGCTGCTTTCCCTCCTGCCTTTGCCCAGTCTTTGCTTGCCCTCAGTGCCTTTGCAGAGTGCAGAGTCTTTTCCTTGGCCTAGTATATTTCTCTCCATTCTTCCCTGATTTACCTCCTGTTTATTCTTTAGGTCTTAATCCACACATCATATATTTCATTGGAAGATAATTCTATCTGAATAGAGAACATATTGAAAAGAGAACATATATTTGTTGTAGTAATATGTAGTTACAACTTTGATCATTCCTCAAAGGAAAAGTATAGAAATAAGGATGTACTGAAAAGTATAATGGTGTCAAGAGAATGTTCTGAGGCTATCCACCATTATATTTGAATCCTATCTCCATTTTTGTAATCTTACCAAAGGCAAAATTATCTTTTTTCTTATTTTTTATAAAGATTTATTTTATTTATTTGAAAGAGTTATGGAGAGAGATAGAAACAGAGAGAGAGAGGGAGAGGTGTTTTCCTCCTCTGGTTCACTTCCCAAATGGCCATGACAGATGGAGCTGAGCTGATGTGAAACCAGGAAGCCAGGAGCTTCTTCTGGGTCTCCCATGTGTTTGCACGGGCCAAAGGACTTGGGCCATCCTTTGCTGCTCTCCGAGGCACATTTGCAGGGATTTGGATTGGAAGTGGAGCATCTGGGACTTGAATCAGCACCAATATCGGATGCTGGTGCTGCAGGTGGGGTGTTAACAAGCTGTGCCACAGCACCAGCCCCCAAAATTATCCTTTTTATGACTACTATCTGTAGGATTTATTTGTATGGCATAAAAGTAATCTTTAGTATGGCTATGTATTACCTGGATGGAAGTATTGACCCAGAGGCACCAGTCATTGATAGGAAAATACTCACATGATTATAGACCATATTTAATACTTAATGCTTTCTGGGGTAGTCATAACAGTTGAGTTTTGGAATGAAGAAGTGTGTTGTGGATTATCTGAAATTTTGAAAAGAACTCTGTGATACTTAAGCCCTGACTAGTTGTTTTCTTTACAATTGAAAAATTACCCAGCAACAACTCCCCTCCATCAGTTTGCTTCTCTTCTCCAACATGTTGACTAGTTTTTTTTTTATCACTAAGTTTGCTATCAGCATTTCATTCTTTTTTTTTTTTTATTTCTTCCCACAGAAACCTTTTATTTAAGGAATACAAACGTCATGCATTTTATAAATATAACTTTAGGAACATAGTTTTTCTTACCACTGTAACTGCCCTTCCACCCATACTCCCTCCCCTCTTCTTCATCCCACTCCTATACCTATTCTTATTTTTTTACTAAGATTTCTTTTCTTTCCTTCCTTCCTTTTTTATTTTATTTTATTTATAACTCTATAGAGTTATAGACAGTGAGAGAGAGGAGAGAGACAGACAGAGAGAAAGATCTTCCTTCCGTTGGTTCAACCCCTAATTCAACCCCTAAATGGCCGCTACGGCCAGAATTGCACCGATCCGAAGTCAGGAGCCAGGTGCTTTCTCCTGATCTCCCATGCAGGTGCAGGGGCCCAAGCACTTGGGCCATCCTCCACTGCTTTCCTGGGCCACAGCAGAGAGCTGGACTGGAAGAGGAGCAACCGGGACTAGAACCCGGTGCCCATATGGGATGCTCGTGCCACAGGCAGATGATTAATCAAGTGAGCCACGGCGCCGGCCCCAAGATTTATTTGCAATAGATGTTATACATATATGATTAACTTTATACCAAGTGTAGAGTTCTACAAATTGTATATTAAAAAAAAAAAGTTGAGACAAGGACTGTTCAAAGTCCATTGCATTTCAAAGTGTTAATTTCACTTTTATTGATTACCTTTTAGATGCTCTATTCTCACAGATCAGAGAGAATATATGGTATTTGTCCTTTTTGGGACTGGCTTATTTCACTAAGTATGATGTTTTCCAATTTCATCCATTTTGTTGAAAACAACAGGATTTCATTTTTTACTGCTGTATAGAATTTCATGGTGTATATATTCCATAATTTCTTTATCCAGTTTCAGTTGGTGGGCATTTGGGTTAATTCTACATCTTAGCTATTATGAATTGAGCTGCAATAAACCTGGGGGTACAGATAACTCATTTTCATTTGCCTTGGTAAATTCCCAGGAGTGGGATGACTGGGTCATATGGTAGGTCTGTATTCAGATTTCTGAGATATCTCCGTACTGTCTTCCATGGTGGCTTTACCAGTTTACATTCCCACCAACAGTGGATTAGGGTACCTTTTTCTCTCACATCCTTGTTAGCATTTGTTGTTTGTTGATTTCTCTATGAAAGCCATTCTGACAGGGGTGAGATAAAACCTCATGTGATTTTGATTTGCATTTCACTGATGGCTAGTTATCCTGAGCACTTTTTCATGTGTCTGTTGACCATTTGGATTTTCTCTTTTGATAAATGCCTGTTTAAGTTGTTTGCTCATTTCTCAATAGAGTTTTTGTTGTTGTTGAGTTTCTTGATCTTTTTATGTATTTTGGTTATTAATCCTTTATCAGTTGTATAGTTTGCAAATAATTTCTCCTATTCTGTCAGTTGCCTGTTCACTTTGCTGAGTGTTTTTTTGCAGTGCAGAAGTTTCTCAATTTGATGTCATCCCATTTGTCAATTTTGGCTTTGATTGCCTGTGCCTCTGTGGTCTTTGCCTATGCCAATGTCTTGCAGGGTTTCCTCAATGTTCTCTAGTAATTTGATGGTATTTGGTCATAGATTTAGGTCTTTAATCCATTTTGCGTGGATTTTTGTGTAAGGTGTAAGGTGGCGGTCTTGCTTCATACTTCTGCCTGTGGAGATCCAGTTTCCCCAGCACCATTTGTTCAAGAGACTGTCCTTGCTCCAGGAATTGATTTTAGCTCTTTTGTCGGAGATAAGTTTGTTGTAGACGTGTGGGTTGATTTCTGGCATTTCTGTTCTGTGTTTCCATCTGTTTTTGTACTAGTACCAAGCTGTTTTGATTATAATTGCCCTGTAGTATGTCTTCAAATATGGTATTGGGATGCCTCTGGCTCTTTTTTTTTTTTATGATTTATTTTATTTATTTGAAAGAGTTGCAAAGAGGTAGAGACAGAGAGAGACGTCTTCCATCTGCTGGTTCACGCCCCAGAAAGCCACAATGGCTGGAGTTGAGCTCCTTTCCCAGGCACATTACTGGGGAGCTGGACTGGAAGTGGATCAGCCGGGTCTCAAAGCCTCAACCAAATGGGATGTCGGCACTTCAGGCAAGGGCTTTAACCCGCTATACCACAGCACCAGCCCATGGCTTTGTTTTTGTTGTATAATATTGCTTTAGCTATTTGAGGTCTCCTGTGTCTCCATATGAATTTCAGCATCATTTTTTCTAGATCCGTGAATAATGTCCTTGGTATTTTGATTGGTATCACATTAAATCCATAACTTTCTTTAGGTAGTATGGATATTTGGATGGTATTGATTCTTCCAGTCCATGAACATGGAAGATTTTTGTATTTTTTGTGTCTTATTTCTTTCTTTAATGTTTTGTAATTCTCATCGTAGAGACTTTTGACATCCTTGGTTAAATTTATTCCAACATAGTTGATTTTTTTGTAGCTATTGTTAATGGAATGAATCTTAGAAGTTCTTTTTCAGCCATGGCATTGTCTGTATATACAAAGATTATTGGTTTTTATCTGTTGATTTTTATATCCTGCCACTTTATCAATCTCCTCTCTGAATTCCAATAGTCCCTTAGTGGAGTCTTTTGGAGCCTCTGTATATATAGAATCATGTCATCTGCAAAGAGGGATAGGATAGTTTGACTTCCTTCTTTGATTTCTTTTTCTTGCCTAATGGCTCTGGTTAAAACTTCTATGGCTGTATTGAATAGCAGGGGTAAGAGTGGGCATCCGTTTCTGGTTCTGGATATCAGTGGGAATGCTTTCAACTTTTCCCTATTCAATAGGATGCTGCTTTTGGGTTTGTCATAAATTGCTTGGTTGTGTTGAGGAGTGTTCCTTCTATGCCTAATTTTCTTAAAATTTTCATCATGAAAGGGTGTTGTATTTTACCAAGTACTTTCTTTGCATCTATTGAGATAATCATATTGTTTTTTTATCTTTCTTAATGTGATGTATCACATTGATTGATTTGCTAATATTGAACTATCTCTGCATATTTGGATAAATTCTGCTTGTTCTGAATGATCTTTCTGATGTGTTGTTTGATTTGAATGGCTAGTATTTTGTTGAGGATTTTGGCATCTACATTCATCAGGGAAATTGGTCTGTAATTCTCTTTCTCTGTTATATCTTTTTCATGTTTAGGAATTAAGATGATGTTGGCTTCATAGAACGATTTTGGGAGGATTCCCTCCCTTCCAGTTGTTTTGAATAACTTGAGAAGAATTGGAGTTTTTTAAATTTCTGGTAGAATTCAGCAGTAAAGCCATGCCGTCCTGGGCTTTTCTTTGTTTGTAGGGTCTTTATTACTTATTCAATTTCTGTCTTGGTTATGGGTCTGTTTAGGTTTGCTATGTCTTCATGCTTCTATTTAGGTGGATTTTATGTGTGCAGGAATCTATCGATTTTTTCTTGGTTTCTCAATTTGTTGGCACACAGCTTTTTGTAGTAATTCCTGATGATTCTTTTTATTTCTGTGGTGTCATTAAATTTCCTTCTTTTTCTCTAAATTTATTGATTTGAGTCTTCTCCTATTTGCAGTTAGTTGGACCAAAGGTGTGTCAATTTTTTTCAGTAAACCAGCTCTTCATTTTGCTAATCTTTCTTTTTTTATTTTGTTATTTTAATTAATTTATTTTTTTCTCTAATTTTAATTCTTTCTTTTCTCCTACTACTTCTGGGTTGATTTGCTGTTGTTTTTCTAGATTCTTGAGATGCATTGATTGCTCATTGATTCTATACCTTTCCAATTTCTTGATGTAGGCACCAATTGCTGTAAACTTTTTTTTTTTTAAAGATTTATTTATTTATTTGAATCTCAGAGTTACACAGAAAGAGGAGAAGCAGAGAGAGAGAGAGAGAGAGAGAGAGAGAGAGAGAGAGAGAGTGTCTTTCATGCGCTTTTTCACTCCCCAGTTGGCTGCAACGGCTGGAGCTATGCCAATCCAAAGCCAGCAGCCAGGAGCCTCCCCAGATCTCCCACATGGATGCAGGGGCCCAAGGATTTGGGCCGTCTTCCACTGCTTTCCCAGGCCACAGCAGAGAGCCGGATCAAAAGTGGAGCAGCCGGATCTCAAACCTGTGCCCATATGGGATGCCGGCGCTTCAGGCCAGGGTGTTAACCTGCTGCGCAACAGCGCTGGCCCCTAATTGCTGTAAACTTTCCTCTTGACACTGCTTTTGCTGTATCCAATAAGTTTTAATATGTGGTATTGTCGGCCGGCGCCGTGGCTCAACAGGCTAATCCTCCGCCTTGCGGCGCCGGCACACCGGGTTCTAGTCCCGGTCGGGGCACCGATCCTGTCCCGGTTGCCCCTCTTCCAGGCCAGCTCTCTGCTGTGGCCAGGGAGTGCAGTGGAGGATGGCCCAAGTGTTTGGGCTCTGCACCCCATGGGAGACCAGGATAAGCACCTGGCTCCTGCCATCGGAACAGCGCGGTGCGCCGGCCGCAGCGCGCTACCGCGGCGGCCATTAGAGGGTGAACCAACGGCAAAGGAAGACCTTTCTCTCTGTCTCTCTCTCTCACTGTCCACTCTGCCTGTCCAAAAAAAAAAAAAAAAAAAATATGTGGTATTGTCATCTTCATTCATTTCCAGAAATTTTTTGATTTCTTTTGTTTTCTTCAATGACCCGCTGTTCATTGAAGAGCTTGTTGTTCAGTATCTATGTGATTACATATGTTCTAAAGATTCTTGAGTTGTTGTTTTTGCAGCTTCATCCCATTGTGGTCAAAGAAGATGCTGATATGATTTCGATTGTTTTGAATTTGCTGAGACTTGCTTTATGGCCTAGCATTTGGATATCCTAGAGAAAGTTCCATGTCCTGATGATAAGAATGTGTATGCTACATCTGTTAGATGTAAAATTTTGTGAAATTTGTTAGGTCCATTTGGTCTGTAGTGTTGGTTAACTCCATTGTTTCCTTGCTGATTTTTTGTCTGGTTGATCTATCCATTGTGGAAAGTGTGGTATTGAATTCCACCATTACAAGTGTACTGGAGTCTAAGTTTCCATTTTGATCCATTAATATTTTTTAAAGCTTTACTTATTTGAGAGGTAGAGTTACAGACAGTGAAGAGGGTGAGACGGAGAGAAAGGTCTTCCATCCGTTGATTTGCTCCCCAAAATGGCTGCAACGGCCAGAGCTTTGCCAATTCGTAGCCAGGAGCCAGGAGCTTCTTCCGGGTCTCCCATGTGGGTGCAAGGGCCCAAAGGCTTGGGCCATCTTCTACTGCTTTCCCAAGCCATAGTAGAGAGCTGGATTGGAAGAGGAGCATCCGGGACTATAACTGTCACTCATGTGGGATGCTTGTGCTGCAGGTGGAGGATTTACCTACTGTGCCATAGTGCTGGTACCCCATTAATATTTCTTTTGAATAACCAGGCACCCTGGAATTGAGTGTGTGTACATTTATTATAGTTATGTCTTCCTGTTGAATTTATTCCTTAATCATTGCATAGTGCCCTTCTTTGTCTCTTTTAGCAGTTTTTGTATTAAAGTCTATTTTGTCTGATGTTAGGATGACTACCCCTGCTTTTTTTGCTTTGTGTTAGCATGGAATATCTTTTTCCATCCTTTCATTTTCAGTCTGCATGTATCTTTGTTGGTGAGGTATGTTTCATTGAGGCAGCAAAAAATGGGTTTTGTTTTTTAATCCATTCAGCCAGTCTGTATCTTTTAACTGGAGAGTTGAGGCCATTTACATTCAAGGTGACTATTGATAAGTAATGACTTGGCTTTGCAATTTTTCCATACTTAATCCTATTGTTTGGTTTGGATTTCCTTTGTACTTTTAATAGATGATTTTCTGCCTTCATATTCTTTTCTAATGATAACTATCTGTGTTTCTGTGTGTACCACATCCATAAACTTCATTTATAAGGCTGGATGAGTGGTGAATTTAAAAAATTTTTCCAACTTCTGTTTGTTCTGAAACTTCTGTTTGTTCTTTATTTCACCTTCATTCATAAACGAGAGCTTTGCAGGGTACAGTATTGTGGGTTGACAGTTTTTTTCTCTTAAGATTTTGACTATGTCTCTTCAGTGTCTCCTGTCCTGCAAAGTTTCTAATGAGAAGTCAGCTGTCAGTTTAATTGGAGATCCTCTGAAAGTAATCTGGCATTTCTCTCATACACATTTTAGAATCTTTTCTGTATGCTTTACTGTTGAAAGTTTGACTACAGTGTTTCATGGTGAAGATCTTTTCTGCTAGGTCATGTCTACTAGGAGTTAATTGTGCTTCCTGTATTTGCAGTCCCTTTCTTTCTCCAATTTGGGTGGTTTTCTGCAATTATTTCACTAAGTAGGCCTCTAATCCATTTTCTCTTTCCACAGCTTTAGGACTCCTAATACCCATATGTTAGGTTGTTTGATAGTATCCCATAAATCTCAACACTGTGTTTAATTTTTTCCAATTCCTTCTTTTTCTTTTTTTTGATCTTACTAAAAAATTCCCAAATATTTGTCTTCCATCTTAGCTATTCTTTTCTCCCCAATCAAGTTTGTCGTTAAGGTTTTCCACTACATTTTTTCTTTGATATTTTGAATTTCATTTTTAATATTCATTTTGATTTCTCTTCAAAATATCAGAGTCATGGGAAAATTTTTTACTCATGTCATGTATGCATCTCTTTTTTCTTTTTTTTTAACCCAGAAACCTTTTATTTAAGGCATTCAAACTTCATGCATTTCATAAATGCAATTTTAGGAACATAGTGATTCTTCCCATTGTATCTGCTCTCCCACCTGGACTCCCACCCTTCCTCCTCTTCCCTCTCCTATTCCCATTCCTGTTTTTTACTATGATCTATTTTCAATTAATTTTATTACACATGTGATTAACTCTGTACTAAGTAAAGCATTCAACAAATAGTTTGGAAAAAAAAACCAAAAACTATTCCTCTACAGTTGAGGGCTATTCAAAGTCATTGGCATCTCAAAATGTCAATTTCACTCCTGTAAATTACCTTCTTGCCTTGGTTGCTGGGTATGTACAAGTGTTTCTGCAGCTGGTACGAATGTCAGGATGGCTCCTTTATCTCACCCATTGCTGGATGTGCACACCCCGTCTGCTATGGGTGCCTCTGTTGACAAGATGGCTTCTCTCCCTGGTAGTTGCTGGGTGCATTCACTAGAAGTGCCACAGCTGCTATCTCTTTATGTCCAAAAATCACCTGCCGTTTCTCAGCCAGTTGCTGTGTACCATTGTGGGTGGTATGCAGAGAGAAATGTGCTGCTTTTTTTCCCTGCCTTGTGAGCTGGACCCTCTTCACCTCAGGGCTCCAGACTGGGTTCACAGACTGTATTATCTATTGGGCTCTCCCTCCGGCTATACTACCAGTGGCATGGGCAGCTGCCATCTGTGATCTCACCTTGCTCTCCAAAGCTAGGGCTTTCTCTGGCCCTGGCCTACTGTGGTTGTGTGTTGTGTCCGTGCCCGTTGCTGTGTGGCTGCACCTTCCACACAGGTCCATGGCATCTCTACTCCTTCCACAGAATCTCCACTTTAGTTTTCCCTCCAATTCTTTCATGACTGCACTTTTTCCTACCCCCCCCCCCCTTTTTTCCCCCCCATTTTCCTGTTGCATAGAGTGGTCTGCCTTTTCCCTTTTCTACCATCTTGGAATCCCAATGTTTTTTCAAAAGCATAATATTTAACAATATTTGAGGACATAGAGAATTCATTTTATTCTCATTAAAACTCTAGAAATTAAGTATTGTCATTTCTACCAGTTTTTTTTTTTAAAGATTTATTTATTTGCAAAGTGGAGTTTGCAGAGAGAGAGAGAGAGAGGGAGAGAGAGAGACACAGAGAAAGACATTCCATCCACTAAATTCACTCTCCAAATGCTTGCAATGGCATGGTCTATGCCAGGCCGAAGCCAGGATCTTGGAGCTTTTTCTGGGTCTCCCATGTGGGTGTAGGGGCCCAGGCACTTGAGCTGTCTTCTGCTCCTTTCCCAGGCACAATAATAGGGACCTGGATCAGAAGCAGAACAGTCAGGACTTTAACTGGTGCTCTGATTTGCGATGCTGGTATTGCATGTGGCTTAACCTGCTGCACCACAATGCTGTCCACTTCTCCCAATTTTTTAAATAAATAAAATGCAAGATGAGTAATATTTCAATTAAATTTTGGTTTGGTTTTAAGAAATAAAGGTGAGTGTAATTTTAAGCTGTTTAAAATAAATAGGGATGGACATTCTGATACAGCAGGCTAAGCTACACACCCATCTTGTGTGGAGTGCCTGGGATCAAGTCCAGCTTTTGCTTCTGATCCAGCTTTTTGCTAATGAGGCAGCAGGTAGTTCAAGTACTTGGGTCCCTGTCACTCATGTGGGAAAACCCAGTGGAGTTCTGGGCTCCTGACTTTGGCTTGGTTTAGCCCTGCATATTGTGGGTTCTTGGGAGGTAAATCAGTTGAAAGAACCTCTCTTTTGTCTTTCTCTCTGACTTGCAAATAAATAAACATTAAAAAATTATGTAAAATAATTGCCTTGACTTAGATTGATGAGATGATGTTGGAATCTAAAATGAAACTCGTGCCAAGATGTTGAAACCCATTCATATGTGACAGTTATGCAAATTCTAAGCTAAAAATATTATACTGCCTAGAAATGCTCACATAGTTCTGTGGATAAATTTCCACCGAAGTGATGTTGGATATGGGCAAATTGATGTTTATGTTTCTTTATTTTTTTATTCTTAAAATCACTTCTAATTATAGTAATACGTGTTCTTTGTTGAAATGCAGAAAATGCAAAACAAAACAAAAAAATCCCTCCATTTCTTGTCTGTCTTTGTTTCTCTCCACGTTAAATATATTTACACAATTAACAAAGCAAAAATGCAAAACCAGCATTCACATTCTTTGTATTTAGTTTTTGTTGTTTCCCACAGGTCCATCACATAGGTGAACACAAACATAATTTCATAAAATTGTGATCATACTGTTATTCTCCTTTTTCCTACCCACTGTCAACAATTTTTTTTAAAGATTTTATTTATTTATCTGAGAGGTAGAGTTACAGACAGAGAATGGGAGAGGGAGAGAAAGTCATCCATCTGCTGGTTCACTCCCCAGATGGCCACAACGGCCAGAACTCTGCCAATCAGAAGCCAGGAGCTTCTTCCAATTCTCCACATGGGTGCAGGAGCCCAAGTGCTTAGGTTATCTTCCACAGTTTTCCCAGGCCATAGTAGAGAGCTGGATCTGAAGATGAGCAGCTGGGCCATGAACCAGTGCCCTTATAGGATGCTGGTGCTGCAGGCGGAGGGTTAGTCTACTGTGCCACAGCACCAGCTTTGTCTTGACAGTTTTTTTCCATGCTACACAGTATTTATAATTAAATGCAAGTGCAATCATATCATATTCACTATCTCAGTAGTAGAATTTCTAAAATTTACTTAAGGAGAAATTCAGACTAACTTTTTTCTGTAAAATTGTCTCCCAAATACTGTTGTTTAAGTTTCTCTCAGCATTTACTCAAATTTCTGGTCATTCTCATCAGATTCCTTGCCTTAGTCTTAGCAGCCACTTTGCTTCTTAACTCACTGGAAAAATAGAGACGGTAACTATGAATGTTTCCTGTAGGTAACTATTCTTTCTGAAAATTGATCTTCCTGCTTCTCTTACTTGGCACTGGGGACAGTGAAACCATTTCCCTTAAGGCCGAGCTGTTGATCTCATTCTTTTTCCTCCCTTTGGAGCCAGTTCCTAACAGTTATGTCCACCATTGTATGGAATCTTTTCTCTGTTCCTCTCTTTACCTTCTTAGTCTCTTTGTCCTTAAATATACAAGCAAAAACAAACAAACAAAACAAAATGAAACAAAAAAAACCTTACTTTTCTCTGAACAACTTTGCCAAAAGGAGTTTCAGGCAGAGCAACTTGGGTGAAGGTGCAAAGGTCGCAGCTTTAGGGATAGTATATTTTCTTTTTTTTGAAGATTTATTTATTTATTTGAAAGGCAGAGTTACGGGGGTGGGGGTGAGAGGGGAGTCTTCCATCTGCTGGTTCGTTCCCCAGATGGCCGCCACAGCTGGAGCCATGCTGATCTGAATCCAGGAGCCAGGAGCTTCTTGCGGGTCTCCAACATGAGTGCAGGGACCCAAGGACTTGGGCCATCCTCCATTGCTTTCCCAGGCCATAGCATATAGCTGGATTGGAAGTGGAGCAGCTGGGGCTCGACCTGGGTGGAGGCTTTACCCGCTACACCACAACACCAGCCCTAGGGATAGTGTATTTTCAAAATGGCATATTCTAAATATCCTCAGAGTATTGGTATGAGTGAGAGAATGGGAAGAAGAGGTTAGATTTATAAACAAGTATCAAATTTTTCTTCTCATCCGCTCTTTCTCAGTTTCATGGCTTCAGTTAACATTTCAGTTCCAATATTAGCTTTTGAAGTTAAAGATATAGAGTTGGGTCTGGAACGTCATTTATTGAATGTGATCCTTGGTAGCTTTCTTAAAATGTAACTGAGTAATGCCTGTGTCAGAGGATGTAATTTTAATGTTAAAACTAAGTGTGAAATATTGTAGAACTTTATAAGATTATAGTACTAGCTTCTAAAAGTTATATTAGTTTGTTTTTAATTAGAAAAAATGTAAAGCACTGTTTAGATTTCATTGCTTCTGTGAAATGAAATATATTATTTGTTATTAAATTTATGTTTTAGTCAATAAATTTTGAATGTAACGACTTTTGCAATAACTTTAAAAGTAATTGTGCTTATTAAGTGAAGCAAACAAAATATTCCTAAGAAGACTATGATATTGAACAAAGCCATGATGATAAGTTTATATGAAAAAGTAAGAATGTCCAAAGAATTTATAGAAGAGATAGTATAAATCCTAGGCAAGATTCAGTTAAAGAAAGAATTAAATGAAAAGTAAGTAAACTATTATAGCAAATATTTGCTGACCACTTATTTTATGCTTAGCCATTATTCTGAATGCTTTACCTGTATTAATTTATTTGATCCTGAAAGCACCTTATTTTTTGCTTTATTTTACAAATGCATACATTATGGTAATTAAATACTTGCAAGGATATGTAATGAATCAGGATTTGAACTGATATTCTGCCTCAGTAATATATATACATGTATACTCTGTTGCCTGTGGCATTAGCCAGTAACACATGAGACAAAAGATACCCAAACACAGATACAAAATAGGAAGAATATCTAAAAACTGAAATAGAAAGCCAAAAATAAATAAAAATGATGAAAAATGCAAGAGTTCCTTTTGTGAAAAAACTAATAAAATGGACAAGCCTCTAGGAAGGCTGATCAAGGTGGCTGAGGGAAGAAGGAAGACACAAACAGTAATCAAGAATAGAAAAAAAGGGGACATAGCTAGAGCTGTGTCGAGTCCATTTGAAACCTTCGTGGGATTAGAAAAAGATATCTCCTTTGGCCAGCTGTAGTCCTGTGAATACTTTTGTGCAAACTGAAAAGTAACCTTGATCTTGAACGCACGTTTCAGTTACTATAGTATAGCTTGCTGCTCTGTCTACTCACTGCCTTGACCTAGTACTTATATGTAGTGCACAGTCTGTTGTCTTGTAATATGATTGTGAATGTAATTAGATATACAGAAGAGATTGTTCAAAAGTTATGAAAATACTAAGAATACTATTAACAGCTAATATCTTGAGATTTTAAAAGATGAAAATGGAAATAGATGCTTCTTAGCCTTGGGTGATGACAGTTTGTGTAATACTATCATGAACCTCTCAAAGTTCATGGACCACTGGTAGAAAAATCTGATGTAATGGAAGAATTGTGCTTTATTTCCCAAATACTAGAAAAGATTTTCAAACATTTAGACCTTTTAATTGACTCAAAGCAGCATATGCTAGTGCTAAAAAGCCTATATCAAATAATTACTCAATTTATAACTGCTTAATTGTTGTACACTATGAAAGCAACTATAGACAATATGTAAGTATCTGAGTATGGCTGTGTTCCAATAAAAATTTATTTATGGACCCTAAATTAAAATTACATATCATTTTTATTTGTCATGAAATGTTACTCTTTTGATTCTCCTTTAACTGTTTAGAAATATAAAAACCATTCTTTGCTTGTGGGCTGAATACAAACAAGTAGCATGCTAGATTTGACCACTATGCCATACTGTGTTGATTCTGATATAGATTCTTAAATGGGTCCTACAATCTGCATTAATGTGGTAGTAGATTAAGACTTTAGTCTTTCTGGTCTCCTCAGTATTTCTCTCTGGGCACTCAAAATGGAAAAACTTAGTTTAATTCATATTATTAGACCTGAGTAACAAAAAAATGGAAAAGCAGGCAGAAAGGGAAAGTAGAAGTGTAAATAGGTTAGCTTTTAGAGAATAATTAATCTTTCTGAGTCACCAGTTAATTATTAATTTCATTTATTCAGCATTTGTGTAGTACAAAATTGTGTGCAGCTTGGTCTTTGGCTTGGAAAGCTGGGAAGATAGTTAAATTTTTAATATCCTTTGGGTTAAGTGGAAATTCAGAATGACTAGACCTGGAGGTATGTTTTGCTGGTAAATAGACTTGTTTGTTACTATAAATATAATGATGCAGTTTGTGGGAGAAAACTGTTTATCTCCTCACAAATATGCCAGTAGGGAAGGTTCATTCCTGGTTATGTCGGCAAAATGATTTTATGACATTATATTAAAGTGTTTTGTTTTCTCTTTTCTCCCTTTAAAGTAAAAATTCATGATTTCTGTCACTTAAAGGACTATTTTATGGGTAATGAATGAATGATCCCAGAACATTTCTAGATTTGTTAATGAAAATGTCCATATAAAATGTTTATAACATATCACTTGGTTTTGATGTTTTCAAAATATAAAATCCTGCATAGTTATCTGCAGCTGTTGGGGATTATTTAAAAATCTAGAGCATTTGATATTCTTAAGAAAAGGGAAAGATTTTGTAAATGCTCTCTAGTTATAAAAATTGTGTCTGTTTTCTTTGGGAAGCACTAATCGCATGGATGATGAAAATGTTTTTGCGTATTTTCTGTATAGAATGAACTTCTCTCTCTTTTTAAAAAAATTTTTATATTTATTTGAAGGGCAGATTTACAGAGAGGAGGAAGAGAGAGAGAGAGAGAGAGAAAGAGATTTTCTTTTTTTTTTTTTTTAAATTTTTGACAGGCAGAGTGGACAGTGAGAGAGAGAGACAGAGAGAAAGGTCTTCCTTTGCCGTTGGTTCACCCTCCAATGGCCACCGCGGTAGGCGCGCTGCAGCCGGCGCACCGCGCTGTTCCGATGGCAGGAGGCAGGTGCTTCTCCTGGTCTCCCATGGGGTGCAGGGCCCAAGCACTTGGGCCATCCTCCACTGCACTCCCTGGCCACAGCAGAGAGCTGGCCTGGAAGAGGGGCAACCGGGACAGGATCGGTGCCCCGACCGGGACTAGAACCCAGTGTGCCGGCGCCGCAAGGCGGAGGATTAGCCTACTGAGCCACGGCGCCGGCCGAGAAAGAGATTTTCTATCTGTTGGTTCACTCTCCAGATGGCTACAACAACTGGGGCTATGCCAGGCCAAAGCCAGGAATCTGGAATTCCTTCTGGATCTCCTGCATGGGTGGCAGGGCCCAGGCACTTGGGACATCTCTGCTGCTTTCCCAGGTTCATTTGCAGTGAGCTGGATCAGAAGTGGAGGAACCGATACTTGAATATGTGCTCGTATGGGATGCTGGCAACATATAAAGGTGGTGGCCTAACCCACTTCATCATGATGCTGGCCCCTGAATTTCTCATTTCTATCTTTTTTATTTTGTTTTGTTTTTTGTTTTAAAGCCCTCCCCCACTTTTTAAAATGACTGATGTATATATTTGAAAGGCATAGTTACAGGGAGAGAGAGAGAGAGCCTTTCATCTACTGGTTCACTCCTCAAATGGCCACAAAGGCTGGAGCTGACCAACCTGAAGCCAGGAGCCAGGAGCTTCTTCTGGGTCCCCCACATGTAAGCAGAGGCCCAAGTACTTGTGTAGCAGGATTCGTGTATAGAGACGAAACACCAAAGCCTTTTAACAGAAAGTAGTCTTTTATTATTTTTGCTGGCATAAGGTTCAGGTGGATTTTCTTATCCAAAAGCCTGAGCCCAGAAGAAACGGGTATTTTCTTAAATATGGTTTTCAGCCTCTTTGTTTCTTTTACATGGTTACATGTATACATTAGATTGGATATTCTAATGTTACATGATGGCCACAGGAATTTATACAATACTGCACATGCTTACATAGCTACTGATGATTTTTTTTTTCTGACACATACACGCTGAGTGGTGAACTGCCTGGCAAGGGTTAACACCCATTGTTCTGTACTCTAAACAGAACTTGATATAGTTACATAAAAGCATATAGTAACTACAGTTGAAGCATTCACAGGCAAGCAGATTACAACCACATTTCATTCCCAGGACAGATTCCTGCCTTTTTCTCCTTCTGACTTTGGGAAGGCTTCTACTACAACTTTAATCATGTCAGTTAGAAAAATATTTCATTAAAAGACAAAGGCCTCTACCACACTTGGGATATCTTTCTCTGCTTTCTCTGATGCATTAGAAGGGAGCTGGATTAGAAGTGGAGCAGCTGGAATTGACTTGGGCCCATATGGGGTGAAAGTGCTGCAGGTACTGGCTATACAACAACGCCAGCCCTAGTATCTTTGATTTTAATTAAAGAGCATGGATAAAGTGTATTCTGTCTTGGGTTCCCATATAGGGCAACTTAGGATCTTTTGTATGGGCAGGCTTAGGAAAAGAAAGTAGACAAAGGTAAAAAGGAAGAGACTAAGAGAGAAAGTAGGTTAACTTTCAGAGTAAAATTAATGTTTCTTTTTACTTTTTAAAGATTTATTTAGAGGCCAGCTCTGTGGCTTAGTAGGTTAGGCCTCTGCTTGTGGCACTGGCATCCGTATGGGCACCAGTTCGTGTCTGGACTGTTCCTCTTCTGATCCAGCTCTCTGTTTATGGCCTGCGAAAGCAGCAAAAGATGGCCAAGTACTTGGGCCCCTACATCCACATGGGAGACCCAGAAAAAGCTCTTGGCTTCTGGCTCCTCATTGGCCCAACTTTGACTGTTGTGGCCATTTAGGGAGTGAATCAGTGGATGGAAGACCTTTCTCTTTCTCCGTAACTCTCTCAAGTAAATAAATGAAATATTTTAAAAAAAGATTTATTTATTTGAAAGACAAAGTTGACAGAGAGAGAGAGAGAGAGAGGTCTTCTATCTACTAGATTGCTCCCCAAATGGCTACAATGACTAGGGCTGGGCCAGGCCAAAGCCAGGAGCCAGAAGCTTCTTCCAGGTCTCCTCTGGGTACAGGGGCCCAAGCACTTGGGCTGTTTATGGCTTTCCAAGGTGCATTAACAGGGAGCTGGATTAGAGGGCACCAGCTTGTTAATTCTATTTATCAGATATTTCCTAAGTACTCAGTATTGTTAACACTGTGCCAGATCCTAGAGATGCCAGGTAACATATAGCTTGATCTGTGGCCTGAAAAAATGTTAAAGACAAAAATTAGGAATCGACTAATAGTTGCTGAAAGGGTTATGGTTTAGCAATATAAATATGGTTTAAATTTTTTGGTAACTGAGCATTAGCTGTTACTAAATTCTTGATTGTCTAATTGAGCAAGAACAGACAATTGTTTCATGCACAGAAAGTAAAATGTGCAGTAAATTTACAAAGTTTATGAAGAGATAGGAAAGAAGTCTACAGCCAGATTTTGAAGGCCTTGTATACTGTGTTAAAGTGCTAGGTCTTAATTCCACTCTTCAGTACTGTGGTGTAGAATTGATCGATCTGTCTGTTTATTTATCTATGTATCTATCTACCTTTTTTAATTTTTCAGACCATCGTGGATGAATAATTTTATAGAATACAAGATAATGAAGTACAACAAAATGAAATAAAGATATTTGTAGCCAGCGCCGCGGCTCACTAGGCTAATCCTCCGCCTTGCAGCGCCGGCACACCGGGTTCTAGTCCCGGTCGGGGCACCGATCCTGTCCCGGTTGCCCCTCTTCCAGGCCAGCTCTCTGCTGTGGCCAGGGAGTGCAGTGGAGGATGGCCCAAGTGCTTGGGCCCTGCACCCCATGGGAGACCAGGAGAAGCACCTGCCTCCTGCCATCGGAACAGCGCGGTGCGCCGGCCGCAGCGCGCCTACCGCGGCGGCCATTGGAGGGTGAACCAACGGCAAAAGGAAGACCTTTCTCTCTGTCTGTCTCTCACTGTCCACTCTGCCTGTCAAAAATTAAAAAAAAAAAAGATATTTGAAGTATATTCCATATTTTATTTAGATTAATCAACATAAAATTACTTAAGTGGTTGCCTTAAACGTGTATAGACAATTTCTGTACTTAGCTTATTGTGGAGAAGTAACAAATATTTCATGGCTAGTAATTCTTGGATTTGCACTGTTCTGTTGGCTGTACTTGAGTGATATTGATCTTCTAGGTGATACCTGGTCTCAAAGAATGGTACGATTATTTTTGTGTTTCACACAATGAATTCTTTGTGGGTATGAGTGATACTTAGGTTCAGTCAGGAAAATTGGAAACCAAAGAACCCTGGAGTCATCAGCATTTGAGGGGTAGCTGGAAATGAAAGAGAAAGTGAACATGACTTTATATTGGTAATTTGTAAGGAGTAATTCTGGTACTAGGCTGTAAGCTTTTTGAAGGCAGAGACTGTATTTCTTCTGGCTATTAAATTAACAAATTAAGATATACACTTGAAAAATATTTGATGAATACATAAGTGTGTCAGAGAGTAAAGGCAGATGAGTCTCAGACTGCAGAATGTAATAAACAGAATCAAAAGCTTTCAAGTCTAGGAAGATGATAGTTTAATAAATATTTAATGGTTGTGGTAACTTGAACGTCCATAGGCAGGTTGGCTTTAGTGGTATGATAAAGCTAGAAGCCAGATTATAAGTGTGTTGTTTATCTCTGTTATCTGGTAAGGGAACCAATACAGAGGTCCTTTAAAATATGACACTTTATTAATTAATATTAATTCAATGAGAACCATGTACTGATTAATAGTTTACTATCTGTTCAGGATTGTGTGTGAATGGAAGATGAATAATAGGTATGTGGTTTTTTAAAAATCCATTTTAAAAACTAGGACATTTTAACAGGAGCTAAATATCTGTGACATGGAATTGAAATTGATTTTTTATATTTAATTCTGATTTAAAAAGAAATTATAATATGAATAATTACTTTGTTTTGTTGTACATTGATTTTTTTATGGATTTATTCCTTAGTATATTTTTTTGACTCTTAGAACCTTTTCAGTAATATTTCATTTTTATCATTGAGCGAAGTTTACTGTTATGCCATACTGTGCCAGGCATGTATTGGGCTAAAAGTTCGCAGGACACAGATTTTGGCTTTTAAGCTATGTGGAAAGTCACTTCTTCTGAAGAGTCAGAAATAGAAAGCATTTAAGGGCTGTTAATAGAATTGAAGTATCTGGAATAACATTAAAGTAGCTAATTTAGCAAAGAGGATAGCCCAAGTGCTTGGGCCTCTAAACCCATGAGGGAAACCTGGATGAAGCTCTTGGCTCCTCTCTTTGGCCTGGCCCAGCCCTGGTTGTTGTGGCCATTTGGGGAGTGAACCAGTAGATGGAAGATCTCTCTCCCCTCCCTTTCTCTGTCTCTCCCTTTCCTGCTGTCAATCTGACTTTCAAATAAATAAATAAATATTGTGTTGATGAAACCTTTATTTGTACTTTGCTTTTTAAAACATGCTAAAATGAAATTTGAGTGTTTTCCCCATTCTTTTCTATAAAAGATTATGGTCATTTTACAGTATAGTAGGTAATAAAAATCCAGGAGATCTAAGATTAAGACAATCTATGGGCCAGCATTGTGGCGTAGCAGTTTAGCTGCTACTTGGAACACAAATGTCGCATTTCCAAGTGCTGGTTTGAGTCCTGGCTGCTTTGTTGCTTTGCTTCTAATCCAGCTCCCTAACTAATGTGCCTGGGAAATCAGTAGAAGATAGCCTAAGTGCTGGGGCCCCTGCCACCCATGTGGGATGCCCAGATGGAGTTCCTGGTTCCTCAGTTTGGCTTGGTCCAGCCCCAGCCGTTTCAGCTATTTGAGGAGTGAACCAGTACATGGAGGATCTCTTTCTCTGTCTCTCCCTTCCTGTCATTCTGTCTTTCAAATAAATAAAAAAGAAAAGGTATAATATTATGTGAAAACTAAAATTTTCTGTGTTTTTTAAATACTATAAGCATTCAGCGCTCTTCACAATAATTTCAAAAGTTTTTCTAAATCTTTCCATAGAATGAAGACCAGCAGGAAGTGGTCCTTGTCAGGACAGATCAGTCTGGAAGAGTGTGGCCTGTGAACACACCAGGAAATCCTCTGCAAGCGAAAGGAGGAAGAAGCAAAAGACAGATGGTATATGTTGCATATATCAGAATTGCTATTATGCCTTGAGGCTTTTTTTGCATCAGACCACAAAATATTTTCTGAAATGTAGCTCCCTAATGGAACACTAGATAGTAAATTATGTTATTACTTTTATTTTTAGTTATATCCCTTTGCCTTTTATAAAATGGATTCTAGCTCCATGGTGTTTTTTCAAATAATTGTAAATATTGAATATTTATGACAATTTTAATTTTACTTTTCTTTGAATTTTTTAAGCTTCTTTTTGCATACTTACTACAGCCCTTAGAAAGTACCATGCTCTTCCAAATCTATTACTTGTGTTAGACAGCTAGTTTAAGTTCTGGTGATGGGGCATCCATACCTAGTAATGTCTTAATTATGTAGCTGCTATGATTCTTTATACACCTGATTTTCTTTTCCATCTTCCAGTTCTGTCAATTAGTTTTTAGTACTACCTTGAGGCTTTTGAGAGGCAAAAACATGTATTCAGTTTTCTCAAATTAGATTTTGTGTTTTAGTTTTTGATAGATCACACAAGTGATAATTTAATATACAAAATAGTTGCTGATTTGGAATTTTTCTTCAAATCTTTATTATTTGCCCATTGAATGTTTATGTGCTGGAGATAATAATTAATTCTTTCTATTTCTTCTACTGTAATAGGATTTAGGGGATTAGAGCGGAGATGTTGCAGGAGACTAGTATAAGTTTCCATTACATGAAATGACGGAACTGTTTAGGGATTCATAAACACATTGCCAGTTAGACATGAAGGCCTCTTTGAATTAAGAGTAAGGAAGTCAGATATATTCATTCAGGGTTGGGATTTGCTCTTTGGGTGTAATAAAGGACAAAAAGGCTAGACATTTAAGTGCTATGGGGGTGATTGAGGTCATGAAACCATGAGGTTTAAGCTAGCCAAGACAAGAATAGTAATATTGGGAACAATAGCAGGACTCTGGTTCCAAAGATCTCCAAGAAATTGAAGACTAGATTTTGCTTGGAGAAGGGATTGTGAGAGCAGCACTGGGAAATTTGATTTGGGAGGAAATAAATAGCACTTTTCTATTCCATGCCTGGAGGTGGAACCAACTGAGAAGAAAGACCAGGAATGAATTAAATAGGTATCAGAATGTTGACTTTGTTTCTAATAAAGATATTTATAGAAGAAGAGTTTAATAATTAGAAGTTAATGTCTTAGTCAATTTAGCTTCTGTAATAGAGTACCATAGACTATTTGCCTTAAACAATAGAAATTTATTTCTTACAGTTCTGAAAGCCAAGGATAATGGCACTGCAGATTCAGTGTCCAGTGAGACATATTTCCTGGTTTGTAGATGGTGATCTCACTTTATCCTCATATAGCAGAGAACAAAGAGTAAGAGAGTAAGAGGAGAAAACCAGAGTGAGGATGGGGGAGAAAGAGAAACACCTCCTCTGAAGTCTTTTTATAGGGATATTCAGGATAACCAAGGCCGTGCCTGTGGGCTCCTCTTTCATGACCTAATTACTTCCCAGGGACTTTATTTCCTAGTGCTCTCACGTTGGGATCTGAACATAGGAACTTGTGGAAGATTCCAACATTAAATTCAAAACAGTGGATTTGCTAATACTTCACCTCTGTTTCTGATATACTTACTACATCTCTGGATAATTGTAGTCTTTTATAATTAGGAGGAGGAAATGAGAAAAGAAAAGGGGCAGAATCATTTTTCTCTTAAAACAAAATTCAAAAAATAGATACTGTCATGCTCCCATCTTTGGGGAAAAGGTGAGTAGAAGGGCAGAAGGTAGAGGGAGTGTATTTTTTTTTTTTAAGATTTATTTACTTTTATTTGAAAGGCAGAGTTACAGAGAGTACAGGTAGAGAGAGAGAGAGAGGGACAGAGAGGTATCTTTCATCTGCTGGTTCACTCCCTAGATGGCCACAATGGCTGGAGCTGTGCCGATCTGAAGCCAGGAACTAGGAACTAGTTTCTGATGGGGTTGCAGAGGCCCAAGAACTTAGGTCATCTTCTACTGCTTTCCCAGGACATAGCAGAGAGCTGTATTGGCAGTGGAGCAGCTGGGACTAAAACTGGTGCCCGTATGGGATGCCAGCACTGCAGGTGGTGGCTTTACCTGCTATACCACTGTGCCAGCCCCAAGGGAGTATGATTTTAATGGAAATTCTTTCACATGGAAGCAAGTAGAATAGGGATAAACTGGGAGAAAAGGTTGTGATATGTAGTGGGATATTTGCACTTAATGTCAGATTTATAGATAACTCATTAGGAATAGTTTGGAGATTCATGTTGTCACTAAATTAATGTCTATTTTGTCATAGGTTTCAACCCATGAGGAAAAAGAAAGAGTCAGATACTTTCATGATGATGATAATCTGAGCCTAAATGATTTGGTCAAAAATGAGAAGATGGGAACAGCAGAAAACCAGAACAAACTTTTTATGAGAATGGCATCTAAGGTAAGATGTCTTTTTAGGGTACCTTTGAAATTTGAGGATCTGGTTCTTTTCAGAGAGATTTGATGCTCTGTAATCTAGGTTTATTTCATTAAATCTTTTAAAAGACAGAAATATACATTTTGGAATTGATCTGGCTGAGAAGTAGACATGAAATTTTGCTTTAAGATACAAACTCTTGTTACTACTATAGGATTCTAATTATATACTCTATCTATAATTTAAGAGACAGTTTTTGGACAGGGTTTAATGATCAGCAACGTGCTGCTAGTTTAGACTACTGCTGGTCTATCGTGTCTTAACGTTCCTTTAGTTCTTCATCATTATACCATGAGGGGGGTAAAGGACAAATATTTTGAGTAATACATCATGAATTACAGAGAAAGCATCTTAAATTCACTTACATTTTATATATATATATATATATATATGTACATATATATGATTTTACAAATCATTATGGGTAAGTAGAAATTTTTCTTTGTGAATTTTCTTTGCACTCTTTGTTATCTCTTCCATTGCAGTCACTTCCATTCCAAATGCTACTATTAAAATATTGTTATCAAAGAGATAGTGAATTTATAACAGGGTTTGACAAACTGTGACCCTCTGGGAAAAATTAACTCACTGCATATATTTGTAAAGATTGCTTTTGTTTCAGATGATGGGGGTTCATTTGAAATCTTTTAACAGGGGTATGTTATGATGTGGCTTATATTTTGACAGAATCTTTCTGAATGCTGGTGTTTTTTTTTTTTTCCAGGCAGAGTTAGACAGTGAGAGAGACAGAGATAGTTATAGACACTGAGAGAGAGACAGAGAGAAAGGTCTTCCTTCTGTTGGTTCACTCTCTTAATGGCCGCTGTGGCTGGCGCTGTGCCAATACGAAGCCAGGAGCCAGGTGCTTCCTCCTGGTCTCCCATGCGGGTGCAGGGCCCAAGCACTAGAGCCATCCTCCACTGCACTCCCGGGCCACAGCAGAGAGCTGGACTGGAAGAGGAGCAACCAGGACTAGTACCCGGCGCCCCAGCTGGGACTAGAACCCGGGGTGCCGGTGCCGCAGGCGGAGGATTAGCCAAGTGAGCCACGGCGCTGGCCTGGATGCTGTTTTGAGAAAGAAGTGTAGAGACAAGAGTGGAATCTGGGAGATCAGTTAGTAGGGTATCACATTAACTCAGATAGAGCCTTGGATTAGGGTGGCACATGTTAGGATTGGAGTGATGTTGGTGCCTTATACAGAATTGGAAAAAAACTGAGAAAGGGACAAGTTTTGTGTGCTGTGAAAAAATTAGGGTGCTATTATAGACATATAAAGCATGAAATACCCATTAGAGATTCACACGTGATGTAGGGTGACTGCCTTGGGGCTCTGGGTAGATGTTGATCCTCCTATTTAGTTGCAGTTGGCATTTAAATGGTATTGAAGGCTTTTGCAGGTAGGAAATTATTAATTATGAAAATCTGAGCTTGTTTGGAAGAGAAAGGATGACTTCCACAAATTAGACTGAGAAGGTACAGCTAGGGAGGAAGGAGTAAAATTTTTGAAGAGTATGGCGTTTCAGAAGCCAGAGAAGAAAGGAAAGAAGTTCTGAATGAACAGGTCAACTGCTTCTGAGAAGTTGAGTGAAATTTTGGAAGAAGGAGAAATGACCATTGGATTTGGTAATGTGAAGGTTTCTTTGGTCACTTTGATAAATGTGGGTTTTCTGATCTAGTGAGTAGATCAGAGTGGCTCAGGAGTAAAGGTGAGAAGAGTTGGTTTAGTAAGGAGCTGATTACTGTCCATTAATTATAATAAGAAGAGGAATGGCAAAGTACTAGTGTACAGACTCTGGTGGAGTCATAGATTTGGTGATAGAAAAATGAATACTTTCCTTCTTACAGCTTAGTGAAGTGAGGTTGCCAGCTGAAAGTGGTGATGGAGAATGGGTGTTAGAGATTGGGAAGAAGATGTAAAATGATCTTTGAGTAGAACCTGTGAGTGAAAGAAAGTAGGATTGACAGACAGGAACTGAGAAACTGAGGAAGCATCTGAGATTTATGGCTATACATTTTGTCTGCCATATTTGAATGTAGATGTTGTGTTATTGAGTCAGGATTATTATGATTTGTATTCTTCATAGTTTACCACCATTGCTATTGCTTTATGGGTACCAATGATAGAGCATGTTTGTGTAGGTTTTTTTGTTTGTTTGTACTTTGTGAGGCTCTAAAAATAGTATTTGCATTTGGATTGTTTTTCTTATTAGTAATTTGGTAATAATTCCATCTTTACTTGGTCAGTTTCCCTGAGCATTTTAAATCTTTGATTTTTAAAAGTCAAGGTCATTAACAATGTCATAGATGCTATTAAAAAAAAGTGTCAACAGAATATGACTTTCTTTTTTTTAAAGATTTATTTATTTATTTCAAAGTCAGAGTTACACACAGAGAAAAGGAGAGGCAGAGAGAGAGAGAGAGAGGTCTTCCATCTGCTGGTGCACTCCCCACTTGGCCACAACGGCCGGGCTGTGCTGATCTGAAGCCAGGAGCCAGGAGCTTCTTCTGGTCTCCCACGTGGGTCTAGGAGCCCAAGGGCTTGGGCTATTTTCTATTGCTTTCCAGGCCATATAGAGAGCTGGATTGGAAGTGGAGCAGCTGGGACTCAAACTGGTGCCCATATGGGATGCTGGCACTGCAGGCAGCAGCTTTACCTGCTACGGCACAGCTCCGGCCCCAGCAGTATATGACTTTTAAAAAGTTCATTCTCCTTCAATATTAGCTACAACAGAAATTTTAACTTAAAAAAGTTCCAGTTTTATAAGATGACATGTTTTTGATGACATAATCCTGTGAATTATCCTTATTAAAAATTATGTATGAGAATAGGATAGAAAATAGTCACTCTATAAATGTGTTTATTCCTCTTCCACTGATATATATATATATATGTATTTAAAAATTCATTTATATATTTATTTTGAAAGACAGAATTACAGAGAAAGAGGGAGAGACAGAGAGATTGTCCATTTGCTTTAAAGGCCAGAGCTGGGCCAGGCTGAGTCCAGGAGCCAGGAGCTTCTTCCAGGTCTCCCATGTGGATGCAGGGGCCTAACCACTTTGGTCATCTTCTGCTGCTTTCCAAGGTGCATTAGCAGGGAACTGGATTGGAAGTAGGGCAGCCAGGACTTGAACTGGCACTCATATGCGGTGGGAGCCTGTAGGTGGCGGCTTTACCCGCTGCACCACAGGACCAGCCCCTTTCACTGATTATTGCACTACTTATCAGTTGTGCTGTTTGTTTTGTTTTTTATATGATTTAAATCTTACCTAATAATTTTTGGCCCGAAATAAACCAATAGTGCTAATTAAACCTGCAAACTGGACAAATGTGCCACTGGTACACAGATTTTTTAATAAAAGTTTTGATTAACCAGTTTACATATTATTAAATTTGTAGTAGTGTTGCGTTAACATTTTGGCAAGGTGGTAATTTTTATTTAATCCAAGCAAAATGTTTTCTTTGTGTTATTTAATGGAGATGTTAATTTCATGTAAGAACCATCCTATTTCTTTGGCAGTCCATTATGTTAACCTTTCCATGCTTTTATTTTTTCCTGAAGATTGATTTGTAAATGATAGCAGAAGGAAGAGGGTAGGCTAAAGACATATTAGGCAACATTTCATAAAGAAAAGGACAGTTTTTTTTTTTTTTTTTTGACAGGCAGAGTGGACAGTGAGAGAGAGAGACAGAGAGAAAGGTCTTCCTTTTTTCCGTTGGTTCACCCCCTAGTGGCTGCTCCGGTGGCGCGCTGTGGCCAGCGCACTGCGCAGATCTGAAGCCAGGAGCCAGGTGCTTCTCCTGGTCTCCCATACGGATGCAGGGCCCAAGCACTTGGGCCATCCTCCACTGCCTTCCCGGGCCATAGCAGAGAGCTGACCTGGAAGAGGAGCAACCGGGACAGAATCCGGCGCCCCTACCGGGACTAGAACCCAGGTTGCCAGTGCCGCAGGCAGAGGATTAACCTAGTGAGCCACAGCACCACAGATTTTTTTTTTTTAAATCCGCAAAGCAATGCCAGGCCTTACCTATTTGAGGTAGAGGTAGTAGGAGTACAGATTGCTATGGAAATAACTGACTTGGTGTTGTGATTTCTAGCTCAGCATGCCTAATAATTAACCACAACATAGTAGCAATTTTTTTATGTTTAATAATTAAAACCAGCCCTGCTAAAAATTTGAAATAGTGCTAAAAGCTTATGTCAACAAAAGTAAAGCAGGTTCTGTAAAAAGATTTTGTTGAGAGCAGAATAAGAGTAACCTATACCCAGAAACAAGCCCAGTGACTTTAATGAGTCTTGGGAAGTGCTGCGAACTGGTTAAATTCTAGTCTGAATTTGTGTATTCCATGACAGTAAATTTTTTTTATCAATATTCAGCAAATATATATTGGCTTGGCATGAAAAGGTGGGCATTATGTAAGTGAGGATGAATTTCTCACAGGTTGAACATCACTTTCTTCGGAAAATGATTGATTACAAGTGTCTTTAGGGATAGGGATGGTACTATGTCTGAAAAAGGCCACTGAAAAGAAGACTACTGATTAATTTTAAGGAAGTTATTTCTGGGAGTAGATAAGAAATATATAGATAAGCAACAAAGAATTATGGAACATTGCTCCAAATGGCTAAGACAAAACAGATCCTGTGTGCATATCATCTAAGTCAAATTGACCTGGTAGACAAGATTAATAGCTTTGTCTAGATACTCCTCAGACAAGTTTTAGTAAGTGTTTCTCCTGAACGCTTTACAGATTTTTTAGGGGCAGTTTGTTCTCATAACAAATATTTAGAGTTTTTACTTTTTCTGCAAATATAAGGGGACTTCAAAAAGTTCATGGCAAATGGAATTAAAAGAGAACTTACATGCAAGTTTATTTTTTAAAAATGTATATATAGCTGGAACAATATATATATGTGTGTGTGTGTGTGTGTGTATTTGGTTAATTCTCCAGATGCCTACAGCTGGTGTCTGGAGAGTGGGTTGGGTGGGATGGGGGAACTGAGGTAGAGAGACGGTGGTTCTGAAGTCAGGAGTGGGACTCAATCCAGACTCCCACAAATGTGGCAAGAGGCCAGCTACTTAAGGTATCACCACTGTCTTCCAAGGACCACGTTAACAGGAAGCTGGGATCAGGAGCTGGAGCTGGGAATTGAAACCAGGCACTCTTAATGTGGGGTGCAGGTGTTCTAAGTGATTAACCACAAGAAAATTGGAAATCCATGCATAGGCAAGGTTTTTTTAAAAGTTCATGGAAAATGAATATTCAGAAAAAACTGTGGATGGCTCTCAAGTTTTTTTATACCAAAAAATTTATCTTTTAAATATATATTCGTTTGAATATAAAAGTTACATTTTAATTCGCTTTCTGTGAGTTTTTGAAGTACCCCTTGTACTATGCTTAATTTCTTTACTCAAAAGTTTATGAAGTCACTGTTACTGTATTTTTAATAGAAATTTCACTGGTATTTAGTTTAAATATGTTAGATACTTTCATGAAAAACCCTCAAAAGCTCATTTTCCGTATTTTTCTTCTTAGTTGTCAAAATGCATTAATCAGATAAATATTTTTGACTTTTCTGTTTCAGTTTTCAGTCTGCTATTGTAGCATAGAAGCAGCAAAAGAAAATATGTAAATGAGTGGGTATGATTAAATTCCAATAAAGCTTTATTTACAGAAACAAGTACTGGCTTGTTTTAGCCTATGAGCCATAGTTTATTAATTCCAGGACTTGGGTATCTTAATGATATATATTTTCTTGGAGTTTTAAAATTTGGTTATTTTCTTTACTTAGTGCTTCCCATGAAAATAGTCTTGGACTTTGGAAGAAGTGTCAATCAGGAGTAGTAATAGAGGACCCTGTTTGTTAAGTCAACAAATGTTAATTGATCTCATTCGTTTCAAGGAAGTGACACTCTAGGAAGACTTGATCCTTGACTTTGTGGAACTTATTAGGCTAGCAGGGAAAAAGAAGCATTAAATAATTGTGAATTCAGTAATTACAGATATGCAAATTACTGTGAAAAACAAGTCTTTGGGAAGTAACATCAGAGCGACCTAATTTAAACTGGGGAGACAGTAAAGGTTTCATGTAGGACAGTTTGATGTATCTTCAGGTTAGAATTCAGATCTATCTTGTTGCTGTTTGCTGTTATATATTTTGCTTTTCATTACTATATTATTGATGTACTTAGTTTTTATTTTCCATCTTTTTCTTGCTGTTCTAAGATTGAGATCATAATCTCTTTCTTTCCAGTTGTATTTTACCACCAAATCTTTCATAGCATCTCTGTTATAACTATGTCAAGAAAAAAAAGAAAAGAAAGGAATCTCATGCCAGTTGAGAACTTGGTTTTGTCTGGATAGGGGAATTTTATTGTTGGTTTTTTAGTCCTTTCTTTATTTTTCAGTTTTTTTTTTCTCCTGAATGTATTCTACATAATTAATGAAAAGGGGTAATTAATAAAATCTTGATGTTTATGTGCATTTATTTTCTTTATATATGTCAATCTTTTTATTATGATTTTCAAGAAATATTTATTTTTAGTAAAGATGTTTTTTCCTTTGAAGTCATAAAACCAAGAATTTTAGATTCTGGGAAGGAACCATACTAATCTTGCTTACCCTCCTACAATTACAGATAAGAAAACTGATTCTCTCAGTGTTAAAGGCTTATGGAAGGCTATGTCACTTTCCTAGTCCTGCAGCTGCTGAACTGCAAAAGCTAGCACCAGAATCTTCAGTTTTAACTCCCAGAACTGCCTTTTTAATGATGGATGTTAATGGATAATTGTTGACTATTGCTTAAATTTAATTCCTTAAACAGTTTTCATGTGTCATGTATAGATATTTGGGAATAATAAGTTGTGTGGTGCTTTGCTGTTTCTTAAAATACATTCTATTGACTCCAACATTGTTTAAATATAAACTCTTCCATTTAAACTTTAAGACGTCAGTGTTTCCCTGGCAACGTAAACTCAGGCACATCTTTATGAGATCTATATACATCTTTCCTCATTAATTTTGTTCACACTTTGGGCAGTAATTTTTATCCTTTTTGTACTGCATTAAAAATGAGATGGAAGGAAGGAAAACTGAAAGGTACAAGAGAATGGTAAAAGAAATAAAGACTCCAAGTAATTTAGACTTTTACCTTAAATTGTATGAAAGCAAGATGCTTTTTTAGCACCTAATAATGTTTGTATTTTTATTGGTCATTTATTTTTTGTATATTGTAACACTTAAATGCTTAATATATTTTCTGATAGAAGTAATGTTTACAATATATGTTACATATTTCTATAATATACTTGAGAACCTAAATCCTTTTCATTTTTATTTTCAGTTAACTGTAGCATTAATAACAAATCTTGAGAGATAAAGTGGCATACTTTTTTCTTTTTTAAAATTTTTTAAAAAATTTATTTAAGAGGTAGAATTACAGACAGATTGAGGGAGATAGGGAGAGACAGAGAGAAAGGTCTTCATTCTGCTGGTTCACTCCCCAAATGGCTGTAACAGCTAGAGCTGAGCTGATCTGAAGCCAGGAACCAGGAGCTTCTTTCATGTTTCCCATACCGGTGCAGAGGCCCAAGCACTTGGGCCATCTTCCACTGCTTTCCCAGGCCATAGCAGAGAGCCGGATCGGAAGAGGAGCAGCCGGAACTAGAGCTGGAACCCATATGGGATGTTAGCGCCTCAATGCTAGTGCCGCAGGTGGAGAATTAACCTACTAAGCCACAGCACCGGCCCCGTGGCATACATTTCTTAAACGTTTGATTAGAGTAAGATAAAGAAAATTGATTTAATTTGCGAGAGAGTTACACAGAGAGATGAAAGAGATGACAGGGAGAGATCTTCCAAACTCTGGTTCACTGCCTGAATGGCCGCGATGGCTGGGGGTGTGAGGGCTGTGATAGGCCAATGCCAGGAGCCCTGAGCTTCTTCTGGTTCTCTGACATTGGTGCAGGGGCCCAAACTCTTGGGTTGTCTTCCACTGCTTTCCTAGATACATTAACAGGGAGCTGGATTTGAAATGGAACAGCTGGGTCTCAAAAAGGTGCCCATATCGGATGTCAACATCGTAGTTGGTGGCTTTCCCTGCTGTACCACAGTGCTGACCCTGAAATTATCAATTTATTGTAGCTTCTTACAGTCTCATGGTAGCCACCCCCATTCTCGTTGATTTACATAGATGTAAAACAGTGTGAAGTCAGGTATGTGTTCCTGTGACATCTTCTAAAAGAAATTTGAAATTTGGTTATCATAAAATAATAGAGGGCCGGTGCCAAAGCTCACTTGGTTAATCCTCCGCCTGTAGCGCCGGCATCCCATATGGGCACTGGGTTCTAGTCCCGGTTTCTCCTCTTCCAGTCCAGCTCTCTGCTGTGGCCCGGGAAGGCAGTGGAGGATGGCCTAAGTGCTTGGGCCACTGCACCTGCATCGGAGACCAGGAGGAAGCACCTGGCTCCTGGCTTCGGATTGGCACAGCGTACCGGCCGTAGCGGCCATTTGGGGAGTGAACCAGTGGAAGGAAGACCTTTCTCTCTGTCTGTCTCTCTCTCACTGTCTATAACTCTACCTGTCAAATAAAAAAAAAATAGAAACATTAATTTGCTTTTATATAGAACTGAATAATGTACACTGTAATTTACTTTATTCATTTTTAAAATGATGTAGTCTTTAATTCAACCCAAGCTAGTTAACAAAATTATTTTGGGGAATAATATATAGTATAGCAGTTAAGAATGCACTTGGAATACCCACATTCAGTTGTGGAGTATCTGAGTTCAAGTCCAGGCTCTGCTCTCCATTCTAGCTTTCTGCTAATGGACACCCTGCAAGTGATGGCTGAAGTAGTTGGGTCCCTGTCACCTGCAATGGAAACCTGGATTGAAGGGCCAGGGCTTGGCTTTGGTGTGACCCAGTTCTGACTGATGTGGGTATTCAGGGAGTGAATCAGTGGATGGGTGATATTTCTCTGTCTCTCTGATGAACAAATAAAATTTTTTAAAAATAATTAATTTTGAAAAAAATATCTTTTTTTTCTGAACCTTGTGCAGGAATGAGAGAGTAGGAAAGTAGGAACAGCAGAAAATTAGTTTATTTAACATTCTTTAGTATAGTTGCCAGTCTTTGTCATGGTAAAGTATACATAACGTAAAAATTATGCTTTTAGCAACTTTTAAGTGTCCACTTAAGTGCCATTAAGTACATTCATGCTGTGTAATCATCACCACTATCCATTTCCCTAATTCTCTTTTTTAAATCATCTCAAACAGAAGCTCTATATCTATTAAACCATTTTCACCTTCCTCACACCCTGCTCCCTCTAGCCCCTGTGAACCTCTTTATGTCTCTCTGAATTAGCCTTTTCTTCGAAACTTATATGGGAAGAATCATACAATACTTGGCCCTTTCTGTCTGACTTACTTTAGTTAGTGTAATGTTTTAAAGTTTTGTAGCATGTATTAGAATTTAATTTGCTTTTTAGGCTGATACTCTATTTTACCTATATATCACCTTTATAAAAACTATCCATTTGTCAGTGGACATTTGGATTGTTTCCACCTTTTAGCTAGTGTGAGTAATGCTGCTGTGAACATTAGTGTATAGATATCTGAGACTGCCATCAGTTCATTGGAGTAGATGATGGTACTTTGAAAAGTTCATAAAGGATCGATATGATATAAAATATGCATGGATTTCAAAATGTTTTACACCAAAATAAACATATCTCTTAATCCCATAAAGTCCCTGAAGTCCCCTTAGTAGTGAATTGCTGGATCAAATGACAATTATGTGTCTAACTTTGAGGAAACAAAAACTCTTTTCCACAATGGCTATACAACTTTACATTCTCAGCAGCAATGTACAAGGAATTGAGCTTCTCTACATTATTGCTATTGTTTTTTTTTCTTTCTTCTTTCTTTCTCTTTTTAAAAAAATAACAGCCATACTAGTGAGTATGAAATTAAGTCAAGTGTGGTTAGATTCCTGTTCTTTTTTTTATTTATTTGACAGGTAGAGTTATAGACAGTGAGAAAGAGAGAGAGACAGAGAGAAAGGTCTTCCTTCTGTTGGTTCACTCCCCAAATGGCTGCCACGGTTGGCACTGCATCCATCCGAAGCCAGGAGCCAGGTGCTTCTTCCTGGTCCCCCATGTGGGTGCAGTGGCCCAAGCACTTTGGCCATCCTCCACTGCCCTCCTGGGCCACAGCAGAGAACTAGACTGGAAGAGGAGCAGCCAGGACTAGAACCCGGTGCCCATATGGGATGCTGGTGCCGCAGGTGGAGGATTAACCAAGTGAGCCATGGCGCCGGCTCTCCTGTTCTTGTCATGGAGATTTTGTGAGGATCAATGGGCAGTTCTTGCAGATTTTGATCTCAGTTTAAATTGTTGAGAATTCAGTGTACTAATTAAATGGTTTAATTTTTAAATTTTAAATTAAAAAATCCATTTTGCTGCAGATGACATGATTTCATTCTTCATGATGATGGAAGAAGAAAGACTGTGTGTGTGTGTGTATATATATTACATTCTCTTTATCCATTCGTCTGTCCATGAATGCCTAGGTTGATTCCCTAACTTCCTTATTATGACTAATGTTATAGTAAAACAGGAGTACAGATATCTCTTTGATATGTTGATTTTATTTCTTTTAGTTGTATATCCAGAAGTATGATGGCTGGATCTAGGATAGATTTATTTTTAGTTTTTTGAGGAACTTCCATACTGTTCTCCATAATGACTATATTAATTTATATTCTCACCAACAGTATATAAGACTTCTTTTTCCACATCCTTGAGAGTATTTTTTTAAAATTCTTTTTAATAATAGCCATTCTAACTGTGGTAAGGTGATAGCTTATTTTGGTTTTCACTTAGATTTCTTTCTTTTTTTTTTTGACAGGCAGAGTTAGACAGTGAGAGAGAGAGAGACAGAGAGAAAGGTCTTCCTTTGCTGTTGGTTCACCCCCCAAATGGCCGCTATGGCTGGCACGCTGCACCGATCCGAAGCCAGGAGCCAGGCGCTTCCTCCTGTTCTCCCATGCAGGTGCAGGGCCCAAGCACTTGGGCCATCCTCCACTGCCTTCCCAGGCCACAGCAGAGAGCTGGACTGGAAGAGGAGCAACCGGGACAAAACCAGCACCCAACCGGGACTAGAACCCGGGTTGCCGCCGCCACAGGTGGAGGATTAGCCTAGTGAGCCGCGGCACCGGCCTCACATAGATTTCTATGATGCCTAATGTTGCTGAGCATTTTTTTGTATGTTTGTTGGCCATTTTTCTTTCTCTTTTGAGAATGTGTATTCTGATCATTTTCCAGAGAGAGATAGAGAGACAGAGAGAGAGACAGAGAAAGAGACAGACAATCTCCCAACTGCTGACTCACTCCCCAGATGGCCACAACAGCCCGGGCCGGCCAGGCTGAAGCTAGCATCCAGGCATTTATCTGGGTCTCTCACCTGGGTAACAGGGGTTTAGATACTTCAGTCATCTTCCACTGCCTTCTCAGATGCATTAGAAGAGAGCTGGGTTGGAAGCAGAGCAGATGGGACTGAATCGGTGCTCTGATACAGGATGCTGGCCTCACAAGCAGCAGCTTAACCTGCTTCAACACAATGCTGGCCCCCATTTACCCATTTTTTAATCTGGTAATTTTTTCTTGTTAAGTTTTTGAGTTCCTTATATATTCTGGATACCAGTCCCTTGTAGTTTGTAAATATTTTCTCATATTCTGTAGATTGTCTTTTCATTCTGTTGATTAGTTTCTTTGCTGTGTGGAAGCTTCTTACTTTGGTATAATTCCATTTGTTTGTTTTTGCCTTTGTTGCCTGCATTTTTGTCCTAAAAGTTATTGTGTGTGCCAATGTCTTGAAGTATTTTCCTTATGGTTTTCTTCTGGTACTTTTTTTTTTTTTTTTTTTTTAAGATTTATTTATTTAAAGCCAGAGTCACACAGAGGCAGAGGTGGAGAGAGGTCTTCTACCCGCTAGCTGGTTCACTCCCCAAATGTCCACATGCCTGGAGTTGCACCAAACCGAAGCCAGGAGCCAGGAGTTTCTTCTGGGTCTCCCACATAGGTGCGGGGACCTAAAGTATTGGGCCGTCTTCTGCTGCTTTCCCAGGCCACAGCAGAGAGCTAGACTGGAAGTAAAGCAGCCAGGACTCGAGCTGCCAGCACTGCAGGCTTTAACCGCTATGCCACAGTGCTGGCCCCCTGACACTTTTATTGTTTCCTGTTGTACAGTTATGTCTTTGATCATTTTGAGTTGGTTTTTGTATAGAGTGGTAGGGGTTAAGTTTAATCTTCTGCAAATGGATATTCAATTTTCCTAGCACTATTTATTGAAGAGGCTGTCTTTTTCCATTGTATTTTTTTGTATCTGTTGAGAATCAGTTGGCTCTAGATGAGTGAGTTTATTTATGGATCTCTATTCTATTCCATTAGTGTATGTGTCTGTTTTTGTGCCATTACATGCTGTTTTGGTTGTTGCAACTGTGAAGTACTAGTGTAAGACTCCATTCTCTATTGAGACCTGACAAAACTTCGAATGATTTGGTCTCTACTCCTCTAGCTTTGATTATAATCGTGTTCTCTTTTCTTCTCATCCTTTGTTCTAACCATGCTGTTATATTCAGTTCCTCATATGTGCTATGTTTTCTGCTGCCACAGATTGTTTCTGTGCATGTGATGTTTCCACTATTATTTGCCATCTTTTACACTCTTTTGTTTAGTTGATTAGATAGAAGATTCATTCAAGTATCACCTCTATTATTACTTTTTCAAGGAAATCTTTCTTTACCTCTGACTGGGTGACTTTCTCTGTGTCTTAAATTCTCAGCATATCTTTAACCTGGCAATTCTTTGAGTAATCTGTTAGTTGTCATCTGTCATTCTCACTCTAGTGTGTAATTTTCATTCCTTTCTCTGCTTTTGTTCTCCATTGTATTGTACCACATACTGTACTTAGTACATAATGGCATTTAATAAATCTTTGTTTTCTTGAGTTACACATTTGAGACTTGTGCGTGGAACTCCAAAAACCCCCTTTTCACTATTACACTAAATTGCTTTGAAAACTTAGGTATTTTCTGTTATTTCCATGTATGTCTCTTGATTACACAACAATGATATTTAAAAACAAGCACAGAAAGAACATGAATAAGGTGGTATCTTAAACCTAGAAGAAATGTAGTGCTATATTTCATTTCTTTGTTTTGCTTTTTATTGCCAGTCTTCTCTACTTTGTTCTGATAGAGACCACATTTTAAAAGTTTCCCAAAATGGTCACAGTGCTGACTGAGCTGCAGGGAAATTGTCATTTTCATGTCTTAACAGGTGGAAGATGTGTGGTCACAAGTGAATGAGATCATGGGGCAGGTTTCCTGAAATGTGTGTTAATTTGTAGTACAAAAAATTAAGAATTAAATATATATGTTTTTAAATTTCAAAAGTAGTGCTATTCTTTCAGTGTGTTTTAGTGTGTAACTGGAAGCTCAGATGCTTAACAAATAATGTAATGAAAGAAAGTATACTTGCATTATTAAATTGCCTAAAACTAGCAATGATTTAAAACCACCTAATTAAAAACAACCACATTTTTCTATAATCTGTGCCTTACTTTGAGTATTTAACATATAGAATTACGCATAAACCAATGTCACATGGTAGATAGGTTTGAGTCCTGCTGTTAATTACTTTTGATGTCTGTCTTCCAATAAGGACTTAAGGAAGGAATCAGGATATTTATTACGTCTTCTGGCATAATAGATATGACCCAATAATGCCATAGTAGAAACATGGGAAAATAAACTTAAAATTATTCCTACAGATTGAGCATCCCTAATCCAAAAATCTGAAATCAAAAATACTTTGAAACCTGAAATACTCGAAAATCTGAAACTTTATGAGTGCCAAGACACCTCTCAAAAAGTTTCAGATTTTAGATTTTGGATTTTTGGATTAGGCATGCTCAACTGGTATTCTCTACAAGTATTCTGAACTCTGAAATCTGGAACACTTTTGGTTAAGCATTTTGGATAAGGGAAAAGGTATACTCTATCTGTATGCAGACTAAAATGAAAAACAAGGATAGTATATGTATGCTTCTCAGAAGATTAGTGGTAAATTACCCATTTTGTTAGGGAATGATGGCAGGGATTACTCATAAATGTTACCAGGACTTTTAGATAATGAAATATTTTAGTGAAAAACATTGGCACTTGGTTTTCAAAACTAACATTAGAGTTTATTTTTATTTATATTTACTTTATATAGTATAGAATTTAAAACTTTCTTAGACTTTGGTTGTTGATCAAGTCTCCTGTGTTATTTATGATATCTGAAATGTCTACTTCCATTTTCAGTGATTTCTCCTTTTTTCCTGTGCCATGCTGATGATTTTGTTTTCCCTTTTAGAAACAATGACTTATGGAAGAATGACTCATTCTTGTGCCATGAAAGCATTATACTTTTAAAATATTAGTTTTAATTGTCAAATGATTGTGAAGAACAAGGATAACAAGTCAGAAGTCAATTTAACAAGTTTAAATAATCTGAAAGTGAAAGGTTTAATTCTGATTACATATTAAAATCCCAAGATTTTAATATGATTTAATAGAATTCTGTTTGTCTTGTTTGTTTCAACAGGCCTTGCTGTTTAAAATGTATGATCCATGCAGCATATCTATTTAGCTGCTGACTTTAGCACTGCAGTGTTACATGATTTAATAGGAGAACAATTTTTAGAAATAGTGTATATTAGCTGAGGTACTGTAAAATTGTATTTCATTTGAGATTTTTCTCTCAGCTAAAGCTTAATGATTATTTAATCATCAGAAGGCAAGCTATCAAAGGATTGTTGACTTTTTAGGATACTTATCTGATAACTGTACAAACAAAATGAAACATACAGGTATATTTCTAGTCATTTGAAAAAAGCTGATAATAATGAGAATGATACAGATTCTTTACGAATTGTGGTGGTTTTAATCATATAGTATTTTGCATAGTATGAATATAAGATGAAGTCTAGCGCCATACTTTGAATTATGTTGTCTTACTAGTTCTTTGTGTTTACCAGGTTGGCCCTAGTTCACTTTGAAAAATAATCCCTTGTTGGGACCTTAATCTTTGATTGGTTTGTAAATAGCCTTAAATTAATTTTGGAGATGTATGGAATAAGTTTTCTTATATTTTAGTGCTATGATAGTGCAATATACATATATGAATTGATAGTAAAAGCCACAGGATTCAAAAAGTCACTTCTAGCTAGGATGTCATTGTGGGCCAGGGAATAAAACACACATATGAATCTTTTATTATGATATTACAGTGTGGCCTTTTCACTTCTTGATGCTAATCAAATTTTAGTGGCTTATGGGGTATGTTTTCTATTTTTACTGTAAGTCCAAGAACTACGATAATCTGGAAGAAGTATTTTTGAAGCTCTACTTTTAGGTTATGCATAATTCTAATATACTTGATTATCTCGTTCTATTTGTTTGTTTAAGGATTTATTTTTTTTTTATTTGAAAGGCAGAGTGAAAGAGGAGTAGTAGAGACAGAGAGAAAGAGATCTTCTATCTGTTGGTCTACTCCCCAAATGGCCACAACAGTTGGGGCTGGTCCAGGTTGAAGCCGAGAGGCAGGAACTCCATCTGATTCCCCATATGGATGCAGTGGTCCAAGTACTTTGGCTATCTTCTTCTGCTTTCTAAAGTGTGTTAGTTGCATTGGAAGCAGAGTGGCTGGGACTTGAACCAAGCTCTTATATGGGATCCTACTTTGCAGGTGGCAGTTTAACCAGCTATGCTGACCCAATTCAGTTTTAGAGTAGAAATATGTATGGCAAAGCATCAAATTAGAAGTAAGAAAACAGGCTACCACAGTGAGAAATGCTTTTGGCAATGGACAGCTGATGTTATATAGAGAGCAAATAATGAGAATTTAAAAATGGGTAACAAATATCTAAATACACTATGGAAATCTTGATTGTTGTGCTGGCATAGAAGCAACAGGCCTTCCAAAGTGCCATTCCTGAATTAAGACATATTATTAATGTCAGTACTCATCAGGGAAATATTAAATTAAGTTCTGTTTTACATTTTAAAAGGTAGAAAGTCTATAAATAATACAGAACATTTCATTTGAAATGACTAATAAGAAATGTTTTTATGTAGTCATTTATCACTTAAGAATGGGAACACATTCTGAGAATTGTATCTTTGGACAATTGCGTCTTTGTGCAAAAATCATAGGGAAGACTTGTACAAAGTAAGATGGCAATGACATCATTACATGGTACAGTCTTACAGGACCACCATCATGCACGTTTTTCATTGTGGACCAAAGTGTTGTTAGTGATGCATAACTACTTAAATGGTAAACCCGTAGGTATTTGGAAAATTTACCCAGAAAGATGTATTCTAACATTTAAAAATCTCAAAAGTTCTATTTTAAACATGAGTCATAATTTGACACCTCACATATTATTATCAATTATCATCGTTTAATGAAACTTTGATTTCTTTCTTTCTTCTTTTCCCTGGGCAGTTTATTTAAGAAATCTAGCTATGACTGGGTAGCAGGTAGATATATATATATTCTAGTCTAATGTTTTTAGTAGACAAATATTTAGCATGTTTAAAGAATTTCTGATTTGGAAGAATTGTTAGAAAGGGAAAGAAAGACCATTGAAGAAGAAGGAAAAGTTGAGTAGTGTTATCTGAGTGGACTGTGGAAATTAATATGAACAGATTTGTTCATAAGAAACAGACTAAAGCAGAAAAGGAATGGTTTTATTTTATAATTACATTTATCCTAACCGTCATATTATGAAATTGACATTTGGAATATTTGAATTTCTTTTAGTGTTTACACTAGTTTTGAACAATGGTTAAACATATTAAAATAGGGGCTAGTGCTGCGGTGTAGTAGGCTATGCCTCTGCCCCAGTGCTGGCATCCCGTTTGGGTGCTGGTTCCTGTCCTGGCTGCTCCTCTTCCAATCCAGTTCTCTGCTTATGTCCTGGAAAAGCAATGACAGATGGCTCAAGTACGGGGCCCCTGCACCTATGTGGGGGATGCAGAAGAAGCTCCTGGCTCCTGGCTTCAGATCTGCCCAACTCTGGCCATTGTGGCTATTTGGGAATGAACCAGTGGATGGAAGACGTCTCTCTTATCTGTAACTGTTTTTCTCAAATAAATAAATAAAGAAGTCTTTTAAGAAAAGGAAAAAAATATTAAAATAATATTGTTCTTAAACATTCTTTAAAAACATTGTACAAGCAGAGCCTGTGAACAAAAGGAGTTTGATGCTGCTCTTTACAGAATGATAGATTTGTATTGGTTACTTTTCAATTAGAGAAACACAAACAGATTTCTTTTAAAAAATATTTATTTTGATCTATTTGAAAGAGCAACAGAGAGAGGGAGGGAAGGAAGGAGGAGAGAAGTGAGGGGGCATAGAGAGAGAGACAGAGAAAGAGAGAGAGAGAGATGGTCCATCTGTTGGTTCACTCCTCCAAATGCATACAACAACCAAGGCTGGTCTCTGCTGCATTCAGGAGTCAGGAATTCCATATGGATCTCCTGCTTGGGTGTCAGGTACGCAAGTACTTGAGACATTACTTGCTGTGTTAGCAGGAAGATGGATTGCAAGCAGAGTAGCTAGGATTCAGACCAGCACTTGGATGTAGGATGTGTTGGTATCCCAAGTGGTAGCTGAGCCTGCTGTGCTACAATGCCCACCTAGAGATTTCTTATTAAGGAAGAGTTGACCTTATTCATTTGTGGGAGTTGCTGTAGTAGTTTCTGGTATTACTGTTTTTTTTAAAAAGAATGACAGAGCTCTTCATAATCATTTTTAAAAAGATATATTTTATTTGAAAGGTGGATTTAGAGAGAGAGAGAGAGAGAGAGAGAGAGAGAATGAGAATCTTCCAAACATTGGTTCATTCCCCAGGTGCCCAGAAAGGTGGATTTAGAGAGAGAGAGAGAGAGAGAGAGAGAGAGAGAGAGAGAGAATGAGAATCTTCCAAACATTGGTTCATTCCCCAGGTGCCCAGTTAGGGCTGAGCCAGGCTGAAGCCAGAAGCCCATGTGGATCTCCCTTGTGGGTAGCAAGAACTCAAGTACTTGGGTGATAATCTATCTGCTGCTGCTTTCCCAGGCACATTATTAGCAGGGAGCTGGATCAGAAGCAGAACAGCCAAGACTTGAACTGGCACTCTGATATGGGATGCCTGCATTGCAAGAGGCAGCTTTACTGCTGCACCACAACACCCTTCCCTTGAAGCAGTTTCTTTAAAGGTATTGCATATACATCTGATGTTGCACCTGAAGTCCATGGTGCAGGTGCTTGTGAGGGAAAATGGATATAAGAGTAGGGAGACAAGAACAAGCATGAGCTGGAACCATCAAGATGGACAGAAATACATGTCCATATTTGTTCTCTGACCTTGGTGGTATGAATGTCATATGAAAACCAGGAGGTAGGGGACTGCACTGTAGCATAGTAGGTTAAGCCTAGGCCTGTGCTGGCTGCATCCCATATGGGTACTGGTTTGTATTCCATCTGTTCCACTTCTGATCCAACTCCCTGCTGGTAGCCTGGGAGGGCAGTGGGAAATGGCCCAAGTGTTTGGGCACCTGTACCCATGTGGATGACACAGAAGAAGCTCCTGGCTCCTGATTTTGGATTGATTCAGCTCTGACCATTGCAGCCATTTGGAGAGTGAACCAGTGATGGAGCACCTCTCTCTCTCTCTCTCTCTCTCTCTCTCTCTCTCTCCCCCTCTGTCTGTAACTCTTCCTCTCAGATAAATTAATAAATCTTAAAAAAAAAAAAAAGAAAGAAACCAGGAGGTAAATATACAGTCAGACCCAGAAATCAGAGAGGATGGGGAGAAGGTGGAACAGTTGCAGGATCAGCTACTATCCTTAGACCAGTGAGGCGAGCCAACAGATAAGTGACAATATATACAAGCTTTAAAGTGGCTGTTGCTTGTTTCTGCCTTCCAAGTTCCCCATAAGAGTCTCTTTTGTTACCTGCCCTAACCAGAAACATATATATAGGGGGCAAAAAGGGCTTTCTGATAAGGTACATCCGATTGGACAAATTGGCAGAATGACCACTGCCTACTTCGTGTTACCATGGCACATTTCTTTAAATCATATTTAATCTCCAAATAAAATTTAATATGCTTCTGCCTTCCATTATATAACCGTCCTGTATACAACCAAAAACATACTAAGTTTTCCCTGGAAGAAAATATAAAACTATTTTTGATATGTTAGATGGCTAACATAGAAATACCTATCCAGACCAAAATATGGAAGTGGTGCTCGTAAGTATTATGTATTGGTTACTTCTGCAACTGGTCATATGGTTCTCAGCAGTATTTGTAACTACTTTTCTCTACTACCTATTTTCTCTTCCCTTGCCCTCAGCCTTATGTTAGCTGATGTTAGTTCCTTAGGTTAGCTAGTTCTATGCCTGGTGAGGTGATCCAAACCATCATTCTGAATATCTGGGCTATTATTGGTAGTTTTGACTTAGTTGAATTTTTGTAATTTATCATCGATTTTAATTGTGGTCCTTGAGAATAAGTACCCTAGATTAAATCTTGACTCGGTGTTATGAGAAGCCAGGTGGCAGTCCGGATTTCAAGTTCAATGACTCATTGTGTTCCATGGTGGAAGTATTTCTGTCTTTGAAACTAAAACCTCTAGGTCAGTAGTGTCTAAAGTCACAGGGATAAGAAGTAAAAATTATATTGCTTTTCGGCCTTTTGGCTAAGATAAGTGGAAAAATAAAAAAAATAAAAAATAAAAATTGCTAGAGTGCAATGTGGGATAAGAGTGAAGTGGATCATTCCTGTTTTTTTTTTTTTTTTTTTTTTTTTTCCAATACATTCCTAGGCCTGTGAATACTGTCTTTGGGAGAAGTAGGAAAGGAGTTTGGGTGCTAACTGAGAGCCCATACTTCATCCTGGAAAACATTACCTCAGCTGTATATGGTGTTGTCTTTATGTTTTTATGAAGTCTTTAAAATGCCAGTTCACTGTTGTCTCTTTAAAATTATTTGAGAGAGCGAGCAAGTGAGCATATATGCATTCTTCTCTATTTATTGGTTCACTCTTCAAAATGCCTCCAGGAACTAGGGCGGGTCAGGCTGAAGCCAGGAGCCAGAAACTCACTGCAGATTTTCCATGTGGGTGGTAGGTACCCAATTACTGAAGCCGTCATGCACATCATGCTCTTCGGTGTCTACATTAGCAGGAAGATAGAATCAGGAGTTGGATTTGGGACTCTAACCTAGGCATTCTAATATGAGATTGGGCCTGTTAATTGGTATCTTAACTGCTAGACTAAATGCCTCTCTCCCCACCCCCGCCAAGTTCACTGTATTATCTTGCTGATTACTTCAAGATGATGGGGAACATAGTAAGACTGTTGAATTCCATGAATATGGGCCCACTGCCATGCTTCAGTTGCTGTAAAATTAATTCCTTGGTCAGAAGTGAAATATGGAACACTATGATGTCATAAGTTCACAGATAATCGTTTTGGCAGAAGCATTGAATGCAAAGAGGGCAAATCCATATTCCAATAAAAACAAGTCACTGCCCTTTCCATAACGGATGCAGTCCAGTGTCTTCATCCTCCTGCCAAGTAGCTGCCTGATCTCCCTGGCAAGTGGTGTTCATATCAGGAGCTCAGTATTGGCCTCTGTTGTTGATAGATTGAGTGTTCAGCTTGAATGCAGTCATATTGGCTTTGGTGAGTTAAAGTTCATGTTGCTGAGCTCATGTGTAAAACTTCTACCACTACATGTTACTTTTTCAGAAAGTCATTGGGACAGTGAGTAAAAGTGCCTAGTGACATATCACCCTCTGTAGCAACTGGGAGAGGTCTACATACATAACTCTCCTAGTCCTCCTTGTCACCAATTTTCTTTTCTTCTTCTTCTTCTTTTTTTTTTTTTTAAAGATTTATTTATTTGAAAGAGTTACACAGAGAGAGAAGGAGAGGCAGAAAGAGAGAGAATCTTCTATCCGCTAGTTCACTCCCCAGTTGGCTGCAATGGTCAGAGCTGAGCCACCCACTATGCCACAGTGCCAGCCCCACCAATTTTCTAGTTGTGTTCTGAACCCCTGACCTTCAGACAAACATGATTTTTTTTTTTTTAGTTCTCTCATTTCTGACACCAATTCCAAATTCAGAAGTCTCCAAAATCATGGTCAGATTTAATATTTTGTGAGAACAACTCAAAATAAATACCTGTTATTCTCATGGTTAAGGTTGGTTACAGATAATAAATACATATTAAAATCAGTCAAGAGAAGAGGCACATGGGACAGAGTCTAGGTGAGCTGCAAGCATGAATCTTTTAACAGTCCTCATCCAGTGGAGTTTTGGACAGTGCTGACTTCTCCCAGGAGTCATTTGTGATGGTACACTTGGAGCATGGCCAACCAGGGGAGCTTACCCAAGCATTAGTGTGCTGATTTTTTCTGATGGTTTGCCACCCAAACATAGTTAACTGACCATGTGGCTGACCTTAATTTTCAGCCACTGAGGAGATAGAGCTTATATGTGGCCCCAAGCCATTCAAAACAAACAAACAAACAAAAAACACTTAAAGCACATTGTTAGCAGAAGCTATCCAGTATGGCCCAAGGCTCATAGGTAAGAAAGGTAAGCTTATCGGGCAGGATGTTTTCATGGCTTAGAGATTTTCTCTGAGGAATAGAGGGCAAAGGCTAGATCTCTTTTTGGGTAAGGTGAGTCCTTTTTCTTTATTTGTTTTTAAGATTTTATTTATTTGTTTGAAATAAAATGGCTATTTAGTTAGAGAGAGGGAGAGACAGAAAGATCTTCCATCTGCTGGTTCATTCACCAGATGGCATCAGTGGTCAGTTGGTGAGGCCAAGGCAACTTGGACTGGCTGACAAGCTCACAGCGGCAGGTCTGTCTCAGCAAGGCGTGAGAAGGACAGCTGCGGTCCTCTTGCTGGTTTTAGGTTTGTTGGGAACTATACTCTGCATAAGAAAGCTGGAGCTTGCTGGTGGTCCTGCTAGCTAATGATTGCTGTATTCCTAATTTTAGGGAAGAACGCTTAATCTTATGATCCCCAAAATGTCCATTGTTTTGTAGAATTTTAATCAAGCAGAATGTTAGTGTAGGAGAAGGGGTTAATGCTTTATGCAAGGTTGAGCTGTTTGTGGGAAAGAATTAAGACAACAGGCTTCCTGATATATACTTTCCACTAAAATAAAGACAAATGTTATTAAAGCTTTAATTCAATATGTGCTACAAATACAACAATGTTTAGGATATCAAAACTGTGGAATAGATCTAAGTGAACCTCTAGATAAATGCAATTAAAAATTAAAGAGTTACAGGAAGAACTGCAAAAGAGGGGATACCTTTAAAAAAGGGTCTGCTTTGAACATTGGGGCTTCTAGTAAATATTAGATTAGGAAGGTATTATTTTAGCTTGTGTAACCAGTTTCTGCATAGCTCAGCAGTACTCCAGGCCTTGACTTTTGTAGGCAGCCTCTTGTCTTGCACCTGTCTGTGACAGTAACCCATTCTCTGAATATGCCCTTGAAAATCAAAGAATTGTATTAAATCTTTAGATTACTCTTTGTAGTATTGAAATCTTACCTTTTTATTTCTTTCATTTTTTAAAAGATTTTATTTATTTATTTGAGAAATAGAATTATAGACAGTGAAAGGGGAAGAGAGAGAGAGAGAGAGAGAGAGAGAAAGGTGTTCTGTTTGCTGGTTCACTTCCCAGATCACTGCAATAGCCAGAGCTGCACTGATCTGAAATTAGGAGCCAGGAGCTTCTTTCAGTCTCCCACACCGGTGCAGGGCCCCAAGGGCTTGAGCTATCTTCTACTGCTTTCCCAGGCCATAGCAGAGAGCTGGATTGGAAGAGGAGCAGCCGGGTCTAGAACTGGAGCTCGTATGGGATGCTGGCACTGCATGTGGAGGATTAACCTCCTGCACCACAGCGCTGGCCCCTCTTTCATATTCTTTTAATTCTTATGACCACTTTACCATATTTTCTGATTTATTGGGAGTATTCTCGAAATTTTGGTGCACTATCTTCAGCATATACAATATTGATCACTTTCTTTAGGATTCTACCTAAATGGTGAAGAAGTGTACTTCATGCCCCTCTTTTCTTTCTTTCAACTCCTTTTCTTTAGCAGTTTTGTTCTGTTTCACCTTCTAGGCTCAATGTGTTTTCTACTATCTGTTAATAATATGTCCATCAAAAATGTTGGTTATTAATGACAAATATTCAGATATATAAGCTGAAGGTCATGGAACAAGTATGACAAACTGAAAATATTTTGGATCAAACCTTAAAGAGAAGTGACAAAAATGCAAATAATTACAAGTTGGAGGTGCAGAGAAATTAGTAATTGTTTTTGGATCGGTGAGAGACATATGTCAGTTGATTCAGTTGAAGAATCATTCAGATTTAATTGGCAATTATTTAATTCAAGTGCTATAAATAAAATAGAGTGGTTTGTCAGCATCTATGCAATCTAGATTTTTTTTTTTAAAGATTTATTTTATTTATTTGAAAGACGGAGTTACAAAGAGAGGTAGAAACAGAGAGATCTTCCATCTGCTGGTTCACTCCTCAGATGGCCGGAGCTGCACCTATCCGAAGCCAGGAGCCAGGAGCCAGGAACCTCTTCTGGGTCTCCCATGGGGGTGCAGGGGTCCAAGGACTTGGGCCATTTTCTATTTTATTGCACTGTTATCCCAGTCCATAGCAGAGAGCTGGATTGGAAGAGGAGCAGCCGAGACACGAACTGGCGCCCATATGGGATGCTGGCACTTCCAGCCAGGGCGTTAACTTGCTGTGCCACAGCACCAGCCCCGCAATCTAGATTTAAAGAAGCACTTTCTTCAATATACAAAATTTTATTTGAATTGACTGATTTTCTAAATTGTTTATTTTCTCTTAGTACCAATGGGCTATAACATATGTACAGTTTAACATATAGAAGTATGTAATCTGTGCCTGTTAATGTATTTTTTAAAAAAATGCCTCATAGAAATCTGTGTTCCTCCTGAAAAATCCCTTAATTTAATGTGCTGATTACAGATGAAATTTTAGGTTTCTTTTAGTTCTTTGTTCTACTTCCTAGACTATATTCACAATATAAGCTTTCTGTGTTTTAAAGATTTGCTTTTGAGACTCACTTTTCATTCATGTGTCAGACACTCTTTAATTTTTTTGTATTCAGATTAAGCTGTCTTTGATTCCTGGCTCTGTTTTGCAGTAATTATGATTTTCTTTTTTTTTTTTTTTAAGATTTATTTATTTATTTATTTATTTGAAAGTCAGGGTTACACACAGAGAGAAGGAGAGACAGAGAGAGAGAGGTCTTCCATCTGCTGCTTTACTCCCCACTTGGGTGCAACGGCTGGAGCTGTGCTGATCCAAAGTCAGGAGCCAGGAGCTTCTTCTGGGTCTTCCACATAGGTACAGGGGCCAAGGACTTGGGCCATCTTCCACTGCTTTCCCAGGCCATAGCAGAGAGCTGGATTGGAAGTAGAGCAGCCGGGTCTCTAACTGGCGCCCATATGGGATGCCAGCACTGCAGGTGGTAGCTTTACCCTCTGCGCCACAGCGCCAGCCCTATAACTATGATTTTGATTGTTAGTTTCTTATCCTTGTTTTTCTTTTTTTAATAAGCCAGGCAAAAATAACAGTTCTGATGTTTCAAGAATATTTGTGTTAGAGAGTACTTAAAATTACTATTTATATCCTACATGTTGGTGGTCACTATTATCATAAACATGATTAGAGACAACTTCTGATATTTTTCAAAATGTAATGAATTATGGTTGAGATAAAGATCTCAATCTAAAATAATTCATGGTACAGAGAAATTCATATACATATACAAACCTATATAATCACGAAGAAAATTCAAGAGAAAAAATAAATTGATTATAGGGTGAGGAAGTGAATGTTTCCTGAGAAGTGACTTACTAATAATGATCTGTTTACTTGATCCTATCAGTAATGATGTTATAGAAATTTTCTTTTTTTTTTTTTTGGACAGGCAGATTTAGACAGTGAGAGAGAGAGAAAGAGAGAAAGGTCTTCCTTCCACTGGTTCACCCCCCAAATGGCTGCTATGACCAGCGCGCTGTGCTGATCCAAAGCCAGGAGCCAGGTGCTTCCTCCTGGTCTCCCATGCGGGTGCAGGGCCCAAGGACTTGGGCCATCCTGCACTGCCTTCCCGGGCCACAGCAGAGAGCTGGACTGGAAGAGGAACAACCTGGACAGAATCCGGCACCCCAACTGGGACTAAAACCCGGTGTGCTGGCGCTGCAGGCGGAGGATTAGCCTAGTGAGCCGTGGCACTGGCCCCCCCTAACTTCTTAAGGTGAAAGCTGACCTCATTGATTTGAGGTTTCTCTTGGTTTCTACCTCCTTTTTTTTTTTTCGTAAGATTTGTTTATTTACTTGAAAGAGTTACAGAGAGAGGAGAGACAGAGAGAGAGAGGGAGAGGTCTTCCATTTGCTGGTTCACTCTCCAGATGGCTGCAACGGCCGGAGCTATGCCAATCCAAAGCCAGGAGCTTCTTCCAGGTCGCTCATGCAGGTGCAGGGGCCCAAGGATTTGGGCCATCTTCTACTGTTTTCCCAGGCCATAGGAAAGAGCTGGATCGGAAGTGGAGCAGCTGGGACACAAACTGGCGCCCATATGGGATGCTGGCACTGCAGGTGGCGGCTTTACCTGCTACCCTATAGTGCCGGCCCCTCTCTTTTTTTCTAATACTGGTCTTTAGTGCTATAATTTTCCCTCTAAGTTCTACTTTAGTAGCATCCCACAAATTCTGATGTATTGCTTTTCTGTTTTATTTCAGTTAAAAACAGATCCTAATTTTCTTTTTTTATTGTGTTGATGATTCATGTGTTATTTAGAAGTGCCCTGTTTAGCCTCCAAATACTTGGAAATCTCTCAAAAATCTGTTAGTGATTTCTAATTCAATCCATGTTTGTGGATTTATGTTACTATATTGATGCTGTTTGTTACTATAGCCTTTTTAAGTTCACAGAGACGTTATTATCCAGAATATCATGTTTTTTTTTTTTTTTGACGGGCAGAGTGGATAGTGAGAGAGAGAGAGAGAGAGAGAAAGGTCTTCCTTTTTGCCATTGGTTCACCCTCCAATGGCTGCTGCGGCCGGCGCATTGCGCTGATCCGAAGCTTGGAGCCAGGTGCTTCTCCTGGTCTCCCATGCGGGTGCAGGGCCCAGGGACTTGGGCCATCCTCCACTGCCTTCCCGGGCCATAGCAGAGAGCTGGCCTGGAAGAGGGGCAACCAGGATAGAATCCGGTGCCCCAACCTGGACTAGAACCCGGTGTGCCGGTGCCACAAGGTGGAGGATTAGCCTGTTGAGCCACGGCGCCGGCCATATCATCTGTTTTGATAGATGTTCTGTGTACACTTGAGAAGAATATCCAACTGCTGTTGTTGAGTGAAATTTTTATTAATATTAGGTCATATTGGTTGATAATGTATTCAGTCTTATTGTACTTACCTGTGTTCCAGGCATGTGTTCTGAGGATTAAGTGGAATAACTCTAGTAGGCAGATAATGTCTGACTATTGTAACATGAAAACATAAAGCCTAGAGAGAACACAGGAAGATTAAATAACATGCCCATGATTAAATGGATGGGGGTGAAATTTTGCTATGGTTTTTTTGAGTATATAGCCTAAATTCTTAACCATCATGCCTTTCTGTGTCTGTGATTTAGTAGGTCACACCATATTTTGAACTTGGTCCTGTATACAGTATAGAGCTTTGTGAGGATTTTAAGCAAGGACATAACTATGTAAATATGATTTGGCTTTAATAGCATCAATAAAAAAACATTTTATGTTTGAGGAGGTGTGGAGAATGAAGAGTAGGACTAGAAATAGATAGAAAAATGCTACATATTCTATGTAGTGAGTATGCTAATTTATAATATGAAGGTAGTTTACTTAACCTTTTTGTGGTTTAGCTTCATAGTCTTTTAAATGAAAATGATGGTCCCCACCTTATAGGAATGTAAAACATGATCAGATTATATGGAGTTACACATAGCAGGTATTTGTTAAACTTTAGCTGTGATAATGGTAATAGATTTATTTTTGCAGGTCTAGCTTAAAGTTTAATTGCTCCTTTATTTTTAAATATGTTTTGTCATAGAACTTAAAGATAAGACTTTAGGATGATGAAGTACAATAAAATCTTAACTTTGAATTCCCAATTTTTTATTTGGACTCTTCAGTTTATGGGAAAAGCAGATGGAGATTATTACACTTTGGATGACATGTTTGTCTCCAGAGCAGCTGAGAGAGAACGTCTTGGTGAAGAGGAAGAGAATCAGAGGAAAAGAGCTATTGCTGAGCATCAGAGTCTTGCTGCACAAATGGAAAAATGTCTGTATTGTTTTGACAGCTCTCAGTTTCCCAAGCACCTTATTGTTGCCATAGGTGTTAAGGTAATTAAATATCACATTTTCTGACCTAAGAAAAAGATTTATTCATGTGCATAGATTTGCTTCAGTCTTCATACTGTTATAAGATACCTGAGTAATCTGTCTTTTTTCAAATATTTATCCTAAGTTCCAGTGATTGTTAGAATCATCTATGAAGTGAGCCATAATAGCACATATCTTTTGTGATTCTTCTTTTTAGAGAGACATCATTGGGTAATGATGAAGCCCTGGACTTTGGAATCCAGGTTTGATGGATTCCAGCTCTGACTGCTGTTTACCAGCAGTGTGACCTTATTTTTATGATTAATACTTGATTCTCAACATTAAAATCACCTATGTCAATCTAAATTAGCTTCTGTCTGCTTACTTTCTCAAAGGACCTCTTTGTTTAAAGGATATCTCATAATTTGAACAAATTTATTACATGTCTTTGTTTTACTTGTTTCTTGAGTTTCTCTTCTAATACTCTTTAAGCTGCGCTAAGACAAATAACTTTTGCTTACTATTGTATACCAAACATCTAGCTTTTTTCATAGTGAATAGTACTCATTTATTTCAATAAATTTTTATAGACTTAACTGTTTCAGTAAGTAAGTAATTTTTGTGTACATGATACATGCCAAAACCTAATTTGCTACTGGAGAAAAGGTGTGAGGATTAGAAAGACTTTTGGAATTTGTATTCTAGTGAAATAGAGCAGAAAACAAAGTAATAATTACTCTGACACTGAAGTATTAATTGTCTCACATGCAAATAAAGTGAAAAAATGAGATAAATTATGAAGGAGTATTTTTTTATAAGGTGGCCTAGAAAATGTCTCTGAGATATTTTAATAAATTATGTATGATGGGAGGGAGCAAGAAATTTGAAGGTATAAATGAATAATGTTTCACGGAGGGGTATCAGTGTGTAAAAACCTATGAAGAATAAATGATTGGCATTCACGGAGCAGTGAAAGAAAGTAGTGAGGGCCGGCGCCGTGGCTCACTAGGCTAATCCTCCGCCTTGCGGCGCTGGCACACCGGGTTCTAGTCCCGGTCGGGGCACCGATCCTGTCCCGGTTGCCCCTCTTCCAGGCCAGCTCTCTGCTGTGGCCAGGGAGTGCAGTGGAGGATGGCCCAAGTGCTTGGGCCCTGCACCCCATGGGAGACCAGGATAAGTACCTGGCTCCTGCCATCGGATCAGCCTGGTGCGCTGGCCACAGCACGCTGGCCGCAGTGGCCATTGGAGGGTGAACCAACGGCAAAGGAAGACCTTTCTCTCTGTCTCTTTCACTGTCCTCTCTGCCTGTCAAAAAAAAAAAAAAATAGTGAGAAAGTGATAGTAGTAGAAGAGATTAAATACTGAATGCCAGTTTCAGGAGCTAATGAATTAGTGAATATACAGTGCATATTTATTATTATTATTTTAAAGATTTATTTATTTGAAAGGCAGAGTTACAGAGAGGCAGAGGCAGAGAGAGAGAGAGAGAGAGAGAGAGGTCTTTCATCCCTTCATCCAGTGGTTTACTCCCCAGATGGCTGCAACGGCCGGAGCTGTGCCGATCCTAAGCCCGGAGCCAGGAGCATCTTCCGGGTCTCCCACGTGGGTGCAGGGGCCAAGGACTTGGGCCATCTTTATACTGCTTTCCCAGGCCATACAGAGAGCTGGAGTGGAGCAGCCAGGACTCAGACTGGCGCCCATATGTAATGCCAGCACTGCAGGCGGTGGCATTTTTTGCTAAGCCACAGTGCCGGCTGGCCCTGTACATATTTTTATTTTTGTTGTTTATGTACACTCGCATTCATACATAATATGTAATCTTAATATCTTTAGATCATTAAAGTAGTCAGTTTATCAATTTGATTTCTTTTGCTTCATTTTTTACCCTTGTTTTTTTCAATTTTCTTTCACTCCATAAGTTATCTCAAAGGTAAATGTAAAAACTTCACTAAATATGTAAACAGTTTTTAAAAAGGAAAAACGCATCTTAGCCAAGTGCCTATATTAATTTTTTAAAGTTCTTTTCAAGACTTTCATAACTTCTATATATATATCACATATGTATTATTACCATATATATCTCTCACATTTATATATATATTGTATATTTCTTTATTCTGTTCCATATCCTTAAAATATAAGAATAAACTAAACTTCTAATAACACTTAAATTTTTCCTGTTGTGCATTGGGAAATGTTTGAGACTGTAGTCCAGTGGTGTCTCCTTGGGAACCAGCTCCCATATGGGATGCCGGCATTGCAGGCTGGAGCTTTAACCGCTGCGCCACAGTCCTAGTTCCTCCAGTATAAATTTAAGTAGCCACTCTTTCTTTGTTCACAGCAAAGTTTTAAAACTGCCCACTATTTTATAAAATAATTATCTGCCATATAAAATATTTCCAACTACAATTTAACAAATAATAGATAAAACACCCTTTTGCAGGAAGTTATTTATGCTCCTTAGGAAATCTTTTATCCATTTTCCTAGTTTGTATTTATTGGGAAAAGTAGCACCAGTTTTAAGTAATACATGTATGGAAATAAAAAGAGCTTGACTCTAGCAGCGAAGTCACCGTGAGGTCATTTCCTCTCTCTCTTGGCTAGGTTTTCTTTTCTCAGCTTGTGAGAGATAAAAGGTCTGATTAATAGTCCATCGATTAGAGCACTCTGCCATTACCAGGCCATGCCATGTCTCTTTGTATTCTTGTGAAATTTTGTTGTTTCAAGGGCTTTCAAAGTATATAGTTTCTTTAGATCAAGGATGTAGTATCATTTATTTTTCCTTCCTTGGATAATCTTTATGTGTAGCAGTGAAAATTGCAACTTATATTCTGAATTTCCAGTTATAAAAAAAAACATTTTTATGGCTTTTAAAATAGTTATGAAAATTAAATCTTTAAAATATTATGATTAAAGTTTTCTTCTAAGCAAGTGTACTGTGTTAATTATTAGCTACAAGTGTGAGTAAATTACAGTAGCATTTCAACTTTAAAATTGTTTCCCGATAGGTTTATTTGTGTTTACCCAACTTCCAGTCTCTTACTGAGGGGCACTGCCTGATAGTCCCTTTGCAGCACCACAGAGCAGCCACATTACTAGATGAGGACATCTGGGAGGAAATTCAGGTAAGCATGAAAATGTCATTGTCATTTTAAAGCCCATGAGCAATTTTTATAAACTAGTGTGGTAGAGTCCAGTAGGGTCTATATTTTCATTCAATAATTTTACCTTCTGAACTTAAACATTTTTGTAGTTGTCTGTATCTGCAGATCATGTTTCCAGCACTCACTATCTCTTAATTTTATTTCCCATAAGTACTCCGCATTTTGAAAACTTGTTTCTAGACTGTAATACAGTATGAATTATTTTTACATCAAAACATTAACCTAAGATTTCTGACCAGGAGTTTGTGTAGCATGAAATAATAATTCTTACCAAAGTAAGTTAATAAATCACAACCAAGAGGGTAAAGAAATTCAGATAATGAAAAGAAATTTTGGGAGTTAGATGCTTGTATTCAGCAGTTGCCTTGTTGTTTTGTGATGGAACTGGCCTCTTCCACTGTTGTGATTTTGTGGTTGTTTTGTTACTTGCTTTAATTTCTGCTCCTTTTTCATCATAACCTAGTTTAGCTTTTGTATTTAGGGATTTGTTTTTGTGGCTGGTTCATCAGGAGGTTGAACAGTGCAACATGAGTAAAGCTGTTGCTGAATTATTTCAAGACTTTATAATGACCAAAAGAGAAAGGGAGAAAGAAAACTTTCTAATGTCTGAAAACTGAACAGAAGTTACAGGGAATCCTACTCAGAAAATGTGAGAATTGTAAAATTTCAAAAGACATTGTAGGGAGGCCAGTGCTGTGGCATAGTGGGTAAAGCCACCACCTGCAGTGCTGGCATCCATATGGGTGCTGGTTTGAGTCCCGGCTGCTCGACTCCCAATCCAGCTCTCTGCTATGGCCTGGGAAAGCAATAGAAGATGGCCCAAATCTTTGGGCCCCTGCACCCACTGGGGAGTCCCAGAAGAAGCTCCTGGCTTCTGATTTTGGATCGGTGCAGTTTTGGCCATTGTGACCATCTGGGGAGTGAACAAGCGAATGAAAGACTTCTCTCTCTTTCTCTCTCTGCCTCTGCCTCTATGTAACTCTGCCTTTCAAATAAACAAATAAATTAAAAAAAAAAAAAAAGACACTGTAGTAGATACTAGTCTGATAAACATGCCAACTTTGGCTGTATTTGATGAAATTTAGTATCTTACTATGTGTACTTTTTTTTTTTTTTTGACAGGCAGAGTGGATAGTGAGAGAGAGACAGAAAGGTCTTCCTTTTTGCCATTGGTTCACCCTCCAATGGCCGCTGCGGCTGGCACATCGTGCTGATCCGAAGCCAGGAGCCAAGTGCTTCTCCTGGTCTCCTATACGGGTGCAGGGCCCAAGGACTTGGGCCATCCTCCACTGCCCTCCCAGGCCATAGCAGAGAGCTGGCCTGGAAGAGGGGCAACTGGGATAGAATCTGGCGCCCCAACCGGGACTAGAACCTGGTGTGCCGGCGCCGCAAGGTGGAGGATTAGCCTGTTAAGCCACGGCACCGGCCACTACTTGTACTTTTAAATTTAATTTTGTGGAAGTTAAAAAGGCAGATTTTTATTGTTTTATTGTGGAAAGCCAGGTAGGAATGAGGACAAACACTAGTTGATTTGAAAAAAAAATTGTTTTCTGAAATAGTAGATGCCAATGCCATGAGGTAATTTAAGATAAGAAATACAGAAATTTAGTTGTTAGAATCATTTTAGAATTTTTCTGAGATGCTTTTAAAAATTTATGCATACAAAACTGATTTAACTTACAAATATAATACCAAAAATATTTTAAGTAATTACAGTAATCTGGTGTGTATGGTTTATATTTTTGGAAGAAATTAAGCTACTTGTTGAAAAACATTGACGTGAATAAAGAAGAAATTTATTCAATTCAAGATACAGTCTTAATACATGCTAAGAGAAATGCAAGTATAAAATCATTAATTTTGCCCAAAGGTGTGGTATATTGTAGTACAGCTTACATTGTAGTTTAGCAGATTTTGTTAGCCAAATTCATTGTGGAAAACTGGATGAAGGAGAAAAAGAGCCAAATTGTTTTATGTAGTTAATGACATCATATATCTTTTTGTTAATAAAGGAAGCATTTGTTCAAAGTTATAAATAACCATAGGATTTTAGTAAACTAATTTAAGTAGATGAATCTTAGTCTACTTAAAGAAATAGGCTTTTTTGTTGTTTATTTTTTAAGATTCAGTTTATTTATTTGAAAGGCAGAGTTAGAGAGATCTATTTCTTATTTTTTTAATTTGGATGTATCTCATAAATACAACATCATGAACACAGTAATTCTTCCCACTGTACCTGCCCTCCCACCCATACTCCCCCCGCTTCCTGCTCCCTCTCATATTTTATCCAAGAAAAAAAAAAAAAGAAAAAGCAAGAAAAAAAGAAAAAATGGAATAAAAAAACCTAAGAGAACTGTTCCTCAACAGTCTATACAAGGGCTGCTGCTCTATATATGTTATTGCTTCTTGCAGGTGATTTCGTTTTTTTTGTTTCCGCCCTTCCTCTTTCATCCACTGCTTTATTTCCCAAGCGGCCACCACAGCCGGGGATGTGCCAGATTGAAGCCAGGAGCCAGGAGGTTGTTTCAGGTCTTGCTCATTTTGGACAGACAAGACTGGGCCCTGTTCTACTGCTTTCCCAGGCCATTAGCAGGGAGCTGAATTGGAAGTAGAGCAACCAGAACTCCAACTGGCACCCATATGGGATTCCAACATTTCAGGCATTGTCTTAATCCTCTGTGAAGCAGTGCTGACCCCATGTTTTTATTTTTACTTTCAGATATGTGCAATAATTCAAATTAATTCCACTGTGGTAGATATTGTTATGGTTGCACACCTATCCTACATTTAAAAATTATTTGGCTTGATTCAAAATATTGTTTGCAAATGGAAGAACTATTTCTTTTAAGTGAGGTTGTTTTTTTAGCACCATATCTAGTAACATTTAAGTGTAACTTCGAATTGTCTGTTTAATAACAGGTATAGAGATACATTTCAGGAGAGCATACTTAAATAATTATAAATTTAAAATGACTAAGATCCAGGTTGTTAGCTTTGTTAAATATATAGTTTAACTTGGTCCTTTTTACATTTACCTTTATCTGTTTGATAAATATCTTAGAGCACATGCTATAGTCAGATCTTGTAGGCCCATATTTTGATTCCCAAATTGATGGAATGGGAAAGATGGGCATTGTTGATGCTTGTCTGTAATGAACTTCACTGTAGAGTGACGTGAAGGGACCATTTTACTTGGTAACCATTGACTGCTACCTCTAAGTCATTTTCTTAGGACTACTCAGATCCTCCAGAAAAGATTCTTAATCTCCTGTCTAGATCATCTCTGCTTTCTTTTGTGTGGGAGTTGAGGGGTGGAGAGAATTGAGGATGGCAAAATGTTGCCTGTTTAAGAACATTAACCTTTCCTATAATACCTTTGTTCTCAGGCTGTGTACTTTCAGATATGTCTGATCTTCTTAGCTCAGCTACGTTATTTTACATTTTCCAGAGGATAATCCTTTAGCATTCTGCTGTTTAGCAGGGGATCTGGCATGTTAATTGCTTTTTCCAAAGTCTTTCATCTAAGCCATCTGTTTTTAGCCACACCCTCACCTCTGTTTCCATAAGTAGTTGGTACTGCCCATTTCTAAGCAGGTTTCTGCAGTGCAGCACAGGTTTTTTGCTTCTTATACTCCTCCTTCCTGTCAAAGTATGAGCCAGATTTCTGACATTTAGGTCAGATATTATGGTATAATTTGATTTTCATGAACTTCTCTCATTCTTCACGTAGGCTTAATGGCTTTTAAAGAATTGTTTTAATGACATTTTTGAGGAGTTACTGCATGGAGGGAGTAGAGACAAATATGTATATTCTATCCTGTCTTATAACACTTATCTTGAATAACTTTTTTTTTAAGATTTATTTATTTATTTGAAAGAGTTACACAGAGAGAGAAAGAGAGGCAGGCAGGCAGAGAGAGAGAAAGATCTTCCATCTGCTGGTTCACTACCCAGTTGGCCTCAACAGTCGGAGCCTCGCTGATCCAAAGCCAGGAGCCAGGAGCCAGGAGCTTCCTCTGAGTCTTCCTCTGAGTGCAGGGGCCTAAGGACTTGGGCCATCCTCTACTGCTTTCCCAGGCCATAGCAGAGGGCTGGATCGGAAGTGGAGTACCTGGGACTTGAACCAGTGCCCATGTGGGATGCTGGCACTGCAGGTGGTGGCTTTACCTGCTATTCCACAGTGCCTGCCCCTTGAACAACTTTTTATTTAGAAACATTCTAGTTTAAAAATTTGAGTAAATTAGAGCATTAATATTATATATTCAACTTTATATAGCTTCAATATTTTAAGGAAAACTCTTTAATTTAAAAATTACTTATTCAAATTTACTCGATTTTTATGTTTATTGATACAAATTAAGAACTGTCACAGTCTGCAGTTGAGTTTACTCAACTACATTATTAGGAATTTTAGTTCAGATGTATTGATTAAACAAAGAATGGGCAATTAGATAGAAAAATGATGAGTACCCAAAACTAGGTGTTTTCTACTAGGAATCTGGAAATGTAATGTAATCCCTGTGACATGTTGTCTCTGTCTCTCTCACAAGCATAAACTAGTTTTGATATTTCTTATAATAGTGAAGTATAAAAGCTTTCTTTGTTTAGTTATCATGGAACTCTAAGCATAAGTATTATTGAAATATGTGGGCTATAGTTATTATGAGGAACATGGAGAAAATTTTGGTTTTCGTGAAGCAGGTCACCTCTAATTAGCCATTAACACATGTTTTTTTAAATTAGCCTTTTATGTACAGAGAGGAGATATACTGAAATATATATGTTTTCTCCTTGGTGCTGCTAGTATGATGTTTATGCATATTTTAGTACTGGACCCTCATTGCAACAATAGCTAACATGATATTTTCAGTTTTATTTGTAATCCATGACATTTTGAGTCTGCTTTCTTCACTACTATACAAATAGAACCCAGAACAATCATCTAACAGTTAAATAAGAAAGAGATTAAAAACAAACAAAAGTAAAGAAGTTTTTGAGATGATCTTTGGATTGTTTAAATTATTGTAATTTTTGTTTCTGCTAATTTTTAATCCAAGTTTTTCTTCCTCAGTACGTTTTGTTTACAAATGTATAGGTCTGGGGCCTGGCGCCGTGGCTCACTTGGTTAATCCTCTACCTGCGGCGTCGGCATCCCATATGGGCGCTGGGTTTTAGTTCCGGTTGCTCCTCTTCTAGTCCAGCTCTCTGCTGTGGCCTGGGAGGGCAGTGGAGGATGGCCCAAGTGCTTGGGCCCTGTACCCACAGGGGAGACCAGGAAGAAGCACCTGGCTCCTGGCTTTGGATCGGCACAGCGCTGGCTGTAGTGGCCATTTGGGGAGTGAACCAGTGGAAAGAAGACTTTTGTCTCTGTCTCTCTCTCTCACTCTCTGCAACTCTACCTGTCAAATAAAAAAAAAAAAATATATATATATATATATATATAGGTCTACTCTACTAATGATTTTCCTTTGTCTAGTATATAAAATTATCATGTTAACATAGAACTGGACTGGATATTGAAATAAGTGGCAAAATTAATAAAAGCTCATAAATATATTTACTAATAAAGACAATCTAAAAACTCTTACAAACCAAATTCACATGTATAGTTTATTACTATTTTGCTTTTTGTTATTTTCTACATGTAGCACTTAATGTGCAAAGGAAAATATCTGGGACATAGCAGTTGAATAGAGGGAAATGTAGGAGTTACCTATTGCTGGTTCTTACTTCATCAGTAGCTTTTAGCTTCATAAACAGCTTTTTACCAATGTTAGTGAATTACTTATCTTATTATTTTTTACTCTGTAACAGAAAAAGCCTCATTGTTAGTACCTTGAGACAGTAAAAGTTTGTTCCTTACAGAATACTCTAGTGTGAGTTGGGCAGCTCTCCACAACAGATTACATCCAAGTAGTAACACAGGTAGCCACGCTCCTTCCATGGTAAGGCTCTGCCATGAGGAGTCCTTCCCTCTCAGTACTTTTGGATTGGTGCAGTTCCAGCCATTGCAGCCATTTGGGGAGTGAACCAACAGAAGGGAGACCTTTCTCTCTGCCTCTCCCTCTCACTGTATGTAATTCTACCTCTCAAATAAATAAATAAAATATTTTTAAAAACTTAAAATAAGGAAAATCTCAACTTGTGCAAAAAAGACAATCAACAGATGCCAGTATCCAAGTATGTTAGTCCTTTTTTTTTTTTCCATTACTATAACAAAATACTTGGAGCTTGGATACTTTGTAAAGAAAAGATGTTTATTTAATTCACAGTTCTGCTGGTTCCAGGGCATAGCACCATAATTACAGCTTGACTCTGATGAAAGGCCTCATGGCACCACATTGGTGTGAGCTCCTGTGGGAGCAAGAGATCACATTGCCAGAAAGGAAGCCAGAGAACTGGGTGGGGCTGGACTTGTTCTTTTTTATAACAACTACCTCTTGAGAACTAACCCATGAGAACTACTTTAATTATGTCCAAGGGCAGGACTCCCAAGGACTTCCCACTAAGTCTCAGCTCTGAAAAGTCTCACCATCTCTCAAATCAGCACATTGTACACCAAGCCACCAACACATGAATGGGGGAGAAGCCACATCTAATGTCAAGATAACATAATGTCAGGATAACAAAAATGTTCTAATTACCTGACAAAAATTTTTAAAGCAGCCATCATGAAAATGTTTCAGTAAACAATTAGGAATATACTGTAAAAGAAATGTAATTTGAACAACAGCATATTTTCCACCAGAAACCATGAAGCCAGAAGGAAGTAGCATCACATTTTTCCAGTGCCGAAAGATCTGTGAACTAGAATTCTGTATTCACTGAAAGTATTCTTCAGGAATGAAGAAGAAAATCAAGACATTCTCAGATGATGGAAAACAGAATATGTCATCAGCAGACCTATCCTAAAAGATTGTCTGAAGGAAGTTTTCTAAACAGAAAGGAAATCAAGAAGGGAGAAAGAAAAATGAAAGAAGTAAAAATATGAGTAAATTCATTTCCCAGCTCCATCATTTTCTTAATTATGTTTGATGATTGAAGTAAAAAGTTACAACACTGTCTGATATGTTTCTAAATGTATGTAGAGGAAGTATTTAGGACAATTACATTTTAAAGGGGGAGGCTAAAGGGATGTAAAACAAGATAAGGTTTCAATATTTCACTTGAACTTGTGACTCCAGTAGACTGTGATAAATTATTTAGAATACTCTTGGGTGTGTCTGTGTATGTATATAAATATGTGTGTATATATGTATGCATATATATATGAAGCATGTTAAGTATATTAAATATATAATTATATAAATATTAAGTGAAGCAAAATTGATTGAACTGAAAGAAGAAAGAGACAAATTGAATTTACAGTTATGGTTGGACACTACAAGCACTACCTTTTCAACTGTTGATAGAACAAAGTAGAAAATCGGGAAGGATATAGAAGAACTTCAAAACACTATTGTGTTAGTTTCCTCTTATTGATGTGACAGATTACCACAAATTGGTGGCTTAAAATGACTGAAATATATTGTCTCACAGTTCTGGAGATCAAAATTCCAAATGAGTTGTGTGGGACTAAAATCAAGGTGATGTCAGGGCTGGTTCTTGCTGGAGACACTGAAGAGAATCCATTCCTTCCCTTTGTGAATTTCTGGTGTCTGCTTCCCTCCAGTCTGCTACTCTCATTACACTGCTTTTCCTCTCTAGTAGAAAGATATGTCTGCCTCCTTTTTCAAAGGCAACTCTAATCACAATTAGGATATAGTCAGATAATTCAGGAATACACTTCTGCCTTATTTCCTAGATTCTTAATTTAATTACACTAACAAGTTAATTATGCCATAGATGGTAACATTAATAGGTGCCAGGGATTAGAACCTGGATATCATTTTGGCTATTATTTGGCTTTCTTTCTTTTCTTTTCTTTTCTTTTTTTTTTTTTTTTTTAACATACAGAGTGGACAGTGAGAGAGAGAGAGAGACAGAGAGAAAGGTCTTCCTTTTTGCCATTGGTTCACCCTCCAATGGCCGCTGCGGCCGGCGCACCGCGTTGATCTGATGGTAGGAGCCAGGTACTTATCCTGGTCTCCCATGGGGTGCAGGGCCCAAGCACTTGGGCCATCCTCCACTGCACTCCCAGGCCACAGCAGAGAGCTGGCCTGGAAGGGGGGTAACTGGGACAGAATCCGGTGCCCTGACCGGGACTAGAACCCAGTGTGCCGGCGCCGCAAGGCGGAGGATTAGCCTGTTGAGCCACGGCGCCGGCCATATTATTTGGCTTTCAAAAACCATCAGTCAGCAGAATTTAATTTATATTTATAGAATATCCCACCCCAAAATAACAGAGTATATTTTCTTTTTGGAACATATAGCAAAATAGACAGTATCAGGCCTTATAACTAACCTCATTAAATTTAAAATGACTAGTATCAAATAAGGTGTGTTCTTTACACAGTGGAATCAAACTAGAAATCAGTAAAAGAAATACTAATACTAGATAATCCATGGATCAAAGAGAATTCTCAAGGGAAATTAAAAAAAAATAAATTGAATCTGAATGAACATTAAATTAGTATATTAAAAATTTGTTAAAGCAAATTTTTAAAGCAGTACTGAGAGAGAAATCTATAGCACTAACTAGACTAGAAAAGAGAAGGAAAGTCCCACATCAAGAACCTTGAAGGCATAAAAGAGGAAAAGAAAATAATAATGCCCAGAAATCAATGAAATTGAAGACAGAAAAACCATATAGAAAATTTAAAAAATGTTAATAAAACCAGTAAGCTTAAAAAAGGAACTAAAATAGCTAAAATTTTTCATTTTTACAAAAAGATTTATTTATTTATTTGGAAGTCAGAGTTAGAGAAGGAGAAACAAAGAGAGAGAGATTGTCCATCCACTGGTTCACTCCCCAGAGGCCACAGTGGGCCAGGCCAAAGCCAGAAGCCAGGAGCTTCATCTGCGTCTTCATCTGGCCCTCTGCGATGCTGGCATCCCATATGGGTGCCGGTTCCTGTCCTGGCTGCTCCATTTCCCATCCAGCTCCCTGCTAATGCACCTGGGAAAGCAGTGGAAGATGGTCCAAGTATTTGGGCCCCTGCCACCCATGTGGGAGACTCAGAAGACGCTCATGGCTTCCACCTGGCCCAGCTTCTGCCTTCGAGGCCATTTAGGGAGTGACTTGTGGATGGAAGTCTTTCCCTCTCTCTCTTTCTCTAAATCTGCCTTTTAAATAAATAAATCTTAAAAATAAGATAGATCTTTATTATTGGTGTTGGAATTGTTCTGTGTCTTTCTTGGCTGTGTGAATGTAAGTATTTTTGTTGTGATAATAGTACCACAGTTTTGTAGGATGTTACCATTGGGGAAAACTGAGTAAAGAGTACATTAGATCATTCTATATTATTTCTGATAACTACAAAATAATAATAATGATAATGATAACAGAGAGACAAGGAGAGAGAGAGAGAGAGAAATATCTCACCCATATACTGATTCCAGGGGAGTGATTGATGAAAAGTTTCAGTAAAGAAGTTTTAGAACAGCACAGAGACTCCATAAGTCAGTGGTGCTTATTGTTTATAGCCCTTAACCTATTCTCTTTCTGGACTGTGGCCTTTTTTCACTTTTATTTGTTAAACTATTCAGTAAACCATTAATCCTTTGACTATCATGTAAATTAAAAATATGTTATATCAAAAATATAAGATATTAAGCTGAATAAAACCTAGAAGATAGGATTTTAGATTTTTTTCCATAAAGAAATATTAAATGTTTCAGGAGATATATATATTTACTCTAACATGTATCCAATCCATATTTATGGTACTCCATAAATATGTCCACTTTTTGTATTTCTGTTAAAATTATTTTCTTAAAAACAAAATTGTTAATAAAATTAATTAATTAAAAATAATCACCTCAAAGTACAAAGCTTAAAATACTAAAAATATGTAAATCAAGCTAACAAATCTAAATAAAATGTGTAATCCTCTTCCTTAGACACATGTACTTGTAGAACACCCTCCAAGACCAACTTTGGATTTAGAATTTTCAGACACTAGAACATCGTGGTATGAGAAGAGCTGGCCTCTGATGTCCAGAGTTCAGCCTGTTCCTTTTTTCCCTCAGCCCATACCTGCATCTATGAAGCTACCATGGGAATGCTTATAAATATTCTGGACCATTAAGCTGTGCTCAGCTACACTCTAAAAACATCTATTCTTCAGGTCTACAGGAGTGAAATTCATCTATCCATCAACCATCCACAAGGGACTTAATAATGCTTAAGTTCTTTAGGAAAATAAAACCATCTTACTTTTCATCTGTAGTGTATTAGATTTTTAGTCACTTGGTAGGACTGCCTGAATATACAAATGCATTGAGCAAAGAGAAACAATTGGAAGTGAATTCTGCTTGTTGTGTGTTCCTGAATTTAAGGATACTACCTCCCAGACTTTGTTTTTTTGACTTATGGATGCTTTCCTTGATTTTGCTGTCAGTTCTGCATATTATATCATGAAAATTTATTTTCATTTTTTAAAATTTATTGTTGAATTTTTTCCAATAGATATAGAATTGGTTTCAGTTTTATTTATTTATTTATTTATTTATTTGAAAGTCAGAGTTATTCAGAGAGAGAAAGAGAGGCAGAGAGAGAGAGAGGTCTTCCATCTGCTGGTTCACTCCCCAGTTGGCCACAACGGCCGGAGCTGCACTGATCCGAAGCCAGGATCCAGGAGCTTCTTCCGGGTCTCCCACACGGGTGCAGGGGCCCAAGGACTTGGGCCATCTTTATACTGCTTTCCCAGGCCAAAGCAGAGAGCTGGTTCAGAAGTGGAGCAGCTGAGACTTGAACCAGCACCCATATAGGATGCTGGCACTGCAGGCGGCAGCTTTACCCATTATGTCACAGCGCCAGCCCCTGGTTTCAGTTTTTAAAGTTTCTTAAATTTGTGAAATTATATCAGAAATTTAGGAAATAAAGTAACTATACTGTAAAAGTAGATTTCAGGCATTATTGCTTTTTTTAGAGATTTATTATATCTTTTATTGTTTTTGTGTTTTGAATCTCTTTTTAAGTGCTTTAATTTGAATTTTCTGTGAGTTCTTTATTTACCAAGGTTTTCTCCCTTTAGATGTTCAGAAAATCATTGGTTAAGATGTTTGAAGATAAAGGTTTGGACTGCATCTTTTTAGAAACTAACACGAACCTGAAGAAGCAGTATCACATGATTTATGAATGTATTCCTCTCCCAAAGGAAGTGGGTGATATGGCTCCCATCTATTTTAAGGTATTTGTAGGCAGTGTTGGCAATCATACTTACTTTTTACTACGTTGCTGTTTCATGAACACAGTTATCTTTGCTCATATAGTTTTCCTTCTGTGTACCTATATCAAATTGTAAAGCATGTAAGAAATGAAGTAAGGGTCTAAATGTTACTACTGTAAATTTCTGTTGAAAGAAATTAGAATTTTGTCCCTTTAAAAGCATACTTGCTTAGATGTATGAATATACTGTTGAATGGTAACTTAGAATTTCTGTTGTAATTTCTCATTTCTCAAACAAATGAAGTCAGTTTTTTTTATTTTATTTTTTTTTAAATTTTTTAATTTTTGACAGGCAGAGTGGACAGTGAGAGAGAGAGACAGAGAGAAAGGTCTTCCTTTGCCGTTGGTTCACCCTCCAATGGCCGCCGCGGCTGGCGCTCTGCGGCCGGCGCACCGCGCTGATCCGATGGCAGGAGCCAGGTGCTTCTCCTGGTCTCCCATGGGGTGCAGGGCCCAAGCACTTGGGCCATCCTCCACTGCACTCCCTGGCCACAGCAGAGAGCTGGCCTGGAAGAGGGGCAACCGGGACAGAATCCGGCGCCCCGACCGGGACTAGAACCTGGTGTGCCGGCGCCGCAAGGCGGAGGATTAGCCTGTTGAGCCACAGCGCCGGCCCAAATGAAGTCAGTTTTACAATGAGGTTCTATCAAGTGAAAATTAAAATCACAGATCTCAAAACTGGTCTTTTAAATTAGAGATTTTAACACTCAAACAGTACAAATTGCAATTGCTGAGGCAAATTATTGATGTAAATTTTAGTACTTAGTATCTCATTGTAGTACTTGTACTACTTGTAACTTTTATGTACATTTTTGGATGTGAAATAAATGACTGAGATTTGTAACCAACTAAGAGCCATAACACTATTCAGATAGCTTATTAAATCGTATGTGACTTGAATGTAGTATGATTTATAAACTAACAAATATGTGAATATAGAATCGTATTTGAAATATGCATATGGTTAAAGAAAAAGGAAGATAATGGATTGTGAGTTTGAGTAAGAAGATTGCATTTAAAACATTTAGACAGATAAGATTTATTAATATGAGCATAAATTCCAGTAAAAAGGATTATAAACAATGAACAAGTTGATGAAAATCTACTTTCTCTTTAGAAATCTTTAAAAACACCTGATAATTTGATTTGAAGAATTGTGCTATTAAAGTATGAGAGAGTGAGGCAACATAATCCCAAAGACTCATGCTCATCTTATGTTAATGAAGTTTAGTTGAGAAAGAAATTATTATACATTTTTTCAGTGTGTTTTTTAATACTTCCTTAGTAGAGTTTTAGGTAATTGTGGCTGTTGGCCCAGTGTAGACAAGTCATTGTTACTTATGGGAAATGACAGAAATGTCATGTCTTAGCAGAAGAGTATTACTTTTCTGCAGCAAACTTTTAATTTGATCATTGAAGATGTATTTATCTTATTTTACTTCACTTCAATTTTGTATTGAATGTGTTACATTATAATGTAAAGCCAAGCAGTCTGTACCTTTTAAAAAGGGAAATGTATGATATATTTAAATTGTACTTACTGGATGTCCTTCCTTAAAATTTATTTCACTGGTAATGATAGTGTACAAATTGAGATAATTTTATACTCATGACCTTAGATTTTCTATTAAGATTTCTTCACTGTAAAGCAGTCATACTTAAACTGCTTAGCCTAGTCTTCTAATTCCATTTTTATGTATTTCCCTGTCTTTTTTAAAAAATGATTTATTTTTTAGAACAATTTCTTTCAGCATTTTTACTTGCTGTAGGACATAAATTAGTTCAAGTCCTTGGTTGCCAGAAAGCATATAAATTGCTCTTGATATTTTAGAAAAGAGCAACAAGACTAAATGTGTTTGACTGGATTTCTATGAATTCAGTAAAAAATTTGTAAACTTATGTTCTCTATCTTCAGTATTAATTTGTTTAGTCTTAATAAGGATTGTTTTGTCATATAAAGTTGAGCTGAAATTAGAAGAGTTAAGAATGAGTAGCCAGTGCTGTGGAGTAGCGGGAAAAGCTACCATCTGCAGCATCAGCATCCCAAATGGGCTTCGGTTCTATTCCCAGCTGTTTCCCCTCTGATCAGCTCCCTGCTGAAGTGCCTGGAAAGCAGTGGAGGACAGCCCAAGTACTTGGGCCCCTGTACCCATGTGGGAGACCTGGAAGAAGCTCCTGGTTCCTAGCTTCAGACTGGCCTAGCTCCAGCCATTGTGGCCATTTGGGAAATGAAACAGCAGATGGGAAACCTCTCTCTGTGTCGATCTCTCTCTTTAACCCTGCTTTTCAAGTAAATAAATCTTAAAAAAAAAAAATTAAATTAAAAAAAATGTTATAATTGATGAAAGATGGGACTTTGAAAAATCAAGGGGTAGGTGTTTGGTGTAGTGGCGAGGCTGCTGTTTGGGGTGCCTACATCCCATGTTGGAATGCTTGGGTTTTAATTACAGCTCTGTTTCTGATCAGCTTCATGTTAATAAGCATTCTGGGAGGCAGCAAGTGATAGCTCAAGTGGTTTGGTCGCTGCCACTCACATGGGAGACCCTTGGCTTCTGTCTCTAGCCCGGCCCTGCCCTGGTTATTTTGAACAGCTTTCTCCCTCTCTTTCCTTTTCTCTCTTACTGCCTTTCAAATAACAATAAATAAAATTTTTAAATAAATCAGGAAATTCCACGTGTAAATAACTAGAATTAAAGCCTTAATTCATTCTGAAAAAGTATAGTATGTATACCATCTCTTGTAATTAGTTCATTGTATTATTTTCTTTTTAACTCTTTGTATTTACTAATACATTACTTTTTTATTTAACAATAATTATTTCTTAGAAAGCCATAATGGAATCTGATGAAGAGTGGTCCATGAACAAGAAATTGATTGATCTTTCTTCAAAAGATATCAGAAAGTCTGTAAGTATCAATTTTTTTTTTTTATAAACAGCTCTTGTCTCTTCTGTTGAAGAATAGTGGTTTCTTTTTCATACTATTTGTTTAAGACAATGATTTTTATTGCCCTTATCCTACCATGTTTGTCAATATAAACATACTTATTGAAAAAATACAATGTTTAAATAAGAATTATATTCATGACATCTTACAAAATACAGCTAGTATATTTTGACTTGTAGCCATATCTTAAATAATCCAACTTTACTGGCATGTCAGACATGTAAAAATATTTTCATACTATTTTAATTTTAGGGTATAAAACAGTAGCTCTCTGTTATAAAAATTAATACAACAACTCTCAAAATCCTATAAAAACTATTTGATGAAAGTTGTACCCACATCACACTGAATCATTACCTTTCTTTCAGAACACATCTTCAAAAGACATACTTTGATTACTAGTATTTATCTAAAGGCACATTTTCATTACCAATATTTATTTAAAAAGTAGTACCCATAGTTTGCATTTTCAGATTCCAGTTATGGGAAGACTGGGAGAGGTAAGAGAACACAGACTTCCAATGAACCCCATTAGGGTAGCAGTACTCTTACTCATCACCACCATGAAGACCAAGAGAAAGCTGTGATGGAAGAGAGAACTGCAGATCTGTCTTACTTCCCAATTTAACCATCACAAAATACTTTGTACCCAAAAATACTTCATTAAAAAAAATCAAAATCACAAGATAGTAAGCTTAACATACAAAAGGCCAAAACCCCCAATCAGCCGATGTAGTCCGAGTGGTGATGTTCCTGGTTGTGAGCCTGTGAGGACACGGAAGCTTCTGCTTCCCTGAGTGACGTCTTCACATCAGGCGGGTCTGCATTCAGACCCTTATCGAGTGAGCACAGTATTTCATACTATTTGTTAAACTCCTTACTTAGTGTAGAGTTAACCTTATGATCATTAAGTAAACTGAAAATAGATCTTTGTAAAAATTAAGAATGGGAATAGGAGAGAGAGGAGGAAGAATGGTTGGAGAGGGGTGGGAAGGAGGGTATGTATGGTGGGAACTATCAATGTGTTCCTAAATCTGTATATATGAAATACATGAAACCTGTATAACTTAAGTAAAATAAAATTACCCTAGTATTAAAGATTTTCATTATTTCCATATGTTAGTTTAGTTGAGAAGTAGACAGTTTGGCTGAGTGACTGAAGGTGGAGTAACTAATTCTATATCTTACCTGGTTTATAAAATGTTTGTCTGTAAGAGGGTTTTTTGTTTGTCCAAATGATTCTTGTTCCCATAATTGGCTGTAGCAGCTTTAGAATCTACTGTGAGAGCTGCTTTTGTGGGCTTCTGTGCTCTTCTGGGACTGAGGTGAGAAGAGCATTTTGTCACTAGAATTATAATGAGCATAAGTTTTCCTAGAGCCTTCATTTTGAATCTGAAACTATATTATTTGTCAACAAAGAAAATATACTACTTATAAAATAGTACTTGAGTATGAGGTTGTGGGTTTATTACTCTTATGTGGACCTGCCTGTTTCCTAATTCTCTCTCTTTTTTTTTAAGATTTATTTATTTATTAATTTCTTTATTTGACAGGTAGAGTTATAGACAGTGAGAGAGACAGAGAGAAAGGTCTTCTTTCCTTTGGTTCATTCCCCAAATGGCTACCACGGCCGGTGCTGTGCCGATCCGAAGCCAGGAGCCAGGTACTTCTTCCTGGTCTCCCATGCAGATGCAGTGGTCCAAGGACTTGGGCCATCCTCCACTGCCCTCCCGGGCCACAGCAGAGAGCTGGACGGGAAGAGGAGCAACCGGGACAGAATCCGGCGCCCCGACTGGGGCTAGAACCCGGGGTGCTGGCGCCGCAGGCGGAGGATTAGCCTAGTGAGTTGTGGCGCTGGCCACTTTGTTTTCAATATGTAGTCTGACCCAACCCTCCAGCAAGGGAATAGGAAAAACATAGAAAATGTTTTACATGTGAATAATGTGTATTCAATAATGCAATTAAATTTGAATCTTTGAACTAGAATATGTACACGGATACTTTTAAAAGTTCATGGAGGGAAGGGCCGGTGGGTGCCATGGCACAGTAGATTAATCCTCTGCCTGCAGCGCTGGCCTCCCATATGGGTGCCGGGTCTAGTCCCGGCTGCTCATCTTCCGATCAAGCTCTCTGCTGTGGCCTGGGAAAGCAGCGGAAGATGGCTCAAATGCTTGGGACCCTGCACCCACGTGGGAGACTGGGAAGAAGCACCCAGCTGCTGCCTTCAGGTCGGCACAGCTCCGGCTGTTGCGGCCATGTAGGGAATGAACCAACAGAAGGAAGACCTTTCTCTGTCTCTCCCTCTCACTGTCTGTAGCTGCTTCCTCTCCTGGGAGACCAGGAGGAAGCACCTGGCTCCTGGCTTCAGATCAGTGCAGTGCGCCGGCCGTAGCGGCCATTTGGGGGGTGAACCAACGGAAGGAAGACCTTTCTCTCTGTTTCTCTCACTGTCTAACTCTGCCTGTCCAAAAAAAAAAAAAAAAAAAAGAAAGAAAGAAAGAAAGAAAAAAAACAAAGCAAAATGACATAAACCCTAAATGTCTTGTTTATTTCTCTCCCTTAATAGTTTATAGAAAAAAGTGCTTCATGTACATCTTTTTGCCCCGGTCTTTCACCTCATAAATCATAATTTTTCCATGCCATAAAATCTTTTTTTTAGAAGATGGCTTCAGTAACAATGTCAAAAATATTTCAAGTTACGGACAAACATTTTGGCATGGTGTGTTAAGCCACTGACTTTAACACTGGCATTCCAGTTGTGTGCCAGTTTATGTTCTGGCTGCCCTGCTCCTGATCCAGCCCCCTGCTAATGCACCTGGGAAAGCAGCAGATGACCCAAGTGCTTGGGCCTCTGCCACCCACATGGGAGACCTGGCTCCTGGCTTCATATCTGCACACCTCCAGTCATTGCAGCCATTTGGGAGTGAACCAACAGATGGAAGATCTCTCTCTTTTTTTCTGTTTCTCCGTCTCTTTCTCTGTAACTCTGCCTTCAAATAAATAAATGAATAAATCTTTATTAAAGTATGTTTCAATGTACAGATTTTAGAAGAAATGTATTACTCCCTGTTTGCTACACTATATAGAGTTTTACTAGTAATTACCCATCTAGTAACTATTGTTTGTTTTTAAAAATCAGGAAAAAGACCTCAATTAAGTATCCAGGAATTCAGTATTTTAATTTAACCAATATAGAAAATAGGAAACAGACATCAGTCCTTGTATGAACATAAACTATATATTCAGCTTTGAAGTGTCTCAAATATGGGAACCATTGCCTTTACTAAGACATCACATAGTCTTACATCTGAGGCTATTTGAGACTCAGAGTAGTTGGCTAATGAACCAGATGACCTCCTGAGGTGCTTCTTAGCTTCGATTCGTAATTATGAAGAGAACTTTAATGTATGAGTAATTCCAAAGAAGTTCACCTTTTAGGTTAATAAGTTTTCCAGTGTCTTTTTTTTTTTTTTTAAAGATGTATTTATTCACTTGAAAAGCAGAGTTACAGAGAGAGAAGAGAGACAGAAAGAGAGAGATCGTTCATCCACTGGTTTACTTCCCAAATGACTGCAACAGCCACAGCTGGGCCAGGCTGAAGCCAGGAGCCAAGAGCTTTTCTTGGCCTCCCATCTGGGTACAAGCGCACAAGCACTTGGGTCATCTTCCACTGCTTTCCCAGGTGCATTAGCAGGTAGCTGGATTGGAAATGGAGCAGGCAGGACTCGAACTGGTACCCATATGGGATGCCAGCAAAGCAGATGGAGGCTTAACCCATTGTGCCACAGCGCTGGCCTTTCAGTGTTTTTTAAAAATGATAAAAATGTTTCTGAATATAAGATTAACAATATTAAATTATTTTAATGTTTTTACTTCTAAGAGAACATAATTTTTCTTGTTTGAAAAACTTTATGTGTTTACTAATTTCCAAGTTTTTTGTCTGCTTCATAGGAATTCAATGGTGTTTTATATATTTATTTCACCAGTTAGATTCTTAGCTTGTAATAGAGATCCATAACTACTCTGATTTTTAAAAACATTTTTATATATTTTCATTTTTCATTGAAAAGCATAGAGACAGAAATCTTCTTTCCATAGGTTCATGCCCCAGATGCCTTCAGTGGCTGGTGCTGAGCCAGGCCATAGCCAGGAGCCCAGAACTCCACACAGGTCTTCCACGTGAGAGGTAGTGGCCCAAGTCCTTGAGCCATCAACTGCTGCCTCCCATGGATGCACATTAACAGGAATTCGAATCAGAAGTGGAGTAGATAGGACTCAAAGCAGGCACTTTGATATTGGCTTTGGGGTGTTCAAACAGTGACTTAACCACTATGCTAAATACCTGCTCCTGTCTTTGTTTTAATCTATACTTTTCCTTGTAGTGTGAGTATAAGATTCACTTTCTGCCTATTTTGTTTACAGTTTCTGGGTCTTTTGCTTTCTGTGTGGTGCAGTGTGACATCAATGGTGGTAGGAAAAGGAAACACATATAAATGGTTCATGCAGAGGAGTTGTATAATGGTAAATGGTCCAGAAAAATGGTCATTTCACAAACTATTTTTTTGAGGTTTCATGGGAATTCATCGTCAATTTCTAAAATGTTATTTTAAGTCTTAATTCGTATCAATTACAACAGGTTTTTTTTTGTTTTGTTTTGTTTTGACAGGCAGAGTGGACAGTGAGAGAGAGAGATAGAGAGAAAGGTCTTCCTTTGCCGTTGGTTCACCCTCCAGTGGCCACCGCGGTCAGCGCGCTGCGGTCAGTGCACCGCGCTGATCCGATGGCAGGAGCCAGGTGCTTATCTTGGTCTCCCATGCAGGTGCAGGGCCCAAGGACCTGGGCCATCCTCCACTGCACTCCAGGGCCACAGCAGAGAGCTGGCCTGGAAGAGGGGCAACCGGGACAGAATCCGGTGCCTCGACTGGGACTTGAACCTGGTGTGCCAGCGCCGCAAGGCGGAGGATTAGTCTATTGAGCTGCGGCGCCGGCAGTTACAACAGTTTTTAAAAGACAAGCATTTAGGGACTTGCTTTTTAAATTAAGGAAAGTACTTCATAAGGAAAACTTGAGCTCATATCAAGGTTACCTTTCAGACACTGAAATTCAAGATACTTATAGGAAGTCAGAAGTATCAAGTGGAATAAGAGGAAAAAATTTGAATAGTCAAACAGTGCCCTTTTTTTTTTTTACTGTGATTTAAAATTATAAATTATAAATAATTTTTTTGGCTGTAATTCTCTCAATATCTTTAAAGGGAGGTACCACTGTTCCATTCACCTTCCCTCTGGTGGCTAGTGTAATAAATAGAAGGTGTTAAATATATACATGCTTTGATATTATAGGTTTTTTTTTTTTTTTTTTTTGACAGGCAGAGTGGACAGTGAGAGAGAGAGAGAAGAGAGAAAGGTGTTCCTTTTGCCGTTGGTTCACCCTCCAATGGCCGCCGCGGCTGGCACGCTGCGGCCGGCGCACCGCGCTGATCCGATGGCAGGAGCCAGGTGCTTCTCCTGGTCTCCCATGGGGTGCAGGGCCCAAGCACTTGGGCCATCCTCCAGTGCACTCCCTGGCCACAGCAGAGAGCTGGCCTGGAAGAGGGGCAACCGGGACAGAATCCGGCGCCCCGACCGGGACTAGAATCTGGTGTGCCGGCGCCGCAAGGCAGAGGATTAGCCTAGTGAGCCGCGGCGCCGGCTGATATTATAGGTTTTATAATGCATACTGATTAATAACTCTTCTAGCAATATAGCTAGGTAGCTATATACATGATTATCGTATTAAAAATATGGAAATACATAAAGCCACGTGTAATAATGCTTCTCTGAATTTTATACTTTTTTAAAAATCCTACGCTTTTCCTATAATATTGTTTGTAGTATTTTAAGGTAACTGTTCACTACCATACTATACTTTACTCTTTCAGTTTCTTCTTTCAGGCACAATGCAAAATTCGTATTGTTAGGTAGGGAGATGTGATTCACTGTGCAGATGAGTAAATACTGTGTGAAGACTGAATTAGAAAAATGTTGCTATAACTTGATCCACTTGGATAATTTCTGGTGACAGAGTTAGAGCATGAAGGAAAAACTTTAACAAGAATACAGTATCTACTTAATTGATAGAAAAGGCAAGAAATTACAGTCTGTCAGTCAAGATAAAGTTTAAGATACTTTTTGTGTGGGAAGAAGGAGGAGGAAGAGGAAAGGAAGGTTAAAAATAACAGAAAATTAATTCTGGAAATATTCTGGAATGAGATTGGTAAATTAAGTGTTGCCGTATTTATTTTAAGAGTGAATAAAGAAATTTATGATTGTTCTTGTTCATTTTTGATAACTATAGTAAAAATTCAAAGATACCATAAATCAAGCTTTAGGTATATGGACAGACTCTTATTATGCATTGTGAATAAACTATAAGAAAACATATCTTTATTCATTATTTATATAGCTAAGGAAAATGACTGTGATTATATTTTAAAAGGTATCTTTTTTCCTTTCCTGTTTTCCCCAAAGATAGGAAAATAATTGGTCTTGATTATAATTGCTAGATAGGATGAAGAGCTGTCTGGCTGAAAGTCTATCAAAATGAAATCTTCTACTTGGGAAGTTAGTTCATTGCCTCAGTGTTTTAGAATTGTATATTCATTGTATGTTTGTCTTGTGGGCTACTGAATTACTGTCATGTCAGAGAGCAAGAAAAAGGATTAAGCGTAGCCTTCTGACTTCATGCTGTGTTTCATGTGTGATTTGTTTGTTTAGGTACCCAGAGGCTTGCCCTACTTCTCTGTGAACTTTGGTCTTCAAGGAGGGTTTGCTCATGTCATTGAAGATCAACACAGATTCCCTCATTACTTTGGAAAGGTATATTCACACATGTGGTCACATTCCAGTAGTTAGAAATTTGCTTAACACTTTTATTTTGAAGGGAAATCAAGATTTTGGGCACAATGTACAATGAGGTTGGTGAATACTGCTCCACCCAATTTTTAGACAGAGAGTGTCTAGAAAGTATGGACAAATATATGCCACATATTTATAACAGAGTCAAAAGTGTCTGTTCAGAACCAAACATTTCTTGGCAGTGTCAACAGTAACTGTGGTGTTTCTCTTTGGAGTCAGCCAGCCTTATACTTTGAGTGTTGGTAATTGCTAACACTTATCTTGGGCTTACAGTGTGCCAGCTACTGGGCTAACCATTCATTTAATGCCCACATGTTTATTGTATAGGTATTATAATTTTCATTTGAAGTGAAGAAACTGTGCTACAGAGAGGAATGTAACTTGTCCAGTATCACATACAAATCAGTGACAGACCTACAGATACATGTAGTCATGATTGAACTAGAGAGCAAATTATTTCACCTCTTGATTTATAGATAAGCAGGTTATTGTGACTGATTTCATGTGGATGGTTTCTAGGTAGAAACTAGGGTCCAGATCCTTTGTTTCCCCATTATTTTCTTTGCATTATGAAAGATTGCCTTGTAAGGGGGTGTAATCCTTAAATTAAATATATACTGAGTGAGAAGTGTTTAAGGTTCTGTCAGGAACTGGTATGAAACTAATGTAGCAGTTAGTGCAGTTGAAAGAAGTCTGGGCAATAATAATGGTAGAATTGATCTTTTAATGTAGTGTAGCTTAGTCCTCTCTGCTCATATCTTCCCTGTATCATCAGTTCCTATAAATTAGAGGAGCTTGTTGAACTGCTCAGGTCTCCCCCGCCCCTGCTACCCCTTGTTTGCCCTTCCTCTGTACTCTTCTGTCTTGCATAAGACTGTCTTCAGCAGTGAACAGGGATATATCAAGTGGCATCTGAGCTCTAGAATTTGGATTCAGAATTTTTTATGCTGTTGTTCTTAATGAGTTAACCAGAGGCCCAAAAGAGTCATGTACATCTTTTAACTGTTGTGACTTTTTTGAGAACTTTAAAAAAAAATTTTTTTAGAGTTAACTGGAAAGAAATTGGTTTTGATTGGTCTGAAAAATCCTGTTTTTTTCTATTCCATAGAATAGAACTTTATAACTGAAGGTTCAGTTACTCTGTATTTATAATTTTTTAAATTAACTTGATTCTAGTGAAAAAAATTAAAATATTCATTTTTACTTGTTAATTTAATTGGGATATTATTTTCCCTCCATATATTATTCAGGCATTATGACTTAACTTTTCAAGATTAGAAAGTTTCCCTAATCCTCACTGAGTCACTGGGCCAATTTTTCTAAAGTTTATTTCCCAAGAAATAGCCCATGGGCACATGGACTCAGTTTAACCTTACTACCCCACCCAGTAGTTGTTGAGAGAGCAAGAAAAAAAGCTATTAGGATGTTCTCTTTTTGTTGACAGTTGCTGCAGTAACAAAAAGAATCAATCGTCTATGGTACACGTAAGACAAAACTTGATGTTTTGAGACAGTTTTTCAAGCTAACTTGTAAGGCTTTTAAAAACTACATCATTTACTAGGACTGTTGCTGAGAAACACTTGTGCTGAATCTAACCTTTCACATTTCTCTTGATGTCTTATACCAACTACTGTCTCTTTTGGCGCCCTTTGTTTCCCTCTCCTAATAATAGAAAGTTCCCTTTTCTGTGAAGGGATATCCTAGAGACGTTGTGCTGGATGTCCAAGGTCACACAACATAGTCTAGTAGGACTAGGCTGAATATGCAATGTGTTCATACCATGCCTACAGTATTGCCCTCTGTGTAAGCACTTGATAATGTGAGCATTTGATAAGTATAACATCTTCCCATTTGATTAATTTCTATAGCTAACAAAGTAGCAAGAGGATCATGAAGGAAATAATCTAGAATAATAAGCAGATAACCAAAAGCCATTACTTCCAGTGCTTCAGAATGTGACTTTTAAAAGGAATGTGATTTATAATTTACTAATTTTAAATTTACTTAAATTAGTAATTAGTAATGGAATATTTTGTTTCATAAATAAAGATCTCCAACTAATACTGGAAGAAACTGGACTATAAATGTACTAGGTAGCAGAGAGAAAATTAGTCTAAGACTGAACTGGAATTGCTGGTATTGATTAATTTTTTTCTCCAAATTATTTTCTTGAGCAGTTAATATGGACAAAATAAATTAAATTTCATTTTACTTCCCTTCCTTTGCTCCTGCTTGGTAGATATGCTAACAAGTGAGAACATGAGCAAATTGCTTGAGAGGAAACATGGTTAGGACTACTATAATTAAACAGCTTGCATAGTTAGAACAAATTAAAAGCAATATTTTTAAATTTAAACCTAGTATTTATGCAATATTTAAATATTACGGAGAATGTTTTATTTAATAGAGCAAGCAAATAGTTTCATTCTGATTTCCATTATTTTTATGTGCGTACATTTTCTCATTTAAAAGGAAATCATTGGTGGAATGTTGGATTTAGAACCAAGACTTTGGAGGAAAGGGATTCGAGAAAGCTTTGAAGACCAGAGGAAGAAAGCCCTGCAGTTTGCTCAGTGGTGGAAACCGTATGACTTCACCAAAAGTAAAAAATGTTAGAGTGTGTCTTTTAGTTTTAATTCTTCAGATCTCATTCAATTGTATTTCTTTGCTATCTTAAGTAAACAAGTGATTCTTAGGTCATAAGGAAGAAGCATAATGGCAGCAGACTTCCCTGGCTTTCTGAGAGCCTTGTTTGTTGGATTTTGTTGTTTTCTTCCTTACTTGCTCCTGTGAACTTCATATTAGTGACTATGTATGAGTAATAGCAGATATATTGGATAACCTGCTCAAATTGCTGTTTTGTACCTACTTCTTGGTTCTCCAAGCTATTCAGTTCACCTAGAGATAGGGCTTTTCTGAAAGAATATCTAGGAAGTATGGCAAATCTTTGATCTAGAGAAAGTGGGCCTGCTTTAAAATAGTTGTCTATTTCCTGGCTTCTTTTGTACTTTTAACTATAAGACTTGGCATTTTCAATAATAATTAGAATCTCTTTTCATGGAATTTTCCAGGAGAGCTAATAGCTTAGAGTATTACTACTGTTGTTTTAGTTAAAGGAAAAAGTAATGTCCCACAAGTCTTTTGATTAAATGTTAATGAAAATATATGCATCAATCAAGTTTGTTTTTGTTTCTGCATTTTTAACTAGTGTCTTTGAATTTTTGTGCTTTTAAAAGTAATTGTTCCTAATAGCACAATTTATAGTCATTTAGAGTTTGTGTGAAATTTATAATTTATAGCCAAATCATTGTTACATTGCTATGAAAATGAGGATACTTTAATGTTAGAAGCATATTCTTTTGTCTTTTACTTGACCTAATACCTTAATTTTTATTTGCTTTCAACATTAAGCATCAAGATAGCATCCCTCTAGTCACAAATGTGGCTGTGGTCTGAGAATGCTCCTGCTTTTTTTTTTTTTTTATATCAAAGTTACTGTTGTAGTAACCCCTATTCAAATGAATTTTTGGAAGCTGGACCTTGAAATTTTGTCACAAAATGTTGAATATCTGACATTAGTGTGAAACATCTCCTAAGTATAACTGATGTTCCAAACATTTAATTTTAATACCAGTGTCTCATTATTTCCTTGGTAAGTTAAAGAAATGTTTTTGTTCTAGTTAGAATTTTGTTCACAAGTTGAAGTTAAATGGCTTTAGTTTTTTAATACTTAAAATTTGCAGTTGAATAATCTCACATAGATGCTTGACAGTACTATGTGTGTACTGATGCTTTCAATCCCTTAATTTTGCTTCAAAGTCTGAAAGGAAATTTTAACATTGATTTATTCTGTCAGTGAGTTAAACATTTTATTATAGAAAATCATGTTACCTGCTCATAGTGCAAAGATAAAAAGTCCTTCTACTTTGAATTATTTTATAGTTTAGTTGAGAGACATGTATATAAATAATTATAATATAAAATGCTTGAGAGGTATATTTGAGTGCAGTGGTAAAGAACTTTTTAAATTTCTTCTTCATTTTCAGTGGATAACCTTGCTTCCTATTTTACTGAAGGAATAAGAAGGAGAAAGAAAGGACTTTTGATCATATCCATGAATATACCTGCATTTGTGTCCATGTATTATAGTTTTATTTTGATAATGGATAAATTATTTTACTGTTTTTGTCTAGGACCAATTCACTCACTTTTGTATTGGATTTCATCCCTTCTCACTTATTTAGTTGCCCCTTCTCTCTAATTTATTAGGTTTTTTTTTTTTTTTAATTTTTTTTTTTTTTTTTTTTTTTTTTGACAGGCAGAGTGGACAGTGAGAGAGAGACAGAGAGAAAGGTCTTCCTTTTGCCGTTGGTTCACCCTCCAATGGCCGCCGCGGTAGCGTGCTGCGGCCGGCGCACCGCGCTGATCCGATGGCAGGAGCCAGGTGCTTCTCCTGGTCTCCCATGGGCCCAAGCACTTGGGCCATCCTCCACTGCACTCCCTGGCCACAGCAGAGAATTTATTAGGTTTTTTCCTTCTCTGTGAAGGGCTATTTCTTTTAGAATACAACAACATTCTGTAGTACATCAATAACAATTTCTGGCATCATATCCTCCTTTAACCATTTCTCTGGTTGACGGCTGAACTCATTTTTAAAAGATCTGTTTCTTCTCTCTTCAGTCTTTTTCTATTCTTTGTACAGTTAGACTTTATCCTCATCTGTGTTACTAAACTGTTCATTGTGGGTATCATCAATGACCTTCCACGTAGATAAATCTAGCAAATAATGTTCAGTGTTCATTTTACTCTACCCGTCAGCAGACATATTTGATCACTTCTTTTTACTGGCTTCTCTTCATCTGCTCAACTTCCTAAATGTTTACGTGACTATATTCAAGCCTTAGCTTTTGTTTTTTCTCACTATACAGGCTCTCAAAGTAATCTCATGGTTAAAATAGTTTTAAGTACAATTTTTAAGTTGACTCATTTCTTCAGCAAATATTTGTCTACCATGTGCCAGCAGTAATTCTGCATGCTGGTGATAGCTCATGCTGGTAATATCTTTCTTTTTAAGAAGTTTAAAAAAGAGATTACGGATAGTGAATATTAAACAAAATTAATAAATTACTTAGAAAAAAACATAAATAATAAATACTTTGGAAAAAACTAGCATAGGCTAAAGAGGATATCTTTCAAATTTATATCTTACTATACACATCATCCCTAACTGCAGATTCATGTGTCCAAAACCAGCTTGACATTTCTATAGTATCTGTATCTGTAATAGACAAAACTATGCTGAACTCCTAATTTTTCTTCTGTTCTGATTATTTATTGCTGCATTAAAAATTACTTCAAAACTTTATAGCTTATTATCATAACAATTTTTTTATATCTCATGGTTTTTAGCTAAAGTGTTTGGTCTGAGCTTTGCTGGATGATTTGCCTCTTCTTCAAATTATGTATAGGGCCTTAACTGGAGTAGTTCAACATCTGGAGATGACAGGGCTTTGTTCTTCACGTGATATTTGTTGGGCATGGACTATTCAGAATGCTCCTTCACTCACATGTCTGGTGCCTAGGCTAGACTGATGAAAATCTGGGCACTGGCAGGAGTCACTTTCTCCAAGTATGGCTATTTCAGAGTAGTTGGACTTGCTGTACAGTGTTTGGCTTCCTCCAGGGCAACCGTTGCAAAGAATAGTTCTAAGACATAAGATGTAGAAGGTGCCAGTCTCTTCGAGTCTGGTCTCAGCTATTGGTTCAACTTCATTTTTGCTGTATTCTGATTGTGAGCACTGTTTTAGAGTCCACATACATTCAACAGGTATTATAATCCTGCTTCTTGTTGGGAGGAATGTGAAGTAACTTGTGACTATCTTTCATGTACCACAATTTGTTCCTTGCCACAAATAAACATTCTTACATGATGAATTTATTCAAAATTTGCTAAGGAAGACTAATTCAAGTAGGGTAGTAGGCTTAGTCTTGAGGTTCAGCATTTCATACAAGACATATGCAGAAGGAGACAAGTTAGGTGTGTTTCCACTTAGTCTGAAGACCTGTAAACTGATTGGGCAAATTATCTGCACCCCTTATACACACATACACACAACTCCTCCCACTCCCAAAACATACTATATAGTAAGAGGAGTTTTCATTAACACAGTAGGTAGATTCATTGAAAAAGAAAGAAAGCAATAGGAACAGAGTAGCCACTATTCACCAGTAATTTTTAAATTTTTACTCATTTGCTCTGCCCTCTGTGTTTAGTTTAAAACTGAATTAATTTTTCTAATGCATGAGAAATAACTCAAGAATTATGCTTCCAGAAAAGATAGAATAACTACATTACTCTGGTACCTAAAACAACCAACTAGCAGTGTATCCGAGTTTTCAAGATGTGCAGTAAAGTACAGTGATTTCTAAGAGATGGGAAACAAATGAGGTGAGCCCTACAGTTGGCCTGTTTTATTGCTTTGAAAAAGTTTCTGTGATATGGTGCAAGATTGGGGGATCTAGTCAGAGCCTATTGATCTGCTCAAGTTGAGTAAATAGAGCTGAGGGCTTAGAGAGATGAAGACAATAAGAACGACTTCTAGAAAAGATTTTGAGAGAGATCACTGCACAGAGAGAGAACTCCAGAGATGTGTGGAGACCACATTTGTGCCTTTGTGTACTGATCAATGCATACTTATGAGGAAACTATGCCTGTGACTAGGCAAAGATTGACCTACCTGAAAGAATTAGAGGTAATATTTTCCACTGGCTTGAATGAAAAGCTTTAGGAATTTTGAAATGGAAATTGTGTAGAGTATACCTAATGGTAGTGTATGGTGTAGAATAATTGCTCAGTACTCTAGACTAATTATTCAAAGTTTGAGCACTGATATAGTCTTGACAAACAGTTGTTAAAAAGTAATTTAATTTGTTTTCAAGAAACATAAACTTGTTCCAGAAGAAAGCTCAAAAATATGTACAGGAATAAAAATATACACAGTAGCTACAACATGTCAAATGTCTGACACTGAATAAAAATTAACAGCCATGGAAAACACTGAAATGATAACTACATATGTCAGTAAATGTTTTATTCTCTAAATTTCTTTAAAAGATATATCAATGTTAAAACTAGTATGTGGAGGTTATAATATGTAGAAATGTAATAAATCATAATATCACAATAGATTCCAAGATGGCTGAATAGGAAAAGGCATATTGCTCTAGGCTATAGGTAAATAGTAAAAAAAAGGAAAAAAAAAGGGGGGGGGGTACATTCTCAGGGGAAAGTTAGAAAACCACACTAGAAATTCTATGGAAAGAAGAGAGATGCCATGGATCTGTGTGGAAGGTGTGGATGCAGAGCATGAACATGGCCACAACACGTGACCCTAGCAGCCGAGAGCCGGAGAAAGCATCAGCTTTGGAGAGTGAGGTAAGATCAGACTGACTGCAGCAGCCCATGCCACTAGTGTTATAGCCAGAGGGAAAGCTTGGTGTGAATCAGGCCTGAAATCCTAAGGGGGATAGGATACCCGCTAACTTGGTGAAAAAAAAACAGGGCATGTTTCTCTCTCCCAGTTCCCCCACAACAGCAGCCAGCAACTGGCTAAGTGAAGTGGGCAACATTTTGGGCATCAGCAGCAGCTGCAGGAGCTATTGTGTGTGCACCCAGCAACTGGCCGGGACAAGATAACATCTTGTCAGCAGTAGCAGCGACAACAGATTTGGTGTGTGCACCCAGCAACTGGCGGGAGGAGGCAACATTGTGAAATGAGTAGGGGCTGCAGTCAGTGGCTCTTTGCATGGGTGTGATCCAGGGATTCTACCAAAGGGAAAAATCCATGTTCCCCACTGACTTAGAGTCTGGTGGAGAGGGGGAGGAGTCCACCGGGGGCTGGGCACCCACATATGACTGCGAGGTGCTTCCAGCCTCTCAAAATACTACAGGTTCCAGGGCTCAAACCACTTAGGTGGAGCATCAACAGGCAGCTAGCTCTGAGAATGTGCGTCTCTGTAGCTGGGACAGGCTGTTGGGGCAGAGTTGGATCCTCTGCACACTGTGACTGTGGGAGCCTTGTGTGCTGAGAATGTGGAAACCCTGTGGCTGCATGATAGGGTCTAAGTGTAGCTGGGTCTCTGAGCAATCAATGTGAATGGCTGTACATGCTCAGAGCTCCCTAATTGCCTGGGGTGGGTCATTGCAATGAGACCCATGTTCACACTGAGGACTTCACAGACCCTTTGTGCTGTTCATACGGCAATGCAGATGAATATTACACTCACTGTGGGCTAATACCTCAGATTTCATCACTTTGGGAGAGAGGAGGTGAGGGTGTGATTACACCAACAAAGGTATCATATCTTCCTTTCTGTTAAAAAGAAATCTGTTCATTGTGATTTAATGCTATAACTAGTACTCCAACAGTATGTTTCACTTTGTGTTTCTAAGTGGGTGCAAACTGTTGAAATCTTTACTTAATATATACTAAATTTGTCTTCTGTATATAAAGAGAATTGAAAATGAATCTTGATGTGAATGGAAGGGGAGAGGGAAAAGGGAGGGTTGTGGGTGGGAGGGAAGTTATGGAAGGGGGAAGCCATTGTAATCCATAAGCTGTACATTGGAAATTTATATTCATTAAATAAAAGTTAAAAAATAAAAAAAAGAAATCTACCATGCCTAACTTGTGTATCAACCTGCATACTTGCCTGGAACATTGACCAGAACTCGTGGGCCACCTTACAGTACACATCTCTGGATGTTCACTGAAAGGAGATAATCCACTAAGCTACAGATAAAAGTCATCAGAGGAAAAAACCCAATAAGTATGTCCACAAATGCTAAAAATAAATGCGGAAATTCAAGAAACAAGAATAGGGAGATGAAATGACCCCCCACAAAAGAGCACAGCAACACTTCAATGTTAGAATGTGAAAATGAAGAGATTGAAGAAGTGCCTGAAACTTTACACATTAGTAGAGAATAGAGAGACATAGTCAAAGTTTTAAAAGAAAAAAGACCTGTCAACCCAGAATACTGAGTCCTGAAAAGCTCCCATTTATGATGAAGGTGAAATAAAGGCTTTCCATAGCAAACAAATGGAAAGACTTTGTCATTACTCATCCAGCCTTACAAAAATGCTTAAGGATGTGTTACAGAACCACAAAAAAATAGTCATCATTATGAAAAAAAATGTGAAGACAGAAAATCTCCAAGTAAAAGTACAAAGGAAATCCAAAGCAAAAAGTAGGAATACTTACAGAAAAATGGCAGAGCCAAGTTGGTATGTATGAATAGTAACCTTAAATGTAAATAGCCTAAACTCTCCAATTAGATATAGGATGGCTGAATGAATTAAAAAACAAGAGCCATCTACTTACCCCTTACTAGAAACACACCTCATCAACAAAGATAGACACAGATGGAAAGTGAAAGGATGAAACAAGATATTCCATGCTAACAAAAAGCAGAAACCATCAGGTGTGGCTATCCTATTATAGAACAAAATAGATATTAACACAAAAACTGTTGAAGGAGACAAAGAAGGGAACTATATAATGGTTAAGATATCAATTCTAAAGGAATATGTGACTGTAATAAATGTATATGCACCAAATCCCAGGGCAACTGGCTATACAAAACAAATGTTAATGGATCTAAAGGGAGACACAGATTCCAATACAATAGTGATGGGAGACTCCAACACCCTACTTTCATCAGTGGACAGATCAGTTTGGCAGAAAATCAGCAAAGAACAACTGAACTAATCTACACTATGGACCAACTGGACCTAACTGATATCTTCAGAATCTTTCATCCCACAATTGCAGAATACACATTCTTCTCATCCATATAGGAATGTCCTATTTGATAGATCATATGCTAGGATATGAAGCAAGGCTTAGCAAATTCAAAACAATCAAAATCATACCATGCATCTTCCCTGAGCACATGGAATGAAGCTAGAAATTACCAACTCAATATAAACCTGAAAGTTTTACTTAGAGATATTAGGCAAGTAAATGAACTAAAAGGAATACAAAATTGAAAGGAGGAAGTTAAACTAACTATTCCTATTTGTAGATGACATATTTCTATTTATACGGAAACCAAAAGACTCTACTGAAAGACTGTTGGAACTCATAAGAATTTGGTCAAGTGGCTGGATATAAAATTAACACACAAAAATCAGTGGCCTTTTTATACACAGTGCCATGGCTGAGAAAGAACTTCTAAAATTAATCTCATTCACAATAACTACAAAAAAATTAAATACCTTGGAATAAATTTAACCAAGGATGTCAAAGAGTTCTATGATGAAAATTATAAAACATAAATAGAAGAAAACACAAAAATGGAAAAATGTTCCATGTTCATGGTTTAGAATTATTAATATCAAAATGTCCTAACTACTAAAAGCAATTTGCAGATTCAATGTGATCCCATTCAACATACCAACCACATTCTCAGATCTAGAAAAAATGATGGTAAAATTCATATGGAAACACAAGAAACCCAGAATAGCTAATCTTGTACAACAAAAACAAAGCCAGAGGCATCACAATATCAGATTTTAAGGCATACTACAGAGCCGGCGCCATGGCTCAATAGGCTAATGCTCCGCCTTGCAGCGCTGGCACACTGGGTTCTAGTCCCGGTCGGGGCACCGGATTCTGTCCCGGTTGCCCCTCTTCCAGGCCAGCTCTCTGCTGTGGCCTGGGAGTGCAGTGGAGGATGGCCCAAGTGCTTGGGCCCTGCACCCCATGGGAGACCAGGATAAGCACCTGGCTCCTGGCTTTGGATCAGTGCGGTGCGCCGGCTGCAGCGTACTGGCCACAACGGCCATTGGAGGGTGAACCAACGGCAAAGGAAGACCTTTCTCTCTTTCTCTCTCACTATCCACTCTGCCTGTCCAAAAAAAAAAAAAAATACTACAGGATAGTTATAATCAAACAGCCTAGTACTGGCAAAAAAACAAAAACAAAACAAAACAAAAAACCATGTAGACCAAAAGAACAGAACAGAAACTCCAGTATTCAATCCAAGCATCTACAACCAACTTGTCTTTAGCAAAGGAACTAAAATCATCTCTGGAGCAAGGACAGTCTCTTTTACAAATGGTGCTGGGGAAACTGGTTCTCTGCATGCAGAAGTATGATACAAGAACCCTACCTTACACCTTACAAAAACTCCAGTCAAAATGGATCAAAGACCTAAATCTACAATCTGATACCATCAAAGTGCTAAAGAACATTTGGCCGGTGCCGAAGCTCACTAGGCTAATCCTCCACCTGTGGTGCCAGCACCCTGGGTTCTAGTCATGGTTGGGATGCCAGATTCTGTCCCGGTTGCTCCTCTTCCAGTCCAGCTCTCTGCTGTGGCCCGGGAGTGCAGTGGAGGATGGCCCAGGTCCTTGGGCCCTACACCTGCATGGGAGACTAGGAGGAAGCACCTGGCTCCTGGCTTCAGATTGGCGCAGTGCTCCAGCCACAACGTGCTGGCCATAGTGGCCACTTGGGGGGTGAACCAACGGAAAAAGGAAGACCTTTCTCTCTCTCTCTCTCACTGTCTAACTCTGCCTGTCCAAAAAAAAAAAAAAAAAAAAGAACATTGGGGATACTCTGCAAGACGTTGGTATAGGCAAACACTTCTTTGGAAAGACGCCAGAAGCACAGGCAATCAAAGCCAAAATTGACAATGAGATTACATCAAGCTGAGAAGCATCTGCACAGCAAAGCTAAGAGGCAACTGACAGATTTGGAAAAAATATTTGCAAACTATACAACTATAAAGGATTAATATTTAGCATCTATAAAGAGCTCAAGAAACACAGCAACAGAACAAACAACCCAATTAAGAGATGGGCAAAGGACTTGAACAGGATTTTACAAAAGAAGAAATTCAAATGGCCAACAGACACATGAAAAAATGCTCAGGATCATTAGCCATCATGGGAATGCAAATCAAAACCACAATGAGGTTTTACTTCACCCCATTCGAATGGCTCTCATACTGAAATCAACAAATAATAAATGCTGATGAGGCCAGGGGACGGGAAGTATCCTAGTCCATGGTAGCTGAGGATGTATAGTTGGGCAGCCCTTGTGGAAGATAGTATGGAATTTTTGGGAGTGATGTAATCAAAGCAATTAAATAGCTGATACCAGCCTTAATTCTTCCAAGACAGCTATTTGTGAGTCAAAATAACTCTGGGAGTGTATAAGAATCCATTTAAGAATCTGCAACACAATGGAGTAAAAAAGTGGAGAATATTGGGTGGCCTGAGATGCCAAGAGGCAATTAGAAGCAAAGAGGATGCTAATATTAACCATATTGGGAACGACTAGTGTTCCTAGTGACCTGCTGCTCAGAGGACACTGATACCTGTTGCCATGAGTTAACCAACAATTGTTCCTGCCCAAGAACCCTACAGAGGGATGTGAGGCTGCACCACTCTTTCTCACTCCCACTTCAGTGGAGCCACTACCTCTCTCAAATCCATTCATGCCCAAAACTGTAAGCTGTGGCTGCTCTGCAAGTGCACACATTCCAGACCCTGGCTGTTAGAGAGTGCTTTGTGTGTGTATACCCCAAATGGTAAAGCCACTGCCATAGAACGCTAGATTACATCTTGGACTATAGAACCAAAGTATGCACATGCCCTTGTTCTGAACACCAGCTCAGCCACCATGGAAAACTATCCCATCTCCTAAATGTAGGAGCCTCTATAGCTTGGTGTATGCCTGTGCTTCTTGTCCTAGGCTCCCTAGCTCCACATTTTCTTAAGCCCCCTTGCCATGCATACTCTTTCAGTGTGAAATTAAGTTGTCTGACTCCCAGTGCTGGTGATGCCATTAATTCCCAAAAGATGTAGCCCTGTCTGTGCCCATGTTTCATGAGTCTGCCCTCTGGCTGCTCCACAGGCATTATCAGGCATCTGTGCCACTGCTACCATGATCAGTCCTACAAGTCAGAGATAGTGCCAAGGATAATCCCCTCAGCCACAGCTCTGCTGGTAGGACAAAAAGAGATCAGGAAGACCCTAAAAGCTCTTGTTACTGCTGCAGGCAACCACATCATTGGCTTCCATGAATTCTTGCAGTCTTCATCACCACTGACCTCAGCTGACAGAACACCAAGTATATGCTGTTCCATCCTTAGTAGAATCGAAACTATTGAACTTCATCCAGGAAATGCCTTAGCACCTTCTGCTATTGGAATGCCTTTCTTCCATTGAAAGCAACATGTAAAATATGGAACAGATGACTGTTCCACTAGATGTGCAGACATCATTATAAGACAACAAGGAACATAGAAAATCGAAGAGATATACCACCCTCAGTAGAACAAAATAATTTCCTAGTAATTGATTCCAAACAAATTGAGATCTACAAGCTATGTATCAAAAATTTTTAAATGGTCACTTTAAGGAGCCTCAAAATACAGAGAATTCAAAAAGATGAGAAAACAATAAATGAGTTAAATAAGAAATTTAAGAAGGTTTGAAATATTTAATAAAAAGGACAATATTAGAGGTTATGTATACAGTGAATGAAATGTGAAATTCCGTAGACAGCATGAATAGCAGAATTGATCAAGTAGAAAAAACAATATGTGAACTTGAAGATATTTCAAATTATGTAGAGAGAAATGGAAAGAAATGAAGAAAGACTATAGGACTTACAGGACATTACCAAGAGAATTAACATTCACATTATCTGAGTTCAAGAAAAAAATAGGGGAGGGGTCAGAAAGTTTATTTTAAATAAATAATACTGGGGCTGACACTGTAGCATAATGGGTAAACCTACTGTCTGCAATGTTGGCATCCCATGTGGGCACCAGTTGGAGTCCTGGCTGCTCCCCTTCCAATCCAGCTCTCTGCTATGGCCTGTGAAAGCAGTAGAAGATGGCCCAAACCCTTGGGCCCTTGCTCCCATGGGGGAGACATGGAGGAAGCTCCTGGCTGTGGCTTCGGGTCAGCACAGCTCCAGCCATTGTGCCTATGACAAATTGAATAACTTAGAAGAAATGGATAAATTCCTAAAACATCCCAGGTGACTTCAGAAAGTTCATAGAAAAATGAAATTAAAAGATAAGTTTATTCTGGCACAAAAATTAAATCCATGCATAGTTATTTCATAATATGGCTTTTTTATGGAGCTTTGGAACACCCTCATTCAACCCACCAAAATGGAATTATAAATAGAAAATCTTACCAGAAAAGAGATTGAATCAGTAGTAACAATATCCCAACAAAGAGAAGCCCAGGATCTGATTGCTTCACAGGTAAATTCTACCAAACATTTAAAGAATTAGTGCCAATCCTTCTCAAATTTTTCCAGAAAATTGAAAAGCAGGGGACATTTACTAGCCCATTTTATGATGCCATCGTTATCCCAATAAAAAAATTATACAAGAATACCAAAGAAAAATAAAATTATGGGGCAGATTTCCTGATGAACATAGATTCAAAAATTCTGAACAAAATACTGGCAAACTGAATTTAGCAGCACATCAAAAGTATCATTCACTTGGGTTGAGTAGGATTTATCACTGGGATACAGTGATTATTTGACATAGACAAATAGATAAATGTGATATACTACATTAATAGGGTAAAGGTAAAAACACATGATCATTTTAGTAGATACCAAAAGATATAAAATTCAACATCTTTTGATGATAAAAAGCTCTCTGCAAATTAGGAATAGAGGAATATACATCAGCACAATAAAGGCCATGTGTGACAAACCCATAGCCAACAAGGTCCTCAAACTCTGAAAAGTTGCAAACTTCCTCTATGGATCAGTACAGTACAGTGGTGTCCACTTATATTCAAATTGGTACTTGAAGTAGTGGCCCAAACAATTAGGCAAGAGAAAGAAAGAAAATGCATCCAAATCAGACAGGAGAAAGTTAGTTTAGTCTCTACAGACAGCTTGGCCATAAATATAGAAAACTGAACACTACCAAAACACTTGTAGAACTAATGAACTCAGTAAAGTTACAGAATATAGAATCAATATACAAAAACTGTTAGAATTTTTATACATTAACTGATTTTTCAGAAGAAGTGAAGACAACCATACTATTTACAGTAGCTATCCAAAGTAGTATGGGTAAATTAAACCAAGAAAATGGAGTATCCATAGACTGAAACTATGAAACATTGATGAAATAAATTGAAGAAGACATAAATGAGTGAAAATATATCACTCATATTTCTAATATTAGATTAGAAATTTTAGGCCAGCGCCGTGGCTCAACAGGCTAATCCTCCACCTTGCGGTGCCGGCATACCGGGTTCTAGTCCCGGTCGGGGCACCAGATTCTGTCCCGGTTGCCTCTCTTCCATGCCAGCTCTCTGCTGTGGTCCGGGAGTGCAGTGGAGGATGGCCCAAGTGCTTGGGCCCTGCACCCCATGGGAGACCAGGAGAAGCACCTGGCTCCTGCCTTCGGATCAGCACGGTGCACCAGCCGCAGCGCGCCAGCCACGGCGGCCATTGGAGGGTGAACCAACGGCAAAGGAAGACCTTTCTCTCTCTCTCTCTCTCTCTCACTGTCCACTCTGCCTGTCAAAAAAAAAAATTAGAAATTTTAACATGCCAATTCTATCCAAAGTGGTCTGTAGGTTCAAAGAAGTGCCTATCAAAATTCTGAAGGCACATTTCGTAAGTGTAGTATTAAAAATTTCTGAAGTTTATATGGAGTTACACAGGAAATTAAATAGTTCAAGTGATGCTAAGCAAAAACCCCAAAGCTTGGGGCCAGCGCTGTGGTGCAGTGGGTTAATGCCCTGGCCTGAAGTGCCAGCATCCCATATGGGCACTGGTTCGACACCTGGCTGCTCCACTTCCTGTCCAGCTCTCTGCTGTGGCCTTGGAAGGCAGTAGAGGATGGGCCAGGTCCTTGGGCCCCTGCACCTGTGTGGGAGACTGGAAGAAGCTTCTGGCTTCTGGCTTCTGGCTTCAGATCGGCACAGGTCTGGCTGTTGCGGCCATCTGAGGAGTGAACCATCGGATGGAAGACCTCTCTTTCTGCCTCTGCCTCTCTCTCTGTGTAACTCTGACTTTCAAATAAATAAATAAATCTTAAAAAAAAAAAACAAACCAAAGCTGGGGGCATTATGTTACATGGTTTCATACTTAACACCAAAACATTAATCTTTGATTTCATTACAATAATGAAATGCCTGAGACCAGGTACCTAATAAAGAAATGAGGATTAATTAGCTCAGAGTTTTGGAGGCTGAAAGTCCAAACAGCAAAGCATCAGCACTAGTAAGATTCTCCTTGGCTATATAACCTTGTGATGTTTGTTATCACAATGGCAGGAGACTGTGGGAGGAGAGATCACATAGCAAGACAAGAATCTAAGCATAAGGGGAAAGACCTATCTTGCAACCTCCCAACTATGTACCACCAACATATGAATTCTTGGGAGTACACTGAAACCAAATTCAGACATACCAAAATGTATAATAATTAAAGCATGTTGCTTAAAAGCACATATATCAACATATATGTTTTATGTATATAAAATATGATGAATCAAAATAGAGGACTAGAGATACAGTATTTACAGTCAGTTGATTTTTTTCCTGAATGCCAAGAATATACAGTGGACAAGAACAACCTCATCAACAGATGGCGTTGGGACAACTGGATGTCCAAATCTAGAAGAGGGAAATTAGACCCTTATCTCCCATCATACTAAAAAATCATCTCAAAATGTATGTAAGATCTGAAATTCTACACCTTCAAGAAGAAAACAAAGAGGGAAGTTCCATGCCATTGTAGACAATAATTTTCTGGGTAAGACACCAAGAGTCCAGGCAACAGAACAAAAATGAGCAAATAGTATTACATCAAACTAAAACAACTTCTGCCCAGCAAAGGAAAGGGCCAACAGAATGTAGAGACAATTTACAGATTGAGAAAGATTTTCAAGCCATACGTAGGATAAGTGGTTAATATTCCAAATGTAGAACTCAGTGGCAAGGAAATAACTTGGCAAAGGACATAAATACATATTGCTTAAAAGGAGACATAAATGACCAACAAGCATATGGAAAAATAATCAACATTACTAATATCAGGGAACTTTAAATTAAAATCATAAGATACCACTTATCACCTGTCAGATGGCTGTTACCAAAAAAGAAAACTCTTGCCCACTGTTGGTGGGAATGTAAATTAGGATAGATATAAAAAATAGAGGTTCCTCACGAAACTACAAAAAGATGCCGTTGTTGTGGGGTTGCAGCATTGGCATCCCATGTCTGAGTACAAGTTTGAACCATGGCTACTCTGCTTTGGGTCCAACTTTCTGCTAATGCACTTGGGAAAGCAGCAGGTGATTGCAGCAGTAATAAGGAGTGTACAAAGACTCAGTTTGCAGGTACAGGTATGGGGGCAGGAGACGTGTGGCCCTACCAAGCACTGTTGTTATTTTTATTTTTAATGTATTTATTTGAAAAGCAGAGAGACAGAGATCTCCCATCCTCTGGCTTAATTCTCAAATGTCCACAACATCCAGGGCTGAACCAGGCTGAAGCTAAGAGCCAGGAACTCATCAATCAAATCTCCCGCATGGGTAACTGGGACCTAACAACTTGATCCATTGCCTGCTGCCATCCAGGGTCTCTACTAGTGGGAAGCTGGAATTGATAATGCAGCCAGAGACCAAAGTTGGACACTTCAATATGGAATGTGAGTGTCCCAAGAGGTATTCCTAACCACTACATAAAATGCCACCCCTGAGAACTGATTTTAATGTAATGAGCCTGGCACACTAATTCAAGTGTGTCGTTTTAGTTTACTTTTCCTCTCCTAGTTGGAAGGCAAGCCTGGGGTTGAGGTGATATGGATGACTCTTTACTTCCTGTTTTCATTAATGCATCTTTTCTTGTACTAAAACCAGTCACCGTGGTCTCATTGGATTTACATAACTGCTTGTTCCAGTGTGGGAGAAGATAACCTAAACATTTTATTCAACAGCCATCTTATTCTACCTCCTTGTTGTGATGTTGTTTATTAATATTTTGATTGTTACTTTTTGTATGTCATTTATCTCCCTGATCTGTTTCCAAAACCATCTTGTTTTTTAGTTTTTATTTCGTTCACATTTTCATTAAGTTTAAGAACCAATTTATAGAAATGTATTTGTTTTTTTAAAACCAACTATTTAATAAAGAGGATATAGCCAAGCTAAAAGAGGAATGACCCAAGGAAAGAAGCACTGAGATCAATAAATGTTGATAATTTTTTGTGATTTATTTATTTGTTTGAAAGGCAGAATTACAGAGAGGCAGAGGCAGAGAGAGAGAGAGAGAGAGAGAGAGAATGAATGTCTTCCATCCACTGGTTCACTCCTAATGGCCAAAAATGGCCCAAACTGGGTCGGTCTGAAGCCAAGAGCCAGGAGACTCTTCCATGTTTCCTACGTGGGTGCAGGGGTCCAAGGAATTGAACCATCTTTCATTGCTTTTCCAGGAGCATTGGCAGGGAACTGGATCAGAGATGGAATAGCCTGGACTTGAACTGGCACTTATATGGGATGCGGGCACTGTACGCAGTGGTTTTACCCACTATGCCACAGCACCGGCCCCAACTGATAAAATTTAAGCAATGACTGTAGTTGCCAGAGGACACAGAACTGTCTCAAGGACCATGAACCTGATCTTTAAGAGACTTCTGCTGGAATTTGTGTACCTTTGAAGAAAAAATGATTTAGATGAGAATACTATCTTTATTAAGGTGTAAGCTATTGATTTTTAATATCAAATATACAATGCTTAATATGTTTATTTCTGCCCTTCATTTTCTAAGTTAACGTAATTTTGAAGTCTTTATATTGGCAAACATAATGGACTTTAGCCACATTTTGAAACAAGTATTGTGAAGGATGTTTATTTTTATATAGCATTTTATGGTGTGAATTTACTTACTTAGTAAACATTCAAGATTATGCACTGAAATTTAATATAAGACTTTTAAATGTGTAGATATATGGATTTAGGATAGTAGAAACTGAAAACCATTTCTTTTTTTTTTTTTTAAATTTTTGACAGGCAGAGTGGACAGTAGAGGGAGACAGAGAGAAAGATCTTCCTTTTTGCCGTTGGTTCACCCTCCAATGGCCACCGCGGCTGGCGTGCTGCGGCTGGCGCACCGCGCTGTTCCAATGGCAGGAGCCAGGTGCTTCTCCTGGTCTCCCATGGGGTGTAGGACCCAAGAACTTGGGCCATCCTCCACTGCACTCCCGGGCCACAGCAGAGAGCTGGCCTGGAAGAGGGGCAACCAGGACAGGATCGGTGCCCCGACCGGGACTAGAACCCGGTGTGCCGGCGCCGCAAGGCAGAGGATTAGCCTACTGAGCCGCTGCGCCAGCCCTGAAAACCATTTCTTATAGACTAATGCCTTTTTCATTATTCAGTTATTTCACATGAGAATTGTGAATTTGTGAGAATTTGCATGTCTAACATTTTGTTTACCCATTAAAAAATACTGCTGTGTATATTTACCTCTCTTATCATCTTAATTTTAGTTTGCTGCTGCGTTTTCATTAATATAAAAAACAATTCAGTTGCTCAATTGATTCCTTTCTAGAGGGAAATTGTGTTTGTTGTTGAGTACCGGGAGTTGTGTGCTGTTTCCATTTGTTGCTTTGAATAGAAACCTATTTTCTTGTACATTCTGTCTCAAGTAAAGAATTTAGAATGATAGTGTCTAAATTCAGAAATATTGTGTAGATTGATTAGTATAGGAAGCTTCTTTCATGCTAAGCAACTTGTGGAATTCAAGTATACTGGTTTAAGATCAACTCTTGATTATATACATAAAACACAATTGAGAAGTAAAGCCTACCATATGTTTTGGTGTAAGTAATTAAAAGTGGATTCATTATAGCTTAAAGGCATTGCATTTCATATTATTTACATTTTTACTCCATTTAGTTTCTTTCCTTTTTCATTTATCTTCAGTTTTCAAAGATTGAAAATAATATCCCTAGCATTTTGATGAATCATACCTAAATTTACATTTGTGTGAATTGCTAACAACAACAAAAAAATCAAGGTATTAGGCTTCTCTAGAGAAGCAGAACCAATAGAATAAAAGGTGTATATATTTCTTAGGTTGGTTCACATGACCATAGAGGCTTAAATTACCACAAAGAACCTCCAGGGCAGCCAGTAGTATGACTCAGTCCAAGAAGCTGGAAGCTTCACTCTGATGCAAAAGGTCTGAGAACCCATGAATGGCCACTGGTGCAAGTCTCAGAGTACCGATGCCAAAGAAGTTGGAGTCTTACATCCAAGGTAGTATCAGAGGGAAAAAAAAGTCCAGTTCCAAATGGAAGAGCCAGAGTGAGAGGGAGTGAGCTTCCCCTTTTTCAGGTTTCTTTTCCAACCTGGTCCCCAGCCAATTGGATGGTAACTGCTCACATTGAAAGTGGGTCCTCTCCGTTCAGTTAACTGACACATGCCAATCTTCTCAGGAAATAACCTCACAGACACAAAGAAGTTATAATTTGCTGCTTCTGAAGGCATCTTTCAGTTCAGCCCATTTGGCACCAGGGTTAATAAGTGAACAGTCTAAAGTTTCTAACCATTCTGAACAGATAAAATTCTATTTGAATGTGGCAAACAAAAGCAAATCTTGACAAACTATAGCAAGGACTGGTTAGACTGGCAAGAATTTTCTCCTCTTCCTGGACAGATGATTTTACTACATTTTGTGTCTTACTTTTGATGGTAAGATTTTTGGGCTCTAGTTAATGGAAGGTGAATGGAAATCTTTCACCTTACAAAAATCCCTCACACAATTCTGTGTGTTCTTTCCTCTTCTGTGACTTGGCACAAATGTGTGGTGATTTGTAAGCCAAATTTGAAGCCAGTGGTGCCACAAGATGAACCTGGACCCCTGAATCACATCCTGAAAGAATGTTGCCAACCCATTATTGATGTATTTTGGATTTTATGAGACCAATAAATAAACTCTTATTTTAGATTAATTATAAACTTAATTTTTTTGTTTTATCAGTTAATGTTGCCTGAATTAATATAGACATTGGTACCTTGAAAAGTGAAGATTTTGAATAAAATCCTTTAAGATATTCCAATATTGATTTAGTGATGAAGTGGTAAACTTTAGTTTAATTAAGATATAAATGTTTGTGATTAAGCTTAAGTTTTTATACATAATATTTCTTTTTATTTATTTATTTATTTGACAGGTAGAGTTACAGACAGTGCAAGAGAGAGAAACAGAGAGAACGGTCTTCCCTCCACTGGTTCACCCCCCAAATGGCCGCTATGGCTGGAGCTGCGCCGATCTGAAGCCTGGAGCCAGGTGCTTCCTCCCAGTCTCCCATGTGGGCGCATACGCCCAAGTACTCGGGCCATCTTCCACTGCCTTCCTGGACCACAGCAGAGAGCAGGACTGGAAGAGGATTAGCTAGCAGTAGAACTGGCACTCATTTAGGATGCTGGCACTGCAGGTGGAGGATTAACCAAGTGAGCCACAGCGCTGGCCCTGCTATACATAATATTTCAAAACAAAGAGGAGCAACCACAGCTTTCAAATATGGCCTTTTGTTTTAAGTTTCCGTAGTCCTTTTAAAATACATGCTGAGCCTTAATAATTAAATCTTTCTATTTCTGAATTGTTTATATTCTTTGTTTTGAACATTATTTATCGAGATCATAGGACACTAATTCATTCATTTGTGCAGTGTAGCTTAATTTTTTTGTTTTTTTAAAATTTTTTTAACTTTTATTTAATAAATATAAATTTCCAAAATACAACTTTTGGATTATAGCAGATTTTCCCCCATAACCACCCTCCCACCCGCAACCATCGCATGACCCACTCCCTTTCCCATCCCATTCTTCATCAAGATTCTTTTTTTTTTTTTTTGGACAGGCAGAATGGACAGTGAGAGAGAGAGACAGAGAGAAAGGTCTTCCTTTTTCTGTTGGTTCACCCCCCAATGGCCGCTGCGGCCGGTGCACCGCGCTGATCTGAAGGCAGGAGCCAGGTGCTTCTCCTGGTCTCCCAAGGGGTGCAGGGCCCAAGCACTTGGGCCATCCTCCACTACACTCCCGGGCGACAGCAGAGACTGGACTGGAAGAGGAGCAACCCAGACAGAATCCGGCGCCCCAACCGGGACTAAAACCGGGTGTGCCGGCGCTGCAGGCGGAGGATTAGCCTAGTTAGCCGTGGCGCCGACCAAGGTTCATTTACAATTATTTTTATACACAGAAGATCAATTTAGTATATATTAAGTGAAGATTTCAACAGTTTGCACCCACACAGAGACACAAAATATAAAGTACTGTTTGAGTACTAGTTATATCGTTAATTCACATAGTACAACACATTAAGGACAGAGATCCTACATGGGGAGTAGTTGCACAGTGACTCCCGTTGTTGATTCAAAAATTGACATTCTTATTTATGACGTCAGTAATCACCCGTGGCTCTTGTCATGAGCTGCCAAGGCTGTGGAAGCCTCTTAAGTTCAACTCTGATCTTATTTAGATAAGGCCCTAGTCAAAGTGGAAGTTCTCTCCTCCCTTCAGAGAAAGGCACCTCTTTCTTTGATGGCCCGTTCTTTCTGCTGGGATCTCACTCGCAGAGATCTTTCATTTAGGTCTTTTTTTTTTTTTTTTTTTTTTTTTTGCCTCTGTGTCTTGGCTTCCCATGCCTGAGAAACTCTCATGGGCTTTTTAGCCGGATCCGAATGCCTTAAGGGCTGCATTTTTAAGTATGATTTGTTAAATTTTTCATTTCTTGTGTTTAATTTTAATTTCTCTTTAAAATCTGTGTTTCATGGGAAAATTTTCATTCATGTCATGTATGGATTTCTTTAATTCATGGCTTTGCTTCTGATCACTTCTAAGTAACCTACAATCAATTTTTTGAATTCCATTTCTGGCATTTCTTCAGTCTTTTCATCTTCACATTCTAGTATTGAAGTATTCTTGTGTTCTTTTGGGGGGCATCATGTTGTCTTCCTTATTTTTGATTCGTGAGTTGCTACATTTATTTTTGGGCATTTGTGGAGATGCTTGTTGTTTTTTTCCCCCTGTGATGCCTCTTATTTTTGGACTTTGCCTCTATGGATTAATGGAGTGTCTACTCTTTCAGTGAATACCCTGGTGTTTGTACTGGGTGTGGCCTGGGAGTGCTGTTCAGTAATCTAGGGTGAGGGGAGTGTTCAAGGTGACACCCAAATTGGGTGTGGGAAGGCATTTTTTTTTTCTTTTTAATCAGAGGGGAGGATTAATCTGCTCTGTTGTTATAGTTTCATGTTCACCTTCTATCATCCAAGGAGACCAATGCCTGGTTGCTAGCCCCAGTGTGTATACTATTCATTTGTGTTGCGAAAAGAACCACACAACAGATCTGTGCAGTCTTGATGTGAGCACAGATCCTGCAGCAATGACCCTCACCAAGGAATCAGGGAGTCCTGAGGATGTGGAGCAGCCCACAGTGACTACCCAAAGACGCAGCTACACCCTGCACCCTCACATGCAGCCATGGTGTTTTCACAGTCCCAGCACACAAGGCTTCCACAGTCTAAAGCACCCAGACCCCTTTCAGTTCTCCTAGCCAAACTTAGGCATCTCCACTTAGCTGGTTGCTGGGCATGCAGACAAGAGCTGGTGCAGCTATTACATCTGTCCAAAATGGTGCTCACCCTCTCTTGGCTAGTTACAGAATTCCAATGCCAGTTGTTGAGGAGAGAGGAGTTTGCCCCCCACCCGTTTTCCCCTCTAGGTTGGCAGGTACACTTTCCCCTACAGAGCTTCAAACTGTATCCATGCCAGGCTCTTCCTGTAGGTTTATCACCAGTGGTTTGAGATGCTGCAGTCTGGTCTCACCTCACTCCCCAAAGCTGATGCTGCGGCTCTCAGCTGCTGGGCTCTTGAGTTGTGCACGTCCACACACTCCACATAGATCAACAGTGTCCTTCTTATTTGCGTGAAGTTTTGTCATTTTCTCCCTAACTCTTCCCTGAGATTGGACTGTCTCCACATTTTTAAAATGTATTTTTCTCTGGACTAGAGCAGTAAGCTCACTCCCTATTCCACCATCTTGGTGTTTCCTTAGAATTTCTTGTAAGACTGGTCTAGTGTGTGGTGAATTCTCTCAGTTTTTGCTCACCTGGAAAATATTTTATTTCTCATTCACTTTTAAAGAATAGCTTCACTGGTTATAATATTCTTGGTTGAAAGTTTTTTTCTTTTAAGACCTTGAATAAATCATCCCAATCTCTTCTGGCTTGTAGGGTTTCTCCTGAAAAGCCTGTTGTTGATCTAACTGGTTTTCCTTTATGTGTAACTTGATACTTTCTCTTACTGTCTTTAGGATTCTCTCCTTGTCTTTAACTGTTGACAGTTTGGTGACAATATGCCTTGGAGAAGAGCATTTTTGGTTGAGTCTGCTTGGGGTTCTTTGAATTTATTGTATCTGGATGTCCATGTCTCTTTCAAGACCTGGGAAGTTTTCGACTGTTATTTCATTTAGCAGGTTCTCAATGCCTTTTTCCCTTTCTTCTCCTTCAGTAATACCTATAATATGAACATTTGGTCATTTTGTGTAGATTTTTTTCATTATTTTAAATTATTTTCTCTTTATTTTGTCTGATTGGATTATTTCAAAATTCTTGTCCTCAAGGTAAGAAATTGTTTCCTTTTTGGTCCATTCTGCTGTTAAAGCTCACATTTTTTTTTTTTTAATTTCACTCCTTGATGATTTCATCTCCAACATTTCTATTTAGTTCTTCTTAATGAGTTCTATTGCCTTAAAAATATTTTTATTCATGTCTCTCATTGATTTCCTTATTTCTTTAATCTATCTGTATTCTCTTGCATCTCATTGAGTTTCCTTAAATAATTATTTGGATTCTATATATTATCATTTATCAATTTCCTTCAATTCAGGATCTAATTCTGGAGGATAATTATGTTCTTTTGGAGATATCATGCTACTTTGCATTTTCATTCTCCTGTGTCCCTATGTAGACATCTGCAAATCTGGTGTACTCATCCCTTATTTATGGAATGGGAATGTGTTTTATTGTAAAATAGTTTATAATTGAGCAGCAATTCAAGATATTACTTGGGTTTTTGATTCAGCTTTGGTTCTAGGTGAGCTCAAGAGTGTAGTTTCTGGGCTGGCGCTGTGGCTCAACAGGCTAATCCTCTGCCTTGAGGTACCAGCACACCGGGTTCTAGTCCCAGTTGGGGCGCCGGATTCTGTCCCAGTTGCCCCTCTTCCAGGCCAGCTCTCTGCTATGGCCTGGGAGTGCAGTGGAGGATGGCCCAAGTGCTTGGGCCCTGCACCCCATGGGAGACCAGGAGAAGCACCTGGCTCCTGGCTTCGGATCAGCGCAGTGTGCCGGCCGCAGAGCGCCGGCCACGCTGGCCATTGGAGGGTGAACTAACGGCAAAAAGGAAGACCTTTCTCTCTGTCTCTCTCTCACTGTCCACTCTACCTGTCAAAAAGAAAAAAAAAAGATAAAAAAAAGAGTGTAGTCTCTGAATGATTTCTATTGTCTTAATCAGTGTAAGTTGTGTCTATAAGTGACACAGGGTCTAGTTGCTAGAGTTTGTAGGGATAGAAATGTGGCTTTGAGATGAATAAGAGTTTCCTTGGGTGTATATCTTTGGTCCACAAAAAGTTTGGTTCAGTCTCCTTACTAGATGTGATAGCCAGGACCTTGTTCTTTGTATTGAGGGAGAAAAGGTTGGCTGCCCCCTTGTTCTACTGGCAAGCCTTATCCTACTGACTTGTGGCACCAATCCTGTGACTACATGATTATGTGATTTGGATGGCCCCTTCCTCAGGTCAGCTCGGAGAGTCCATCTGGTGCTGTGGCTTATAATACAAATAGCTCTAGTCTTAGGACTTGGGGATGTGAACTGAACCCTGTTGCAGTCCTGTAGGTATACAGGAGATTTTACTCTGAAGGCATGAATCCAGAGAGGTGGAATACAGGTAGATTCTTCCCTGTGTACACTGGGTAAATTCCAGTTGCACTTAGAAAATTAGAACTTACTGTTACTCTCCTGGTGTTGCAGAGTATAGTGGGGTCATTACCCAGATAGCATAGGATAGGAGTAAATTTTTTTTTTTTTTACGGGCTGCTTCTGGTATTAGTGCCCAGGATTTAGGGGATCTGTCCTTTACTCCACATATTGCCGTCACTCTGATTATGACGGTGGTAGGAGCAGAACCAAGGTGCTGTGTGACTTTTTGCTGCTTTGTGGGAGTGTTGGAGGGGAAGGAAGCAAGGCAGCTTCCCTGCTCCAAGCCTGGCAGTTTCTCCAGTCAGCAATCCAGGCTGAAGTAAAAGTCAGTGGGTGATTGTGGAATTCCCTCTCAGCTAAAACTGTAAGTGGTGGGGCATGCAGCAATTTCTTCTACCTTGACATGGTAAGATGGCAGCTCACAGCTGGCATCATGCTGTGCTGCATGGCTGGCTACAATGGTGTTTGTCTTCTCTCTTCTGCCTAGTTGCTGTTGCTAAGAACTCCAATAATTTACTGAATAAGAGTGATGAAAGTGAACATCCATACCTTGTTCCAGATCTTAGGCTTTCAGCTTTTTCCAATTAAAAATGATTATTGCCCTTGCATTTGTATTGGGCAGCCTTCATTATTTGGAGATATATTTGTTCTATACCTAATTTGTTTTTTTATCATGAAGAAATGTTGAATATTTTGAATATTTTTGTGTATATGTTGAGATGATCATTTTTTCTATCTTTTGTTGATATGATTTATTACATTTTTTCCCATTTATTAAACTTTTATTTAATGAATATAAATTTCCAAAGTACAGCTTATGGGTTACAATGGCTTCCCCCCTCCCATAACTTCCCTCCCGCCCGCAACCCTCCCCTTTCCCGCTCCCTCTCCCCTTCCTATCACATCATGATTCATTTTCAATTCTCTTTATATACAGAAGATCAGTTTAGTATATATTAGGTAAAGATTTCAGCAGTTTGCCCCATATAGCAACACAAAGTGAAAAAACTACCGTTGGAGTACTAGTTATAGCATTAAATAACAGTGTACAGCACATTAAAGACAGAGATCCTACATAATATTTTTTTAAATTAATTAATTTCCTATGCCATTTCCAATTTAACACCAGGTTGTTTTTTTTCATTTCCAATTCTCTTTATATACAGAAGATCATTTCAGTATATAATTAGTAAAGACCTCATCAGTTTGTACCCACACAGAAACACAAAGTATAAAAATACTGTTTCAGTACTAGTTATAGCATCACTTCACATTAGACAAGACATTAAGGACAGATCCCACATGGGGTGTAAGTACACAGTGACTCCTGTTGCTGACTTAACAATTTGACACTCCTGTTCATGGCGTCAGTAATCTCCTTAGGCTCTAGTCATGAGTTGCCAGGGCTATGGAAGCCTTTAGAGTTCGCTGACTTTGATCTTATTCCGATAGGGTCATATTCAAAGTGGAAGTTCTCTCCTCCCTTCGGAGAAAGATACCTCCTTCTTTGATGGCCCCGTTCTTTCCACTGGGATCTCACTCACAGAGATCTTTCATTTAGGTCTTTTTTTTTTTTCCCATGGTATCTTGGCTTTCCATGCCTACAATACTCTCATGGGCTCTTCAGCCAGATCCGAATGCCTTTAGGGCTGTTTCTGAGGCCAGAGTGTTGTTTAGGACATCTGCCATTCTATGAGTCTGCTGTGTATCCCGCTTTCCATGTTGGGTCCTTCTCTCCCTTTTTGATTCTATCAGTTAGTATTAGCAGACACTTGTCTTGTTTGTGTGATCCCTTTGACTCTTAGACCTATCAGAGCCATCAATTGTGAGCTGAAATTGATCACTTGGACTAATGAGATGGCATTGGTACATGCCACCTTGATGGGATTGTGTTGGAATCCCCTGGCACATTTCTAACTCTACCATTTGGGGCAAGTCCGATTGAGCATGTCCCAAATTGTACATCTCCTCCCTCTCTTTTTCCACTCTGAAATTTAACAGGGATCACTTTTCAGTTAAAATTTAAACACCTAAGAATAATTGTGTGTTAATTACAGAGTTCAACCACTAGTCATTTATTGATTTGTGTACCATGTTTGCAATTATAGATGTTGTTTGATTTGTACAAATAACTTTAAAAATAATAAGTGGATCACAGTCCAGTCTATACTTTGGGCGTAGTAAATTTTCTGTATGTGGCAATGAAATCTGAACTGAGTACCAAAGACATTTTCATCATATAAATTTATAAGCATGATATCAAGAGCCTTCTTTTCCAAGTAAACTGTTTATGATGTTAGACACTGTTAATATAACTTTTTTCTCCATGCATAGAACCATGATTAAAATTTGGCACTAAGTAAGTTTTGTTGTTAATAATTATATGCATGCTTTTGTGTCTTGCTGTCTTGTTTCCCACTGTAGTGAGCTTGTTGTTGTTTTTTTTTTCCCCCCACGGATTCTCTTTTATACAATAGTTCTCACTTATGTGTAGGGAATTCTTTCCAAGACCCCTAGCAGAAACCTGAAACCATGGACTGCACTGCACCCCATATACAAGCAAGGTGGCCTCACCAGTTGATCAGATAACTGAGACAATTATTAATGAATTAGGGTAAGTGGCCTATACAGTATTGATATTCTAGATTAAGAATGATTCCCATTCTGGGTGGGATATAGTAGGATGGCAAGAGGTTTCATTACACTACTTAGAACAGTTTGCAATTCAGCTTGAGAAATTTGGTGTTTCTCCTAGTCTGCCAAGAAACTCTGTCGCCTTGTCAAAATATCACAGTAAATTCGAGGAAGTTAGCAAACATTAAAAATCCTTAAATTGAGAGTGGAATTATCAGAATAATATGCAAAAATTAAGACATTATTTATGATTGTAAATAAAAATACTTATCACTTAGTAGGTGAAAGGATGAAAGTTGGTAGCCAACAAAACTGTTTTCCTCTATGCAGATGCATTCTCTATAAAGTCAGGTTTAAACATTAAATATTTGACCCGAATTTTCTGCTTATGATGACAGTGAAACAGGACATTTGAAAAATTTTCTGGTAGAGGAAAACTAAAATATATGGGAAAATGTAAATAAAATAAATAAGACACAAACCTCGTATTTGATAGTATAGAAGAATTTGTAAGGCACTGAAGATCCAGGAGAGTTGGACATCCTGAGAGAGGTGTGTGCAGTGTTTGGTAACAGTGTACCCCTGCGTGGTCACTGATTGTAGAGGCCCTGCACCTTCACATCTGCAGCATCATGATTTTTGAGGCAGTCATAGAGATCTGCTAATTTCATGGGGAGGAAAAATAGACTCCACATTTTGCTGGGGTAGGGTGAGATACCAGAAGACCATGAAGAACTGAAAATGTTATTGCATGCATTTTTGGAAAATGAAGTCTGTTATGAGAGGCAAATTGAATTAATGTGTTCATATTCTTTGCATCAAAGAAGGAAAAATCAGGGTTAGGTGTTTGGCACAATGGTTAAGTCACTACACACTGGAGTGCATGGTTCAAATCCCAGCTACTCTGCTTCTGATACAACTTCCTGCTAATGAGCACCCTGGGAGACAGTGGGCGATAGCTCAAGTATTTGGGAACCAGCCACCCATGTGGGAAACCTGGATTGAGTTCCTAACTCTTGGTTCTGGCCTGGCCCAGGCCTGGCCCAGGCCTGGCTCTTGCAGGCATTTGGAAAGTGAACTAGCAGATAGAAGATCTCTCTCCATCTGCTCTCTCTGCATCTCTCTGTCTCTGTCTCTCTCCCCTCCTCTCTTCCTTTCAAGTAAAATTAAAATAAATATATAAAAGCAAAAGTATTCATTAACCTTAGTCAATAATTCATGTTCTATTTGTTAAGATAACAATTATACAGTCATAAAAGAGTATATCTCTACTAACCTAATAAATGGAGATTGTGAAAAAACAAAAAGAAGGTAAGAGGAGTAGAGAAGAACATAGAATGCATGGTTAAGTAGGAACTTGATTGTAAGATGTGGATTCTACATCTAAATATATCACCAAAAAAGACTGGCAGCTTGAATTTAAAAAAACAGCCACCAACTTTGACCAAAAGTTTCTTGTGATGTCAGTGGTTTGGCCTTTTCAGACTTTTCTCCTTTAATTTCCCACAGCTGATTAAGTTAGGGTAGAGTCAAATTAGCAAATGTTCACTGAGTACTTGTAAGCAACAAACTGTTGGGCAGAATGAAATGTGAAAAGTAATGGGCTTTTTTTCTTCAAAGAGATTCAAGTGTTAAAAAATAAAACTAAGAAAAATTTAATCATGTTAAAAATTTTATTTAATGCTTTTAAAACACAGAGATCTTGCATAACATATCAAAAGGATCTCAAGGCAGTGAGAAGTAGTTCACATTAGGACAATTTTAGAAAATTGGAATTTCTAAATAAGTCTGTGAATAAAATTTGGTCAGACAGTGTTGCTAGGGCATGACCTATTTGAGAATAGAGTGGGGGAAATAGCAAAGGTGGAACAAACAGAATGCATTTATGGAGAACAACAAGTTAAAGTGCATCTATGAAAGTAATTTTGGGGAGTCTCAGGTGATAAGAATATCCTGAAAGATTTAAGACAAATATTAGACAGTATTCAAAGTTAAAATAATTACAGAATTTTCATAAGGATATAGAGAAGATTTTAAGAAAGTAGCAACATATTTGAAGTAGTGTTTTTGAAAGTCAATCTGGAAGAGAGTCTAAAATTCAGTAAGATCATTTAGAAGGCCTTGCTGTGGTCTTTTATAATGAAATTGGGATTGGAGTATTGTTGGAATTTTAGTCGAATATTCCACAGATATATCAATGTATAGATGAAGGAAACAGCTTCCAAGATGGTGGATTAGGGAGGGAGCTTCCTGCTCTAGTCTAGGAGAAGATGGTTTAAAAAAGTGGAGAGAGTGCAGTCTCAGGGAAGAGTTAGGGAGAAAATGGCAGAGGAAACTCTACACAAATTAGAGGGACACAATGGACCTGTGTGGAGGATGTGGACACCCACAACTCAGGACCCCAGCAGCCAAGAGCTTCCACACCAGTGTTGGAGAGTGAGGTGAGACCAGACTGCAGCAGCCCAGGCCACTGGTGATAAAGCTGCAGGAAGAGCCTAGATGGAACCCAGCTTGGAGCTCCATGGGGGATAGTATACCTGCCAAACTAGATGAGAAAAAAAGGGAGGGACACATTTCTCTCTCCCCAGTCACCCTGCAACAGCATCCTGTAACAAGCTGATGGAGCAGGTGCCATTTTGGACATATGTGACAACTGCGCCACCTTGTGTCCATGCCCAGCAACCAGATGCGTAGAGACTCCTGATTCTGAATGGGAGGGGCTGGGTGCTTGTGACTGTGGGAGGCTTGTGTACTTGGACAGTGAAAAACAAGGTTGTGTGGGAAGGCTCATGGTGTGGTCGGACTTTGGGCCATCATTGTGGGAGACTCAACATGTGCAGGGCTCCCTGGTTACCTGGTGAAGGACATTGCTGGGAAATCTTAGCTTACACTGAAGACTGCACAGATCCTTTGTGTGGTCCTTGGGGCAGAGCAATGAATACCCACTGTGGCTAGTGCCCAGGCACTGATCTCCTGTGAGAGGAGAAGCTCAGCTGAGTAGAATGAACCTTCCATGTGATTAAAAAAGAGATTTGTGGCCGGCGCCGCGGCTCACTAGGCTAATCCTCCGCCTTGCAGCGCCGGCACACCGGGTTCTAGTCCCGGTCGGGGCACCGATCCTGTCCCGGTTGCCCCTCTTCCAGGCCAGCTCTTTGCTGTGGCCAGGGAGTGCAGTGGAGGATGGCCCAAGTGCTTGGGCCCTGCACCCCATGGGAGACCAGGAGAAGCACCTGGCTCCTGCCATCGGATCAGCGCGGTGCGCCGGCCGCAGTGCGCCAACCGCGGCGGCCATTGAAGGGTGAACCAACGGCAAAAGGAAGACCTTTCTCTCTGTCTCTCTCTCACTGTCCACTCTGCCTGTCAAAAAAAAAAAAATAGATTTGCCATGCCAAATCTGGGTATGTTACCTTAGACATGCCCTTCACTCTAAAGAACTGAACAGAGCTCCCTGTTCCTGCCCACTACACACCTCTAGATATTCACTGAAAGCTACAGAGGCATAGACCTTTGGGTAGAGTGGATGAATATTGTACACACTGGTGCTAGTGCTTATGCACTGATCTTTTTGAGGAGAGAAGCTCAATTGAGCAGAATAAACTTCCCTTCTGGTAAAAGATTTACCACACCAAAAATGAGTGTGAGAGCTTAGACATGCCCTTCACCCTGGCGAACTGAACAGAGCTCCCTGACCACTCCCACTACAAGCCTCTAGGTATTCCCTGAAAACAGACACTCTAGTTATCTACAGAGGAGTAGTATAAAGATAAAAGCCACCATAAAGAAAAAACAAAGAAACCAATGAGAATCTCCACAAATGCTGAACAACAAGTGGAACAACTCAAGAAACAAAGATAAAAAGATTAACCCCCCATTAAGTAAAGAATTCAACGAATAGTAAAAAGAAAAAACACTGTTCCTCAACAATAAAGACAAGGATTGTAAACAATAATCAATTCTCAAAATGTCAGTTTCACTCATCTATATTACATTGTTTCTTACTCTATTAGTTATCACAGATCAAGGAAAATATGTGAAATTTGTTTGTGTGTGTGTGTTTTTTTTTTTTTTTGGCCCTGGGATATTTCCCTAAGTATAATAGGCTCCAGTTGCATCCATTATGTTGTGCAAGACAGGCTTGCTTTCTTTGTTATGGGTGAGTAGTATTCCATGGTGAATATGTACCATATTTGTCTGGTCACCAGTTGGTGGACATCTGGGTTGATTCCATGTCGTGGCTGTTGTGGGTTGAGCTGCAATAAACGTGGGGGTACATACAACTCATTCACATGCTGATTTCATTTCCTTTGGGTGAATTACCAGGAGTGGAATGGCTCATATCAGAAATAGGTTGTTCATATAGTTGTTCCTGAGTTTCTTCAGCTCTTTATAGATTCTGCATGTTAATTTCTTTTTATTTTTTTAACTTTGATTTAATAAATATAAATTTCCAAAGTAAAAAAAAAAAAAAAAAAGAAACAAAGATAAAGAAGACAACATCATGCCCCCAAAAGAACACAACACTTCAGTACTAGATTGTGAAGATGATGAGATTGAGGAAATGCCAGAAATGGAATTCAAAAAATCAAATGCAAGAACTACTGAAATCCATATGGGACATGAAAGAAAATTTCTCCCATGGAATTGGGATCTTACAGAAAAATCAAAATGAATTAGAATTAAACAGAACAAATAAAAATGCAATGCAAAGCCTAAACAACAGAATTGGTGAAACAGAGGAAAGAATATCCAACTTAGAGGACAAAGCACAGGAAATTATACAGTCAGTCCAAAAACAAGAAGAGGAAAGCAACACTATTGGAAATCTATCGGATACTATCAGAAGACCCAACATATGTATTTTAGGAGTTCCTGACATCATGAAAAGAGAGAAAGGATTAGAAGGCCTTTTTAATGAAATAATAACAGAAAACTTCCCTAATTTGGAGAAAGAAAGGGACGTCCAAGTACAGGAATCTCATAGAACCCTTAATAGACATGACCAGAAAAGATCTTCACCATAACACATTGTAATCAAATTCACCACAGGAAAACATAAATAAAATATTCTAAAATGTGCATGAGAGAAATGCCAGATTGCTTTCAGAGGATCTCCAATTAGACTCACAGCTGACTTCTCATAAGAAATCCTGCAGGCTAGGAGAGAATGACATGATATATTCCAAGTCTTAAGAGAAAAAAAACTGTCAACCCAGAACACTGTACCCTGCAAAGCTCTCATTTATGAATGAAGGTGAAATAAAGACCTTCCATAACAGAAATTGAAAGAATTTGTTACCACTGATCTAGCCTTACAAAAGATGCTTAAGGATTTGCTACACACAGCAACACAGAACATGGTCATCACTATGAAGAAGGTGAAGGCAGAAAATCTCCCAGTAAAAATACATAGGAAATGCAAGGTAAACAACAGGAACATTTATGGAAAAATGGCAAGGAAAAGTCTTTACTTATCAATAGTCACCTTGAATGTAAATGGCCTCAACTCTCCAGTTAAAAGATACAGACTGGCTGAATGGATTAAAAAACAAAACTCATCTATTTGCTACCTCTCACCAACAAACACATTTCACCTATAAAGATACATGCAGACTGAAAGTGAAAGGATGGAAAAAAAATCCCATGCTAATAGAAACCCAAAAAAAGATATCCCATGCTAACAGAAACCAAAAAAATCAGACAAAATAGACTTTAACACAAAAACTGTTAAAAAAGACAAAGAAGGGCACTATGTAATGATTAAGGGATCAGTTCAACAGGAGGAGTGACTATTATAAATGTATATGCACCTAGTTACAAGATCCCAGGCTATTTAAAAGAAACGTTAATGGATCCAAAGGGAGACATAGACTCAAATACAGTAGTAATGAGCGACTTCAATGCCACACTTTCAACAATGGACAGATCATCCAGACAGAAAATCAGCAAGGAAGCAGAAGATTTAATCAACAGTAAAGACAAATAGACCTAACAGATATCTATAGAACTTTTCATTATACAATTGTAGAATATACATTCTTCTCACCAGTACAGGGAACTTTCTCTAGGATTGACTACATAGTAGGCCATAAAGCAAGTCTCAGCAAATTTTAAAAAGTTGAAATCATACCATGGATTATCTTGTAACTAAATGGAATGAAGCTGGAAATCAGCACCTCTGGAATCTCTAGATCATATGCAAACACATGGAGACTGAACAACATGCTCTTGAATGAACACTGGCTAATAGAAGAAATCAAATGAGAAATCAGAATTTCTAGAAACAAATTAAGATGACAATACAACATATCAAAATTATGGGATACAGCAAATATAGTGTTAAGAGGAAAGTTTATAGTAATTGGTGTCTACATCAAGAAATTGGAAAGGCACCAAATAAATGAACTATCAATGCATTTCAAGGATCTAGAAAAACAACAGCAAACCGATCCCAAAGTTAGTAGGAAAAAAGAAATAATTAAAATTAGAGAAGAAATAAAAAATTGAAACAAAAAATACAAAAGATCAGCAAAACAAAGAGCTGGTTTCTTAAAGAAATAAAAAAAAAATTACACACCAAAGGCCCAACTAACGAAAAAAAGAAGAGAGAAGGCCCAAATCAATAAAATTAGAGATGAAAATGGAAATGTAACGACACCACAGAAATAAAAAGAATCATCAGAATTACTACAAAGAGCTATATTTTAGCAAACTGTGAAACCAGAAGAAATGGATAGATTCCTGGACATTTACAACCTACCTAAATTGAGCCATGAAGATATAGAAAACCTAAACATACCCATAACCAAGACAGAAATTGAATTAGTAATAAAGACTCTCCCAATGAAGAAAAGCTCAGGATCAGAAGGCTTCACTGCTGAATTCTACCAGACATTTAATGAAGAACTAGCTCCAATTATTCTTAAGTTATTCATAACAATTAAAAGGGAGGGAATCCTCCCAGATTCTTTCTGTGAAGCCAGCATCACCTTAATTCCTAAACCTGAAAAAGATGCAGCAGAGAATTACAGACCATTTCCCTGATGAACAAAGACACCAAAATCCTCAACAAAATTCTAGCCAATCAAATCCAACAACCCATCAGAAAGCTCATCCATCCAGACCAAGTGGGGTTGATTCCTAAAATGCAGGAATGGTTAAACATTCACAAGTGAATCAATGTGATACATCACATTAACAAACTGATGAACAAAAGCATGTGATTATCTCAATAGATGCAGAAAAAGCATTTGATAAAATACAACACCCTTTCATAATAAAAACTCTAAGCAAATTGGATATAGAAGGAACATTCCTCAACATAATCAAAGCAATCTATGACAAACCCAGGATCAGTGTCATTTTGAATGGGGAATTGTTGGAAGCATTCCCACTGAGATCCAGAACCAGATAAGGAAACCCACTCTCACCACTGTTATTCAGTATAGTTTTGGAAGCTTTAGCCAGAGCCATTAGGTAAGAAAAAGAAATTAAAGGGATACAAATTGGGAATGAGAAAGTTACACTATCCCTATTTGCAGATGATATGATTCTGTATATAGGGGGTCCAAAGGACTGCAGTTAGAGAATATTGGAACCCATAGAAGAGTTTGATAAATTAGTAGGATATAAAGTCAATACACAAAATTCAAAGTCTTTGTCAACATAGACAATGCCAAGCCTGAAAATGAACTTCTAAAATCAATCCCATTCACAATAGCTACAAATAAAAATAAAATACCTTGGAATAAATTTAACAAGGATATCAAAGATCTCTGAAATGAGAATTACAAAACCTTAAAGAGAGAAATAGGAAAAGATAAAAAAAAATGAAGGGGCTGGCACTGTGGTGGAGCAGATAATGCCATCTTCTGCAGTACCGGCATCCCATATGGCTGCCAATTTAAGTCCCAGATGCTCCACTTCCAATTTACCTCTCTGCCATGGGTCGGGAAAGTCATGAAGATGGCCCAAGTCCTTGGTCCCCTGCACTCACGTGGGAGACCTGGAAGAAGCTCCTGGCTCCTGGCTTTGGATCAGTGCAGCTCCAGCCATTGTGGCCATCTGAGGAGTGAACCAGCGGACGGAGGACCTCGCTCTCTCTGCTCCTCCCTCTCTCTTTGTAATTCTGACTTTCAAATAAATAAATAAATCTTGTAAAAAATAAAAAAAATCCATGTTAATGGATTGGATGCATCAATATAATAAAAATGTCTATTGTTCTGAAAGAAATTTACAGATTCTATGTGATACCAATCAAAATGCCAAAGACATTCTTCTCATATATAGAAAAAATGATGCTGAAATTCTTAGGGAAACACAGGAGACCTAGATAGCTAAAGCAATTTATATGACAAATGCAAAGCTGGAGGCATCACAATACTAGATTTTTAGACATATTATAAGGCAGTTATAATCAAAACAGCCTGGTACTGTTACAAAAATAGATGGATAGACCAATGGAACAGAATAGAAACACCAGAAATCAATCCAAGCATCTACAACCAACTTATATTTGACTAGGGAGCTAAAATCAGTTTGAAGCAAGTACAGTCTCTTCAGTAATGGTGCTGGGAAAACTGGATTCCCACAGGCAGAGCTATAAAGCAGGACTCATACCTTCACCTTACACAAAATCCACTCAACCTGGATTAAAGATCTAAATCTATGACCCAACACCATCAAATTATTTGGGAACATTGGAGAAACCCTGCAAGATATTGGCACTGGCAAAGACTTCTTGGAAAAGACCCCAGAGGCACAGGCAATCAAAGCCAAAGTTAACAATTGGGATTGCATCAAATTGAGAAGTTTCTGTACTGCAAAAGAAATAGTCAGCAAAATGAAGAGGCAGCTGACACAATGAGAGAAATTAATTGCAAACAGTGCAACTGATAAAGGATTAATAACCAGGATCTACAAAGAGATCAAGAAATTCCACAACAACACATCAAACAACCCATTAAAAATGGGCAAATGACTTAAACAGACATTTTTCAAAAGAGGAAATCAATTGGCCAACAGACACATGAAAAAATGCTCAGGATTATGAGCTGTCAGGGAAATGTAAATCAAAACCACAATGAAGTTTCACCTCATCTCAGATTGGCTTTCATACAGAAATCAACAAACAACAAATGCTAACAAGGATGTGAGAGAAAAAGGTACCCTAATCCACTGTTGGTGGGAATGTAAACTGGTAAAGCCACCATGGAAGACAGTACGGAGATATCTCAGAAATCTGAATACAGACCTACCATATGACCCAGTCATCCCACTCCTGGGAATTTACCCAAGGGAAATGAAATAAACAAATAAAAGAGTTATCTGTACCCCCATGTTTATTACAGCTCAGTTCACAGTAGCTGAGACATGGAATCAACCTAAATGCCGGTCAGCCAAATATTGGATAAAGGAATTATGGGATATGTACACTCTGGAATGCTCACAGTGGTAAAAAAAATCATGAAATCTGATCATTTGCAACAAAATGGATGAAACTGGCAAACATCATAGTTAGTGAAATGAGCCAGTCCCAAAGAGACAAATACCATATGTTCTCTGGTCTTTGAGAAGTAATAGAGCACCTAAAACAAAATCTGTAGAGGTGAAATTGACACTTTAAGAAGGAATGACTTGAGTGGTCCTTGTCTTGGCTGTTGAGAAGCATTTTCAGTTTTTTTTCCTGTTCTCTCCCTAATATTTGTTGAAGTCTTTACTTAACATAGAGTTAACCATATGTATATAAAGTCAATTGAGGATGGATCTCATTAAAAAATAAGAGTGGGAATAATAGAGGGAGGAGGGAGTTTGTAACTGTAAATCTGTATAGTTCTGCATACATTCCTACAGACTTACCTTGTAAGGGTACAGTTTATAAACTTGCCACGGGACCCTAAATCCCACTGAGCTGGGTGATAAAAATGCCATCTTAATCGTTAAAGTTATCATATTAAGTGTTAAAATAAACAGATAGGATTAAGTATTAAAGTGATCATATAAATATGGTCAAGTGTCTGGTAATAATAATAGATAGAATTTAAAAGGAGAGAATGTTCCAACATGGGAAGCAGTCCACACAGGAGACTCATAGAATGATAATCACTTTAAGTAGAACTCTGACCTCAGAGTCAGTCCTTATGGTGTCCTGGTCTGGCTGAAAAGCCCATGAGAGCATTTAAGGCATGGAAAGCCAAGACACTGTGGAAAAAAATGTTTTATATGAAGGATCTCAGTGAGACCCTAGTGGAAAGAAGTGGCTATTAAAAAAGGATATACTTTTCTTTGAAAGTGAGGAGAGAACTTCCACCTTGCTTATGGCCTTGTCTAAATACTGATGGAGACTGTGGATTCAAAAGACTTGCATAGCTTAGGCAGCTCATGTCAAGAGCCTTGGGTGGTCTCTGACATACATAAGAATGTTAAAGTTAAATTAATAATGAGAATTACGTGCACTAACTTCCCATGCAGGACCTCTGCCCTTAATGAATTGTACTATAAGAGTTAACTTAAAACTTGTTCTCAAACAGGTTTTTTTGTGTGTACAAATTGTTGAAATCTTCACTTAGTATAGAGTTGCTCTTTTGTGTACAAAGTTAATTGAAAATGAATGTTTATGGAGAATGGGACTGGGAAGAGGAGATGGAGGAGGTAGAGGGGTGGGAGGGTGGGTATCATGGGAAGAATAACTATATCCCTAAAGTTGTACTTATGAAATTTGTATTCATAAAATAAAAGGTTTCTTTAGGAAAAATAAATAAATAAAAATATTAAAAGAGTGCTGTTTAAGACAGCCGCCATTCTATGAGTCTGCTGTGTATCCCGCTTTCCATGTTGGATCGTTCTCTCCCTTTTTAAAATTCTATTGGTTAGTATTTTCAGACACTAGTCTTGTTTATGTGATCCCTTTGACTCTTAGTCCTATCATTATGATCAATTGTGAACAGCAATTGATCACTTGGACTAGTGAGATGGCATTGGTACATGCCACCTTGATGGGATTGAATTGGAATCCCCTGGTATATTTCTAACTCTACCATTTGGGGCAAGTCAGCTTGAGCATGTCCCAAATTGTACATCTCTTCCCTCTCTTATTCCCACTCTTATATTTAACAGGGATCACTTTTCAGTTAAGTTTCAACACTTAAGAATAACTGTGTGTTAATTACAGAATTCAACCAATAGTATTAAGTAGAACAACCAAAAAAAAAAAAACACTAAAAGGGATTAAGTTGTTCATCAACAGTCAGGGCAAGGGCTGATCAAATCACTGTTTCTCATAGTGTCCATTTCACTTTAACAGGTTTCCTTTTTGGAGGCATTCAGATCTGGCTGAAAAGCCCAAGAGAGTATTTCAGTCATGGAAAGCCAAGACACTCTGGCAAAAAAAAAAAAAAATGACCTAAGTGAACGATCTCTGCGAGTGAGATCCCAGTGGAAAGAGCAGGTCATCAAAGAAGGAGGTACTTTTCTCTGAAGGGAGGAGAGAACTTTCACTTTGACTATGACCTTGTTTAAATATGATCAGAGTCGGTGAACTCAAGAGGCTTTCATAGCCTTGGCAACTCATGACAAGAGCCTAGGGTGATAACTGACGCCATAAACAAGAGTGTCAATTTGTTAAGTCAACAACAGGAGTCACTGTGCACTTACTCCTCATGTAGGATCTCTGTCCTTAATGTGCTGTACATTGTGATTTAATGCTATAACTAGTACTCAAACAGGATTTTTCACTTTGTGTTTCTGTGTGGGTGCAAACTGTTGAAATCTTTACTTAATATATACTAAATTAATCTTCTGTATATAAAGAGAATTGAAAATGAATCTTGATGTGAATGGAAGGGGAGAGGGAACAGGAGAGGGGAGGGTTGCAGGCGGGAGGGAAGTTATGGGGGGGGGAAGCCATTGTAATCCATAAGCTATACTTTGGAAATTTATATTCATTAAATAAAAGTTAAAAAAAGAAAAAAAAAATAGTAACATATCATCCAACACTGTATCAATGTATCATTTGTTTACTACCTGTCTATCCTTCCCTGTAGGGTATAAGTGACCCCAAAGGAACCCTGGTATTAGCAATGCCTGGAAGAGCTCCTGCCACTGGACAAACATTTGTGGAGTGAATGGGTACACACATCCCTTGTGTGTTGGCTTAGCTGCAGCACATTCAGAAACAGACAAGCAAGGACCTAGAAACCATGATCTCCAAAGAGCAGCTGATGAAAACAGGGAAAACTGGATGAGAGAAGAGAATCGTAGAGCAAGATGTTTCAAGGTGTGAGGGACCCTTGTCAGGTGCAAGATGGAGCCTTTCATGGCCTTGCTTTGAGGCCCGAATGAAGGGGAATGACTGAGATGGACAAAGAAAAGATTTGGTCTTGTCATGTAAGTTGAACTTAAATTGCTTGTATTTGATCATTTTAACCAATAAAAATGCCCAATTTATGTGAAAAAAAATTAAAAGAATAGAAATGGATACTGCTACTAAAGTTTAAAAAAGAGTTACTGAGATTATTTCAGAGATAATTATCTGTATCTTTGGTACATGACATCTTTGTCCAAGTAGGAAGGAAGTAGAGCAGTTCTGTGATTCCAAGGTTCATAAAAGTAGTAGTCAGATGAAGTGGAATCTCTTACAGTCTTTTTTATTTGTATTTTGTATCATTAAAATGGGTCATCATATAGTACTTGAGAGAGAATCCATGATCGGTTACCCTTAACACAACTGAAGACAGTTAGATTTTGGACAGGAAAGGCGAGTTAACTTACCTTCATTAAACATTCCCAAAAGTTCTCGTTCTCTTAAATATCTTGATAAAAATTTGTTATAACTCTGAAATCTTTCAGCAATACTTTCAAATATCACAGTCTTTTCTAGTAAAAATGACATTTTTTCCTTCATGATTTATTGGTATCTCTTGGCTCCAGAATCATCATTTAGGATTCATCTCTATGAAATATGCAGAAACAAAATTTATTGCATAGTTAATGGTTTTCATCCATCTTACCTTTCAAATTGGTAGTCTCCACTAAGATGTATTTAGATGATAAATAGTAAGACATGCACCCTTCCTATTAGTTGTCTTTTATGTACTTAGTATTAAGGCGTTGATCAGATGTTATGAAATGATCATATTTTATTATAATTACTATCATTTGGTATAGCTGTATGCCAGACTGCCCACTGGATTCTGAATACAAATCAGTGACTGAATGTAGTTGTGCATATTTTAGGCTTTTAAATGAGGTATTTCAACTGCAAAGTAAATGCAGCCTCCTTCAATTTATTTTTATTTCCTGATAAGTTATGAAGTCCTATTTGGAAGGTATAATAACGTGAAGACATTGACTTTGCAGTGGTGTAGCCATGTGTTAATAATTGTATGGTCCTGTACACATTATTTAAACGTCCTAGGGTACTTGCCATGAGGCAGGTGTAATGCAAGAATTTTGAAAAGGAACACAAAGAAGCTAGAATCTGGCTTGAAAGTGCTAAGCATCTAATGAGAGTGGAGGTGTGGCAAACACAATCTCAGAAAGTTGTTGAAATTAAGTGACTTAACGTGTTCCCAGTGCATAGACTAACAAAGACAATGTTGTAAATATTTTTCTCCCTTTTCAGATGTTCCCCATTTAGCTACTTTAAGGCAGACCTGATTCCATGTAGTGGTAATTTGATATAATTCCAAATTGCCTTGATAAGTGGAGTTTCAACACAAAGTCTTATATAAATCTTAATTGTAAAATCTGTGCATTCTCCCTAATATGCAACTTGAGTTTCACCACATAGAAGCAGTTTTCCAAATATCTAATAAAATTTCCTGCCTACATGAATTTAACAAATTAATCACCTGCTTTTCTTTTGAATGTGCCTCAAGAGAATGAGGAACAAAGCATCATTGAGATGTATTATTAGCTGACATAATTTTTGAGAATGTCTGTACAGATATACAAGGTGTTTATAATACTCAAAGGATCTTAATTTTCCAGGAAGGAGGAAATAAAGCACTCTTTAAGATATTACTTAAATGTTCCCAGCTATTGTACTCTGTTAACAAAGTTTTACTTCTAAAGATGAAGGAACTTTTAAAAGTACATAGTAGTAGAATTAAAAGATAAGTAAGTTTATTTTGGTGCAAAAAAGTTGTTTGGTGGCCTTCCCAGGCTGAGGTAGACATTGTTGATCACATATACCTGCCTGGGCTCCTGAACTTCCTTTTTGAGCCCCTTTTGTCTTTGTTGAAATGCTTGGACTTTGGTTTCACAGTGGCATGAGCCTACCCCAGCTTTGGTGATTGTGGGTGGTCATGAATACCTGTCTGGACTCTCTGTCTCCCTTTCCAAGCCTGTCACATTTTGGTATGTGCATGTGGCCACACACACATGCCCTGGAATTTGGCCCACACTGATGTAACCTGGCCACCACCACTGAGATCAGTATATCCCTGCTGAGGCTGAAAGGAGTCCCCAGGCACCTGGTACCAGTGCCATCATGAACAAGCAAAAATTATATAGTGGGAGTACACTGGCATATAACTCAATCTAAAGTCAAAGGAGCTATCAAACTGGCAATTGAAGACACAGCTTCAGGCAGAAGTCTTCAATCTATGAAAGCTGCCATTTAAAATCAATGTAAGTAACTGATCCACTAGAAGACAAATGTCAAGACAGGTATGTAAGAAGTGTGAGAAATCAAACAATATGATGTCCCAAAAGAAAAAAAAAGTTTGAATATCAGATCACACAGGAAGAGAGATTGATAAAATGCTTGATGAAGTGTTTAAAAGAATGATTATAAGGATACTCAAAGAGATAAAAGAATACAGATAGTTAAATGAAATTGTGAAATCAGTGCATGATATAAGTGAAAAATTCTGCAGAGAGATCTTGAAAAATAATCAAACACAAATCGTAGAAATGAAGAATTCAATAAATCATATTAAAAATAAGGTTGAAGTCCTCAACAACAGACCAGATCAAGCAGAACAAAGAATATCTGAATCTGAAGAGTTCTTTTTGAAATACCCCAGTCATATAATAAAAAAAAATTCAAGATAGCCTCCAAGACCTTTGGTATAGCATTAAAGAAACTCATATTCCAATTATAGAGGTTCTCAAGTGATAAGAGGATAAAATTATTGAAAATATATAGATGAAATAACAGCTGAAAATTTCCCCAATCTGGATAAAGATATGGAGATCAGGCCGTTGCCGCTGCTCAATTGGCTAATCCTCCGCCTTGTGGCACCAGCACACCGGGTTCTAGTCCCGGTCGGGGCGCCGGATTCTGTCCCGGTTGCCCCTCTTCCAGGCCAGCTCTCTGCTGTGCCAGGGAGTACAGAGGAGGATGGCCCAAGTGCTTGGGCCCTGCACCCCATTGGGAGACCAGGAGAAGCACCTGGCTCCTGCCTTCGGATCAGTGCGGTGCGCCGGCCGCAGCGCGCCAGCCTCGGCGGCCATTGGAGGGTGAACCAATGGCAAATGGAAGACCTTTCTCTCTGTCTCTCTCTCTCACTGTCCACTCTGCCTGTCAAAAAAAAAATATGGAGATCAATTTACAACTCAATGCAATTCTCATAAATATATGGATGTTATTCTTTACAGAACTAAAAAAGAAGCAGTCCTAAAATTCATGTGGAAGCATAAAAGCTCGCAAATATCCAAAGCAATATTGAGCAAAAAGAATGAAACTGGAGTTATCAAAACATCCCAACAATATAGTATTTTTTTTTTTTTTGACAGGCAGAGTGGATAGTGAGAGAGAGACAGAGAGAAAGGTCTTCCTTTTTGCCGTTGGTTCACCCTCCAATGGCCGCTGCGGCCGGCGCATCTCGCTGATCCGAAGCCAGGAGCCAGGTGCTTCTCCTGGTCTCCCATGCGGGTGCAGGGCCCAAGGACTTGGGCCATCCTCCACTGCCTTCCCGGGCCATAGCAGAGAGCTGGCCTGGAAGAGGGGCAACCGGGATAGAATCCGGTGCCCCAACCGGGATTAGAACCTGGTGTGCCAGCGCCGCAAGGTGGAGGATTAGCCTGTTGAGCCACGGCGCCGGCCAGCAATATAGTATTAATATGAAAACAAGCACATAGATCAATGCAATAGAAGAGAGATTCCGGCCGGTGCTGCGGCTCACTAGGCTAATCCTCCGCCTGTGGTGCTGGCACCCCAGATTCTAGTCCCGGTTGGGGCACCAGGTTCTGTCCTGGTTGCTCCTCTCCCAGTCCAGCTCTCTGCTGTGGCCTGGGAATGCAGTGGGAGGATGGCCCAAATGCTTGGGCCCTGCACCCTCATGGGAGACTAGGAGGAAGCGCCTGGCTCCTGGCTTCGGATTGGCACAGCGCACCCGCCGTAACAGCCATTTGGGGGGTGAACCAACGGAAAAGGAAGACCTTTCTCTCTCTCTCTCTCTCACTGTTTAACTCTGCCTGTCAAAAAATAAAAAGTACTAGAAGGAACAAAACCTGGCAACCCCAAGAGTACTATACCCAGCAATAGTGTCCAGAGGTAAAGGAGAGATTAAGAATGTCCTAGGCAAATAAAAACCATGGGAGTTCATCAAGAAACTGTAAAGGAGTTCCTCAGATTGGAAAAAAAAAAGATTTCAAAAATGAATCCTTCCATCTATGCCAAGCTGGAGTTTTACAAAGACTGCAAAACCATGTGCTGGAAAAAGGTCAGTCTCTTCAATAAATGGTTCCGAGAAAGCTGAATATGTAAAAGATTGAAGCTTGTTATCCCCACTCCATGCCATTTCTCACTCTAAGCAATAATCAACCCAAAATGGATCAAAGACCTAAATGTAAAACCTGAAACTATGAGACTAGCAGAAGAAAACATACAGGGAAAATTTCAAGACATTGTCATAGATAATTCCCCTAAAGCACAAGCAATAAATGCAAAAATAGATGAATGAGATTATATCTGCACAGAAAAGGAAACAATCAACAGAGTGAAGAGACAATCCAGAGAATGGGAAAATAACTCAACGAGAAAATCTACCAAGCAATCCAGTTAAGGAATGGGCAAAGGATCTGGATAGACATTTTGCAAAATAGTGCATACGAAAGGCCAATAAATACATGAAAAAAATTCCCATTATCACTAGCAACAGGGAGATGCAAATCAAATAATGAAGTATCATCTCATTGAAGTTACAATGGCTATTACCAAAAAGACAATAACAAATTCTGGCAAGGATGTGGAGGAAAAGAGATGCAAATTAGTACAGCTGTTATGGCGAATCCTGTGGAGGTTCCTCCAAGAAACTTAAAATATATCTGCCGTATGACCTAGTTATCCCTCTTCTGGGTTAAATCTGAAGGAAATGAAGTTAACATATCAAGGATTTACCTCAACTCCCATATCTCTACAGCACTACACAATAGCCAAGATATGGAATCAACTTATGATGAATGGATAAAGTGTGGCATATATAGCCAATGGAATATTATTTAGTCACAATAAAGAAATATATCCTGTCATTTGCAACAAAATGTTTGGAACTAGAGATCATCATTACATTAAGTGAAATAAATCAGACAAAGAAAGAGAAATACTGCATGTTCTGTCTCACGTGTGGAGTTAAAAAACCTAGTTGATCTGAATTCAGAATAATAATTACTAGAGGCTGTGAAGAATGGAGGAGGGCAAATAGGAGATTGGATCGTGGGTATCAAAATACATTTTAATAGAAGTAACAGTTTGTAGTGTTCTACAGTATAGTGGGGTGACTGTGGTTCCAATAATGTATACTTTATAAAGAACTGAAAGGAAGGAGCTGGTTCCAAACATAAAGGGAAAGAAAAGAAAGGGGAGGAGAGAAGAGGCTAATTGCCAAGTTTCATCAGTTTATGCCTTGTGTATGCGCTGAAATATTATACCAGACCTCATAGAGATGTACTATTATATATTAATTTAAAGTTTTAAATAATAAATATTTTAAAAATTAATATGCATGCTCATTGAACACAACCATATGGAATTCTTAATGTAACTTACTAGCAGCATCTTAAGGGCTCAGTTCTAGAATCATCATCACAATACGTATGAACTGTATCTTAGATAATACTTTTTAAAAAAAAATGTTAGATTTCCCAAGTATGATCATTGCATTTTGTTAATGTAAGTGTAGAATATTTCTTTTCTTTGGAGATGTGTGCTGAAATATTTAGAGGTGGGGTGCTAAATTCTGTAAGTACTATCAAGTAGTTGAGAAAAAATATATATGCATACAGAGTGATAAAGCAAGTGAGGCAAAATATTAAAACTGATGAATCTAGGAGAACAACAAACAACCTTCAAAATGTTATTATTATTATTATTATTATTTGACAGGCAGAGTTAGACAGTCAGAGAGAGAGACAGAGAGAAAGGTCTTCCTTCTGTTGGTTCGCCCCCCAAATAGCCGCTACGGCCGGTGCGCTGCGCCAATCCGAAGCCAGGAGCCAGGTGCTTCTCCTGGTCTCCCATGCGGGTGCAGGGCCCAAGGACCTGGGCCATCCTCCACTGCACTCCCAGGCCACAGCAGAAAGTTGGACTGGAAGAGGAGCAACCAGGACTAGTACCCGACGCCCCAACTGGGATTAGAACCCGGGTGCCAGCGCTGCCGTGGAGGATTAGCCTAGTGAGCCGTGGCGCTGGCCTTAAAATATTATTATTAAAACTCTTTTGGATATGTGAAAAATTACAGACTGAAAAAAATGGCAAATGCTTATAAAATAAGAGCTGTTAGATTGAGTAAACAGTATAAAGTACTGTAAGTTGAGTTGTTATCAGTTATAGCAGCCTTAGCTCTCATTTTCATAGCAAATAGTTAATGTCATCTTTATTCTCTGGCTGAAATAAATAGAAAATACAATCTAGTTGAACATATTATTTAAAAATTGATATAATTCACACAAAGATGGAAAAGACCATGTTCCTTAGATTAATTTTTGGGCACAACTACATTGTTGGAATAATGATTCAGCAAATTTTCCAAGTTTTCTCTATGGTGGTGGGACTGTCCCTGTTCTGAACAACTGGTTTAACTGCACATGTAGCATACTGTTTTCCTGAGACATCACTGTGCTTTAAATATGATTGTGTGTCTTCTGAATGGATGAAAAGTTTCATGAGCTATTCATTACCCTGAAGCTTTTGAATTTCAAACTATTTGGGGAAGGAGAATTGGTGGGTGCATGAATTACAGTATGTAGTGGGCTACAGATTATCTGTCTTCCCATTTATTTGTTATATGTTTGTTGAGATTCTGTGGAGCAGTGAGGTTCTAAGTTAAAGCTAAGAGGCTGTTTTTCCCCTAGTGTTTCAGTGTGAGACATAGACATCCACATGTTATTTATAAATTGATAAATTGACAACAGAGCTAAATGCAATTTATGCTGTATTGCACAAATTTGTTTTATAATATTATACAATGGAGAAAGCTTTCCTCAAGCTTATCAATGAAATGGCAGGCTTGTAACTTCTTTGATAGTTACCAAATAACAGGCACATCTAAGTTGTCCTGATTCGGTAATAAAATGTTCAGTCTAATATATTAAAAAATGCTTCATTACATTGAAAAGCTTATGATTCTTTTTAGGGCTGTAGAAGGTGGGCCTCTGCACTCTCTGGAACCAGATGTGGATGACTCTTACTTTTTGTACTTCATTTCCTCTCCTTCATTACCTATTCTTATTTCTGACTCCTCCTGAGAGAGTTGTAGCTTGGATGGAGAGAGGGGAGAGTGGGCCAGAGAGCTTCACTGAATAGACCTTAAGAGACTTCAGGCTCTCCGTATCTGGCAGACATTCAAGGTTGACCATCCGTGGCTGCTTTCATGGTTCATATTTTGGAAGTTCCTCTGCTGAACTCTACTGACTTCAATGTGTATGTTGCATTCTCTACCTTGGTTGTAATTTTCCTCTCAGCCTTGGTTTTCTGGCAGATTCTAGGCTGGCTGTGTCTCACTAAAAGTGAGAGCCACATAGGAAATACTCTTGAGTCCTTTGCCTTGTCAAACTGTGGGAGTGCATGGCAGTCCTAATACAGCTCTCACCATGGAGACACATTTGGTTCCATTGTAATAGCTAAGAACCCACTAGCTTTTTCTGGCAGGTGTCAAACTCTAGTACACTTCTTACGAATTTCAGAAGATACCAGCTTAGCTGTTGAGTGGTCTCACTGGAAGTCCTCCCTGCAGGTGTGAGGTGAAGGAAGCAGAGATATACTGATGTCCTTCCTCTTAGCGAATGGTTGGTTTTCACAGCACTCAGAAGTTCTCTCCAAAAATTTTCACAAATCTCTTCTGACTCTCCACTGCCTTGGTTCTTTTATATACTTGATGTGACTTTGGAGTCGTCTAAGAGTATATGTTTACACCTTGTTCTGATGCCTCACTGGGAATTTTATCTATTTTATGGTGGGACCTCAGTGGAAACTCCGAATTCAACGTTTCATTCTCGTTAATTTACTGGGTAAGAGTGCAGTGGAGCAAGAAGGTTAGAGGAAGTGGCTTTGAAACTTAAATTTGACTATGAATTCCGTGACTAACTTTGTGATTGTGAATAAAACACTTAACCTATTTTTAAGAAATAAAGATGGAATATATTGGTAGGATTGTTTAAATAGAATACTTTGTAAATAACATAGGCTAGAACATAGTAAGTACTCAACAACTTATTATTATTTTCCCCACTTCTGTGTAGAACAAAGTGCTGATCTGACACCATCAGAGTTGGGCAGATGTGGGGACATTAGAAGATATTTCCTTGAAGTGGATATTGGTATCTTATCATAGACACTCCAATTCGTCACAATGGTGAGACATCCCCTGTAACTACATCGATAGTGGGCATGGTCCCAGGACTGGAGTAGTAGAGGTGATAGAAAGAGCTGTGAATATCTGTGAAATACACCTAGAGATATAACCCAGGTGAGTCTTTGCAGGAGAAAAACTCCTGCTTGATCATTCTTGGGAAATTCCAGTGATATCTCTGTTCTGACACAGATAAGATGAGCCAATCATTGCCACAGCCAATGAGCCAAAGTGAAGAGCAGAGATGATCAGATTTCATAAGATGTAGAATTGTGTTTTATTTACGGAGAAACACTGAAATGGTTAGAAAGTTTTTGGGGGACTGGTGCTGTGGCATAGTAGGTAAAACCACCACCTACAGTGCCAGCATTCCATGTGGGCACCAGTTTGAGTCCTGGCTGCTCCACTTGCAATCCAGCTCTCTGCTATGGCCTGGGAAAGCAGTAGAAGATGGCCCAAGTCCTTGGGCCCCTGCACCTGTATGGGAGATCCGGAAAAAGCACCTGGCTCCTGGCTTCAGCTCCTGGCTCCAGCCATTGTGGTCATCTGGGGAGAGAGCTAGTGGATGGAAGACCTCTTTGTCTCCCTGTTTCTGCCTCTCTGTAACTCTGCCTTTCAAATAAATAAATAAATAAATAAATAAATAAATAAATCTTAAAAAAACCCAAAAATTTTGGCTGTAAACAGAATAGTTACCCAACAATGACATTTGAAACAAAAATTTTTAATTATCCAATGTAACAGGAAGTCTGAGAGTGAGCAACCATGTGTGTTGGTTTATTGACTGAATGATGCTATAATCAAACTGCCTGTAATTCTCTCAGCCTTCCAACTTGGTCAGAAAATGTTTTCTGCCCTCCCAGGCATCGATTATACATTAAAATCAAGGAGAAATTGGGAAAGTCTGTATTAGTCACACCTAAACTTTTACCAAGAAAACTCAAATTTTGTCTTTTTTAAAGATTTATTTATTTGAAAGGGAGAGTTACAGAGAGAGGTAGGGAGGGAGGGAGAGATGTAGGGAGAGAGAGGGAGGGAAGGAGGGAGGGAGGGAGGGAGGGAGGAAGAGAGAGAGAGAAAGAAAGAGAGAGAAAGAGAGAGAGAGAGCGCTTCCATTCTCTGGCTCACTTCCCAAATGGCTGCAATGGCTGCAATGGCTGGGGCTGGACTGATCCGAAGCCAGGAGCCAGGAGCCAGGAGCTTCTTCCTGGTCTCCCACGAGGCTGCAGGGGCCCAAGCACTTGGGTCATCTTCTACTTCTTTCCCAGGTGCATTAGCAGGGAGCTGCATCAGAAGTGGAGCAGCTGGGACTCGAACCACCAGTGCGCATATAGGATACTGGTACTGCAGGTGGCAGCTTTACTCACTTTGTCACAGCACCTGCCCCATCAGTTAAATTTTTAATCTTTCACCATCAAATAGATAAATAATGGAATAAGATTATTAATGTGATGCTCACAGAGTCTCTGCCTTCCTCCAGTCACACAGGAAAAATCTTGCTTACTAGATTTTCTCTGTCCCATGTTACTGTCAAAGAAGTCCCTGTATTTTGGTGATGTATAATTTCAAGATGCCCAGAAAATGACATGTCCAAAGTGGCAGAAGTAGGAGATTGTAGGGTGGGAGAAAAGAAGGATATATCAGGGGTCAAATGTTGCTCAGAGTAGAGCTGGATGAATTTATGTTTTTTCCCTATTTGGTGTTTGAAGTGGTGAATGTGAAATTCTGGAGAGTGTGGGAGTTTAGAAAATGGAAGAGAACAGAAAAGGAAGCTCCAGATGTGTCTATGGATATTATGCATCAGGATCTCTTTATATCTTTGAAAAGATGAAATTGTAAGGTGAAGTCCTCTTAAAACACTGTTGAGTCTGAAAACACAGCTAACATTCTGACGAGCCCTGCTTTATGATGCTGGACAGAGAATGAGCCAGTGTCTAGAGGGTCACACCAGAGGGGCTTGTTTGACATGGTGCACTGAAAGAACAGCTGCCAGCTGAAGTTTAGAATGAAGTCATTGCTTGTCACCTAAGTCAGAAGTGTGCTATTTCCACGTAGGGGAGCTACAATAGCAACCGGGCTAACACTGGAAATGTCCTGGTGGATACGCTGGAATCTGAACTGAAAATGATGCTTCAACTGGAACTGAAAGTGCTAATAACAGAATTAAACTTGAACATGAGTTAACCAAATTTAGAAAGTCTAAAGAAATCCTTTAGGAGATGGTGTGACGAAAATCATGTTTGACTTCAATAGCTGTGAACATTCAGTTTCTTAAACAGTTAGACCTCTCTGTGTGCACAGAAATGGAAAACTGATGTGAACAACTCATATTTGATGTGGACGTGTTCAGGCTAAAGAGAACAATGCGTAGCAGACTCACGAACTCTCACTGTGGAGCTCAGTTATTTTTCTGCTGACCTTAGTATTCTCATGCTTTCAGTTCTTGTCATCTCTGGGCCTGGCTTGCCTTGTGTCGAGACCACACATGTTGGCAGACTCTCAGGTGGGATGTCACACAAATCCCACCAAATATTCAGGACACTGTTTTAAGTTCTGTCTCTTGTCTTGAAATCGGAGTTATTTAATTAAAACCTTTTCAATTATGTTGTGGAAAATGATACAAGCAAGAGGAATGGAGGCAAGGAGAAAACTGAAGATACGTAGGTGCATCACAGCAACTAAACCCAACAGTTATAAGAGATATTTTTGTTCTTAATAAAATGGCACTTAATAAAGAATCAGAAAACACCTAATTCTTTAATAAAATCTTTTACCTGCCATAGAACTCTGAGTATAAGCTCATGTTTTCATTCAAATAATTCTTTTTTTATGGGCAACAAGGAGGTAGGACCCAAAAATCTATTCCTTTAAGTAGCTGAAGCTAAAGGAAAAACTTTTCTAAGAAAATGACTTAAATTCTGTTATGAAATCTCAGCACAAAGAGCCGTGCCAGTGTGGAGTCCAATTTAATCATTACCTCATTTGTTTCATGCTATGTCTTTGCATCTACCTCTCTTCATTCTTAGAAACACAAATCAGTCACTTAATTTTTGCAGTTTTTTGTTTTCCCTTCAGATTCACATCAAACTAACACTGGAAAAGCTGTATTAAAGAAATAGCCCAAAGTGAAAATTCTTTGAAAGTGTGAATTAGAAGTTATCTAGTTGGGGTTTAGCAGATTAAGCTGCTGCCTGTGACACTGGCATCCCATATGGGCCCTGGTTCCTGTCCTGGCTGCCCCCTTTCCAATCCAGCTCTCTGCTAATGTGCCTGGGAAGGCAGCAGAAGATGGCCTGAGCAATGAGGCCCCTGCCTCCAAAGTGGGGGACCCAGATGAAACTGTTGTGAAGAGTGCTATAAATTGCATGGGAATACAGAGGTCTGTGAACCCATTTATTTCATTTCTTTAGGATATATGCCCAGTAGTAGGATTGCTGGACCATAGGGTTATTTATACTTTCAGTTTTTTGAGGAACTTCTATACTGTTTTCTATAATGACAGGACTACTTTACATTCGTCTAATAGTGTGCAAGCTTTCCCTTTCCCCACATCTTCACCAACCGTTGTTATCTTTTTGATAATAGCCATTCTGACAGATGTAAAGTGATATTTCATGTGGTTTTGATGTGCATTTACTGATGATTAGTGATCAGACTTTTTTTTCATATACTGTTGGCCATTTGTTTTCCTTTGCAAATTGTCTAGATCTATTGTTCATTTTTAAATAAGTTTTTTTGCCATGCAATTAAGTTCCTTACATATTCTAGATATTTTTTTTTGACAGGCAGAGTGGACAGTGAGAGAGTATATAGTTGGTAAATATTTTCTCCAATCTTTAGGATTTTGCTTCACTCTGCTGATTCATTTCTTTGCTATACAGAAGGTTTTCATTGGATATAATTCCATTTATGGAAACACTAACTTTTATTATTCTCATTCTCCTCAGCTCTCATATTGGTGCTTCAAACCAGATAATAATGATTCCTGTAAATTTCTAACCCTTATTGTTATTTAGGTTTATTATTATGACTATGTGACCAATGAGGTTTCCTTACAACTGTTTTGAATATCTAAGTTCTAGGTATATAAATACTTAGGTGGCCAGCGAAGTACAGAAACTATAATGGTATTTTGTTTTAGAAGGCTTGGTGAAGACTAATCTTACTGTATAAGGTTAGTTACTTATCAGTAAGGTTAGTTTCACCATAATTGTAAACATCTAGTGAATACTCCCTCTGTTCCATGTCCTATGCTAGACATTTTTTATGCATTATCATACTTCATTTTCATAATCACTCAATAGGGTAGATACTCTGAATGCTGTTGTTATTCATTAGCACGCCTATCCTTCAAATGAAGAAACTGAGGCTTAGAGGGATAAATTACTCAATTTACACTAAGGCTACTATGCTACTCAATTTCAAGGGATGGCATTACATCATTAATTGGAGATGCTGCCCCTTTGAGTTGAATAGTTCACACCCTGTGCAGTTAATGCTGTGGTCCTGCAGGTAATGTGCACAGCTAATATCCAAGTGTTAATCTATCTTAATCCAGAAACTATGTGCTGCTTCTGCTGTTTAAGTGGAATGTGGGACCCAGCTGAGATGAACAAGCACAATTCCTAATACTGAAGGAAGGGAAAGCAAGTCTCAGTAATAGCCATGAGAACCTCTGTTAAGATCATCTCATTTGGAAGTGAAAGTGATCACACTCACCCTTTTCCTATGGTACAGGGTGCTGGTAAGTATTCATTTTCCAGCAGTATAATCCAGAAGAAGGACTATAATCTAGCTATAATTACTATGATAAGTTCCATTAATAAATTTCTTTTGAGTTCATGGCAAACCTGATTTATACTTAATTCTGTCATTGTTAAGGGACTAAGTCTAGAGAGTCTGCCTTTTTTTTTTTTTTACTAACAATGAAAGATATTAGGGTTTTAAATTTATATACCTTATTTAATCATTTTTAAAAGATTTTATTTATTTGAGAGGTAGAGTTACAGACAGTGAGAGGGAGAGACAGAGAGAAGGGTCTTCCTTCCGTTGGTTCACTCCCCAAATGGCCTCAAAGGCTGGAGCTGTGCCAATCCAAAGCCAGGAGCCAGGTGCTTCTTCCTGGCCTCCCATGCGGGTGCAGGGACCCAAGCATTTGGGCCATCCACCACTGCCCTCCTGGCCACAGCAGAGAGCTGGATTGGAAGAGGAGCAGCCAGGACTAGAACCCAGTGCCCATATGAGATGCCGGCACCACAAGTGGAGGACTAACCCACTGTGGCACAGCGCTGGCCCATTAATCATATTTGATACAAAGTTATTGAACCTTGAGTTGCTGGAATCATGCAGTCAGTGTGTTTTTATATTTATTACATTATGTTTCCTGGATAGCTATCTAAATCTTTGGCCTTTTGTCTTTCACATTAAGTTATTGTCTACAGAATGCCCTATGAGCATTCATTATCCTTCAAAGCTAAGAATAGACAATAAAAAGTCTGGAATTTTAATTAGATACCTGCCTTCGTGTGTATTTCAGTGCAAATCTCACAGAGCTGAGTAGTAGATTGGAATTTAATCTGATTTCAGACGTAACCATCCCTTCAATTGCAGTACGATAGTCAACAAATGAATGCAGGATGAGAGCAGTTTTTTTTTTTTCATTTTCTCCCCTAAATCGCCTTGCTTTTATTTCCTTATAGCTTTTCTAATTCACTAAATGTTTTTCTGTTCTTTTAGATGTGCAGTAATGCTTGTCACCAGATTACCTGTTCTCATTCTTTTAATATATGGTTATTTTCCAGAATGTTGCTATTAAAAAAGTGGGCAGTGTAGTGATAAGGGTCTGATTTTTCTACTCTGCCCCTGCCAGGAGAGTGCTCATAGTGCCAATAACAGGCATTTTTACTTAGAACCTGGAGGAATATGAGGAGTTCACAGGCTAACCTTTGGCCAACCTACATCAAACCTAGGAAGATTATTCAGTCGGGGTATTTATTCAAGAAGGTTAGGTAGAGAGGCAGGATCTAGGTGGGATGCAATAGGTTATCAAAGTAGGGAAACTGTTAAATGCTAGAGAACTTAAAGCAGTTATGGGGTCAGATTAAAGAATGACTGAAGCCTTACTCCGATAGGTATTATATTACAGTTACAGACAGGACATGATTCCTACTCCCAGGACAACTCAAATGATGAGACAACTACAACATGGTACAACATATATTAGCATAAAGGTGTACATAAGGTTTTCTGAAAGAAATTAAACCACCTAAGGTATAGATGGTGCAGGTGGAAAGTAGGGAGTACTTATCAGGCAAGGAGATATGAGAACTGAACTTTTTAGGATAAATGATATAAGCCGAAAAGAAAGAAAATTCCAGAAAAGGGCAACCTAGTGCAAATTCACCAAATTTTCAGTTAAGAAATGAGGATGACAAGGATTTTTGAATGGCTGTAACCAAGGTGAGAATGGAAAAAATATGAAACTGATAGTGGTGAGGGGGGAAGGGGCCAGGACATAAAGGGGCTATTTTATATTCAAAATTTAGGAATTTCATCATTACAGATTTAAGGGTAAGGTAGAGTTGGTCATTTATTGTTTAGAGGGACCATGTTGGCACCCATGTGGAGGGTGTGTCAGGAGGAGTTGACATTAGAGATGGGAAATTGCTTTTTAGGCATTTGTGGTATAGTCTATTCAAAAGATGAAGAAGACCTGAACAAAGGTAATAGCAATAGTAGGTAAAAGACACATTTGAGGAATATTTTAGAAATAGAATTTTGAGAACAGATTATGAGTGAGTCCCACATTTTGGATGAGTGACTTGAATACAGGAGGTGTCACCATTTTAATGGTGTGCAGGAAAGGTGAGCAACTGAATTTGATTTAGAAATTTTAAACTTTGAGAACTGTTGGATATTTAGGGGGATATTTCCAACAGCAGAATAGACCTAAAGAGAGCAGTGATTTTGTAGATAAAAAATCTGTCAACTCATGGAAAGTAATTGAATCCACAGTCTGGATGTGATTAACCAAAGAGATGCTAATAATTTGAAAAAGCAAAGACAAAGACAAAGACAAAGCCATAGAGAACACTAATGCTAAATAGGAGAATGGAGAGGATTTTGTTATGAAATCCAATCATTGTGAAAGTTTTAGGACGGTGGTATTATAGCCTTAAGTATCAGAGAGTGAGTGTAAGGTTGAAAAACATTTGAACATTTGTTAGATTTGGCAACAGATTGTTCCAGTGGGGGGTCAGTTTTGGGTTGGGAAGTGAATAAGAGGTGTCAAGATTATGACATTCAATTTTTCTAGTTTCCTGACTATGAAGAGAAAGAAAAATGATTTAGAATAGCAGGTCAAATATTATCTTCATTTCACAGATGACAAAATTGAAGCTCTGAAAAGATGTGATTTGTCTAAGGTCAACCACTAGTCAGTAGTGGAGCAAAAACCAAGTCTCAGATCTTTGATTCCAGGTTCAAGTTCTCTTCTTGCCTGCTTGAGGGTTTGAAGAATCACAGAATTCAGAGACCATAAATTATAACAGTATAGATGTGACTGCATATATTTCAGCCAACAGTTAATATGGTGGACGTAGGGGTAGGGAAGGGGAAGACTAGTTTCCCTCTTGATCTGAACTTGTGAGATGCACACAGAAAACCTTCATTTTAAGCCTCATTTGGTATGCTTGCTTGTCTGAGTGTAAGTACTGCTTATAGGCAACTCCTATTTTTCTTCTTCACTGTAACCCTGACAGCCTTGTGTTTCTACTGTGATTTCAATTCATGACCCAATCAAGGATGAAAAAAGTAAATTGCATCCCATGCATATCCATATTACAGGCCAGTTGCTTATCTGCCTGAAATATGTTGCCATTTAGACAATATGTAATGGTGAAGACTCATTTCCTTGGTTAAAGAAATGCATTTTATTTGGTGGTTTTTCTAAATTCTTTATTTTAGCAGTTACAGCAAGTGCTCTTGCAATGATGCACAGGCTGTTGGAGTCAGCACAGCCATCTGCACTAATGAAGATTATGCAAACGTTCCTCACTCTCATATAAAGATAAACCTCACATCTAGGCATGAGGAACTCATTCCTGTTCCTCACTCAGGCATTGGGAACTTACGTCAACAGCACTGGTGTCCTTGCCAAGGACCTAGAATCTTAGCCTTAGATGCAGTGTTCAACAATACTTGGAGACAAAATTCTCCCGGAAAGATACTACCCATTTGAGAAGGGATTAAATCATAGTGTATTCACCTATCTTTTTTTTTTTTTTAGTTGTTTGGTCTTTAGTTAAATCTTTTTTTTAACTTTTATTTAATAAATATACATTTCCAAAGTACAGCTTCTGGATTATAGTGTCTTGTCCCCCCCATAACCTACCTCCCACCCGCAACCATCCCATCTCCCACTCCATCTTCCATCCCATTCTTCATCAAGATTCATTTTCAATTATCTTTATATACAGAAGATCAATTTAGTATATACTAAGCAAATATTTCAACCATTTGCACCCACACAGAAACACAAAGTGTAAAGTACTGTTTGAGTACTAGTTATACTGTTAATTTACATAGTACAACACATTAAGGACAGAGATCCTACATGGAGAGTAGTTGCACAGTGACTCCTGTTGTTGATTCAACAATTGACACTCTTATTTATGGCATCAGTAATCACCTGAGGCTCTTGTCAGGAGCTGCCAAGGATATTGAAGCCTCTTGAGTTTGCCAACTCTGATTTTTTTTAAACTTTTATTTAATGAATATAAATTTCCAAAGTACAGCTTATGGGTTACAATGGCTTCCCCCCTCCCATAACTTCCCTCCCACCCGCAACCCTCCCCTTTCCCGCTCCCTCTCCCCTTCCATTCACATAAAGATTAATTTTCAATTCTCTTTATATACAGAAGATCAGTTTAGTACATATTAGGTAAAGATTTCAACAGTTTGCCCATATAGCAACACAAAGTGAAAAAACTACCATTGGAGTACTAATTATAGCATTAAATAACAATGTACAGCACATTAAAGACAGAGATACTACATAATAGTTTTTTTTTTAAAAATTAATTTTCTATGCCATTTCCAATTTAACACCAGGTTGTTTTTTTCATTTCCAATTCTCTTTATATACAGAAGATCAATTCAGTATATAATTAGTGAAGACCTCATCAGTTTGTACCCACACAGAAACACAAAGTATAAAAATACTGTTTCAGTACTAGTTATAGCATCACTTCACATTAGACAGCACATTAAGGACAGATCCCACATGGGGTGTAAGTACACAGTGACTCCTGTTGCTGACTTAACAATTTGACACTCCTGTTCATGGCGTCAGTAATCTCCTTAGGCTCTAGTCATGAGTTGCCAGGGCTATGGAAGCCTTTAGAGTTCGCTGACTTTAATCTTATTCCGATAGGGTCATAGTCAAAGTGGAAGTTCTCTCCTCCCTTCGGAGAAAGGTACCTCCTTCTTTGATGGCCCCGTTCTTTCCACTGGGATCTCACTCACAGAGATCTTTCATTTTGGTCTTTTTTTTTTTTTCCATGATATCTTGGCTTTCCATGCCTACTATACTCTCATGGGCTCTTCAGCCAAATCCGAATGCCTTGAGGGTTGATTCTGAGGCCAGAGTGTTGCTTAGGACATCTGCCATTCTACGAGTCTGCTGTGTATCCCGCTTCCCATGTTGGATCTTTCTCTCCCTTTTTGATTCTATCAGTTAGTATTAGCAGACACTTGTCTTGTTTGTGTGATCCCTTTGACTCTTAGACCTACCAGAGCCATCAATTGTGAGCTGAAATTGATCACTTGGACTAGTGCGATGGCATTGGTACATGCCACCTTGATGGGATTGTGTTGGAATCCCCTGGCACATTTCTAACTCCACCATTTGGGGCAAGTCAGATTGAGCATCTTCCAAATTGTACATCTCCTCCCTCTCTTTTTCCACTCTTAAATTTAACAGGGATCACTTTTCAGTTAAAATTTAAACACCTAAGAATAATTGTGTGTTAATTACAGAGTTCAACCACTAGTACTAGAACAACTCTGATTTTATTTAGACAAGGCCATAGTCAAAGTGGAAGTTCTCTCCTCCCTTCAGAGAAAGGTACCTCCTTCTTTGATGGCCTGTTCTTTCCACTGGGGTCTCACTCACAGAGATCTTTCACTTAAGTCATTTTTTTTTTTTTTGCCACAGTGTCTTGGCTTTCCATGCCTAAAATAATTTCATGGACTTTTTAGCCGGATATGAATGCCTTAAGGGCTGATTCTGAGGCTAGAGTGCTGTTTAGGACATCTGCCATTCTATGAGTCTGCTGTGTATCCGCTTCCCATGTTGGATTGTTCTCTCCTTTTTAATTTTATCATTTAGTATTAGCAGACACCAGTCTTGTTTATGTGATCCCTTTGGCACTTAATCCTATTATTATGATCAATTATGAAATACCTGATCAATTTGACTAGTGAGATGGCATTGGTACATGCTGCCTTGATGAGATTGAATTGGAATCCCCTGGCACGTTTCTAACTCTACCATTAGGGGTAAGTCCGATTGAGCATGTTTCAAACTGTACATCTCCTCCCTCTCTTATTCCCACTCTTATATTTAACAGGGATCACTCTTCAGTTAAATTTAAACACCTAAGAATAATTGTGTGTTAATTAAAGACTTCAACCAATAGTATTAAGTAGAACAAAAAAAATACTAAAAGGAATAAAATAGTAAGTTGTTCCTCAACAACCAGGACAAGGGCTGATCAAGTCATTGTTTCTTACAGTGTCCATTTCACTTCAACAGGTTTCCTTTTAGGTGCTCAGTTAATTGTCACCGATCAGGGAGAACATATGATATTTGTCCCTTTGGGACTGGCTTATTTCACTCAGCATGATGTTTTCCAGACTCCTCCATCTTGTTGCAAATGACCGGAATTCATTGTTTTTTACTGCTGTATAGTATTCTATAGAGTACATGTCCCATAATTTCTTTATCCAGTCTACTGTTGATGGGCATTTGGGTTGGTTCCAGGTCTTAGCTATTGTGAATTGAGCTGCAATAAACATTAATGTGCAGATGGCTCTTTTATTTGCCAATTTAATTTCCTTTGGGTAAATTCCAAGGAGTTGGATGGCTGGGTTATGTGGTAGGGTTATATTCAGGTTTCTGAGGAATCTTCAGACTGACTTCCATAGTGGCTTTACCAGTTTGCATTACCACCAACAGTGGATTAGTGAGCCTTTTTCCCCACTTTCTTGCCAGCATCTGTTGTTGGTAGATTTCTGTATGTAAGCCATACTAACCGGGGTGAGGTGAAACCTCCTTGTGGTTTTGATTTGCATTTCCCTGATTGCTAGTGATCCTGAACATTTTTTCATGTGTCTGTTGGCCATTTGGATTTCCTCTTTTAAAAATGTCTATTGAGGTCCTTGGCCCACCTCTTAAGTGGGTTGTTTGTTTTGTTGTTATGGAGTTTCTTGATCTCTGTAGATTCTGGTTAGTAATACTTTATTGGTTGCATAGTTTGCAAATATTTTTTCCCATTCTGTCGGTTGTCTCCGCAGTTTCCTGACTGCTTTTTTTGCTGTACAGAATCTTCTCAATTTGATGTAATCCCAATTGTTAATTTTGACTTTAACTGCCTGTGCCTCTGGGATCTTTTCCAAGAAGTCTTTGCCTGTGTCTATATCTTGCAGGGTTTCTTCAATGTTCTCTAATAGTTTGATGGTGTCGGGTCGTAGATTTAGATCTTTAATCCATGTTGAGTGGATTTTTGTGTAAGGTGTAAGATAGGGGTCTTGCTTCATGCTTCTGCATGTAGAAATCCAGTTTCCCCAGCACCATTTATTGAATAGACTGTCCTTGCTCCAGGAATTAGTTCTGGATCCTTGATCAAATATAAGTTGGCTGTAGATGTTTGGATAGATTTCTGGTGTTTTATTCTGTTCCATTGGTCTATCTAGTCCATCTGTTTCTGTACCAGTACCATGCTGGTTTTTTTTTTTTTTTTTTTTGACAGGCAGAGTTAGACAGTGAAAGAGAGACAGAGAGAAAGATCTTCCTTCCGTTGGTTCACTCTCCAAATGGCTGCCACAGCCGGCACAATGCGCTGATCCAAAGCCAGGAACCAGGTGCTTCCTCCTGGTCTCTCATGCAGGTGCAGGACCCCAGCACTTGGGCCATCCTCCACTGCCTTTCCGGGCCACAGCAGAGAGCTGAACTGGAAGAGGAGCAACTGGGACAGTACAGGCTCCCCAACCGGGACTAGAACCCAGAGTGCCAGCGCTGCAGGTGTAGGATTAGCCTAGTGAGCCACGACGCTGGCTTCCATGCTCTTTTGATTATAATTACCCTGTAGTATGTCCTGAAATCTGGTATTGTGATGCCCCTGGCTTTGTTTTTGTTGTACGTGATTGCTAGCTATTCGAGATCTCCTGTGCCTCTATATGAATTTCAGCTTCATTTTTTCCAGATCTGAGAAGAATAATCTTGGTACTTTGATTGGTATTGATTGAATCTATACATTGCTTTTGTGAGAAGGGACATTTTGATGATATTGATTCTTCTAGTCCATGAGCATGGACGATTTTTCCATTCTATTTCTTTCTTTAAGATTTTGTAATTCTCATCATAGAGATCTTTGACGTCCTTGGTTAAGTTTATTCCAAGGTATTTGATTGTTTTTGTAGCTATTGTGAATGGGATTGGTCTTAGAAGTTCTTTCTCAGGTGTAGCATTGCTTGTGTATGCAAATGATGTTGATTTTTGTGCATTGATTTTATATCCTGCTGCTTTGCCAAACTCAATAGTCTCTTAGTAGAGTTCTTTGGATCCCCTAAATAAAGAATCATATCATCTGCAAAGAGGGATAGTTTGACTTCTTCCTTCCCAATTTGTATCCCTTTAATTTCTTTTTCTTGCCTGATGGCTCTGGCTAAAACTTCTAGGACTATATTGAATAACAGTGGTGAGAGTGGGCATCCCTGTCTGGTACCAGATCTCAATGGAAATGCTTCCAACTTTTCCTCATTCAATAGGATGCAGGCCATGGGTTTTTCATAAATTGCTTTGATTGTATTGAGGAATGTTCTTTCTATACCCAATTTGCTTAGAGTTTTCATCATGAAAGGGTGTTGAATTTTATCGAATGCTTTCTCTGTGTCTATTGAGATAATCATATTGTTTTTCTTCTGCAGTCTGTTAATGTGGTGTTTCACATTGATTGATTTGGGAATGTTGAACCATCCCTGCATACCAGGGATAAATCCCACTTGGTCTGGGTAGATGATCTTTCTGATGTGTTGTTGCATTCTATTGGCCAGAATTTTATTGAAGATTTTTGCGTCTATGTTCATTAAGGGATATTGGTCTGTAATTCTCTTTAAATGCTGCATCTTTTTCAGGTTTAGGATAAGGTGATGCTGGCTTCATCAAAAGAATTTGGGGAGGATTCCCTCTTTTTCGATTGTTCTGAATAGTTTGAGAATAATTGGAGTTAGTTCTTCTTTAAATGTCTGGTAGAATTCAGCAGTGAATCTATCTGGTCCTGGGCTTTTCTTTGTTGGGAGGGCCTTTATTACTGATTCATTTTCTGTCTCAGTTATGGGTCTGTTTAGGTTTTTTATGTCTTCATGGTTCAATTTAGTTAGGTTGTATGTTTCCAGGAATCAATCCATTTCTGATAGATTTCCCTGTTTGCTGGCATACAAGTCCTTGTAGTAATTTCTGATGATTCTTTTTATTTCTGTGGTGTCTGTTGTTACATTTCCTTTTTCATCTCTCATTTTATTGATTTGGTACTTCTTTTTAGTTACTTGGGCCAATGGCATGTCAATTTTGTTTATTTTTTCAAAAAACCAGCTCTTTGTTTGGTTGATCCTTTGTAATGTTTTTTTTTTTTTGATTCAATCTTGTTGATTTCTTCTTTGATTTTAATTATTTCTCTTCTCCTACTAGCTTTGGGTCTGGTTTCATGTAGTTTTTCTAGATCTTTGAGATGCATTGATAGCTCATTTATTTGGTGCCTTTCCAATTTCTTGATGTAGGCACCTATTGCTATAAACTTTGCTCTTAACACTTCTTTTGCTGTATCCCATAAGTTTTGATATGTTGTGTTGTTATCCTCATTTACTTCCAGAAAATTTTTGATTTCTCTTTTGATTTCTTCTATGACCCACTGTTCATTCAGGAGCATGTTGCTCAGTCTCCATGTGTTTGCATATGCTCTAGGCATTCCTGAGTCACCTATCTTATGAATGAGCCTAGCCTACACAGGCATTTTATTTTTTCCTTTAAAGATTTATTTATTTATTATTTAAAAGGCAGAGTTACAGAAAGGCAGAGGCAGAAAGAGAAAGAGAGAGAGAGAGAGACAGAGAAAGAGAGAGGTATCTTCCATCTGTTCGTTCACTCCCCAAATAGCTGCAATGCTGGAGGTGCACAGATATGAAGCCAGGAGCCAGGAGCTAGGAGCTTCTTCCAGTTCTCCCATGCCCAAGAACTTGGGCCATCCTCTACTGCTTTCCCAGGCCATAGCAGAGAGCTGGATTAGAAGTGGAGCAGGCGGAAGTCAAACTGGGGTCCGTATGAGATGCTGGCCCTGCAGGCTGTGGCTTTACCTGCTATACCACAGCACTGGCCCCCTACACATGCATTTTCTGATATCATTAAGGAAAACCCAAATTTCTGTTCCTATAGTCAAGAATTCGCGTCCTCCAATAAGAAGTAGCAAGTTAAGAAATGACATTTCTTGGAATTGATGCTAAACTTTCAAAGAGTAGGAATCCTATCTTCTACTTTTTTCATAATTATTCAACATTAATAAACATTTATTATAAAACATCATATAGGGGCCTGCGCTGTGGCACAGTGGGTTAACGCCCTGGCCTGAAGCACTGGCATCCCCTGTGGGCGCTGGTTCATGTCCTGGCAGCTCCATCTCTAATGCACCTCTCTACTATGGCCTCGGAAAGCAGTAGATGGCCCAAGTCCTTGGGCCCCTGCACTTGTGTGGGAGACCCAGAAAAAGCTCCTGGCTTTGGATTGGCGCAGTTCTGTCCATTGCGGCCAATTGGGGAGTGAAACTTCGGGTGAAAATTTCCCTCTCTCTTTGCCTCTCCTCTTTCTCTGTGTAACTCTGACTTTCAAATAAATAAATAAACCTTTAAAAAATAGAACATCATATACACATAGTTATATCTAAAATAATTGTTATAATTCTGTAGGTTAGCAAGCATTATGAGCTAATACTTATTCTTTTCTTTTCTTTCTTTCTTTCTTTATTTATTTTTGACAGGCAGAGTGGACAGTGAGAGAGAGACAGAGAGAAAGGTCTTCCTTTGCCGTTGGTTCACCCTCCAATGGCTGCCGCAGTAGGTGCGCTGCGGCCGGCGCACCGCGCTGATCCGATGGCAGGAGCCAGGTGCTTCTCCTGGTCTCCCATGGGGTGCAGGGCCCAAGCACTTGGGCCATCCTCCTCTGCACTCCCTGGCCACAGCAGAGAGCTGGCCTGGAAGAGGGGCAACCGGGACAGAATCCGGCGCCCCGACCGGGGCTAGAACCCGGTGTGCCGGTGCTGCAAGGCGGAGGATTAGCCTAGTGAGCCACGGCGCCGGCCAATACTTATTATTTTCTTAGCTTATTTTCATGACTGGTAAGTAATTGCTGATTGATTTAATCCTATTCAAGGTTCCCTAGTAAATTAATTACAATTTTTTTCTTTTTTTCAAAAATGATTTTTATTTATGTGAAAGAGATACAGAGAAAGAGAAAGAGAGAGAGAGAGAGAGCGAGAGAGAGAGAGCGAGAGAGAGAGAGAGAGAGAGAAAGAGAGCGAGCTTCCATCTGCTGATTCTTACCCAAATGATCAGTATGACTGGGGCTTGGCCAAGCCAAAGCCAGGAGCTGAGATCCTTCTAGGTCTCCCACATGGGTGCAAGAGCCCAAGAACTTGGGCCATCCTCTGCCACTTTCCCTGGCACACTAGCAGGAAGCTCAATCAGAAGTAGAGCAGCTAGGTCTCGAACTGGCGCCCACATGGATGCTAGCATTGCAGGAACAGGCTTAAGCAGCTACATCACAGTGCCAGCCCCAATTAACTACATTTTTTAAGCTGAACTAGTGTCTACTCAATCAAAAAAATCATACTGACAAAGAAAGTTAAACTTCAAAGTTTAACTTTGAAAAAAAAAGTCAAACTTCAAAGAAAGTTACCTTCAAGAGTCTTTATTGAATAGCTATGCCAAATATGATATGGCTTGGGAAAAGCAATAAAAAAGCTACAGTTTTCGTTAGATATTTAAGTTTTTATTTGGTTGTCAGCTGGATTTACTATCTAATCACAGTGGAAGACATAGGTACAAATAAAATGGATTTTTATGATCTTTGTTCATTTTATATCAGATATTAAATTCTTTCATGAAATAAGAATTTAGCAGGGCCAAGATTTTCTCCTTTCTTTCTGCATCCTGAAGTTCAGTCCCAGTGTGTGTCAACAAATTCTTTCCCCATTCTCTTGCATTAGGAGGAAATGATTAATGCAACTTAAGTGAGTCCAAGAACTTTTCTTGAACCAAAAGCTTTTCATCAACTTTCAGCTTATTTGAAAAATATTTCCATCCATAGTATCACCAGTATTCTGTTGGTGACCTGACTTCTGGTCTGACCATGACTGTGGCTGAACAAAGAGAACAAGAGTTCAGGTAACTAATGAAGCAAGATTTCAATCACAGTGAAGTGGCATGGTTGCTCAAGAGATGAAAGCATCCCAGATTTCTTCCAAACTTCAGAGCTGTAGTAAAGCTATACTCATTATCTTTGTAAGCTGGACATCTGACAAGGAATACTAATTCATGAACCATAGTCACAGCTCTTATTGGACGAACTGGCTTGAATCTTGATTTTCATTCATGCCTAGGAAATCTAGGAGCTTACATCTTTGAAATAATGGCAAAATTTTCCATATGTAAAATGAAGGACAATGTTCAAATCTTAGTTTGGTTAGCAGGACACAACCGTAGCAATGAATATGACACAAAATAGGTGCTTAATAAATATTTACCAATTGAACAAAGGGAGGCTGCACCTCGCTCACTGCATTTTCTCTCCACTGCATTTTATTTTTAACTTGGAAAGAGTGAACTCACTTGAGCATCATCTTTACAGCCTTTGCTACTCTTTTTAAAATTTATTTTGTAGAGGCTTAAACTAGCCAAAAGTATCAAAGGAAAAAAACAAAAGGTCTACCTGTTTCCCCCTCTCTATAATTAGCTCGTAAATAATTTCAAGCTGGTTACTCATACTTCACGAAGATAGAAAGGGATCTTTAACACTATGCTTCCATTTCTGGCTCTTTTTTCTTCACAATTCTCTAAGGGAAATTATGAAAATCCTCAAGGACATATGGACACCTGGTAACTTAGATCAAATAAAACGCAGAGAAAATGATTCTTCACTCTTGGGATGAACTATCATTTTCCAAATATAATAGGCTGTTAAGTGGAGCATATGTTGTTGCCTTCAAATTCCAGCTAAAGCCTCAACACTGAGAATGACAGGGGAGATGTACCCACACTCTCTAAAAAGAGATGCTGTGTTCATCTACACAGGACTTGCAAAAAGATAGCTGAAAGGCACACTTCACTTACCCCCAGTCTGTGCAGGAGGGGAACAGAATGTCAAAAGACATTTTGGTACTTGATAAGTGTTCACTAATTGAACCACAGGAGAAAGGATGAAATAAAGCACCAATGTAATACAAAATAAGAGCACAGAGTTAAACATATAAAATAGTACAAAATGAGACCATACTATTAAATAAAGAGAAGGCTTGTTTCTACCAAAATGAGACCATACGATTAAATAAAGAGAATGGCTTGTTTCTCCCAGTCTCTTGTTGAAATTGGATTCCTAATGTAGAAGTATTAGGAGATGGAGCTTTGGGGAGGTGGTTATCGTGAAGCACTGTCCTGAGTGGATAATGTCTTTGTGGAGAGACTGAGTTAGTCCTCACAGCAATGCATAAGTTCTTATGAAAGTGGGATGTTCCAGAGTGAGCCTGGGACCACTCTGAGGTCTCTCTCACACAAGTGCTCCTTCCCGCATTCCTGAATCCCCTGTCTCCCCCTGTTGTATGATACAGAGCAGCGTGAGGCCCTCATCCGAAGCCTAGCAGGCGCTGACACATGCTCTTGGGCTTACCTGCCTCCAGCGCTTTGAAGCAAAATAAACCTCTCTCCTGTGTAAATTAGCCAGTCTCAGATTTTTGTTATAGCAATAGAAAATGACAGCATTTTCCAATGAAAGAAATAAATATTAAACATCATGAGAAATGTATTAAATCACCTGAACTTTTGTAACCCAGAGAAAGGGTTGTGCCTTTATACATTGATCTGTATAGTCCCCAGTGTTCCCAACACAAGCATGTGGCTCATTTGACATGCAATCTGAAATGATGTATGCAACCGATGTATGTGTGTTACTTCCCCATTTACTGGGCTTTATTTTCTGCACACAATGACCTCACAGACCATTCTTCCACAACCAAATTTCTTGGCCAAAAAAGGGAAGGGTGTTAAAGCACACTATCCCTAACATTCACAGTGTTTCTAGAGTCGTTGAAACCATCAGTAAGGGGTCTTCAAAAGGTTCATGGAAAATGTGCATTGTCTTTTAATTCTACTTTCCACGAACATTTTTTGAAGTACCCTCATATATATTTGTATCTCATGTGGAAACTATTGCATCAGAATGTTGCATGAGAATGTCTTCCTGTTGTCCCAGGATTTCAAAGTTAGGAATGAAAGGATCCATATACATCGATATTCTAAATCCAGAGAACTCCCCAAATTGGCAGCAATATGTATAGTTTGCTGGAAAAATCTACTTGAGAGAATTGGCCTACCTGCCTTTGCTCTTCTACTCCTTGTGCTCAGTGTAAGAACAGATCTAGGCCTTCAGGAAGTGGAATGCAGCGTATCTGGGGAGTGTAGTGCCTCCCCACAGCAAAGGGAGAAGTGCCCCAGGAGAACCATTTGTAATGAGAAGGAGAGAGAAGGAAAAACAGGAGATTGGAGGGTTATCCTCTAGTTGCATCTTTGCCTAAAGTGTGGGCCTGTTAATCTGCCTCTGTGTGACCACAGCACAGGAAAACAGAGTCAAGAAGGGTATCCTTTTGTTTAGGGAACTGCCAGACAAGGTGAAGTCAAAACTTCTCCTTTTCCTGGAAGTGCAGAGGACAGATCCCACGTGTGCTGATGTGTCTCACAATGTGACATCTCATAACGGGCTGCCAAGGTGTAGAGAAGCTGCCGGGAGCAGAGCCTCCTTAGTGAGGCACCGCTGACCCTCGAAAAGTGACCCTGGGCAACCAGCGAGGAAATTGTGGCCATCAGCGGGAGGAAGATATGTCTGTGTTCTCTATTCCTCTTTCCTCTGGGTTGCAAGGAAGAATTTAAGGGAGTCTGAGGGCCAGGCCTGTCCCATTCTGCACTGCAAGGTGCTGGAAGCATCTGGCCAGCCTGGATTGGGATTGGGGAGGGAGAAGAGTAGGCACAAAGCTTTGAATCATGGAATTAAGGTTTAAAAGTGAACAGGACTGATTCTTAGACGTTGTTGAAATATGTAAACCAAGACATTTTTGCAAATCAAAAGTGACTACAATGTTATGAAGCCAGTCAAGAGGAATGAAGGGCTTGATGTAGTGCCATTGGGTGGCAGTGATTAAGCACAAATGCTTTTTTTTTTTGTCCCAACAATTGAGACCCTTCGAAAGACTGGTTGCACCATTTGACATCCCCATGGGAAGCCTCCCAGATGCTCAGGGGAAAACCAGTTTTTCCCTAGCTGATCTTAAAAACAATTGCTAACGGGTGGCAAGTTCTGCTTTTCAGGGGACAGTCCTAAAAGAGGTGCTCATTAGCAGTTGATATATAATGTGAGCGCTTTATAATGTAACTTCATTTAGAGCTATTTTTATTTAATGAGCCCTAGAAGGCTATAATGAAGCAGTACACCCTTTTTGTTTTCACAGTTTCCATAGCAGAAAAGTAGAGTCTTAACATTTCAGCGTACCCAGCAAAGGCATAACAGAATCCTAGCTATAGTTGGATTACAGCCAGTAGAACCTATCTGTCCCATTCAACATCTGTATGGGGAAAAATAGCAATTTCAAAAGAGATGAATTTATAAAAACTCCAAGCTGGGAGAGGAGCTCCCACAAAGAGGAGTGATTTCATATCATTCCTTTTCCCTGCCCCATCTCCGCTCCTAACCTGTCTAGATCTCATTTCTTTTCTTTATTAGGCTTGCTCAATCTGTCAATCCTTCAACTAAAAGAGGCATTTTTTTTTCTCTTGCTGCTATGATTTGAATGTCTTCATAAAACTCATTTTGAAGTTTCATCCTGGTTGTGAGGTTTTAAGAGGGTGGAAATTTAATGCAACTATTGTATTTGGAGGTAAGACCTCTGGGAGGTAATTAAAGCACAAGACCAAAAGGTGGGGCCTCATCCAACAGGACTGTGGCTTTATAAGAGGAGAAGAGGCCTGGGCTCGGAGGCTCTGTCTTGCGATGTGATACCCTGCCTTGGGTCTCTGCAGAGAGTACATGCCAGCAGGATGCAGCCCCTCAGTTTTAGGCTTTTCCATCTCCAGAGCTGGAACATTCCTTCCTTCCTTCCTTCCTTCCTTCCTTCCTTCCTTTCTTTCTTTCTTTCTTTCTTTCTTTCTTTCTTTCTTTCTTTCTTTCTTTCTTTCTTTCTTTCTTTTTTTCTTTCTTTCTTTCTCTCTCTCTCTCTCTCTCTTTCATTCTTCCTATTTCATTATTTCTCTCTGTCTTTCTCCCTTCCTTCCTTTCAGTTACCCATTTTGTGGTTTTCAATTATAGCAGCAGAAAGATTAAGACACTTGCTTAAATGAATCATTGTCAGTTTAAGGTAGCTTATGATGGCAGAAATTAAATGGGATGCTTATTTTAAGGACCAGAGCTCACCCAGAGTGAGTCTAGTATTGGTGTCACTGGGTAACATTAACTTATTTATGTGAAGTTAACTCAATTGGAGCAAGTTGAGGGTCGTTTTTAGTTCTATGTATTTGAGGAGAACTTATCCCTTGGATAAGAAGGCCTTATTGGACTGTGGTTGGTTGAAGAGAACGCATTGAGAAAGACAGTGGTTGTGGGTGCTGTGGTTTATGTCACCCCAACCTTGCCACAGTGGATGGAATTACCTTCTAAGAACCTTGCTTAGTCCTAGGATGTGACTGTGAGGGTGACCTCTGGACCCAAGCAAGAATCCTATTGTATCTGTGCAAAGTCTGAACCTGGCATCTTGTGGGGAGAAGCCCACAGCACTGTGCAGGCTCTTATTTGAGTGTGACTGAGAAGGGAATAAGCAGGAGCAGCTCTGTTCTTTCACAATTTTGCCTTTCCTCAAGATCTAGTGATACCTTTTCTACTTCTGACTGACGTCTTGGGTAGGTCCTGTGGCTTTATCATGTCACTTTTAGGCATTAATAAATAATTTCACTTTTCAAGAATTACATATCCAGATCAGTCTAATATATAAATCTCAGTGCCTCATCCATTCCTTTTCTCAAAGTGATCCCATCCAGGTTGGGAAAGCTACAGTGGAAATGACATTGGGATGCTTTAATTATGTTCTTCTCCCTTCTCAATTCAATAAGATGCCTCTGGCTCTCCGAAGACCGAAAGGTGAGGCAAGGAGAAAGTAAACAAGCAGAATGCAACAAACAAAAAGTCCACAGAAAGCTTACTTATAACTTGGTATCTCTGGTATTTCTGGGAGAGGATGTCGGATGCCCCAAAGCTGAACTGTTCTCAGGAAGCAGTTCTAGGGAATCTTCAGAGTATCCCATTATAATGAGTCCTAGTCTTGCAGCTCCTGGGTACAGGTACCATCTTATCTGACTTCCTGAAGTCCCTCCCAAATAGACTCCTTTTTGGGAAACCAGTTAGCCCCTCCAGATGGTCCACCTGGCTGGATTTTCTTTCAAGATGATCTGAATCCACTTACCTTCCTTAGGGTCTGCATCTTGGGAGGTACTGCTACATTCTGGACACATGGGCCATTCCCCAGGCAGCCCTGGTTGTTTGCTTTGTCACCAAAGGCTACTCCAGTCAGCTTCTCACCTAAGAAGTGCTTATGTCCTTCCCACCTCCAACTTCCAGGAGAAACATGTCATCTTCTCAGTGACTCCGAGAAGCCCTCTACTCCTTCATGAGAAAGAAGTCTTAACACCATAGCAGTCTTGCAGCTTCTCTTCTGGCAAAATCCTTGCTGACGATTTCTGATTTGATTATTAGGCTAGTTTTGCATGATGAACTGGACTGGATTTTAGAGGTCATCCTAACAAGTAGTGCAAATGTTAGTATTCCTTGTTGGAATGTGTAACTAGCTAGTATCCTTTGTTCTCAGCTTTGTAACCTCAACCATAGCTGAGAAAACAGGAAAGCTCCATTCTGACATCATTTTCCACTAAGATGCATTATCAAAAAGGAACAGCCAACTCAACTCTAGTGTCCTCTTCGCCTAGTATTGGAAGAGAACTGACCATTGCCTTGAATGGAACAAATCTTTGTGATTCTAGGATATTTTACAAGGAGAGAAGTCTTAGAGTGGAGAGGCTAGATTGCCTGTTAATGATCCAGGTGATGCCTGACTAAGTAATTTAGAAGATGAAGGTTACATGACTATACCTATGTCCCAAGTCTGTGAAGTAGTTAAGACAGTTCCAGAGCTGCTCTCATGGGGTGAAAGTAAGACCACAGTAACAGTTGCTTTTGGCCTATGCACTACTATTCTTGCAGGTTCTTCAGGGCACCACGGGTGGGGACGTCTGGCGTGCAGGTATGTGAGCCCCTTGAGATTATTTGGTCTGGCTCTGCCAAGGCAACCACAGGCTGGTCTCGAAATTCAATAAATCTATAGCAGGCTAGTTCTCAAGTTGATAATTTTGTATGGCCTGCGAACAATGTCTGAATGTCCAAATTGCTCTTGACAGAAAAAAGACTCCCAACCACTAAAGAACTGCTTATCACAAATAATTTCTGGGAGTTACCAGCAAGAACTCTATATCGGCAACATATTTACATGTCACTTCACCTCTTAGGGGGGCATGCTGGTGTGTTTGAGAAGTTTCTAGTAATATTCTGTGCGGTGGAAGGGAAGGAGGTGAGCTGCAAATTAAGGGACATGGTGGCATCCAGGACTTCTGATGTTGGCCGTTCAGCACTATTGGAAGTTTTTATGATGGCGGTCAATAGACAGTCAGTGGGTGAAAAGTTATTGTGGAAGTGCCAGCCTGAGACAGGGAGACCAGCGAGAAAAACTTTTGGTTCACTGCACAGTTGTTTTAAATACCTGTGCCGGCATTGAGGATATAGCAGTGAGGGAGAAGCACAGACATGAGCACTTATATATAGCCGAGTGGGAAGATAGCCACTACTACAAAATCACATGGATAAGTATGCAGCAAGTGTAAATCTTAGTCTACAAGCAAAGCATCTAAAACATTTTATTTAGGTCAACTTACACCTAAATGAAGGTGGCCATTGTGGCCCACACTGGCAAATTAATCTCAGCAGTTTTTGCCTGTACTGCTTCCACTTCCCTCTGTCTACCACCCAAAGATCCCAGACTCTCTTGTGGCATCAAATACATTAGGAAGGTGCATCCCAGTAATGGCCACCCAGTCACACTGAATCTTGAGGGTTGACCACAGTTGCATCGGGCTCTTTGTGGCCTGACCCTCTGCTTGAGTCTTGGAATTTATGAGGACAGGAGCCCCAGTGCGTGAGGGCCAGCCACCTCATTGGAGGTTGCACTACCTCACTGGATATTGGCAGGGGGCAGAGTGTCAGGCCCTCTGCCTGTTCCTGGGGAGCGGCTCTTCTCCTGGCCACTTCTTCCCTATTGGTTTAGGTCCCCTCCTATAATTTCCTAAATAGTTCCAGCATTAAGAGGGGAAAAATTCACAGTAAGGCCTGGTTCTTTTAGAGAAACATGACACGAATTTTTAGGCATGAAAAAACACATTGATATCTCAATAAGTTATTTTTCCTTAAATAGCTAAGAGTGTATTATAATAAGTACTAAGAAGAAAAAATACACAGGGCTGGTGATAAGAACACAATGAAAGGAACTAATTTAGCTTTGGGGTAGGGTTGGGACATCAGAGACTACTTCTCTGAGGAAGTTAGGTTAAAGCCAACACCTTAGGAATTGGGGCAACAAGAAATGTCCAGACAAATTAACTGGATTAGTTTCCTTGACTGCTGTAACAAATTACCACACTACTTGTTGGCTTAAAGTGACAGAAATTATTCTCACAGTTTAGAGAATGGAAATATGAAATCTGGAATCAAGGTGTTATTAGGGCCACACTCCATTTAAAGGCTGTAAGAGGGAATCCTTTGTTTTCTATTCCACTTTCTGCTGGCTCCATGTAGTCCTTGGCTTCTGGTTGCTTAACTCCAATGTCTGCCTCCATTTTCCCATTGCCTTCTCTTTTTGTTTCTTGTTCTTAAAATAACATTTTAAAAAATAATTATTTGAGAGAGATGGAGAGAGTGAGCGAGCCCTCCCATCTGCTCCTTCATTCCCTAACTGCGCTCCATGTCTGGGACTGGTCCAGACTGAATTCAGGAGCCTGGAACTCAATTTAGGTCTCCCATGTGGCTGGCAGGGACCCAAGTACTTAAGTCACCACTTGCCATATTTCGGGGTGTGCACTGGCAGGAAACTGAACTGGGGCTCAAACCCAAGTGTTTTAATGTAGGATGCAGGCATCCCAAGTGGTGGCTTAATCGCTAGGCCAAATGCTTTCTCTCTTCTTTGTCTCGTCTTTGTTTCTTTGTCTCTTACAAGGATGTTTATCATTTCATTTAGAATCCACTCAGAAAATCTGGGATGATCTTATATCGAGACCATATCTGCAATGATGCTTTTGACAAATAAGGCCACATTCAAAAGTTCGTGGTAAGGGCATGGACATGTCTTTTTTTGAACTACCATTCAACACACTATGGGGACTAATGGTGGAAAGTTCCTGAGTGTCTGTCCCTTGAGTTCCCAGAGTAATTCACCTCTCCTCTATCAAACCATACAATATTTGCATTACTATATTTTGTTTCATAGCTCCAGAGTATGCATTTGTTGCAGGCAAAGACTTCTCTACTATTTTTGCATCCACTCGTCCCTCTGTGTCCAGCACAACATTTGCACTTGAGACATTTGGAGTCACCTGCAGATTCAGCGTCATGTCGATTGCATCTATCTGAGGACAAGGAAAAGGAATGACAAGTTTTGAAAAATTAATAGAAGCATCATAGATGAATGAGATTGTCCATGTGTGGAAATCTTTTCAGCGGAAGCGATTCAGATGAGTGTTTCTGATAAGATTAGGGAGCTTCTCAGCTCCCAGACAGGGACCTAAGGTGCCCCCTTGGCCCCTGACAAAAGGAAGGCATCAGTTAGAATGTAGCCAGTGAAAGGCAGGTTGTCATCTTGCAAACAGTGACACATCTCTCTTGAGGGTGTGCTGTAATGACAGAAGCCTTTGGTGACTTTAAGGAACATTGTAAGAGAAAGTGGAAAGAATTTGTGATCACAGATCCATCATTGTCAGAGGCACAGAGCTGTGTGGAGCACGAGATGTGAGTTTCTACCTGGAGAAGGAGGGCTGAGAGCTGCGACAGCACCAGGTTCCTTTGTTTGCATTGCACGTTCACCTCGTATGACGGCTGGGGGTGGGGTGATAGATAGGGAGGAGGTGCTGTGCCTTGTGCAGTGGACACGAGTGTGCAGTCACTAATAAGGTCTCATTTCTGTCTGAATTAAGTTGGCCCTTATGCCACAGCATTGTGAATCTAATGAGTGGGAGTCAGTTCCCAGAATGTGATTAATCCTTTAGGAAATAAATGAGCACAATTTGCTACACCTGGAGCTAGACCCGATCTCTTGGTTGCCACCCCTCCCTCCTCCTCCTGGTGAGCAAGCCCAGCCTCAGGTGTTCCACTGCTAGCTTTTCTACTGCTGAAATTTGCTGTTTAGGAGCATAACTGGGGAAGGCACAGCTGCCCCTTGACGGGACCAGACCTGGCAATTGACTTGACTGCTGAGAATAGGATGAGTCAAATGGGGAGGAAAGGGAGGGGGGGGTATTGGTGAGGGTAGACGTGGTGTTTTCAGTGGAAGGATGTGTGGGGCTGAGGCTTCTGGGGTTGCTTGAATGACAGTACATGCTTCCTTTCCAGGCGTGGGGATCATCTGTGAATCAGGCTGGAGACAATAATAATACAACACAGATGCCAAGCTCACAAATAAGCATCTATAGCAGCACAATCCCTGGGAATCTCTTAAATTTTCTTCAAGAAGCTCAGACGCCTTAGTTCCACTGGGTCTTAGTAGCAATAAAGAAAATCATCTTGGATTTATAGTTACATTTCGTGGACTTTAAAAGCGTGGGGAGGAATATGAAAACGAGGAAAGAAAACACACGTGGCCCTGGCCCAGCCGCCTTGTTTTAAGCAGATGCACGTTCGATGGCAGACTTTGTTTTCTCTCCCAATTAGTCTCCAAACAAGTCACTCACGATTTCCATTTGCATGGTTCATTTTGTTTCCCAGTGAAGTAAATGATTATTTCTTGGTTCAAAGAAGTCTTTTCAAGGACACCAGAGGCAGTATTCTAATCCTTTAAAAATTACAGCCTTTTTTTCTCATAGATGTAAAACCAACAATTCGGACTGAGATTCCAAGGTGCCTGCCTTGTTCCCTCCCCAGCTCTGCTGATTCTGCCTTAGGCACTCTCGGGAAAACTGACAGGACAACCAAGGGGTCCCCCAGCCTGCTTACGAATGACCCCAGGGCAGTGGACTCATAGCCTGCGCGGTGGTCTGGTGGGATGAGCTGCTATGGTTTGAATGTGTGTCCTTCAAGATTCAGGTGTTGAAACTTTGCGGCCTGTGAGGCCATGAGGACTTCTCCCCGGTGAAAGCGATTAAGACCCCTATAAGGGAGGCTTCACTCAGCAGTCAGCTCCCCGGCCTTTCCATCGCCTCTGCTGTGTAAGGTCAGCATTCAGGAAGCAGCAACACAGGAAGGCTTTGGAAGGAGAGACGGTACCCTTCAACAGACACCTAACCCTCCATCGCCTTGATCTTGGACATCCCTAGCTCCGGAACTGTGAGAAGTTAATGTGTGTTCTTTATAAATTGCCCAGCCTATGGTGTCACATTAAAGCAGAACTGATGGCTTGAGGCATGAGCTCTCTCTGAAGATCAAGGAACTGCGTTGCTTAGGTGCTTCTCTCTGCAGAGCTAATTAGACAGCCAGTCGCGGACTCTGCGCTGAGGAGGATCAGAGGGAAGGCCTTTGGTCTGAGAGGCAAGACGGGCCCTAGGTAAGTAAGCAAAAACTGCAAGTCAATAAAAGTTACTACGTAGGAAAAGCTATGCAAGGTTGAGGGAGAAATCCCGCTGAGAGTGGAAAACGAGGCATGTGGAGAAGAGTTGGGTGATGTTAGGGATGGGACGTTAGCCTGGAGATTGGAGGAAGCTACAAACCGCAGGTTGCAGTTCATCTTCCTCTTCCAGTCTCCTTGAGGCCCCCAGCTCCAGTACAGAACTGCTTTTCCCTGAGGCCTGATCACTCCTGGCTAGATTCCAGTTTTCCTAGGTCAAATGTGAAGGAGCTCTTTTGGCCCTGATGGCTTTTTTTTCCCCTCAGGGGAGGGGACGGGGGCGGGAGGAGGGGGAGAAGATCTGCCTTCTTCTAGGCCAATCCCCAAATTTCTGAAATAGTCGGGACTAGGCCAAGCTGAAGCCAGGAGTTGGGAACTCAACCTGAGTCTCACAAGGGTAGCAGGGACACAAGTACTTGAGCCATCAGCTGCTGCCTTCCAGGGTGTTTATCAGTAGGAAACTAGAATTGGGAATGAAGCTCCGACTCAAACCAAGGCAGTCCCGTATAGGATGTGGGAGTGCTAAGTGGCATCTTAACCACTGTGTCAAAATACCTACATCCTGATCTTGCTTAGATTTTAATTTAACTTTTTGAGGTAAAATTTTTTAATTTACATTATGGTTAAAGGTTTAGTTGCTCTAAGTAAGGAGCTCGACAAGTATGGTTATTTTTAATTACAAATGGAATTGATTTGCTTGGGTGCCCTGTGAATCCTTAGATAAGGAAACTTCCAGTGTGAGCAGAACTGCTAATCCTATAAAATCCCTCTGCCTGCTGATTCCTCACCTGAGACCTCCTCTGTGTACAGACTTCCCTTATAATGACTACAGGGCTTTCAGCACATTCTGGGCATGAATGCTTCCATGGGCGAGACGGGGGACTTTGCTTTCTTCTATGTATTGAAATAAATTCCTTGGGTTCATTCCCATTTGACCATTGTGGGTCATGAACCAGTAACTGGGGATAGACCAGTCTCATCTTCACATCAGGGAAAAAGGAGCAAGTGCTCAGGAAGAAACTGCAATGTTCACTCATTTGTGGCAGTAGCTTCCCGTGGCAATGAAAACAAAATACAACATTCTTAGCCTAGTAGAGCCCACATGATCTGACCCATGCTGGTTTCCTTGAACATGTTTTGCATCTCCCTTCCTCCTCCTCACTTTATGCCCTGTCCACACCGTGTGTTTTAATCCTCAGAAAGTCCAAATTCTCTCCTACCCAAGGGTATAACATTCCACTGGGATATGCTTTGCTTGGAATTTTCTTCACACCCTTTTCTCCTATCACTGCCAAAAAAAATGTAGCTTAAAGTTAGGGCAAGGGTATTACTGCAGATGTGTATAGAGCTATGAGGGGGAAAAGGTGGAAGGATTCCATAGGGAAGGAAACAAGCAAAAGAGTTCAGGAAGGCCGGCGCCACGACTCACTAGGCTAATCCTCTACCTGCAGCGCCGGCACACCGGGTTCTAGTCCCAGTCGGGGCGCCGGATCCTGTCCCGGTTGCCCCTCTTCCAGGCCAGCTCTCTGCTGTGGCCAGGGAGTGCAGTGGAGGATGGCCCAAGTCCTTGGGCCCTGCACCCCATGAGAGACTAGGAGAAGCACCTGGCTGCCTTCGGATCAGCGCGGCGCGCTGGCCATGGCGGCCATTGGAGGGTGAACCAACGGCAAAGGAAGACCTTTCTCTCTGTCTCTCTCTCACTGTCCACTCTGCCTGTCAAAAAAAAAAAAAAAAAGTTCAGGAAAGGTCTTCCTAAGCTATTAGGTGAAGGATGACTAGCTTTCACTGAATTTTTTTTTATTTATTTTTAAAAATTTTTTGACAGGCAGAGTGGACAGTGAGAGAGAGAGACAGAGAGAAAGGTCTTCCTTTGCCGTTGGTTCACCCTCCAATGGCCGCCGCGGCCAGCGCGCTGCAGCCAGCACACCGCGCTGATCCGATGGCAGAAGCCAGGTACTTATTCTGGTCTCCCATGGGGTGCAGGGCCCAAGCACTTGGGCCTTCCTCCACTGCACTCCCTGGCCACAGCAGAGAGCTGGCCTGGAAGAGGGGCAACCGGGACAGAATCCAGTGCCCCAACTGGGACTAGAACCCGGTGTGCTGGTGCTGCAAGGTGGAGGATTAGCCTAGTGAGCCGCGGCCCCGGCCAGCTTTCACTTAAATATCTGCTTCCTCTACTAGGCTGTGAACTCTGAGGGAAAGGGGTGTCCTCCTTTGGTTTGCTGCATTATCTTAGTTTATAGAGCAGTGCTGGCCCACAGTGGAGTCGATATATATTCATGGCTTGACAAAATGACTATTCCAAAACACTTATGAAATCAGTATTACTGTTCCCGTATACCAAGCCAGAGAACAGTCAAGTTGATCGCTCAGTGTCCTTGAGACTTGCCTTCTTCAAGAAGGACTAGGCTGGGATTAGAACTCAATTGAAACTCCAGGGCTCTTATCTACTGCTGAGGGTGCCCCCCCCCCCCCAAAAAAAAAAAAAAAAAAGAGAAGCTACTGCTGGATTTGTGACAGGGGTCCGAGAGGCTGAGAAGAGCATGCTGAGGTGGTCAAACCTGTCCTAACTGCCCAGCCCTACCTCTTGGTTCCTTCTTTTTGTTCCAACTGGAAAGCCTTTCCTCTCTTTCTTATGTGTATCTAAATATTTCTTACTACTCAGAGGTCACCTCAAATATATCTTTTAAAGTCTGCTTGTGCTTTTGTTGTGACACTTTCATCACCTTGTGTTAGGATAACTTACACGTATCCCTTTCCCTTGTCAGCTAATTCCTCCCTTTAATGACGGGATCCTGCCCTATTTGTGCTCTTAGCACCACATCTTTGATATAGTTGGTGTCATTAAAATTGTGAATTCTGATTCTGAAGCCTTCCAAGCAGTCACCTTGAGCTGGCCCTCTGTGATGCCTGGCTGGGAAATATTGTGACTGCTCACATTATAATACTTGATACAAATATAAGGGACATCACTGCCCCTGAAAAGACAGTGTGCATGACACGTTTACCTCTGGCCTCAATCTGACCATTTGTATTAGTCAACAAGAACTATAGTTTTACTGTCATTTGTTTTATAAGCCTTTGTTATACTTGTCATTCACAGAGAAAAATATCCCTATTGGAAATTCCATAATATTGAGTTTGAATGACTCATATTCCTGCCTAATGATTATAAAGCTTTTTGGCAGAAGTCTCTCTGGCACTACATGATGTTTATAGAACCTTTGCCTTCAGATACAATAGTTCTGTCATCACTAGAGAGGCAGTTTGCACCTGCATATACTGCCTGACATTGTAATCTGGGGTGGAGATTCTGAGGAAGAGCCTGTGAGTGCAAGTGATGCTAATGCCACCTCTAGCAAGCGTGAAGGCCACTGTTACACGAAGGGGAGGCCAGGGTGTAACAGTGCAGGGTGGAGAAGGAAGTCAAGCCCACCTCACAGGGTTCTACAAAATCCTCCAGACTCACCAGTGGCTGTTAGGAGTTCAGCCATCCAAGCTGCAGTTTCAACTGTTCTGCTATTAAACTTTGTTAGAAAATGTTTTGAATACCTCAATAAATATTGAATTAAGGAAAATTCGGGAAATTTCATTTAAAAGCTAATAAAAGGTAACTTTATAACATATTTCAATAATTCATGTTCATTATAGGTCATTTAGTTGAAATAAACAAAAATGAAAAATTAAAGTCAACAAATTATTCTAGCACCCTTGGAAAATATTGTTAACACATCCTTTTGGTCATTTTTTTTCTTTGAGCATATAAACAAGAAGTATCTATAGGGTAATACTATCTTTGAAGCTTTGAAACCTGTTTCACATGGTATATCATGACAGATTGCCATACCAGTAAAAGTTACTATGAAACATAAAAATCTCTAACGCATGTGAGAGTATTCCATTTTTAGGAATGCTACAGTAGTATTGTTTGCAACTTTGTATTATTAAACATCTAGACTGTTAATATCCATGTAAATAATTATTAAAAAATCTTCCCAATTTGATAATTAAAAACTTATTTTTTCCTTCAAATTGATTTAAAATCAATCAAGTTGAACACGTTATTTTTTTAGTCACTTGAATTATTCCATTTGTGACTTCTCTATTTACTGTATTTATATAGGTGTGTTTACTTTTTCTAATTGATTAATGAAAGATTTATGCTCTGATATATATACGTAGACACATATACTACGTACTTGCATGTCTCATATCTTACATTTCTTATTATGTGTACTGTACTCTTGATTTTTTAAAATCTACTTATTTGAAAAACAGAGTGAGACAGAACGAGATCTCCCAGCTGCGTTTCACTCCCCACATGGTCACAATGGCAAGGGTTGGGCCAGGTCAAAGCTAGAAGCCAGAAACTCCATCTTAGTCTTCCACATGGGTGGCAGAAACTCGGGAACTTGAGACATCTGCTCCTTCCCAGGTGTAGGAGCAGGGAGCTGAATCAGAAGCAGAGTAGCCTGGAATGAAATTGGCACTCTGGTGTGGGATTTGGGCATCCCAAGCAGTGGCTTAGTCTGCTGTTCCAAAATGCCTGACTTTATGTATTGGCTTTTAACTTTGAGTTTTTCTTTTTATTTGTTTGAAAGGCAGAGTTATAGAAAGAGGGAGGGAGAGACAGAGGGAGAGGCAGATCTTCCATCTGCTGGTTCACTCCCTAAATGGCCACAATGGCCAGAACTGGGCCAATCACAAACCAGGAGCCAGGAGCTTCCTCCAGGTCTCCAACATGGGTGCAGAGGCCCAAGTAATTGGGGCATCCTCCACTACTTTCCCAGGCACATTAGCAGGGAGCCAAATTGGAAGTGGAGCAGCTGGGACTTGAACAGGTACCCATAAGGGATGTCAGCAATTGTAGATGGTGGCTTTACTTGCTACATTACAATGCCAGACCCGATGAGAATATTTTCAAAGAAGAAATTATAATGAAAATTTTAAAAAGTTAGCTTTCAATCTTTCTTGTATTGTCTTTGAATTGGAGAGCCATTCTTGAGATTAGCTAAATATTTCACCTGTACTTTTTTGTGTTTTAAACATTTGTTTCTATCTGAAATTTATTTTTGGTATGAGTAAAGTGGGCTGTCTTCACAGATATTCCAACACTATTAACTGAATAATTCAGTATTCTCCAAGTTACTTGAAATTCATTGTGAATCATATATCACATTTTTATGTCCCTGTTTCAAGTTCACTGAACGATCTGTGGAAGTGTTTGGTTATGCTGAGCACTGTTGTACAATGAGGAGAGAAAACAGTAAGCTCAAGTCAGTTCATTTGTAAAATAGGAATACTAATAGTTACATCACAGAATCTTACTGAAGCTAATTATCATATTCAAGGAAGGGTGGAGACAACGTGTACTTCATTCCAGGTGAAAAAATCATACAGATCTGTACAGTCTTCCAGATCCAATTTTTTAAAATGTAGTACTTATTTTTGGTCTACAAAAGCGATAATTACTTGGTAAATCTTTCTAAAAATATTGAAGAAATAAAAATCACTCATAACTCTACTGTTACACATCTATCACAGTGATTAGCTGTCTGGCTTAAGTAGTATTCACAGAATTGAACACCACTTTTTTTTATTAGATCTGATGTGGATTACTTTCACAATTTTGGCCAAGTGTCTACATCTCTCCATGCCATGGGGAGTGCATCTGGCAAGCATAAGCTTACTATCTAATCATAGAAGGCTGAGAATTCAGTAATCTCACATCTCTAGTTGCCTAGAGAGAGTTGTTCCAATGTTTTTATTTGTGTAACTCCCAGGAAGAATAGACTCTGTTTCATACACTTAAAAACCAGTCAGTCATAGGTGTCCAGGGGGAAACAGTGTGGGCAGGGGCTTATTGTGTTAATAATAAACATTGTGGGCAGGGGAAGGGCTTTATTAGTATTCCAGCAAAACCCAAGAGGCAGCTCCTGTCTAATCCTGCTGGAGCAGTCTGATCCAGGAGGATGTGCATCCTGACCCCACACTGTCTCTGAGTGGGAATTCTTGGTGCTTTCAAAAGGCAATAATTCAATTTGAGACTGTTCCAGATTTTTAAAGCATAGAAACCAAAAAGTGCAGTTAAATATGGGAGAGGTGTTTTGGAGATGAATTACTGCTCACATAAAAGAGGTGGTAAAGAGAACTGTTATCTATACAGAGATTGTGATTCGAATGAATGAATGGGGTCCTTTTCCTTAGCAAAGACCCACATAATCCTCCAGACATTGAATTGAGTACGGAAGTAGCCTGAATAATCTGAGTAGCTATATTTCAAAACATTTCCAAATCATATATTCTCGCCTATATAAATTTATGAGCTTCTCTTGCACCACTCTTTCGCTTAATAATCTTACCATACAAAATTTCTGTTAACAATACAAATACACCATACCTGATTTGTTCTTCCCACATGCCGTTATTGATGTCATGACTTTGCCATGCTTTCCTTCCTCGTCTCTGCTTCACCAAAGCCTACCTAACAGTCAAGCTTCAGTTTCATTGTGACAGTCCTGGGGGAGCAGTCTCAGCCTCTTCAGGCAATGTCAAGTCCTCTTTATTTTTTTTTCTCCCAGGATAGTTTGAACTGCTGTTGTAGAGAAGTAATACATAATTAGCTGATTCACTAGAATACTCCACTTTTAAAACTTCCATACTTTAGGGAGGAGTGAATTTGCAACCATATAGTTTTGTCAATAAAGATTATGAGCCACATTCATTCAGGTTGAGCAGAGATGCCCAGTGACATGACAGCCCTGTGTGACTATGAAAAAGGCCACTGAAAAGTAGGAAGGAAAACATCCGGATAGGACTCCCTTATCCCACAAAACGCATCTCTTTGCAGTGCTGTCTATGGATGGCTGTCCTTGGGCTTTTATCCATGTGTTTACCTTTAATCTCTTTTTAATAACAAGGACATAAGGCTCACCATGGCAGACATACTGAGGATTTCCCCCAAATTTAAATGGGATTTAGTACTCAGTTTACCTCTATTCCCTTTCATCAGCATAGGGAAAGTAGTGAGCTTTGGGGATCTGAGCTAAGAAGATGGGAGTGCGGAATGGGGCCAGGAAAAAAAAGCATTTCCCTGGGAACCATTCTGCTGTTACCATTGACTTGTCATTCATTCCTGTGTTTCCAAAGATGGAGTATGTACACCTGGAGGGTATAAAGTAGTGTGCCGGCATAGGAATAGTGTTCCTCAACCACCAGTTAACTTGAAAATTCATTTTAAACATTATCTTTAAAGTAAAACCCACTGATATGGTATGGATTTGTTTAAAAATTGTATATATACTACACAAACCTGATCCGGTACTTCCAAGAAACTTTACACCCCTAGATGGCCTACTGTGACAAGTTCATTTTTTAAAAGTTATTTATTAGGGACACTTTAAAGGAAAAGATTGAGCAGTATTAATTTAATGTTTTTCAGCCGTTTTTGGTTACCTGTTTTTGAAGCATTGGTCACTTAAAAATTAAGTACAAGCTTTATTTATGGTATATAATGTCTTGAAATATATGCATATTTGATATATATATGTATATGGTTAGATCAGGCTATTTAACAAATGTATCACCTCACATTTTTTGTGGTGAGAACATTAAAAATCTGTGTTGACAATGTGTAGGTATATGAGAATTACAGTCAACATGTTGTATAATAGGTCACTTGGTGTTTATTCCTCTTGTCTAACTGAGTTGTTGTGTCATTTGACCAATATCTTCCCAGTCCCCCAACCCCTAACCTCTGGTAAGCACTATTTTGTTCCATTTCTATGATTTGGCTTCTTTATATTCCATATGTAAGTGGGATTATACTGTATGTACCTTGCTTATTTTATTTAACTAGGTTCATCTACGTTGTTGCAAATGTCTGAATTTCTGTTTGAAATCTGTATGGTATTCCATTGTACAGTAGATGTACATTTTCTTATTCATCCATTGATAACACTTAAGTTTCATATCAGACTATTGTGAATAACTGTAATGAACATGGGAGTTCAGGTATCTCTTTGACATACTGATTTCATTTATGTACTCAGCAGTGGGATTGATGGGTTATTTGGTAGTTCTTTTTAATTTTTTGAAGAACTTCCATATTGTTTTCCATTATGAGTATCCTAATTTACATTCCCATCAACCACGTGCGAGGGCTCCTTTTTTGTTCCCCATCCTTGCCAGCACTTGTTATCTTTTTTCTTTTTTATAATGGCCAATCTAACAGATGTGAGGTGCTCTTGTAAGTGGTTTGATTTTGTACTTCTCTGGTGATGCTGAACTTTTTCTCATGTATATTTGGCCATTTAAATGTCTTTTTAAAATAATTTATTTTTATCTTCTTGAATGGCAGAGTGATACACAGAGAGAGGGAGGGAGAGAAGGGGAGATAGAAGGAGAGTGGGAAGGATGTAGAGAGAAAGAGAACGAAATCTCTCATCATCTGGTATACTCCCCAGATGCTCACAACAGCAGTGGCTGGGCCAGGCTGAAGCCAGCAGCCAGGAACTCCATTTGGGTCTCCCATGTGGGTGGCCAGGGCAAAAGCACTGAGCTATCATGCATTAGCTCCCAGGCTGCATTATCAGGAAGTGTGGTTCTAAGTGGAGGAGCTGGGACTTCAACCAGCATACTGATATGGTATGTGGGGGTCTCAGTTGGTGGCTTTACCTGCTGCATCACATCACCCACGACTGTATGTCTTATTTTGAGAAATGTTTATCCAGATACTTAGCCCACTTTTCGATTAGGTTATCTATTGTCTTGCTATTGAGTTGTTTGAATTCCTTAGATATTTTGCGAACTAACCACTTGTCAGATATAAATTACAAATATGTATTCTGACAAATATATTCTCTAATTCCATAGATTATTTCCTTGCTCTGTAATTTATTTCATTTGATGTTCAAAAGCTTTTTAGTTGGATTAAATCCCATTTGTCTATTTTTGTTTTTGTTACCATGTTAAGTTAACGGAATATTTTCCTTATTGACATGTCTGATCTGATGGTAGTCTCTCACTACATGTGGATGTTAAAGTTAGAATTAATTGAAATAAAATGAAATCAAATTCAATGTTTCAGCCATTAAAGGCCACACAAATTTGAATTGCTGCATACGGGTAGAGTTACCATATTGGACAGTACAGATATTATACATTGCTGTCATTACCGAAAGTTCTGCTGGATATAACTGTCAGAGGTGTTATATGTAGTGCATTTGGTAAAAATCTCAATGATCTTGGTTGCTTTATGCTAAGGAGCTTTTTTCCAGGGAATGCAATTGTGTCTGCTGCAGGGAGAAGACTTACATAAAGACATGTGACAGGCTCAAGAATAGTGTGTTTGAGACATAGAAACTGGACTTTCCTTTTTTGAGGGTAGGTGATTATGAGTTCATCCTGGTGACTATGAACTTTCCTTTGTGTCATGTCAAGCCCCACATTCATTAACAGCAGGGTCCAGGAAAACCATGGCTGTGAGGAAAAGTTGGAAGTTATTTTCACTAAGAATTGTACAAATAGAAGCATTCTTTTTTTACATTGCCTCAGAATCCCATGTAGCCTTTGAAAACTCCATGACAGGAGTACCACCACCAAGATAATAATGGCCAATTTTACTAAATAGTACAAATCAGAAAGCTTGAACTTTCAGTTTATTTCTACCCTACTTTTTGAGTAACAAACGAAAGAAAAATCTATCAATCAACAAACAAATGGAGGCAATCCATGTTACAGTACTTTCTACATTATTTCACAGAAAGATATAAGCATTTCACTCTAAATATTTTTCACATTCTAATTGGGCATAAACAAATTTCATTTGGCTGTAACCTGGAGAATCTAAGCTCTCCAGCTGTAGTATAAGGACAAGGCTGAGTTCTCCACACAAGAAGGTGTGTGATGAAGGCCCCCTCATACAGGTGCATCAGGGGGCTCTTATAGAATCATTTTCATCTACTTGGGGCATAATTTCCATTGTACCTGACTCAGAAGTGCCATTCAGAACAGTGACCTTTCTGATTATTTAGAGAATGAGCCAGAAGGTGGCCCAAAGGGGAGAAGAGGAAATAATGGGGGCCATATGCGAGCTGGATAGACATTTTCTGAGCACTGAAGGACACTGGCTGGAATTCCCAGAAATAACAGGCAGGAGTGCAGTGGGGTCTGGTGGTAGTGGTTTAGCAGAATGGCTGGTGGTTTAACAATGAGACGAGTCCTCACAAATCCACAGGACTTGAGCAGATGGTTTCACATGCACTGGCAAGGTGGGGGTAATAAAAAATGGAGAGCGTAGTGAGATAGGTGCTGCTGCTTCCACAGGCTTTGATGTCTTTATTTTTCTGGGAAATGATTTGCCTTCAACTACACTAAATATAATCAGAAAATATGTGTCTCCTATGACTTAAAAGGCACAGCAAACCTTATTACAAGGGAATGCTAAGGAGAGCTCTCTTCCTGCCACCTGTCTAGCTTGGTTAGAACTCTTTGGCCTGTGGTACAAAGCTTGTTCCTGTGTGTGAGGGGTGAGATGTTGTGTCTGGGAGCTCCTATCAAAATCACATGGCTACAGAGAATAAGGAGCAGTTTCACAAAAGGAGGGTGCTGTTCTGAGAGGACAGAATAATAAATGTCCACTGTACTGCTTTGTGTGTTGAACCTTTCTTCTGAAAAGTTTGTATTAAAGTAATATTTAATAAAAAATCATCAATAACATATATAATGGCAATGTGATTGTTTCCATTTCTGATTGCATCTCACGTTTTCTTCTGATCTGTTATTACCTTTGCAGGTATAAGAAAATTATCGAGTATCATTTAGGTACTATTTCAATTTTTGGCTTTACCTTGATTATTCCTGTGTTGCCTTCAGTTACTATTACCCAACGTAGATTTTAATGGTTATTGCTGAAGGAATATTGAAATTCAGTTCAGAGACCATCTTTGTGGATACTGAAAGGAGTAAGGCATGGCTCTTGCCTTCAAGGAGCTTGCCAACTAGTGGGGGATAGAGATATTTGGTGGTGAACATCACTGTAGCCATTTGGTTAGCAAACCAGAGAGTGGAAGGGTCTCTCCCCTCTCCCCTCTCCCTCCCTCCCCTCTCCCCTCCCGTCCCTCCCCTCCCCTCTCCACTCTCTTCCCCTCCCCTCCCCTCTCCACTCTCTTCCCCTCCCCTCCCCTCTCCACTCTCCCTTCTCCCCCCTCCCCTCCCCCCTCCTCTCTCCACTCTCCCTTCTCCCCCCTCCCCTCCCCCCTCCCCTCTCCACTCTCCCTTCCCCTCCCCTCTTCCCTCTCCTCCCCTCTCCCCTGTCCCCTGTCCCCTCTCCCCTCCCCTCTTATCTTGCTGGGTTATTTTATATTTTGGTTGGACTTCCTGAGTTCCTGATATACTCTGGATATTAATCCTTTGTCAGTTAAGTAACTTGCAAATATTTTCTCCCCATTCTGTCAGATGTCTCTTCACCCTAATGATTTTTTCCTTTTCTGTGCTGAAACTTCTGAGTTTGATATAATTCCATCTGTTTAGTTTTGTTTTCTTCAGTCTAATGTTAGCTTCATCAGTAATGAGGGTGTTTTGAAATGTCTATTTACTTAGCTCCCTCATATTTTCTATTGGTTTCCAACTTGGTGGGGACCAGTATGTTGTTACGGATTGATTCCCCTAAAATCTCAGAAATGTATCCAGATTATTTTAATATAATAGTATGCATTTGGTAAAAGAGATAGATGCAGGCGTTTTAGATATACAGGGGAGCAGGGGAACTTGGTAGAAACTGGATATACAGAGAAACTTCTATGAGGAAATGATATATACTAAATAATTATGGATGAAAAGAACTAGGAGACATATAGTCAAATATTATTCTGGTCCCAGGAATAATATGTATAAAATCAGAGATTTTAGTTATCATGGAATGTGGAGGGAAGAGGTAGTTTGACTATAACTTTAAAAGTGAGGGAGAGGGGCCAGCATTATGGCACAGCAGGTTAAACTGTTAAGGTGCTGCCTGTGACAGCAGCGTCCCATGTTGGAGTGCTGGTCAGAGTTCTGGCTGCTCTGCTTCAGATCCCGCTGCCTGCTGATGTGCTTGGGAAAGCAGCAGAAGATGGTCCAAGTCCTTGGGCCCCTGCCACCCATGTGGGAGACCCAAATGGAGAACATTCTAGGCTCCTGGCATCAGTCTGGCCCAGCCCTGGGCATTACAGCCATTTGGGGAGTGAGCTGGCAGATAGAAGATCTTTCTCTTTTTCAAAATTTATTTGAAAGACTTAGTTACACTGAGAAGACAGAGACAGAGATCTTCCATTATTTCCATTCCCTTGTTCATTCCCCAAATGCCACAGGACACAGCCTTGAGCCTGGCCAAATCCAGGAGGTTATTCTGGGTCTACCCCATGGATGTGGGAGCCCAGGTACTTGGGCTGACTTCTGATGCTATCCCCCGTGCATTAGCAGGGAGCCAGATGAGAAGTGCAGATCTTTATCTCTTAGCTCTCTCTCTGTCACTCTGCTTTCCAAATAAATAGCTCCTTTTGACAGGCAGAGTGGACAGTGAGAGACAGAGACAGAGAGAAAGGTCTTCCTTTTGTCGTTGGTTCACCCTCCAATGGCTGCCGCGGTAGGCGCGCTGCGGCCGGCGCACCACGCTGATCCGATGGCAGGAGCCAGGTGCTTCTCCTGGTCTCCCATGGGGTGCAGGGCCCAAGCACTTGGGCCATCCTCCACTGCACTCCCTGGCCACAGCAGAGAGCTGGCCTGGAAGAGGGGCATCCGGGACAGGATCAGTGCCCCGACCGGGACTAGAACCCGGTGTGCCGGCGCCGCAAGGCAGAGGATTAGCCTATTGAGCCGCGGCGCCGGCCCTTATTTATTTTTTTTAAAATAGATGAGGTAGAAGGATAAGGATTGAGAAGAAGATAACTTGTATTGGAGGACTTAGCCATGAAAAAGAACTTGTATTTTACCCTGTGTGCACTAGAGAGTTGCTGAAGGATTTGAAGAAGGGTAGGTAAAATGTGCACTTTAGACAGATGACATTGTGGAGGATGCGTTTATGGTACCAAAATTAAGGGTGTGGAGATCTGCTGAAAGATTACTTGTGTGGTTTAAGTAAGAATTGAGGACTCACACCAGTATAGGTGTTAGGAGTTGGGATTTAGGATCATATATAATACTGAATCATCAAATTTTGGTTATTGATGGGATGTGTCTAGAATCACTTTGAGGCTGTGTGTGTGTGTGTGTGCGTGCGTGCTGGTGACTAAGTGATAGATGTACCATTAACAGTTTGAAATAGGAGTAGTTAGGGAAATTAGTAGGTTTTATAAGATCTGATCTAGTTTATACCAATTTGGAGGTGCATATGAGACTTCCAGTGACCATGTCTGTTATGCAGCTGGATGAATGAATCTTCTTGCTGAGGCTGGAAATACAGATTTTGGGTGTTGTCAGCATAAAAATGGTAATGCAAGCATGCAAAATGTTTTAAGAAGAGTACAGCAGGGGCTGCGCAGTGGCATAGAGGGTAGAGCTGTTGCCTATGATGCTGACATTCTACATGGGTGCTGATTCAAGTCCCAGGTGCTCCACTTCCCATCAGCCCCTTGCTAATGCACCTGGGAAAGCAATGAAAGATGGCCGAAGTGCCTGGGCCCCTGTTACCCACATGGGAAACTCAGAAGAATCTCCTGGCTTCAGTTTGGCCCAGTCCTGACAATTGAGGCCAATTGGAGAGTAAACCAGCAGATGGAAGACCTCTATTTATTGATCCCTCTCTATGTAACTCTACCTTTCAAATAAATAAAGTCTTTAAAAAATTTTAAAGATTATGGAAAGATGGGGCCGGTGCCGTGGCTCACTTGGTTAATCCTCCGCCTGCGGTGCCGGCATCCTATGTGGGCGCCGGGTTCTGGTCCCGGCTGCTCCTCTTCCGGTCCAGCTCTCTGCTGTGGCCCAGGAAGGCAGTGGAGGATGGCCCAAGTGCTTGGGCCCTGCACCCTCATGGGAGATCGGGAGGGGGCACTTGGATCCTGGCTTCGGATCAGTGTGGCACGATGCTTCTTAAAATGGCCATTTGTGGGGTGAACCAGCAGAAGGAAGACTTTTCTCTGTCTCTCTCTCTCTCATTGTCTAACTCTGCCTGTCAAATAAAAAAAATATGGAAAGAGAAGAGCAGCAGGCCCAGCACAGATCCCTACTTTTGTTGGGGAGAGGGTTGGGGGAATGACTCTCACGCTTCTCACAGATCTCTCGTCTGTATCCTGGGTGAAATTTGGGCCTATATACAAACCAGATCAAATGTGCTGAGAGTTTTTAATCAGGTTACAACTATACCATGCTATTCTAAAAGCTACTTTTTTTTCTTAGAGTTGAGTACAGTCTTGGAGAGACTTATTTTTCTTCCTGTGAGAGGATTTATTAGACTTAACATTTTCTTTAATCACTCATATTACATGAAATTAGAATACCTAATACAATTGTGCATAATTTTGGGGTATCATTGGAAGCCATTTTTACTAGGCACATGGGAGAAAAGCACTAAAAAAAGAATGTTATTCCATCTTTCAAATCTTTTTCCTCTTGATTTATTTGACTATCAACCCGGATTGTTGCAGCAGGATGTGGAGGTAGATTTAGTTTGATTTGAAGCCAAACTCTCAAAGTGTCTTCCAAGTATAGAATCAGGAGTTGACAAAGTAAAAGATCTCCAATTAATTCTTATATGCAAGCTGCGTTTTTCAGGCTAGGCCAATCCTATCTTATGAGGTTCTCCAGCAATTGCCAGGCCGATTAATGTAGGCAGTGGTTTGAATTCCACTTGACTACTGGTTTTTGTGTGTGCTAATGGCTAAAACTCTGAGGACGATATAGGCTATGAGAAATTCCTCCCAACTACCAACAGAAGATGCCTAAACTCCCTTAGTAATGTTCGTAATCCTTACATATTTTAGAAACTTAAAATCATTGATATCTCTCTTCTCAATGGAGGTACTATTTCAGAAGCAGAGTGACCTGATATGAGCAGAACTGAGGCAAGAATTTATTAGTATTCCACTCAATGGATGATTTATCTAGTATCTCAAAGCCAAGGGAGAAACTCATCTGCATTTTACAAAATAAATCTTAACATTTTGCCATTAAGAAGGAACCCAACTAGCAAATTATCTTCAGTTAATACTGGGAGCATACACAGTCTTACATTCTAGTACTCTTATGTAACTTGGATGTGTTATCTGGGTCAAAGAAGTTTAGTGATAAAGGACCTACCAGTGAAATGTCTGGCCTTATCTTAATACCTAAGAAATTTTGATTTTCCTTTAGCAATTGATCAAAAGCCTTTATCCAACCAAGTGTGACATTGAGAATTGAGTTAGCTCTTCAGACTGCAGCATTAGTAGGAGTGATGGGATAACAAAGACCATTATATAATGTGGGAATTTGACATTCCAACTCTTTCACAGACAGCTGATGAGCTTTCCTTGAGAACACTTCTTAAATATATCTCAACGCCATTTACTTCTTTAAATCTCTATGATGCACTTTGGTGAAAGCCATCATATTACACTCTTACTCTCTTGCTTAGTCATTCTCCAAAACTTTTTAAGAAGCATAAACACGTGCAAGTTCTCTGATCGTAACTCACCAATGATTCCATTTTATTCGGAAAAATTAAGCTATTTCCAACAGCCTGCTGGGATCCATGCGACTTGGTTTTTCTACCTTTTCTAGTATCTCCCTTGCGTCTACAGTGATACAGTTTGGTTGGCCTCCTGTCTGTTCCGTGTGCGTCTGAACTCTTTCCCACTGCTGGATTTTGCACTTGTTGCTGTCTGTTCCTTGAAAGATTTTATTTTGACTTTTTACATATGTGGCTCCCTATATCCTTCAGAGCTCATCTCAGATTTCACCAACCTAGAGGGAACTTCCCTGATATCTCTTCTCTCTACCCATCACTCTCTCATATTGTCCTGTTATTTCCTTCACAAGACTTAAAAGAATTGGAATTTTTTTGATTATTTATTCCTTTACTTGATAACTACCCATATTACTAGAGTACACATTCCATGAATGCAGAGAATTCCCAAACCTTGGAAGAGTGTATTCCTCAAAATATTTGTCAGTAGAATTAATCACTAGAAGCATGCACTTAGGTTTCTACCTGTCAGGTTCACAGCTCCTAGGGCGAGTTTCCTATATCCACACTTAGGTGGAGTGGAGCACATGACAGCCAAAATAAAATAAGTCATTTGAGTGGCTGAATTGATCTTTAAAAATTAGTAGGGATGAAAAAATACTTTAAATGTTAGGAATGAAGAAAGAAATGGTTTTGAAATCCCAAAACTTGGCCTTGTACGTCAAGAATCAAAATCTCAAGTGAAATATAAAACTTAGGCTGAAGATTTAGGGGCCTGCACTGTGGCATAGTGGATAAAGACACCACCTGCAGTGCTGGTATCCCATATGGGTGCTGATTTGAGTCCTGGCTGCTCCACTTCTGGTCCAGCTCTCTGCAATAGCCTGGGAAAGCAGTAGAAAGTACTTGGCCTCTATACCCATGTGAGAGCTGGATAAAGCTCCTGGCTCCTGGCTTCAGATCAGCACAGCTTTGGCCATTGTGGCCATCTGGGGAGTGAACTAGCACATAGAAGACTCCTCTATCTGCCTCTGGCTCTCTGTAACTCTGTCTTTCAAATAAATACATCTTTTTTTTTTAAAAATCATAAATTCAGAAGAATATATAATGGGATAATATCTAGTCTTTTTCTCCTGGACCAACTGGGAAATGTAGTTGGCCAACTGATGGGAGGAGAGAGAAGCGTTAGAGCCTGAGTAATGTCCACTGGACTCTTAGAAGGAACAGATGAACTTGGGTATTAGAGAGCAATAGAGGATTTAGGTCCCATGTTTTCCCTGAAACTGAGAAGATGCAGGCTCATGGTAGACCACACTCACGGTGTTGGAAACTGGGGAGATGCTGTAGTTAGTTATAAATGGTGAGAAATCAGACCTAGCAGGGAGATTAACCTGGCTATCCACTTAATCTTGACCCTCAATGATCTTTCATAGTTCCAGATGGTGTGCATAGAGAGGTAGGTTAAGAGATGGGTGGCTAGCAAGTCAGGAGGGAAGAAGAGGGAGGAGAGAGAGAGAGAAAATAAATGAGACTGAAGGACTCACAGTGGAGATAAGGCAGGCTCACAGAAACCATTGGGTTCTTTGCAGGTAAGACTACAGATTGCAGGTGGCAGGTGCAGTGAGAGCAGCTGCTAAGAGCCAAGGCCATCTCAGCAGTGGCCAACACAAGTATCTGTGCAACAGGAACCTCTTCCCTTGGTGCCAGGATAATACAAAGCTGCTTGCTCTCTCCCATAATTTAGTTAAATTCCTAGAAAAGAAAAGAGGAGTTTAAGAATCTTAAATCAACTGATTATTTAAGCCATAAAGAGACATTTTGAGTTTTAAAGCAGAAGTGATTGAATTTACCTTAAATTGCAAGATTTGGTTTTCTGCCATCAGTGAAAACGGGAAGTTAGTGGCTAACGAAGTCCAATTAGAAGGAAAGTTATATTCTTCCAAATCTTAGCCCATGAATATGTTGAAATTTGTACTCTATAAAATCTTCACTTTAAAATCTGAGTGTTTATACATATCCAATGTTGGGTAACCAGTATATGTGTTTTGGTCTTTTTTCTTTCTGCAGGTGCTCAGAGGACTTTGTGACAGTGAGTGAGAGAACTAGGTCAGGCTGCTTGTTCCAAGTGAATGCCAAGATTAGGGCTGAATTTGGCTTTTCTTTATCCTGAAGCTTTGGAAAGAGAGAAAAACACTTTTTATGGGATTTAGAAACATTATGTAGGAAGAAATTTTTACCAGATATCTTCGTTGTATTCATCTCTTTAAGAAAACCTATTATGCTTAAAAAAAGGTCAAACTAATAGGAAGAAAAGATAGAGGAGGGTTCATAATTTGAATTAGAAAATTATTATTGCCAGTATAAAAGTAACTCCCTTCTTAAGTGCTTATTTATGGAACATTAGCTACTTGTCAAGAGAGATTGGGAAAAGACAAACTAAAAGCTAAAGCACAAAGGACAGATAGCCAACTGAAGATCAATCATAGAAGGAGAGCGTCTTGATAATTGCCATCTATTGAGAAAATAAAATTCAATGTACAGAGATATCCAGAAGGTGACCTTTAGCAACATCACTTAGTTCTTGTTTTGAGATTTCATCCAAAACTATAGGAAAAATCTCCCCACTATGATAACCCAGGAATCGAGCATCTCCTGTCCAACTTGCTATTTGACTTTCACTTTATCCATGCTTGTGTTGGCATCAACTGGGATAATATGTAGTTATACAGGGATCATGTTATAAGCAAGGGTTTTTGTCATTGGATTTCAGTTATATTTGGAAAACTGTAGCTTGTCAATCAGTTTTACCTGTGTTATCTTTTATACTGTTCTCACTTGGATCTTAACTTTCCTCTCTATACAAGTGCTACCCTGAGCAAGCTGCAACCTTTGTTAAATTCATGTTCTTAGGACTCACCCTAAACAAAATAAACCAACAGCCCATGCAGCCTTCCCTCTTGTTCTTTCTCCATTCCTTCTACTCCTGCTGCTTCCCTCACAACTTTTTCCACCAAATTTTGGCCATACTAAGCAGGGGACAGTTATCTCCACACAGCAAAATGCAGCTACTTCAAAGGGAGACCAGCTAGAGATCTAAATCTCTGTTTTTGGGGAAGAAGTCTCCCGAATAAAGGAGAGACTGAGTAGAAGTAATACATGGTTAGGAAATGGAGTCAAAGGAGATGAGAGGATGGGGAGGGATAAAGAGTGGGTGCCCAGAGTACAGGTAAGCATATTACCTTAAGGAGAGGAAGAGGAAAATTTTCCCTTTGACATATGAGATAATGAAATAGGAGGAGATATATTGAATTGGGCATTTTGACACTGGCAAGTATATACATATGTACTTTTTATAATATTGGGGGATAATTTGAGAAAACTCCAAAATGCTAAAATTCTTTCCTGACAGAGAGGTGAATATTACCACCTCCATTTAGTGAGCATCCTCTCTGTAGCAGACCCAGGACCATTGCACCTGCTACTGCACTACATGATTATTATTACTCTCCCTTTACAGAGTAAGCGAGCTGAGGTAATTGGAATTCTGCTTTGACACAGCTATTATATAAGCCTCTCTGCAAGGAGAAAATAAAATTCTTTTAGTTCTGCATTCTGTAGTCATATATTGAGGCTTACCTGCCTTTTCTCACATGGGAAGTTAAAAATTTTAAGAAATGTTTTACAAAGTTGAAATTTCATTCAATAAAATATAACCAGTGAAATGTGATTTTTAGTCCCAATTCTTCTCATTCAGCGAAACTTTTCAGCAGACATTGAAGAAAATGCAGATGCTTCATTACGTAGCTTATCAAGCGTGCAGTGTTTATAGGCAGTTGGATTTGCTCCAGAGATCCATTGGAATTGGCCCCTGTTTTCAGACTAGTAATGGAAACAGGTAACACTAGATTTTCAAATCCAGCCATACAATAGATGTTGTGATTCCATCTGAGGCATGACAAATGTGCTTGATTTTTTTTTCCTGGAAAAAAACTGAAGCTACTGAATGGGAAAACATGCAAAAAAGCGGATTGATCCAAAAATTTGAACAAAAGTCTCCATGTTAAAGACAAGACTATGGTGATTCTGAAGTTTATTTTTGGATTCCCTCATTTTGCTTTTCAGTACATTTTTGTGATGTCACTATTTAATTCACCTCTCCCTAACCCCTCTCCCAGCATCTTGATACTGACCATTTCTATTCCCTCCTCTAAAAATTTTAACTTCTTAGAGACCATGACTGCAATAAATATACTTTCTAGACAAAAATGTTGTCATATATTTTGACAATAATTTTCAAAATAGTTATGAAACATAAATGACAGAAAAGATAATTTATGAATATAGCTGTAGATTAATATACGTTCTTATCAGTGTCCTGTCTTCTCCTTTGCTCCTTTCCTACCAGTAGCACTCTTTATCCTGAGACCGTTGCTCTCACCTAGAAAATTTATTTTGTTAAATAATATATTTAAAGTGTTATAGGCTGATAAAGACTATTGTAGATATTAATAATGTGTGTGTGTGTGCATGTGCGTGTGTATGTGTCTGTCCTGGGTCTCTTCCTTTTTTGGGAGATCTCACTTTCTTCCTTTAGTGAATCTCTTTTTAATCTCTCCCTGCAGTTACACAAAATAGATAGAATTTTTATCTTTTTATGACTCTGCTCCCTGGTTAACAGGTAATCAATCAATCTAGACTAGCCAAATGCAGCCTCTTCCTAGGAGTTTTGTTTGTTTGCTATCAGGGACAGAATGGTCTGGGCCTCTGATTTTTGAAGGTGAAAGAATGTAAGCTGGTGCCAGTGCTTTGATGCAGTGGGTTAAGCCTCTGTGTGCAACGCCTGTGTCCCCTGTGGCTGTGGGGTTGAATCCCTGATGCTTCACTTCTGATCTGGCTCCCTGCTGATGCACCTGGAAAGGCAGCAGAAGGTGGTCCAAGTCCTTGGGCCCCTGTACCCATGTGGGAGACCTGGAAGAAACTCCTGAATCCTGACTTTGGCCTGCCCAGCTCTGGCTGTTGCAGCCATTTGTGGGAGTGAACTGGTGAATAGAAGACTCTCTCTCTCTCTCTCTCTCTCCCTTTCAAATAAATAAATAAATCTTCAAAAATGTAAACATGTAGTTTCTAGAGTACAGATTTCTAATTGTAGAGAATGCTTAAGGTTAAAACCTGACGCATTTGAGAGTTAGAGAAAGTCCTACAGCTGACAAGGCCTTGCTTCCAGGCTCTCTTGGGTCTAGATCTACTCTTGCCTTATCTACAGCTTGCTCATATTATTCAGCAAATATTACTTCCTCCTCTCTCCCCTCCCCTGTTTTTTCTTTATACGTATTAGCCAGAGTTCTGGATGATGTGAATATATTTTCACAAGGAATTAAACTAGCAAATTTTCATTCTTCTAGTGAACTTGCTGATTAAAATTAACAAGACACATTTGGTAGCATTTTGGCAAGTAGAAGGGAAATAATTTGGTGCAGGGTATCCACACTAATGCATCTTTACCTCTACCACTCCAGTTCTGGCATAAACCACTCACTAAAGTGTCCAGTTTTGCAAAGATCTTTAGAGAACTTAAGAGGTAGGTGAACTAATATCTGTTTTTAAAATCCACCATGGTGCCCAGCTGCTTTCTACATTTAATTGTGCTTCCATATTTTGCCCTGTGGGTCTGATCTCCCACCAGCTGTGTTTAGACTTTGATGCAGCAACTCAGTATGCCAGGATCCTGGTTAAAATGTTTGTACCGTCAGGGGATGTTGCTATACACTGGCCAAGACAAGGATTTCCTGAGAACTATGAACACTCAGTCAAGCAATGCATGGGAGTAATTTTTTCTTTTTCCAAAAGGAACATGTCAGCTGGCTGTTGTACAGGAAGTGCTCAAGTTGGGGTGAAGGGTCCTGGGAACCACACAGTTCTTTCTTGTCCCTGAGTCTTTGAAGCTGAACCTTGGGTGAGCTGAAGTCCTTGGCTCAGGCCCTGGAGTGGTTGGGGATAGTTTACTGATAAGCCTGTCTATTTGGAGCTATGTTTAAGTTTTTGAAGAGTGTTGGTGGGAACACTCCCTGATAATTTTGCCTGAGAGCTTGTTGAGTGTGGTTGGCTTTGAGACACTGTCATAGAAAGTCTACATTGACAACAAATGACAGCACTTCTGTGTTTGTTCATGGAGGGAATGAGCACCGTGGAGCACAACAAAATGTTCCCACGGAGCTCTTACGAAGTTTTCTGTCCAAGAATGGTCATGACTGTGGTTATAGTCTCTGGAAGCAATGTCTACTGTGATAAAGGCATTCAGTGTGTGTAAAGTAATAGTGTCTTAGTATCTAACATCGTGTTCCACAGAGGGGTTCAGTAATGGTAGCTTTCATTGAGCTGCTTATATGTGCCAGATTATTTTTCTAAACATGTTACATGTATAACCTCATTTAATTTTTATAACCATACTATCAAATGAGTACCTTTATCACCTTTATTTTATGTATAGAAAAAAATGAAGCAAAAATTAAATGAAGTATCCAAGGAGACTGTAGTAGCTCATTTCCAAAGCTGACTCTCTTAATGAGCGATAACTCTTCATACCTTGAGTCTCTGCTGTCCCTTTGACTCTGTTTTTTAAAAAATTATTCAAAGGCAGATTGACAGAGAAATCTTCATTCTGCTGATTCACTTCCCAAATGCCTACAACTGCAGGGCCTGGGTCAAACTGAAGCGAGGAAACTGGAACTCCTTCTGAGTCTGCTATGTGGGTGACACGGACCCAAGTACTTAGGTCATCATTTACTGCCTTCCCAGGCCCATTAACATGGTGAGAAATGGAATAGCTGGGACTTAAGCTGGCACAATAATATGGGATCCAGATATCCCAAGTGGTAGCTTAACCTGTTGTGCCTCAATATCAGCCCCATTGTGACTTGCTTCTGACCAGTAAACTGTGGTAAATATGGTATCACATGCCTTCTAGGGCTATGGCAAACTAGCCTGAGAAACTACTTGTTTTCGTGGAATACTTGTTCTTGAGACCTGCCTTCCATAACCTGGTAACCTATAAGAGACACAAGAATTCAATGAGACCCATATAAATGAGTACGAGTTGATAGCCCCAGCTGATCAACCAGCCATCCAAAAGAGGTCGTTTGGATGTTTAGTTCAGGTGAGGCCTCAGATGACTGAAGCCTTACTTAATATCTGTTGCAACTGAATGAGAGACTAACAACCACCCAGCTAAACCCAGTCAACCCACAGAACCAGGAAGCTGGTAACAAATTAATGCTTTGAATTATGAAGTTCCAGGATGGTTTATTATGTAATAATAAATTACCAGAACACAGTCACACGTTAGTGTCAGATCTAGGATTGAAACCCAGACACTGTGGGTCAGAAGTCCTTGCTCTGAACCAGTGTTTTACACTGACTTTCCATTTCTCTTTGTTGTTCACCCTCCAATGGCCGCCGTGGCCAGCGCGCTGTGGCTGGCGCACCACGCTGATCCGAAGGCAGGAGCCAGGTGCTTAACCTGGTCTCCCATGGGGTGCAGGGCCCAAGCACTTGGGCCATCCATTTCTCTTTGTTGTTATAACCCTGACAGTTAGGATTACAGATGGATTTTTCTCATGCAGGCAGACATGCTTATCTGTAAAGTAAACATAGTGGATTTGTAGAGAAAAAAAAAAAAACAGCAGAGGAGTGGATTGAACATAGCATTCTTGGTCATATGGATCTGAATTTGAACCTTTGCTGCACTTTGGACAAATTTACCATCAGGTAATGTCCTCATGGTGAAGGCCAGATTCTCCAGTAAATACATTCAGTCAAAGCCACCTCTGAAGGCTCTCCAGTCTTTTTGTATATATTCAAGTGTCTCTGTGTTGCCATATTTCCTGAAGGTCAAGTCTTTTCCCTGAAAATGACTTTTCAACTGAAGTAAATGCTTATTAAGTGAAATGGCTGGAGACACGAGTAGTATTAAAAATAAAAATATTGTTTTATATCTTGACTGTGTATCATTTAATTAATTTAACTTAAATAGGTTTAGGAAAAACTTCCATCCTTTCCTGTGCTTTTTTCTCCAAATCTGTAAAATGGAATGTAGGTTAACTCCATAGGCTTCATGTGGGCATTAATTGGGTCCTTGTGTGAACAGTGTCTGACAGTTGCCTAATTCAGAGCAGAGGATCCCTGGGAGACTCAAGATCTGGCTGACTGTCCCATTGCTTACTGATTGGTGATGGCAAACAAAAATATTAAGGGACTGAGGCAATAAAATTATTTAACCAAACTTCAAAATTTTGTACTTCATGGATTGAAACATTTAATTTTGCAATACAACCCACTGTATAGTAGGTGAACTCAAAAACACAGTATGATAATTGCATAAATTAAGACAATGTGTATACTAATCATGTAGGATTCAGTTTATTTCTTGAGAGTCTGATTATGACAATTCCAATGGTGATTCCATAACTAACCTGATGAAAATTATGTGATAGGAATCCCTGAATGTGTAAATATGCAGTGGAAAGAATGAGAATATTTATGTATATAGTAATGTTTCAAGATTGACATGTCTTTGTTCATATGATTTGACTGCTTAATCCATAAATATTATTTATTATTGCTCAATAACCCAATATCTTATTAATTCTTAATACCTTAAAATAACAGTGTCATTTGTTACTTCTTGCAGTTTTGGGGAGTCAGAAATTCAGATGGGGCACAATGAAGATGGCTAGTCTCTGCCTCACTGTATCTAGGGCCTTGGGTGCAATCAAATGGAGCTTCATGCTGTCATGCTGTCTGACTAAAGTTATAGAAGGGACTGCATAGAAATATAAAAACAAGAACTTCACTACAAAAGAAAACTAATGTAGAAAATAACCCAACAAAACTACAAACAGTTCCCAAAATACATAAACAGCTCTTTTAAGGAAACATGACAAGATAAAGATAGTATTTAACAATAGTCACACTAAATGTAATGGACAGATCAACCAGACAGAAAACCAACAAGGAAACAACAGAGCTAATTGACGCTATAGACCAAATAGACCTAGTAGATATCTACAAAGCCTTCTACCACACAGACACAGAGTACACATATTTCTTCCCAGTACATGGAAATTTTTCTAGGATTGACCATATGCTAGGCTGTAAAGGGAGCCTCAGCAAATTAAAAAAAAATTGAAATTATACCATGCATCTTCTCAGACCATAGTGCAATGAAACTTGAAATCAACAATTCAAGAATCTCTGCATCATATGCAAACACATGGAGAATGAACAACATGATTCTGAATGAACAGTGGATCATAGAAGAAATAAAAAGAGAAATAAAAGATCAAAAGAGAAATAAAAAAATTTCTAGAAGCAAATGAAAATGACAATACAACTTATCAAAACTTGTGGGATATAGCAAAAGCAGTGCTAAGAGGAAAGTTTATAGCAATTGGTGCCTACATCAAGAAACTGGAAAGGTATCAAATAAATGACCTCTCCATGCACCTTAAGGATTTAGAAAAACAGCAGCAAACCAAACCCAAACCCAGCAGAAGAAAAGAAATACTAAAGATTAGAGAAGAAATAAACAGAATTGAAACAAACAAAAATACAAAAGATCAGCAAAACCAAGAGTTGGTTCTTTGAAAAAATAAACAAAATAGACACACCATTGGCCCAAACTAACAAAAAAAAGGAGAGAGAAGACTCAAATCTGTAAAATTAAAGATGGTAATGGAAATGTAACAACAGACACAACAGAAATAAAAAGAATAATCAGAAACCACTACAAAGAGCTACATGCCAACAAACTGGGAAACCTGAAAGAAATGGATAGATTCCTGAACATATGACAACCTTCTGAAACTGAGCCATGAAGACATAGAAAACCTAAACAGATGCATAACTATGCAAGAAACTGAATCAGTAATAAATGCACTACCGAAAAAGAAGACCCAGGACCAGACGGCTTCACCGCTCAATTCTTTCAGACATTTAAGAACAACAACTAATCCCAGTTCTTCTCAAATTATTCAAAACAATTGAAAGGGAGGGAATCCTCCCAAATTCTTTCTATGAAGCCAATATCACCTTAATTCCTAAGCCCGGAAAAGATGAGAAACAGAGAAAGAAAACCATAGACCTATCTCCCTGATGAACATAGATGCAAAAATTCTCAACAAAATCCTGGCCAACCGAATCCACTTACACATCAGAAAGATCATTCACCTGGACCCAGTGGGATGTATCCCTGGCATGCAGGGATGGTTCAACATTCAAAAATCAATCAATGTGATATATCACATTAACAAACTGCAGAAGAAAAACCATATGATTATCTCAATAGATGCAGAGAAAGCATTTGACAAAATACAATAACCTTTCACGATGAAAACTCTAAGCAAATTTGGTTTAGAAGGAACAGTCCTCAACACAATTAAGGCAATTTACGACAAACCAATGACCAGCATTATATTGAATGGGAAAAAGTTGGAAGCATTTCCACTGAGATCTGGTACCAGATAGGGTTGCCCACTCTCACCATGGTTATTCAATATAGTCCTAGAAGTTTTAGCCAGAGCCATCAGGCAAGAAAAAGAAATTAAAGGGATACAAATTGGGAAAGGAGGAAGTCAAACTATCCCTATTTGCAGATGACATGATTATATATATAGGGGATCCAAAAGATTCCTCTAAGAGACTACTGGAACTCATAGAAGAGTTTGGTAAAGTAGCAGAACACAAAGTCAATGCACAGAAATCAACAGCTTTTGTATACACAGACAATGCTGTGGCTGAGGAAGAACTTCTAAGATCAATCCCATTCACGATAGCCACAAAAACAATCAAGTACCTTGGAATAAATTTAACCAAGGATGTCAAAATTACAGAACGTTAAAGAAAGAAATAGAAGAAGACACAAAAAAGATGGAAAAATCTGCCATGCTCATGGATTGGAAGAATCAATATCATCAAAATGTCCATTCTTCCGAAAGCAATATACAGGTTCAATGCCATACCAATCAAAATACCAAAGACATTCTTCACAGACCTAGAAAAAATGATGCTGAAATTCATATGGAGGAACAGGAGATCGCGAATGGCTAAAGCAATTCTATACAATAAAAACAAAGCTGGAGGCATCACAATTCCAGACTTCAAGACATAGTACAAGGCAGTTATAATCAAAACAGCCTGGTACTGGTACAAAAACAGATGGATAGACCAACAGAACAGAATAGAAACACCAGAAATCAATCCAAACATCTATAAGCAACTCATACTTGACACAGGAGCTAAGACCAACCTCTGGAACAGGGACAGCCTCTTCAACAAATGGTGCTGGGAAAACTGGGTGTCCACATGTTGAAGTATGAAATAAGACCCCTATCTTACACCATATACAAAATTCCACTCAACATGGATTAAAGATCTTAATCTATGCCATGACACCATCAAATTAATTGAGAGCATAGGGGAAACCATTCAAGACATTGGAATAGGCAGAGAATTCCTGGAAAAATCCCAGAGGCATGGGTAGTCAAAGCCAAAATGAACAGTTGAGATTACCTCAAATTGAGAAGTTTCTTTACAGCAAAAGAAACAGGAAAGTGACGAGGCAAATGACAGAATGGGAGAAACTATTTGCAAACTACACAATAGATAAAGGATTAACAACTAGAATCTATAAAATGATCAATAAACTCCCCAGCAACAAAACAAACAACCCAATAAAAAGATGGGCCAAGGACCTTAACAGACATTTTTCAAAAGAGGAAATCCAAATGGCCAGCAGACACATGAAAAAATGTTCAGGATCTCTAGCCATCAGAGAAATGCAAATCAAAACCACAATGAGGTTTCACCTCACCCCAGTTAGAGTGGCCCTCACACAGAAATCAACAAACAACAAATGCTGGAGAGGATGTGGGGAAAAGGGCACCCTAGCCCACTGTTGGTAGGAATGCAAACTGGTAAAGCCACTGTGGAAAACCGTATGGAGATACCTCAAAAACCTGAATATAGACCTACCATATGACCCAGCTATTTCACTTCTGGGAGTTTACCCAAAGGAAATGAAATCAGTAAACAAAAGAACTATCTGCAGCTCCATGTTTGTCTCAGCTCAATTCACAATAGCTAAGACATGGAAGCAACCTAAATGTCCATCAACCGAAGACGGGATAAAGAAACTGTGGGACATACACACTATGGAATACTACATGGCAGTAAAAAAGCATGAAATCTGGTCCTTTGCAACAAAATGGAGCAAGCTGGAAAACCTCATACTCACATGGGTTCAGGGGCCAAGGACTTGGGCCATCTTTGTTGCTTTCCCAGGCCATAGCAGAGAGCTAGATCAGAAATGGAGCAGTCTGGACTAAAACTGGCACACATATTGGATGCTGGCACTGCAGACAGTGGCTTTACCAACTATGCTACAGCACCAGCCTTGAGGTGTGTTTCTTGTTGGCAGCAAGTAGATTGGTCTTACTTTTAATCCATTCAGCCAGTGTGTATCTTTTAATTGGAAAATATAATCATTTACATTCAAGGTTACTGTTGATAACTAATGTCTTGGCCCTACCATTTTTCCATAAGTATTCTTGTTTTTTGCTTTGGATTTCCTTTGTACTTTCACTGGGAGATTTTGCTGCCTTCACATTCTTTCATAATGATGACTATTTTTCTGTGTGTAGCACAGTCTTAAGCATCTTTTGTAAGGCTGGATGAGTGATAACAAATTCTTTCAATTTCTGTTTGTTATGGAAGACCTTTTTTCACTTTAACTCATAAATGAGAGCTTTGCAGGGTTGCAGGGTTCAGTGTTCTGGCTTGACTGTGTTTTGTTTTTTTTTTTTCTTTAAGACTGATTACGTTTCTCCATTCTCTCCAAGTCTGTAGGGCTTCTGATGAGAAATCTCCTGTGAGTATTACCGAGTTCTGCTGAAAGTAATCTGGCATTGCTCTTGTGCACATTTTAGAATCTTTTCATTTTGTTTTACTCTTGAAAGTTTGATTATAATGTATCGTGGTAATCTTTCCTGGTCTTGTCTATTAGGAGTTCCATGTGTATTTGAATGTCCTTTCTTTCTCCAAATTAGGGAAGTTTTCTGTAATTATTTCACTGAATAGGCCTTCTAATCCATTTTCTCTTTCCACACCTTCAGGAACTCCTAAGACCCATTTGTTCAGTCATTTGATTGTATCCCAGGAATCTTGAACATTGTTTTTACTAGTTTCTTCTTTTTTTTTTTCCAACTGAGATTTTCAGATTTCTCTTCTAATTTGTATATTCTTATTTCTTCCTCTCCAAGTCTGTTTTTAAGGCTTTCCACTGTATTTTTTATTTGACGTGTTGAATTCTTCTTTTGTAATGTTTCAGTTGATTTCTCTTCGAAAATTCAATCTCATGGGAAAAATTTTTTTCCATGTCATGCATTGATTTCATTAACTCATGAATTTCCCTCTGGTAAAATCCCTTGTAGGAACAAGAGCCACTGTAGCTGCTACTGGTGTCAAAATGGCCCCTTCTTCCCACCAGTTGCCAGGTCCTCTTGTGTGGGTTGGTGAGAAAGAAGCATAATTTTCTTTTGCTGGATTAGGTGGGTACCTGTTCCCGCTTAGGACTCTAGGTGAAACTCAAAGACAATGTGGTCTCAAGGCTCTCCCTTCAGCAATATCATCTGTGGCATGGGCTACTTCAGTCTGCTCTCACTGTGCTCCACAAAGCTGGCTCATCCTTCAGCTGGTGGCTGCAGGGGTCGTATATGGTGTCTGTGCTCAGTGCTCCACCTCTGAGCCTTCTACGTAACATTCCCTACATAACCTCCAAGACACCCCTCTTTCTTCTGCATAATTTCCACAGCAAATGTCTCTCCAACTCTCCCCTGGGAATCTTTTAAAACTCTTAGTCAATTAAACAAGTTATTCTTTATCTTGCTAACAGAAACAAAATTACAAGGGTGCTGTAAGTCAAACAAATGGCTAGAAAGCAGTCAAAGTCACAACATCCCCCCAGAGTGTGCTGAAAACGATGAGATACATTGGTTTCCAATTGTTCTCCTTTTGTTAAGGACATTATTGTGTGAATGTCTTATGTACTTGAAGTAAACCAGAATCAGGTGATTAGCAACAGGTGAGAAGGGAACTCTATCTGAAGGAAGAACTAGGGGGACATTAGGGAAGGATCTAAATTGTGAACATCCTCACAGCGATGCCAACAAGCATGGTAACTAAGAGAGAGGTATTAAGAGAACCTATTGAGCATTGATAAGACCCATTTTGCTGACTGGAGCTGTGCCAGTGTAAACAAACAGCATATCAGTGCCCCACATTGTCTTGTCTGCTCTAGATGCTGGCATTGCTACTTAGAAAGGGAAATTTATCTGGAAGGTGAGGAAGTTCAGTATCAAGTGGCTGGAGTTTTAGCAATGAGTAGCAGCCTGGGAGGGTTTTCCTGAGGTGATGGGATATTGAAAAGGCAACCATTATTGTTGATGGTGACAACAGCAGATTTGAACTTCATTTTGTAGTTCCTCATTGTGAGGAATGTCACATTATTTCCCTAAGTCAAGTTTATTCTGGTAAGTCATTAATTCATGTATGTGTTTATTTGCTAAGAACAAAGTGTTCAGTCAGTTCCTGACAGTGTAAGCTGGCCTGGCTTTCACAGGTAGGCCACATTATTTTCCTGTTAGTTGTAAACAATCTCATGGAATGTCAGCATCAGACAGGGTGACTCAGAGATAAATGAGATCAAGGTTACTCTGACTAAATGAGATAAAATGACCATTTTTTTTTTTAAAAAGCACATAGAAAAACAAGGTCACAAAATACCACACACACATTATATCTGCCAAAAAGAGCAGCTGCTCCCTTTTGAAAAAAAATTTTACCAACCCCAGCTTTATCCTTAGTCTCATGTCCCCCTACCCAAGATAGGACTTTACTGAACTGCCCTACCATAGACTTGTCCCTGCTCTTTAACAGCACCCAATCTAGGCAGAGCCTCAACTTTCTGTGGTTCATAACCCATATCACTCAACCCAGACTCAAATGCTGCCAATGAGGTCTTTCTCACATCCTCTCACCACAACACTCCTGAGCTCCCCATGGTATGTGTTGTCCTTCACTTGTAATGAATAACAAACCCAACTTGTTCATTTCTGGGTGTGTTCTTGCTGAACTTTGGATGAAGGATATTAATAGAATCCAGGCAGAAAATGTTTGTGTTTTGAATGGATCATAATGATCCTTGGACTTTTTGTGGCAATTAACTGTATGGGCAGATAATTTGAGATGACTTTTTTTTAATTTCTGTAGATAATTTAATACCAAAAAGTCTGATATTATTGTGCTAAAGGATTGAAGCCAGTTTTGTATTTAACTTAACAATCATAATTGAGTATTTACTTTTCCCCAACCACTATAAAATCTTAGTTTTTCAAATCTCTTAGAATACACTGTGTCCTTCTTTTGGTAGCCTCACTACTGCTTGCTTTCTTTTCTTTGACAGACAGAGTGGACAGTGAGAGAGAGAGACAGAGAGAAAGGTCTTCCTTTTGCCGTTGGTTCACCCTCCAATGGCCGCTGCGGCCGGCGTACCGCACTGATCTGAAGGCAGAAGCCAGGTGCTTCTCCTGGTCTCCCAATGGGGTGCAGGGCCCAAGCACTTGGGCCATCCTCCACTGCCTTCCCGGGCCATAGCAGAGAGCTGGCCTGGAAGAGGGGCAACCGGGACAGAATCCGGTGCCCCGACCAGGACTAGAATCCAGTGTGCTGGCGCCGCAAGGCGGAGGATTAGCCTATTGAGCCGCGGCGCTAGCCTGCTTGCTTTCTAAATGTAGAAAAATCATGTTTTTAACATTTTGAGACTTAAATTTTGACAGTTTGGACAAGAAATTGGAGTGTTGAAATATCAGAACACTTGGGGGAAAATCCAAGGGGTGTTTTACACTTCACCTGTTTTCAGAGGCTTGTCAGTGGGTCTGTGACATAGAAAAGTGATACAGGGAAAGATATGGGGATGGTGGTGAAGCTGAGTTTATTTTTCAGCTGGTCTAAACTCTCTGATTCAGTTTAAATCCTTGTATTCCCGTTGAGCCCAGGCCTTTGGTTGTATTACCAGCATATGATTGAATGCACTAGAGGCTGATATTAAATCACACTTAGACCTTTTCTTTGCTTTAAATAATGTAGGAACTCATAAAATATCTATTCACATTTACACATCTGGGTCATACTGGGGTTTTAAAAAATGATCATATAAATGATGTGACTTTTACAATGATCTTTGACCAAAAGCAGTAAAATCTCAGTTGGGTTGGAAATGAAGCAAGCATCCTAAAGGATGCCAGCACAATCCTAGTTTCTTTGACTTAGAACATCAATGCATGCAAATGCAGTGTGGTTCTCCAGAATAAAATGAGTAGAACATATGGAGAGCAGAGCTATAAAATACGTAACTGCATTCTAAAGAGGGTTATTTAAGAAACGTTTTATAACTCTGGAAAAACTAGCAGTTCTAAATTCAGATTAACAAAAAGATCAAAGGCATGTAGGAGAGTAGATACATGACTGTTTAAAACAGAGGCTTATTCTCTTTGAATTTCAGAGTTGTACCTCTCATACATGCATCTGTATTGTACTTTGGACAAGGATGCAAAAGATTTAGGCCCAAATTCTATCAGAGTTGAAGTTCTTTGTTTTGTGTGTGTGACTTTTTTTCTTTTACTTTCTTTTTTTCCTCATATTTTTTAACTTTTATTTAATAAATATAAATTTCCAAAGTGCAGCTTTTCAATTACAGTGGCTTTTTCCCCCCAGAACTTCCCTCCCACCTGCAACCCTCCCATCTCCCGCTACCTCTCCCATTCCATTCACATCAAGATTCAATTATCTTTAATACAGAAGATCAATTTAGTATATATTAAGCAAAGATTTCAACAGTTTGCACCCACACAGAAACATAAAGTGTACAAATACTGTTTCAGTACTAGTTATGGCATTAATTCACATTGGACAACACATTAAGGACAGAGATCCTGCATGGGGAGTAAGTGCACAGTGGCTCCTGTTGTTGACTTAACAAATTGACACTCTTGTTTATGGAGTCAGTAATACCCTAGGCTCTTGTCATGGGTTGCCAAGGCTATGGAAGCCTTTTGAGTTTGCTAACTCCAATCTTATTTAGACAAGGTCATAGTCAAAGTGGAAGTTCTCTCCTCTCTTCAGAGAAAGGTACCTCCTCCTTTGATGGCCCATTCTTTCCACTGGGATCTCACTCACAGAGATCTTTCATTTAGGTTTTTTTTTTTTTTTTTTTGCCAGAGTGTCTTGGCTTTCCATGCCTGAAATACTCTCATGGGCTCTTGAGCCAGATCCGAATGCCTTAAGGGCTGATTCTGAGGCTAGAGTGCTGTTTAGGAAATGTGCCATTCTATGAGTCTGCAGTGTATCTCGCTTCCCATGTTGGATTGTTCTCTCCTTTTTAATTCTATCAGTTAGTATTAGCAGACACTAGTCTTGTTTATGTTATCCCTTTGACTCTTAGTCCTATCATTATGATCAATTGTGAACTGAAATTGATCACTTGGACTAGTGAGATGGCATTGGTACATGCCACCTTGAATGGGATTGAATTGGTATCCCCTGGCACGTTTCTAACTCTACCATTTGGGGCAAGTCCGATTGAGCATGTGCTGAACTGTACATCTCCTCCCTCTCTTATTCCCACTCTTATAGTTAATGGGGATCACTTTTCAGTTAAATTTAAACACCTAAGAATAATTGTGTCTTAATTAATGAGTTCAACCAATAGTCTTAAGTAGAACAAAAGAAAAATACTAAAAGGGATAAAGTATTAAGTTGTTCATCGACAGTCAGGACAAGGGCTGATCAAGTCATTGTTTCTCATAGTGTCCACTTCACTTCAACAGGTTTCCTTTTTGGTGCTCGGTTAGTTGTGACCGATCAGGAAAAACATATGATATTTATCCCTTTGGAACTGGCTTATTTCACTCAGCATGATGTTTCCCAGGTTCCTCCATTTTGTTGTAAATGACTGGATTTCACGGTGAGTGAGAAGTTAGTGATAAGTGAAATTTGTAAGGAAGGAGGAACATGTCACCAAACTTGATATAGGTGTTCAATGAAGGCTTTCTGTAAAAGGTGACAGCTACATTGAGATCCAAAGTGACTAAGAGTTAGGTATGCTAAATGGTAATAGAAAAAGAGGAGTTTATTCTGGGCTATGTCATTTTCTTTTTTCTTTTTTTAAGATTTATTTATATTTATTTACTTGAATGTCAGAGTTACACAGAGAGAGAAGGAGAGGCAGAGAGAGAGAGAGAAAGAGAGAGAGGGAGAAATCTTCCATCTGCTTGTTCACTCCCCAATTGGCCGCAAGGGCTGGAGCTGTGCCGAGCTGAAGCCAGGAGTCAGACACTTCTTCTGGGTCTCCCATTCAATTGCAGGGGCCCAAAGATTTGGGCCATTCTCCACTGCTTTCCCAGGCCATAGCAGAGAGCTGGATCAGAAGTGGAGCAGCTGAGTCTCAAACCAGCACTCATATGGGATGCTGGCACTGCAGGCAGCGGCTTAACCCACTGTGACACAGCGCAAGCCCCATCAATTTCACTTTCTTCTTCACTTATGGAACAATAGAATTTTAAATAGAACATGGTTACTCAATACAGAAAACATTTTTGTTAGCCTCACTCGTAGTGAGGTACTCATGTGATTATGTTCTAGCCAATGAGATATAAATGAGGATTGTGGATACCACAGAGAGGATATATTCTTAAAGGAAAGGGGAATACGCTTCTCATTCACAGTTGTCTCTCTCAGTGCTATTCAGTGGTGATGGCTGGTGCTGGAGAGCTATATCAGATCTTAGAGTAATCTTATTCATGGAGGCCACACAGAGCAGAATGACAACCTAGAGCCCAGGCCTGATCATTTGCAGTATAGTTTCCTCAGCAGTGCTAGAATACAGCTTGACTTATGTGAACAATAAATAAAATGTTTTGTTGAAGCCATTGTCAGTTAAGACAATTAGATCAAATTAAGTTCTTCTTAATTTGATCTAAATCATAGGTTAAAAAGTCTTTACAGTAGCCAAAGATGAGAGCACAGTACCTTCCCAAACTGAAGACACTTGTGAATAGCTGAAGCATAAAAAAGGTAAAAGGTAAAAGCAGTGCCAAATTGACTACAAGTGTAGGTGTAGGCAGGGATCAGATGGAAAAGATCTGTCTGCCTTGATAGAGAGTTAAGACTTTTTTAAAAATTAGGATGAGTTTAAAGCAGTGGTATAATCTGACAGTGGTTATAATTTGGAAAAAAATGACTTGATTGTACTGTTATGAATGGATGCAGTCCAGGAGGCAGAGAGAGAGCAGTTGGGAGGTTAGCATGAATCAGGGGAATGATGCCGATGGCCTCAGATACAGAACAGCAGCAGCAGACATGGAACGAGATTTGGACTTGGGGGAAAGGCCTTTGGTCAGTTCCTCCATCAGCACCCCTAGTTTTCTCCCCCTCAAGCAAAGCACAACTTTCCCTTGTTTACAAGTCCCTGATTCTTTTTCCAATCAGAGGAAGATGTTTATCTACATAAGAAGAATTTACATAAATTTTTCCTCCCATCTGCTTTCTCTTGCCATACAGCAGATTGGCTTAATTTGTACACAATATCTTATTCATTAATTAGCATTCTGACTAGCTTCAGAACATTTTTCAGCCATACCAAGATGTTATAGCTAGAACTATCAAGATGTCTAACTAGAATCAAAATTTATCACAGGGTATTTCTTGTCATTCATTCCTTTGTGCATTTTTAAGAAGAAATAGTTGTATTTGCATCTATGTTCTTTAAAGCATTTTAAGCAGAACCAAATAAAGGAATTTTCAAGGTGGCGTAAGAGGTTCTCAGCACAAAAGGTATATTAAAATGTCACTGAAAGTATAAGGAGAGGGTATACAATATAAATGCCTATTCAGAACTTTGGAGAGTTTGGTATAGTTGGCAGTGAGCCTCTAAGATAGTTGAGTGAGGTGGGATAAAACTCTCAAAAGTGCATGTTCAACTGACCCCACATTGATTGCTAAACTTCCTCCTAAGGATGGAAGGGACAAATTTTGTTTTTATGCAAAGATGTAATAAAAAATACAGGTGGTTTTCTATTTTGGTCTATTTGAATGATAGGCCTACCTCTGTACCATTAACTCCTGTTAGAGAAATTCCATGAGCTAACTGTCTTATGTCTTGGTTCCTGAAATAATCTCTGATGAGTGATTACCATGGTTGACATAGACCACTGATTCTCATGGAAATCACATTGCTCACTTTAGGGGAATTTGTGAATTTGTAGACCAATCTTTGTGTTGCCATAATGATTGGGATCATATTGGCAATTAATGGGCATGAAATGATAAATCTTGGGGCATCTTACAGTATACTGTTTTATATCCTTCCAAATTTTTGGTGTTCTGCATTAATAAGTCTACTGTAGCTAGTGGTAGAATTTTTGGTATTTATGATGAATAATTTTAGTAAAATTACTTGAAATATAAAAATGAGATTTTATAGAGAGATGAGATGAAATAAAAAAACCCAAACAAACCTGACATGATAGATTGCATAGACTAGTATACAAGGGAATCTGCTTCCACCAATATCTCATCTAGTCTTAGCATTCCATAGCATCAATATTACTAGGTATCATAAAATCTACACTTGGAAACAGCAATGGAATTCTGATGGTCTTCTGGCCTTGAATTATTCAACTCCTGAAAATATGTTTTAGGAGCTCAAATGCTACCAATTGTTTTATATTTGGCTTCCTCATAAGAGAATCTTATGATGCCAGCCATCATTGTGAGCAACTGGAACTAAAACCTTTGGGAAAAAAGTATGAAAAATGGGATGTAATGCATACATCAGTATCATTTCAGTTAAAGGAGGAGGGAGCCAGGGAATTAATACATCAGATACCACAGTTATTTATGGAGTGGAGGGTGCACTTCCACAAGGTAATAATTTCAAGTTCTTTCTGGGTTACAGCCTCAGCGGTTCTAACAATGTGCATCTGGCAAAGAGAAGTAGATGAAAGCACTGGCCAGAGAGCAGTGAAAAGGCACAGATAGGATCTGCTGCACCTAGGGACAGAACATGGTGATGTATGCTCTCACCATAAGGTTTGGGAGAAGGGAAAGGAACTATGATATGAGTCAGAGTATTTTGTAAAAGTATGTGGATCAGCACAATGGTTTATTTTTAAATTTTATTTTCAGTTTATTTGAAGGGCAAAGGCTGAGAGAGTGAGAGAGAGATTCTATTTTCTGTTTTACTACTTAAATGCTCAAAACAGTTAGGCTGGGCCAGACTAAAGCCAGGAACCTAGAACTCCATTCAGGTCTCTTAAGTGGGTGTCAGGGACTGAAGTACTTGAGCTATCATCTACTGCCTTCCAGGGTGCACTTAACAGGAGGATGGATCAGAAGCAGCGTACCCAGGACTTGAACCAGGCACTCTGACATGGGATGTGAGTAAGTGGTAAGATTACACGAATGGGGCAAAGGCAAAAATAAGTCTTCCCAGGGCTTCTGACAATGGATTATAAAACATATTTCAACTGATGAAAAACCTTCTCAAATATCTTCCCTCTTTAAATTCCGTTATTCCTCACTGCTGTAAAAAAGCAATGCTAAAGTAAAATTGATCAAATATTATCATCTCAAAGTATCTGCTATACACAGTCTGCTCTGGACTATAGTTCTCAGAAGTGCTGGCAGCATCACAAAGAAACACAGTCTCCCTTGAGATAGTCCCTGCAATGAGACATAATACAACTTGAGCTGTTTTAGCATCTTCTAAAATATTTTAAACGAGGGAGTAGATGAGATCTAAAGAATAACCTTACTTGCCACAATTTCTTTAAAACATTGAAGCTATGTTTTCCTAGGCACATCTTCTCTTTACATTTATGGAAAAGTTAAGAAAGTAGACAGATGGAAGTATGGGGAATGAGTGACTGCTTTGTCACTTTCAGCCTTGTCTTATTTATCTGTTCTCACTTGGTTGTGTAGTCACATTCCTTGTTTTCCTTCCTCATTTAAAAAAATAATGCTCTCTCTTTAAAACTGTACCCCCTTTAAATTATGCACTGTACAGAATTTTTTGGATTCTCTTGTTTGCTAAAGGAACAGGCAAATATTTAAGGGGAAACAGTTTCCAAAATGTCAGGACATAAATCCACTGAAAATGGCAAAGAACCAATAATAGTGTAATTTATGGTGTGATGACTTTGATCAACAATATTATTTTATTTGCTTAAATTTGTTAAGAGAGTAAGTCTTTAAGTGTTTTCACACACGCACAAGCACAGAATGGTAACTGCACATGGTGATGGATGTATTATTTAACATGAGTGGTAATAATTTCACAATGTATATATCACATTGTATGCAATTCTTAGTTCTCAATAATACCTCAGAGAAACTGGGAAAAACACAATAAAAGGAAACTCAAAATATTTTCTTGTGGAGGTAAAATCTTTCCTCAAATGCATGCTGCTCTCTTTGTAGAGAATCTCATTGCAGAAGAGCTGTCCCAGGTAGTTGTGCCTAGCACATAGTAAGCACACACAGTATGGCAACTTTATTTTTTTAATTTTTTTATTTAAAAAATTTTTTTTTTGACAGGCAGAGTGGACAGTGAGAAAGAGAGACAGAGAGAAAGGTCTTCCTTTTGCTATTGGTTCACCCTCCAATGGCCACCATGGCCGGCGCACCGCGCTGATCCGAAGCCAGGAGCCAGGTGCTTCTCCTGGTCTCCCATGCGGGTGCAGGGCCCAAGCACTTGGGCCATCCTCCACTGGACTCCGGGGCCATAGCAGAGAGCTGGCCTGGAAGAGGGGCAACTGGGACAGAATCCGGTGCCTTGACCGGGACTAGAACCCGGTGTGCTGGAGCCGCAAGGCGGAGGATTAGCCTATTGAGCCGCGGCGCCGGCCTGACAACTTTATTATAACTTTTATTTTTGTTATTTCCTAGCCTTGCTGTATCACTGTAGCAGCTGTTCGATCACCAAAGCCTCAGAGTCATTTTGGACTTAAGACTGCTCATCCAAGGGCCCATGCTGTGGCTTAGTGGGAAAAGCCACCACCTGCAGTGCTGGTATCCCATATGGGCACCAGCTGGAGTCCCAGATGCTCCACTTCCAATCCAGCTCTCTGCTATGGCCTGGGAAAGCAACAGAAGATGGCCCAAGTCCTTGGCCCCTGTACCCATGTGGGAGACTTGGAAGAAGCTCCAGGCTCCTGGCTTCAGATCGGTGCAACTCCAGCTGTTGAGGCCACTTGGGGAGTGAACCTGCAGAGGAAGACCCCCGCTCCCCGCTCCACCTCTGCTTCTCTATAACTCTGCCTTTCAAGTAAAAATAAATCTTTTTAAAAATTTTTTTATTTTTATTTTTTTGACAGGCAGAGTTAGAGAGAGACAGAGAGAAAGGTCTTCCTTTTCTGTTGGTTCACCCTCCAAGTGGCCGCTACAGCCGGTGAGCTGCACCAATCCGAAGCCAGGAGCCAGGCGCTTCCTCCTGGTCTCCCATGCGGGTGCAGGGCCCAAGCACTTGGGCCATCCTCCACTGCCTTTCCGGGCCACAGCAGAGAGCTGGACTGGAAGAGGAGCAACCGGGACAGAATGTGTTGCCCCAACTGGGAATAGAACCTGGGGTGCTGGCACCGCAGGTGGAGGATTAGCCAAGTGAGCCGCAGCGCTGACCAAAATAAATATATCTGCCGGCGCCGCGGCTCACTAGGCTAATCCTCCGCCTTGCGGCGCCGGCACACCGGGTTCTAGTCCCGGTCGGGGCACCGATCCTGTCCCGGTTGCCCCTCTTCCAGGCCAGCTCTCTGCTGTGGCCAGGGAGTGCAGTGGAGGATGGCCCAAGTGCTTGGGTGCTGCACCCCATGGGAGACCAGGAGAAGCACCTGGCTCCTGCCATCGGATCAGTGTGGTGCGCCGGCCGCAGCGCGCTACCGCGGCGGCCATTGGAGGGTGAACCAACGGCAAAGGAAGACCTTTCTCTCTCTCTCTCTCTCTCACTGTCCACTCTGCCTGTCAAAAAAAATATATATATATCTTAAAAAAAACCCTACTCATCTATAAGTGAGGATGTTGAATAAAGATTGACCCTTAGTATCCCTTCAACACTAACACTATGTAAACTAATAAGGTTAATATACAGGATTATGATTTCTGCCGCATGAGTTTTCCACAGATTGGTTCCTAATGGTGTCAGCTTCTTGCTGTAATGAATGTGTTCTGATGCTTTTTCATCATTTGCAGGCAGGGAGATGGTCAGATATGCATTGGAGTCAACTAGCATTAGTGTACAACATCCAGTTCTTCACTGCTTTGTCATTCTTGCTGACTTGGGTCCAGCTCCCTCTTTTAGTCATGGATAAGAAATGCTGCCTCCAACCTCATGGATTGAAAACACCAGAGAGCAATTTAATTTTTGTTTAAGATTTATTTTATTAATTTGAAAGTCAGAGTTACACCGAGAGAAAAGAGGCAGAGAGAGAGAGAGGAGGGGGAGAAGGGAGGGGGAGGGGAGAGGGATGAGGGATGAGGGAGAGGGGAGAGGGAGAGGGGAGGAAGAGAGGGAAAAGGGGAGGGGGAGGGAGAGAGGGGAGAAGGGAGAGGGGAGGAAGAGAAGAGAGAGGGGAGAGGGTCTTCCATCCACTGGTTCACTCCCTAATTGGCTGCAATGGCCAGAACTGCGCTGATTTGAAGCCAGGAGCAAGGAGCCTCCTCCAGGCCTCCCACACGGGTGCAGGGGCCCAAGGACTTGGGCCATCTTCTAGTGTTTTCTCAGGCCACAGCAGAGAGCTGGATTGGAAGTGGAGTAGCCAGAACTCGAACTGGCACCCATATGGGATGCTGGTACTGCAGGCAATAGTTTTACCCATTACGCCATGGGGCTGGCCCTGAGCAGTTTACTTTGACAGTAGCAAATAAGATCTATTAAACTTTTTGTTTTATGTCTCAAAGTATGCATTTATTCCAACGAATTCAATAAATCAAAATTTCATACAGTATTTTATTAATAATCTAATAAACACTTATTAATGATTTATTATATACTGGGTATTACTAGGAATTTCATGATGAGACTCATTATTTGTTACTTTCACAGTATCTAGAAATACAGGGGAAGCTTGATAGGCAAGACATAGGAAAATCGAGAACTATTTAAATGTGTTTATTCATATATACATAGTAAGCACCCCCCAACTCAGAATATGATTTGCAAAGACAGAGTCAGTTAAAGAAATAAATACATTTATCTGAGGTTTTAAAATATAATAATTCATAAAATAGTGATATCCAGCATTTAATGAGCTCTTTCTTCATACTCATACTTACTTTACACTTTTTTAAAATTCAGCACAAGTGTTATTAGTATTTCCTCTTTACATACTAGGGAACCAAAGTGTACAAAGGCTAAGTAGTTTGCACAGGACCAAGAACATGGTCAGATGTGGAGCTGGAATGTGAAGCTGGATCTATTTTACTGCCTACTGCGTCAGCCAGGTTCTGATATTCTTCTGTGTCCTGATATAATAACATCTGCAAAAGTAGGTAATCAACTGAAGTATGTATAGCTTTTTGTGGCTTAGAAGCTTCCCCTCAGGTTGGAGCCATTCTCCCTGTTTTTAGAGGCGAAGAAACAGAGGCTCAGAGATAGTTAAATCACAGACTATTCACTCACTCAGCAGTATGCAGAGTACCACAGCATCAAGATCACAGGAAACATGTAAACTTTTAATTCTGCTTTTGCTATTTTACTGGGTGTATGGCACTGATGTAGGCTCACTACACTTCAATTTCCTTCTCTGCATTGGAGTGGAATTATCTGCTCACAGAGCTGTAGTGAGAATTAAATGAGCTAATTCAGGTAAAACATTATGCAAACATGCTTTTAAAAATTAATTCATTTGCCAGGCAGGAAAATAAAGGGTGGGCAGAGAAGGAACAGTCTCACCTGCTCGTTTCCTTCCCAAAATGCCAGGGCTTAGCTGCGTTCCTGCTACCCACATGGGGCTCCTCGATGGTGTTCCAAGCTCCTAGCTTGAACACAATATTTGTAACATAGCTGTGTTGAACAGAAGCGGTGGATGATATTTTTATCACACTATTAGTTCTTTTTAGCCTGTTTTGGGCATTGTGATGGGTGCTGGTGATAACAGTAAAAGATGCAGTTTAGTACACATGCATAAATATTCACAGCTAATAAGTAGAAGAAACACGTTTTCTGTTTCTTAAGCCTTAACCCGTGTAAATTTTAAATGCATTAATCTCTTTGCAGTAAAGTGAGAAGTTAAAATGAATGCAAATACATAAAATCTTATTAAGCAAACGCTAATGTCTTATCAGTTATTCAAAGTGAAAAGGCTTTTCGTGGGTTTGAGGCAGAATCCTTTTCTCTTAAGGTAGATGCCCTTCTAATCTCCAGTGCAAGAACCTGATTGTAGGGGACCTTAGTCGCTCTGTGGCAGGTTGATGCTTTTCTTGCAGAGTCATCACGGATTTAGAATTTTCTTAGGCAGATGTTGAAATCTAGATAGCAAAATTTATCAATGATGTATTGCAAAGGCTCTTCATCTTGAATAAGATACCATATTGCAAACTGTCTTGTTTAACAGGCTTAGAGAGTAGTTATGGTTTCCATAGAAACAAGACTAAATCTTTCCTTTAATACAATCCCAGAGGTCTCAGTAGACCTGCAAAATATGCCATGAACTGTCAAAACACTGCTTCTGCTGACATACGGAGAGCAGCATTTGTTTCTCCGTCAAGCTGTCCTTGTGTGGCACGAAGCACTGGAAATTTTAGTTAAGATTCTGATTTTAACAAAGAAAATGCATACTCCTAAAATGTTCTAGATCACTCTTTCACTTCAGTGTTCAAAAGACCAGTAACTCAAAGAGTTAAGTCCATGGTGTGCATGCAACTTTTATTAGATGAGTCCTAAAATGCAAACTCACCTGCTACAGTCTCTTCATAGTTGACTTGTCATTTCATAGTAATTACACTTTATCCTCAAGCTACAAGCTAGGTCATGCATTCAGTTTTCATTTGCTGGAAGGTGACAGCAAATCCCTGGGAATTTTAACCATGGAACTGCCAGAAAGCTCTTGAACTCAGCTAATCTATAATCCTTTTATGGTAAATAAGGATAAAAATATTGGTTAATCCTTCTACAGGAAAGCTGTGAGATATATTTGTACAGGAAATTAGTTGCAAGAAGTAAAAATCAAGTTTCAGTATTCTGTTTGTAAACTTACAAGGAGAGGATAATCAGTTGGAAGTGGTCAATTAGTATGGAATAATGATAATTCCTGAAGATGTGCTAATAAGATGTGTTAAGACCAGGACTAAATGGCAGCCTATGGATGCATAAGGCAAGCAGGAGATAATTAACTACTAAGAAAACAATATATGATATATATATATACATATATATATATAATTTTCCAAGGTGTATTATGTAATAGCTAATTCTGGAATAGGTCTGTGACTGGTGTGCAACTTAATAACCTATACCCTTAGGGCCGGTGTGGTGGTGTAGTGGGTTAAGCTGCCACCTTCAGTGCTGGCATCCCATATGGGCGCCGGTTTGAGACTCAGCTGCTCCACTTCAAATCCAGCTCTCTACTATGGCCTGGGAAGGCAGTAGAAGATGGCCCAAGTCCTTGGGCCCCTGTACCCATGTGGGAGACTAGGAAGAAGCACCTGACTCCTGGCTTCGGATCGGTGCAGCTCCGAACATTGTGGCCAGTTGGAAGACCTCTCTCTCTGTCTCTCCTCTTGTAACTCTGACTTTCAAATAAATAAATAAAACTTAAAAAAAAAATCTATACTCTTTACTACTATTTTTTCTCTTCACCTTTCTTCTCTAAACAGCTCCTCACTAGTGTCCTATTCAGTGTTATTAGTTCCTTTTCTTTTGTTCATAAAAGTAGCACATACTTATTGCAAAAGGAATTAACAAAATTCAGTACATTACAAAGAATAAAACATTATTCAACCCTAATCCCATTTCTTAGAGACACCCATTATTACCATTTTATTGTGCAGTTCCTCAGATTTTGTGCATATGTATCCCTATAAATAGTAAATTGTTAGAAGATAAAAACAATGATCATAGTCTTCCATTTTGTGACTGTTTTTCACTTAATATCTAAATTTTTATATCAATAAGGATTTATATATTTCATAAATGAATATTGGTCTATTTATCCAATAATTTATTTTACAAGTAACTATTGAGTGCCTGCGCAACGTTAGGTTTTGGGCTGACCTGAACGAGAAGAAAAAGTTTTTGAGTCTGATGTGTTGTAGTGGGTTAAGTCGCCCACCTGCAATGCCAGCATCCCACATGAGCACTAGTTCAAGACCCAGCTGCTCTACTTTTAGTGCAGCTCCCTGCTAATGTACCTGAGAAGGCAATGTAAGATGACGCAAGTGCTTGGGCCCCTGCTAATCACATGGGAGACCCAGATGAAGCTCCTGGCTTTGGCCTGGTCAAGCGCTGGCTGTTGTAGCCATTTGGGTAATGAGCAAACAGATGGAAGATTCTCTCCTCTCTCTTTCAATTAAATAAATAGATCTTTAAAAAATGAAAAATTTCTAACAATCCTCAATATTTTTATTAACAGTAAGGGCGTTCAACATTCCTAAGTGGACTTTTGGTTTTTGCTTGAATACTGGCAAAGGAATTAGGGAGAGGATAACATTAGTTTGGAAAATTCTGTAAATATTTAGGATAAAAAGCCAAACTTAATGATCTATAAACTTATGCTGTAATTCAGAATGTTGAAATAAAATTCAATTTTTCTATATCCATTACAATGGTAATAGCACTAAGAAAGTGAGTTTAGTGTAAATGCATTCCATGTACTATAATTTTAATTCTCAAAATAGCCTCATGAAGTTGATGAAGTTAATTCCCATATTATGGATGGGGAAAATGATGTACAGAATGTTCAGTAAATTGTCTAAGATCACAAAATAAATAAATAGACTGAAATTTGAATGTGGCAACTTCACTCTTGAACTGTTACCCTAAACTGCTACTTGTTAATACTCAACTTAGCATGTTATTATATTATTGAGGCATTTTGTGTGTTGTAATTATTTTTATGTCTGAGTATTTTTTATTTTTATCTGAGTGTAGGCTTCCTCAGGGCAAAGACCAAGTTATTAATTTTGGTGTGATTTGAAGCGTGGCTGGTTTATAAGCAGTATCTAGCAATGCTCTCAAGAATGAATGAATAAATGAACACCTGAATGAATGTTATTTTGGGAATGTAACACCTCTTAAAAGAAGGAAAGACTGTGTTGGGAAACAGGTGACTCGTGATGTGGATGTCTATTATCTACATCTTTGATGAAAAGCTTATATTTGAAAATATTCATATATATAATTTTTTACTGGCTGAAGTTTTACTTTTCATCCTGAGGGTTTTTATTTAGGATCAACTTGAGAGAACAGTTTAGAAGTTAGAGCAGGAGACCTAGCTCCTGAATGATATCAAATGACTTTCTTTGCAGACTTGGGCTTTTGTGCAGGGATGGCAGGATTGACCACTGAGACTACGAGCTGTTAAATTGGTTCTGTGCAAACCTGTGAGATCAGTAGTTCTCCACAGACTTGATAGGACCCTATCAGAAATACTTGAGGGAGGATTTAGTTGCTATTGGCCTTGCAGAGATCTGAGCGAGGGATGTTAGGCTGTCTGCACTGTGTGAAAGAGGTTATACAGCAAAGATTTTTCATGTCACAAGTGACTTTAAATATAAAAACAAGTTTTAATTATAAATTCTTTGTAGTTCGCCTTTAAGTTATGGATTTACAAGGATTATCCTTTTTCATATTAAATTAGTTCTTAACAAATTCCATGTACTTTATAGGTACAGTTTTAATTATCTTTGAATTTTATGTATGGAGAGTGCAAGGGGCTTTACAAATGTTTGATTTAGAAGGGGAGTAGTGATTCTCCAAGCATTGAGAACCCTCAATGGGATCACACATGTTAGGAAATAGAGTGTTGCTGGATGACAGCAGGTTTCATTTCATTTCATATGGAAACTGAATTCCATATGAAATTTAGGAGGTTGAAAAGTTTCATGAATAACCACTGTGCATTCTTGAATAAGCACTTTGGGATATGTAGAGTCTCACAGATATTTTCTGCCTTTCCTTAGTTCCATTGGACACTTCTCTGCTTTATGTCTGACAGGATCAGAACTTTGCTTGATAAAGAGAAATCTAACAGTGAGATACTGAATAATTTCAGATTAGAAAAATCACACCTCACAGATTGGGTCACTCATTTTAGAGGTGGCAATAAAATGATGCCTACCACATTTTCTCTTACTTACACATTTTCCCGGCCGGCGCCGCGGCTCACTAGGCTAATCCTCCACCTGCGGCGCCAGCACCCTGGATTCTAGTCCCAATCGGGGCGCCGGATTCTGTCCCAGTTGCCCCTCTTCCAGGCCAGCTCTCTGCTGTGGCCTGGGAAGGCAGTAGAGGATGGCCCAAGTGCTTGGGCCCTGCACCTCATGGGAGACCAGGAGAAGCACCTGGCTCCTGCCTTCAGATCAGCGCGGTGCACCAGCTGCAGTGCGCCTGCCGCAGCGGCCATTGTGGGGTTAACCAATGGAAAAGGAAGGCCTTTCTATCTCTCTCTCTCTTACTGTCCACTGTCCACCTGAGGATTATGTGGGGAAGAAAGTTGAGCCAAGCAATTGATCAGTCTTGGCTCAGCATTTTACTTTCTCAAATTCCCCTGGAAGATAAATGCAAGCTGTTTTTTTTAAAACCTTTATTTCCAGGTTAACTTCTCCTTGGAGCCCAAATCCTTGTGGTCTTGAAATATAAAATTGTATAGCTAGTGATTTCAGGATATTAACTATTATCTTTTCAGAGTAGATTTTTTGTTTTTTTGACAGATAGAGTTAGAGAGAGAGACAGAGATAAAGGTCTTCCTTTTCCATTGTTTACCCCCCAAAAGGCCTCTATGGCTGGTGCACTGTGGCCCGTGCGCTGTGCCGATCCAAAGCCAGGAGCCAGGTGCTTCCTCCTGGTCTCCCATGCGGGTGCAGGGCCCAAGCACTCGGGCCATCCTCCACTGCCTTCCCGGGCCACAGCAAAGAGCTGTACTGGAAGAGGAGCAACCGGGACACAATCCAGCACCCCAACTGGGACTAAAACCCGGTGTGCCAGCGCCGCAGGTGGAGGGTTAGCCAAGTGAGCTACGGCGCCAGCCCAGAATAGATTTCAAAAACCATTCTCATCTTTAAAAACTAAGTCTAAGCTTTGGCTTACGGCACCCCGCCTCTTCTCCCCCAAAACAATCTGAAACCTTATTCATGGAGGAAAAGTGGGTAGATAACAACTGAATTCTAATTTAATCCTCAGTACTTGATAGTTTCAATAAGCTCAGTGTCAATGTTTTAATGAGGAAGCTAGGAAAACCTCGCTTGCATTAGTGATTAAATTTCTAAACCACATTTCTACCTGCACAAGGAGATTTCTAACTGATCTGTTTACGTTTGGTTGACTTTTGCCTTCCCATGTTTGCCAGAAGGTAAACCTTGTAAAACAAACATGTTCCTGTGAATGATTGTGGTGGTGTTTGTTTTAGCAAACACAAACACAAATGCAAAAGCAAAACAAAACCTAAATTCCCCTGTGGGGATGCAAGTGATAAGAATGAGGCAAAAGGTGGAGAAGGCAGACTGGAAGTTCCCTCTATTGAACTGGGGATGTCATATTATGTGAGGTTCATGTTTCTAATGACCTTTTCTATTATTTTTAAAATTGTATTTATTTATTTGAGAGGCAGAGTTACAGAGAGAAGAAGTGACAGAGAGAAAGGTCTTCCACCCGCTAGTTCACTCTCCAAATGATTACAATGCTGGAGCTGGGCTGATATGAAGCTAGGAGGTTCTTCCAGGTCTGCCATGTGGATGCAGGGGCCCAAGCACTTGGACTATCTTTCACTGCTTTCCTGGGCCATAAGCAGAGAACTGGATCAGAAGTGGAGCAGCTGGAACATGAACTGGCACCCATATGGAATGCTGGCACCACAGACTGAGGCCTAGCCCAGCCACAGTGCCGCCCCCTTTTGTAATTTAAAAGAAAAAAAAAAATAAAGCATCCCAATACCCTAAGACAACTCAGACTGAGTAGAGTAGCCACTGACATCCACCTAGTTCCTGGTTTATATCAGTGGACCAAAAATTCTCTCATAAGGAAAGGTCTTTTTTTTTTTTTAAAGATTTATATATTTATTTGAAAGTCAGTGTTACACATAGAAAGGAGAGGCAGAGAGAGAGAGAGGTCTTCCGTCCGATGGTTCATCCCCAGATGGCTGCAACAGCAGGAGCTGCATCGATGCGAAGTCAGGAGCCAGGAGCTTCTTCTGGATCTCCCACACGTGTGCAGGGGCCCAAGGACTTGGGCCACCTTCTACTGCTTTTCCAGGCCATAGCAGAGAGCTGGATTGGAAGAGGAACAGCCAGGACTAGAACTGGCGCCCATATGGGATGTCGGCGCTTCAAGCCAGGGCATTAGCCCGCTGTGCCACAGTGCTGTCCTCAAGGAAAGGTCTTAAAAGCTCAAGGTGTTATCCAAAAGAAGGAAAATAACAATACATTAAAATCCATCCAGCTGGGGCTGGCATTGTGATGCAGTGGGTTGAGCCCCCACCTGTGACTCCAGCATCCCGTGTCTGACCACTGCCTCTGATCCAGCTCTCTGCTAATGCATCTATGAAAGCAGCATGTGAATGGCCCAACTGCTTGGCCCCTGACACCCATGAAGGAGACCGGAGTGGAATTCTGGATTCCTGACTTTGGCCTGGCCTAGCCCTGGCCATTACTGCCAATTAGGGAGTGAACCAGTGGGTTGAAGGTCTTTCTTTATCTGTCTCTCCCTCTCTCTCTTTCAAATAAATAAAATAAATCTTTAAAAGAATCCATTTAATTTGTGATGAGATTAACTGTCATCTCGAGAGAAGAGGCATTGAAGGTGAAAGGAGGGGGATGAGGAAAGGTTCAGAGGTGAACTTCCCTGGGGAGGGCCCTGGCTGTTGTTGGTGAGCAGTTTGGAAGGCAGTCATCAAACGACCAACAAAATGGTCATGGAGGGGGGCTGAGCGGTGAACTTCTGCCGTTCCAGGGCCCAGCACAGTGCGTGGTACATATGAACCAATACCACAAGGGGCTAGTGCTGTGGCTTAGTAGGTTAAGCCTCTGCCTGCAGCCAGCATCCCATATGGGTGCTGGTTCGAGTCCTGTCCTCTCCTCTTCTGATCCAGCTCCATGCTAATAGAAGAACAAGGAAAATGGCCCAAGTGCTTGGGCCCTGCACCCAACTGGGAGATCTGGATGAAGCTCCTGGCTCCTGGCTTCAGATTGGCCCAGCTCTGGCCATTGTGGCCTTTTGGGGAGTGAACCAATGAATGGAAGACCTCTCTCTGTCTGTCTGTTTCTCTCCCCACCCCGCCTCTCTCCCCACCCCCTCTTTGTATGCATCTTGGCCTCTCAAATAAATAAATATTTTAAAAAAACAGATTAATTTCTTTTCTTCCTTCACACCCCACATGCTGTAACTCTAATCTAGGCCTGCTTCAGCAGCTCCCTGGTTTTGTGTGTATGTGTGTGTATGGGCGGAGATATCATTCTTCCTTCCATCTTGCCCTCTCCTTCCAAAGTTTTTGTTTCAGGTCCATAGAAGCACATTATTCTTAATGATTAAGGCACTGAGATCCCCACATATGACATAGAACCTGATTTTACATTAAATTGTCCTGAATATTGTCAGATTATTTTATCTCGCGCCATCTAATCTTACAAATAGTGTTAAGGTTGAAGCAAGGGTATAAAAAGAAGCTATTTTTATGGATTTTCTATGGCGATTGGACTGTGTTTTGGTGGACTACTTGCCCTTCTGAGCTAATTTCAGTTCTGCTAAGAATTTCCTTATTTGGATTATTGTTGCAAGCATTCTTGCTTCAAAGGGGGCACTGATATCTCAATGCCTCTTGCTTGTTATGAACAAAGCTCCTAAATGGCTAAGTGAGGTCGGTGTCCACACTCATGGTATAAATTGTTGGAGATGACAGAAGTGGAATAGAGTTAAAAATGACATCTTTGCAGGCATTTCCACTCTGTATTTCCTTTCCCTCTCTCTCTCTCTCTTTTTTTTTCAGTATAGCTTTGGAACATTGCTTTTCCAAGTTGCTTGTAACCCTGGAAATAACTTCTCAAGGACTCTGGGATCTGCTACTTTGATCACTTATCTGAATGTTCTATGCTCTCTTTTCATAGACTACTTATTCCTGTCTGTCCCTGCTCATGGTTTAGTCACAGGGGAATGTAAAATGCCTCATGGAGACTCCAGCTCAAAGATTAAGTTGAAGATGAAATTTTCCTCATGTCAGAGATGTGGAAGCCATGGAGATCCCTGGATATTACTACTACATTATCCCTGACTTATGCAAATCAGAGTTTTTATTTAAGCACTCTATACTTAAACTTTTGAGAACTATCTTTTTTTAAAAGCTAGAAAACTTTTATTTAAAGTATACAAACATCATGCATTTCGTATTTACAACTTGAGCATAGTGATTCTTTCCACCCTAACCTCCCTCCTGCCCACACTCCCACCCTTTGTTCTCCTCCCTCTCCTATTCCCATTCTTATTTTTTGCAAAGATCTATTTTCAATTAACTTTATACACATAAGATTTACCCTACCTAAGTGAAGAGTCCAACAAACAGTATGAAAAAAAAAACTGTTCCTCAACAGTTGAGACAGGGCTGTTCAAAATCATCGCATCTCAAAGTGTCAATTTCACTTCTATAGATTATGTTTTAGGTGCTCTACTAGTTACCACAGGTCAGGGAGAACGTATGGTATTTGTCTTTTTGTGACTAGATTATTTCACTAAGTATGATTTCCAGTTGCATCCATTTTGTTGTAAATGACAGGATTTTGTTTTATTTTTACTGCTGTGTAGTATCCATGGTTTACATATACCATAATTTCTCACCCAGTCTACCATTGACAGATTTGGGTTGATACCATAACTTAGCTGTTGTGAATTGAGCTGCTATAAACAGAGGTACAAATAACTGTTTCATATGCTCATTTAGTTTGTCCTTTTGGAACTAGCTTATTTCACTAACTATGATGTTGTCCAGATTCATCCATTTTATTGTAAACAACAGGATTTCATCTTTTTTACCACTGTGTAGTATTCCATGGTGTAAAATATCTATAATTTCTTTATCCAATCTACAGTTGATGGCCATTTGGGTTGATTTCATATCTTAGTTATTGTGAATTGAGCTGCAGTAAACATGGGAGTAGAGATAACTCTTTTATTTGCTGATTTAATTTCCCTTGGGTAAATTCCCAGGAGTGGGATGACTGGATCATATGGTAGATCTATATTCAGATTTCTGAGGTATCTTCATACTGTCTTCCACAGTGGCTTTACCAGTTGCATTCCCACCAACAATGGATTAGGGTACCTCTTCCACACGTCCTCATCAACATTTGTTGATTGTTAATTTCTGCATGAAAGCCATTCTAACTGGAGTGAGGTAAAACCTCATTATGGTTTTGATTTGCATTTCCATGATGGCTAGTGATCCTGAGCATTTTTTCATGTGTCTGTTGGCCATTTTAATTTCCTCTTTTGAAAAATGTCTATTTATATCCTTTGCCCATTTCTTAACTGAGTATTTTGTTTTGTTGTCTGTTGAATTTCTTGATCTCTCTATATAGATTCTGCTATTAATCTTTTACCATTTTCATAGTTTTCAAATAATTTCTCCCATTCTTTTGGTTGTCTCTTCTCTTTGCTCAGTATTTCTTTCACAGTGCAGAGGCTTCTCAATTTGATATAATTCCATTTGTCAATTTTGGCTTTGATTGCCCGTGCTTCTGGGGTCTTTTCCAAGAACTCTTTGACTATGCCAATGTCTTTCAGGGTTTCCCCAATGTTCTCTAATAATTTCATGTATCAGATGATAGGTTTAGGTCTTTAATACATTTTGAGTAGATTTTTATATAAAGTTAAGGCTTCATACTTCTGCATGTGGAGATTCAGTTTTTCCAGGACCATTTGTTGAAGAGACTGTCCTTGCTCCAGGAATTTATTTTAGCTCTGTTATCAAAGATAAGTTGGTTTTGGATGCATGGGTTGCTATCTGGCATTTCTACTCTGGTCCATGGGTCTATTCATCTGTTTTTCTACCAGTACCAGGCAGTTTTGATTATAACTGCCTTGTTGTACATCTTGAAATCTGGTATTGAGATGCCTCCGGCTTTGTTTTTGTTGAATAATATTGCTTTATCTATCAGGGTCTCCTGTATTTCCATATGAATTTCAGCATTATTTTTTCTGTATCTGTGAAGAATGTCCTTGGTATTTTGATTGGGATCACATTGAATATGTAAATTGCTTTCAGTAGTATGGGCATTTGGATGATATTGATTCTTCCAAACCATGAACATGGAAGATTTTTTCATTTTTTGTGTCTTTTACTCCTTTCTTTGTTGAATTTTCATTGATGTCACGTACAGATTTCTTTCGTTCATGAATTTACTTTTGATTACATCAAAGTATTCCTGTGATCAGTTCTTTGAATTGTGTTTGTGGCATTTTGCCAGCCTCTTTATCTTCACTTTCTAGTATTGAAGTGTTGTGTTCTTTGGGGGTGTTATGTTGTCTTCCTTATTCTTGTTTCTTGAGTTGCTGCAATTTTTATTAGGCATTTGTGGTGATACTTGTTAATTTTTTTTCATGTGATGGCTTTTATCTTTGGACTATGCCTCTGTGGCTTAGTGGAGTGTCTGCTCTTTCAGTGAATACTCAGAGGCGTGTACTGGGGATGCTCTGGGAGCTCTGCTCATTGCTCCAGGGTGCAGGGAGTGTTCAAGGTAACACTCAAGTTGGTAATGGTAAATTTCTCCCTCTTTTTTGTTATCAGACGGGATAAAAATGCTATGTTGGCATATTCTCATGCTCCCCTCCTCCCTCAAAGGAAACCAACACCTGAGTGCTAGCCCCAGTGGGTACAATTTTATCCCTGCTGCCACAAGAACCACACAAAGGATCTGTTCAGTCCTTGGTGTGAACTTGGATCCTGCAGTAGTGAGCTTCACCAGGGAATCAGGGATCCCTGAGCATGTGGAGCCACTGACAGTGACTGCCCAAAGTCCCAGCCACACCCTGTGCCCTCCCACATAGCCACAATGTTTTCACAGTCCTGGTACACAAGGCTTCCGCAGTTATGAACACCCAGCTCCCTATAAGTACTCCCAGCTAAATTTAAGCATCTCCTCTGGACTGGTTGCTGTGTATGAGGACACATTCTGGTGCAGCTATTATGCATATCAAAAATGGCACACACCTTCTCTCAGCTGGTTATAGGACACTGGTGCTGAGTGGTCAGGGAGAGAGAAACATGCCTCTGTTTTTCTCCCTCTAGGTTGGCAAGTACACTGTCCCCCACAGGGCTCCAAGCTGGGCCCATGCCTGGCTCTTCCCACAGCTTTATTGCCAGTGTCTTGGGCTATTGCAGTCTGATCTCACCTCACTCCAAAGCTCGTGCTGAGGCTCTCAGCTGCTGGGTTCCCAAGCTGTGCACATCCACCCTCCATATAGGTCCACAATGTCCCCCTCAGCTTGCATGGAGCTTCCTCTGCTGTTTTCTCCCTAACCCCTCCTTGAGATTGCACTCCACTTTTTAAAAACTGTCCTCCCCTATACTGGTTTTGTGATACCTCTGGCTTTGTTTTTGTTGTATAAGATTACTTTAGTTATTTGAGGTATCCTGTGTTTCCATATGAGTTTTAGGATTGCGTTTTCAGATTGGAAAAGAATGTCCTTGGTATTTTGATTGGGATCATATTGAAGATGTAAATTGCTTTCAGTAGTTTGGAAATTTGATAATATTGATTCTTTTAATCAGTGAACATGGAAGATTTTTCCATTTTTGTGTGTCTTCTTCTTTTTCTTTCTTTAATGTTTTTAAATTTGATTGTAGGGATCTTTGACATCCTTAGTTAGATTTATCCCAACATATTTAATTTTTTATAGCTATATTGAATGGGATTGATCTTAGAAGTTTTTTCTATTCCCCATTATTTTCTGTGTATACAAAGGCTATTGATTTTTGTGTTTGAATTTTCTATCCTGTCACTTTACCAAACTCTTTTTTTTTAAAAAAAGATTTATTTATTTATTTGAAAGGCATAGTTACAGAGAGGCAGAAGCAGAGAGACACACACACACACACACACACAAAGGTCAGTCTTCCATCTTCTAGTTCACTCCCCAGATGGCCACAACAGTAGGAGCTATGCTAATTCTAAGCCAGGAGCCACGAGCTTCTTCTGGGTCTTCCACATAGGTGCAGGGCCCCAAGGACTTAGCCATCCTCTGCCACTTTGCTTTGCCAGGCCATAGCAGAGAGCTAGATTGGAAATGGGATGCCGGCACTAAAACTACAGTTTTACCCACTATGCCACAGCACTGGCCCCTACCAAACTCTTTTATGAGTTCCAATAGTCTATCAGTGGAGTCTTTTAGATCCTCCTTATATAGAATCATGTCATCTGCAAATAGGGATAGTTTGACTTCCTCCTTCCCAATTTGTATCTCTTTGATTTCTTTTTCTTGCCTAATTCCTCTGGCTAAAACTTCCAGGACTATATAGAATAGTAGTGGTGAATGTGGGCATCCTTGTCTAGTTCCGGATCTTAGTTGGAATACTTCCAACTGGATAATAAAAAGTTCGGTAATGGCAAACACACTTTTTCTTTTTGATGTGGGATATTCTCTGGCTCAGCCAAGCTATTGGTTCTTGGGCCTTCAGACTGCGGACTTAAATTGGCATCCTCCCCACTGCCCATTCTCTGACTTACTAGTTGGTACTGAATTATATCACCAGCTTTTCTGTGTCTCTAGCTATAGATGGTAGGTAGTTGAACTTCCTGGTCTTCGTAGTCAAATGAACTAATTCCCTTAATAAATCTCTGATTATTTATCTACACTGTGAGTTCTGTTTTCTTGAAGAACTCTGATATATGAAAATGGAGACAACACATACCAAAATGCATGGTAGCAAAAGCAGTTCCAAGAGGGAAGTTTATAGCTGTAAACATCTATATTAAAAAAGAGAAAGATCTCAAATAAACACTGTAACATCACACCTGAAGGAACTAGACAAGGAAGAACAAGTTAAACCCAAAATTAGCAGAAGGAAGGCAGAAATAATAATCAATGCTGAAACAAATAAAATATGGAGATGAATATCATAGAAAGCATTAGTAAACTAAGAATTGATTTTTTTTGAAGATTGTGAAAAATTTTGTCAATTTTGTTTAAGAAAAAAATACCCAAATAAGATCATAAATGAAAGAGGAAACATTACAATGGTACCAAAGAAACATAAAGGCTCATAAGAGACTATTGTGAACAATTATGTGTCAACAAACTGGTCAGCTAGAAGAAATGGATAAATGCCTGGAAAGATAAAATTTGTGACAGAATTGACTAATAGTGAATAATTAGATTGAATTAATCCTGAAAAATTCCCAACAAAGAAAAACCCAGGACCTGATTTCATTGGTGAATCCGCCAAACATAAAAAATTAATGCTAGTCCTCTTCAACGCTCCCAAATATTGAAGAGAAAGGAACTCTTTGAAACTCATTTCATGAGGACAGTATTGCCTCAGCATCAAAGTCAAATAAGGGCACTACAATAAAAGAATGATTTCCAGACCAATGTCCTTTATAATTATAGATTCACAAAACTCCAACTAAATACTAACAAATCAAGTTAAACAGTACATTCAAAGAATTATAAACCATGATCAAGTCATATTTTCTCCTGGGATGCAAGAATGATTCAATACACACAAATCAATGTGACACATCACATTAACAAGATGAAGGATAAAAATATCATGTGATCATCTTAGTAGATGCAGAAAGAACATTTGGCAAAATTTAGCATCTTTTCATGATTTGAAACACTCAAATTAGGCACAGAAGGGATGAATCTCAATATATGAAGGCTGTCTATGACAAGCCAATAGCTCACACACTAAAAGAGTAAATCTGAAGGCTTTTCCTCCAAGGTCAAGAATAGGGGCAGGCATGTGCCACAGTGGTTAAATTGCTACTTAGGATACCTGCATCCCACATTGGAGTGCCTGGTTTTAGTCCTGGCTATTCTATTTTTGATCCATTTTCCTGCTAATGCTCTTCCTGGGAGGTACCAGATGATGGCTCAGGTATCTCAGCCCCTACTACCTACATGGCAGACCCAAATTGAATTCTGAGCTCTGAATTTTTTTTTTTGTCCTAGTTCAGCTTTTACTATTGTGGGCATATGGAGGAGTAAACCAGTAGGTGAAATCTCTGTCCCTATGTCTCTCTGTCTCTATCTTTCATATAAAGTGGAAATCTATTTAAGGATTTTTAAGAACAGGAATAAGATAACAACGCCCTTTCTTATCACTTGAATTCAGCATAGTACTAGCAGTCCTAGTCAGAGCAATTATACAAAAATGTCTCCAAACTGGAAAAGAAGTAAAATTCCCTGTGTGCCGATGACATGATCTTGTATATGGAACATCCTAAATATTCCACCAAAAATTGCTAGTAGAAATGAACTAATTGAATGAAGTTGTAAGATACATCAAAATTCAAAAATCAATTTTTTTTGACAGGCGGAATTATAGACAGTAAGAGAGAGAGAGAGACAGAGAGAAAAGTCCACTCCCCAAATGGCTGCTACTGCCGGTGCTGCGCTGATCCGAAGCCAGGAGCCATGTGCTTCTTCCTGGTCTCCCATACAGGTGCAGGAGTCCAAACACTTGGGTTATCCTCCACAGCCCTCCCAGCCACAGCAGAGAGCTGGACTGGAATAGGAGCAACCAGGAGCAGAACCCAGTGCCCATGTGGGATGCCGGTGCTGCAGGTGGAGGATTAACCAAAGGAGCCACGGTGCCAGCTCCTATTTTTCTATGCATTGACAACCAATTCTTAGAGACAGAAATTAATATAACAGTCCATTTACAGTAGAATAAAATATTTAGGATAAATTTGACCAGGAAGTTATAGACTTATATACTGAAAACTATAATACATTTATGAAAGAAACTGAAGAAGACACAAATAAAGAAAGATACCCCATGTTCATGGATTAGAAGAATTAAAATGTCCTGGTACTCAGAATGATCTATAAATTCAATACAACTCCAATAAAAATAATTACATTGTGTGTGTGTGTGTGTGTTGCAGAGAGGGAAAGAAACAGAGAGCAAGAGATCCTATCCAAAGGCTGTTGATTTTTGTATGTTGATTTTATATCCTGCTACTATACCAAACTCTTCTATGTGTTCCAACAGTCTCTCTCTTTTTAAAAAAGATTTATTTATTTATTTGAAAGGCAGAGTTACACACACAGAGAGAATGAGAAGCAGAGAGAGAGGTCTTCCATCCACTGGTTCACTCCCCAATTTGCCACACGTCTGGAGCTACACCAATCCGAAGCCAGGAGCCAGGAGCCAGGAGATAGGAGCCAGGAGCTTCTTCCAGGTCTCCCACGTAGGTGCAGGGGCCCAAAAACTTGGGCCATCTTCTACTGCTTTCCCAGGCCATAGTAGAGAGCTGGATTGGAATTGGAGCAACTGGGACTTGAACTGGCACCCATATGGGATGCTGGCATGGCAGGAACTGGATTTACCTACTATGCCACAGTGCCAGCCCCCCAGTAGTCTCTTGGTGGAGTCTTTTGGATCCCCTGTATGTAGAATCATGTCGTCTGCGAATAGAGATAGTTTGACTTCTTCCTTCCCAATTTGTATCCCTTTGATTTCTTTTTTCTTGCCAAATGGCTCTGGCTAAAACTTCCAGGATTATATTCAATAGTAATGGTGAGAGTGGGCGTCCTTGTCTGGTTCTGGATCTCACTGGGAATGCTCCCAGCTTTTCCCTATTCAATAGGATGCTGGCCTTGGGTTGTTGTAAATAGCCTTGATTGTGTTGAGGAATGTTCCTTCTATACCCAATTTGCTTTCATCATGAAAGGATATTGTATTTTATCAAATGTCTTCTCTGTATCTGTTTAGGTAATCATATGGTTTTTGTTCATCAGTTTGTTAATGTGGTATATCACATTGATTGATTTGCAAATGTTGAACCATCTCTGCATTTTGGGAATAAATCCTACTTGATTTGGGTGGATGATCTTTCTGATGTGTTGTTGGATTCGATTGGTTAATATTTTGTTGAGGAATTTTGCATCTATGTCATCAGGGATATTGGTCTATAGTTCTCTTTCTCTGTTGCATCTTTTCTAGGTTTGGGTATTAAGGTGATGCAGGCTTCATAGAAGGAGTTTGGGAGGATTCCCTCTTTTCAGTTGTTTTGAATACATTGAAAAGAATTGGCATAAGTTTTTGTTTAAATGTCTGGTAAAATTCAACAATGAAGCCATCTGGTCCTGGGGTTTTCTTTTTTGGGAGGAGCTTTATTACTGATTCCATCTCCATCTTGGTTATTGATCTGTTTTGGTTTTCTGTATTTTCATGACAATTCTGGTAGATGGTGTCCTTCTAGGAATCTATCCACTTCTTCTGGGTTTCCTAGTTTGTTGGAAAACAGCTATTTGTAGTAATTTCTGATGATTCTTTTATTTCTGTGATATCTGTTGCTACATTGTCTTTTTCATCTCTGATTTTATTGATTTGAGTCTTTTCCTTTTTTTTTTTTTTTTGGTTAGTTTAGCTGGTGGTGTATCAATTTTGTTTATTTTTTCAAAAAACCAGTTTTTCATTTCACTGATTTTCTGGTTTTTTTTTGTTTCAATTTATTTATTTTTCTATAATTTTAATTATTTCTTTCTTCCTACTAGTTTTGGGTTTGGTTTGCTGTAGTTTTTCTAGGTCCTTGAGATGCATTGATAGCTCCTTTATTTGGTATCTTTCCAGTTTCTTCATGTAGGCACCAGTTGCTATGAACTTCCCTCTTAACACTGCTTTTGCTGTATATCATAGGTTTTGATATGATATATTATCATCTTCATTTGTTTCCAGAATTATTTTGATTTCTTCTATAACCCGCTGTTCATTCAGGAGCATGTTGTTCAGTCTCCATGTGTTTATGTAGGGTCTTGAGTTGTTGATTCTAATTTCATTCCATTGTGGTCTGAGGTACATGGAATGATTTCAGTTTTTTTGAATTTGCTGAAACTTGCTTTGTGGCCTACCATAGAGATCCTGTCTACTGCTGTGCTTTACCGTGGCCCCTTCAGCCAGAGCTTAGCCTGGCCAAAGCTGGGAGTTGGGATTTGAATCCGGGTCTCTTGTGTATGTTTCAGGTATTGAAATGCTTGAGTTGTTACCTGATGCCTCCCTGGACATACGTTAGCATAAAGCTGGAATTAGGAGTGGATCTAGTTGTTGAATCCACACACTACAGTATGAGGCAAGGGTGTTTCAACTGGCATCTTAACCACTAGATAAAATGCCTGTCCTTATAATGGCATTTTTCTCAGGAATAGAGAAAAATCCTTAACATTTATATGGAATCCCCAAATACCTATGATAGTCAAAGTAATCTTGAGCAAGAAAAATAAAGCTGGGAGTAATTACAATTCCTGATCTCAAAATCTACAGGGATGGGCATTAGTCCTAGTGATTGACATGCTCAGGTCTCATTTTGGAGTCAGTGGATGATGGCTCAAGTACATGAGTCCCTGTCATCCACCTGGGAGACCTGAATTGAGTTAAACTTTGGCTCAATCCCGTCCTGGCTGTTGTGGGCATTTAGGCTGTGAACCAGTGAATTGTAGCTGTCTTTCTGCCTCATAAAATTTTAAAAGAGTGTTACAAATCTGTAATGATCAAAACAATATGAGGTTGACAAGAAATCTATATCCATGGTTTTTGTGAATGTACATTGGTATAGCTGTTATTGAAAACAGTGTGGAGTTCCCTGAAAAAATTAAAAATAGAACTATCATATGATCCAGAAATCCAAAGGAAGTAAAATCAGTATCTCAGACATCTATATTATTGTGCTCATTGCAGCACTATTCATAATAGCCGTGATATGGAATTAACCTAATTGTCCATCAACACGTGAAAAAGGAAATTTGGTTCATACACATGGTGGAAAACTATTCAGACTTTAAAAGAAGAAAATTTTGTCACTTGGTGTAATATGGGTGAAGCTAGAGGACATTATGTTGAATGGAATAAGCCAAGCACAGAAAGGCAAATATTATATGATCTCATATGTAGAATCCAAGAACGCTAGACTCATAGAAGGGGAAAAGTAGAATGATAGTTACCGGGGACTGGGTCATATTGGCAGTGCTTGGTTAGGGGAGGTTGTCGAAGGATACAAAATTCTAGTAAGGAAGAACAAGTTTAAGGGTCCTATTATAAAAGAAGGCAATGATAGTTAATAACAAGGTATACTTATCATATGTGTATTTAACAATATATAGTATTTTACATATAATTTGTATATAATTTATATTTAAAATTAACTAAGAGAATAGATTTAGTGTTCTCATCACACAAAACAAGTGTGTGAGGTGTGCATGTGTTAATTAGCTTGATTTATTCTATAACATACATATTTCAAAACATGTATGCCAAAATAAATACATAAATTGTATTTATCAATTAAAATTTAATTTATAAAATAAGGAAATTCTGTCATTTGAGACAATGGATGAACCTACAGGACATTGTTTAAACTGAAATAAACCAAATGCAGAGAGGCAAATACAACATGTGGAATTCATAGAAGCAGAATAGAGGGTAGTGGTTTCCCAGTGCTGCAGAATGGGGAAATGGGAAGATTTTGGTCAAAGGTACAAAGTTTAAGTTATTCAGGATGACTAAGCCTACAGGTCTAATATAAGGTATGGTGACCTTAGTTAATTGTTCTGTTTTATGTACTTATAATTTGCTAATAGAACAGATCTTAAATTTTCTCACTACACACATAAAAAGGCAACTAGAGGAGGTGATGGATATGTGAGTATTAACTAGTTTGTGGTAATCATTTCATGGTATTTATCAATGAGTATCAAAATATCATGCTGTATAGCTTCAGTACAGGTAATTTTTGTCTGTTATTGCTGTTTGAGATCAAATCAAGGTCAATGGTAACATCACACAGAAATAAGGCTGGTTGGGTGTTACATTTTTTTTTTTTTTTGAGAACAGAAAGAATTGGCACAAATATTTAAACTCAGGGAGGGATTACTTCTTGAAATGCTTCTGTTTGCTGATCTGGCCTCCACATGTTATGCAGCTCTTCATACTGAATGTTTTGGCTTCAGCTAGAGTAGTTTCTCTCTCTCTCTCTCTCTTTTTTTTTTTTTGACTGAGATATTATAAGAGGTTTGGTTTGAAGGAAAAGATTTCTGCTCTTAAAACAGGCATATGTTTCACTGCTTTAGAAATGACCATATATTTAAAAATACCATGGAAGTTATTTTTTTTTAAACCAAAAGCTTTAAAATTCCAGAAGGGAGTTCGCTGTTTCATGATAACCTCTTTATTCTTTGAGAAACAGAATACTTTTGCAAGGTTAATGATGATTGCTAATATTTTCCCCTGAAAATCTAATTTTTTTTCATGTTAAATTTGCCTGAAGGATATGGACATAAAGATATACAGGTAGAGGAGCTGGCATTGTGGTACAGTCAGTTAAGCCACTGCCTGTAACATTGGCATCCCATATGGGCACCTGTTTGTGTACAGGCCACCCCATTTCTGATCCAGTTCTCTGCTTTCGTGCCTGGAAAAGCAGCAGAAGATGGCCCATGTACTCGGGCCCCTGCCACTCACATCGGAGACCTGGATGGATTTCCAGGCTCCAGGCTTTGGCTGTCTCAGCCATTTGAGGAGTGGACCTGCAGATGGAAGAGCTCTCTCTCTATCTCTCCGTCTCTGTCTGTAACTCTTTTTCAAATAAATAAATAAATCTTTTTTAAACAGATACAATGGAGAAACCTCCACATTTATCAGCAACTCTATACTTTTGCTTCTGTTTTTCTTTTTTAAAGGAAGATTTGTTTCTTAGACTTTTCAAATATGCCTGTAATATATGGTCTAGCCAACAGTGCACTCCTTCATTGAATTTATCTTAGCTGAATGACATTTTATTTCCTTCATTTTTATTTTGTTAAAGAATTATAGTGTGTATTTGTCTTTTTGTACTTATTTGTGGATGGTAGTATATTGTGTTCTCATTTATTATTCAGCATTTCCACCTACGTGGTAGACCGTAGAGTGAGTCTGAGAGAGAAGGATAAGTCATTGCTGAGCACCTCAGTTCTAGGTGCTGTGTTAGAGCCTACCTGTGCATCCTCCATGGGCAAGTAGTTAAATTTGTGAACTCTGGTTCTAACTCTCTGGCTTTAAAGCCTAGCTTTTCTGCATTCCAGTTGTGAAGCCTTGGATAAGCTTCTCTGTGCTTCAGTTATTATTTCATATGTGAACTGGAGTCAATAGTCTCACTTGATTGATGTGAGGATGAAATTTCCAGTTAAGAGAGTACTTGGGACATTGTAAATCTGTAATACTAGCTACATGTTTCTATTAATCCAAAGAGCCACCTTTTGGAGTAGGCATTTTCTCCATTATGTAGTTGAATAACTTGACAGGTTAAAGAAATTCTTCAAAATTCCATTTAGCAGTAGCAGAACCAGTTTGGCAAACATGCAAGTCTTATTCCAGAACCTGAGCTCATTTTATGAACTCTGTTGTTTTGATGACGCCGTCATTGGGAAGGGCCACATAAGTATGACGAATTAATTGAGTTATGGGTGGTGTGATAAGAAAATTAAGTAGTTTTCAGAGCAAGATCTGAAACAAGGAATGTTGAGTTTAATGAGATGGTAGATCAATGGTCAATTTTTGGCCAAATCTCACCCAGAAGTCCAATAAATAAGAAATAGAAATAAGAAATAAGCCAAGGTAAAGCTCTTCTGGTTGAAGCTAAATGAAGGAATCACATCATCTTTGGCTTAGCTCACCACTTCTTCCTTTCTGTCATCTGCTCAGAACTGTAGGTGGCCTTAAAACACCGTTACTTATTACTGTGAAGTGAATGAGGCTGAGATGGATGGAGTCATTGGTCCATGATCACAGGTCCAGAGCTCAGGAATGGGATTCCTTCCACTGCGCCACATTGCATCAGGGAGATACCTGGCTACCTCTTCTACTCCTCATCTAGATTCTTATGACTATTCTTGACAGTTGGCATAATGGAGAGTAAAAAGTTACTTCTCCTCTATCCCAAGAAAGTGAATACAAATGCTACCTCCCACATGCCTCACAAGTCAACTGCTTTGAAATGTTCAGAGGCAGTGAATTAGCAATGCAGAAGTTTTCAGGAAAGGACAGGTTTTAAAAGTCTTTCCTTTCCATGATTATATGAAGAGAAAAAGAATAAAATGAATATTTGAATTTCTTTCAATTGACAATATATTTTAAGGATTTTAAGTGCACAATGGTAAGAATAATAAGGAAGGTGACTGAAACTTCTCAAATTTTCAGTGGTCTGAGATTTGTACTTCATTTCAATCAGTTCTCTTTTATGTTACTATTATAGGAGATTTGAAGATAGACAACGTCTTTAAGTAAAAATACATATGTGGAGTAAAGTTCCAGGCAGTCAAACCCTAATACCATTAGGGAAAACAATCTGAAATTGGAAGTCATTCAATTCCACCAAGAAATGATTGATTTCTTATCCTACAAGGCTGAAATGAAAGGTCATATAATGTACAAAAATAAAATCAAATGTAGTCAACAAACATATTTAAAAATACCTGTCAGGAGTGTAGCACTGGGGACTTAAATACAAATAAAATCATGTGTGGGTCCCTGTACTCAAACAGCTCAGCTTCAGATAACACCTGTGCTAATCTCCAAAGTCTGCACATGGGAAATTAGATTTGAGTTGACTTTGGGGAGGCAGGTTCCTGCTGTGAGGAGAGCCTATCTGTAGATTTTCACAGCTTACATAGAGGACAATGTGAAATGTATATGGGAAAAGTATGGGATCTTCAGAGGACCATGCTAAACCCTTACTGATTGCACAACTTGGGACAACTTGCCTAGCTTTTCTGGACCTTAGTTTCCTTGCTCATGAAATGGAGCTCAGTGATAACTCCCATTTCTATAAGCTATTATGAAGACTAATTAGATGTAAGTAAGAAAATGCCTAGTAATCAGTTTTAATCCAGACATCAGTTGGGATCTTTTCTACCTTTCTTTTCAGCAGTTCCCTAAGTGTTCCTCTGAGCAGCAGCATTGGCTCAGCAGTGGAATGAAATATCTTTGTGAATTTCTCCCAAAAGAACATATTGCACCAGGCATTTCATGTGGTCATGGGGAGGGGTCAGATCATGCCTGAATAATTAACTTCTGACCATTTTGCTAATTTTTTCTCTCTGTGTCTTGGAATTCTTTCAAGAGTTCCAACTCTTTTGCCTCTATCTAATAGAAGTGCTTTCCTCATTTTGGGAACCAAAGCCAAGTAAGACCCTTGGGATACAGCTTTTCTCCTGTGGGCATTTCAAAAATGTTTCTCCAACAGTATGTGTTTAAAACTCAGATGGATTCAGCTGATAACACCATAAAGTATTAAAATACATTTCCTTATCTTATGCTATTATATATTTTATTGTGATAAAATAGATAAGATAAACTTTACCATCTTAATCATTGTTAAGCATATAGTTTAGTAGTGTTGAGTACATTCACATTGTTATGAAATATCTCCACAGTGTTTTCATCATTTTAAAAATATTTTTATTTTTAGTTGATACATACTAGAAGTACATATTTATGAGGTACAGTGTGACATTTAATATATGTGTACAATGTCTGAAGAACAGATCAGGATAATTGGTGTATCTGTTACCTCAGGTATTTATAATTTCTTTTTGTTGGGAATATTAAAAATGCTCTCTACTGGCTATTTTGGGATAGTTAATTAATCGTTGTCAATGATAGTTGTCCTACCATGCTAAAGAGCATTGCAAGTTCCTCTTCTTATTCAGCTACACTTCTCTACTTACTAACTCTCCTCTTTAGATCCTCTCTTCCGGTGCCCCTCCCAGACTCTGAGGATCACATGTTCTGGTTTCTACTTCTCTGAGATCAGCTTTGCATTCAAAATATAAGTGAGAACACAGGGCACTGGTCTCTCAGCCTGTTTTACTTCGCCTAACACAATGTCCTCCAGTTCCAACCCTGTTACTGCAATTGATAGTATTTCACAGAACTTTTTCATCCTGTAGAACCAGAACTCTGTAACCGTTAAACCACAACTTCTCTCCCCAATTTCCATTATGATTATTTAAAAAATATTTTTGGATAAATATTTTTTGAATAAAGATGTTGTGTGAGCAGGTAATGTTAAATAAATATGAGAAATGTTGAAAAAGTTGTCAAACAGTAACTACAGTGAATGAACTGGTGAATAAAAAAGGACCCATTTGATTATTCTCAAGTGGGTCAGTCCTTTTTCAGAAAATAAATGTGAATATTAGGTTAATATACTTCTCAGTACAAATAACCCTAGAAATCACAAACCAAACCAGAACCAAATTTTCATACTATGTTCTATTTTTAAGTAAATTATGATGAATTTTCTTTTGTAAAAATTTTAAAACATTTATTTAAGTTTTACAATTTCACATATTTTATATATACATATTTAGGAACACAGTGATAATTCCTCTCCACCTTCTCTCCCACCCACACTCCAACCCTTCTTCCTCCTCCCTCTCACATTTCCATTCTGATTTTTTTAAATTTTTCTAGAATTCTTGATTATTATTTTTTAAAAGATTTATTTATTTATTTCAAAAGCAGAGTTACAGAAAAGCAAAGGCAGAGGCAGAGAGAGAGAGAGGTCTTTCATCTGCTGATTTACCAGCCCCAACCCCCCCCCCCCCCAGTGGCTGCAACTGCTGGAGCTGCACCAATCCGAAACCAGGAGCCAGGAGTTTCTTCCAAGTCTCCTATGTGGGTGTGGGGGCCCATGGACTTGGGTCATCCTCTGTTGCTTTCCCAGGCCATAGCAAAGAGCTGGATTGGAAGTGGAGGAGCCAGGACTAGAACCAGTGCCCATATGGAATGCCAGCACTGCAGGTGGCAGCTTTACCCACTACACTACAGTGCCAGCCCCTCCACTCTTAATTTTACAAAGACCTATTTTCAGTTTATATAATAACTATACAGTTAACCCTACACTTAGTAAAAGAGTTCAACAAATTGTATAACAACAACAACCAAAAAAATGGAAGAGATGAGCTATAAAGAATCATTGAATCTCAAAATGTCCATTACACTCTAACACACTACATTTTAAGTGTTCTATTAGTTACTCTGGACCAGGGAAAACTTGTGATATCTTTCTTTTTTGGGGCTGGCTTATTTCACTAAGTATAATGGTTTATAGTTGCATACATCTTGTTTTTTAACTCTGGCTAGTACTCTATAGTGTATATATACCATAATTTCTTTATCCAGTCTTCAGTTGGTGGGACATCTAGGTTGATTCCATATCTTAGCTACTATGAATTGTGCTGCAATGAATATGGGGTTACAGATAACACTTTTGTATGCTGATTTCCTTTGGTTTGAGTAAATTCCTGGAAGTGGGATGGCTGGGTCATATGTTAAGTCTATATTCAGATTTCTGAGGTATCTCCATACTGTCTTCCACAGTGGCTGCTCCAGTTTACATTCCCATCGACAGTGGATGAAGGTATCTTTTTACCCACATTCTCACAAGCATTTGCTGTTTATTTCTGTCTGAGAGCCATTCCAGCTTTAGTGAGGTACAACTGTCTTGTGGTTTTGATTTGCATTTTCCTGATGGCTAGTGATCCTAAGCATTTTTCATGTGTCTGTTGCAAATTTGAATTTTCTCTCTTGAAGAATGCCTGTTAACATCCTTGGCCCATTTCTTAGCTGGTTTTTTTGTTTTGTTGTTGAATTTCTTGAGTTCTTTATAGATTCTGGATGTTAACCCTTTATCAGTTGTACAGTTTACAAATATTTCTCCCATTCTGTAGATTGCCCCTTCACTTTCCTGAGTGTTTCTTTTGCTGTGCAGAAGCTTCTCAGCTTGATATAATCCCATTTGTCAATTTTGTCTTTGATTACCTGGGCTCTTGGGGTCTTTTTTTTTTTTTTTTTTTGACAGGCAGAGTGGACAGTGAGAGAGAGAGACAGAGAGAAAGGTCTTCCTTTTTGCCGTTGGTTCACCCTCCAATGGCCGCTGCGGTAGCGCACTGCGGCCGGCGCACCGCGCTGTTCCGATGGCAGGAGCCAGGTGCTTCTCCTGGTCTCCCATGGGGTGCAGGACCCAAGGACTTGGGCCATCCTCCACTGCACTCCCTAGCCACAGCAGAGAGCTGGCCTGGAAGAGGGGCAACCGGGACAGGATCGGTGCCCCGACCGGGACTAGAACCCGGTGTGCCGGCGCCGCAAGGCGGAGGATTAGCCTAGTGAGCCGCGGCGCCGGCCTCTTGGGGTCTTTTTTAAGAAGTCTTTGCCTATGTCAATATCTTGCAGAGTTTCCCAGTATTCTCTAGTAATTTGATGATATCAGGCCATAGATTTAGGTCTTTGATCCATTTTGAGTAGATTTTTGTGTAAGGTGTAAAGTATAGGTCTAATTTCATAATTTTAAACACGGAGATCCAGTTTTCCCAGAACCATTTGTTGAAGAGAATATCCTTGCTCCAGGGATTGTTTTAGCTCCTTTGTCAAATATGAGTTGGTTGTATTTGTATGAATTCATTTTTGGAGTTTCTATTCTGTTCCATTGGTCTATAAATCTGTTTTTGTGCCAGTACCAGGCTGTTTTGATTATAACTGCTCTGTAGTATGTCTTTTTTTTAACATTTATTTTTATTTTTTATTTTTAATTTTTTTGACAGGCAGAGTGGACAGTGAGAGAGAGAGAGACAGAGAGAAAGGTCTCCCTTTTCCGTTGGTTCACCCTCCAATGGCCGCTATGGCTGGCATGCCACGGCCGGCGCAACGCGCTGATCCGAAGCCAGGAGTCAGGTGCTTCTCCTGGTATCCCATGTGGGTGTAGGGCCCAGGGACTTGGGCCATCCTCCACTGCACTCCTGGGCCACAGCAGAGAGTTGGCCTGGAAGAGGGGCAACCAGGACAGAATCCGTCACCCCGACCGGGACTAGAACCTGGTGTGCTGGCACCGCAAGGCGGAGGATTAGCCTATTGTGCCACGGTGCCGGCCTGTAGTATGTCTTGAAATCTGATATTGTTATGCCTCCAGCTTTGTTTTTGTTGTACAAGATTACTGTATCTATCAGGGTCTCCTGTGTTTCCATATGAATTTTAGCATCATTTTTTCTAGGCCTGCAAAGAATGTCATTGGTATTTCGATGTGATCACATTTAATCTGTAAATTTCTTTTGGTAGTTATGGACATTTTGATGGTATTGATTCTTCCTATCCATGAACATGAAAGATTTTTCCATTTTTTAATGTCTTCTGTTTCTTTATTTAGTGTTTTGTAATTTTCATCATAGAGATTTTGACAAACTTGGTTAAATTTATTCTAAGGTATTTAATTCTTCTTGGAACTATTGGGAGTGGGACTGATCTTAAAAGCTCTTTCTCAGGTATGGCATTGTTTGTGTATACAAAAGCTATATTTTTTGTGTCAATTTTATATAATGTCATATTAACAAACTCTTTTTTGAGATCCAATGGTATTTCAGTGGATTCTTTTGGGTCCCTATATATAGGATCATGTCATCTGCAAATAGAGATAGTTTAATTTCCTGCTTTTCAATTTATATCACTTGATTTCTTTTTCTTACCTTATGGCTCTGGGTAGAACTTCCAGGACTATATTAAATAGCAATGGTGAGAGTGAGCATCTTTGTCTGATTCCAGATCTTAGGAGGAAATGCTTCCAACTTTTCTCCATTCAGTAGCATGCTGGCTGTGGGTTTATCATAAATTGCCTTGGTTGTTTTGAGGAATGTTCCATCTGTACCCAATTTGCTTAAGATTTTCATCATGAAAGGTTTTATGGTTTTCTTTCTCTGTTGTATCTTTATCTGGCTTAGGAATTAAAGTGATGCAGGCTTCATAGAAGAATTTTTTTAAAGATTTATTTATTTGAAAGTCAGAGTTACACAGAGAGAGGAGAGGCAGAGAGAGAGAGAGAGAGAGAGAGAGGTCTTCTATCTGCTGGTTCACTCCCCAATTTGCCGTAACGGCCGGAGTTGTGCCAATCTGAAGCCAGGAGCCAGGAGCTTCTTCCGGGTCTCCTACATGGGCACAGGGGCCCAAGGACTTGGGCCATCTTCTACTGCTTTCCCAGGTCATGGTAGAGAGCTGGACTGGAAGTGGAGCAGCTGGGTCTCAAACCAGTGCCCATATGGGATGCCGGATCTTCAGGCCAGAGCGTTAACCCACTGCACCACAGTGCCAGCCTCTCAAAGAAGAATTTTTGGAGAATTCCTTCCCTTTTAATTTTTTGGAATAGCTTGAGAAGAAATGGAATTAGTTCTTCGTTAAATGTCTGGTAGAATTCAGCATTGAAGCTGTCTGGTCCTGGGCTTTTCTTTGTGCGGAGGGTCTTTATTACTGATTCAGTTATTGATCTGTTTAGGTTTTCTGTGTCTTCATGACTCAATTTTGGTAGATTGTATGTGTATTGGAATCTATCCTTTTCTTCTAGGTTTCCTGATTAGTTGGCATACAGCTCTTTGTAGTAATTCCTAATGATTTTTTTTTAATTTCTGTGTTATCTGTTGTTACATTTCCTTTTCATCTCTAAGTTTATTGATTTGGGTCTTCTCTCTCTTTTTTTGGTTAGTTGGGCCAATGCTGTATCCATTTTGTTTATTTTTTTTTTCAAAAAAACCCCAGCTCTTCATTTCACTGATCTTTTGTATTTTTTCCATTTTGTTTATTTCTTCTCTATTTTTCATTGTTTATTTCTTCCTACTAATTTTGGGTTTGGTTTGCTCTTGTTTTCTAGGTCCTTGAGATGCATTGATAGTTTAATTATTTGGTACCTTTCCTATTTTTTAATGTAGGGACAGATTGCTATAAACTTCCCTCTTAATACTGCCTTTTCTGTATCCAAAAAGTTTTGAAATGATGTATTATCGTCTTCATTTTTTTCCAGAATTTTTTTCATTTCTCTTTTGATGTCGTCTATGACCTGCTTTTCATTCAGGAGCATGCTGTTCAGTCTCTATGTGTTTGCATATGTCCTATTGATTCTTGAGTTGTTGATTTCCAGCTTCTTTTCATTGTGGTCAGAGGAGAGGCATGGTACGATATTGATTTTTTTTTACATTGCTGAGACTTGCTTTATGGCCTAGCATGTGGTCTGTCCTAGAGAAAGCTTCATGCACTGGTAAGAACAATGTATATTCTGCACCTGTGGGATGAACACTTCTGTAGATATTACTTAGGTACATTTGGTCCATTGTGTTGATTTGCTCTGTTTTTTCTTTGTTGATTTTCTGTCTAGTTGATCTGTCCATTGATAAAAATGGGGTGTTGAAGTCCCCCATTACTATTATATTGGAGTCTGTATCTCCCTTTAGACCCATTAACATTTATTTTAAATAACCAGGTACCCTGTAATTGGGTACATATACATTTATTAGAGTCACCTCTTCCTGTTGAATTGATCCCTTAATCATTACATAGTGCTCTTGTTCATTTCTTTTTAACAGTTTTTATGTTAAAATCTATTTTGTCTAATATTAGGATGGCAACACCTACCATTTTTTGCTATATGTTAGCATGGAATATCTTTTTCCATTGTTTCACTGTCAGTCTCTGTGTATCTTTGTTGGCAAGGTGTGTTTCGTGTAGGCAGCAAATAGATGGGTCTTATTTTTTAATCCATTCTGCCAGCCTGTATCTTTTATCTGGAGAGTAGAGGCCATTTACACTCAAAGTGACTATTGATAAGTAATAACATAGCCCAGCCTTTTTTCCATAAATATTCCCATAGTTTAGTTTTATTTTGTATTTATACTGGAGAATTTGCCTTCACATTCTTTTTTTTTTTTTTCGACAGGCAGAGTTATACAGTGAGAGAGAGAGAGAGAGAGAGACAGACAGACAGAGAGAAAGGTCTTCCTTCCATTGGTTCACCCCCCAAATGGCCGCTACGGCCGGTGCACTGTGCCAATCTGAAGCCAGGAACCAGGTGCTTTCTCCTGGTCTCCTATGCAGGTGCAGGGCCCAAGAACTTGGGCCATCCTCCACTGCCTTCCTGGGCCACAGCAGAGAGCTGTACTGGAAGAGGAGCAACCGGGACAGAATCCAACGCCCCAACCTGGACTAGAACCCGGGGTGCCATAGGCGGAGGATTAGCCAAGTGAGCCACGGCAGCTGCCTGCCTTCACATTCTTTCCTAATTTGTATCTTTCTTTGTTTTCATGTGTAGCATATCCTTAAGTATCTTTTATAAGTCTGGATGAGTGATGCCAGATTCTTTTAATTTCTGTTTGTTATAGAAATCTTTTTTTTTTTTTTTTTGTGACAGGCAGCATGGACAGTGAGAGAGAAAGACAGAGAGAAAGGTCTTCCTTTACCATTGGTTCACCCTCCAATGGCTGCTGCGACTGGCACACTGTGGCTGGCGCACCGCGATGATCTGAAGGCAGGAGCCAGGTGCTTCTCCTGGTCTCCCATGTGGGTGCAGGGCCCAAGGACTTGGGCCATCCTCCACTGTACTCCCAGGCCACAGCAGAGAGCTGGACTGGAAGAGGAGCAACTGGACAGAATCCAGTGCCCAGCAGCCGGAGAATTACTCTATAGAGCCACGGCACTGGCTGGAAATCTTTATTTTACCTTCATTCATAAATGTGAGCTTTGTGGGGTATAGTATTCTGGATTAAAATTTTTTTTTTCTCTTAAGACTTGGACTATAACTCACCCTTCTCATCTATCCTGTAGTGTTTCTGATGAGAAGTTGGGTATAAGTCTAATTGGAGATTCTCTTAAGAGATGGGCCAAGGACCACAATAGACATTTTTCGAAAGAAGAAATCCAAATGGCTAACAGACACATGAAAAAATGTTCAAGATCACTAGCAATCAGGGAAATGCAAATCAAAACCACAATGAGGTTTCACCTCACCCCGGTGAGAATGGCTCACATCCAGAAATCTACCAACAATAGATGCTGGAGAGGATGTGGGGAAAAAGGGACACTAACCCACTGTTGGTGGGAATGCAAACTGGTTAAGCCACTACGGAAATCAGTCTGGAGATTCCTCAGAAACCTGAATATAACCCTACCATACAGCCCAGCCATCCAACTCCTTGGAATTTACCCAAAGGAAATTAAACTGGCAAACAAAAAAGCCATCTGCACATTAATGTTTATTGCAGCTCAATTCACAATAGCTAAGACCTGGAACCAACCCAAATTCCCATCAACAGTAGACTGGATAAAGAAACTATGGGACATGTACTCTATAGAATACTACACAGCAGTCAAAAACAATGAAATCAGGTCATTTGCAACAAGATGGAGCAATCTGGAAAACATCATGCTGAGTGAAATAAGCCAGTCCCAAAGGGACAAATATCATGTTTTCCCTGATCAGTGACAACTAACTGAGCACCAAAGGGGAAACCTGTGGAAGTGAAATGGACACTATGAGAAACAGTGACTTGATCAGCTCTTGTGCTGACTGTTGATGTACAATGTAATACTTTATCCATTTTAGTATTTTTTTTTGTTCTAGTACTGGTGGTTGAAGTCTTTAATTAACACACAATTATTCTTAGGTGTTTAAATCTTAACTGAAAAGTGATCCCTTTTAAATATAAAAGTGGGATTCTATCAGTTAGTATTAGCAGACACTTGTCTTGTTTGTGTGATCCCTTTGACTCTTAGACCTATCAGAGCCATCGGTTGTGAACTGAAATTAATCACTTGGACTAGTGAGATGGCATTGGTACATGCCACCTTGATGGGATTGTATTGGAATCCCCTGGTACATTTCTAACTCCATCATTTGCAGCAAGTCAGATTGTGCATGTCCCAAATTGTACATCTCCTCCCTAACTGATAGAATCAAAAAGGGAGAGAAAGATCCAACATGGGAAATGGGATACACAGCAGACTCATAGAATGGCAGGCGTCCTAAACAACACTCTGGCCTCAGAATCAGCCCTTAAGGCATTCGGATCTGGCTGAAGAGCCCATGAGAGTATTGTAGGCATGAAAAGCCAAGACACCATGGAAAAGAAAAAAAAAAAGAAGAAGACCTAAATGAAAGATCTCTGTGAGTGAGATCCCAGTGGAAAGAACGGGGCCATCAAAGAAGGAAGTACCTTTCTCTGAAGGGAGGAGAGAACTTCCACTTTGACTATGACCCTATCGGAATAAGATCAAAGTCAGCGAACTCTAAAGGCTTCCATAGCCCTGGCAACTCATGACTAGAGCCTAGGGAGATTACTGACGCCATGAACAGGAGTGTCAAATTGTTAAGTCAGCAACAGGAGTCACTGTGTACTTACATCCCATGTGGGATCTGTCCTTAATGTGTTATCTAATGTGCAGTGATGCTATAACTAGTACTGAAACAGTATTTTTACACTTTGTGTTTCTGAGTGGGTACAAACTGATGTGATCTTTGCTAATTATATACTGAATCGATCTTCTGTATATAAAGAAAATTGGAAATGAAAAAAAAAAACACCCTGGTGTTAAATTGGAAATGGCATAGAAAATTAATTAATTTTTTTAAAAAAAATATCATGTAGGATCTCTGTCTTTAATGTGCTGTACACTCTTATTTAATGCTATAACTAGTACTCCAACAGTATTTTTTTTTCACTATGTGTTGCTATATGGCGGGAAACTGTTGAAATCGTTACCTAATATATACTAAACTGATCTTCTGTATATAAAGAGAATTGAAAATGAATCATGATGTGATTGGAAGGGGAGAGGGAGTGGGAAAGGGGAGGGTTGCGGGTGAGAGGGAAGTTTTGGGAGGAGGAAGCCATTGTAACCTATAAGCAGTACTTTGGAAATTTATATTCATTAAATAAAAGTTTAAAAAAAAAGAGTGGGAAAAAGAGAGGGAGGAGATGTTCAATTCGGGACATGCTCAATCGGACTTGCCCCAAATGGTGGAGTTTTTTTTTTTAACTTTTATTTAATGAATATAAATTTCCAGTGTACAGCTTATGGATTACAATGGCTTTCCCCTCCCATAACTTCCCTCCCACCCGCAACCCTCCCCTCTCCCGCTCCCTCTCCCCTTCCATTCACACCAAGATTCATTTTCAATTCTCTTTATATACAGAAGATCAATTTAGTATAAAGATTTCAACAGTTTGCACCCACATAGAAACACAAAGTGAAACATACTGTTTGAGTACTAGTTATAGCATTAAATCAAAATGTACAGCACATTAAGGATAGAGATCCCACATGAGGAGCAAGTGCACAGTGGCTCTTGTTGTTGACCCAACAAATTGACACTCTAGTTTATGGTGCCAGTAACCACCCTAGGCTGTCGTCATGAGTTGCCAAGGCTATGGAAGCCTTCCAAGTTTGCTGACTCTGATCATATTTAGACAAGGTCATAAAAGACAGAGTGAGGATAGTAACCAATGATCCTAAGAGTGGCATTTACCAGGTCTGAACAATTATACAGCATTAAGGGGGGAAGAGGACCATCAGTACACACAGGTTGGGAGTAGAGCCATTGTTGGTAGAGTAGAGGTTATGATTACGAAGGAATGAGGCCCAAGTGCACTAGACAGGGTCTAGAACAAAGGGCAGAGTCATTATTAGAGGAGCTAAGAAAGGTGCTGTCTAAGCTACAAGTAATTTTTCTGATTGAGAGGCAAATAGAACCTGACAGAAGGGGCTTGATAATAATCTGGTGGGCTTTAGGCCTTGTAAGTTAAGAGGCCCAGACCTATCTATCTCTTCACATGGGGTATATCCTAAGGGAGGTGTGAACCTCCTAGGGGAAGGCACTCTGTTGACTTTCATTACTTGGCTGGCCTGGGAGGAGAGCTGGCCAGGTAAAGGTTTTTTAAAAAAGTAATCTGGCCTTTCTTGTGCACATTTTAGAATCTGTTCTTTATCTTTTAGTGTGCAGAGTTTATTTACAATGTGTCATGGTAAAGATGTTTTCTGGTCTTGTTTGTTAGGATTTTCATGTGCTTCCTGTAGTTGAGACATCACTTTCTTTCTCCAAATCAGGGAGGTTTTCTGTAATTATAGGCCTTCTGGTCCATTCTCTCTATACCATCAGGAATTCCCAAGACCTGTATGTTGAGTTGTTTGATAGTATCCCAAACGTCTCCAACACTGTTTTTATGTTTTCTAACTTTTCTTTTTTTTTGGTCCGACTCTAAGATTTTCCAAAGATTTGTCTTCTAGTTTGGGTATTCTTTCTTCTGCCTTGCCAGGTCTGCTATTAAGGCTTTCTACTGCATTTTTTATTTAAGATATTGAATTATTAATTTCTAATTTCATTTTGATTTGTCTTTAAAATCTGAATTTTATTGGAAAAATTTTCATTCATGTCATATATGGTTTTCTTTACTTCATGGTTTGCCTCTTATTGCTTTAGATTAACCCTATGATTAATTGTTTGAATTCCCTTCCAGCTTTTCCTCAGTGTCTTCATCTTCATGTTCTAATATTGAAATATTGTTGTGTTCCTTTGACAAGGTCATAGTGTCTTCCTTGTTCTTGTTTCTTTAATTTCTGTGTGAGTTTTTAGGCATTAATGGAGTTGATTTTTGCTTTTGTCCTCTGATGGCTTTTATCTTTGAGCTATGCCTCAATGGCTTTGTGGGATGCCTGCACTTTCAGTGAATACCAAGAGCTGTGTGGTTAGTGTTGCTAGGGAGCTCAGGTCAGTGCTTCAGTATAGGGTGAGTATCCAGGGTAACACCCAAGTTGGGTAGGTATGGTAGATCTCTTCTTGTTGACAGAAGGGGGATAATGGTCACTTGTGTTGGTGTGAATACCCCCTCACCTTCTCCCCTTCAAACTAAGCAATGCCCGAGTATTAGCCACCAGTGTGTTCAATACTCATCTTCCCCACCTTATGAGCCATACAAATAATCTACACAGTCCTCATTGTGAGCACAGATCCAGCTGCATTGACCTGCCCCAGGCAACCAAGGAGCTCTGAGTGTGTGGAGCTATACCCAATGATTGCCCAGAGACCCAGCTACACCCTGCAGATTCTCATGTAACCACTGAGTCCTCATGGTCTCAGCACACAAGGATCTCATAGTCACCGAATGAAGAGGTTTCGCTGTCCTGTCAGCTTGTTCAGTCGACAGAGAGGCAGATGTTCGCCATACCAGCTCTGCCTATCTGTCTTGGTCCGGGGAGGCTAGGGGTGCCTTACAGTCCTATGTGGTTGCCCAGCACCTCCCAGCCTGGCTCAAAATCAGTGGGGACTGTGGAATGTTCCTCAGCTAGAATCTCTGCATCACATGCATATACAAGAGCCACTGGCAGAATATTGCTTTCTCCCCCACCACTGATGCCAGTACTGAGAAGTTGGTGTCCCATCTCAGCCAGCTGCTGTGTGTGCACAAAAAGTCTTCTGCAGCTCCCCGACCAAACCCAAAATGGCACCTGCCCTTTCACCTCTGGAAGTGTGGGGAAGTTGGGGTGAGATAAATGTGCCCCCTGTACTTCCAATGATTGTGCGGGCAACCACTAGCCAACTGCTAGCCCCCAGGGCTCCAGTCTGGACTCAGGCCATGCCCTCCCTCCGGGTATATCACTACAGTTTGCTGCAGTTCGGTTTCGCCTTCATCCCCAAGCTGCTGCCCCTTGTGGCTCTCGGCTGCTACAGTCATGCATTGTGTTCATGCTGCACATTTGCACCCTCCACACGAGTCCACAGTGTTCCTCTTCATGTAGGATTTCCAGTGCAGTTTTCTCTCAAATTCTCCCCTGCGATTGCGCTTCCTACACTCTTTTTAATCTATTTATCCCTAGCATAGTGCAGTATGTTGTTCCTTAATCTGTCATATTGGAATCCAGTTAATTTTCTAGTTCCACATCTTTTCTTATGGGTCAGATGACTTCTTGCAGAAATCAAATGACCCTTGGATTTGGGCTGAGAGTTCTTTTAGTTGCAAGACACAAAATATTTCAAGGAAAGATAATTGAAAGAGAGAACTACATTCTCTTAAAACTTTTTTTCCCCCATATAATGGCTAAGATATCATCCAGCAGCACTATGCTTTACACAGTGCATAGGTTTATGATCACTGAAGGAGAAAAATTCTCTCTCGGCTCTATAGTAACATTTAATAAATGACTGCCATTTGCTATGCTTGTGTCGTGAGCTTGCTCCTGGGTCAAGCTCTATCTCCAGGATCCTAGGGTACTTTTATTTGACAGTGTGGGCAACAGGACTTCAACTGTGGTGAGGGAGGCAGGACCATGTGATTGGTAATTTTATCAAATGAGGACTAGGTAGTTACTGAAATGACAATAGAGAAGAATTGATATTGTGTAGGTGGAATCAATAGTACCTGTGGGGCTTTTCCATTATCAGTAATAGGATAGAAAGGATGCACAGTAGCCCAATCCCTGGAAACTGTGCTAAAGTATGCTGGTGCAATCCACACTTTGCTTTGTGGAGTTACCAGCCCTGTTTTTGATGTTTTTTTTTCCTCCCAGATGATGAATTTTTGAATGATCTTAATTAAAAGATGACTGTTATTACTGTTACCACTTACAAATTTGAGATTTTATTTCAAACACAATGTACACAGAAATGGTTCTCTGAATTGGAAATTTTGCTTTTGTGCTTTCAAAAGAGATCTTAGTATCCAAAATAGTCTCCTGAGTCACCTGCTTTATGATGCAACTATTATAGATTTGGAAAGAATAGTTTCGGGTTGTGTCTCTAGTCATAGGCTGAAAAAACCTCTAAAATGTCTCCTAGGTTCTCCCTGCCAGGCTCAGTGTGACTCTGATGTCTAGTAATTATCACTCCTCACACCTGTGCAAAACCCAGCGGCATGGGCCATAGGCGTTTCACCAGGTGTGCCGGTTTAGCACAATAGTCTCTGCTTGTTCATGATGCTTCAGATTGTCAGGCCTGATTCTGATGGCTGAATGCAGCTTTGCAGTTCCTCTATTCCAGAGGGACCAATTAATCTAATTTGGAGTTCAGAGCTGCTCAGGCTATTTGCATGTGGTTCTGTCTGAAACAGAGTGGTATGAGCTCCTTCTAGCTGTCTAGATACAGATTGTGGGAAGTCAAGCTTTGGCCGAAAAGATGGCAGGATAGTATGCTTATTTGCCATGGTGATCAGAAGAATATATTCAATGGGGATAATTGGGTACATTCACCTAGATGCATGTACAGAGATTTTCACTGAGACATTATTTTTAACAGTCAAAATTTGAAATCCATTTGAATTTCCAATGATATAGAACTGTCTTGATATATTATGGTAGTATTCACCCAATAAAATCATTAAGATAAGCTAAGAATTAAAAATGAAGAATATGTGTTTAGATACATATATTTATTGATAAAAAAGATACAAGTTACTGATATTTATTAACATAAGTACTTAATAAATACATACCCAAAGGACATGAAAGCATTGTATCAAACAGATATCTGTTCCACCATGTTTATTGTAGCACTGTTCACAATATCCAGGATAGGGAGTCAGTCAAGGTGTCCATCAACAAATGAGTGAATAAAGAAAATGTAGAAAGCATGTATAATGGAATAATATTCACCCATAAAGAAGAATGAAATCCTTTAGTTGCCGCGAAATGGATGGAATTGGAGGACAGGTTGTTAAATGAAATAAGTCAGACACAGAAAGACAAATGCCTGATGTTCTGTCTCATATGTGGAAGGTCAAAAAACCTCAATATGAACACAGAATGGTGATTACTAGAAGCTGAAGATGTGGGAGAGGGTAGAGGCATATGATATAATGGCTGCCAGATCAGAGTTGGATCAAATGAATAAGTTCCTAGTGTTACAGAGCATAGTTTATTGTATGTATTGTATGAACAAATAGAAGAAAGGAGTTCCGGCCTGCGCCATGGCTTAACAGGCTAATCCTCCGCCTCGCAGCGCCGGCACACCGGGTTCTAGTCCCGGTTGGGATGCCGGATTCTATCCCGGTTGCCCCTCTTCCAGGCCAGCTCTCTGCTATGGCCCGGGAAGGCAGTGGAGGATGGACCAAGTCCTTGGGCCCTGTACCTGCTTGGGAGACCAGGAGAAGCACCTGGCTCCTGGCTTCGGATCAGCGAGATGCGCCGGCCGCAGCGGCCATTGGAGGGTGAACCAATGGCAAAAAGGAAGCCCTTTCTCTCTGTCTCTCTCTCTCACTATCCACTCTGCCTGTCAAAAAAATAAAAATAATAAAAAAAAAGAAGGGAGTTCCAGTTAAAAAGGAATGTCATAGAAAAGGAAATGTCAATTACCCTATTTTTATAAGTACACATTGTATACACGCATTGAAATGTTACACTGTGTACCCCATAAGCATTTACAATTTTTGCTAATGAACTTTTAAAAAAGTGATATGTGGGGCTGGCTCTGTGGAGTAGTAGGTGAGGCCACTGACTGCAGTGCTGGCATCCCATATAGACACCAGTTTGAGTCTTGGTTGCTCCACTTCTGATCCAGCTCTATGCCATGGCCTGGGAGAGCAGTAGAAGATGGCCCAGGTCCTTGGGCCCCCCTGCACCCATGTGGGATACCCAGATGCTCCTGGCTCTGGGTGCAGCTTTGGCCGTTGCGGCCATCTGGGGAGTAAACCAGCGATGGAAGACCTCTCTCTCTCTCTCTCTCTCTCTCTCTCTCTCTCTCTGCCTCTGCCTTGCTTTTCCAATAAATACGTTTTTTAAAGTTATATGTATATTAGAATTTCATATTTATAAAAACAAAGGAAGTTTTTAATGTATGTTTTGGGAGTTGAGAAGTGAGAATTTGGTATTGATGTCAAAGTTTTATGGTCAGGGATGCAGGGATGAGATGGTATTGATTACTAATAACTAGATACGACCTAGTTTATCCTGTAAGCTCTCTGTTAAAGGATGTATAGAGTAATGTAGTTGAATCCAGAGGCCTTCGAGTGCATTCCCCTGTAGAGTCTGTTCTGTCTTGATATGCTTATTTAGTTACTGATACAGCATACACACATGTACACATACACTCCTTTTTAGCTCTTGGTTCTCTTACATTGTCATCAAAGTGACTCAAATGGAAGAAAATGGGTATTATTTTTCAGGCATGATAAATTGGACCAGTGGTTAAATATTCCCCAGTGGCCATTCTCTGACAAATGACAAAGTATCTCTTCCTGAGAAATGTTGGAATGGGCATATGTGTGGGATTAGCAAGGAGGTGTGAGGGAAGGTAGATGCATCTTTGCCAGAAAGTGCACGAATAGTAGAAGACTGGAAACATTTACATCAACATGCCACAGTACCTTTTGCTTTGGGGCAGTGGAATTACAGCTGACTATGATTTTTATTCATTGTGGATTATCTATTTTCTGAGTTTTTTCAGTGAATATGAATTTCTTGTGTAATGTGAAAAGTCATACAAGAAAATTCAGCCTCGAAGTCATTTTAAACAAATGCTGCTCTCTCCCCATATACCAAACACTCATTGGCAGAACACAGTGCCTCTGATCCTCTAGGGACATTTTGAAGATATAAGCTCCTTCCCTTTTCAGCCTGAGGTTCATCATTAGCCAGCCTATTATTCAGGTAAGCCTTAAAGTGAGTTTTTATGAGCTCTGATAAGAATGTCAACTGAATGCCCTTAGCAGTGGCTACCCTGATATGTCTCAAATGTAAGCACATTCAAGGAAGACTGTACCATTATTGGTACCTTCAGAGAAGGTCAACTGGGGAAGGCAAACCAATAATGATGATAATAATAATGATAATAATAATTAACTCTGAGCTACAGCTTCATATGTACTAGGGCCTGCTGAAAGCTTTACTTAGCCTGTTTTGTCCCGACAGCTCTATTGATTAGAAGCTGTTTTAATCCTCATTATACAGGAAGAAAAATCCTAGGGGTTAAATGATTAACCCTCACTCAGCTCACAAATTGGGAGAGTGGGGCTCCAAACCCAAGTACTCTGTCTCCAGTGTCCTGTGATCAACCACTCTGAGAGTACAGGTGTCAGTAAGCAGGCACCCCATGCCATGACTCATTCCTGCATGTTCTTCAGGTCAACTATGACTACACTGATTTAACAAGGGGATTCACAAGTTTTAGTCCACACTGTCTAGAGCACTTGTCATACTTAGTTGTGAGGTTTTACAGTTCATTACCTCTGCTAGACTGGGAGATCTTTGAAGATAAAGACTATGTCCTGTGCTTGTCTCCCCCGTAATTACCACATTGCCTGACTCAGAGAAAGTGTACAATCAATAATAGATGAAAATTTAATCAGCTGGGTCTGAGGAACACACCAATTTCACAAACTGCAACATTGCACTGAGTCATAAGTACAGGTTGAAATGCACCCAAGGGACAGACTAGATTCTTCAGCAATGCCATTATTTAGACAAAGTGTTTCCCTTAGGAAGTGACCCACTAAGTTGCCCACATTCATGGTTCTGGACTTGTTTATGGGCACACTTAACTAGATATAATCCCTATATCTTAAGGGCTTATATCTTAAGGGCCAGATATGAAATCACCATTATATATTAACTATAAAAGCAACAGCATTTGATATCTGGAGTTTCTGTTCTGTTCCATTGATTTATTTTCTGCCAGTACAGGCTTTTTTTGTTTATAATGGCTCTGTGGTATGTCTTGTAATCTGGTATCATGATTCCTTTGCTTTACTTTTGTTATATGATTGCTTTAGCTATTTGGGGTTTCTTGTCTTTGCATATAAATTTTAGCATCATTTTTTCTAGATCTGAGAAGAATGTCATTTTAGTTTGATTGGGATTGCTTTGAATCTCCAAATTGCTTTCAGTAGTATGGGCACTTTAATGATATTAGTTCTTCCATCCAGGAACGTGGAAGATTTATCCATTTTTTTTGTCTTCTATTTTTCTCTTTAATGCCTTGCTATTTTCATCATAGAGGAGATCATTCACATACTTGGTTAAATTTATTCCAAAGCATTTCATTTTTTGTAGCTATTTTGAATAGAATTAATCTTAGAAGGTCTTTCTCCACCATGGCATTGTTTGTGTATACAAAGGCTATTGGTTTTTTTTGTGTTAATTTTATATCCTGCCACTTTTCCAAACTCTTTTATGAGCTCCAGTAGTTTCTTAGTGGAGTCTCTTGGTTCCTTTATATACTGAATCATATCATTGCAGTAGTAGTAGATAGTTTGATTTCTTCCTTTTCGAATTGTTACCCTTTGATTTCTTTCTTGACTTATGACTCTGGCTGAAACTTCCAGGGCTATATTGAACATCAGTAGTGTAACTGATATCCTTGTTCTGTTCTGGATATTAATAGAAATGCTTCCAACTTTTCCCCACTTAGTAAGATGCTGGCTGTGGGTTTGTCATAAATTGCCTTTATTGTGTTGAGCAATGTTCCTTCTACACCAATTTTCTTAAAATTTTTGTGATGAAAGGTTGTTGCATTTTATCAAATGCATTTGCTGCATCTGTTGACATAATCATATAGTTTTTGTTCTTCAGTTTGTTAATGTGATGTATCACATTTATTGATTTGCATATGCTGAACTATCCCTGTATCCCAGGGATAGCTCTCATTTGCTCTGGGTGAATGGTCTGTCTGATGTCTTGTTGGATTCTATTAGCTAGTATTTTGTTGAGAATTTTTGCATCTATTTTCATCAGGGATATTGGTCAATAGTTCTTTCTTTGTTGTATCATTTTCTGGTTTAATACTGTCCTCATAGAAAGAGTTTGGAAGAATTTTCTCCCTTTCATTTGTTTTGAAGAGTTTGAGAAGAATTGTAATTAGTTCTTTAAAAGTCTAGTAGAATTCTGCAGTGAAGCCATTCAGTACTGGGCTTTTTTTCATTCAGAGGCCTTTATTATTGATTCCATAAATATTCCTATTGTTTGCTTTGGATTTCCTTTGTGCTTTCACTGGGAGACTTTTTGCATTCACATTCTTAAATACAGAAGACTGTCTTTCTGTGTTTTTGTGTGTAGCATATCCTTAAGCATCATGTCTAAGGCTGAACCATTGGTGAGAAATTCTTTCAATTTCTTTTTGTTATGGAAGTTTTACATTTCACCTTCATTCATAAATGAGGGATTTGCAGGGTACAGTATTCTGGATTGCCAGTTTTTTCTTATAAGACTTGGCCTCTGTCTCTCCATTCTCTCCTAGTCTGTAGCATTTCTATGAGCTATTACCTGTCAGTCAAACTGGAGATCTTCTATAGGTAATCTCCCATTTATTTTGTGCATATTTTAGAATCTTTTATATGTGTTTTACTGTGGAAAGTTTAACGACAATGTGTCATGGTGAACATCTTTCCTGGTCATGTCTTACAGAAGTTCTGTTTATCTTGTATATTTGTACATCACTTTCCTTCTTCAAATATGAAAGTTTTCTACAATTACTTTACTGAATAGGTCTTCTAATCCATATTCTCATTCCATACTTTCAGGAACTTCTAAGACCCATATGTTGGGTTGTTTGATAGAATCCCATAAATCTCCAACACTATTTTTCTAAATTCCTCCTCCTCCCCATCCTCCTTCTCTTCTTATTCATCTTCTCCGCTCTCTCTCTCTCTCTCTCGTTTCTTTTGGACTGACTGAATTGTTTCCAAAGGTGTGTCTTCTAAGTCAGATATTCTATCTTCTGCATCACCAAGTCTGTTAAGGGTTTCTACTATATGTTTTATTTGACATATTGAATTCTTCATTTCTAATATTTCATTTTGTTTCCTCTTCAAAATCTCAATATTGTGGAAAAATTCTTCCTCCACATTATGTATGGATTTCTTTAACTCATGAATTTTCTAATTTGCTTCTCATTGTTTCTGAATAGCCATCAAACTTCTGAAATTTTTTAGGCATTTCATCTTACTCCTTGTCTTTACATTCTGACATTGAAGGTTGTTGTGTTCCTTTGGGGGAATCATGTTGTCTTCCTTATTTTTGTTTCTTGGATTCTGCATTTATTTTGAGGTATTTGTGGAAATGCTTGTTTGTTTTCTCCTCTGATGGATTTTATCTTTGAGTTATGCTTCTTTGTCTTAGTGGCCTGTCTGATCTTTTTTTTCTTTTTTTTTAACATTTATTTAATGAATATAAATTTCCAATGTACAGGTTATGGACTACAATGGCACAACCCCCCCCACCCATAACTTCCCTCCCACCCGCAACCCTCCCCTTTCCTGCTCCCTCTCCCCTTCCATTTGCATCAAGATTCATTTTCAATTCTCTTTATATACAGAAGATCAATTTAGCATATATTAAGTAAAGATTTCAACAGTTTGCACCCACATAGAAACACAAAGTGAAACATACTGTTTGAGTACTAGTTATAGCATTAAATCACAATGTACACCACATTAAGGACAGAGATCCCACATAAGGAGCAAGTGCACAGTGACTCCTGTTGTTAACCCAACAAATTGACACTCTAGTTTATGGCGCCAGTAACCACTCTAGGCTGTTGTCATGAGTTGCCAAGGCTATGGAAGCCTTCCAAGTTTGCCGACTCTGATCATATTTAGACAAGGTCATAAAAGACAGGGTGAGGATAGTAACCGGTGATCCTAAGAGTGGCATTTACCAGGTTTGAACAATTATACAGCATTAAGTGGGGAAGAGGACCATCAGTACACACAGGTTGGGAATAGAGCCATTGGAGGTAGAGTAGAGGTTATGATTACGAAGGAATGAGGCCCAAGTGCACTAGACAGGGTCTAGAACAAAGGACAGAGTCATTATTAGAGGAGCTAAGAAAGGTGCTGTCTAAGCTACAAGTAATTTTTCTGATTGAGAGGCAAATAGAACCTGATAGAAGGGGCTTGATAATAATCTGGTGGGCTTTAGGCCTTGTAAGTTAAGAGGCCCAGACCTATCTATTTCTTCACATGGAGTACATCCTAAGGGCAGTGTGAACCTCCTAGGGGAAGGCACTCTGTTGACTTTCATTACTTGGCTGGCCTGGGAGGAGAGCTGGCCAGGTAAAGGCAGGTGGCATCTCTAACTAGAAATTTACAGTTCTGCCTGCATTGTTTTTTTTTTTATTATTATTTTTGACAGGCAGAGTGGACAGTGAGAGAGAGACAGAGAGAAAGGTCTTCCTTTTGCCGTTGGTTCACCCTCCAATGGCCGCCGTGGTAGCGCGCTGCGGCCGGCGCACCGCGCTGTTCCGATGGCAGGAGCCAGGTGCTTATCCTGGTCTCCCATGGGGTGCAGAGCCCAAACACTTGGGCCATCCTCCACTGCACTCCCTGGCCACAGCAGAGAGCTGGCCTGGAAGAGGGGCAACCGGGACAGGATCGGTGCCCCGACCGGGACTAGAACCCGGTGTGCCGGCGCCGCAAGGCGGAGGATTAGCCTGTTGAGCCACGGCGCCGGCCCAGTTCTGCCTGCATTGTTGCTGACCCTACTTGGCTGTCCCCTCAGCTGCAGTGGTCATTTTGGAAGTTGGGCTGAGTGAAGGGCTTTTCAGCTTAGAGCCAATAAGATCGATGGCTCTGACCCGGGCATCCTTCGACTCCAGGGCAGGTCCATTTCCAGTGATCCAACTCTTGGCAGAGCTGCCAGGGCTCTTCACAAGTTGATTTCTGCTGAAGCCCAGGCTTACCACATTGAAAGCCACTGCAGTGGACTGGCCTGTTGGGTCTCCTTGAGGGCAGATCACTGTACAGATCAGCCATTAATAGGCCTGCCACCCATTGCTTCTGATGCCTAGCTTTCTTTTTCTCCTGGTTTGTGTTAAAGCAGACCAGAGGATGCAAGTCAAGGGAGTGCCCAAGTCCCATCTCTAATCTTCGGTGGCCTGAACTACACGTCTGTAGTCACAGGCATGTTCTGTAGTAGTTTTTCTAAGGTAGACAATGCCCATGAGGAAAATTATGTTCTCACTTAAAAACTTTCTTTCCCTTTGGTCTGAAAGGGAGGTTTTTTCTACTTACTGTTTACTTCGCTGATGGCGAAGTAAATCTAACTATGGGATTATAATTTAAGCTCTTATTTTGGCTATGCTATTACAGAAAAATGTTAGCCATCTCTTTTATAAGGTCTAAAGATTAAAGTGTGCATCCTACAGATGACTTCATAATAGAATTAGTTTCCTACCTTGAGGAGAATTGAGAAATGAAAGAACAAGTTGGGCTTAGAATAGAGAAATGAGGGAGCAAGTCCTAGATCGCTTGCTGACAGTAGCAATATCACATGAAAACTTAGAAAACAGTTTCAACCATTAGTTAACAACTTAAGAAAACATTTACCAGAAGGTCCAATGCCTTCTATAAATTTTAAGAATCATGTATTTGGAAACACCTCTTAAATATCTAACATGGTGTAGTTTGTTTAACCAGTAAACTTAAGCACAACCATATAAAATGTTTTTAGTTTCTACCAACAAGTATAAAACATATGATTCAGAGATTCAGGTCACACGAATTAAAATGTATCTTTGATTAATTTTAGCAGCTTAAATTTATGGGCAGTCTTATCTATAAGCCAATTAAAATAAAATTCTTAATAAAATTTTCCCATGTGGACATACAATATATACACACATAAAACATAGAATAATAGACCAATATAGCAATTTTAATAATAGCTTTTAAAATCTTTAACTTTTTTTGTAAATTGCCAATTGATTTGAATGGCTTTTCGTTTTTAGTAACCTCAGTTAACCATACTTTCTCTCAGTTGGTACTGTTAATACATTATTGGCTTCATCTGTTTACAGAGCCATTCCAAAGTACTGAATACAATAGAAGTGGCTAGAAAAAGTCCATAGGAACCTATAGGAGGACAGCTAAACAGGAACCAACAATGCTTTAGTTTTATGAGCAGCAAATCATGTATAACTGTGGATGACAAAAGACTTTAAGTTGCCATATTTAAAATTATAAACTCATCCACCAACAAGAGGCCCTTGCTTACTTCACAGTATTTTTGAAAGCACCTGTAGGATTTTACAAGTATTTAACCCTTTAGGCCTCTGGGGCTTTCTCATTAAGATAACTATCATGTCTAGTAACACAAGATCATTAGACTTTTTAATTCTCAAACATTTGTATTAATAGCAGTTTCCATTATAGAAACTTAAAATTTAGTACCACGTCACATCTTGACAGTATTTCTAATATAATCCAAATAGCCTGATTAGTTGGTGTCTCTATAAGATGAGAGACATAGGTCCTTCGAATTTTTCAGTTGGGCCCAAACTGGAAAAACCAAAGTCCAGGATTTACTGGAAATTTTAGAGTCCAGATTGTTTGAAACTTTGATTTTTTGAATGCCTGTCAAGAATGCCAAGAAGGCTCAAAATCCAAAATATCTGGTTGAAATAAGATTCCTTAAAATCATGACATAACATAGACCAAATTTGATCATTGCTACAGGTGATTATTCAAATCTTTGAAAATAAGCACATATTTAAATAACCCATAGCTCTTAATAAAAATTCAGCTGTTTTTGAACAATTAGAATTTAACAGACATCAAGAGAACATAATAGATTACTTTAACACATTGCTTTAACAGAGCATCAGAGTTTAATTCTATGTCAAAGAGAAATTGAGCTTCCTGTGATCTTTTGCTGTGAGGTTTCCTTCCTTTACCTTCTTTCATATTGGTGACCATGTTTCTGTGTTTCTGTGTGTAACACATCTTTAAGCATCTTTTGCAGGGCAGGATGAGTGGCAACAAATTCTTTCAGTTTCTGTTTGCTATGAAAAGTCTTTATTTCACCTTCATTCACAAATGAGAGCTTTGCAGGATATAATATTCTGGGCTGGCCGTTTTTCTCTCTTACTACCTGGGCTATGTCTCACCATTCCCTTCTAGCTTGTAGGGTTTCTGATGAGAAGTCTGCTGTGAGTCTAATTGGAGATCCTCTGAGAGAAATCTGACGTTTCTCTCTTGCACATTTTAGAATCTTTTCTTTATGTTTCACTGTGGTGAGTTTGATTACAACATGTCGTGGTGAGGATCTCTTTTGGTCATGTTTACTAGGGGTTCTATGAGCTTCCTGTACTAGGATGTCTCTGTCCTTCTCCAGACCCGGGAAGTTCTCTGCAAGTATCTCTCTAAAAAGGCCTTCTAATCCTTTCTCTCTCCCCATGCCTTCAGGAACTCCTAGAACCCAAATGTTGGGTTTTTTAATAGTATCCTGTAGATTCCCAACAATATTTTTTAGATTTCTAATTTCCTCTTCTTTTCTTTGGTTTGATGTATATTTTCCTGTGCTCTGTCTTCTACGTCCAATATTCTCTCTTCTGCTTCACCCATTCTGTTTTTAAGGCTCTCTAATGTGTTTGTCATTTGATCTATTGAATTCTTCATTTCATTATGATTTCTTGTCACTATCACAGTTTCTTGTTCTACTAGTTGTTTGATTTCATTTTGATTCCTCCTTAATATTTCATTTTCACGAGAGAGATTTTCTATTTTGTCTATTAAGGATTTCTGTAGTTGAAGAATTTGTTTTTGAGAACTTCTTAATGTTCTTATCAATTTTTTGAGATCCGCTTCTTGCATTTCTTCTATCTCATCATCTTCATGATCTTGAATTGGGGTGTCTTTTTCATTTGGGGGCATCATAATGTCTCCTTGTTCTTGTTACCTCGGTTTTTCTGTTCGTTGTTTGGCATATTGGAGATATTCTTTGATTTCTTCACTGTGGTGTTTTTTCTTTTTATACTATGACTCTAGATTAAGTGGACCCTTGGAGGCTTGAGATGGGTGTGGCCTGAGAGCTCTGTTTGGTTCCTCAGGGTTGAGGGTGTGCCAAAGGTGACACTCCCAGGTTAGGCGTGATAAATCTCTCTTTTTTTATTTCTTTCTGTTTGATTGAAAAGGGAAGTAATTCCGCACAGCTGAACTGAATTGGAGGTAGTCAGCAGGTGAATGATATACCCACAGGAGCCAGAGACCAGAAGCTCTTTCCTAAGGACCACACAGGGAATCTGTGCTGCCCTCAGTGTGGGCTCCAGTTCTCCTGCAGTCTTCCACTGGGTTGCCAAGGCTACCAAACTGTAGCCTCTCTGGAGAGCACTCAGGTGAATTCCGTGAGTTCTCTCCCCTACCGTCTCCTTCTTCACAGTCTCAGTTTTCCAGCACCACACATTCATTAGATCCTAATCTCCTGTTATTTCACCCCCCCAGAGTCAGGTTTTTCTGCTAGGCTCAGGGCCGGTGCAGACCTGAGGTTGCCTTGCTTATGACGTATGTCAAAAATGGCGCATGCTCTTTGTCTTGCTCGCCTTTGAGAGGTGAGCGGAGAGAGAAAAACTCGTGTCCATATCGGTCACTTTTTTTTTCTCTCTCTCTCTTCTAGTTAGCCTGGTGAACTTTTCCCCACGGAGTTTCAAGCCTCGTTCCCACTGGTGTCTCGGGCTATTGAGGTTCGGCTCACCTCGCGTTCCAGTGCTGGTGTGTTGAGTCTGCTGCTGGTGTCCTGAACTTGGGCTCCCACGCTCTCCACGCCGGTCCACTGTGAATCACTAGTTTCCTCTGCTGTTTCTTCCCCTACTCTTCCTTGAACCTGCCGTATCTCCACTTTTATTAAACTGTTTCTCCCTGGACTATCAGTGTGCTCCCTTCCTATTCCGCCATCTTGCCACTCTCACCTCTCTGATCTTTCAATGAATACCCAGAGGCATGTGCTGGGGGTGGCCAGGGAGCTTTGGTCAGTGTTCTGGTATAGGGCGAGTGTGCAGGTTGACAAAGGTAGACATGTCAATGTTCTGTTGACAACAGAGGGGTAAGTATGATCATTTCTGTTGGAGTAATCACACCTTCACCTCCTTTCTTCCAAGGTAATCAATTCCTGGGGTTACCCCAACAGTGCGTGTGACACCCATGATGCCACTTGAACTGCCCAAAGTATTGGTGCAGTTCTCAGTGTGAGCACGGATCCCACATGTGACTTTCTCTCCCCCAACCCTGGCCACCGGCAATCAGAGAGCTCTGAGCCTCTGGTGCTGGACAGTGATTACCCAGAGACCCAGCTATGTCCTGAGCCCTGTCATGCATCACATAGTTCTCACAGTCTCAGGACACAAGGCTTCTGCAGTTCAGGGTGCAGAGGATCCACTGCACCCCACCAATTTATCCCACAGAGAAAGCATAGACCTTCCAAGAGCTAGCTGCCTGTGGGTGCTCCACCTTGGCAGTTTGAGTCCTGAAGTCTGTGAAACATTGAGAGCCTGGGGGCACTTCACAGTCCGACTTGCGTGCCCAGCCACCTTCAGCTCTCCCAGCCAGACTCAAAGTCAGTGAGAAATCTGGAGTTTTCCCTCTGGTAAAATCCCCTAGTCACACATGTACACAAGAGCTGCTGCAGCCTCTACTGGTGTAAAAGTGGTACCCAGCCGGTGCCGCGGCTCACTAGGCTAATCCTCCGCCTTACGGTGCCGGCACACCGGGTTCTAGTCCCGGTCGGGGTGCCGGATTCTGTCCCGGTTGCCCCTCTTCCAGGCTAGCTTTCTGCCGTGGCCCAGGAGTGCAGTGGAGGATGGCCCAAGTGCTTGGGCCCCATACCCCATTGGAGACCAGGATAAGCACCTGGGTCCTGCCATCAGATCAGTGCGTTGCGCCGGCTGCAGCGCGCCAGCTGCGGCGGCCATTGGAGGGTGGACCAACGGCAAAGGAAGACCTCTCTGTCTCTCTCTCTCACTGTCCACTCTGTCAAATAATAATAATAATAATAATAATAATAATAATAGTAAAAGTTGTACCTTCTCCCTGCTGGTTGCCAGTCACAATTGTGGGGGGATGGGGAAAAGGAAACTGATTTTTTTCCCCTCAGCTAAAACAAAATATCTTTTCCCCATTCAGCAACCTTGAGATCTCCTTGTTTCTCTTTTTAATTCTCTGAATTGTACAAAAATGATTTTATGGTTTTGTGATATTAACAATAATGGTTATAGTTTGTCTTTCTTATCCATGATTCTGCTAATTTATTTTAACTTTATTTGAATAACTCCTATATTTCTATGATTTGCTTGTACTTTGTCTCCTCAAAGTTTCATGTGTTTAGATCTTGGTGTCCTGCTCCCTCTTTAAGAGTTTGGGCTCACAGGGTGATCTTTAGGACAATAGGGGCATGTTCTTGTGAGGAATTGAGATATTTCTTATTGTTAGTTCTGGTGAGAGGAGAGTTTTTCTTTGTAAATATTTATTTATTTATTTGAAAAACAGAGATATAGAGAAAGAGAGAGAGAGAGAGAGAGAGAGTGCTTACCTCCACTGGTTCACTCCCCAGATGGCTGCAATGGCTAGGGCTATTCCAGGCCGAAGCCAGAGCCAGGAGCTTCTTCCAGGTCTCCCACGTGGAAGCAGAGGCCCAAGCACCTGGGCCATGTTCTGCGGCATTCCCAGACACATTAGTAGGGAGCTGAATCAGAAGTGGAGTAGCCAGGACTCACACCAGTTCCCATATGGGATGTCAGCACTGCAGGCGGAAGCTTTAACTCCGTGCCACAGTCACTGCCTCTGAGAGGGTTGTTACAAAAGCTGAACCTCTTGCCCAAATCTGTCTTTGGCTTCCTATTTGGAAAGCACTCTGTTGTCCCCACATGTGCTCTCACAGGAGCCTGTGCTATGCAGCTTGGACTTTGAGCATCTGAAACTCTGAGTCAAATAAATCTCTCTACTTCATAAGCAGCTTGTCTCAGGTATTGTGTGATAGGGATCAAAAACTAACTTATACATAGCTCATGTCTTAGTCTGCACAAGAATGCTTTAAGATAGACACTATTATTATCCCTATTTTGTGAATATGATTCATCAGAGTTAGAAAAACAAAGAGCACAATTCATTTTATTTTAATAATTTTAACTGAGAAAATAATAAAATCATCTTTCAGAATTTTTATTAAAAGTAGGATAAGTATCTCATTTCATTCCATATCCAGTATAGAAATGCAGTATTACTAAGGGCTCTACTCAGATTCTTTTTAGAACTAAGTTGTGTGACTTTGTTTAGCACAAAATTATTCAGAAGAAGGGAAGTGTTTTTGGAAGAGATTGCCTTAAGTTGGTCCTTGCAGGATAAAACAAACAAATAACAAGGTTAATGTTCCTTAAAAGCTTTGCTTTTTTTCAACCTAAAAAAGTCTGCAAGGATGGGCATTTGGCTTAGTGGTTGAAATAGCAGTTAATAAACCTGTGTCCCACATCAGAATAATTCTGTTTAATTCCCAGCTCCCACTCCCAGTTCCGACTTCCTGCTAGTGCAGACCATGAGAGGCAGCAGTGATGGCTCAAGGAACTGGAGTCCTGCCGACAACATGGGAGACCTGGATTGAGTTCTGGGGATCTGGCCTTGGTCCAGCCCAGCCCTGACTGTTGGGTTCCCTTCGGGGAATGAACCAGCAAATGAGATGCTCTCTAATTTTCTGTCTTTTTCTTTCTTTCTGTGTCTTTCTCTTTATCTCTGCTTCTCAAATGAAAAAAATTCTTAAATCCTCCAATTATGGACCAATCTGGTTATGGGCAGAGGCTTCTGTCCAATGGAACTGGTTTCTTTATAGGCCACAATGTTATTTGCTAGGTTTCCCTCTATCACTGAGAATCAGGATTTCATTTCTGCAAGCATGGATCTCTCATAAATCTTCCATATTTCCCTATGTCCCTTTGTGTTCAGTGACTACCAGAAGGAAGAACTAAAAAGAAAAAAAGATACACATACAAATCCCATCACGTGATTGTTGGAAACTCTGAGGCAATGTAATGGAATGCTGTCTTCTCCATATTTTCCTTTTAAAATGGCCTTCAAAATATATAAAATTTGCACAGCATTGGAAATGAATGAAATTAGCATTTCAGAAGATTTTCCAGGAATTGAAAAACTGATTGGATGAGTTTGAGAAATAGTTCCCTAGGCGATGCATGATGATCCCTTTGCAGGAGAAGGTTCTAATTTTCCATTTTCCCATAACTCAAGAACAAAAGCAGCCACCTCTATATTTCACAGGAATTATTTTTTAAAACAGTAAAGGTCTCACACTATTATCCCAGTATTCCATCTCCTGGACTAACTCATGCAAATAAATCATCTCTTCCTACACCAGTTTATACTTTAGCTTCTTACTCAGCAAGAGGGGAGAGGAAGATGTGAATTAATTCCTTGTGTCCTAGCATATGCATTTTATTACCTGACATAAGGAGTCCAACAGCAAAAGAAAATATTTTAACATATTTCAGCTATCCTGCAAAGAATAAATGCTTGCTACACACTAGAAATTGGATTAGGGAAATACTCATTGTGCTTCTAAGTTTAGATTTGAGATCAGCAACATAATTCCTCAACACCCAATAAAGAGATGACTGAGGACACACAATTTACTATGTCAGTTGGCAAAACATGACTATTAACAAAGAAAAGTGAAATAATTGAATATAAAAATAGTTTATTTCAATAAGACAATGTGATGTTAACATGAAGGCTCAAAGGGAAAGTATACTTGTAAAATTAATTTATGATAAGAAATAGAATATATAATGGTATCTATTTAATAGTCTCAATAAAAGGTAGGAAGGTGGGGCTGGCAGTGTGGTATAGCAAGTAAAGTTGCCACCTGCAAAGCTGGCATATAAAGTGGGTGCCAGTTCCTGTCCTGGTTGCTCCGCTTATGATCTAGCTCCCTGCTAATGTCCTGGGAAAAGCAGCAGAAGATGGCCCAGTACTTGGGTTCCTCATACCCATATGGGTGACCTTAAAGAAGCTCCTGGCTCCTGGTTTTGACCTTGCTGAGTTCTGGCCTTTGTGGCCACCTGGGGAGTGAACCAGAGGATGAAAGTTCTCTCTCTCTCCCCTTTCTGTAACTCTGAATTTCAAATACATGCATACATACATATTTTTAAAAAGTTAAGGAGGTATGAACCTTATGAAGCATGAGTCATTAACAGTAAAGAGAAAATGGTCTATGATAAGATTCAACATGAAATGGAAGGGAATTGTCATGAGGTAAAGAATGGAAATATTTTAAATTCAAAAGAGTAAAACCAAATTGTCTGTAGGAAGCAGAATTGACACCCTAGAGAAGTAAATCATAGAGATGAAGGAATGTTTCCAAAAACTTCATAGGCTAAAACAGAACAGAGAGTAAAAGTAATCTTCAAAACATTCATTGAAAATGCTAATTTTGAAAAATCATACATGATTTACAATTTTTTGCATCAAAATTTATCTTTTTTTAAACTTTTATTTAATAAATATAAATTTCCAAAGTACAGCTTTTAAATTACAGTGGCTTTTTCCTCTCATAGCTTCCCTCCCACCCACAACCCTCCCATCTCCCACTCCCTCTCCCATTCCATTCGCATCAAGATTCATTTTCAATTATCTTTATATACAGAAGATCAATTTAGCATATATTAAGTAAAGCTTTCAACAGTTTGCACCCACACAGAAACACAAACACACACAAAGTGTAAGATATTGTGTGTATCTTACACACAAAGTGTAAGATAGTGTTTGAGTACTAGTTATAGCATTAATTTACATTGTACAACACATTAAGGACAGAGATCCTACATGGGGAGGAAGTGCACAGTGGCTCCTGTTGTTGAGTTAACAAATTGACACTCTTGTTTATGGAGTCAGTAATACCCTAGGCTCTTGTCATGGGTTGCCAAGGCTATGGAAGCCTTTGAGTTTGCTGACTCCGATCTTATTTAGACAATGCCATAGTCAAAGTGGAAGTTCTCCCTTCAGAGAAAGGTACCTCCTCCTTTGATGGCCCGTTCTTTCCACTGGGATCTCACTCACAGAGATCTTTCATTTAAGTCATTTTTTTTTTTTTTGCTACAGTGTCTTGGCTTTCCATGCCTAAAATACTCTCATGGGCTCTTGAGCCAGATCTGAATGCCTTATGGGCTGATTCTGAGGCCAGAGTGTTGTTTAGGACATCTGCCACTCTATGAGTCTGCTGTGTATCCCGCTTCCCATGTTGGATCATTCTCTCCTTCTTAATACTGTCAGTTAGTATTAGCAGACACTAGTCTTGTTTATGTGATCCCTTTGACTCTTAATCCTTTCATTATGATTAATTCTGGACTGAAACTGATCACTTTGTCTAGTGAGATGGCATTGGTACATGCCACCTTGATGGGATTGAATTGGAATTCCCTAGCACATTTCTAACTCTACCATTTGGGGCAAGTGTGATTGATCATGTCCCAAACTGTACATCTCCTCCCTCTCTTATTCCCACTCTTATATTTAACAGGGATCACTTTTCAGTTAAAATTAAACACCTTTGATTAATAGTGTGTTAATTAAATAGTTGAACCAATAATATTAAGTAGAACAAAAAATACTAAAAGGGATAAAGTATTAAGTTGTTCATCAACAGGACAAGGGCTGATCAAGTAATTGTTTCTCATAGTGTCCATTTCACTTCAACAGGTTTTCTTTTTGGTGCTTGGTTAGTTGTCACCGATCAGGGAGAACATATGATCAAAATTTATCTTTTAATTCTGTTTTCCCATGAACTCTTGAAGTATTCTTATGTTTATAAGAAGCGTTAGTATACAGTAAAATAGCTATACAATTTTCGGTGAAGCCACTGTTTTCTAGTAAACATTAATAGTAATACATTTATAACTAGGTGTTATGGAAGAGAATTTAAATTTCAAAGGTAAAGAAAAACAACCCATGAGCATCAAAGTTGAAAATGAAGATTTTTTTCCTCAAAAGAAAGGATGCTATGAAATTTACTTTTTTATTTTAAAAATTGATAAATGAAGGGAAAGATAAGACCTGATATTCCTGTGTAAATTATACCACAGGATAATCAAGTAGTTGACAAAATGAAGCTATTCCAAAGAATAGATGATGAAGAAATTATAGAATGAGGATAATAACATTGTGCGTTCCTTCTGTGTTCTGATATTTCTCTCTTGATGCTCAAGGAAAACGTCCTGGTCTAAAGTGGTCCATTCCTCCCTACTTTCCCAAGGATCTATTCTTTTCTAATTGTGAATCAAGATGAGTGTGTGAATATATTAATTACTTTACCTCAGAGAGGCTGCTCCCATGGCCCAAATATTAGGAACAAGAAACATGTATCTACCCAGTGGAAAGAAGGGGCCATCAAAGAAAGATGTACTTTCTTTGAAGGGAGGAGATAACTTCCACTTTGCATATGGCTCTGTCTAAAAACCGATGGAGTTTGTGGACTCAGAAGGCTTCCATAGCCTTGCCAGCTCATGTCAAGAGCCTTGGGTGATCACTGATGTCATAAATAAGAGTGTTAGTTGTTAAGTCAACAACAGGAGTCACTGTGCCCTTGTTCCCCATGTTGGACCTCTGTCCTTAATGAGGCGTACTATGAGAATTAATGGTAGCACTTGTCTTCAAACTGTACTTTATACTTTTTGTGTCTGTGTGGGTGCAAATAGTTGAAGTATCTACTTAGTATAGAGTTGGTCTTCTGTGTGTAGTCAACTAAAAATGAATCTTGGCCAGCGCCGTGGCTCAACAGGCTAATCCTCCGCCTAGTGGTGCCGGCACATTGGGTTCTAGTCCCGGTCGGGATGCTGGATTCTGTCCCGGTTGCCCCTCTTCCAGGCCAGCTCTCTGCTATGGCCCGGGAGTGCAGTGGAGGATGGCCCAAGTGCTTGGGCCCTGCACCCCATGGGAGACCAGAAGAAGCACCTGGCTCCTGCCTTCGGATCAGTGCGGTGTGCCAGCCGCAGCACACTGGCCGCAGCACGCCAGCCGCGGCGGCCATTGGAGGGTGAACCAATGGCAAAGGAAAACCTTTCTCCCTGTCTCTCTCTCACTGTCCACTCTGCCTGTCAAAAAAAAATCTTAATGGAAAATGGAATGGGAGAGGGAGTAGGAGGTGAGAAGGGAGTTGGGGAGGGAGGGCAGGAATGGGAGGAAGAAACACTATATCCCTAAAAGCTGTACATATGAAATTTGTATTCATTAAATAAAAACCTTCAAAAAAATGTATCCAGAAACTCCAGGCACTATTGATTAGACTTAAGGTAGGCAAGATATCTGATCCAAACTGGAGCAACCGAATTCTTTGTGCTGGTGATTAGGACACAGATTTTCTGGTTACTGTCCAGTGAATCCTTGAGTTAAGAGGTCAAGTGGCACCAATGAAGAGTATATCTTTCCATTTATTTGTGCTTTCTTCAGTTTTTTTAATTGGTGTTTTATAGTTTTCAAAATCCAAGTCCTTCATGTCCTTGGCAAAAATTTACATGTAAGTATTTAATCTCATTTTCATTGCTACAGTAAATGGGATTGTTTTCTTAATATCTGTATTTTGGATAGTTGATTATCCATATGTAGAAACACTACTGATTTCTGTATCCTGAAACTCTATTAAATGTGTAGATCAGTTCTAACACATTTTGGTGAAATCTTTTAGATTTTCTGTACATGAGGAAACTTCAAAAAGTTCATAAAAATAAAATTGCAGAGTTTATTTTGGTCCAAAACCATTTTGAGATCCATACATGATTTTTTTTTTACATGGGACTTTTGTTGAAAAAAATTTCTTGTATTTATTTGAAGGAAATAGTTTTAGAAATGACCGCAGTGTCAGGAGCTGAAACAAACTGCAGCCAGGAGCCAGGAGCTTCTTCTAGGTCTCTCATGAGGGTGTAGCTGAAGCACTTGGGCCACCATCCTCTGCTTTCCCAGGTGCATTTACAGGGAGTTGCATCAGAAGTGGAGCAGCTGGGACTTGAACTGGTGCTGATATGGGATGCTGGCACAGCAGATGGGCTTTAACCCACTGCACCACAGTGCTGGCCTCATACATGATTTTTTGTGTGTGTATATGTGATTTTTTTTTAAGAATGCTTCCTTTTTTTTAAAAAAATTATTTGGAAGAGTTACAGAGAGCCGGCGCTGCGGCTCAATAGGCTAATCCTCCGCCTGCGGCGCCGGCACACTGGGTTCTAGTCCCGGTCGGGGTGCCGGATTCTGTCCTGGTTGCCCCTCTTCCAGGCCAGCTCTCTGCTGTGGCCCAGGAGTGCAGTGGAGGATGGCCCAAGTGCTTGGGCCCTGCACCCGCATGCGAGACCAGGAGAAGCACCTGGCTCCTGGCTTCGGATCAGCGCGGTGCGCCGGCCGCAGCGCGCCAGCCGCGGCAGCCGTTGGAGGGTGAACCAAAGGCAAAAGGAAGACCTTTCTCTCTGTCTCTCTCTCTCACTGTCCACTCTGCCTGTCAAAAAAAAAGTTACAGAGAGAGGTATATGTATACATACACACACACACACACACATATATAGAGTGTGTGTGTGTGTATATATATATATATATATATATATAGAGAGAGAGAGAGAGAGAGAGAGAGAGAGAGATGTTTTCCATCCGCTGGCTTACTCCCCAAATGACTGCAATGGTCAGAGCTAAGACAACCTGAAGTCAGGAGCCAGGAGCCAGGAGTTTCTTCCAGGTCTCCTACATGGGTGCAGGGGCCCAAGGACTTGGGCCATCCTGCACTGCTTTCCCAGGCACACTATCAGGTTGCTGGATTGGAAGTGGAGTAGCCAGGACTTGATTGGCATCGATATGGGATGCTGGCACTACAGACTGGAACTTTAACTTGCTGCACCACGGCACCAGCCCCCATAATGATTTTTTTCACAATATGTGCTTTCAGAGAGCTTTTTGAAGTACTATTATTAAAAGATCATGTCATGAACAAATGGAGACAATTTCACTCTTTCCTGTCTCATTATTCCTTTTATTCTCAGTATTCCTTTTATTTATTTGTTTTGCTTAATTAGTCTAACTAGGACTTCCAGTACTGTGTGGAAATAGATGTGAGTGAACTTCATTGTTTTGTCCCTGACCTAATAGAAAACATCTTTCAACTTTTCACTCTTTAGTACAGTGTTAACTATGGGCTTGTCATATATAGTCTCTATTGTGTTGAGGTACGTTCTCTCTACACTTATTCTATTGAGAGTTGTTATCCTGGAAGAGTGTTGCATTTTGTGATGATCATATGATTTTTTAATCTATCATTTTGCTAAATGTTATATATCACATTTATTGATTTTTGTTTGTTGAGCCAGCCTTGTTTTCCAGAGATCCCCATGTTCTTAAAGACAGGGTACCTATACCAATTATTTGAAATTGTTCTGCATGGGAAATTTTATTTTAATCCTATTCGATAACTTATGCTTTCTCTTATTTGTATAATTATGGAATCATGTATACTTATTTTAAACTTTGAGTTATAATTCAATACTACTTGTTTACTTACTTTAAAGATTTTATTTATTTCTAAAGATAGAGTGAAAGGACAGATTTAAAAAAAAAGAAAAAGATTTACTTATTTGAAAGGCAGAATGACAAGGAGGCACACATGTTGTGGGGGAGGAGGGGAGAGTAAATATCTTCTGTTATCTAGTTCTTTCCCCAAATGGCTACCATGGCCAGGGCATGACCAGACCAAAACCAGAAGTCTGGAACTTCAATAAAAAACTGAATCTGCCTCATGGATAGATACAGAGGCCATCTGCTACTTCTTTCTCAAACACAGTTTCAGGGAGCTGGATTGTAGTTGGAGCCATCAGGACTGGAAAAGGCACTCACGGGGGATGCTGGTACCACAGGTGTTGGCTTAAACTGCTGCACCACAACACTGGCCATGACACCAGATAGATCTTATAATGGTTTATTTCCTAAATGCTGCAATAGCCAGGGTTGGGCCAGGCTAGGAATCCCGAACTCTATCTAAGTCTCACATATAGATGTCAGAGAATCATGTACATGATTCATCACCTGCTGTCTCCCCGGTGCACATTAGCAGGAATGCTGGAATTGAGAGAAAAATGTGGGCTCAAAACCCAGGCACAACATTATGAATGATGCTTAAGGATGTGCTAAACACAGAAACATGATAGTCATTGTGAAAGCATATGAAGGTAGAAAACCTCTCAGTAAAAATACAAAGAAAATCTAAAGCAAACAATAGGAATATTTATGGATAAATGGCAGAATGAAGTCAGTACTTATCAGTAATATCCTTGAATATAAAAGGCCTAAATTCTCCATTAAAAGATACTGGTTGAATGAAATAAAAAACAAGAGCTATTTATTCGCTGCCTAAAAGATACACACCTCACCAACAAAGATACAAACAGACTGAAAGTGAAAGGATGGAAAAAGATACTGCATACTAATGGAAAGCAAAAATGGGCAGATGTAGCCATTCTGCTATCAGACAAAATATACTTTACAACAGAAACTATTGAAAGAAACAAAGAAGGGCATTATGTAATGATTAAGGGATCAATTTAACATGAAGATGTGATGATAATAAATGTATATGCATCCAGTGCCAGGGTACTGGGATATTTAAAACAAATATTAAATGGACTAAAGAGAGACATAGACTCTAATACAACAGCAATGGGGGACTTCAACACCCCACGTTCAACAATGGACAGATCAACTAGACACAAAATAAATCAAGAATCAACAGAGCGAATCTACACTATGGACAAAATGGACCTGTCATCTACAGAAGATTCCATCACACAGTTGCAGAATAGACATTCTTTTAAGTGGTGCATGGAACTTTGTCTAGAATAGACCATATGCTAGGCCATAAAACAAGTTTCAGCAAATTAAAAAAAATTGAAATCACACCATGCATCTTTTCTGACCACAGTGGAATGAAGCTGGAAATTAGCAACTTAAGAATCTCTAGAAAATTTGCAAACACATGGATCCTGAAAAACCATCTCTTGAATGAACAGTGGATCATAGAAGAAATCAAACAGGAAATCAAAAACTTTTTATTTTGATTACAAATGAAATTCTTTTCAGATATAGAAAAAAATGATGCTAAAATTTATATGGAAACTCAAGAGACCCCACATAGCTAAAGCAATCTTATTAAACAGAAATAAAGCTGGAGGCATCATAATACCAGATTTTAAGACACACTGCAGGGCAGTTATAATCAAAACAGCCTTGTACTGGCAAAAAAAATAAATTTGTAGATCAATGGAAGAGAGAAAACCACAGAAATCAATCCAGGCTCCTATAACCAACTAATCTTTGGCAAGGAGGTGAAATTAATCCCTGGAGAAAGGGCAGTCTCTTCGACAGGTGGTGCTGAGATAACTGGATCTCCATCTGCAGAAGTATGAAATAAGACCCCACCCTACACCTTACACCTTACACAAAAATCAACTCTAAATGGGTCAAAGACCTAAATCTTCAAGCTTATACCATCAAATTACTAAAGGAGAACATTGGAGAAACTCTGCTAGACATTTACATTGGCATAGACTTCTTGGAAGAGATTGCAGAAGCACAAGCAATCAAAGCCAAAATTAATAAATGGAATTACATCAAGCTGCGAAACTGAAAGACTCAGCAAAGTGAAGAGACAACCAACAGAATGGGAGAAAATATTTGCAAACTATGCAAATGCTAAAGGATTGATATCCAGGATGTATAGAGAGCTCAAGGAATTCAACAACAACAAAACAAAAAATCCAGTTAAGAAATGGGAAAAGGACTTGAACAGGCATTTTTCAAAAGAGGAAATTCAAATGGCCAACAAACACATGAAAAAATCCTCAGGATCACTAGCCATCAGGGGAATGCAAATCAAAACCACAATGAGATTTCTCCTCACCCATCAGAATGGCTCTCATAAGAAATCAACAAAAATAAATTCTGGTGAGTACTTGGAGGGAAAGGTGCCCTAATTCACTGTTGGTGGGAATGTAAACTAGTACAGCCATTGTGGAAGACAGTATGAAGATACCTTAGGAGGCTTCAAATAGATCTGTCACATTACCCAGCCTTGCTACTCCTGGGAATTTATCCAAGAGGAATTAAAACAGCATATGAAAGAGTGTTCTATACTCTCATGTTTATTGCAGCTCATTTCCCATAGCTACGATACTGGATCATCCCAGATGTCCATCAACTGATGACTGGATAAAGGAATTATGGCAAATATATACTATGGAATACTACTCAGAAGTAAAAAAATAAAATCTGTCTTTTGCAACAAAATGGATGCAATTGGGAGCCATTGTATTTACTGAAATGAGCCAGTCTCCATAAGACAGATACCATATGTTTTCCCTAATTTGTGATAATAGAGTACCTAAAATGTAATATATTGGAGTAAAATTGACATTTTGAGATTTGATGATTATTTACAGCCCTTGTCTCTACTGTTGGGGAATAGTGGTTTTTTTTTTTTTTTTTTCCGCTTAATATTTGTTGAACTCTTTACTTAGTGTAGGGTTAATCTTATGAGTATAAAATAACTGAAAGCAGATCATTGTAAAAATTCAGAGTGGTAATAAGAGAGGAAGGAGGAACAAGGGTGGGGCCATGGGTAGGAGGGAAGGTAGAGTGAGAGATATCACTGTGCTCCTAAATCTGTATATATGAAATACATGAAATTTGTTTTCCTTAAATAAAATAAAACAAAAAAACCCAGGTACTTTGATATGGGATGCAGGCATCCAAAGTGACACCTTCATCATTGCACCAAATACCTATACCTACTTTATTTACTTTTTGCTCATTTTTTAATAAATTTGGCTATTATGAGTTTTTTTTTCAGTTGGCTTCTTTGCCTATTAGACATATAGCTATCAGTATGCATGTATATGTGAATGTTTTCTCAAGATTTATTTTATTTATTTGAAAGAGTAAGTTAGAGGAGAGAGGAAGAGATCTTCCATTTGCTGGTTCATTCCCCAAATGGCCACAATGGCCCTGCCTGGGTAATTTTAAAGCAGAGCCTAAAACTCCATCTAGGTCTTTTACATGGGTGGCAGGGACTCAAGCACTTGGGCCATTTCTCCTGCTGTCCCAGCTTCATTAGCAGGGAACTGGATCAGAGGTGGAGTAGCTAGGACTTGAACCTCTGTTCCAATAAGGAATTCTGGTTTTGTAGGCAGGGACTTAACCTACTGTGCCACAACACCAGCCGCGTATGTGTCTTTGCAACACTTCCTTACTTTTGTGCACTGTTACAAGTTTCTGGCTCACCTTGTGTATTTCCTATTGCATTCCTAGAATCAGTCATTTTCCAGGGAACCCTGGTTCTTTTAATTGGAGAATTGTTTAGAAACCAAGATCTAGGCACTAAGTGGTCTCAATGTTACTATGGTTTTGTTTTTTTGTTTTGATTAGTGTGTGTGTGTGTGTGTGTGTGTTTTCTTTGGCTCTTTCAGCTGCCTAACAAGGAAATACAATTGTATATACTAGCATATTTATGTACATATGTTTAAATATTTCTGTATATTACCATTTATATCTATAGTAACTGAAGCATAAATTCATACTGATGCCTCCAACTCTAATTCACCACCACATTGATCAATCTCTTCTTTCTTTATCTGTAAATTCTCGACCTAACAGTGAGGAACTTGGCTGTCACCATCTACCATGTGTTTATTTGGTTGTTCAAGTTCAGTGTACACTTATAGCAAAATAAGAATCGTTAAATCATATCCGTGTGGGAAGCAACTGTGTTAAGTACAACACATTGCTTATGTGTAGCTACTTCTGCCTTTGTTCTTAATGAATGCACTCATTTTCAAAGTGTCATTTCCTCCTGCTGTATTCCATGAAATTGTTCCTACATTTGTTACATAATTAGATTTGTTTTTTAAAAAATCTTTATTTATTTATTTGAAAGGCAGATTTACAAAGAGGCAGATTATAAAGAGAGAGAGGTCTTCCATCTGCTGGTTCACCCCCAAGATGGCTGCAATGACTAAAGCTGCACCAATCCGAAGCCAGGAGCCAGGAGTTTCTTCTAGGTCTCCTGCATGGGTACAGAGGCCCAAGGACTTGGGCTATCATCTACTGCTTTCCCAGGCCTTAGCAGAGAGCTGAATCGGAAGAGGAGCAGCCAGGACTAGAAGTGGTGCCCATACAGGATTCCGGCACCACAGGTAGCGGCTTTACCCGCTATGCCACAGTGCCGGCCCCATAGTAAGATTCTATCATGCACTCTGCAGTCCTTCCTGGGACTCTCTGATCTCCTAAATGAATCATTTTTTTTTATTTTTTTGACAGGCAGAGATATACAGTAAGAGAGAGAGAGAGAGAGAGAGAGAGAGAGACAGAGAGAAAGGTCTTCCTTCCGTTGGTTTACCCCCAAATGGTCATTACGGCTGGCGCATTGCGCGGATCCGAAGCCAGGAGCCAGGTGCCTCCTCCTGGTCTCCCATGAGGGTGCAGGGCCCAAGCACTTGGGCCATCCTCCACTACACTCCTGGGCCACAGCAGAGAGCTGGACTGGAAGAAGAGCAACCGGGACAGAACCGGCGCCCCAACCGGGACTAGAACCTGGAGTATCGGTTCCGCAGGTGGAAGATTAGCTTAGTGAGCTGCGGTGCCGGCCCTCTTTTTTTTTTTTTTAAAGATTTATTTATTTATTTACTTGAAAGTAAGCGTTACAGAGAAGGAGAGGCAGAGAGAGAGGTCTTCCATCTGATGGTTCATTCCCCAATTGGCCTCAATAGCCGGAACTGTGTCGATCCGAAGTCAGGAGCCAGGAGCCTCTTCCTGATCTCCCATGCAGGTGCAGGGGCCAAAGCACTTGGGCCATCTTCCACTGCTTTCCCAAACCACTGCAGAGAGCTGGATAGGAAGAAGAGCAGCCGGGACTCGAACCGGCGCCCATATGGGATGCCGGCGCTTCAGGCCAGGGCATTAACCTGCTGCACCACAGCGCAGGCCCCTTAAATGAATTTTAAATTTTGAATTTATGAATGTTAAAGTTCTTCATGCTCCAAATTTCAGGGTTTGTGTCAAATACATAATGCCAATTTATATAAAATTTACAGATCAGCAAGAAGGGAATAGGCTGTATAGACAATCGTGTCACCCATTAACAAAGACAGTTTTAACTTTTTCCTTTTAAAACCATGTAAGGAGAATATTAAGAGTAAACATATGTTGATAGAAATGGTAGGAACATCTTGGCTCTACTCATCAGATAGAAATTTTTTTTAAGCTTCATTCATTTTATCTGTGTTCCAAAAGCAAATAGGAGAATTTTTGTTTTTGGTATAAGTTTCTTTGGCTACAAGACCATTTGCAGAGAGAAAAATTTCCTTTCAGGTTCAATATTGGAAAGGAGATAAAAAGATTTCCTTCTTCTGCCTAATTAAATCCCATCCACTTAGGTCAGCTTCATTTGGTTGAATAACAAACATAATGCAAAACCATGATGAAATTTGGGATGAACAGATGAGAAATTGGCTAATCATTTTGAAGATTAATATACCAAGGAAAAATGGCACTATTACCATAAATAAAGTCTTTGTCTATTGTGAATGTGAGGATCAATAAATACAAGGTTGTGAATTCTGAAAGAATGCTCTTTATTTCAGAAGAGAAGAAACCTTCCTTCCTCAGTAGAGCTTGGGTTTGTCAAGTGTGATTTATTGGTGTTTATTTTACTTTCTCTGTGAATAATCAATTTTTCCTTGTCAGTCTATGCCTGTGTTTGGTTTTGCCAAGTTTTTAATAATGAGTCAAGCCAGATCTGAAAATGGAAATGCCTCCTGCCTCCAGCAGTATAGTTGAGTGCATACAGAAAGAGATAAAGGAGAAGGGGGTTCTCTAAAGACAGCTGCTGTCTTTAACATCATAGGTAATGAAAAAGTGCCACTGAATAAATGGAACACATCATTTTGTGTCATTTTTATGGAATGGTACTAGGAATGATTGGTGCCAACGTCTATCCATTGCAGTTACTTGATATATTCTGAATTCAGAGAAGGGATCTATGAGGACCTCTCTGACGACCCTCGTACTGCTGTAATAGCTCTTTATCAAGATTCTTGATTGTAAGTTAGCAGAAATACACAATTTTAGACATAAAGATGGTTTTAGCCACTTCCATAGATTGAAAATATTTTCCTCAAATCCATGTATTAAAGCCCTAAACTCCAATTTCACTGTATTTGAAGATAAGACCTTTGAGGAAGGTTAAATGCAGGGCCCTGATCTAATAGGCTTAGTGCACTTCTACGAAAAAGATTGGAGATTAGAATACACACCTGCTCTCTCTCTCTCTCTCCACGTGTGTACACCAAGTTAGATGCCACGTGAGGAGACAGAGAGGCTGCTGTTGGTAAGCCAGAGGAGAGCCCCTACCACAAACTGAATTAGGTCATCTCTTGGTTTTTATTCCCCAGCCTCTAGGGCTGTGAGAAACATATTTCTCCTCTTTAGTCACCCAGTCTATATTAACAGATTAATTCAGTCACTCCCTGGATAGGAAAGGATGATAATACAATATTACAGAGTTGAAGAAAGAGTTGTAGGAAATCTGGCTACAGGAAAAACCATCCAGACACACCCCCTCTCTCATTTTCTCTCATGTGTTTATCTCTTTGATTTTACTATGTAGAAGAACTCTGCAAATGGCAGAAAAAAATACTGATCAGATTTCCATTCTACCATTATGGAAATCCCATTAGAAAGAAAGTTCTGTTTCCCATATTTGAAAATAGTTTTAAGAGAAGGACCCGATTAGACCCAATTAGAACACAGCCTCATCACTTATCAAATCTCTCTTATTAAGGAAATTAACTATTATTAACAAGGCCTACCTATGTCCTAGGCCCATTGCTGCAGCTGTAGAGTACAGAAGAGCCAGGTACAAGCCATCAAAACCATGCTGAATGCATCTGGGGGTTCTTTAAAGGAAAGGATGCTTTAATATGGAAAGCACATACGCCTATTCTTTATAAGCTGGGCTGGCATGTGTATAATTTGGGGAAATTCAGGCATCTTTTAACAAGTGCTCAGGGATTTGCAATCAGGCCACATTTGGACTAATATAACTCTGATGTTATTCCTCATTTTCAATAGACAGGCTTTTATCTAATTCTTGAGATCAAGTCATTGGTCAGCACTTTGATTCTGCATATCTAGGCACTATTTTGGCCCTGATCTCTATCATCACATCTTCCATATCCTCAGTTCTTCTTGGTCTGAAACACAGACTTAAATTTATGCCATTTAATTTCTCAGAAATTAGCACTCTAAGGTTGGATCTTCTCCTTTGAGATTAATTTTCTCCCTTTGGATTCCTGATCATCTTTTGCTTCATGATTCTTGTTGCTATGCTATGATCACTTCCAGAAACTCCTTTTCCTCATGTTAGACCCTGGGTATCTGGCTGATGCCTTTGACTAACACTTTTTATTGATATTTGACATGGCTGGAGGGGGAGTCTACAGAAATTTACAGGACAGTTAAAGTCCTCATGATCTGTTTCCATACTGTCTCAGATTCATCAGTGCTGTTTTCAGTCTGATCTGCTCTTCTAAATTGTAAGACTTGACCCGAGACAGAAAAAACATCCATCTCTAACTTTAATTTTATAGCATATATACCATACCTTCTGATATTCACATTTTTATGTTATTTCCTCTAATATTGTCTCTGGCCTTTGATGAGTAGGCCATTAGCATACATGACACAAACATCAGCATTAAAAGTACTGATCAGGGTTTGGCATTTGATGCAACAGTTAAGCCTCCACTTGGATGCCTGCATCCCATATTGGAGTTCTGTGTTTTAGGCCCAGCATCGTTCTCCATTCCAACTTTCTTATAATGCATCCCCTGGAAGGCAACAGGTAACAGCCTGAGCTGTTAGGTCCCTGTCACCCATGTAGAAGATTTGGATCGACTTACTGGCTCCTGGCTTCAGCTAGGACCTAAAGTGGAATATGGTTTAATGGAATATGGATGTTACAGGCATTTATGAATTGATCCAACAGATTAAAACTCTGTCTCCTTGCCTTCCAAATGAATGAATTAACATTTTTAGAAAAGTACATGTACACTGTGACCTGTATTCTTGAACTGCTTTCTTTTGGAATTCTGAGATACAGAGGTGGGGAGAGGGAAAGACAGAAAGAGATGCTAGAATAACTGGAACAGCTGTGGTGGTTCCAGGCATGCTAACTGTGGTACCAGATATGTAAGAGAGGCCAACTTGTATGACCCAGTGTCAAAAGAAGAAATGCCAGCTGAGGCCCATGTAGACTTCAGAACAACAAGAAATAATGAACAATTATTGCTTTAAGCCATTAAGTCTTGTGATGACTTGTTACATACAGTACATACCAAAAACTCCCTCCTTTTTACCCAAACTGGAATTGCTAGTCTCCTGTCTTTTCTATCCTGTGTACTCATTTCAGAGTCAGGTTGAGTGCTCAGTTATCAGCAGATACCCCTGCTCAACCTCTGAAGCAACAAGAAGGTAGCTTGACAATGTATCAAGAACATACTCTCTGCAGTAGAACACCCAAGTTCATTTTCTTTCCAGTGGTGGTAATGTCTGAATTATTTCTTGAAAGACGTAGTTATTGAATATCAGAGCTGCAATTCTCCTGGGTGATAGAGATGAGGATTTAATGTGAGGATGAAGATAAAGCAGCGAGGGGAAAGTTGACAGTCTATCCACAGAAGCTGTGATGCTGATCAATCTTCCCTCTTCCTTCTCAGCTTTCTTTGCTCCTGAATGCTTCTTGAGGCCTCTAAAGCTCAGAGACCTGATGAGGGGTTTGCAAGTGGGATGAGGCTTCATCTCTGACAATGTCAGCTTCTTTGTTTTAATTTTCATGCATCAAAATTTTTGAGGCATATTTAATATTTGATGCATCTGTAAATATTCATCAAGCAACTTGATTTTTTTCAACTGGCTTCTCTCCATGCTTCTGAAAGTATACTTGACCATGTTCTCATGGACATATTCTCCCTTCAGGCTTCCACTGCCTGCTATATAATCGAAACATGTTTCTGAATTCTGTGTATGTACTTGGTCTTTTATTATCCAAAAAAACACTGCCTATGTGAATTTGAATATTTTCTAGCTTTGTATATATTTATCTGTGATTAGGACTCACGGTCATGTTAAAACTACATTTGGAGATAGATTATTTCATTTGGTTGCCTTAGCATGATATGAAAATAATTTTTTTGACTGATTCACTCACAGCTCTTAAACATACTATGGAAATATTATTGGTTAATTCCCATTGTTAGCTCTTTTTTGGGGGGGATTAAGTCATTGAGAATACTTGATGGAAAGTGATCTGGATCATACATAGTATCTTTTAAGTTTTGCTTCATAACTTAAATATATGCATCATGTAACAAATATAATATAAACTTTTGTAAAATGTGGAAATATATCTGAAGTAGAATGAAGCCATTTTCTTCCATTTTTATTGTTACTGTTTTTAAGAAATTCAATATGATTTATAGATATAAGAACATAATGATATTCCCTTTCTTCTTCCTTCCCACCCTCTTTCCTTCTACTTTCTTTTTTTTAAAATTTGAGACAATATATTTTAAATTTACATTGCAATAAAAGGCTTAAAACTTGACCAAATAATAAGTTTAACAAGTAAAAAGCAAAAATATCCTAGTTTAATTGGAATATATACAATGGCTATAAATAATAATTGAATGGAAAAATGATAATTTCACCTGTATACATTTTGTTATTGTCAATTAGTCATTCATAATTTCTTTCAGTGAGGCAGAACCAGTGACAATGTAACATCTAAATATTTCCTGTATGGTTACAAGAAAATAATTAAGTTCATTTAGGTTTTCAGCCATTTCCTCTCAATAGTTTATACACAGGAATAATTTATGTAGATTGCAATGCAAATGATTATACGTTGCAGTTTTTTTGTACTCTACTAGTTACCCCAGATTAGATAAAACATGATATCTGTCTTTTTTGGACTGGCTTATTTAACTAAGTATAATGGTGTCCAGTTGTAACCATTTTGTTGCAAAGGACAGGATTACATTTTTAAAAAAAAACTGAATAATATTCCATAATGTATATATACCACATTTTCTTTATCCAGTCATCAATTGATGGCCATCTGGGTTGATTCAATACCTTACCAACTGTGAATTGAGTTGCAATAAACATGGTAGGGTACAGATAACTCTATCATATGCCAATTTCATTTCATTTGGATAAATTCCCAGGAGTGGGATGGCAGGGTCAGATATTAAATCTATTTTCAGCATTCTGAGGAATCTCTATACCATCTTCAACAATGGCTATACTAGTTTACATTTTCCTCCATGTCATGTTGGATTTCTTTAACTTTGAATTTGCTTCTCATTGCTTCTTAGTAATCCTACGATCAATCTGTTGAGTATTTTTTTTTTTCAGGCATTTTATCAGTCTCTTTGTCTTCACATTCTAATAGTGAAGTGTTGTGTTCTTTTGGGAGAGTTGCAGTGCACAAGGCTTCCACAGTCATGGAGTACAGAGGCTCTGCTTAGCCCCATGAGCCTGCCCTGTCCACAGAGAGAACAGAGACATTTCCAGAACCAGCTGCCTGTGGATGTTCTGCCTTGGCAGTTGGAGCCCAGAGCCTGTGATTTATTGAGAGGATGGAAGCACCTCACAATCCTACATGGGTGTCCAGCCCTGTTAACCCTCCCAGCTAGACTCAAAGTCAGTGGAAATGCAGATTTTTCCCTCTGGTAAAATCCCCTGACACTGCCTCTCCTAGTGTCAAAGTGGCACTTTCTCCCTGCTGGTTGCCAGGCCCCCTTGTGGGGGGATGGAGAACTAAATATGCTTTTCTTTTGCTGGATTAGTTGGGTACCCTGCTCCCTACTAGGATTCCAGGCCAGACTTAAAGCCATATGGTCTGAAAGGTACTCCCTCAGGCAGTATCACCCATGGCACAGGCAGCTGCAATCTGCTATCTTAGGTCTCAGATGCTGGTGTCTCCTCCAGCCCCTGGCTGCAGGAATTATATGTAGTGTCCTCACTTGCTGCTTCATGTCCACACCTTCCATGCTGCTCCATGGGGTCCCTCTTCATTCTGAAGAATTTCCACTGCAAACTTCCCTCCAACTCTCCCCTGCACTTCCCCCTCTTTTCTTCTGCTATTTTCCCCTGATCAAAACCAGCACATCTTTCCCTATGCAGCTATTTGGAATCCTCTGGAATAAAGCCATTTGAAACAATGGTACAGTTACCGACATGGAAAGATCCATAGCATATTAATAAATTAGAAAAACCTCTTCCATAACATGGATTTATGTAAATGTCATATATATATATATTATTATGATTGTGGAATAGAGAGATATTTGGAAAGCTGTTAAAAATTCAGAGTCAGATATAAGGTACATTTCAAATGGAGAAATACATTCAGAATGGTGGGGTACTCTATTAAAGCAATGAGAACAGTGACAAAACTTTCAGAACTCTGAAAATTAAATGATTTTAGTATTTCAGAGAATGTTTACTCAAGAAAGTCAGCTGGATCATGGTAATAACCTTAAGTGTTATTTTGAAATTGTTCTGTGCATGCTATCTTCCTTTCCTAGATCTATTGTAGTTGTGAAAACCAATACTCACCCTCTTTACTATATACTGCCAATATCTGGTAGCAATCCAGTGGCTACAAGAGGGGATGTAACAGGTTTATGGCTTCCTGAAAGTCCCTTCACAGAAATTGGACTCTATTTGACCTGTGTGTCAGCTCATTTAAACATTTTATATTATTAACCAATATAATATATATATGTATATATGTATGGAGTACCATGTGATATTTTGATAAATGTACATACTGTGTAATGTCCAAATCAGGGCAAACATCTTTCTCCTCAAACATTTATCATTTATTTGTGTTGAAAACATTCAAAGTTCTTTCCTCTAACTTATTTTTAGAAAAATACACAGCACATGATCATTATCCATAGTCACCCTCTGAGTAACAGAACACCAGAGCTTCATATTTCTGTGTAATTATAACTTAGTACCCATTCCATCTTTCTTCATCCCTTCCTGATTGTCTCCTAACCCCAGAACTGGAAGATCACCTTCTTTGCCTATTGACGAAAGTATTGCCTAGTTTTTAAAATGTAAAGAAACTGCCTCCCTCATTGCGTTGATGTTCACTTCTGCTCAACAGGGCAGTTTCCTATGGTTATTTCTGACTACTCTAAAAGATCAAACATCTGGCACTTTAATCTTTGAGTGAGAAGTCCTCTACTGACGCACTATAAACATAGGCAATGAAATATAGAAATGCACAGTTTGTTGTTTAAATATTTAAGTGATGATTAATTATACACAGGCATTCAGAGGAAATAATTTTTGTGTATATTAAGGCATACAGCGTGATGTTATGTAATACATATAGATAGCAAAAAGATGGCTGTAGTGAAGCAAATTAATATATCCATCTTACAAAGTTGACTCTTTTATTTTTGTAACAGTAACAGCTAAAGACTACTCATTTAGTGTGACTTCCATATACAATTTTATTACCTGTATTTCTCATTTTGTACATTAGATCCATAGACTTCATATTACATTCCCTGACCAACAGCTCCCCATTTCATTGCCAAGCTGCACTCCTCCATAAGGACAGTTTTGTTCTCTGTGTTTCCCTTTAAGGTTACACAATCAAATGAAATCATGCAATACTTTCTCCTGTGTCTGGCTTAGTTCACTTAGCATATTGTCCTACAAGTCCTAAAAGCTCATTCTTACTGAGGCAAATGGAAAGCTCTCATTAATATTTTAGGGCTGAATACTATTCCATTGCATGAATATAAGTGTGCCATAGTTGCTTTATCCATTATACATCTGTCAACAGACACTTGTTGATTTCATATCTTTCTATTGTGGATAATGCTGCAATTAGCTTGGGCATGCAGATGTCTTTATGAGGTAATGATTTCATTTCCTTTGTGTATATGCCTAGAAAAGAGATTGTTGGGTTATATGGTAATTTTATTTTTAATTTCTTTAGAAACTTCCATACTATTTTTATAATAACTGTTCTAATCTACATTCTTACCATCAATGTACAAAACTCCCTTTTCTCCACACCCTTACCAATATTTATATTTTAGTTCTTTGATAATAGCATCATAATAGGTATGAGGATATTGTCTTATCATGATTTTGATTTGTACTTCTATGATGAATAATGATGTTTAGCATCTTTTTATATAACTTTTTAAAATCATTTTTGTGTATATTTAGGTTTTTGTCTATTTTTAAGTCAGGCTTTTTCATTTTCCACTATTTAGTTGTGGTTGTTTTCTTTAAAAAATGTTGAAAATAATACATGTACTTTGTAAACATTCAACAAGTACAAAAGTAGAATGTTCCTTTGTCTCTAGACTCAGTTTTACTCCTAAGAGATGACTACACTCAAGGGTTTACTATGATATTCTTGCAGTCATTTGCTTATTTGCTCTCAGATCGTCTCTAGTCTCATCTCCATTCTGTATTGCAGATAACTCATGTCCTATCCTCTGGTTTCCTGGTAGCTTCATCCAGTGGAATATACTGGTGGGAAACTGAGTGTTTCCCACAGAAACAGGAGAGGGAAAAAAACTCACCTAAGTTTTGGGTGGCATTTCTAAGGCAAGTGCATCTCTCCAGGGGAGCCTCTTAGTGGTTCCAGGTTTCTTTGTGTGTTATCACTACCTGTCCATGATGTCACTTTCCTCTCCCTCTATTCCTCTAGGCTAAGGATTGTGCTGACTTCCTGCATTATCCCACCCTACTCTGTGCAGTTTCTCAGTCTTTCATTATCTGGTTATTGAGTTGATTTGAAATATCTAGGATACTTTATTTTCCTTCTAGAAAAGTTCCATGATTACATGTTCATAAATGCAAATATCTTTTGTATAAATGAGACAGTAGTATTTACATACCACCTTTTTACTTAATGTATCTTGAAGATATATTAATCCTTTTAGTCTTTCAGATATACATCTATCATTTAAATAGCTGCAGGTTATTTTATTGTACAGATATACTGTAATGTCTTTACCCTATTGGTGAAACTTTCAGTTGCTTCTGATATGTTATAAATACTGATACATGCACACACACACACAAGTGTATGGCTATATATTTGGGAAAATTTAGATTTTTCAAGAAAGTACAAAGTTGATTTCCAAAGAGATTATCCAAAGTTATCAGCAATATTGTATGTAAGTACTTGATTTCTCATATTATCACCCACAGTGTGTGTATCAAACTTTCAGTCTTTTTCTGTTTGGTAGAAAAAAACTAGACATTTTGTTGTTTCAAGGTAGTTTTCAAATTATGAATGATATTAAAGGGGCTGTGTGCAGGAGCCTGGGACATGACCTGAAAGTCACGGGTTGAACAATGCAGGAGGCTGCCATAGCCTGCCGAAGAATGAAAAGCCAGGGTCAGGGTCTGGGCAGATTATGGGAATGTTCTTTTCTCAAAATGAGTCAGTAACAAACGAATCTGCACAAATGCTTTTCTTGTACAGTTGTACTGTGTCTCTCTGTGCGCTCTCTTGTGCACTTGATTTAAATTTCCTACTTGTAGCACTGGGAAGACTCTTCATTCAACTCTTCATACTTACTGGAATGGTCAAAAACTACCCTAGATCCTCTTGCTTAAGCTCTTTCTTGGAGTCAACATTCAGTAGCTCAGACTACAGGAGGAATAACTATTGAAGATTAATTTGTAAGAATCAGAACAGTCCCAAGTGAGACTGTAGTTTGGGGGTACCCAGTCAGTGAGGGTTTCTTACATAGGACTAAGATTCATAGATTGGAGGTTCATTGCTGAAGTCATTCACTCAAAGGAGGATAGGTTACAGGAAAGGAGATAATGCCTTGGGTTTGTGGCCCTAGAGTTCCAGGTGTTGACTTGGAATGAAGTTAGCAATGGTGTACAAGAGTTCGGGTTGGAAGAGATTGGGATTCAGAAAAGATTCTAAGGGATAGTTCAATAGTAGATGTTGAGTAAAGAATCTCTTTGGGGAGGCTGCCGTATGGAGCAGCACCCTGATTTATAGATTGGCCAGTGGAGGCAGCAGGTGTGAGACAGTAATCCTAAAATTTGACTGGATAACCTAATGGTCATACTTACCCAGTTTAGGAATTTGCTCTTGCCCCATACTCTTACAAAGCTACAGATTGTTTCTCTATTTTAAAGTCATTTTTAAATGTCTTAGAAGGGAGCTCATTGTTTGCCACGTGGATAGTCTTCTAGTTACCTTAAATAAAAGTGGAAGATAGGGAAGGAGAAAAAGGAAAGATGTGAGGATGTGAGAGGAAGAGGTGGAAGGGGAGGAGGATCTAGTGTCTGAAATGAATCCTACTCAAGGCTGACTGACAATTAATTATTTCCGGAATCCATTTTCCTGTCAGGTTGTCATATAGATAAGGTTCTCTTTATTAATTCTTCTTAGTCACTGTTTATCCAAGGGTTCCTTAAGTATTTAAGAGATAAACTCTGTTTCTTTAAATACCAAAAGTAGAATTGCTTCTTTGTTGTTTGTATAGATAAAATTGTCTCTGAATATCTAAAATCTGTTCATCAATCCTAGAGAAAACTGCTATGTTTCCAAGCATCCTGTCCCCCTTTAACATAAGAAAAACAAGTCCTGACCCACAAGAGGTATCACTACCATCCTGTACTCTCTAATTACCTCTGGCAGGCAAACCTTGGGAACACCGGGGTAAACAGCACCACCATTGCCTTCACCCCACAATATCTTCCAGGAAGGAAGAATTCCAAGCCTGCCAAATGAAACAGGCTAAAGCTGGAAAAGTATTAAATGATATTTTCTTGCTTCTAGGGGCATAGTACAAAAATAGAAGCTGAAAGTTAAAAAAAAAAAAAAAGAATTCTCTGCTGCAATGTGAATAGAATTGAAATTTCCCTTTAGTATTTTGGTCTCGAGAAAAACCATTCCTGCAACTTTCACAACATCCTGAGTGTGGGATATGAAAATCCTTAATAAATATCATCTTTAATTCAAGAGGCTGAGTCAACAAATGTGACTCTTGCTCTAGGTTTCCTTCCCCTTATCATCTTCTGGTTAAGAGGAATGGTTGGCTAGACCACCTGTACTGCCTCCTGGCTAACTTGCAAGTGCCTTGCCTTTAAACTACATACTGTTTAATTAGATAATATTTCACTTAAAATATTTTGCCTACTCCCCTGAAAATTATTTTAAAAATAAGGGCAAGCAAACAAACCTCTGACCCCTGTATTTACTATTAGAAAACACAGCTGCTAAAGAAAGCACATGTATTTCCAGATACACCATTTGTATGGTTGCATTAAACAGCAAATTGCCCTGCTGGAGCTGGAACAAGTCAGGCACAAGGATGCTTGACTGTCAGAGACTTAGAAGTAATAGGTTGGCTGAGAAGTAGGGACATGCTGCTTATACCAGGGGACTGTGTTCAGCTGGAGTTAACTACATAAGATGAGATGTCACACTTTCAGAAGCAGTGAGAAGCATTTAACTTCAGCCGGGTCTCTGCTACATAACACTCTCTTTCCCCAGTTTGTCCGTGGTGAAAACCAAATTTATCAGATACCACAGTGAAGCTGGCAGACTAATTGCCAACAGGAACTGAAAAGAGAGAGATTGTCTGTGATACTGGGACCTGGTGGAAGCGGCCTTGTCTTTCTGTTGCTTTATAGTAGTGTGTTAGAACAAGGACATACTTAGGACCTAAATTTCTCAGGATTTTCTGCGTGCTGAGACGGTCCTGTGGCTGGTGCTGAGCAAAACATAGAATGGAAGATACCGAGGGATTAGATATCTCCAGGGGGAACAGTTTCACAGTGTACTTCTGGAGGTAATTGTTGCTAGCTTTGCTCCCCAACATGGAGAATGACATATGGTGGGGATTTCAAGCAAGACAAGGCAGAGTCTCATGTACATGTATACAGTGAGACTTGATTAGGTCCCCAGTTTTGTCATTCTAGTGACAGTTATTGCTCTCTATAAGGTAGTCCTGGGAAGTACCTGTTTTATCTTTTAATAGCTTGCTTGAATTATTATAATAACCACCTAATCATGTCTCAGGTCTCTCCCTACTCCCTGTTCCAGTGCCACCTGCCACCAGTACCATGCACTTTGCTTAGTGCTGGGGACTTATATAGAAGTGCAGTTGCTTCCTTTAAGGAATTTCCAGTTTTTACAAGCAAACAACAAGGCAATAGGCCAGTTAGCTACAATTCTGTACGAATTATGAAAGATGTGGACAAAGTTCTAGGAGAATATCAAGCATATTTTTCCTGTTTGTTCTTGATATTGTTAAGTATTCATTTTAAATACAGAGATATAGATTCATTATGTGTAAATAGCCAGTAACTTAAGCTTTTGATAAGAGGAATAGGATTGATGGTCATCCATGAGAAGTAATAAATGAAGGTTGTCATCTCTAATTTCTAAATTTCTAGCAAGGCAACTAAGCCCAGGCTTCAAAAAGTCATAAATAAATATTTTAGGACATTACAAAAATATAGCCAATTATGCCAACATATATCACTCAAGCTAAGCAAATATATTTCCATAACTTAACAGGAATTCTAAGTTAAGATTAATGTCAAACCACTGTGTTTATATTAATTGTAAAACTCAGGACAACTTTTTGTTTATATTATGGTTCCCTTAGATTTAATATGTACTCAAGACATACCAAATGCTAAGTTCCTCTCAAGGCACCAGAGGAAAATTGAAGAGGGAGAAGGAACAGCTTAGAAGACTTGGGACTGTAAGTCATGGCTTTACTCAAGGAAACAAATGAAACCTTGAAATGTGTGCAGGAAATCAGAACTTCAGTTCTTAGTTTAGGTGGATTTCCTTGCTAGGCTTCCTTCTAGGATTTGATGACTCCTTTAAATACATTTTTCATTAGACACCCAGATAACCAGAAGACATATGGTGCTAATGTTTCCCTGTCCCTTTATGAACAGAAGCAGCTGGGAAGCAGAATGAAAATTTTAAAAAGGAATAAGTAAGCCTCAGGGGGTTGAAGTTGTTATCAATCAGTCCTGAATTCTTCAGCTTTCACTCATGTTTTGTACTAGGTGTGTGAGAGAGCACACAGAATGACCTGGCTGGAGCTTGTGTTATCTGTGGCAGGCAGGGAGAGATGTAACCCTCTCTGGACCTGCACTGTGACAATGTATGAAGAGACTTTGTTTCTAGGGGCTACAGGGAACATGGGAGGACTTAGAGGTGATGGGGGGCCATCCAGTGCTGTGTGTTGGCTGTGTAGGTCCTGGGTTGGGTGGTGAGGATTGATCGACTGCCCTTGTGCTTCTCTCCTTGTAAGATGCAGCCGGCATCTCATTTTGTAAATTAAAATCATAATGACTAAACTTGGAACAAGTCCAAGCAACCAAAAGGAATGATTCATTAAGAGTGAATTTTTTTCTCAATCAACTAATTTCAAATTAATTAGGTTCCATTTCTGTACCTTGCTTTGACTACCACATTAAGCAAATTCCCAGACTTCTAGGACCATCTGTATTTCATTTAGAGCCCTTGTTATGATAAAGTTGCTGTTTACTGAATGTTGAGTTTGTGTCTAATGTGGTGCTAAGCACTTTGCATTTATCATCTAACTCGAGTCCTGTGGAGAATTTATTACCCCTCTGGAAATAAGGGAACTCAGACTCAGAGAAGCTAAGTGAACCATCTCAAGAGCCACACAGCTAGAAGCAACAGAGCCACTATTTTCACTCCAGCTTCTCTGACTCCAGAGCTCTTCTCTGCTCTTGCCATTTTTTGGTATGTGAAGAGTTGTAGAAATTGCTGAAGTCCTTCCATTACCCTAATGTGATCTTAGACAAAGACTGATAAATGTTGTGTATTCCCCTGTGCCAAGTTAATGCTCCTGAAAATGATTGTTAATGTGCCTTTGGAGGGTCATATTATGACAGAAAAGGAGGAGCGTAGCTTTTTATACTGGATTAGGCAAGCCTCAGAGGATTCAGAGATGGGCATCAGTCTGCATTTTGCATCTTTGGCGGGCAGTGTTCAGGGTAGCTTTGGCCTCGTGCCCCTGGAAGTTTGACCTCATAGGAGAGAGGGCAGAGATCAAGTCCTTCTTGGAGTGCATGGTTTGATGAGTTCTGAGGCTGTATGTGGAAACTTACTGCCTATCTCCAGCCCCTGCATGCTTTGGAAAACATTTCATTCTACTCCATACTTATGTTTTAAATATGAGGTGAGTGGTCCTAAAGAGGAAGGTGCAACCAATTTTCTTCTGAAAGGAATGAAGAGTTCAACATCTGCTGATAAAAATGTGCTCTATTAAGTGGCTGAAATAAATAAAACTGTCAGTTAATTCCTTTATCAATGGCTTGAGACAGTACTGCCAGCCTGTTCCCCTTCATCTACAGGTCCAGATGAGCAGCTCTGCTACTTTTCCTTTGTTCTTCATCCTCAAGGAAAGGTTATCAGACCCAGTGCTCATGGAGGCAAGAGGAGTCCTCATTTCCCATCCTCTCTGTACAAAGTGTAGGTCTAATTCCATTGTCTTGGCCTTCCCTGCTACTCAAGTTTGAGAACGATTCATCCTGCTGGCAGGTCTGATGCTGTTTGGTTCATTTGTACCAGAGATCAAGTTGTTTTAGTCCTGCAGAGGCTCAGCTTCCTCTTGTTTTCTAGCACTTTCTATTTATCTACTTCCAAACTATCTCATTTAATCCTCACATTATCCTTAGAAGAGAAAAACTAAAATTCAAGGTCATAGAGCTCACAAATTTTGCTCACGAAAGAGCTGGAATGAAAACTTGGGACTGTCTGACTTCTACTTCTTAGCCATTTCACAGACATAGAAACAACCCTGGAAAGATGAGGTGGCCTTAAATCAGAACTGGTAATGAGACACATAGTTGATTATTTTCATTATAGCTCTCTGCCTTTGGATCATTAAAACTGTGCTTAATTTGCTGCTTGGAGATGCCTGCATCCCATTTTGGAATGCCTTGTTCCAGTTCTGGCTACTCTACTTCTGATCCAGCTTCCTGCTGGATGTACATACCAGGAGGCAGCTGGAGATAGCTCAAGTGCTTATGATGGGAGACCTGGGTGGAGTTCTGGTCTTCTGGCTCTGGCCTGATCCCACCCTGGATGTTGTGGGCATCTGGGGAGAGAACCAGGAGATGGAAGATATATATCTCTCTCTCAAATAAATATGTAATTTATAAAATCAGGATACAGATTTGCCAAAGGATGATATTTTTCTATTTCCTAATTCTTTCATTTTTAAAATAAACTGTGTTAGAACAATTTTGATATGCAGAAAAAGTATTAAGGTTGTATACAGTTTCATGTGCCTCTCTACCAGTTTCCTGTATTATTTATCTCAGTAAGATATATTTGTTATAATTAATATACAACTATTGTTACATTATTATTTTTGACTTCTTAGTTATTACTTGCTAATATCTATTTTATTAACATTTCCTCAGTTTTTGCATAATACCCTTTTTTCTGTTCCAGGATTCTGACAAAGACGACACATTACCTTCAATTGTGATGTCTGCTTAAGCTGCTGTTGGATGTGAAAATTTCTCAGACTGTCCCAGTCTGTTCAGGTTGGTATAGCAAAATACATATAAACAATGCAAATTTATTGCTCATTGTTCTGAAGCCTGGGAAGTCCAAGTTCAAGATGCTATCACATTGAGCGCCTGAAGAGGGCCTTCTTCCTGCAAGCATCCTCCTCATGTCCTCACATGATGGGGGTGGGAGGAGGGGAGGGCTCTGTCAGTATTTTTTCTCAGGACTCTTATCCCATTCATGGGGATCCACCCTCATGGCCTAATCCCCTCCCAAAGGCCCCAGCTCCTAATAGGATTACCTGGGGTAGGGGGGAGTTAGGATTTTAACTTAAGAATTTTGAGAAGGGCCAGCGCCATGGCTTAACAGGCTAATCCTCCGCCTTGCGGTGCCGGCACACCGGGTTCTAGTCCCGGTTGGGGCGCCGGACTCTATCCTGGTTGCCCCTCTTCCAGGCCAGCTCTCTGCTATGGCCCGGGAAGGCAGTGGAGGATGGCTCAAGTCCTTGGGCCCTGCACCCGCTTGGGAGACCAGGAGAAGCACCTGGCTCCTGGCTTCGGATCAGCGAGATGCGCTGGCTGCAGTGGCCATTGGAGGGCGAACCAACGGCAAAAAGGAAGACCTTTCTCTCTGTCTCTCTCTCTCACTATCCACTCTGCCTGTCAAAAAAAAAAAAAAAAAAAAGAATTTTGAGAGGGCATAAACATTCAGGCATAGCACAGACTCCCTTGTATTTGATGATCTTGACTGTTTTGAGTAGTAGGTGATGAGATATGTTGTAGGATGTGCTTCTATTGAGATTTGTTTTATGTTTTTCCTATTAATCAGCTATTGATTTGGGGGGTGGGTGGGGACCACAGAGCTGTTTTCAAGACATCACATCCAAGGTGCCTACTACCAGTCTGATAAATGGCTATGGTGTTCACTCTGATCGCCTGGCTAAGATAGTAGTTGTCAGGTTTCATTTCTGTGAAGTTGCTCTTTTTCCTCCCATCTCATATTGCGTTGCTTAGAAGGCAGTCACTGCATTTTCTCATTGAGGGGCCAAGCATCTACATAAATAATTTGAAAATTTTTAGTATAGGAGATTTGTCTCTTCTGCCCTTTTTTTTTTTTTACTCAATCGTTTGTATCAGTATGGACTTACAGATATTTATTTTTGACATCAAAGATAATCTTGCCCACTGCAGCAGTAAGGAGTTGGTTGGTAGAATCCTGTCTTGCCTAGTTCATAGTAAAATTTCTGGTTATTCTCAAGAGGCAGAGGTCCATTTGATGGCAGAGTCTTCCTGGGGGAAGTTGATTGACTCATGCAGTACTGGCAGTGGAAAGTATCACAAGTACCTTTCATTTTGCTGATGAGAAGAGATAGTCACAGCTGTTATGACACCACTGGCCTTGTTCATTTCTCACCTGCTTCAATGGCTATACTTGGCCAGAAGCCAGAAAGGAGGAGCTGCAGTAGCTTTTCTGTGAATCAGAGTACTGTGTCCATTCCTCATTTGAATTTAGAAAAGCAAGAGGCCACACTCTTCTCTTTTAAAGCACAGACTGAAGCACTGAGTAATCTGTAATATCCCAGAGCTCATTCAGGAATGAGAGGGATTTTGGTATTTTTGTTTGTCTCTAAGTCCCTGTTGAGTTGTGTGGGACCTGTTTGGACTAGAGGAGTCAAATATATCTGGACATCAAACTTAAGTATTTTGTGAAGATTTTCACATGAAATGATGAAACTGTGGGGTTTGCATTAGCCCAGCATAGGGAAAATGGATGGTGAGACTTGTCAGCAAGACTGCAATCCTATCCATCTACTGATGCTGTCCGTATTAATCATCTGTGCCACATACTGTGCTGAACAAAGGTCTCCTTGGTGTGCCCTGACACGTACTAGCACAAGTCAGCATGGAACACTTTATCTCCCCCTTCCTCCCAAGGCTTTGGGGGAGAAAAATAGCTTATGTGAAGAAACAGAGTCCTGCTGCCTCTCATTTGGAAAATCTCCACGCATACCTAATTCCTGTGTGAGTAGCCTTGGCTTTCAAGTAGCATCATTTGGACAAGATCACCCTGCTGATCTGGATGCTCCCCGGGGTGTCAGGGATTGCCAACCATTTTTGTTTCTTCTCTGGTGTTGCTTCAAGTCTGAAGCACTTTTCTATCTTTATTTCGATGATGCAGTTCCCTTACTGTCACATTTATAGCATGGCCTAGGTTCTGCTGAGGCAGAAAGCATACTGGGCTACCTCAGTCAACCTGCATGTGAAGAATAGAGAGTTATATATGACTGTGGTGTCAGGTCATGTAGAATGACACGTGAGTAAGAGGGATTTAAGTTATAACCCTGCTCTGTCACTTTTTTCACTATATGACCTTGGCTGTTACCTAACCTTTGTGAATCTCTCTTCTCTGTCAATTTATAAATTCTACTTTATGTAATTTCCATATGGATTAAATAAGACAAGATGTGAAAAGACAAAGAAGTATAATAGGGGATCCATAAGTGACAGTGGCTATCATTTTCATTTCCAAGATTGTGAAATTCATGTGGTATAGTCCAGTTTCTCTCATTTGAACCTTGGCTTTGTAAGAAGTACAGACAATTCCTGATTTACAGTGGTTCACTTTTTGAATCTCTGAACTCCTGATGATATGAAAGGGACATGAATTGAGTAGAAGCTGTACTTTGATTTTTAAGTTTTTTCTTTGGCTGATGATATGTGGTACCATAGTCTCTGTGGTATTGGGCAATGCCAGTGAGTTGTAGCCTCCCTGGCATCCATGCCACCACAAAGGAAAGTAAATGGTAAAAAAGTAAAAAGTCCTTGAGCCCCTGCACCCACGTGGGAGACCCGGAGGAGGCTCCAGGATTTGGATTGGCACAGCTCCGGCTGTTGCAGTCATTTGGGGAGTGAACCAGCAGATGGAAGACCTCTCTCTCTCTCTCACTCTGTCTCTGTCTCTGTCTCTCTCTCTCTCTCTCTCTCTCTGTGTGTGTTTCCCTCTCCCTCTCCCTCTCTCCCTCCCTCCCTCTCTATCTTTCTCTGTGTAACTCTGACTTTCAAGCAAATAAATAAATCTTAAAAAAGAAGTGGATATTGTAACAAAGGGATTAAAACCCTGGCCGTGAACTACCTTCAGCTGAACTAGATTATCACAGCAGACATTGGCACATTCTTACAGAATGCCTCTCAGATTGCAGATGGTCCGCATGCTTTCATCTTGAGGGCCTTCCTTTTCCTCTGTCTCCCCACAGGCAAAACAGACATACTTTCCCTGTTGATGTATAACCTCTGTGGGACAACTGGGAAAGACAACTTCTTTAAGGTCTTACCTGATACATGAACCACAGACACTGAAGCCTGGAGGAGACTCCAACAGCCCTTCAGTCTCAACTGCCTCTACAACCATCTGGGAACCAATTTTTGGAATTTGGGATATTTCTTTATATTTCTTCTGGGATGAACTAGAGGAAAGTAATCAACCACTTGCCATAAAAATGTTTTTGACTTTCACATAACATAACATTTCTTTCTTTTCCTGTTCATTTATTTCAAATTTATATAAAGGGAACAAATTTCATATCTTTCATATATATATAGTTTTAAGAGCATAATGATACTTCCCACCCTACCCCCTTTACTCCCTCACCTCTCCTCTTTCTAATTTTTCTTTTAATTTTTATAATGACATACAATTTACTTTATAGTCAACAAGCTTAACCCTCTATGAACCAAAGAATTCAGAAAGTAGTAAGTAGAAAAACCACTGTTCCTTAATAGTACAGATAAGGACTATAAACAATAATCAAATTTCAGAATGTCAGTTCCACTCATATACATTGCTTTTTTGTATTCTGTATATTAGTTACCACAAATCAGGGAAAACAGATGATATTTGTCTTTTGGTGACTGGCTTATTTCACTAAGCATAATGGCCTTCAATTGCATCCATTTTGTTGGCAAAGACAGGATTTCATTCTTTTTTATGGCTGAGTAGTATTATGTTGTGTATATAACCACAGTTGATTTATCTAGTAATCAGTTGATAGACATCTGTGTTGATTCTATATCTTAGTTATTGTGAGTTGATGCTGCTATAAGCATGGGGGTCTAGATAACTGTTTCATATGCTGATTTCATTTCCTTTGGGTAAATTCCCAGGAGTGGAATGACTGGGTCACATGGTAGATCTATTTTCAGATATCTGAGACATCTCCATACTGTCTTCCATAATGGTTGTACTAGTTTACATTCCCACCAATAGTGTATTAGAGTATCTGTTTCCCTGTGCCTCATGAGCATTGATTGTTTTTTTCTTTTTTTCATTTTTGGATGATAGCCATTCTAGTGTATTAGAGTATCTGTTTCCCTGTGCCTCATGAGCATTGATTGTTTTTTTCTTTTTTTCATTTTTGGATGATAGCCATTCTAACTGGGGTGAGGTGAAATCTCATTGTGTTTTAGTTTGCATTTCCCTGATGGCTAGTGATGCTGAACATTTTCTCTTGTGTCTGTTGGTCAACTGCATTTCATTCTTTAAAAAATGCCTGTTTGTATCCTTAACCCATTTCTTAACTGGCTTGCTTGTTTTGTTATTGATGAGTTTATTGAGCTCCATAAAGCCTGGATATTAATCCTCTATCAGATGTATAATTTGCAAATATTTTCTTCCATTCAGTCATTTGTCTTTCACTTTGTTGAAAAATTTCTTTATTTCAGAAGAAATCCCATTTGTATTTTTTTGCCTTTATTGCCTGTGCTTCTGGGATCTTATCCAAGTAATCTTTACCTATGCCAATGACTTGCAGTGTTTTTCCCTAGTTTTTCCTTTAGTAATTTGATGGTTTCAGGTTTTAGGATTAGATTTCTGACCCATTGTGAGTTGATTTTCGTATAGCATATAAGGTAGGGGTTTTGTTTCATACTTCTGCATACAGAGATCAACTTTTCCTAACATCATTTTTTGAAGAGACTGTCTTTTTTTCAGGTTGTGATTGTAGCTTGTTTGTCAAAGATTAGTTGAATGGAGACGTTTCTGGGGTCTCTAATCTGTTCCATTTTTTGCCATGTCTATTCTTGTGCCAGTACCAAGCTTTTTGATTACAGCTGCCTGTAATATGTCTTGAAATCTGGTATTGGGAGTCATCCAGCTTTATTTTTGTTTAGGATTGTGTCAGATATTTGGGGTCTCTTGTGATTCATATGAATCTTAAGGTCATTTTATCCATACATAATTCCTTGGTATTTTGATTGGCATCAAATAGAATCTGTAAATTGTTTTAGGTGGTATTATATTTTGATGATGTTAATTCTTCCAATCCACAAACATGGAAAATATTCTATTTTTTGTTGTCTTCTTCCATTTCTTTCTTTAATGTTTTGTAATTTTCATTATAGAGATCTTTCACATCCTTGGTTAAATTTATGCCAAGATATTAAAATTTCTTGTAGGTATTGTTAATAGGACTGATTTTACAGGTTATTTCTCAGCTATGGCATTATTTGTATATACAAAGGCTATTGATTTTTGTGTACTGATTTTATATCCTACAACTTTGATAAACTCTCTTATGAGTTTCAATAATCTTTTACTGGAGTCTTTTGGATCCCCTATGTATAGGATTATATCATCTGCAAGCAGGGACAATTTGACCTTCTCAATTACCATTGGTATACCTTTGATTTCTTTGTCTTGCCTAATGGCTATGTCTAAAACTTCCAGAAATGTATAGTAATAGTGAGAGTAGGCATCCTTGTCAGGTTCTGGATCTCAATGGAAATACTTCTAACTTTTCTTTATTAAATATGATGCTGAATGTGGGTTTGTCATAAATTGCCTTGATTATGTTGAGGTATGTTCATTCTACACCCAATTTACTTAAGGTTTTTATCATGAACGGATGTTGTGGTTTATCCAATACTATCTCTGAATCTATTGAGATAATTATATGGTTTTTATTCTTCAGTTTGTTAATGTGATGCATCATATGTATTGATTTGTGTAAGTTGAATCATCCCTGTATCCCTGGGATAACTCCCTCTTGATCTGGGTAAATGATCTTTCTGATGTGTTGTTGGATTTGATTAGCTAGTATTTTGTTGGGGATTTTTGCATCTTATATTCATCAGGAATATTGGGCTATAGTTCTCTTCATTGTATCTTTTTCTGGTTTGGGAATTAAGATGATGCTGGTGCCATATTAGGAGTTTTGGAGGATTCCCTTCCTTTCAGGTGTTTTTGAATAGTTTGAGAAGAATGAGAATTAGTTCTTTAAAAGTTTGGTAGAATTCAGCAGTGAACCCATTCTGCCCTGGAATTTTCTTTGTTGGGAGGGTCTTTGTTATTGATTCAATCTCTGTCTTCATTATTGGTGTATAACATCTGCATATTCCTAACAAGGCCTTCACATTATCAACCTGCTTGTATCTTTTCTTTGATTTATAAACTTCTCAAGAGAAAAAAACACTCAGCCTGTTCATACCTTATCCCACTTGCTCTCTACTACCTGAGTGCACCATAGTTTCTAAATCACTCCTTCCTGGGCTACATTCCTAGTAATCTCTTAGTGGTCTAACAGATTACTTTTTCTACAGTCCATCTTCCTTTCTGGTTTATCTGATACTCTGCATCACTCTTTTCTCCCTGCATCTGCTTTCTTGATTTCTATTATTTTATATCACTTGGATCCTCCTGCTCCTTATTGGATTATTCTTCTTTATATTGGAATTATTTTCTCCTGTTCACTTGCCATATAGATGTAGGCATTTCCAAAAGCTCTATTCTCTTCTGTATTCTTTTATCTTCCTGATCACCCATTTACTCACTCCATAATTATCTTGGTTTCAAATATCACCTTCTTGCAGATGGCTCTCAAGTGTTTATCTAGATCTTAATTCTCCCAGTTTCCTGTTATTTCTACTCAGTTGCCTTATGAGTAATTCTACCTATATATAGAACTGTTGGTACCTCAAAAATACAGTCATAACTACATAATAAGGTTTTGGTCACTGATGGACCACATGCATGACGATGGTTTCTTAAGATTATAATGGATTTGAAAAATTTCTGTTGCTGATTGGTGCTATACCCATTGTAATCACATGTTTATGGTAATGCTGCTGCAAGCAATTCTACACTTTCAGTTATATAAAACTATAGCACTTATAATTATGTACAATACTTAATGATGATAAATGACTCTTATTGGTTTATGTACCTACTGTAATCATATTTTTCATTATTATTTTAGAGTATACTCATTCTATGCATTGAAAAAGACAGTTCACTATAAAAGAGCGTGCCATGTTGCAGGTAGTACCTTCATACATCTGCTATTTACCATGTCTGTTGGTTGCATCAATAGACCATGTCTAGTTATTTATCTATAGCATCTGAGTTTGTATAAACACACCCTATGATGTTCACACAATGATGAATTCTTGGAATGTATCCCTGTCATTAAGTGACACATGCCTGTAGATAAATCTCAATTTACCATTCACCTCAGAGGTTTTTCAAGCTGTGGTTTCCAGGTTCCTAAGGTTCATGAAAATACCATAGTTGCTAACTATGGTTGAGAGAATAAGGGCTCCAGAGCTCCAATACAAATAGCCAGAGAAACTTTATATTTCTGTTTTGTATGTGGGAGTTTTTTGTTTGTTTGTTTGTTTGTTTGTTTTTTTGACAGGCAGAGTGGACAGTGAGAGAGAGAGAGAGACAGAGAGAAAGGTCTTCCTTTTTGCCGTTGGTTCACCCTCCAATGGCCGCCGCGGTAGGCGCGCTGGGGCCGGCGCACCGCGCTGATCCGATGGCAGGAGCCAGGTGCTTATCCTGGTCTCCCATGGGGTGCAGGGCCCAAGCACTTGGGCCATCCTCCACTGCACTCCCTGGCCACAGCAGAGAGCTGGCCTGGAAGAGGGGCAACCGTATATGTGGGAGTTCTAAGTGAGATTTCATTTTTAGTTAAGGAATGCAATGCTTAAAAATAGTTTGGAAACCACTGAGCTACCCTCATTTGTCCCAAACTAGTTCCTTATCATTTTTATTTTTTAATTAAATTTAGGAATCATGAAATCAAATGCCTATAGTGACCAAGTAGGAAATATAAATGAATGAAGTGCTCTGAGGCTAAAACAAAAAGGAATACCAGGAGTTGTGATGTTCTGAATATTTCTCTTCTAAAAGACCTTCAAATAAAAAAATAACTTATATTTGAACCACGAGTCTGCATGTGAAAGCTTCATCTTCTCCAGCAGGAGTTTGCTACTTTGGGCAGAAATGGCAATCCTAGGAGCCAGACTGGATAGCTTGGAGCAATTTCCCTCCTTTTCTTCCCTCACTCATATTTTATCAAGAGCCTAGTGATCCTTCGCCTCTATGGTTTCCTTATTTGTCCTTTCTATCTACGCTTACTGGGCCTATATCATACTCTTCATTAGTTTGTCAATGGAATGTTTCCTTTGCTCCTCTTTTTGGGCTGTCCTGTATACTCTGCTCTGACTGGATTCACATGGTCTATGGTGATTAGATAATGATTTTAGCTTGGCTTTCAAGGACATTATCTCTCTACCTATTTTGCATTTCCACAGAACCTAAGTATGATTATCCTATGATATTTATTACTTTAAGTATCATTTGACTTATAGTTATTTGTATGTTTTATATATATGATTACATATTTGTGTGTTTTTATATGTATATGATTAATATTAGTATAATAAATTAGATTGTGAACTCCTGCTGTTACATTTTAGCAGACATTTTTGGGTACCTTCCATATCTGATGGGTAATGTTTTAAGTGCTTTGGATGTAGTCTTTGCTCTCAAAGTGGTCACAGGTGAATCATGAAGACAGTATACAAACAGTCACAACATTGAATAATGAATGCATACACCAAAGATATTATAAAATGCAATGAGAATAAAGAAAGGAGAGGAATTAATTCCAAATAGATTATATTGTGGATGCAGGTCAAGGAAGATGCTACTTGTATTTGAACTTGAATGTTGAGTAGAGATTCATCAAGATATTTGAAAGATAAACAATACTTACAGGCATCACAGACAGCAGAAACAGGATCTTAGAAATAATGTTTCATAAGGAATGTGGAAGGTAATGGGGCTCTTGGTTTTGGGAAACAGATAATAAATTTGCAGAGAAAATGAACTCTTCTTTAGATAATAATAGACCAACATGTAGAATTTACAGGGGGAAAAATGTGAATTCAATACAATAAAGATCTTTTCCCTAACTAAAGGCTCCGTTTGGGCCTAGGTTGGTTCAGTAGTGAACTCCCTGCCATTAATCGTTGGTCAGGTAGAGACTAAATAAACATCAGTTTTATTATAAAATTAAAATTTAATCATAAAGTACTTTAAAACATATTTTATTTCATTTTTGTTTATTTGAAAGGCAGAGGAAGAAGGATAGGGAGAGGAAGGGTAGAGGGGGGAAGAGGAGAGAGAGGGATAGAGAGATATCTTCTATCACCCACCAGTTCACTCCCCAAATGTCCACAGTACCTGGTGCTGGGTCAGCTCAAAGCCAGGAGCTGAGAACTCAATCCAGGTCTTCTATGTGTGTGGCGGAGACCTAACTGCTTGAGCCATTACCTTCTGTTTCCCACAGTCTGTATTAGCAAGAAGATGAAATCAGGAGTGAAGTCAGGAGTGAACCTTGGCACTCTAACGTGGCATCCCAAGCAGCGTCTTAACTGTTACAACAAATGCCTCTAAAATACTTCAAAAATTTTTTTCGTAGGTATTTCAGTATATCACCCAATGTGACTTTGATCAAATTGATTAGTGAATTATTAGATTAATTAAATGTGTCAGTTTCATTTGTGCTGCTTAACCCAGCAAACATACTCAATAAATGTTGAAGTCAAGGGATGAATAAACAGATCAATAGACTTGTTTCTAAATAGGCGCTTCGTAGAATATTTTCAATTGCTCTGTTTTCAAAAACTCCCTGCAGGGAATTGGGAAATGGGACTTCTATCCCCTGCTGATGAGAGTGTAAATTAGTGCAACCTTTCTGCAAGGTAATTTGGCTTTACGTGTAAATAGCTTCAGCACATTCATAGCTTATGACTAGTACTTCTGTGTGTAGCATTTTCCCCTACAGAAATTATTATAGATTGTTAAAACTTTATAAACACAGAAACTCATCACAGAAATGCTAACAATACTGGAAATGATAAAAATTTTCATTAATTTATAACCAGTTAAATAAATTCTGATGCATATGTCCAGTGAAATTTGGCCACTAGAAGTAATATTTTCAACCTTTACAACAAGGGAAACATGTTCATAACCTTCTGTAAACTTTGGAAAGCAAGTTTTCTGAGTACTATAATTCTATTTTTATCCTACATATACATTCATTTCTGCGTTGTGTGGTTATGGAAGGTGTTACATTTTTCCTCTTATTTATCTGCAGTAAGCATTTTCTACAATAAACATACCAAAATTTCTAATAATTTCCAAAATCATTTTCATGGCTCCCTGCTCCCTTGGAGTCAGAGCCATTATATTTAAAATATGAGAGACAGAGAGAATCAAAACCCAGGAGCTAGGCCAGGGAAGGACAATATGGAAGGACAGAGAGTCCTGTTGGTGAGTTCAGTCTTTATAGCAAGGAGAACTTACTTAGTATTTGGCTAAATAGCGGACTTCCTCCTCTAGGCCATGGTGGCCACAAATTCATATAAAGAACATTCCTACATTCCTCTTTCTTTCTTATTGACTTTTTCCCACCTAAGAGACTTGCCTCATTTGTACTTCCTAATGCTTTTCTGTATCTTTCCTCTTCTGTCTTTGCTCCTTCATTCTAGGACTTATTATGTCACTGCATCCAGCTAGCTGATGGTAGATGATTCCTTTGCATGCATTGATCATTATGGCAGATGCTCTTGGGGAGTAATGTTGAGAATAATCCACATTCTTCTTGAAATAGGGGCTTGGGCTTCTACTACTTTTGCTGCTGACATGAATCTACTTTGGTACATTTGCTCCCTGCTGTCTAATGGAAATAAGCAGGGAGAAGTGGCTCATGTGGGAACAACTATGTAGTATAAGAAACAGTGCCCCATCTGCCAACTGTGGTAAGGTAATTACAAGATAAAAAGAAGCATCAGCAAGCTAAGATGGTGGTTGGGACTTGGATGACATATCTTTTCTCTGTTGAGTTTATGTGATCTCATGGTGATTATGTTTTTTTGTTCTCTTATTAGAAGCAAAGTCTCAACTCAATATAAGTTTGTCTATTTTAGCTTTAGCTCTATATTTATTTTTAATTTTATTTAATTTTTTTTGACAGGCAGAGTTAGAGAGAGAGAGAGAGAGAGAGAGAGAGAGAGACAAAGACAAAGGTCTTCCTTTTTCCGTTGGTTCACCCCCCAAGTGGCCCCTACAGCTGGTGTGTTGCGGCTGGCGTGCTGCGCCGATCCTAAACCAGGAGCCAGGTACTTCCTCCTGGTCTCCCACGTGGGTGTAGGGCCCAAGGACCTGGGCCATCCTCCACTGCACTCCTGGGGCATAGCAGAGAGCTGGACTGGAAGAGGAGTAACCGGAACAGAATCCGGTGCCCCAACTGGGACTAGAACCCAGTGTGCTGGTGCTGCAGGCGGAGGATTAGCCTAGTGAGCCATGGCACCAGCAGCTTTAGCTCTATATTTAAGGAGAAATATTTTCTTGTCATATTCCAAGTGAGAAGCCCTAAGTTGAAGGATCATACCCATTTTGTTTTTTCACCAAAATGTGACCACATAACAGACAATGGTACTATTACTGGGATAGCAGCAATCACAGCAAAGAACCTTGCAGCTGCGGCAAAAAGGTACCAGTTAGCAATATTTCCTGCATTTATTCAGTAAAAACTTAATTACACACTTTTGTCCAATGGGCACACAAAGAAGATAAAGTCATAATTTATCTCCTTGAGTAGGGGAAATGGAGTTTTCAACATAATTTCAGATAATTACAGTATGTGTTAAGCATAATGATAGAAGTGTGCACAAAAGTTGAAGAAATATGGGGCGGGACTTCTGGGATGTTGGTGCTGGGAGTAAGAATAAAATTTGGGGACCCAGACTATGTCTTAAAGCATGAAGTGACATAGGCAAAGACAGAGGGGGGAGGTAAAAGTATGTCAGATCAAACGACAGCATGAAAAAAGACATGGAAGTGTGAAAGTACATGCAGTATCCTGAGAGTTATAAAATGAGTGTGGGGTGGGCTTTTGACCTGGTTGTTAACATGGCTGCCTCCATATCAGAGTGCCTGGGTTCAAGTCCTGGATCTAGCTTCCTGCTAATGTGCACCCTAAAATGTTGGAGGCAACAACTCAAGTAATTGGATCCCTGCCACTCATATGGGAAATGTGGATTGGGTTCCCAGCTTCTGCCTTTGTTCTGGTCTAGCTCTGCCATTGCTGTCATGTGGAGAGTGAACCAGCGACAGGTACTCTGCTATCTGCCTGGCTCTGCCTTTCAAGTCATTTTAAAAAAAAATTAAAAAATGAATTAAGCAAATGAGTATATACAGATTTTAGTAAGGAGATAAATATAGAGAATTGGGCATAAAAGGTCTTGGAGGGACTTGGGTGACTTATTAGTGAATTTAAACTTGTAGGCAATGAATAACCATTGAAGGGGTTTGAGTTTGAAAGTTACATATCATTTTTTTTACATATCATTTTTGTGCTTACTTAAGATAATTTTGGTGGCGATGGAATTGAATGGGAGAGGACTAGACTATGGGACTAAGTGTGACAAGGTTTTTATATCTCAGGGGTAGAACAGTAAATAAAAGTTTTGGTGAAGATACAAGAAGTTGATAAGAAGGAGAGTATAGATTGGAAAAATATACAAAAATAAAACTATCAGTGTTTTGGAATTAATTGGATATGTATATATGAAATCACAAAGAATATAGAATCAAAGAAAATACCTGGATTTCAGTCAACCAGAGCTTTATGTGATGAAAATCACATTCTTCTTTGGGTTACATGTTACTATGAGCAGTGGCTCCATATTCCACATGTAGGTGCCAGTCTATTTCATTAAAAATTAGGGCATATTGGTGAAGGCATTATCCTATGAAAGAATATTATCAGGAAAACTTTTTTTAATAGAAACCTCAGGTTCTTTAAAAATATATTTTTATGTATTGAAAGGCAGAGTGAAAGAGAGGGAGAGGGAGATGGAATGGGGAAGAGAGAGAGATGGAAGAGGGGGAGGTATCTTCCATCCATTGGTTCATTCCCCAAATGATTGCAATAGTCTAGGTTTGGCCAGGCTGAAGCCAAGAGCTTCATCTGGGTCATCACATGGGTGCAGGGGCCAAAGCACTTGGTTCATCTTCCACTGATTTCCCAGCTGCACTAGCAGGGAGCTGGATTGGAAGTAGAGCAGCCAGGACTCAAACTGGCACTCAAATAGGATGCTGGCATTGGGGACAGTGGCTAAACCTGCTGTACCAACCTTGAGGCAAATCTCCTTCTCTTCCTCCTTCCCTCCCTTCCATTTATTCCTATTTTATTTGAAATGCACAGACAGTTGACAGAACAAGATCTTTAATCTGCTGGTTGACTACCCATATGCTTCTGAAAACTAAGGCTAAGACAGGCCAAAACCAGAAGTCTGGGACACCATCCAAGTGTCTTACACGGGTGGCACAGATCCAAGTACTAAAACCACCATCTGCTGCCTCCCAGGTTGCACATTAGCAGGAAGCTGGATCTAAAGCAGGGTAGCTAGGATGTGAACCAAGCATTCCAATGTGGGATACAGACATTCCAAGTGGCAGTTTAACCACTGTGCCTGATACCTACCCTGAGAATCATTTATGTAATTAAAAACATCAACCATTTCTGTATCTCCTATTGTGATAGTAGAAAAATGGCTTCCCTCAAAATACAATTGATTGTTCATAGTTGCTTGCTTGCTTGCTTTCGCTTTCTCTGTCACTCTCTTCCTTCTTTCCTTTCATTCCCTCTTTCCTTTCTTCTTATTCCCTTCCTTCCTCTTTCACTCTCTTTTCATCCCTCCCTCCATTTCATTAAAGATGGAAAAGAATCCCTAGGGTTTTTTTTTTATATAAAAAGAAATACATTTTAAAGTATTTGTTCAAATTGAATTACAGACTCCTTGATATGAAAGCAGTAGGAACTAATGGCCCAAATCAGTTTTAATGTTGGATATGAAGAATTAAATGCTGGCAAGCAAAATATCTGTTACTAAGGGAGTAATTTGAGTGCCTAAATTGGTAAAACCCAAGGTAGTTAATTAGACTAAGTGCTGCTAGGGAAGGCTCTCCTTTGGAATGTTGCCAGGAGGGATGATTAAGGACTTAGAAAAATTAATTTTGCATCCAGGGAAAGGTGAAAGACACACGGTGATTCATTCTGTGGCTGTTAAGGACATTTTGGCATCTGGACTATAAAACAAAATGCTGTCATTATGTGAGTTATGTTTCCCTAATGGTTCCTGAGTGGAAGCTGCTAGGCCAGGGCTCTTTGGTTTTTCTATGCGTTCTGTTGGGAGTGAGGGGGATTTGGTTGGGAATTAGGGATAAATGATGAATTCTGAGGGAAGATGTACTTATTTGAGGGGTTCCTTTGGAGGGGGACCACCATTTTCTCTTTGGTGGTTGGTGCTTTACATCCCAGTGTAATTATATTCTCAGTATCTGTTCATCATTGTTTGAACCTCCTGGCCATAGCAACAATGGAACCACCACTGGTCTTTTTGGATGAATGTTAGTATTGATGCATGATTATATTAGAGTATGTGGTTAATAAACCATGCAAATAACAGCAATGATGGTATTATGTGAATGATGGCAGCTAGAGATGAGACAAGCATGGAATCAGATGGGTATGCATGTCAGTATATTTGCTTTTATAAATCTGTTCCCCCTCTTTCTGCACTCTACTGTGGCCCACAGAAGGCTGAGCTGTAGGTTACGATTTGGTTTCTCAAATGGAGTGGCTTAACAAGATTTTACAGTGAGGGGCAAGAGTGAAGTCTGAGACATTACCCCGATTTCCTCAGTGTTAGTTTCTTTTTGATTTCCTGCATCCTTGATCTAAATGTTGCAACCCCTTAAGGAAATGGCCTCCACATGACTATCCTGAGTTATGACAATCACCATTTGCTGTTCTGTATCCAGACCTATGGGTGGTAACAGGCCCTCTATTTCTGGCCCTAGGGAACCACACTGTCTCTTGTGGTTTTCTCCAACCGTGGTTCCTAAGTGTTTGCATGTAAGAGTGTGTGTTGGACCCTATCAGCACAATTTTTGATTCAGTATGTCTGGGGTAAAAATTAAACATTTGCACTTCAAGTGATGCTAATACTGGACTGAGCACCATGTTTTGAAATCCACTGTGGTTTTGCAAGAAATTACTTTTAATTTTTTAAAAAATATTATTTTAATTGACACAAAATTAATACATATTTATGGGGTACAGTGCGACATCTCAATACATGAATTCAATGCGTAAGGATCAGATCAGAGTATGAGCATATATATAACTTAAGATATTTATCATTTCTTTGTGTTACAGTGATTATTCTCTCTTCTGTTTTCAAATATGAGGGCACTTCAGCAATCTGATGGAAAATGGAATTTAAAGATAAGTTTATGTTGCTGCAGAAAATTTTTTGAAATCAATGCACAGTTTTTTAATACATATTTTCCATGAACTTTTAAAATTGCCTTCATGTTCAGTCATTTGCTGTCAACAATAGTAATCCTATTGTTCTACTAAATATTAGAAGTTATTCCTCCTATCCTGTCTACCTCTGTATCTGTTAACCATTCTTTTTCCCCCATCCCTCCCAGGGTAGCAGTAACCACCACTATTCTCTACTTCTATTTTCTACTCTTCTCTGTTCTCCTGTGATTTCAACTTTTTATCTTCCACCTAGAAATCCCTTAATCAAATCATTCTAAATCACTCAGGATCCCTATATGTTCCTGATTGAGTAGGCCTTCTTTATTGAGCTTTATAGTACCCCTTCAGGAACTACCCAGATGTCCAGGAAGGAGCAGGTCTGGTAGATGTGATTGTTGAGTTTGTAGAGAATTATCTGTATCCACTGTGAAGGGGAGAGTGGGCAGAAATATGTCCAAGAGAAGGCTGGGGCTACACTGGCAATAGCTGCCATGGAGCATGTGCCTACCTCTCAGTAAATGCCAGAGGCTTAGTTCTGTGAGGCTGAAGGTGTGTGACAAGACTAGTTCTCACATTCATCCAAGGTACAAACCATAAGAGACAAAAATTGGAACCTACTATTGGCCTTTGTAATTTTCAGGAGATACTGTGTTGACATCTGTTAATCGCTTCAGTAAATCATCTAAATTCATAGAGGTGGTGGTGAGGTATCTGTGACTGAAGACAAACAACTCAAGCATTGAGAAATAATCATTTAATTGGTCTTTTTACAGAAGATGAAGGAGTGCAGAGATTACCAAGAAAGGAGCTGGCATCTGGCACTATGTTTAAGGTGGCATTTGGCACATCTGCTCTCACATCTGAATGCCTTGGTTTGAGTTCTGATTCATCTCTCAATTTCAGCTTCCTGCTAGTTCGTACTCTGGGAAGCAACAGTAATGGCTCAAGTAGATTGTTCCGTGCCTCTCTTGTGAGAGACCTAGATTGAGTTCTGGGATCCTGGTTTTGGCCTGCGTCATCCCTGGCTATTGTGAGCATTTGAGCAGTGAACCAGCAGGTGGGATTTCTCTTTGTCACTCTGTCTTTCAGATAAAATGAAATTATAAATAAAAATTAAAAATTAAAAACCCTTACCTCTCTCCTTTTTCCTTTTTCTTCTCTCTTCTCTCCTTAAGCCTCTTTCTCCTTTCTTTTCATAAACCCAAATACTGTCTAATAAAAAACAAATCAAAGTATAAACCTCAATTTATTTTATAGTTGTACAATGAAAAAGAGAGTCAACTTACAATGTTTGGTTTGTGAGTCCACCATTCTTAGAGATATTCCTTTTTAGCTAAATAATTTTTTCACTGAAGTTCAGGGAATCCGAACAACAGTCCTCTGCTACTAAACCAAAATGTCCACGTGGTCGTGCTATATATTAACTTTACTAAATATTGAACACCATGTGGAGTGAATTCATTTTTTATAATGTCTCTAACAGTAGGCATAACACATACCTATTCAAAGTTATCACGTATTTAGGATAATCCAAACAAATGCAATTAGAAAATGAAATTAATATGTCAACAGTATGATAGGTCTTTGAATTCAGAAAAACTGCAACAGCATGATGGTATCAGTTTTCAGCTATAAAAAATGTTTCCTATGGCTCTAAAATGCCAATTAGTATGGTGTAGAAATTGGTGACGCAAATGAGGGGTATAAATGTCAACATCATTAATTACCTCCAGCTGTTAATTAGACAGTAGATGCATCGCTAAAAAAAACCCAGAATGTCCTAAATATGTTAAATGATGTTAAATAAGCCTACATATCCCAATTTTGATTTAATCATAGACCTTTCAGTGAATGACACTATAGTACATATGAATAAAAGTTTTATTATATTCTTTTTTGGAGCCAATTGACAGGTTTTATTTTTGGTTGATTTAATATCTGCTTCCCTTACCCAAAAGTGTCTAATTTTACTTTCAGGAAATTATCTCATCCTCACTGAGTACAATTTGATGGAAATGTTAAACATGTGTATTGACCTTAGCCGAGAGACAGGCATTTGACAAATGCTAGCCAACTGGATGCTTCCTCCATGAAATTTGCCTCTTGATAGGAATACATTGGTTTTGGCATCATTTCTGCTACAAGACTCTCTCTGTAGTTTCTGCTTTTGTTCTTATCATTTCTAAGGATATTTCTCCATTTTACTGTTAAACTTTCTATCCTTCTAATAATTTTTTGTTGGTTGGCTCAAGCTATGGTTGGATTCTTTTAATTTCCATCTAAGAACTTTACTTACACAGACAGTGTATGACAAAAATTACATTCTTTGAATGAAGTCTAATTTAAACTTTATGAAAATAGTGAAATAGAACTAGTTGTATATTCATGTATGTGTCTCTTCCTTTGTAATCCTTGATTATATGAGGCTTGTTGCTGACAGTTGAGTTACACCACTTCTGCCTAGCATATTGGGAAAATTACTATAATGACAGGTCAGCAAATAGAACTTAAAGAGATTATTATGTGTGTGTGTGTATGACTTTGAAGACTAGAATTATTTTCTGTTTCTACAATTCCTTATCTTTTTTCAAACTCAATTAACATTAACAGCATGATGATGACAATTATTTCATAGGAAGAATGCTATGCTCTATGGAATCTGAGCACATTTAAAAAACTAGTTCATCTCAATGTGTGGATGACAGAAAATTCAACAATATATTACAGCAGCCTGTTTCAACATCTTTATGGCCACATGTTGTGCATATTGATCTGGAGTTGCAGCCATTATAGAAAAGACTATTGAAGCTTACTTCTCTACAACATCTTTGCTCAAGAAAAGCCATTTCCTCCTGAAGTTAGGCCTTTGAGTCAGTGTTATTTTAGAGTGACCTTCAGGTATGCTGCATTTGTATAATGGATGATCAAATTCAAATTGTCATTAAGATGTCCTCAAAATGCCCATAGTCAGTAACATTAAAATATTCAATTGTCATTTGTTCCCATCTCCTTACTAATATATTCTCAACACATGACATGGCTCTTGTGGTTTGGTATGACTGAAAAATAAAGATGGTGTTTTACTTGCCCAAGGAAAACATATTGAGAAAATAATGATATTAATAGAAATTCCTTTAAGGATTTATCCTCCCCCCCACTAGAATAGAACTTGAGGGGGAGCAAAAAAATCAGCAAAAGGGCAATAAGTACTGACCCATTTCTCTGGGGTCATTACTAATGCAGGAAACAAAAAGGAAGTCGGAAGTAGTGAAGTCTTTGAGAAGGTAAGAAGAACTTGGACCCCTAGCATAAGTGGAAGGTGGCTTTGATAGTAGCAGGAAATCTTCATGCACAGTGACAGAAAAACAACAACAGAGAATGTGATTACATGTGCCTGACGGTGAGCAGAGGTGGTATTCCTATCTGTTTATTCTATTTTTTTCAATTAAATTGAGGCAAGAACATCTTTTTAGTGTGGTACATGAAGGTAAAGAAAACTGTTGGAGTAAAGTTATGAAATGGTTATTTTGAAACTTGGAGAATCCATCAGAAAATACAGTAGGAGGGCTATATAATAATGCATAGCCAATTGATGCTGGCAGTTATGAATTTAAGTAAAGATTAGTCAATAGAATGTTTTATTATTCTCACCCCAAATCCAAATATTCCAATAATAATCCAGAAAGTAACATTTCAGTGTGTCAGCTGGAAGTGAATAAGAGAAGTAGTAGATAATGTAAAAGAAGTTAGGCTTGGCCGGCACCGTGGCTTAACAGGCTAATCCTCTGCCTTGAGGCGCCGGCACACCGGGTTCTAGTCCCGGTTGGGGCGCCGGATTCTATCCTGGTTGCCCCTCTTCCAGGCCAGCAATCTGCTATGGCCCGGGAAGGCAGTGGAGAATGGCCCAAGTCCTTGGGCCCTGCACCCGCTTGGGAGACCAGGAGAAGCACCTGGCTCCTGGCTTCGGATCAGCGAGATGCGCCGGCCGCAGCGGCCATTGGAGGGTGAACCAACGGCAAAAGGAAGACCTTTCTCTCTGTCTCTCTCTCACTGTCCACTCTGCCTGTCAAAAATAAAAAAAATAAAAAATAAAAAAATTAAAAAATAAAATAAATAAATAAATATAAAAAAAAGAAGTTAGGCCAGTGTATCAGATGTCTTGATGAGGATAGGTAAGGATGAGAGAGAGTGAAACTTAGAATCTAGATTTTGGACATAATGTAGGATTTGGGAATGACAAAGACAAGACTATGTCAATGAAATTGTGCAGCTAAGAAAAATATTCTAGGCAGTAAAGTCTTGATGTGCTTAAACATTCATTTAAAGTAAATTTGAAATGGTAATGGATAACATCATTCATCTGTATTTCATTTCTGTGTTAATAATCCCAACTTTATGATTAGGAATAATGTATCAGAACTATACATCAATATACCTTTAATCTTGGTAACCTTCAAGATACAAGATTCTGTAGAATTAAATATACTTCTGCATTTGAAACAAATGTCTGTTCCAGTAAATGTCAATTAATTCCTTTTTGGTGGGGACATTGTGACATAGAGGGTTAAGCTACCACCAGCATGGCTGGCATCACATTTGGGTGCCACTTTGAGTCTCAGATGCTTTGCTGCCAATCCAGCTCCTTGCAGATGTGCCTGGGAAAAGTTAACAGAAGATGGCTCATGTCCTTGAGCCGCTAACCCATGTGGGAGACCTGGATGAAGTTCCTGGCTCCTGGCTTCAGCCTGGCCCAGCCTAAACTTTTGTAACCTTTTTGGGAATGAACTAGTGGTGGAAGATCTCTATCTCTCCTTCTGTCTTTAGCTCTGCCTTTCAAATAAATGAAATAGATCTTTAAAAAAATTTCTTTACACATGTGTGTACTTTGAACTATGTAAAATAGAAAGGCTCTCTAAAGTGAAAAGAGATAACTCCTTGGTATTAAATTAATGATGCATAGTTTCAGTGCACATGAATATCATTCAATATGGGTAATATCTGAGACCCATGTCACATAACTTGTGGATAGACTCCTCCACTAAAAGCAACCCCATGATGGTAGAGTAAATTCTTTGTACTTCAACCCTACTCATATCTATTGAGCATTTGTTAGGCTGTTGGGCACCAATAAAAACACAGGATATATCAAAAAAGCAAAAAGGAATATAAACAGTACCTTCTCTTTGTGATATTTAAAAGGGTACTCCAAGAAGCTCATTGAAAATGGATTTGAAAGATAAATTTATTTTGGTGCAAAAATAGTTTGGAATTATATTTATGAGTATCTTGAAAAGATTCATGGAAAAGTGTACTATAGAAGAAACTATACATAGATTCCAAATTTTTTTCACCAAAAGAAACATCTTCTCATTTCATTTTCCATGAAATTTTGGTATATGCTTGTATGCATATGTATGTATGTATTTAATTCTTTTTTTAAGATTTTATTTATTAATTAATTTAAGAGGTTGAGTTACAGGCAGTGAGAGGGAGAAACAGAGAGAAAGCTTTTCCTTCTGTTGGTTCACTCCCCAGATGGCCACAATGGCTGGAGCTGTGCCAATCTGAAGCCAGGAGCCAGGTGATTTTTCCTGGTCTCCCACGTGGGTGCAGGGGCCCAAGGACTTGGGCCATCTTCTACTGCTTTCCCAGGCCATAGCAGAGAGCTGGATTGGAAGAGGGGCAGCTGGGACTAGAACCTGCGCTCATATGGGATGCTGGCGCCGCAGGCAGAGGATTAACCTATTGTGCCACGGCACTGGCCCTGTATTTAATTCTTATATAAGATAAATGATTTTAAGAACCTAATATATAATATATCATATATTAAGTATTAATAGAAAAATCATATTCTTTTCTCTCAAGAAGAACTACCTCATAGGCAAAGACATGCAAACCACTTATTGTATAATTGCCAAAATTGAGATTATTATCAGGAGTAACAGAGTACTGGGGAGGGGTAGCCTCATTTCCCTGGGAGGGCCAGGGATGTCTTCCCATGTAAATTCTTTCTCCTCCTGACAGTCTTGCAGGAGTTAGACCTTGAGATGTCAGTTTAGCCTAAATGATAACCAGGTATTTAAACAGTCAATTTAATGCATCTAAAATATAGGTATATATGAGGCACTGTGAAAGCTCATATTAAAGGACAATTTATTTTGCTTAAGTATGAATCAGAAAAATGTATGCATGTGAAGTGCATTGCAGCTGGGCTTCATAGGATGAGCAAATGGAAGTACAGATTATAATCAAGTGACCTTCTATCCTTGGAAGACAAGTCAGCAGTGAGGTTGGACACAGAAAACTTACCCTCAACCAAGTGCTTGTTTTCTGGTCCATTCCTGAGCAATCGCAAACTAAAACTCCTCCCCACTGCAGGGCCTTTAGTTTTCTTTTTGGCATCATGACATCCTGAGAATTTTCCTTAGGCTCAATTTCAGGACTACATGTATTTAATGAACATCAATACTGAAAATGATGTTATTCTTTTTTCACATTAAAACCAAAAAATATAGCCAGGCCCTTTGACAGACACACAGATTCCTCATGTATGGGAACCATTTCTAATATTTGTTGTATATAATACTTCTGCAATATCATTCAAAATCTCATTATTCATATTTTAAAAGAAGAGTAATTCAAAAATGAAAATGGTTAGACACATGAATGAACAACAGCGAGTGATGCAATGCAGAAATATACGCACTCAAGCGTTAAAGCACAGTAACTGTGGAGTACTGCGATCTTGAAAAAAACATAATGCAAGGACATAAGAAAGGCTTGCCAAAGCTAGGGAAGGAAAAATGTACTTTCTCTTTTCAGTGCTTGAAAAAAGTCCTCATTTATGGTTTTTACACTCATACGAATTGTTGATGGCATTGCATATGGCACTGCATTATTCACAGGAAAAGAACATTGTGTGATTAGAATTTTGAAGTTTTAAAGAGCCCCCCTCAGCAGGTATGTACTATGCAAAGGGATCTCTCTTGCATTACTCAGAAAGATTACTTGGGAGGCTACAAATCATGTTTTTAGTGATCACAGATGTTTCTAACCAATTTATCTTCAGGAAGGACCACAAACATGGGTTATGACAGCTTTCTTTATTTTTTTTCTAACTAGTCTTTTAAAAAAAATTGATTGGAAGTGGAACTCCTAAGGAATAAGAGGAACATAAAAGGTTCCACTTGAGATGGAGGGCCCTTGCCCAGTGCATGAAGCCAGGTTTCTGGAGCGAGACCATGTCACCATCAGAGTGTGAGAAGAGGGTGAAGCAACTGCTCTGAACTGATGCCCAGGGCTGTAGCTGCTGCAAGCTGAAGATATAAGGAAACAGGAAGATGTGATCACAGTTTCTCAGAGAATCTTAACAAAGACATTTATTTACTGGTGTATGGCTTGGTAAACAATTCTCATCATTATCATAGCACAATTACATTGAAAAGTTCACTCAAACTGTAGTTCTGGATCAGTGGCCCAGAAGCCTGGGTAGAGAAAAACATAAAGGAAGGAAGAAAAGCCAAGTAAAACCAGATTGTACTAGCTTAACTCTGGTCAATATCATGTCTTCAGGCCTTGAGCAGCCAATAGGAATTGATCCTTGGCTGGCGCCGCTGCTCACTAGCCTAATTCTCTGCCTGCGGCGCCGGCACACTGGGTTCTAGTCCCGGTCGGGGTGCTGGATTCTGTCCCGGTTGCTCCTCTTCCAGTACAGCTCTCTGCTGTGGCCCAGGAGTGCAGTGGAGGATGGCCCAAGTCCTTGGGCCCTGCACCTGCGTGGGAGATCAGGAGAAGCACCTGGCTCCTGGTTTCGGATCAGTGCGGTGCGCCGGCCGCAGTGCACCGGCCACAGCAGCCATTGGAGGGTGAACCAACGGAAAAAGAAGACCTTTCTCTCTATCTCTCTCTCTCACTGTCCACTCTGCCTGTCCAAAAAGAAAATTAATCCTTGCCCTAATCACACAAAATCCCATTAACCTGTATCTCTCTGTGTGTGTGTGTGTGTGTGTGTTTCGCAGTATTCTCTATCCTCTGGTTTCATCTTATGTATTTATGTGTTTCTTTCCTGTCTTTACTGTCAAAAAGTAGGCTCCTTTGGAGGCAGAGACTTGTATTTTCTTGTCTCTTACCTCCCTCCCTCCTTCCTTTAATCCTTTTTGTCTTTTTTATGGTTGCATTACCAGTGTCTACAAAAATGAATAGCACACAATAGGAACTCAGTACGTATTTGCTGATTGATTACATAGATGCTTTTCTAGCATTGAATTCCATAATTATTTAACCAAACCTCTATTGATATACATTTAGTCTTTTGCTATTGCAACTTCAATGGGCATCCTTGTACGTATATCTTGGTACCCATGTGCAAGCATGTTGTTAGGGACAATTCTTAAGACTTATAAACAATAGAGATTATAAATGATGTTATCAAGTTTCCATCAACTATCCTTAGGGTCACAATAGTTATACTGCCCTTGTGATGCCTAAAAATACCAATTTTCCAATTGATCTTTGACAGATGATAGTGAAGAATAGTATTTCAGTACTTTTAATTTATACAAGTAAGGTTGGATATATTCAAGCATTCATACTTTTTCTATTTGTTTTCCTTTAATCATTTGCCTATTTTCCACTGGGTTTTTGGCATCTTTTACATATTTATTCTGTGAGTATTTATTGAGTGTCTATTATGTTCTAAGCACTTGTTGGGGTACACAAAATATAGCAGAAAACAAAATAGAATGTTGATCATATATATATATATATATACACATACACATACATATACACACACACACACATATATATATGTTAAAAACCTTTAAGAAAATTTGGTCTATAAGGAAAATTCCTCAAGACAATCAAGGCGAGTCATGACAAACCCACATGTTCACCCAAAGTTAGAAACATTCCCACTAACATCTGGAACTATGCAAGGATGCCCACTCTCACCACTGCTATTTAGTATAGTCCTGGAAGTTTTAGCCAGAGCCACTAGGGAAGAAAAAGAAATCAAAGGGATATAAATTAGAAGTACAAAGTCAAACTGTCCCTATTAGCAGATGACAGAAGCATTTTGTAATATGGCAGGATATAAAATTAACACACAAAAATCGACTTCTAAGGTCAATCCCATTCCCAGTAGCTACAGAAAATTAAATACCTTGGAATAAATTTAACCAAGGAGGTCAGTGATAAAACATTAAAGAAAGAAATAGAAGAATACATAAAACATTGGAAAAATTTTCCACATTCATAGATTGGAAGATTCAATATCATCAAAATGTCAATACTATCAAAAGCAATTTCCAGATTCAGTGCTATTCCAATTAGAGTACCAAAGACATTCTTCTCAGATTTGGGAAAAAACCTTGCTAAAGTTCAAATGGAATCAAAAGAGACCCCAAATAGCTAAAGCAGTCTCATACAACAAAAACATAGCCAGAGGCATCACAATACCATATTCCATGACATACTGAAAGACAGATATAATCAAAACTGCCTGGTACTGGCAAAAAACAGACATGTAGACCAATGGAACAGAATAGAAACTTCAGAAATGAATTCATGCAAATATAACCAACTTATTTTTGACAAGGAGCTAAAATAAATCCCTTGAGTAATGACAGTCTCTTCAACAAATGGGGCTGGGAAAGCTGGATCTACATGTGCAAAAGAGTGAAACAAGACCCTTACCTCACACTTTATACAAAAATCCACTCAAAATGGATCAAAAATATAAATCTACAACCCAACACCATCAAAATACTAGAGAACACTGGAGAAACTCTGTAAGACATTGGAATGGGTAAAGAGTTCTTGGAAAAGACCCCAGTAACACTGGCTATCAAAGCCGAAATTGACAAATGGAATTACATCAAATTGAGAAGCTTCTGCACTGCAAAAGAAATGCTCAACAAAGTGAAGAAGCAACTGAAATAAGGATTAATATCCAGCATATATAAAGAGATCAAGAAACTCAACAATAAGCATACCAACAACCCAATTAAGACATGAGCAAAGAACTTGAACAGGCATTTTTCAAAAGAGGAAATTCAAATGGTCAACAGACACATAAAAAAATTCCCAGGATCACTAGCCATCAGGGAAATGCAAATCAAAACCACCGTGAGGTTTCACCTCACCCAGGTTAGAATAGCTCTTATACAGAAATCAACAAGCAATAAATGCTGGTGACAATGTAGGGGGAAAACCTACTCTAGTCCACTTTTGATGGGAATATAAACTTGTGCAGCCACTGTGGAAAACAGTATGGAGATACCTCATCAAAATAAATATAGACCTACCATATGACTCAGCGACCCCACTGCTGCAATTTATGCAAATCAAAAGAAATCAGCATATGAAACAGGGATACCATGTTTATTATAGCTCAATTCACAATACTTAAGGTATGTAATCAACCCAGATACCCACCAACTGAAGACTGGATAAAGAAATTATGGTGTGTGTGTATATATATATATATATATATATGTATATATTTATATACGTATATCTATACATCTATATATACGTATAGATATCTATATATGCATAGATATATACATATATACATATATATCTATACATGTATAGATATATACATATATAGATGTATAGATAGAAAATATAGATATATACATATATACATATATATACACACATATACATATATATACATATATGTATATTTGCATATATATACATGTATATAGGTAAACACTGTGTATTATATATATATATATACACAAGGTGTAAATACACTGTGGAATACTAGACAGTGGTTAAGAAAATGAAATCCTGTGTTTTGCACAATATGGATGTAAATGGCATCCATTATAATTAGTGAAATTAGCAAGTCCAAAAAGACAAATACCATGTGTTCTCCCTGATCTCTGGTATCTAATAGAGTACCTCAAAGGTAATCTATAGGAGTGAAACTGACACTTTGCAATGTGATTTTTTTTTTTTGACAGGCAGATTTAGTGAGAGAGAGAGACAGAGAGGTCTTCTTCCGTTGGTTCACCCCACAAATGGCTGCTACACCCAACGCACTGCGCCGATCTGAAGCCAGGAGCCAGGTGCTTCTTCCTGATCTCCCATGCGGCAGCAAGGCCCAAGGACTTGGCCATCCTCCACTGCCTTCCCGGGCCACAGCAGAGAGCTGAACTGGAAGAGGGGCAACTGGGACAGAATCCGGCACCCCAGCTGGGACTAGAACCCAGTGTGCCGGCGCCACAGGTGGAGGATTAGCCTAGTGAGCCGCAGTGCCGGCCAATGTGATGATTTTTTTTTTTAAAGATGTTTATTTATTTGAGAGGCAGAGTTACAGAGAGAGAGGGAGAGATAAAGAGAAAGGTCTTCCATTTCCTGGTTTTCACTCCATAATTGGCTGCAACAGCTGGAGCTGGGCCAATTCAAAGCCAGGGGACAGAAGCTTCCTTCAGGTCTCCCACACAGTTGCTGGGGCCCAAGCACTTGGGCCATCCTCCACTGCCTTCGCAGGCCATAGCAGAGAGCTGGATCTGAAGAGGAGCAGCCAGGACACGAATCGGTGGCCATATGGAATGCTTGTACCACAGGCAGAGACTTTACTATGCCACAGCACTAGCCTCATGAGATGCAATGATTTTTAAGAGCCCTATCTCAACTGTTCAGGAACAGTGTTTTCATACTATTTGTTGAACCCTTTACTTAGTAAAGGATTAGTCTTATGAGTATAGAGTTAACCAAAAATAGATTGTTATAATTGTTATAAAATAATAAGAATGGGAGTAGGAAAGGGAGGAGGAAGAAGTTTGAGAGAGTGGGCAGGAGGGAGGATAGTGTGGAAAGTATCTCTATGGTCCTGAATCTGTATATATGAAATACTTGAAATTTTTATACCTTAAATAAAATTTAAAGAGGAAATTTGGACATGAAAAAGACATAGCAGGGCATATTTGGACAGATAAATGCCATAGTTCTTCGATTACTGCCTCCTACGTGGTAAACCAGCATGAAGATCCTGGCTCCTGGCATTGGCCTGACCCAGATCCAGACATTGCAGCCATCTGGGGAGTGAACCAGCAGATGGAAGGCCTCTCTGTATGTCTCCTCCCCCTCTCTAGAACTCTGACTTTTAAATAAATAAGTAAATCTTTTTAAAAAATCAGTTTTGTAAGTATTTTTATTAAACTTATACATTTTTGAAACCATTAGCCCAATAAGTTCCTTTATGCCAATATCAGTCAATACCTGATCTTACTTGAGCCCCAGGAACTACAGATATACTGAAATTTTGAAAAATGTCATATAAATGGAGCCATGCAACATGTGATATCTTATTCTTCGTTAAATCTCAGATACTATTTTACTGTTCTTTAAGAAACATCTGTAGTGCTTATTATGTTGCCAAATATAGTATGAATCAGTTTTCAAGCTATTAATGTTTTATCTTAATTTATCCTCTTTTCTTTGGCCTTATTTTGTTGTTTTGGTCTTAATTTACTGAGTTGGGCTATGAAATTATTTACTAATATTCTTTAATACTAAGAATTAAATGTTAATGATAGCAAATGTCTTCTGAGCCCTGCTTAATTATATTCTATAGATTTAGATGCATTCATTTGTATTATTTTCTAAATTTTCTGTACTTTCTTTTTTATATTTTATTTATTTATTTGAAAGGTAAAGTTACAGAGAAGCAGAGGCAGCAGAGAGAGAGAGAGAAAGAGAGGTCTTCCATCTGCTGGTTCACTATCCAGATGGCCGCAACGGCTGGAGCTGGGTTGATCCAAAGCCAGGAGCCAGGAGTCAGGATCCAGGAGCTGCTTCTGGTTCTCCCACATTGGTGCAAAGGCCCAAGGACTTGGGTGATCTTCTACTGCATTTCTAGGCCATAGCAGGGAGCTGGATTGGAAGTGGAGCAGCCAGGACTTGAACCTGCACCCGTATGGGATTCTGGCACTGCAGGCAGTGGCTTTACCTGCTACATCACAATGCTGGCTCCAATTTTCTGTACTTTTTACACTTTAATTTCTCTCCTTGTTGTTTAAAAGAGAGTCTTTAGTTTTCAGTTGATCAAATTTTTGTTTCCTTTCTTTTCTAAAAAACATAAATTTGTAGTTTAAAATTACATTTGCAGGGGTATGACCTTTATTACTTCTACTACTCTCATTGGCAATGACACTTTCTGGTCCATTTTTAGATTTATTCTTTTTATGCTTCATTGCAAATAGAATATTCTGTTCAATATGGTGTTATATATAATGGTATTACTGTGACCTTATTAAGTCTACAATTTATACTATGTGCATGAGAATATTTGAGATCTTGCTAAAATGCATACGTATGTGAATCACTTCTCAGAGAACCTGATTCTGTAAGGCCAGTTGGAATCAGTAGGATCTTGGAATATATTTTCCAAGAACCTAGAAAAGCATAGCGCAAGTAGTTCTTGGACTTTAAGAAGCTCTTTTTTCAGAGCTGGCACTGTCATGGAGCAGGTAAAGCCACAACTTGCATTGACAGCATCCCATATAGGCACTGGTTCAATTCCTGATCACTCTATGTCTGATCCAGCTCCCTGCTAATGCGCCAGGGAAAATAGTAGAAGATGGCCCAAGTCCTTGGGCCCCTGCACTCACATGGGAGACCCAGAAGAAACCCCTGGCTCCTGGTTTTGGATTGGCCTGGCTCCAGCCATTGCTGCCATTTGGGGAGTGAACCTTATATTTTTTCTTTTAAATCTCATGTGTTATTAACATCTGACTTGCAACTTTCCAGTGTAATTTTGTGTATTTGGAGGATGAATTTTCTTGGTATGATTCTGTCCATTATATATTTTTTTTGTTTATTTATTTATCAGAGTTAGAGAGAAGGAGAGATTTTCTATCCACTGGTTCGCTCCATAGATGGCCTCAATGGCCAAGGCTGGTCAGGCTGCATCCAGGACCCAGGAACTTAATTTGGGTCTCCTGGGGTAGCAGGGACCCAAACACTTGGGCCATGTTCCATCTTCCACTGATTTTCTGAGGCCATAGGCAGGGAGCTGGATGGGAAGTGGAGCAGCCAGGACACGAGCAATATGGAATGCCAGCTTCACAGGGGGGATTAATACACAGAGGGGGTGACTTTACCTACTATGTCACAATGCCAACGCCCACTTCCACTCTGTCTAAATGACTTTTCTGTGCACGTATATCTAACAAACAGGAAATATTTCTTGGTACCCATTTGAGAGTGTTTTTCCTTTAATAGTTCAGTTTTTCTCATTTTCATTTTGACAAATATGTGTGGTCTTGAGCTGTCATTGTACACTGGAAAAATGAGATTTTGTGTTGGCTTTAGATTTAGAAAGTGTCAGAAGTACTTCTATTTAATTCAAGCTTGTCATAAATAGCTGTAGCAGGGATCAATAATTATAAAATCTATCTAATCACCAAAAGTTACATTGAACTTTGATAGTGTGTGCCAAATAGATCTTAATTGAAGGTGAGAAGGGAGAATGAGCAGAGGAGAGGGAATTTGCAATAAATTCTCTTGCAGTTCCAATGATTATAGAAATAATTAAGAATTATTAAAATATTATACGCTAGCTAAGGTTATATAATTACCTAAAACATGTTCACAAACCTTGAGAGCCAAATACTGAGAATATCACTTTCTTGCTAACCTTTGAAAATGTATGTGATATATAATAGCCTGCCTCTATTTAAAGCATACAGATTGATGCCTTTTGATATATGAATATTTTCCAGAAACTCTAACCACAGTCAAATAATGAATATATGTCACCCTCAAAAGTTCCCTCATATGCTTTATCCCATCTATGCCTTCTCTGATGTCGGCAGTCAACCACTCGTCTGCTTCATGGCATTATAAGTTACTGTGACATTTTATGGAACTTTAAATAAATGCAATCATACAGAAAATTCTGTCATATCACTTATATAATTATTTTGAGATTCATTTATGTTACTGCATGCCAATATTTCATTCCTTTGGGGAAGTATTCCTTTCTATAGGTATTCCATAATTTGTCTGTCCATGCACCTGTCCATGGGTCATTTCTAATCTTTGACTATTACAAATTTAACTGCTGTGAATATTTGAGTACAAGTCTTTGTCTATACTATTACCCTTAGATAAGCATCTTGAGATGGAAGGTCTGGGACATGTGGTAGACATATATTTACTTTAGGAAACTGTAAAACTGTTTTCCAAGGAGGTTGTACCATTTTACAATACAGCAAGAGTTCTAGTTTTTTACATACTTGCCAATACCCATTATGAAAAATTTTAAATTTTAGTAATTCTAATGAGAGACAGCTCATTGTGAATTTAATTTACAGTTCCATAATAACCAATGACATTGATATGTTTCATGTGCTTATTTGTTATTTATATATCATTTTTGTTGAAGGATCTGCTTATATTTTTTATTGTATTTGTTGCTTTGTCTCTTTTGGACTATAAAAATTCTTACATATTCTGGATAGAGGTCTTTGTTATTTATATGTTGTATAAATTTGTTCTACAAGTCTCTGGCTTGTGGCTTTTCTTTTCATTTTCTTACCAGTGTCTTTGAAGTACAGACATTTTAATTTTGATGAAGTCCAGTTTATTGATTTTTTTCTTTTTATAGTTTGTGCTTTTGTGTTATATGTTTTCTTGATTTATGGTAAATCATATACAGAGTACAGAAAATGAAATGTACATGAGCAAAACTGACATTTTGAGATTTGATTACTGCTTACAGCCCTGTGTATGCTCTTGAGGAACTGTGTTTTTTCTGCTTTCTACTTGTTGAATTTTTATTTGGCGGAGGGTTAAACTTGTCATTATAAAATAAACTAAAGGCATGTCATTGTAAAAATTAAAAGAAAAAATAAGAAACAAAGGAGGGTGGGAGCATGGGTGGGAACTATCATTCTGGTCTTTGTATTTGAAATACATGAAATTTGTTCATCTTATATAAAAAAATGGAAAAAAAAATTAAAAATATTTGCCAAACCCCAATAGCTAATATTCTCCCATTTTCTTCTAAAAGTGCTAAAGCTTTAGGTCTCATTTAAATCTATGATACATTCTAAGTTAAATCTTGTGGGTTCATATAAATCTTAGACCTGTTTCCCTATTTCTGTAACAAGTATCATTAGGATTTTAATAGGGATTCCACTGAGATTGTAGATCATATTACATGGTATGCAAATATTTACAATATTAGTTCTAATCCATGCATAGAAGAGGGTTTTTCTTTTATCTGTTGCAGATTACTTTATTTCATGCATGTTTCTTAGTTTTTGACGTACACATATTTTACCTCTTTGGTTATGTTTATTGACATGCATGTTTTCACCATTGTTCATGGCATTAACTGTGAGTTTTCATATAAGGCCTGAATTGTGTTGAAGTAAGTTCTTTCTATATGTAATTTATTGAGACTATTCATCATGAAAGCCTTTAAGTTTTTGTCAAATACTTTCCTGGATCTATTGAGGTGATTCTTTCACTCAGTTAATGTGATATATCACACTGACTGATTTGTGGATGTTGAACTATCCTATATCCTAGGATTCTAGGGATTAATCATATTGCTTATAGTATATGACCATCATATTATGAGGCTGAATTCAGTTTGTAGGTATTTTGTTGAGGATTTTGCCTCCATGTTGATCAGGAGTTTTGGTCTTTTTTTGTAGTGCCTTTGACATTGATATCAGAGTTATGCTGCCCCATAAAAAGACTTTATAAATGTTCCTTTGAGTTTTTGGAAGAATTTAGGAAGGATTGATATTATTTCTTTAAATGCTTGGTAAAATTCATCTGTGATACTATTTGGTTGCAGCTTTCTTGTGATGGGAAGTTTTTGATCACTAATTCCATTTCTTTATTTGTTGTTGGTCTATTTAGTTTTTTTATTTCTTCTTGACTCAGTATGGGTAGATTACATCTTTCCAGGAATTTTCTTACTTCTCCAATTTCTTAGTGTATAATTGTTCATAATAGTTCCTATGGGCCGGCGCCGCAGCTCACTAGGCTAATCCTCCGCCTTGCGGCGCCGGCACACCGGGTTCTAGTCCCGGTCGGGGCACCGATCCTGTCCCGTTTGCCCCTCTTCCAGGCCAGCTCTCTGCTGTGGCCAGGGAGTGCAGTGGAGGATGGCCCAAGTGCTTGGGCCCTGCACCCCATGGGAGACCAGGAGAAGCACCTGGCTCCTGCCATCGGACCAGCGTGGTGCGCCGGCCGCAGCGCGCTACCGCGGCGGCCATTGGAGGGTGAACCAACGGCAAAAGGAAGACCTTTCTCTCTGTCTCTCTCTCACTGTCCACTCTGCCTGTCAAAAAAAAAAAAAAAAAGTTAAAGAAAATAGTTCCTATGATCTTTTTTAAAATTTCTATGGCATAAATGTAATGTTTCTTCTTACATTTCTGGTTTTACTTGAATTTTCCTACTCTTAAGTAAAGATTTTCCAACTGTTGATCTTGTCGGAGAACCAGTTCTTTATCAATTTTTTAAAATTCTCAATTTCGTCCACTTCTACTACATTTTTTAAAAATTATTTCTTCTTTTAGTTGTAGTCTTAGGGCTTTTGCCCAAGTTCCTTGGGATGTAAGGTTAGGTTCTTTATTGGAGGTCAGTCTTTTTTTTTTAAAAATATAGCCATTTGACACTAAAACTTCCTTATTTGTATCACATTTGCTGCATCCCATAAGTTTTAGTATGCTGTATTTTAATTTCGTATGTCTCAGGATATTTTCTGTTGTTCCTTTTGACTTCTTCCTTCACCCAATAGTTGTTTAAAATTGTACTGTTTTGGGGCTGAAGTTCATAGCTTGGTGATTAAGATACCCTTGTTGTACACTGCTGTGCCTGTATTTAGTCCCTGATTCTGGCCCCTGATTCCAGCTTCCTGCTGGTGCAGTGTGAGGCAATGGTGATGGTTTAAGTATTGGCTTGCTGCTACCCATGAGGGAGACCAGAGGTAAGACCCTGGCTCCAGCTGTAGCCTAGCCCCAGCCGTTGCAGGCATTTAAGAGAGTGAACCAGCAAATAGGAGCTCTTTCTCTCTTTTAAAAATAAATAAATAAGTGAAAAGACTGTGTTACTTAATTTCCATGTAACTTTGAATTTTTGTTATTCTTTTGCTATTGACTTCATGTGTATATATTTAATCTTCTTTGTTTTGTGTATTATTCATTTTTTTCCTTAATTCTATTTAACTCTGATTTTTTTTTAAAAAAAGATCTGTTTAGTTATTTGAAAGACAGTTATATATATATATAGTGAGAGCTTTCATCTGCTGGTTCACTCCCCAAATGCCTGGGACAACTGGGGATAGGCCAGGCTGAAGCCAAGAGCCAGGAGTTTCTCCTGGATCTCCCACATGGTTGGCAGGGACCTAGGGTCTTGGACTGTCTTTAACTGTTTTCCCAGGCACATTAATAGGGAGTTAGATTGGACATGAAGCAGCCAGGATGCAAACTGATGCTCACATGGGATGCCAGTGCTGCAGGCTGTGGCTTAACCTGCTTTGCCACAGTGCCAGCCCCTTGACCCTGACATGTTTAACTTTGGTATATTCTACTTTATAACACTTGTTCACTGTGTGCTATTCTCCTTTTTGTGGCTTTCAGATATTTATCTTGGCAATTGTTTGTTTTTCTCTTCAGTTTCTTATTTACATCCATAGCACCTCACTTTGATTTTCTTTTTTCTTTTTTTAATCTCTTGTCTAAAAGATCTTATTTCACACCCGCCCGGTGCTCCCCCACAGCCATGCAGCCACACCAAGGGGGCCCGCCTCATCCTGGAATGTGAACCTCCAGAGAGGTGAGCCCAAATGGATCTCATTGCTTCCTGAGCTGTTCTCAGGTATTTGTCGCAGGGCTGAGGAATGAGCCAGGAAGCACTTGGGGGCTGCAGCGCTGGCTCCAATGGGTCCAGGTGTGGCTCCTGCTGGCAGCAGATATCAGTGTCTGGACCATGCAGGTGATGGAGTTTGATTTGAGTCTCGGATGAGGCCAAGGACTTCTGAGCTGATGTTGGAATGAGTTAAGACTCTGAAACAATGCCTCTGCACAGAGGAAGAAGAGAAGTCTGGTCAGCCTCTCCTCAGCCCAGGTCCTCTGATACCTGGGCATCGATGATCTTGGAGCTGACTGGGGCCTGCGTCTCTGCATGGTTCTTCTGCAGCTCCTCCTCCACCGACAATAGCCTGCAACCAGACAGGGCCTCAGTCAGGCCGGCACCAGTGGGAGCAGATAGGGGCACAAACCCATTACTGGTGTACAGCACGGGGCATCCAGGACCACTGCCTCACCTCCCACATCTGCCTGAGGCAGGGGCGTCCAGCTCCCTCTATGGTCCACTCCCAGGCGCTCCTGTGTCTCTTCCCAGAGCCAAGGGGTGGGGTGCATGTCACAGTGCTGCTGTCGAGGACCCAAGTCCCCCACCCCCTCACTGAGGTTGTGCACGCTGTGATGAGCACTGGGTACCGGGAAAAGTCCAGGGGGTTCCACAGGCAGCAGAGAGGCAGACATGCGGGCAGCACCTGCATCCTGCACAGCTGTGGCTGCACTGGCCGGGAGCCACATCTATGCAGGCCCCGACGGTGGGCAGCTTGGGATCTGTCTAGCCGCTCCTTCCCAGCTCCCTCTTACAGGTCCTGAGGCAAAGTGGCCCTGGGCCTCCCTTGCCCCCAGCCTCTCGTGTGCTTCTGAACCCTGTCTGGGTCTGCCCATCTGCCACAAACCAGCCAAGACTGGTTCCTGTCCTCCCCGCCAGAGGGAAGAGTCTAGAAGTCTAGAAACACAGGCAGCAGGGAGGCTCCCTAGAGGGAGCTGCCTGGGTGATGTGTCCTCCGCTCCACTCAGCAGGAAAAAGCCCGAAAGTACTCAGAAAACAGCACCTCACTGTAAACTGTGCACTGTCTGGCATCCGACCTAAGATGACCATGTGCACAGAGGAGTAGGAAAACGAACCCCACAACCACAGATGAGAAAGTCAGCAGACAAGGACGTCAGGATAATTCTTGTAAACATCTTCTATGTGTTCAAGAAGACAGAAGAAAGGATGAGCGTGATGAGAAGATTTAAACCCCAGTAAGTGGTGAAAACTATCTGAAAAGGAGAAATGCTGGGGAAGATAGACAGTAGGTCAGACACTGAGGACACGATTAGCAAACCTGGAGACATAGTGTAGAATTGATCTAAAACAGAAAGAACTGAAAAATGAAAACAGTGTCAGCAAGATATGGAACAACGTAAAGCATCTTAACCTGTGTGTGACAGGAGGTGAAGAAATGGGGGAGGCAGGACTCTCTGCCTGCAGTTCCAAGAAGGATGAAAGAAACCTCACCAAAACACATCAGAATCAAGCTGGAGACAACCTGTGATGATGAGAGATGTCTTAACCACACCCAGAGAGAAGACACAGTAAGTACAGAGGCCCGAAAATAATGAGGGATCCCAGTCTCTCTAGCCTGAGGTTGGGGGCCAGTCAGCCCAAGGCACAGCTTGTTTCCGTGGACAGGCAAGCTGCACAAGCGGTTCTGCCTCAGATACTCACTATCTGCTCCTTTATTGAAAGTTTCTCAGCCATAGCCCTGCAGCCGTGGAGAGATTTAGCTAGTAAGCCAATAAAGGAGAGAAAATCAAAGCATGAAAAACCATTCCAACTAAGGCAGGAAAAAAAAAAAAAAGAACAGATGGTAGAAATAGCAAGATCATATAAACATAATCATATCAATAATTACGTTAGCTACAAATGGTATAAATGCCCCAGTTAAAAGTCCGAACCTAGCAGACTGGATAAAAAGCAAGAACCACCAATAAGGACACTTCATATCTACAGATGGGTGCAGGGGGTCTGACTGGCTGTCCCTACCCCTCCTCCTCCAAATGCATACATGGCAACCTAGCCCCAAAATAATGCTTTTAAGAGACAAGGCTTTGGGGAGGTGATTAGGTCATGAGAGCATGCCTTTGTAAAGGAGACCTGAGAGAGCCTGCTCACCCCTTTCACCATGTGAGAACACAGCAACAAGGCAAAATCCATTAAGCAGAAAGCTCTCGACTAGCACCTTGGTCTTGAACTTCCTAGCCTCCAGAACTTACATAAGCAATACATTTCTATAGTTTATAAAGTTAAAAAAGATGTTATTTCATACAGACAGTGTTTTGCTTCTTTCATGGAAATGTGATGTTTTTCATTCATACATACTACTATTTAACTTTTGCTCATTTAAATTTATTTACTTCATTTTCTTATACTATGTGTGTAGATTCTTTTAAATTTTTTCACATTAATTTATTTGAAAGATACAGAGAAGGAGGGGAAGAGCAGGGAGAGAGACACAGACAGACAGAGACAGAAGGAGAGAGACATGTCTTTTCATTTTCCGGTTTACTCCCCAGATGTCTGCAATGTTTGGGGCTAGGCCAGGACGTACCCAGAAGCCAGGATTTCCATCTGGATCTCATGCTGGTGGCAGGAACTCAAGTACATGGGCCATCAGTTGCTACCTCCCAGGTGCATTCTTAGGAAGCAGAATTGGAAATGGAGGCAGGACTTCATTCCAGGCACTTGATGTGGGGTACAGGCATCCCACGTGGCAGCTTAACCAGGCGTGCCACAACACTGCTTCCCTGCACCATTTCTTTTATGTTTCCTCAGAAACTGTTGATCATTAGAGTCCACCTTTTCTATGCCTGGTGCTTCTGGATGAAGCAGCGTAAGGAAAGGTTCAGGGAACAAGCTAGAGCTGTAAGAAGCTTTAATTATGGAATCCACTGGTCATAGTTCTTCATGTTATATCTCTGCTATAGGTGACATCGATGCACCTGAGTAACAGTGACAATGTGCTTCTCACTTGCCTTTAATAGAGCAATCTAGCATTGACTGCTCTACACACTGTAGAGCCGATTGATGCTTACTCTGTTACCCTGCCTTACCAGCAGCTGGATTCTTTGAGTGGAAGCGAGTCTGAATGAGTTTTCTATAAGCCCTCTTTTTCCTGTCTCGTGGCTCACTATCTTCCTTCAGTTCAGGTCTCTAGCTCTTGCTATTTGAAGCAAATGATAATTGATTTGTTACATCAGTTTTGCCACTGATGTTGGGTAGATTCAGGGAATTGCCATACTTTTACAGAGACGTGTTTCAGTTTTCCACCTCTTTCCTGAATTTCACCCAATTTTCTGTTTTGAACACTGGTTTTCATAGATTTTGACTTGGAGTTGCTATTTTCTGTTTTATCAGAGGTAGAATTGTTTTCTGTTTTTTTTTTTCTTTTCATTCTTCTTAATAGTTTTGATTTTAGAAAATTTTTAAAAAGAATATACTAAACAAAACTTTTATTACTCCACCTTAGCAAATTTTAGACTCTAAAAACCATCTTTCAAATCTTCTCTTCTCAAAAGTGGGTCAGTGTTTAGCTAAGAGGAGACAGCAGTTCAAGGAGACAGAAAAGCTGTTTGGGAGAACTTTGCAGGATCTCTGCTTTGTGAAGTATGCCCCTAAATCCACCTGCCAGGAATTTTCTTTACATGGATCCTCTTTACATCTTTCAAAGATCACTTTATGAAACAGATTTATCAAACAGCCTGTTTCCAAGCCAATCAAAATAAATAAGACTTCAAATTCCCAGAATAGATAAATTCACAGTTACAGTCGACTTACCCATTTCCAGGAGCCCTCCCGAATGCAAGTACATGCCAGGATCCACTATGCATCAGCCTACGCCAGCCTTTGGCTGTCATTTTACAAGTTGTTTTTGATCACTTTGTATGGATTTGAGGCATGTTTGCTCTCTGGCAGCCTGCCCAAGCACCAGGATCACACAGCAGTTTTTTTTATGTTTACTTGGAAGAAACTGAGGTTCAGAAAAGTTAAGTGATATGTTCCGAGACGTTAATCCAGACAAAGCCGAGACTTAAATCCACCTCCTTAGACTCTGGGTGCTTTTATTTTATTATTAAAGCATCTCCTGTAGTTGTCCTAGGAGGATGATTGTTATTTCTGCAGGAACTGATTCAGAGGATGTTTGCCTCGGGTCACATAGATGATAATGGCAGAGTGGGGCTATGAATCAAGTGTTCAGTCTACAGTCCAGAGTGCTTTCCAATGCTAGAGGCCACAACCTGACCACGCCGTTTAAATAAACCATTCTTGTTCTTTAAACCCAACAGCTCCTATCACATACCCTTGACGATATAGCTGTATTTTAAGCCTTGTGTGTACTGTATGCAATCCTCTGATAATCGCTTGAATTACTCAAAGTGGAACAGTTCAGCTTTTCTCTATTCTGTCCCCAGGCTCAGGAACATTGTGCTCACTCCTTGTGAATATGTAAAGCATTTTAAACCTTTTTGCTCCATACCAAGGCAGTTGCAGGCTTTGAAGGAAGCCAGTGGGGTAAAAATCCATGCTTATGATAAGTACTTCATTGATACTGCTCAAAAAAGGAATAGAAATTTGCAAAGTCTTTACTATAACCAGGATGTGCTAATTGCTCAGCTGGGAGACAGAGCCTCCAGAAATTAATATTCTTGTATTGTAAAGGTTGCAGTACTGAGTTTAATTTTCTGATCTTGTTTTCAATTAGCATTTTACTTTGAAAAAGACTGGATTGCCTTATTACTTGGGATGGCAGAATTTCTGTGAATTATCTGAAGTACTACTATGTGTCTGGTAGGTAGGTAGGAAAATTATTTTCTAAAAACTCTTTCAAAGGCATTTTTGAAAAGTGGCCACTTGTATTTCAAGATATTAATAAGAGATCTTAACACTACATGAAGGTAGTACCTAATGTGAGTTTATCATCAAATGTGCTGGTCTTATACTATAGCGTTACAGGGGGATGTGGGAATATGAATCATTCCTATCCAGAGCATCTTTGCTTGTTGTTTTATACTCAAATGAATTTCAGCAATAAAGGAAATTTGATCAGAAAGGTGTTTCTACAGATGATTATCAGATTGCAAGATCATTTGTATTTTTTTTTTAATTTTAAAAAAGGATCATACATATGGAGAGTAGCTACTTAACAACTTATGATGTCTAAGTGGAGCATGCAACTTTGTTGAATGTCCTCTTTCTATTCTTGTCTAATACACTGGTTTCCATGAGTGACTGCACTGTGGCCAAAATCAAAACACTAAGATTCACATCAGAGTTTTTGTTTTTGTTCTGTAAGAACAGAACTGTCTCATTGAAGGATGTATCTTTGACGTTTCTGGTATCCTAGATTTACCATGTAGCTTTCCTAGTAATTGCCAGCCCAATAGTATGTAAAAATATGTAAAATAACTAGCAATTTTTCTAAAACACATTAAACATAAATCATAATCCATAGCCTATGAATGATATTTGACTGTCAAGAAGCCTAAGATTATTAGACTGTATCAGATATTTTTACTTTGGTTTTTTTATTCTATTCCTTTTGAGAAAATGACCCCAGGTAGTTCCTTTTTCAGAAACTTTTATGCTTTGGGTCAACAGATTTTGTTACATTGGCTTTATTTATTGGAAGATCTTTACCCTAATAAAAATAAGTCTATAAGATGGTTTCCCAGCCTGATATGCTGATGTTTTTCATTAACATTTGTATACATTCTTTGAAAGGGTCTATAGCTTTGTTGAATTTTTCAAGACAGAGTTTTTTAAAATGTGACTGTTGTAACACTCGTCCCTGTGAGACTATAGAGCACTCAAAAGGTTAACAATTTTAGTAGTTAACAATTATATGTTATCCATTTCAAATGAAGATTGACTATATTGTCACAGAAATATACTATTCCAAATTTTAGTCATTATGCTCTTAAAGATTGTCAATGACTTAGGGGTGTGTTCATCAATCTTCTTAATATTCAATAATCAGGGTGAAGATTAGAATTATTTATGTGTTATATCATTTGTATGGTATTATGCCTCCTAAATTTGTGACTTATTACCATTATATGAATCATGTTATATAAACAATCCACAAAAATTGGATCCATATTTCAATGTACATAGCAAAAATGTCCCCATTGCCAAATGGAATGTGAGGGTACATGAGCTGGGATAAGAGATTATAAAATGTGATATGCTTCACAAGAATAAAAGGAAATAGAGTATAATATGAAATTATTTGAAAGTATCTGACCCTCATTCTGTCTTATAAAACTTTGAAGCATGATTTGAACCCTTAGAGGTTTTCATGTCATTTTCAAGCAGACCACTGTAAACTTCCCAGTAAAACCAACATTTTCCAAAATAAGCATAACATATTGCTTTCCACTGTGGAGTTGTTGCATTTTAATGTTAAAGGCAGGGAAGAAGCCAAAACAATGTAATGGGTCCTTAAAAAGTTATACTCTATATAGCTAAAAAAATGATATGTGTTATGGTGTGGCTGAGAAACTTATATAACCATCTGCAAGCTTAAGAAAAATGAGTTCTTACTGAAGTTAGCATAGACAACTAAAACGTGACAACACTTGTTGAGATAATCAAAAACTCCAGTTTTGAAAAGTAAAGTGGGAAAAGCTCTGCATACCCTTCTTGGAAGCTGAAGTATAAATTTGTCTGTAGTAATCTAGTGAGAATCTAACAAGGGCAGGAGAAAAGAGTCCCTAAGAAGGCAACCACCTGCTCAAGCGCATGGCAGACACAGTTTTAATCTAATTACACATAGCTCAAGCCTGCGAAGTCGAAAGGTGATTAACGTGAAACTATTGTGAGATGTCTTTCCCATTAGGCCAAGAGGAACCAGTCATATAGAAAACATAAACCAAATAAAGAAAATGTTGATTATTCAAGAATATTTTAAAAATTGATAAACTTTGGCCAGCGCCGTGGCTCACTAGGCTAATCCTCTGCCTGCGGCGCCGGCACCCTGGGGTTCTAGGCGCCGGATTCTGTCCCGGTTGCTCCTCTTCCAGTCCAGCTCTCTACTATGGCCCTGGAAGGCATTGGAGGATGGCCCAAGTGCTTGGGGCCCTGCACCCGTATGGGAGACCAGGAGAGGCACCAGGCTCCTGGCTTCAGATCAGCGTGGTGCGCCGGCCGCAGCACACCGGCCACAGCAGCCATTGCGGGGTGAACCAACGGAAAAGTAAGACCTTTCTACCTTTCTCTCTGTCTCTCTCACTGTCTACTCTGCCTTAAAAACACACACACACACACACACCCAAAAAATTTGATAAACTTTCAGCAATGGTAATCAGGAATTAGAGAAGATGCAAATAATGACTATCATGAATGAGATAAGGGAGGTGGTTATAAATTCTGCAGTCATTAAAAGGTAATCTGCAGGATCAGCATTGTGGTGTAGCAGAGAAAGCCACTGCCTGCAATGATGGCATCCCATATGGGCACTGGGTTCATGTCCTGGCTGTTCCACTTCCAATCCAGCTCCCTGGTAATGGGCTGGAAAAGCAGTAGAAGATAGCCCAAGTCTTTGGGCCTGTGGGAGGCCCAGATGAGGTTACTGGCTCCTGGCTTTGGCCTGGCCCAGTGCTGGCCATTGCAGCTGTCTGGGGAGTGAACCAGCTGATGGAAGATCTTTCTCCCTCTCTGTGGCTCCTCTGTCTCTGTAATGCTGACTTTCCGAAATAAATAAATAAATCCTCAAAACAAAAATGAAAATGTATAATACTATAAAAGCAAATAAATAGGAACTTAATTTGAAAAATTCCTTAAAAGCACAATCTTTCGAAGTTCACAAAAGAAATAGCCCTACAGTTAATGAATAAATCAAATTTTCTTTCAAACTGTTCAAAGCCTCTCTGTAGCCATGTGCATTCAGCTCTGACATAGTAAGATGAGAAATCATCATTGCTATCTTCAGGAGAAAACCTGGATAAAGTAAAAATGAGTGACTTCCAGGGACATCTCAGGGAACTGAAGTCTCAAGAGAAAATGCTATCCCAAACCTGGAGTGGCACACACATCAACAGGGATACAGAAGCTGAAATCTGCTCACCTGGAGCAGAATCCACTGGAGCCCTAAACTCTGCTAGGAACAGTTCCATGGTCATTTTGATGAATTGCTGGAGGCTGAGTGTAGCTTTACGTAAGAGTGCTCCTGAGACAATAGTTTTAGGAGGCTCCCCATGCTTATAGTTAGTCGTTAAGGAAATGTAAATTAAAACTATGGGGTGGGACCTGCACTGTGGCAAAGTGGATAAAGCCACTGCCTGCAGTGCCGGCCCGGCATCCTATTTGGGCGACAGTTTGAGTCCCAGCTGCTCCACTTCAATCTAGCTCTCTGCTATGGCCTGGGAAAGCAGTAGAAGATGGCCCAAGTCCTTGGGCCTCTGCACCTGCATGGGGGACCCAGGAGAAGCTCCTGGCTCCTGGCTCCTAGCTTTGGATTGGCCCAGCTCTGCTACTGCAGCCATTTGGAGAGTGAACCAGCAGATGAAAGACCTCTGTTTTTCTCTGCCTCTGTCTCTCTGTAACTCTGCCTTTCAAATAAATAAATAAATTTTTTAAAAAAGAGACTATAGGGAGATATCACTATGTACTTACTAGGCTAAAATTAAGACTGTCCATATCAGGTTCTAGCAAGTGAATAAATTGGAATTCTCATAACTTAGTAAAAATGTAAAACAGTTTGAAAATTAAAATTAAATATATATATTTTTATATGATCCCAACATTACATTCCTAGGTATTTTCCTAAGAAAACTCAAAATATATGTCCATAGAAAGACTAGCATATCAGTGATCCCAGCAGCTTTATTTGTGATAGACCCAAAGTGGAATAAACTCCAAATGTCCATAATAAGGTAAGTTGATAAACTAATTCATTCACAAGATTTTAAACTATTCTGGAATAAAAAGAAACTAGCTATTGATAAAAAACCAGCATGGATGAATCTTGAAATCATAGTTCAATGAAAGAAGCAAGTCAATACAGATCACATAATCTTCTAAATAGAAACTAATCTATATTTAGCAGAATCAGATCAATGGTTGACTGGGCAAACGGGGCTGGGATGTGGATCAGGGAGAAAAGATTACAAAAGAACTCAAGAAACTTTCGGATGATGACCATGTTAATTATTTGATTTTTAGTGATAGCTTCATGGATGCATAAATATGTCAAAATCTATCAAATTGTATACTTTAGCATGAACTTTATTTTGTGTCAATTTTGTCTTAATAAATATGCTCAAAAATTACTGATGTGGAACTGATGAGGCCTTTAAAACCCTTGCAGAAGAAAGAAGTGTCCAGAAAAGACACTTCGAAAACTTAAAACACTATGACTATCAAGAAAAAACACTTGAGATGAAGAACAGCTCATAATAAAAAATTGTAAATTGATACATGGAAAACAGCAAAGATTTTAATCAAGATAATTTTCTATTGTATAAGAACTTTAAGACACCAAGAGATGATAAAATACTACTGTTTATAATGATTAAGGTTATGGAAGGAATTTTAGTACAAGTTGCAGTGATCAAAATTGGTCTCTGATAAGGACATGAAAACTAAAAGCAAATATTAAAAACTACATACTTCTATACTTTCCCTTGTGAATTCAGATTGGAGATAAGCTAATAACAGACACATTTCAATGTAAATAGTATATGAAAGGCCCCATTCCATGGTGATTTGAGTTTTGTAGAAATGTTTTCGTTTTCCCAAAAGATTGCCAACAATACATTAAGTACAACAAAGGAGGCCACTAACCTTTGATGTTCTCCAAAGACTGGGTTGTTTTGGAAAGGATTCAAAAGCTGACTTCTCACAGAATCCAGAAGTCACCATTCCTTGCGCATATTCACATGATCAACTCCTGGTCTTGTCCCCAGGACAAAACACGTAGAGAAATGCCGGCCCCAGAGATACATGGATCTGTCCAGTGAAATAGCTTGGATAATGTTTACTGTTTACTGTGGTATTCTAGAGTTCTGCAGGCTGTCTGATACCTTGTGTTAACTCAGTGAATGTATGCTGAATGATTGAACAAAAAGAATTCAAAAAGCATCAAAATTAGGCTGCCACAGTTGCTGTGGTGAGCTGTTGACCTGCGGAATTATTGTACAGTGATCTAATTTCCAGCAGGAGTGTGTGGGTCTTCTGCTAGAGATAGACAGATACTCTAATATACTTAATTACTATGACAAACAAGGTGATGGTTACAAATATCCATCTTTTGTAGACAATGAAATTGTAGCACAGAAAGGTAAAGAACAAATTACTAATAAGTGATAGACGTGGAATTCAATACCCAGTTGAGTCTAACTCCAAAACCTCCCCACTCTCCTCTCCTACAGAATCCCTAAGAAGGTTTCCATTTTATGCCCTGGCATCTTGAGATAACAGCTTGTAGATTCTGTCAAGGAGCTGTTGTAAGCAGTATAATTTTGTATTGTGCCGTGATAAAATAAGAGTTTCTTGTGCTTTACTGCCCTCTGGAAAAATAGTTCCTCTCCCATATACCTAGTTAATGCCAGCCTTTGATCCAGACACATTTTTTTCTCCTGGTAATCTCTGAAGAGTTCTCATTCTTCAAGAGTTTACTTCAAAATAACATTTTTGCATTCAGGATTTGTTTTTCAAACTGCATTGCCTTTACTATCCCACTCAACTCCTGACTCCCAAAATGGTGGCTGCTTTTTGAATCCACTATGAGAGTCGCCTAAGCCACCTAAACCCAGCAGGTGCAGATGGAATTCTCACAGCTGACTGGCAGCACTAGCATGCCCTACATGTTCTCTTATGTTCCTCTCAGGAATGGGAGAGGGAGCATGCAGAATTTTCTCAAAATTTTCAACAATTTCCGTTGCTTTTAATTCCAGTTTTCCAGGAGCTACTTCCTCTACTTACTACCTCAGTGATACTTCTGTGTTATTTTCCTGTCTTTTTAGTTTTTTCAGCGCCTGCTTAACAATTCAGTATATAAAATTCTATTTGTTGAAATAACTTGAATGAATTCTCAAGATTTTTTATTTATTTAAGGAATGACAGCAAGAGGGAGAGACATTGAAAGAGAGAGAGAGAGAGAGAGAGAGAGAGAGAATGAATCTTCTGTCTGGTGGTTCATTCCCTGAATGGCTGCATGGCTGAGAGGCTGAGGCTGCACCAAGCAGAAGCCAGGAGCCTGGAACTCCATCCTAGTCTCCAACATGGGCGACAGGGGCCCAAGCATTTGGGTCATCTTTTACAGCTTTCCCAGGCACATTAGTAGGGAGCTGGATTGGAAGTGGAGGAGCCAGAACTTGAACTGATGCTTTCTAACATCACAGGTACTGTCTAACTTGCTGTACCACAATACCAATACCCAGTTAGTATGAATTTTGTCCAGTGAATAAATATTAGCTAAAAAAGGGACTCAGCACGAGATCATGAACTGTGTAAAAAATCTAGAGCAGAGCCATCAATTACTCAGAGCAGTAACATTTTGTCTCTGGCTCTAAGTTTTATTTTTTTCCAGCATCCCAGACTGATGAACTGATAGATGTCAGAGTATCTGAGCTCTACCCTTGAATCATTCAGCTTTATAATTGGGAAAGCCAGGAAGTAAAAACATGCTTCCTGGGATCTGGGCCCAGAGAAGCAGAAATTGAGAAATGAGTATCAACTATAAAATCATACAATCAACAATCCTTTCTGAAGAAAATAGTGCTATTTCATGTTCAAATAGTATTAACTCTATTATGCTAATCCTATTTTTAATGCTGTTAATATGTGTAAAAACATAATTTAACTCACCCAAGAATTGTTTTGTGGATCAGAATATTTCAACTTTGTCAGAAACCTCTGCTTAAAATATCTGGTTTTTGGAGCAATGATTATTCCAGGATGCTTAAATATAAGTTTTTTTCTTCAACCTAAAGGTATGTTTTCTCCTAGGCCCTGACCAATAGTTTGTCATCCTCTTAATTCATAACTGAGCTTGCACTTGGTAATTATCTGTATGTATCTGTCTTCCAGATTAGAACCTGAGTCCCATAAGCAGAGATCATTTCTTTTTTATTTTTATATTCCTGGGACTTTATATATATATTTTTTTTTGACAGGCAGAGTGGACATGCCTGTAGAAAGGTGATTCCTAGAAACTCATGATTTCAGATTCATGATGTAAACAAACAAGACAAGTCATTGATTAGTGAATCCACTGTTCAGATGGTAGGTATCACTGCAAAGTAGGAATTGAAACAACTAAAACTGGGGCCGTAAGATATAACGGAGCAAACACAAAAGGGCTGCTGAAATCCTGATTACTCAACTCGAGGCAAATTCATTCTATTCATTTTATCTGGCTTTTTGGAGCTTTTTTTTTTTTTTTTTTGGCACTGGTAGCTAAAATGGAATGGAAAAGTCTATTGTATGGCAAATGATAAAGTCAAAATGCCATAGGAGTAGACCTAAAAAATCTTACAACATTGGAATGCAGAGGAATTGCATTTCTATTTTTGTTTTTGCCCTTTAGTTTCAGTTGTTCTTTACATTTTTTTAGCAGAATTCTGAAATCATATGCAGACCATGGTTCAGGAAGAGAAAAATGAGAAATATGTGGCTACATTACAAAACGCAAATAAACTTAGAATGATCTTTTCTGTCAGTGTTTTGATAAGCTGTTTTCACCCTAACATTCTGATTTATTACTTATGGCTACATATACAAACATACTTATTTGTAGAATTGAATGAAATGCAGAAAACTTTTCATGTACAGATAAGGAATATTATGTTCTGAATGTGACTTGGTGTGTGTAGCTGTTCAGATTGGTGTTTCTACAGGGAAGTGGTTGCTAGAGCTTCTTACTCAGACACCATCTTGGCCCTGCCTTATTTCTAATAATTTTAAGGAAATAAAGCAACATACTAATTTTCCAGGAAAACATTAAATAATACAGATAGATATTTACTCAAACACTCATGGTTTAGGAACGAATCTGAGTTTGAGGAGCATTGTAGGACTGAGTCAGTAAACACATATCAGTAGTCAGGTGTGGGGCAAACCTCCACATACGCTGCTCTCTAGCCTCACATAGCAGAAACATCCACAATAGGTTGCTTTGCATTTCTAGAAAGACATCAGAAACAAAGCCAGATTACTCAAACTAACCCTTCAATGCATGGATGATGTCATAACTTAGCAGTCATCATGAACTTCCAGGGAACCATGACCTCACCTAAACAACAAAATATGATGGCAGCGAAATTTCCAAGTGCTTGAATGAAGATTTCAAATAGCTGTTTTAAGGAAATTCAATGAAATTTAAGAGAACCAGAGAAACAATTTAATATTATATCAAAAAAGATTTGAAAAATTTTAACTGAAAACTACACTAAATGAATGAAAAAAATGCATGAATAGCAAAACAGTCAAGCACAACAAAGAATCAGTGAGCTCAAAGACAGCCCATTTGAAAATGCACAGTTGGAGGGGAAAAAAGAATAAAAATAATCAGGTAAAGTGAAAAAAAGCTAGGGGAAAACATGTGACAGCATGCAAAGAGCAAACACTCAAATTATTGGAATTCAAGAGGGACTTTAGAATGCCAAAGGGGCAGAAATAATATTTAAAGAGATAATGACAGAAGATCTCCAAACTCTAGAGAAAGATACAACTATCCAGATACAGGGAAGTCAAAGATCATCAGTGAGATTGAACCCAACTGAGTCTACCCCAACACATATTACAATCAAGCTCTCCAACGTTAAAGAAAAAGAGAAAATTCTGAAGCCTACAAGAAAAAAGAAGCAAGTTACACAGAAGGGATCCCAATTCACCTGACTGTAGACTTCTCAAAAAGGAGGGAGTGGGGTGACACTTTTACATCACCAAAGGAAAAAAAAAATTGCCAGCCAAGAATACTGTGTCCACCAAGGCTGATCTTCAGATATTAGGAAGGGGTTGGGGACAGGATTTTTTATTTTGTTTTGAGGTGAGGCTTTCATAAAATCAAATGACCACACTACCCTGAGATTAAAGTTTTTTCAAAGAGCTTCAAGTTTTCAGGAAATATTGACTGTACTTAGAGGACGTCATTTTTAACAGAATTTCTCCATTGGCAAAAAAGATTGGGGTAGGATGGAAAATGGGAATAGTTCCAAGTCAAAATGTCACAGATTTCACTGTTTTCCTGAGATTTGGTAGTTTCTCTCAGGCATTTTTTAGTTTATCTGTGACTCTGATTAATTTCCAGAGTTCCAAATTGATTGATGCAAGTTGTTCTGCCAATATGCTCATTCCTTTTATTAGAGAACCAATTCAGTAAGGACTTCACTTGGTCGTTCTGGAAGTTGATCCATCTGCCTTCCTTTTTGAAAGTTATTTTGGCTAAATATTGGTTCCCAAAATGTTAGTCCGTTAACTTCTGGCTTGCTTAGTTTCTGATTAGATGTCTGATGTCGTTATGTTTTTTGTGAGTGCATAATGTCTGAAAACTCTATGCTTTGAAGATTTTTTTAAAGAACTCATTTCAGCCATTTAATTATTATTTATCATTGGGGTGTGTGTGTGTGTGTGTGTCCATGTGTTTATCCAGTTCAGAGTCTTTGATGTTCAATTCATGGCTTTGCAATTTTTAATGAAATTTGGAAAATATTTGGTAGTTACTTATGAATTATGTTTCTGTCTCTGAACTCTCAATCCTTCTTGAATCCAATTAAATATATGTAGTTTGACAGGCAGAGTGGACAGTGAGAGAGAGAGACAGAGAGAAAGGTCTTCCTTCCATTGGTTCACCCCTCAAATGTCCGCTATGGCTGGCGCACTGTGCTGATCTGAAGCCAGGAGCCAGGTGCTTCCTCCTGGTCTCCCATGTGGGTGCAGGGCCCAAGGACTTTGGCCATCCTCCACTGCCTTCCCGGGCCACAGCAGAGAGCTGGACTGGAAGAGGAGCAACCAGGACAGAATCTGGCGCCCCAACCTGGATTAGAACCTGGGGTGCCAGTGCCGCAGGCGGAGGATTAGCCTATTGAGCCACGGCGCCGGCCTGTATCTTGACTTTTGAAAACACCGTGTATATTTGAAACATATTTCATGTAGTGACTATAAGGTCTCTGTCTTAATTGCATCATTCCTTCCATTTTGACATCTGGTTATATTAAATGTCATTTCTTCTGCTTTTGGATAATTTTTTTTTGCTTCATATATATACATATATATGCTGGCAATTTTTATTAGATTATGGTCATTATCAATTTTACATTATTTTGTACTGTGTTTTAGTGTATTCCTTTAGAGAAACTTTTTTCCCATATTGCATTACTTTGAAAGTTTGGTCTCTTGGAATTTTCATCTTAAGCTCTTTATGGAAGATCTAGAGGAGCTTTTTTATTCCTGGCCTAATATGCCCCTTATCTAAACCACTGCTCTCTATGAATGCCTAATTTATTCAACATAGTCTCTTCAGTTTGACTTGAAGGAACTTGAATAGCTCCCAGAGGTGAATTGTAGCCTCCTAGTAATTGTTCTTTACTTAAAAGTGATTAAGAATGGGCATTTGGTACAGTGGCTAAGACATTGCTTGAGATGACTGCCTCTCATAATTTGAATGCCTGGGTTCAAGTCCTGACTCCACTCTTGATTCCAGCTTCCTGGTAATGCAGCCCTGCGAGGCAGCAGGGGTTGGGTCTCTGCCAAATATACGGGAGCCTGTATTGATTTTTCTGCTCTGTGTGTTTGGGGAGTAAGCCAACAGATGGGAGATCCTCTCTCTCTCTCTCTCTCTCTCTCTCTCTCTCTATCTCTCTCTCCCTTTCCCTCCCTCCCTCCCTCCTTCCCTCCCTCCATCCCTCCCTCCATCCCTCTCTCTCCATCAGTCTCTCCCTCTCCCTCCTTCCTTCACTCTCCTCCTCCTTCTCTCTCTCCCTCCCCTGTCCCTCACTGGTTCTTTACCTTCTTGTCAAATGAAATAAATAATTAAACAATTTAAATAGTAATCCATTTCCAGTCTCAATGAGGAAATCTCTGGAATATATAAAAATCTCTCCACACTCAGTAAGAGAAAAACTACCTCTCACCCAATGGGCAAATTATTTGAACAGACATATCACCAAAGAGCGTACGAATGGCAAATAAGAACATTTAAAAATTTCAACATTAGTTCTTGTTAGAAAATGCAAATTAGAAACCCAACAGGGGACCAGCACTGTGGCCTAGCTGGCTAAGCCTCCTCCTGCAGTGCCGACATATCATATAGGAGCCAGTTCATGTCACGGCTGCTCCTCTTCCAATGCAGCTCTCTGTATATCCTAGAAAAGCAGTGGAAGATTGCCCAAGTGCTTGGGCCTCTGTACCTGAGTGGGAGACCCAGAAGAAGCTCTTGGCTCCTGGCTTTGGATTGGCCCAGCTCCAGATTTTGCAGCCATTTGGGGAGTGAACCAGCAGGTGGAAGACTCTCTCTCTCTCCCTCTTTCTGTCTATAACTCTCTCTCTCAGATAAATAAGTAAAATCTTTCTACAAAAAGGACAAAGGCACACACATGCACTGAGGCCTTCAAAAGGAGTGACTTCTGCCCTGAAGGTGACTGCATCTATTTCTTCAACAAGTCTCTACTAAGTGCCCACATATGCAACTGAGGCAAAGTAACGTCAATTGGTGGAAGAAGCAAAGCCTTCGGAGACACACAGACTTTCTAGCTTCTTTAATAGCACAACTCTGTTACTAAAAAACACCACTCGACTTTCCACAGACCAGTATGTTATCCTCTTGTGCATATCTATCATTTCCTTTAAGAAATTTAGCAAGATGATTTAGAAAAGAGGATCTGAGATCAAACTGAGTTCAAAAGCAAGCGCTGTGACTCACTAGCTTGATGAGCTTGAACAATTTAAGCATTCTGAAATAGAAGCCCCTATGTGTACCTTATTTTTATAGGAATTAGTTGAAATAATAAAAGCACAGTCTTTGGTGCTTAGTAGGTACATAATAAATGACAGTTACGGCCACGCTGAACTGCAAAACATGGGCCCCACCCTCAAGAGTCTCATAATCTAGTGGAGGAACACAAGGCTTAGTTTAGGAAACACATTCCACAAGTACAAGATACCAGGATCCCATCACCAAAATGAAAGTCGATAGAGTTGGTTCCAATTCCTGTACACAGAAGGAAAAAAAGGAGAATTGCAGCCTAATTTATAAGTATTTCCAGTGGAACATTAATATTAGTCCAGGGAGTGACATAAGCAAACGTCTCAAAATTAAGATTGAGCATAGAGCTAAACCAAGACCTCCAAGTGTGAAGACATTGAAGCACCATAGCCAAGATCAAGTTCCCCAGCAGGAGCCCGCATCCTGGTACAGTGGGTTAAGCCACAGCTTGGGACCCATGCATCCAAAAATGCCAGTTTATTTTTATTTTTTTAATAATTTATTTATTTGTTTGAAAGAGTTACACACAGGGAGAAGGAGAGGCAGAGAGAGAGAGAGAAACAGCGAGAAAGAGAGAGAGAGTGAGAGGTCTTCCATCCGGTGGTTCATTCCCCAATTGGCCGCAATGGCTGGAAATTTGCCAGTCCAAAGCCAGGAGCCAGGAGACTCTTCAGAGTCTTCCACGCAGGTGCATGGGCCCAAAGACTTAACGAATCTTTCACTGCTTTCCCAGGCCATAGCAGAGAGCTGGATCAGAAGTGGAGCAGCCAGGACTTGAACTGGTGCCCATAGGAGGGCCCGCACTGCAGTTAGTGGCTTTACCCACTATGCCACAGTGCCACCCCCCAAAATGCCAGTTTAGAGTCCAGGCTACCCTGTGCTTTTGATCAAGTTTCCTGCTAAAGCCCCAGATGATGGCCCGAGTACTGGGATTCTTGCCCCTGATTTGGAGACCTGGCTTGGCCCCACCTGGCTGTTGTAGGCATCTGGGGGGAGTAAACTAGTGGATGGGAGATTCTCTTTCTTCCTATCACTCTCCCCTTCTCTCTCTCTCTCTCTCTCCCTTTCTTCTGTCACTCTGCCTTTCAAATAAGTAAATAAATATTTTTTAAAAAGACCTCCAGTATTATTATACTTTACAGAGAATAAGAATCAGTCCATGAACCTCCTTCCTTGGACACAAAGAGTGTGTAACAGGAGAGCTATGTGGCTTAATAATCTCACAGTCCTATCCTGGAGGATCCAATAGACAAGGATGGAGAAGGCGACAGAATCTACTGTTACATCCTTAAATAAAACTGAGAATGACAGAGGTGAACCTCAAAATTATTATACTGAGTGAAAGAAGCCAATTTTGTTAGAGGAAGGAGGGGAGGATAGAAAGAAAGAGGAATAGAAGAAAGAGAGAGAGAATACATCATATGGCTGCAGTATATAACACCTCTGAATATGCAAGCTATATTGTGGTAAACGTGAAACATGAAATTGAACATTTAAACATTAAATAGGTTTTGTATGTCATTTATCAGTCTCAGCTCAATCCAGCTATTGTATTTTAATTTTTTTATTTTAAAAATACCTATAAACATTGTATATATTTATGGGGAACACTGATGATTATGTATATATATATAAATATATATTCATCATATGTATCATATAATGTCCAGTCAGATTAAATATATTTATCTATTCAAATATTTAACATTTTAATAAGTGCCCTTTTGCCTAAAATATCTTGAATGATTTCTGTTTTCTAAATTAAATCTTTGTATTAGTCAGCTTTTTATTATACTAAAGAAATACCTGAAGTGGCCCAACTACATAAAGAAAGCAGGTTTATTCTAGCTCTGGGTTCTAGAAGCTCACAGTTCACCATCAGATAAGCCCTATAGGTTCAACTTCTGGTTATGACTTGCTTGCAGGAAGAGCCCTGGACTACCACAGGATACCATAGGGCAGGAAACAGATGGGGAACATGTGTATATCTCTGTATCTTTTCTTTTTAAGGATTGATTTATTTGAAAGGCAGAGTTACAGAGAGAGACAGGGAGAGACAGAGAGAGAGAGAATTTTCCATCTGCTAGTTCACTCCTCAAATGGCCACAAAGGCCAGTCTGGACCAGGCCGAAGCAGGAGCCAAGAGCTTCAACCAGGTTTCCCAGGTGAGTGCAGGGGCCTAAGCGCTTGGGCCTTCTGCTGCTGCTTTCCTAGGAGCATTAGCAGGGAGCCGGATCAGAAGTGGAACAGTCAGGACTCCAACCAGTGCCCATATGGGATGTTGGTGCCCACATCACCACAATGATGGCCCCATTTCCCTATAGCTTTCTGGTCTTTTTCTTTCTCCTTAGAAAGTCACCAGGATTTATGAGAATTCCACCTTGATGACCTAATTTAATCGAATCACTTTTTTTTTAATGATTTGTGTATTTATTTGAAAGGCAGAATTATAGAGAGAAAGGAATGGAAGGAGGGAGACAGATAAAGAGATATCTTCCATCCATTGATTCACTCCTCAAATGACTGCATTGCCCAGAGCCTGGCCAGGCTAAAGCCTGGAGCCAAGATCTTCCTCCGGGTCTCCTATGTGGGTGCAGGGGCCCAAGCATTTGGGCCAACCTCTTCTGCTTTCTCATACATATTAGCAGGCAGTGGAAGTGGAGCAGCCAGGACTGGAACCAGTGCCCATATTGAATGCCGACACTGCAGGCAGTGGCTTTACCTGCTCTGCCACAGCGCTGGCCCCTTGGATCACTTTTCTAAGATAAGCATCTCTAAATGCTGTAGTCATATTGAGGTTTTACCCTCAATACCACTAATTTCTGACTTTGGAATTTAAATTCCTGAATGAGTTGGTGCCAGATTATGTTCAAACCATACCAGTTATTTTGTACAATGTATGAATAACTGACGTGGATGCACCGAGGAGAGGGTGACTATGAAACAGGAATCAAGGACCTAGTAGCACTGGAATAGGTAGCAGGGATAAAGAGGTTTTCCCAGATTGAAAAGCACATTCCAGTGAGGAGGACCAACAAGAACAAAGATGGAGGAGTGAAACCAAAAGGCATACAACTGTACTTCCAAATTTTCATGGAAGAATGAAATGGAAAGATAAGTTAGTTCTAGTGCAAAATAATTCAAACTCCATGCACAGCTTTTTCACAGTAAACTTTTTTTTTTTTAATTTGACAGGTAGAGTTATAGACAGAGAGTGAGAAAGAGTGACAGAGAGAAAGGTCTTTGGCCTCCACAGCCGGCGCTGAGCTGATCTGAAGCCAGGAGCCAGGTGCTTCCTCGTGGTCTTCCATGCGGGTGCAGGGACCCAAGCACTTGGGCCATCCTCCACTGCACTCCCAGGCCACAGCAGAGAGCTGGACTGGAAAAGGAGCAACCGGGACTAGAACCCGGCACCCATGTTGGATGCCGGCGCTGCAGGTGGAGGATTAACCAACTGAGCCATGGTGCTGGCTCAGAGTAAACATTTTCTATGACCTTTATGATGACCATGCATGTGCATGGATCTCTAATTTTTTGCACCAAAGTAAACTGATACTGTAATTGTTTCCACAACTTTCTGAGGTTCCCTCAGAATGTTGAATACACTGCTTCTGTAACTCTACCTCACATTAAGTTCAGAGAACGATATGTTCTACATCCCAAAATGCTTATCAGAGGTGATCCGTGAGTGAAGACTGCATGTCTTTAAGGAGGTTACATTGGGTGCAAGGAGGTTCTTTGTTACAGGCTACATGGTACTGCCCAGAAGTACGAGTTTACTAAATTGGCACCATGTAGGGCAGTAAGGCCCTGAAGCAAAGGAGATAGAGAAAAAGTTTTTTTGAATAGCAAGAGAAAACTGGATTAACTGGCTTAACCTTATAATAGGGCATTCCCTGATGAGTGCCCATGGACTGGAGATCCAAGTTAGTATGAGTAATGGTCCCAACATGAATGAGAGTGGGGCTAAAAGGAGCCATTGCAAAGGGTTTTGTGTGTCATCCAGTTGCTCTCATGCCACCTGTTGTTAGCCTGTGCTGGTCTCTGATACTTTTCCCCTTCTATATCTACTCTCCACACTGCCTTCTCTCCAGAAGACTGACTATAGCAGTAGACTCCCTCTTCTCTGGTTTCAGGTTGAGTCTGGCTAACAGTGAGAACCAAAGGGTTTGGAAGGAGGAAGAGAATGAGGCTGGGGTATTTTTTCTCCTGTTTCCCTCTCTGCAAAGTCACCGTAGGCTATCTGCTCTGCCCCCGCCCCACGACCAAGGGCCACAGGGACTCAGGTGGCCCTCTCCACAAGTCCTCTTGTGTTCTGCATTCCAGTTACTTCCCCATCCCCCAACATTTCAGTTCTGAGGGAGAACTGAATCATCTTCCTTGTGAATCCCCTGATCCATGCCCAAGCCTTTGTAACGAGCCCCTTTATTAAACTCTTCTCTAATTTGAGTGTGCCAGCTGTTTCCTGCGGGGACCCTGACTGGTACAATTGCTATGTGCTCCGCCTTTCTGTCTTTCAAGCTCCATTATCCACTCTTTATTAGCAGGAAACTAAAGATGAATGTCTTTCCTTGCAACAGCACTTGTTTTAATTGGGGTGTTTTTGTTTCTTATGTTTTTAAGTCCAAGGAGCTAAGGCACCTTAAGGAATAGGAATTATAGGAGTTTGTTGTAAGGACATCAATAGGTATAAAGAGGACGGTAACTTCTGGCATAACACTGGGCTCTACAGAAAGCTGACACTGTGGCACGGCTCGATCCCCAGGGAACTGGAAGGCGGGTAAGGAGCTAAGCAGTCATCTTAACAGACCTGTGGGCTACAGAACACCTGCTTCTCCTGATAGCCTTTGCCTTGTGTCTCTTTCATTCTTCTTAAGATGGCTGTGCCTTTAAATTATTTTTGATGAGCAGCAATAAGTTATTTCTTCAATGCACACGTGTGTGTGCGCACGCATGTGTGCAGGGACTTAGATTTCAGTTAAGTCACACTCCTTTTCATACTTCTGCAGAGTCCCAGGGAATCATGTAAGTATTTTTCTAGGTTAGCCCTTGTACATAATGCTCTGAGAGGCTCCACTTACTGGTTGTGTGAATTTTGATCAGTTACTTAATATTTTCTAAGACCTAGTTAGTCCACTTGTACAGTGGAGTTACTGGTCAGTTTTATTTCTAGTTATGGTAAAAAAAAAAAAACTACTCTGATAGTGAATGGCTGGATAAAAAGTAAATGCTCAGCAAATGTAAGGTGTTGCTACCACTGTTTTCAGTAGAAGCAAAATTGTTTTGATAATGACTTAGAAGGAAATAAATCATTGAACCCCCAATCTGGTTAGCTGTTCCAGGCAAAAAAAATAAACCTTTGGTGCTTACATGACATGGCCCAAGAAACCTTGGACAAAGGTGATGTATGAGGTTGGAGAAATGGGCTAACTGGGGACCAGATCAGTTGTTAAGATGCCTTGGGAAACTGATTGCAGCACCAGCTGTACAGTGTGCACTGATAAACCTTGTTGCTAGCTAGGCCCCACTTACTCATCTATGGAGTTGGGCTGGAATCGTCTCTCAGCGTTAGGGAGCAGGTGTTCACAATGATCTTCACAGCAGGAGTTCCCTGTTCTGTAGTGTGATACAGTGTCTATGTTGTCTCTGGAACAACTAGGGTATTATTTACCTTGTAGGTCCTTGATTATCTGTGTCTCAAGTTCATACTCTCAGAGATGGGCATAATTCACCACCTTCTCTATTGGACAGAACTTTCTTATTAACTCACTCCATTTGTCAAAGTCTATTTATGGACTGGATGCTTTTGAGTCTGTGGAAGCCCCCCACCCCTTCTCATTAAATCAGCTCATGCTACTCTGAGGAATGATGTTATAGTAATACAGGGTTTTATGTGGAAGTAGTTAAAAAGGAGGATCAGGTAGAACTCCTTAGAAGTCATTTGCAAATGACAGGTATTTCAGATATGTGGCCTATCCAATAAAGGATATAAATACTACCATCCATGTGAATTTTGTGGCTCATAAATTATAAATAAATAAAGCTATTAAAAATTCTTCCACTTATTTCCATTGTTTGAAGTGGTGCAGAAAAAACAAATGACACTAGTAGGACGTATATAGTGACTATTGCAGCCATCATCCAACAGCAAATATTTGTTGACATCTACTATGTGTCAAGTGACTTAGTAGCTATTAAATATGAAATATACTTGTATTCCTTACCTTTGCTGAGAATGAATTCAATACTATGGGTATTAAACCTATATTTCACTTCTTGGTAGAAGTGCAGTGTGGATAGCATTGTAGTATAGGTTTTGTTTTTCTGAGTGTGTGATAAAAAATCATATTTCTCTATCTTGTCCCCTAAGTACAGAAATATTGATGGAGTGACAGAGAGAGAGTGTGTCAAGGAAAATTGTGTTCCAGATCAGGCAAACTTTCACTCCAATCTATCACCTATATTGAGTAGAAATATAATTTTGGCAACTTGATATCTAACTGACAATATACAACTAAAAATACACATTTTTTCTCATTACTTGGAGATGTCAGATAAATAGTGTTTACCCCCATGACAATGAAAATACTTTTAAAGTTGCTATTACCAAGGATGTATAACTTACATCCCTTTTCATGGCCATGGAACAATCTGTTTAACTTACAATTCAGCAAGCATCTTTTGAATACCTTACTTATATCAGGCTGTGGTCTTTCTGCTGGTTATGAAAATGCCAATCATGGTCCCTTTCACAAAAAAATTGCTTTTCAATAAGAGAAAAACATTGTGCTGCTTGTGATCTTCCCTTCCAATTTTGTAAATGCTTGTGCATCCTAGCATTTCAAAACAGGGGCAGAATAGATTAATTCACTAAATCAGTCAGGGACTATATCATTCCAAAATCAAAGGATGTTCACCCTTTCATGGTCCTGGCCAAAGAAAAAATATCCCTCTGAGTTTAAGATGCATAAGAGTCAGCTATTTGCCCGCTTTGGTGTTTTAGATGTAGAATCTCTGGGGTAAAAGTATTAAATTAAATTGTGATAGATTCTTAGACAGATTTCCCTGAAAATCTACTGCAGTAGCTACCATTCTTATCTACAGTGTAGAACCTCACTTCTCTGATGTTGCTGTGGATTCGTTCTGAGAAGAGGAGCGTGGTGGAGGCAAGAGGCACGGAGTCACCACACAGACACCAGGAGTCAGGTGAAAGCGGGCCAGAGGCGAGCAGCCTGCAGACTCGTTTATTTCAGTTGGTACAGTAGCTTATATAGCCGAGGCAGCCAATCCAGTCAAGGTGTGTTTTATGCCCTAACCACTCACAGCCTGTTGCCAGGCAGGTTCTGTTGCCAGGTGGGTTTCAAAACCGTTCCTGAGTAACTGATGCTCCCTTGCCAGCAGCCATCTTGGCATGGCCTTCTCATTCCACCACACTCTGAAACTTGCAATCCTGGGTATTTTCAATTTTTGCATGACATTTTAGGTTGTGCCCATTAGTAAAACAGATGGTGGTAGAGCTACTTTGATTGAAGATGGAGCTCAATTCAAAAGGGCTCAGAATCCTTTCTAGTTAACTTCCCCTTTTCTTCCCTGTGGGTCCCTGGGGTCATCTTTGGGGAACCTCAGGGTTCTATTAAACATGGTTTGAAAATCATGGTTTTCCAGCTTGTCTTTTTGGATGTTATTGATTGGTTTTTCATGAGTATTACTGATAATGTATCTTTTCTGGTATTCAAGGAAAGACACTTAACTTTAAATTAGCAGTGTATTTCTTTTGCTGATTACCTTTGAATTGTAATGATACTTAAATATTATTTCTAGTTCTCCAGGCACAAAAGAAAGTCATTATATGCTTATGCATTGTTTTCAAAGACTGTGAACCGAGATCTCAGTAGGATGCTAATATAGATGTTTTATTATCTTCAATATCCAAATGCCGTGCTCATTACTAATTAGGCTGTGTATGTACCATTAACTACTTCAGGTCACAAGAGAAACATTTGGCAAACTGCAAGTGCAACTTGTCTAAATTTAATACAGTGTTTTATTCTGTTGTGGTCTACACATGTTTCCAAAGGACTAGACTAATGTTTATGGAAATCTTCATGCTTGTGTTGGAAGACTTGTAAATACCAGAAAATCCAGGGAATGCATAGCATCAAACTATATTGCATTAGCTTGGCCAAGGGTAGAACTTGGACATACTGAAATGGGTCTTTTGCATCGTGTGATCCATTTTTCCTTTCTATGAAGTCATGTCATGAACTGTACTAAGAATGCGTTGGCTATAAACATGGTCAGAAGCACTGTGATATCAGATGTGAGCTCTTCTCTTAACGAGGGCTGGGTTTCTAGTTCCTCTCAACTTGGTAAAATGGGGAAGAAAGTAGCAGCAGTCTGCCAAGAACTCAACTAAATGTCAGCCTTCACAGAACAGTGGTCTAACCTTGCTTTACTACACAAATGATTGTGTCAATGACTAGGTGGGGAGTAGCCCCGATGATTTTCTTCTGCTGGAATTCAGACCTTTGTGTAATTTCTTCTGCTTGAGTATAGTTTTGAATAAATGACTTCCAATGAGCAGATGGCAGAAGTAATGGGATGCTGCTTCTCAGCTTAGTTTATAAAGACATTGCTCTGTTTGGGTTCTCTGACACTCTCTCTTAGATAACTTACCCAGGGAAAAGCCGTCCATCCTGTCTTGTGGAGAGACCCTTGTGGTGAGGCACCAAGGCTGCTGAATAACCAAGTGAGGTTTGGTGGCAGATCCTCTTCAATCCTTCCCCCATCAAGGCTTCAGATAAGATCACAGCCCCAGGTTGATGGCTTGGATGCAATCTCATGAGAGACCTTGAGACAGAGTCCCCATTTAAGCTGCTCCTTGATTACTGACTTAAATTTTTATTTTATTATTTTAAGCTTTAATTTTTGAGATTGCTTTTTAACACAGCAGTCAATAAAAATAGAAACTTTTAAAAATACAAGCTCTTTCTATAATATCCTGAAGAGAGTAAGGTATACTAGTAAGGTTTGTGATAATTTATTCTCTGTTAATAAAACTTCTGGAACCTTGATCATTGCTGATATCTTATCTTTTTTTAAATATATTTTTTATCTTTATTTATTTATTTTTCTTCTTACAGAGTTACAGACAGTGAGAGGCAGAGAGAGAGAGAGAGGTCTTCCATCCGCTGGTTCACTCCCCAGGTGGCCACAATGGCCGGAGCTGGGCCTATCCAGAGCCAGGAGCCAGGTACTTCTTCCCGGTCTCCCATGTGGGTGCAGGGCCTCAAGGACTTTGGCCATCTTCCACTGCTTTCCCAGGCCATAGCAGAGAGCTGGATTGGAAGAGGAGCTGCTGGGACTAGGACTGGCGCCCATATGGTATGCCAGTGCTGCAGGCGGAAGATTAACCTACTGCATCATGGTGCCGACCCCCGATATCTTATCAAATAGAGAGGCAGTGCACTTGGTCAATGTGATTGTACCTCACATTTCAATATGGCCATCATCACGATGAATTTTAAAGCATTTTTGGTTAGACTTAAGGGAAGAGTGTTTAAATAACATTCCCCTAAGATTTATTTGAAGCCAGGATTGTAGAGGATTTCTGAGTTCTGCAACACTTTCTAGGAGTTTAGAGGTTCTTAGCATATGCTAGGAGTTTTCCAAATATTACTTTATTTAATCTTCACAAGAGCACTGTAAAATAAATATTATAATTTTTAAAAGATGTGACAACAAACTCAAATGTGTTAATTATTTGGTCAAAGACTCACAGGTTGAAAAATCTGTGGAGACAGAATTCAGGTCTGTGTGGCTCTTTGAGGTGTCAGATTAAAACTTCAGGCAAGAAGGATGCATATGAGGAGATTGTTTCAGATGTGGTAGATTTCAAAGAGATTCATTATGGGGGGTGTACACAGGCAGATTTCCAATGAGTCATTATGGGGGGAGGGTATACAGATTTGAGTTTATATGTTTTGCAGGCCTATAAGAAGGTAAGGGTGCATTCAAGAGAGATACCAGGAAGGACAGGAAAATATGTCAATGAATCTGAGAATTAAAAGAAACCTATTACGTTTGATCTAGTACTCTAATACAACTCTGCTACAGATAAAATAAAATGAAGAACCAGCCACTTTTTATTTGGCCTCTTATTCCTAACTTATTATCATTAGGCAGGGGCTCTAGAACTGAAAGTTGTCATGAAAATAAGTATGCATACTTATAGTGAATCATTAATTTATATTAAATGCTTTAGCCTGCTCTATTTTGCTTTATCTGTTAACCAAAAATATCAGTGACAATTTGTATTGTTATTTTCCATTTTTTCAGGCATTTACAATCTTTATGAAATTGAATTAAAATAATTATATCCTTTTGGGATTTATTTCTTTTTAAAACTTTGCCTACAAAGCTGAGTTTGCAATGCTTCATTTAGCATTACTGAAAGAAGGAAGAGATACTAAAATATTTTGAGTTGGAGCTTTACATAGATAAAGAGAAACTTCAAACACTGATTACTAATTACATTCATATTTTGTACCAAAAAAATCAGGAGTTGTAAAGACATTTGACAAGACTGAAATTTTGACATTATCTCCTTTGTGGAGTGAAAAAGTTTTGTAGCTGATGTTTTGGGAAATAAAATCTCAGCAGGTGAATTCTAACCTGACTGCATGAGTCGGGAATTCTGGGAACATGGAGGAATCAATTGCGAAACCTATTTTCCTGAGTATAAACAAATCTGACTGATGGAGGAACGCTACAACACTGGTACTGAGGCTTTCAGACGAAGTAACACAGAGAGGGAAGCAGCCGTGCTGCCACCAACCTGTCAGCTCCAGAGAGCTGCAGTTCCTCAGCTGCTTCCTAGGACCCTGGACTTGAACAAGATCGGGGGTGTGTTATTTATTTATTTATTTATTTTTCAAGATTTACTTTTTTGTTTGGAAGTCAGAGTTACACACAGAGAGAAAAAGAGAGGCAGAGAGAGAGAGAGAGGTCTTCCATCTACTGTTTCATTCCCCAATTGACCCCAATGGCCAGAGCTGCGCTGATCTGAAGCCAGGAGCCATGAGCCTCCTCCTGGTCTCCCATGTGGGTGCAGGGGCCCAAGGACTTGGGCCATCTTCTACTGCTTTCCCAGACCATAGCAGAGAGCTGGATCAGAAGTAGAGTAGCCGGGACTAGAACCGGCACTCATATGGGATGCTGGCACTGCAGGTGGCATCTTTACTGGCCATGCCACAGTGCAGGCCCCTGAGATTATGTCATTTAAATGGTACTCACTTCAGCCTAGCCCAGAGTGCTGTGAAATTAAAGGGCCAGGCTGCTCTTTTGGAAGCCTGGTAGAAGACACAATTTTTCCCTTGTAATTGGGATCTGTGGTCAACATGGTTGAAATCGTGAAGTTAATTTCAGCAGTGATGGATAGCTTGGGCTGCAGCAATGTCAACCTCTACTTGTACAGTCTTGATTGGAATTACTGAGGAAGGACCTGCCCACATAGATATGTCTGGTTCGATACCATATTTCATAATCTTAAAAAACAGCCTTCAGTGGCAGAAGTTTGATGCAGTGTCTAAGATGTCACATGAGACATCTGCATCCCATATTAGAGTGCCTGGGATGGAGTCCCAGCAGCTCTTTCAATTCCAGCTTCCTGCTAATGCATACTCTGGGAAAAGCAGATGATGGCTCAAGTACCTGGGTCCCTGCCACCTTCATGAGAGACCCAGGTTGGGTCACAGGCTCCTGGCTTCAACCTAGCTTAGCCTGGCTATTGTAGGTGCTTAAGAGTAAACCAGTACATGGAAGATCTGCCTCTCTGCCTTTCAAATAAATACAAATAAATTAAAATTTTAAAATCCCAAACTTCAGGATCAAACTCATGGTGTTACTAAGCAGGATGAACACGTTTGCACTCTGGACTCCATCGAGACCTGAACCCATTTTTGACCCTTATACAATATTGATGGCCCGTCCTTGAATCTACCCTACTGCAGATTCTCAGGCAAATCATTCATATCTCCTAAAATGAAGGAGAGGTTACTTTTTTATATAGTATTTTATAATTAAAGACACCATAATTATATAATGGCTTATTTCTTTGGGTCAAGCAAAAAAAAAAAAAAAAAAAAGTAAAAATGTGCCTGTGTTCAGTTGGTTTGCCAGAAAATCATGAATCTGGAAGCTATAGCTACTAAGAGCAGTCTTCTGTGAGAGGGAGTGAGATAAACAAGCAGCAGTACCAAGAAAAACAGAGAGGGTGGAAAATCATTGTAGTTGTTGCCCTTTTTATCCACCTCATCTTCTCCAATTCCTCTTTTCTTAACTCCATCCCTACCCCGTCAACCCCAACCACACATATGAGATCAGCATGAACTGTGAAAACACATGGTGGTCTACTGTGGAGGGTGCTGATAGGATATAATGTATCAAATAAGCTGATACCAGGTCAGGTCTTGGGTTGGTTGATTCCCACTTGATTCCGTTGATACCACTGATGTCATTTCAGTGATACGGAAGTGAGGAAAAAAGGCTAAATAGTTGTAGTGACTGAGCTTGACTTGAACTTATATTCATCCAACCCATGCTATCATCCCAGAATTTGCAAAGAAAAGAGTGTTGAATTACTTGCATATCCTTGAGTTTTAAGAAATACACTTTTGTAGGCTACCTTTTATTCAATGTGTAAGTGTCTGTGCCTGCACATTTATTTGAAAGCATTGATACATGGGTAGGGCTCTGGGGTGTTGTGGAAAGCTGAATTACTTAATAAGATTGATCCTGGAAGATATGTGACTGACTACCTACTGATTTGTAATCTACTTTGGCCAAACAGTGGAAAATAAAATTGATTACCATCAATTTAGTTATCACAATTTAGAGGGAAATTGACAATGCATTTAACACTGGCCATCAATTCTGCCTGGACAAAATCCTACTTTCAGTTAAGAATGTTTCCTTGAAGACTGTTTGAATGCTATTATTTTCCAGTCAAGTGCAATAAAAAGGCAATTGAAATTGGGGAGGAGAATTATCATTTGAGGCAGAACCTATAGATTTGTTGGCTGAATTAAATTTAAAGGTCAAATCAAAAGGTAAATTGGAATTCCCACCACTCTTGTTTGTTGATAGCAGGAAATGTCAAGTATGAATGGAGAATAAGCACATGAGAAAACTACTTATAAAAGAAGATTCTTGGGGCCAGTGCTGTGGCATAGTAGATAAAGCTGCCACCTGCAGTGTCAGCATCCCAAATGGGGGCTGGTTTGAGTCCCAGCTGCTCCACTTCTGATCCAGCTCTCTGCTATGGCCTGGGAAAGCAGTGGAAGATGGCCCAAGTGCTTGCGCCATGGCACCCATGTGGGAGATCTTAAGAAGCTCCTGGCTTCCTGGCAATAGCTCCAGCTATTGCAGCCGTTTAGAGAGAGAACCAGCGGATGGAAGATCTCTCTCTCTCTCTCTCTTCCTTTCTCACTCTCTCTGCCTTTCAAATAAATAAATAAATCTAAAAAAATTTCTTAATATTTGTCTATTTTCAGCTGACTTTTTTTTTTGACAGGCATAGTTAGACAGTGAGAGAGAGAGAGAGAAAGAGAACGGTCTTCCTTCCGTTGGTTCACTCCCCGAAATGGCTACCACGGCTGGCACCCTGCGCCAATCCGAAGCCAGGAGCCAGGTGCTTCCTCCTGGTCTCCCATGTGGGTGCAGGGCCCAACCACTTGGGCCATCCTCCACTGCCTTCCCAGGCCACAGCAGAGAGCTGGACTAGGAGAGGAGCAACCTCTTCCAGAACTGGCGCCCCAACTGGGACTAGAACCTGAGGTGCTGGCGCCACAGGCAGAGGATTAGCCTAGTGAGCCGTGGCTCTGGCTGCAGCTGACTTTTTTAACCAATGAAATTATATTTTGCCATTATCAATGACCATTCATACATTTAACCAAAATATTTTTGATAGGATTGGTGAACATTATTGTTTAAATTTTACTTTGTTTTGATTCAATTTTATTATTTTTAATATTATACTTTACCTTAACTGATAAAATTATGTGTTTACCACATACAACATTATGTACATGTGTATTCATTGTGGATATGAAAATGTATTCATTATGGAATGGCTAAATCTAGTTCATGAACACATGTATTATATCACATAATTATCATTTTTGTGATGAGAATACTTTACATCCACTTTGGTAGCATTTTGATTCTTTTTTCTATCTTACCATTTCTCAGAATACTGTATATTATTAACGATAGTCACTTTGTCCTGCAACAAATCTGTTGAATTTATTCTTCCAGTCTGATTGGAGTTTAGTATCCTTTGACTTAACACCTTTCCAGCACCCCTTCCCCTTACCACCACATCTCCTGGTGGATACCATTATTCTCTCTACTTCTATGAGATCAATTTTTATAGATCCCATATAATGAAGAGATGTCTGTCATTTTGTGCCTGACTTATCTTACTCAACACAATGTCCTCCAAGTTTATTGATGCTGCTATTGGTGAAAATGTAAAATAGTACAGCCACTATGGCAAACAGTGTGAAGGTTCCTCAAAAAATTAAACATAAAACTGCCAAATGTGTCACTGCTCCCACTACCAGATATATATCCAAAGAAACTGAATAAGAATGTAGAATAGATACCTTAATTTTTATGCTTATTGTAGCACTATTCACAATACCCAAGACAGAATAAACCTGAGGATCTATCAATGATGGATGAATATGTGATTGTACTTCTAAGTTTATCTGGAATTCTCCAGCGTATACCTGTTATACTGGAAGAAGTGTTAATCTACTCCTTTCTTTTTCAAGTGTTCTCTTTGGATTATCAGTTATATGGTCACCTTCCTTATTGAGCTTGTACTATGTTGTAGGCACTGGAGATTGACACAAAACTGAACAAAAGAAAGATGGCTCCCTATTCTCAAGGAGGTTATTTTCTTTTTCTTTTTTTTTAAACTTTTATTTAATGAATATAAATTTCCAGTGTACAGCTTATGGATTACAATGGCTTCCCCCTCCCATAACTTCCCTCCCACCCGCAACCCTCCCCTCTCCCGCTCCCTCTCCCCTTCCATTTCCATCAAGATTCATTTTCAATTCTCTTTATATACAGAAGATCAATTTAGTATAAAGATTTCAACAGTTTGCACCCACATAGACACACAAAGTGAAACATCCTGTTTGAGCACTAGTTATAGCATTAAATCACAATGTACAGCACATTAAGGACAGAGATCCCACATGAGGAGCAAGTGCACAGTGGCTCCTGTTGTTGACCCAACAAATTGACACTCTAGTTTATGGCTCCAGTAACCACCCTAGGCTGTCGTCATGAGTTGCCAAGGCTATGGAAGCCTTCCAAGTTTGCCGACTCTGATCATACTTAGACAAGGTCATAAAAGACAGGGTGAGGATAGTAACCAATGATCCTAAGAGTGGCATTTACCAGGTTTGAACAATTATACAGCATTAAGTGGGGAAGAGGACCATCAGTACACACAGGTTGGGAGTAGAGCCATTGGTGGTAGAGTAGAGGTTATGATTACAAAGGAATGAGGCCCAAGTACGCTAGACAGGGTCTAGAACAAAGGACAGAGTCATTATTAGAGGAGCTAAGAAAGGTGCTGTCTAAGCTACAATTAAGTTTTCTGATTGAGAGGCAAATAGAACCTGATAGAAGGGGCTTGATAATAATCTGGTGGGCTTTAGGCCTTGTAAGTGAAGAGGCCCAGACCTATCTATCTCTTCACATGGGGTATATCCTAAGGGAGGTGTGAACCTCCTAGGGGAAGGCACTCTGTTGACTTTCATTACTTGGCTGGCCTGGGAGGAGAGCTGGCCATGTAAAGGCAGGTGGCATCTCTAACAAGAAATTTACAGTTCTGCCTGCAATGTTGCTGACCCTACTTGACCATACCCTCAGCTGCAGTGGTCACTTTGGAAGTTGGGCTGAGTGAGGGCTTTTCAGCTTAGAGCCAATAAGATCTGTGGCTCTGACCTGGGCATCCTTCGACTCCAGGGCAGGTCCATTTCCAGTGATCCAACTCTTGGCAGAGCTGCCAGGGCTCTTCACAAGCTGACTTCTGCTGAAGCCCAGGCTTACCACATGGAAAGCCACTGCAGTGGACTGGCCTGTTGGGTCTGCTTGAGGGCAGATCACTGTACAGATCAGCCATTAATAGGCCTGCCACCCATTGCTTCTGATGCCTAGCTTTCTTTTCCTCCTGGTGTTTGTTAAAGCAGACCAGAGGATGCAAGTCAAGGGAGTGCCCGTGTCCCATCTCTAATCTTCGGTGGCCTGAACTACAAGTCTATAGTCACAGGCATGTTCTGTAGTAGTTTTTCTGAGGTAGACAATGCCCATGAGGAAAATTATATTCTCACTTTAAAACTTTCTTTCCCTTTGGTCTGAAAGGGAGGTTTTTTCTACTTACTGTATACTTTGCTGATGGCGAAGTGAATCTAGCTATGAGATTATTATTTAAGTTCTTATTTTGGCTATGCTATTACAGAAAAATGTTAGCCATCTCTTTTATAAGGTCTAAAGATTAAATTGTGTATCCTACAGATTCCTTCATAATAGAATTAGTTTCCTACCTTGAAGAGAATAGAGAAATGAAAGAACAAGTTGGGCTTAGAATAGAGAAATGAGGGAGCAAGTCCTAGATCACTTGCTGACAATAGCAATATCACATGAATACTTAGCAAACAGTGTCAACCATTAGATAACAACTTAAGAAAACATTTACCAGAAGGTCCAATGCCTTCTATAAATTTTAAGAATCATGTATTTGAAAACACCTCTTAAATATCTAACATGGTGTAGTTTGTTTAACCAGTAAACTTAAGCACAACCATATAAAATGTTTTTAGTTTCTTTCTACCAACAAGTTTAAAACATATGATACACAGATTCAGGTCACACAAATTGAAATGTATCTTTGATTGATTTTAGCAGCTTAAATTTATGAACAATCTTATCTATAAGCCATTTAAAATAAAACTCTTAATAAAATTTCCCCATGTGGACATACAATATGTACACACATATAACTCAAGGAGGTTATTTTCTAGTTTTCCCAAAACAGGGGGGAAAATCAACAAAAGAATTATAAGATAGAGAGTGGACATTTAGACGCGCAGTTAGATCCAGCGTCCCATATCACAGTTCTTGAGTTTGATTGCAAGTTCCGGACCCTGACTCCAGCTTCCTGCCAGTGCAGATCTCTGGAAGCAGCAGTGATGTTTCAACTGGAAGACTACATCCCATTTTTAGCCTGTTTTGTGGACCCAGCCCAGCGCTGGCCATTGGAGACATTTGAGCAGCGAGTCAGTGGATGGAAGTGCTCTTTCTTTCTCTCTCTCCTTCACTCAAATAAATAAAAATTAAGGAAAAGAAGCTTATTTTATGTTGTCTTCTCCTGTATCCAGAACTTCAGAAGTCCATTTACTGTGGCTTCTCAAAATCATAGTCTGTTACCTGCAAATTCTTCCATAATTTAACCACTTCTCTGAACACACCTATCTCTTTCTTGCTCAAACAGAAACTTGACCCAAGAGGCCACTGCCTTCCCTTACCCAGGTGGTAGCTATTCTGATTCCCATTATCCTATCAGGTTTAGAGTTGGAAAGCTGGGAGAGGAGGAAGTTTCTGTTGGATCTCCCTTGATATTTTCACACTATACTGACTCCTTGTTTTCTAGAAGTTCCCATCTTTGACTTTCATGGCATTAGATTGCATGAGGAAACTTCAAAAAGTTCATGGAAATAGCAGTAAAAGGTGTTTATTTTGGTGCACAAAATTTGGAAATTCATGCATAGTTTTTTATGATATACATTTTCATGAACATTTTGAAGATTCCTGTATTACCCACTGCCATTCATTATTCTTTTCATCTTCACTTTCTTTTTTTTTTTTTTTCATCAAATGGGAAACTTTTATTCTAACGGTACTACAAAACTGAAAAGAACCATGAAAATAAAATTATGGTAGTCCTTACATTAGATAATACTTGTTATAAATCATCATGACTCTGATCCAGGTTCTTTGAACTTTAAGTAGTGGAATTTTGCACTAATATTGACATTAAGTTCCATGAGTCGTAATCAGTGATTCAAGACAATTCTTTTTTTTAGCTTTTATTTATTCTAAATTTTATTTATGGTATACAAATTTTATGTATTTCCTACATACAGATTCAGGAACATAGTGAAACTTCCCACCCTACCCTCCCTCCTACCCATACCCCAACCATTCTTCCTTCTCCCTCTCCTATTCTCTATCTTAATTTTTAGAAGGATTTATTTTCAGTTTACTTTATACTCATAAGATTAACTCTAAGTAAAGAGTTCAACATATAGTATGAAGAGAAAAAAAAAAAAAACACTGCTCCTCAGCTCCTCAACAGTTGAGACAGGGCTGTAAACAATCATCAAGTCTCAAAATGTCAGTTTCACTCCTATACATTAGATTTTACATACTCTATCAGTTACCACAGAACAGGGAAAATATATGGTATTTGTCTTTTTAGAACTGACTTATTTCACTGAGTATAAGGGTTTCCATGTGCATTCATTTTGTTGCAAAAGAAACGATTTAATCTTTTTACCACTGTGTAATATTCTGTAGTGTACATATATTCCATAATTTCTTTATCCAGTCTTCAGTTGAGAGACAGCTGGTTGATTCCATATCTTAGCTTTTGTAAATTGAGCTGCAATGAACAAGGGGGTAAAGATCACCCTTTCATGTGCTGATTACATTTCATATGGATAAATTGTCAAAAGTGAGTTGGCTGGGTCATAAGGTAGGTCTGCATTCAGATTTCTGAGGTATCTTCACAATGTATTCTACAGTGGCTACAGCAGTTTACATTCCCACCAACGATGAATTAGGGTACATTTTCCCCCAATCTTTGCCAACGTTTATTTTTGTAGATTTATGTATGAGAGTCTATCTAACTGGGGTGAGGTGAAACCTCATTGTGGTTTTGATTTGCATTTCCCTGATAGCTAATGATCCTGAGCATTTTTTCATGTGTCCGTTGGCCATTTAAGTTTCCTCTTTTGAAAAATACTGGTTAAAATCCTCTGCCCATTTTTTAACTGGATTATTTTTGTTGTTGTTGAATTTCTTGAGCTCTTTACAGATTCTAGGTATGAATTCTTTATCAATATGAATTCTTTATCAATTTTGTAGTTTGAAAATATTTTCTCCCATTCTGTTTGGTTGCCTCTTCACTTTGCTGAGTGTTCCTTTGCAGTGCAGAGGTTTTGGCTTTGATTGCCTGTGCTTCTGGGGTCATTTCCAAGCAGGCTTTGACTATGCCAATGCCTTGCATAGTTTCCCCAATGTTCTCTAGTAATCTGACGGTATATGGTAATAGATTTAGGTCCTTGATCCATTTTGAGTGATTTTTGTGTAAGGGGTACGGTAGGGGCTTTGTTTCATACTTTTGCACGTAGAAATCCAGTTTTCCCAATACCATCTGTTGAAGAGACTGTCCTTTACCATGGACGGATTTTAGCTCCTTTGTCAAAGGTGAGTGCATTGATTTCTGGAGTTTCTATTCTGTTCCATTGATCTACACATCTATTTTTTTTTTTTTGCCAGTACCAGGCTGTTTTGATTATAACTTCCAAGTAGTATGTCTTGAAATCTGGTATTTTGATGCCTCTGGCTTTGTTTCTGTTGTATAAAATTGCTTTAGTTATTCAGAGTATCTTGTGTTTCCATATGCATTTTAACATAGTTTTTTCCAGATCTGAGAAGAATGTCATTGGTGTTTAACTGGTATTGCATTGAATGTGTAAATTGCTTACAGTAGAATGGATATTTCGATGATTTTAATTCTTCCAACCCACAAATATGGGAGATTTTTCCATTTTTTGGTTTCTTATTCTATTTCTATCCTTAATGTTTTATAATTTTTATTGTAGAGATCTGTCACATTCTTCATTAAATTTATCCCCAGATATTTAAATTTTTTGTACTTATTGTGTAAGGAATTGAACTTAGAAGTTCTTAGAAATGGCATTGTCTGTGTATACAAAGTCTACTGATTTTTGCATGTTAATTTTATATCCTTTCACCATTGCCAGTGCTCCAGGGTGGAGCAAGTATCCAGGGTGTTTTGTGTGTTGGATCTCCTCTTGTTAACAGAAAGGTAGGAATGATCACCTCTGTTGGTTTAATCCCACCCTCACCTCCTTTCTTCCTAGGTGGTAAATGTCCAGGTGTTAGCCCTCTATGGGTGCAATAATCATCTGTATTTCCTCATGAACTGTGCAAATAATCTGTGCAGTCCTCCGTGTGAGTCTGGATCCCCTGCAGTGACCCACCCTAGGCAATCAGGGAGCTCTGAGTGTGTGAAGCCCCACACAATGATTGCCCAAAGAACCATCTACACCCTGTGCCTTCTCATGCAGTCACAGATTTCCCACAGAGTCAGCACAAAGGGCTCCCACAATCACAAGGTATAAAAGATCCACTCCACACAACTCTCCCATACATGGAGAGGGTAAGAAGTTCCCAGAGCCAGCTACCTGTGGGTTCTCTGCCTAGGTGATTTGAACCTTGGAGCTTGTGATATGCTGAGAGGCTGGACCTCACAGTCCTACGTGGGTGCCAAACCCCCATCAATCCTCCCAGCCAGACTCAAAGTCAGTGGAAAACATGGATTTTTCCCTCTGATAAAATCCCTGGGTCACATGCCTGCACAGTAGCTACCACCCACAGCCCTACACATTTCACAATCGTGCCTTCTCCCTGCTGGTTGCAGGGTAGGCACATACAAGAGTCTCTGCAGCCAGTACTGATGTGGAATGGCTCCTTCTCTCCTCCTGTTGCTGGGTGCATGCACCCAAGCTGCTGCAGGTAACTCTGATGGCATCTTATTCCCACCAGTTGCTGGGCGTGTGCAAAAGAGCTGCCACAGCTGTTAGCTACTTTAATCCAAAATGGTGCCTGCTCTTTCAGCCAGTTGCCAGGCACTGTTGTGGAGGGAAGGGGAGAAAAAAGTAAGTGCACCTCCCCACCCCCTGCTGTGGTTAGCAGGCACCCTGTTGTCCTCAGGGCTCCAGGCTGACTAAAAGATAGTGAAGTCTGCTAGGCTCTCCCTCTGGCTCTATCACCAGTGGCATTGACTGCTGCAGGCTGATCCCTTCTTGCTCTCCAAAGCTGGCAGTTTCTCTGGCTCTGGGCTGTTGGTGTTGTATGTTGTGTTCATGCTTGTTGCTGCACATCTACACCTTCCACACAGAGCCACAGCATCTCTCCTCCTTCCACAGACTCTCCACTGCAGTTTTCCCTCCAGCTCTCCCCTGAGAATGCACTTTCTTCACTTTTTTTTTTTTTACTATTTTCCCCTAGCATAGAGCAGTCTACCCTTTCCCTATTCTGCCACACTGGAATCCCCATCTTCACTTTCTTCAAGCATTTGCTTTTATGCTTTTTTTGGTTAAAGTTTATTTATTTAAAAGGCAGAGCAAAGAGCGAGAGAGAATATCTTATATCTTCCATTTACTGATTCACTCCCCAGTGGCCACAATAGCCAGGATTGGGTCAGGCTGAAGCCAGGAGCCAGGAACTTCATCTGGGTCTCCTTTGTGGATGCAGGGGCCCAGGCACCTACCATCCTCCACTGCTTTCCCAGGGACATTATCAGGGAGCTGAATCTGAAGAGGAACATCTGGGACTCAAATCATCACCCATATGGGATGCCAGCAACACAGGCAGTGGCTTTATCCACTAGGCCACAGCACTGGCCTCCACCATCTCAATTTTATCGCCTCTTTCCATATCACTGCTGGAGGAACTCCAACTGTAGCAATTCTTTAGTTTCCCTGAGATTGCTAATCCTCTGATTGGTTTTAGCACCCTTTTTTTCCTCTTTATCCAGATTATGTTTTATGGTCAACTATTTTTTTATTTACTGACAAGCAGTAATTTTCCATATTTATGGGGTGTAATGTCATATTTTAATACATGCATACATTTTAATGATCATATTATGATAATTAGCATCCATTGCTTCAACTATTATAACCACTCCCTTATCTACTCTGGTTTTGCTAACTCTCTTTGAATTCATGTCTGTGGGGGTGGACTTTGTAAAGTGGTTAAACTGCTGCTTGGTTCTACTCCTGATTCTAGTTTCCTGCTAATGTGCACCCTGGGAGATAGCAGATGGTGGCTCAAGTATTTGGGTCCCTGCTATCCACATTAAGTCCTGATTCTAGGTATGGCTTGGCTCAGCCCTGGCTGTTGCAGGCATTTTGGGGAGTGATCCAGAGGATGGAAGGCTCCTTTTTTTCTGTGCAGTGACCCCCATCAATATCATCCAGAGTGTAATTCTCACAACATCCTCCAAGGCCTTATAAGGTTGGTATCTCAAGTCTTCCCATCTTACTTCTCTCACTTCCACTCTTGAAACGTTGCCTTTTGCTTACATTCTAGCAAAACTGGCTTCCACTGATGTTCCTTAAACTTTAAATACACTGCCAAATCTTAGTCACTTCATATATTTTTATTTATTTATTTTCATTTTGTTTTAAAGGCAAAGAGACAGACACAGAGAGATCTTCAATAATGTTTCATCCCCTAAATGACTGTAATAGCCAAGACCAGGTCAGATCAAAGCCAGGAGTAAGGAACTCAATCTGGGTTTCACATGCAGGGTGTAGAAACCCAAGTACTTGAACTATCACCTGCTGCCTCCCAGGGTATGCCTTAGCAAGAAGCTGGATGGCAAGTGAATCCAGAACTCAAAGCACACACCCCAAATTGTGGCTTAACTGCTGTGCCCACAACCTACTTCACATTTTTATTTAAACTCTGCTAAAATCTACACAAACTACTTTTTTTTTTAAATGGCCATACCTCATCTTTCTATTCCTCTCCCTCTATATTTTCTTCCCTCATTAAACTGAATTTATTCTAACATGCTGTACAGAGTTTCTTACTTTCTAACAATAACTATTAGTTATTCTCTCTCTCCTCCTGTTGAAATAGAAACTCCAGAAAGTCGTGGAGCCTTGTTTTGTTCTTTTAGTGCCTTTTGTATCATAAGCATGTAAAATACTGCTAAATTAATTGTCAGTGTTCAATAAATATTTTTGAATTCTTTATTAATATTTTTAGATAGTGAATGAATAGTTCCCAAATCTCCAGTCACTAGCAGAGTCAGCTTCCCATTTTTGTGGTTGGATGATAACTTGATGTCTTAATTGACCAATTCTACTTCTGTTCGAAGCCCACATTAGGCAAAAAGTAGGTGCTACATGTACAGAAATGAAGGAAATTGGCTCAGATATTGATAATTCTGTAAGACATGGCCAAATGGGTCTACTTGCCATTCATAAAATCTTGAAAATCTATTAGGCTCTCGAGGGTGTGTTTACTGAAATCAATATACAAGCCACATTATTAAAGAATTATGATGACAAAATTGAGTGCTTGAGTGCTTTTGATATACAGCCAAAGATACAGGCAATAAAAGCCAAAAGAAGATGTGCTATCCCCTTTGAATCTTTACAATTACTTAAGGATGTCCTTTGTTAACAGAAAAGAGGGAAAACAAACACTCCCAACATTTTGAGAGCATGATTAAATTAAGCTAAATGTTTCTGGGAGATTGTATAGATTAGACAGTACTCCCTCCTGCTCCCTTTTATACAGGAGATCACTAATATGGTGATGATAATAACTATACTAAAAGTGATAAAGAGCCGGTGCTGCGGCTCAATAGGCTAATCCTCCGCCTGCGGCGCCGGCACACCGAGTTCTAGTCCCGGTTGGGGCGCCAGATTCTGTCCTGGTTGCTTCTCTTCCAGTCCAGCTCTCTGCTGTGGCGCGGGAATGCACGCTGGCTGCAGCGGCCATTGGGGAGTGAACCAATGGAAAAGGAAGACCTTTCTCTCTGTCTCTCTCTCTCACTGTCCACTCTGCCTGTCCAAAAAAAAAAAAAAAAAGTGATAAAGAAACAACTCAGTTCTGCCTTTTAGTTAGGCATCTCAGTAAAGTGGAATGTTCACTTCTTTCTCTTATTGTTAACGGAGGCTATGCTTTCCTTCATACTCTCCTTATCTTTTAGACACTGGTTTGTTCTTTTAGGAATGTTTAGCAGCATTTCAGCAGTAGAAATTTTTTAAAGTACTGATCCTTATTGTCCTAAAAATATGTGTGTGTGTAGATTTGTGTATGAAGGAGGATGTGGGCATGTGAGTGGGTGGCATTTACTGAGAACAGAAGATACTACTATTTTTCAAAATACATTATAAACCACAATTAACATTTAAAAGTGCATATGCTTTTCTGTGGGTAAAACTTTCATTTATGTGACTTAAATGAGTTACTTGCCCACCTGAATGGATGAAAGGTTGTGTATGTGTATTTGTTGGCTAAGAGATGTTGTAGCTCATGTTTGGAACTTCACATACTTCAGGAGGAGAAAATCTGGATGGAACCATATCAAAAAGTTCTAAGGTAGACACCATGTTCCATTTCAGGGCACCTGAGTTTGAATCCCACATCAATTCCTGATTCCAACTTGGTTTCATGTCACTTGTGTGGGAGATCTGCATTGAGTTCCTGGTTCCAAGCTTTGGTCTGGCTCAGCCTTGGCCATTGTAGGCAAGTGGGGAGTGAGCTAGAGTATGGGAGATGTTTCCTTATCTGTCTATGTCTGCCTCTCAAATAAAAAAGTCTTTGAAAATTACCATGAGGTTAGATTTCAGTTCCAGGGGTGCTGGTGAAGTGAAGTTCTAGATTTTTGAATGGAAATAAGAAAGGAGATATTTCACAAATATTTATTAAATAATTTGCATATTGATTAAAGTATGAAGTGATGCTGAATTTTATGGTAGTAATTTGGCTAGATTAAGGAATATCTAGATACCTGGAGGAATATTATTTAGCATGTGTCTTTGAGAGTGTTTCTAAAGATCAGCATGGGAATCTGAGAGGAGTAGGTGAGAAGACAGCCTCAATATAGGTAGGCACCATCAGCTGGCTGGGAAACTACAGATATGACAGAGATAGATTAATCTCTCTGAGAGCTGGGACACACTTGACCACTGACTTGGATATCACTTGACTCCAGGGCTTGCAGAAGCATCCTCCTAGCTGGCAGTCAGGTCTTTGGCCTGCGGTAAGAAGTATACTTTCAACTTCTCCTGTTCTGAGGCTCTTGGACATGGACTAAGCCATGCTAGTTGCATTCTAGGGTGTCCAGCCTACATAGCACCTATGAAGGGACTTCTAAGATGCCTTGTCATGCAAGCCAAATGCCCTAGTAAACCTTCCTTTGTATATTTATATGCAGATACCATTGATCCTGTCGCTCTAAGGAACCTTGATTAAACAGAGTGTGACTAGTCATTACCAGAGGATGATGCTGAAATTTAGCTGGCACATTCCTCAGGTTGTCTGTGGATGTATGTTTCAAGTTCTAAGTGTCTCTCTTTTTAAAATTAATTATTTTTTGAGGAATACAAGTTACACAGGTACAGCTTTAGGAATATAGTTATTCTTCTCACCATACCCGCCCTACCACCTGTATTCCAACCCCTCCTCCTCCTCCTCCTTCACCTCTTCTAAGTCCCATTCTCTATTAAGATTCATTTTCAATTAACTTTTTACACAGAAGACCAAGTCTACATTAAGTGAAGATTTCAACAATTAGCACACACACACACACAAAGTGAGAAATAGTTTTACAGTTAACTCTCATAATACAACTCATTGAGGACAAAGGTCCTGCATGGGGAGTTAGTGCACAGAGACTCCTGTTGTTAATTTAACAACACTCTTATGTATGACATCAGTGACCACCCGAGGCTCCTGACATGAGCTGCCTAGGCTATTGAAGCCTTTTGAATCCACAAACTCCATTAGTATTTGGACAAGGCCCTTTAGAGAAAAGTACATCCTTATTTAATGGCCACTTCTTTCTGCTAGGGTCTCTCTCACAGAGATCCTTTATGTAGAACAATTTTTTACTACAGTGTCTTGGCTTTCAATGCCTAAAATGCTCTCGTGGGCTTTTAAGCCAGACCAGGAAGCCTTAAGGGCTGAATCTGAGGTCAGATTACTTAAAGTAATATCATTCTCTAAGTCTGCTGTGTGGCCTGCTTCCCGTGTTGGAATGTTCTCTCCATTTTAATTCTATTTGTTATTATTACCAGACTCTTAATCCTATTTATATTCTCATGATAGAGATCTTTGATATACTTGATTAAATTTTTCAAGGTATTTAAATTTTTTTTGTAGCTATTTTGAATGAGATTGATCTTAGAAGCTCAATCTCAGCCTTGGCATTGCTTGTGTATACAAAGGCTGTTGATTTTTGTGCATTGATTTTATATGCTGCTACTTTACCAAATTCTTCTATGAGTTCCAATAGTCTCTTGATGGAGTCTTTTGGATCCCCTATATACAGAATCATGTCATCTGCAAATAGGGATAGTTTGACTTCTTCATTCCCAATTTGTATCCCTTTAATTTCTTTTTCTTGCCTAATGGCTCTGGCTAAAACTTCTAGGACTATATTGAATAGTAATGGTGAGAGTAGGCATCCTTGTCTCATACTAGACCTCAGTTGGAATGCTTGCAACTTTTCCCCATTAATTGGACACTGGCCATGTGTTTGTCATAAAATATTTTGATTGTGTTGAGGAATGTTTCTTCTATACCCAACTTGCTTAGAATTTTCATCATGAAAGGGTGTTGTATTTATTGGTTGCTTTCTCTGCATCTATTGAGATAATCATATGGCAGTTTGTTAATGTGATATATCACATTGATTGATTTACAAATGTTTAACCATCACTGCATTTTGGGAATAAACCCCACCTGATCTGGGTGGAAGATCTTTCTGATGTGTTGTTGGATTTGATTGGCTAGAATTTTGTTGAGGATTTTTGTTTACCAAGCAAATTGATCTGTAGTTCTCTTTCTCTGTTGCATATTTTTCAGCTTGAGGAATTAAGGTGATGCTGGCCTCATAGAAAGAATTTGGGAGGATTCCTTCCCTTTCAATTGTCTAGAATAACTTCAGAAGAATTGGAGTTAGTTCTTCATAAAATGTCTGGTAGAATTCAGCAGTGAAGCCATCTAGTACGGGGCTTTTTTTTTTTTTTTTTTGGTTGAGAGGTTCTTTATTATTGATTCTATTTCTGTCTAGGGTATGGGTTTGGGTTTTCTGTGTTTTCATGGCTCAATTTAGGTAGGTTGTATGTATTTAGGGATCTATCCATATCCCAGTTTGTTGGCATACAGCTCTTTGTAGTAATTTCTGACGATTCTTTTTATTTCTGTGGTGTCTGTTGTTACATTACTTTTCCTATCTCTAATTTGATTGACTTGGGTTGTCTCTCTTCTTGTTCTGTTTAGTTGGGCCAATGTTGTGTCAATATTCTTTACTTTAAAAAAAAAACCAGCTTGTTGTTTTGCTGATTTTTTGTATTGTTTCTTTTGGATTCAATTTTGTTGATATCTTCTCTAATTTTAATTATTTCTTTTCTCCTACTAGTTTTGGGTTTGGTTTGCTGTTGTTTTTCTAGATCCTTGAATTGCATTGGTAACTCATTTAATTGGTGCCTTTCCAATTTCTTGATGTAGGCACCTATTGCTGTAAACTTTCCTTTTAACTCTGCTTTTGCTGTATCTCAAAAGTTTTGAGATGTTGTATTGCCATCTTCATTTGTTTCCAGAAAGTTTTTGATTTCTCTTTTTATTTCTTCTATGACCACTCTTCATTTAGGAGCGTGTTGTTCAGTCTCCATGTGTTTGCATATGTTCTAGAGATTCCTGAGTTGCTGATTTCCAGTTTCATTACATTGTGGTCTGAGAAGAGTATTGTATGATTTTGATACATTTGAATTTGCTGAGACTTCCTTTATGACCTAGTATGTGGTCAATCCTAGAGAAATTTCCATGCACAGGTGAGAAGAATTTGTATTTTTCAACTGTAGGATGAAAAAAAAATCTGTGGATATCTGTTAGGGCCATTTGGTTTATAGTGTTGATTAACTCTGCTGTTTCCCTGATGATAATCTGTTTGGCTGATCTGTCTATTGCTGAAAGTGGGGTATTGAAGTCCCCCATTACTATTGTATTGGAGTCTAAGTCTCCATTTAGATCTCTTACCATTTCTTTTAAATAGCCAGGTGCCCTGTAGTTAGGTGCATATACATTTATAATAGTGACATCTTCCTGTTGAATTTATCCCTTAATCATTACCTAGTAACCGTCTTTGCCTCTTTTAACAGTTTTTGTATTAAACTTTATTTTTTCTGATATTAGGATGCATGGCCACACTAGCTCTTTTTTGGTTTCTATTGTCATGGAAAATCTTTTTCCTTCCTTTTACTTTTAGTCTGCTTTATATTTGTTGGTCAGATGTTTTTCTTTTTTTTTTTAAGATTTATTTATTTATTTGAAAGTCAGAGTTACACAGAGAGAGAAGGAGAGTCAGAGAGAGAGACAGAGAGGTCTTCCATCTGCTGCTTCACTCCCCAATTGGCCGCAATGGCCAGTGCTGCGCCAATCCAAAGGCAGGAGCCAGGAGCTTCCTCCAGGTCTCTGATGTGGGTGCAGAGGCCCAAGGACTTGGGCCATCTTCTACCACTTTCCCAGGCCATAGTGGAGAACTGGATAGGAAGTGGAGCAGCCGGGTCTCAAACCAGTGCCCATATGGGATGCCGGCACTGTAGGCGGCGGCTTAACCCACTATGCCACAGTGCCAGCCCCTGAGATGTGTTTTTTGTAGGCAGACAATCAATGAGTTTTGTTTTTTAATCCATTCAGCCAGTCTGTGTCTTTTAACTGGAGTTTGAGGCCATTTACACTCAAGGTGACTATTGATAAATAATGACTTTCCCCTGCCATTTCTCCAAAAATATTCCTATTTTTTACTTTGAATTTCATTTAAGCTTTTACTGGGAGATTTTCTTCCTTTACCTTTTTTCATATTGATGACCATGTTTCTGCATTTCTGTGTGTAACTCATCCTTAAACATCTTTTGTAGGTCTGGGGTGGTGACAAATTCTTTCAATTTCTATTTGTTATGGAAGATCTTTATTTCACCTTCATTCATCAATGAGAGCTTGTAGGGTACAGTATTCTGGGTTTACAGCTTTTTTTTCTCTTAAGACTTGGAATATATCTTGCCATTTTCTCCTAGCCTATAGGGTTTCTTATGAGAAGTCTGCTGTGAGTCTAATTGGAGATCCTCTGAAAGTAATCTGGCTTTTCTCTCATGCAAACTTTAGAATCTTTCTTTATGTTTAACTGTGATGAGTTTGATTGCAATGTGTCATGGTGAAAATCTTTCCTGGTCATGTCTATTAGGAGTTCTGTGTGCTTCATGTACTTGGATGTCTTTTTCTCCAAATTAGAAAAGTTTTCCTTTATTTCACTAAAAAGGTGTTCCAATCCTTTCTCAATTTCCATGCTTTCAGGGGCTCATAGAAACCGTATGTTGAGTCATTTGATAGTATCCTGTAGATTCCCAACAGTCTTTTATAGTTTTCTAATTTCCTTTTCTTGTTTTTGGTTTGACTGTATAATTTCCTGTGCTTTGTCTTTTTTTTTTGACAGGCAGAGTTAGACAGTGAGAGAGAAAGAGTTATAGACAGTGAGAGAGACAGAGAGATAAAGATCTTCCTTTTTCCATTGGTTCACCCCCCAAATGGCCGCTATGGCCGGTGCGCTGCACAGATCTGAAGCCAGGAGCCAGGTGCTTCCTCCTGGTCTCCCATGCGGATGTAGGGCCCAAGGACCTGGGCCATCCTCCACTGCACTCCCAGGCCATAGCAGAGAGCTGGACTGAAAGAGGAACAACCGGGACAGAATCTGGTGCCCCAACTGGGACTAGAACCCGGGGTGCTGGCGCCACAGGTGGAGGATTAGCCTAGTGAGCCATGGCGCCAGCCCTGTGCTTTGTCTTCTAAGTCCAATATTATTTCTCTTGCTTCACCGATTCTTTTGTTAAGGCTTTCCTCTGCATTTTCTATTTCTTCTATGCAATTCTTCATTTCATTTTGATTTATCTTTTTTAAAAAAGATTTATTTTATTTATTTTAAAGATAGAGTTACAGAGAGAGGTAGAGACACAGAGAGAGGTCTTTCATTGCTGGCTCACTGCCCAGATGGCCGCAATGGCTGGAGCTGTGCTGATCCGAAGCCAGGAGCCAGGAGCTTCTTCTGGGTCTCCCACATGAGTGCAGTGGCCCAAAGGCTTGGGCCTTCTTGTTCTGCTTTCCCAGGCCATAGCAGAGAGCTGGATTGAAGAGGAGCAGCTGAGACTAAAACCGGTGCCTAAATGGGATGCTGGCGCTTCAGGCCAGGGCTTTAACCTGCTGAGCCACAGTGCCGGCCCCTTGATTTATCTTTAAGGTCTCAATTTCATGGGAGAAAATTCCTTTCATGTCTTCAGGGATTTCAGTAGTTTACGCATTTTCTTCTGATTACTTCTATGTAATCTTATGATCAATTTTTTAAATTTCCATTTCATGCATTTCTTCAATCTCATCATCTTCACAATCTAGTATTGAAGTGTTGTGTTCTTTTGGGAGCTTCATGTTGTCTTCTTTATTCTTGTTTCCTGAATTGGTCATTTGTTATTTGGCATTTGTGGATACTCTTTGGTTTGTTCTGTTTATTCACTGTGGTGGCTTTTAGCTTGGTCCTGTGCCTCTCTAGGTAAGTGGAGCATCTGCTTTCAGTGAACGTCTAGGGGTGTGTGTTGGGTGTTGCCAGGGAGCTCTGTTCAGTTCTCCAGGGTGAAGGTTGAGTCTAAGGTGACACACCCAGTTTTGGCATGATAAATCTCCTCCTCTTCTTCTTTTTTTTTTTTTTAATATAAAGGGAGATTTGTTCTGCTTAGCTGAGCTCCTCTCCTCAAAGGTGACCAGTGCCTGAGCACTAACCCCAGTGGGTACAATATTTGTCCACTCTGTGCCAAGGACCACACAAAAGATCTGTGCAGTCCTCAGTGTAACCTCAGATTTTCCAGCAATGTCCCTCACCAGGTATCCAGAAAGCCCTGCGTATGTGGAATCTCCCACAGTAACTGCCTAAAGTCCCAGCCACACCCCGAGTCCTCCCACACAGCCTCAATTTTTTTTTTTTCACAGTCCCGGCACACAAACCTCCCACAGTTACAAGTACCCAGCCACTGGTTAGTTCTCCCCACCAGAATCAGGAGTCTCTACTCAGCTGATTGTTGGCTGAGGACAGGAGCTGGTATAGCTGTTACATGTGTCCAAATGGTACCTGCTCTATTGGCTTGTTATAGGATGTCTTTGTAAGATGATTGGGGAGAAAGAAACATGTCCCTCCTTTTTTTTTTCTCCCCTAATTTGGCAGATACACTATCCCCCATAGGGCTCCAAGCTGGGTTCCTTCTAGGCTTTTCCTTCAACTTTATTGCTGGTGGCTTGTACTGCTGCAGCACCAATGCTGCTAGTGCATAGGTTCTCGACTACTGTGGTCCTGACTTGTGGGCGTCCACACCATCCACATAGGTCCACTGTGTCCCTCTAATTTTCATAGAGTTTCCTCTGCTGTTTTCTCTCTAACTCTTCCCCTGAGACTGCACTCTCTCTACTTTTCTAAAACTATTTTATTCAAGACTAGAGCAGTAAGCTCCCTCCCTACTCCGCCATCTTAGAAGCTCTCCTTAAGTGAGCACAGCATTTTGAAGTGAGCACAGCATTTTTAAAAGCAGAAACTTGACCTCCATTTTTTTTACTTTCAAATCCATTTGACTTGTTCTCACAGCTTTTCCCTTATAACTTATAACTTTTCCCTTATAAGCTTTTCTTTGTTAACAGTCTTAAACTTACTGTTCTTCAGTTTCCAAAGGAATCAGATGACCACAACTTAATAATTTGAGGTCAACTTTCCTTGTAGGCAAAATTTGGAAAGGGAAATGATCTTCAAACCCCTTTCCTGATTGATTTTATTTATTTATTTAAAAGATGATGGAGGTAGGGGTGGAGAGATCTATCGTTCATTCCCTGGTTTACTTTATAAGCCCAAGTAAAGAAAAAGGGAAAATTGTGGACAGAAAGTAAATCTAATTTTATAATACTGAAAACCAAGATACAATGGAAACTACCTTAATTACCTAACTCTATTGGTAGAGGGAAAATATGTAAACTGTGGTTAATCTATCCAGTGGAACCTTATGTGATAATAAGCTATGACAGTTATAAATGCTGTTTGCAAAAAGTTTATTATATGTGTTAAATGTAAAATATAAAATGTGATATGCTATCTTCATACTTACATAACACTCCATGCTTATATATAGACAACAGTTTCTTTGGTTTTATAGTAATTTTATGAATATTTCTTTCGTAGTAATTCCAAAGATTAATATTTAATGGCAAAATTGCTCACATCTGCCATATTTATTATGACATGCCTGTCTTTTGTCATCCTGATATGGTTAGAGATTCCTTTGCTTTGTTGAGCCCGGTGGCACACATACATCAGATAATTGGGCTTGGCATCCTTCTGAGTAACACTAAGTATGTAAATATTCTTCTACCTCATGTAGGTCATTCTCATTAAAGAAGGTGGCTTTTTTTTCCTTCTGTAGAAATATAGGTTAAAACAAAGAGAAGAGAATGAGGATTAAAATGGTGAAAATATCCAGGGGAGGAAAACTGTGAAAAAATAAAACTATCATCAGAATCATAAGCTATCATTAAATTGACAATAGACAGCCATAGATTATTGCTTATGGGTAGTTCTCCCACACTACCCTTCTGAATGGTTTGATGTATTCTCAGATAGACTACAATATTTTAAATGACATGAAGTATTTTTATGGCCCTTTCAATCCTTTCCCATCTCATTTATGAAACTGTCAACTGAGAAGTCCCTTGATTTGCATCCTTGGCTGCAAACCATCACTACCACAGGGATTTTCAGATAAAGTTTAGTGACATGAGCTGGTCTGTCTGAACATGGAGCTAGATCAGAGAGTTACAGAAGACATGACCAAAGAGGTAACCTAGTCCAGACAGTAAATGTGCCCATATACAATAATTTTACACTCTTTAGTTCACCTAAGGTGGAACATGGCAGGGAAGACAAGTCCAGGTAAAGGAAACTGTGGACAGTAACCCACATGGTGAGCAAAGCCAAGTGCTTCTCATTAGAGAAGGTGAGAGTTCGAGCAGGACAGACCTGCAAGATGAAGTTTATGGTGTCAGCTGTTCAAGCATCATGCTAGCAGTCTGTACTGTATACTAATAACACTGGAAAACTTTACCTTTTTTTTTTTTTTAACAAAGTACATATTTTCACTTCAGGCTTAATTTTCTTATTCCTTTAAGGACTAGAATGAGCTTTGAAAGTGAATTCTAATCATATGGAAGTTGAGTTCTACAGAAAGGACCACAAATCCCTCACTGGAAGTCTTAGAAATCAGGGCAATTTTCATTTCTTTGGGCTGGTTTAAAATGAAGAGTACTTGGTCAGCGCCGTGGCTCACTTGGTTAATCCACCTGCGACACTGGCATCCCATATGTGTGCTGGGTTCTAATCCCGGTAGCTCCTCTTCCAGTGCAGCTCTCTGCTGTGGCCCAGGAAGGCAGTAGAGGATGACCCAAGTGCTTGGGCCCCTGCATCCACATGGGAGACCAGGAGGAAGCACTTGGCTCTTGACTTCGGATCGGCGTAGTTCCAGCCGTAGCTGCCATTTGGGGGGTGAACCAATGGAACGAAGACTTTCTCTCTGTCTCTCTCTTTCACTGTTTAACTCTAGCCGTCAAATAAAATAAATAAAAATAAAATGAAGAGTACTTAAGAGTAATCAATAGTCTGATCCTCAAAATAACATTTATTCCCAAGTTAATAACATACTTATGGCTCTGGGTAGTATTGGGTATACTTGAAATCCTTTTGTTTGCTGCCCAATGGTGTTGCTTACATTTTTGTGTGTAGAACAAAATCTAAAGTGTGTGTCCTTTCTGGAAAAGTATGTTTACCCACAGAATTCAATATTTAATTCTGCATTTTATTTAAAAGTGCTTTATTTGTAAAATGAAGTTATCTTTGATTCTTCTTTTGACTCTAAAAGTTTTAAAGATTGTGGCAAAGAACATATAACATACATATAGAATGTACTCTTACTCATTTGCAAGTTTACAATTTAGTAGTGTTAAATGTATTGATAATGTTGTGCAAAATTCACCACTATCCATCTGCAGACTCTGCGTCTTGTAAAACTGAAACTCTACATCTTCTTCCCCCTAGCCCCAGGAAATCACCATTCTGCTTTCTACTTTTTAAAATTTTGATTTCTTTTATTTATATTTTCAAAATATTTTGCAGATTAAAAAGCTTTTTAATTTTTTAAATTATTTTATTCTGAGGCCAGCACTGTAGTGTAGCAGGTAAAACCACTGTCTGCAGTGCCGGCATCACATGTGGGCACCGGTTTGAGTTCCGGCTGCTCCATTTCCAATCCAGCTCTCTGTTAATGCACCTGGGAAAGCAGTAGAAGCTGAGCCAAGTGCTTGGGCCCCTGAATCCACGTGGGCGATCTGGAAGATGATCCTGGCTACTGGCTTCGGAAAAGCCCAGCTCTGGCCATTGTGACCATTTGGGAAGTGAACCAGTAGATGGGAAATCTCTCTCACCCTCTCTCTCTCTCTCTCTCTAACTCTGCTTTTCAAATAAATATTTTTTTTTACAATTTTTATTTTTTTAACTTTTATTTAATGAATATAAATTTCCAAAGTACTGCTTATGGGTTACAATGGCTTCCCCCCTCCTATAACTTCCCTCCTACCCGCAACCCTCCCCCCTCCCGCTCCCTTTCCCCTTCCATTCACATAAAGATTCATTTTCAATTCTCTTTATATACAGAAGATCAGTTTAGTACATATTAGGTAAAGATTTCAACAGTTTGCCCATATAGCAACACAAAGTGAAAAAACTACCATTGGAGTACTAATTATAGCATTAAATAACAATGTACAGCACATTAAAGACAGAGATACTACATAATAGTTTTTTTAAAAAAATTAATTAATTTTCTATGCCATTTCCAATTTAACACCAGGTTGTTTTTTTTCATTTCCAATTCTCTTTATATACAGAAGATCAATTCAGTATATAATTAGTGAAGACCTCATCAGTTTGTACCCACACAGAAACACAAAGTGTAAAAATACTGTTTCAGTACTAGTTATAGCATCACTTCACATTAGACAACACATTAAGGACAGATCCCACATGGGGTGTAAGTACACAGTGACTCCTGTTGCTGACTTAACAATTTGACACTCCTGTTCATGGCGTCAGTAATCTCCCTAGGCTCTAGTCATGAGTTGCCATGGCTATGGAAGCCTTTAGAGTTCGCCGACTTTAATCTTATTCCGATAGGGTCATAGTCAAAGTGGAAGTTCTCTCCTCCCTTCGGAGAAAGGTACCCCCTTCTTTGATGGCCCCGTTCTTTCCACTGGGATCTCACTCACAGAGATCTTTCATTTAGGTCTTTTTTTTTTTTCCATGATATCTTGGCTTTCCATGCCTACTATACTCTCATGGGCTCTTCAGCCAGATCCGAATGCCTTGAGGGTTGATTCTGAGGCCAGAGTGTTGCTTAGGACATCTGCCATTCTACGAGTCTGCTGTGTATCCCGCTTCCCATGTTGGATCTTTCTCTCCCTTTTTGATTCTATCAGTTAGTATTAGCAGACACTTGTCTTGTTTGTGTGATCCCTTTGACTCTTAGACCTATCAGAGCCATCAATTGTGAGCTGAAATTGATCACTTGGACTAGTGAGATGGCATTGGTACATGCCACCTTGATGGGATTGTGTTGGAATCCCCTGGCACATTTCTAACTCCACCATTTGTGGCAAGTCAGATTGAGCATCTTCCAAATTGTACATCTCCTCCCTCTCTTTTTCCACTCTTAGATTTAACAGGGATCATTTTTCAGTTAAAATTTAAACACCTAAGAATAATTGTGTGTTAATTACAGAGTTCAACCACTAGTGCTAGAACAACAACAACAACAACAAATACTAAAAAGGATAAAGTATTACATTGTACATCTAAAGTCAGGACAGGAGCTGATCAGTTCATTGTTGCTTATAGTGTCCATTTCACTTAACAGGTTTCCCCTTTGGTGCTCAGTTAGTTGTCACCGATCAGGGAAAACAAATGATATTTTTCTCTTTGGGACTGGCTTAATTCACTCAGCATGATGTTTTCCAGATTGCTCCATCTTGTTGCAAATGACCGGGTTTTGTTGTTTCTTACTGCTGTATAGTATTCTATGGAGTACATGTCCCATAATTTCTTTATCCAGTCTACTGTTGATGGGCATTTGGGTTGGTTCCAGTTCTTAGCTATTGTGAATTGAGCTGCAATAAACATTAATGTGCAGATGGCTTTTTTATTTGCCAAATTAATTTCCTTTGGGTAAATTCCAAGGAGTGGGATGGCTGGGTTGTATGGTAGGGTTATGTTCAGGTTTCTGAGGAATCTCCAGACAGACTTCCATAGTGGCTTAACCAGTTTGCATTATTTTAAAAAACATTTTCTTGGGCCGGCACTGTGGCACAGTGGGTTAACTAACGCCTGACCTGAAGCGTTGGCATCCCATATGAGTGCCGGTTCTAGTCCTGGCTGCTCCTCTGCTGATCCAGCTTTCTGCTACGGCCTGGGAAAGCAGTAGAAGATGGCCCAAATCCTTGGGCCCCTGCACCCATGTCGGAGACCTGGAAGAAGCTCCTGGCTTCTGGCTTTGGATCAGTGCAGCACCGGCTGTTGCGGCCATCTGGGGAGTGAACCATTGGACGAAAGACTTTCTCTCTCTCTCTCTGCCTCTCCTCTCTCTGTGTAACTCTGACTTTAAAATAAATAAATAAATCTTTTAAAAAATATTTTCTTTTAAAGGCAGAGAGAGAGAGAGAGAGAGAGATAAATTTCCCTTTTACTGGTTTACTCCCCGAATGTCCATGTCCTCAACAGCAAGGACTGGGAGCTACGAACTAAATCTAGGTCTCCCATGTGAGTGGCAGGGAACAAAATATGTGAACTAGCCCCTACTTTCTTTCCAGGGTGCATGTTAGCTGGAAGTTGGAGTCAAGAGTAGAGCCAGAATTCAAGCCAAGGCATTCTAATGTGGGACGCAGGCGCCCTAAGTGGTATCTTAACTACTAGACTAAATGCTTGCCCCTGACTTCTTTTAATTGCTGGCTTAAGGTTAGTGAAATTTGGGTTCAAAACTCATTTTATCTATTAAATAAACAGCTGGTTTATGTAAAGGCTCAGGACAGGACCTAGCACAGAGTAAACATTCACCAAATGATAGTTATCTCTATTATTTTAAATAGATTTAAAGCTGTTAGCCAGTGGCCTACATTTATTATGATTGTTGACACAGTGAACTTGAGATCTCATGTTAGTCCTCTACTTTTCTTCAAGATTTCTATAAAATAAGTGTATATTCTACAACCTTCCCCCATGAAAATCTGCTGCCTGTGACTACTGCTTATAGCCTCCTCAGCCTCACTTCTGGTCTTCTTTTGCTCTGTTGGTCATTTTGAGCTCCTAATGAAGAAACCTGGTTCTCCTTATCTTTGGTCATCAGGAACATGAGAAAAGCAGGTATGCATTAATGCTAACCAGTTACGGTACAGAGCAATTTAAGATAAAATAGCCCCATTCTGAAGTCTTCTTATACAATCTTATAATGTCTCTTCCACTCTTCTTGGGTTTCCTCCACTTTATGAACATTTCTGGCCAGAAGGATCATGGTTCTTCTAATTCAGGGAATAATTATAACTGTATGTTAGAGGATGACAGCGTTTCCATGGTGGAATCATGTCAAATAAGGCAAATATTTGTAGAATGGGTGGGGACAAAGTCTTGAGGATAGCCAACCTGGTAGGATACAGACTTATTTGGACTTACAGGTGAGTTAGTGGAGAATATTACCTGAGATAACTCTTTGACGAGTTTACTTAAACGGGCATAAAAGATATGTTGGGAGCCCACGCAGTCAGGGTAATACTACTAAAATGTGAATTATTATTATTCATATGCTTTAGTCTGGAGGCAGACAGGTGGATGAGGCCTGAGAACAACTGAATATAAATCAAGTGTTCCCTTTTTTAAAAAAAAAAAATCTTGCTGTCAATTATAACATAAGCCACTTTCTTAATAATAGCTCTCTGGGGAGCAGTGAAGATGAACAAAGTATCCAAGTATCTCTGATGTCCACACAAACAGTAAGATACATTCTGATTCAAGAAACTTTAAAAAGAGGAGGAAAAAATATTCCTCAGAACTAAGGAAATAAGTTCTGCCTCTTCAACAACTGTAAACTTAATTACTACATCTCAGTTTTCTCTTTGTCATTATTTTTTTTTTCATCTACAAAAGGTAGAGAAAAATCTTTCCTTACTGATTCATTCCCTAAGTGCCAGCAATGACCAGGGCTGGGTTAGGTTACAGCCAGGAGCCCAGAACTTCATCCAGGTCTCTCACGTGGGTGACAGGGGTCCCAGCACTTAAGCCTTCATCTATTGCCTTCTAGAAAGCAATTGCAGGAAGCTGGGTTAGAAGCATGCGTGCCAGGACTCGAACTGGCACTCTGATATGGGATGTGGATTTCCCGAGAAGTGGCTTAACTCTCTGTGGCACACACCTGCTCCTCAACTTCTTTATTAAACTGAAATAATAATAATTAAATGACTATTGTGCAAACCACAAAGCATACAGACTGGCACATAAGAAGGGCTCCATGATAGTAATTATTATTGTATTCTTGTACCATAGAGATATAAATTTTTACTAATGTTTAGAATTAACATTGATAATTTGGGGAAGGGTATCCAGACTGGTGGATGATCTATTAACTAAATCACGCAAAGGATTGGTAATAAAGTGTAAATGATTGATGTGAACAAAGCAGGAAGTGGGAGTGATAAAGAGGTAAAATTCTTAACTGAAAAGGGAAATATATCATGTGTGTAAAATGGGAAAAGATTTCTTGTGTGAAAATCTTGACTTTTTAAAAAAAATTTTGCCAGGAAGAGTTAGACAGTGAGAGAGAGAGAGAGACAGAGAGAGAGAGTTATAGACAGTGACAGACAGAGAGAAAGGTCTTCCCTTCCGTTGGTTCATGCCCCTAATGGCCGCTACAGCCGGCGCTGCGCCAATCTGAAGCCAAGAGCCAGGTACTTCCTCCCGGTCTCCCATGCAAGTGCAAGGACCCAAGCATTTGGGCCATCCTCCACTGCCCTCCCAGGCCACAGCAGAGAGCTGGACTGGAAGAGGAGCAACCAGGACTGGAACCCCAGGGTGCTGGTGCCGCAGGTAGAGGATTAGCCAAGTGAGCCACAGCGCCAGCCAGATCTTGACTTTTAAAAGATAATCTCATGCATTTATGAGCAGGCAATTTTAACATGTCCCAAATTACTTTGTTCTAATTCAGATAAAGCTCTGTTGACTCAGACCTGGTCATCAGCACTCCTTTTGACTGCACAAAATGGTGCTCCTTTTTATTGCTCTTTTTCAGCTTCCACATGCATGGAGAGAGCCATAGTAAGACTCTCCAGGGTCGGTGCCTTAGACATTTGAAGCAGGCATGAGATTAATATGATTTGGCTACTTGGTTCTTTTAGTAGTTCTCAAAAAGTCCTCATTTGAGAGGTTTATGTAGTGATGGTGTGGGGAGAGGCTGGGTATTTCAAAGTAATTAAAAATTGAAAGTAAGGGCTGGAATTGTGGCACAGTGGGTTAATCCTCCAGTTGCAATGCTGGCATCCCATGTGAGTGCTGGTACAAGTCTCAGCTGCTCTCCTGCTGATCTGCCTGGAAAAGCAGCAAATGATGGTCCAAGTACTTGGACCCTTGTCACCCATGTCAGCGACCCAGATGGAATTCATGGGCCCTGGCTGTTGCTGCCATGTGGGGAGTGAACCAGTAGATGGAAGATCTCTCTCTCTGTTTCTCTGTTTTTTCCTCTGTCCCTGTAACCCAGCCTTTCAAATAAGTGAAATACATCATAAAAAAATTGAAAGGATGCTGAGTGATATTGTTTTTTATTCTATTAATGACAACCAGTAGAATCTTAGAAAATTCCCTCTAATCTCTCTGTACTACAAATTCCTTATCTGTAGAAAGAAACCAAGAAATACAGTGTTGGAACCTCATGCAAAAGTGTTGTTTTTGGACAGGTCATATCCATTTGTGCTAGAATGTGTGGCAGTGAAGAACAAAACCTAGAATTCATTAGATGAGTATTGCAATGTATAGATTGCCTGTGTATTTAATATGGCATTTAAAGTAGTAATACCCATTAGGATTATCTAAGAACACATAATCTTACTCTCTGAAGGCAAGCCATGTGCCTGGTATAGCATTTATATATATATATATATATATATATATATATATACATATATATAAATATATATATGTATATATATATTTATATATATATATATACCAGAACTCTTATTTAGTATGTTTCTTTGATAAACTTGACCCAAATGTGACATCAGTAAAGTGCTCTGTGTGAACTGACAGGAATATTTAATTTCTTTATAGCCTATTTTAACTCCCCCTAATCTCCTATTGCCTTAATGACTATGGTTAACTAGTAAGTTGGTGGGTAGTTGTTGTTATTCCTGTGATGGGAACAGATGCAGGCTTAAGGAGCTTCTTGAAAAAAAAAAAGCACAAAGATAAAGAAGCATTCCCAGCATCAACCTATTACTGGAAGCTTCATTGTAATGCGTTGCACTGCTCCTGAGTTCTTGGCCAAGGGAGTTTCATTGCTGCAGGCAAATAACTGGATCAATCTGTTGTCAGTGTTTGTTCCATTGTTGATCTGTCACGTTTGCAAGGGTGTATGGATACATAATGTGGACAAGGAGCTGAGGATGATTTTCTATGTGCCAGATGGGAGTAGGTGATATGGTCTCCCCTGACTGCCGAAGTGACTGGCTTAGAATGTTCTTTTGCTACAAAGCATCTCCTCATTACTGTGTACAATTAATTACAAGGAATCATCTTATTGTTTGCTATAGATAGCCACAGATTTGTCTTCATTTACATTAGAAAGCTTACTTTTCATCAAACAAAGCATTATTTTTCATAGGAACATGTGTTGGAGAGAAGTGCAGGTGCTGTCTCTAAGAGGTGTGACCAAACCAGAAGGACTCTGCTATTTTATTTGTTTATGTTTATTTATTTTAAATGCAGAGGGAGAGAGAGAGAAAGATTGGAGAGAAGAGAGGGGGCAGGTTAAGAGAGATTGAGGGAGGGAGGGAGAGGGAGAGATTCAGTCTGCTGGTTCACTCTGCAAATGCACACAACACCCAAAGCTGGTCCAGGCCAAAGTTAAGAACTGGGAATTCGATCCCTGGGTGGCAGGGACTCAAGTACTTCAGTCATCAGCTGCTGCCTCTCAATGTGTACCTTACAGGAAACTGGAATTTGAAGTGGAGCCAGGACCCAAATCCAGGGATTCTGATGTAGGATGCTGGTGTTCCAAATGGTCTCTGAACTGCTGTGCCCAAATGCCTGCCTCTACAGTATTTAAATAGTAATTTTGATTATAAAGGATTTCTTCTCTTTTAATCATGGAAGACCTGTGTTATTCCCAATCTCCTTTAATGATATCATGTTTTGAAAATTGTAATCTATTCAGATGGCGGTTTATTCAAATCATAAGTAAAATTTCCTACCATTTTAATTCATAATAGCAAGCATAACTCAGAAATTCCAGTCAGTTGATAAAGTTACACCCAATAAAGATGAAATACTGATTTAATCAGGTTTTTATTGACTTTTTAGAAACATAATTTCAGTAATTATTTTAAATGATGAAAAATAGCTCTGTATACTTTATCAATGCCTTCACAGTTCAGTAGGCATCCAGCTACCTTTGAATTTCAAATGTCCTACTATTATTACTAATTATAATTACTTTTATAACTTTTTATAATTACTTTTGTAACTGTTATGTATTAGCTCAGGTAAGTCATAGGATAATCCCTCCAGATACTTTATTCCCAAAACATGAAGAAACAAAGAGAGAAATTACAGTCTACCTGTCCAATAGCTCATAGCTCTTCAGAGACTTCTGCTTTCCATCAGGGCCTTCTCATCTTTACTCATAGACCTTCTAAAATTTTTACAGCTCTGCACTGCTCATGCATATTTAAGTTGATAAGTAAAAATTTATCAAAATATAGTTTCAAATGCAGTTTGGAATATATTCAATACATCAGTTACAGTACTCTTTTCTAATGTCTCTTATAATAATAATTACCACTAGCCAATAACAAAATACATGAATATATTTTTCTTTAATTGTCAGGCATTATCCACTATTCTCCTTTTCTCCTAGGTCTTGTGTTTGTATTCTGGTTTCCCCATGGAAGATTATCTTACAGGTTTTTAATACTCAAACATTGTATTAAATATATCATTTGCAATCAAAGTGTAGTTGATTCTTATTACTTGCCAATTCTGTACTTACAAATGTGCCTATTGAGTAAACTTTGCAACCTTAAAATCAGTTCCCACAACACTTTTGTGGTCATCCACAGGCAAGCACAAATCAGTGAGAAATTTGGGTCACTTGAGAATGTGCATGTTCTCAGGGGCTATGGGATACTTTCCTCCTTAAGCTCTCGTAACTATAAACAAGTATCTTTTGTGAGGTCTAGTTAGCATATTTTTGTGCTTTTTTCGGGTGATTTCCCTGTTTAATCCTCCAGTGCAATGCTAAAGAGCTGGCTAGTATTTCTAAGCATAAGAACACTGATATGCCTTATGGAGGATAGGTATATGTTAGATAAGCTTTCTACAGTCACAAATTACAGGGTTGTTGACTGTGTGTTCAGTATCAATAGATCAAGAATATGTATTGAAGAAGATATTTTTAAACAGAAACGCTATAAAACAAGGTTATGTATTTATGAGTTGATGAAAATGCTGTGACCAGAGGCTTACAGGAACCTATACCTATATTTCCTCTAAAAGCAATATTTGCCAATTCAATGCCCATAGAATATAGCTACTAAGCATTTAAAATACTCTAGAATGATAAGCCCTAGGTGTTAATATATTTCTTCCATACTGAGCTATCATAAAAATTGTTGTTAATATATAATTATGCACACATACTTTCACAAGCAATTTAGTCATCAAATCAGCTTTATAACCTGGTAATTAAGTAAGAGAAAACAGAGGGATTTAAGGAGAAACAGAGAGGGAATGAGGAAGATAAAAATAGTTTTGTCATTTATTGAGTTCTTACCATGTGTCACTGAAAGGAAAGGAGAGAAGATGGGAGGAAGAGAGAATAAGAGAATCAGAGAATACATGAATAGAGAGACAAGCAAGTAAGAGGAAAGGAAATGGGATTTTTTTTTACATATTTAGGGAAAGTGAAATGTGTTAAGAATTATACCTACTTGTAAAATGAAACTCAGTTGAATTATACATACTAATGCAGATTGCACACACACATTTCAGGAAGAGTAAAGTACATAATAAAACATCGCATTCATATTTTAAAAAAAGTAAACTGTTAGTTAATTGATTATCTATGAAAGTAAATGTCCATCAGTTTTAATAGGAATAAAATTTAATGATGAGGAATTTATGGGTGTTATTGCATCCAGTGGAAAGGGAGTGCTAAGTTAGAGGCTGTGCAGTGGTGTCTTTACAGTGTAGATTCATCTTGCTTTAAGAAATCCTATAAAGTAAACTTAGATGTACTAAGTTTGTAAAATAATCTTTACAAACCCCAAATTTTTTTTTCAGAAAAGTTTATTAGATTAGTACCTCCTAAAGTATGGATACCTTGGTAAATTTATGTGTCAACTATATAATAATTGGAAATAAGACAAACCACTATGAAAATATATGGCAAAAATGCATCAGTTAGGTCACATGAAAATATTACCCGGCTGACAACATAACTGTGTATGCTATTTCAGGAACCCATTTTATCGCATCAAGCAAGGATACATCTGTTTCTCCCACATTTTGTCATTTACCTTAGCTACATATTCTTTTTAAAGTCATTTATCATATATTTAGGATAATTTAAGATGTATTAGTGATCTGGGTTAGTCAAGAACTGGGCAAAAGCACTTGAAGTTAAGTTTATAATTCACATTTATCTTCACACTTAAATTTGCAGGCCACCTTGCAAAAAATCCAAATATAAGTATTTTTGTAAATTAGTGAACTCTCTAATCCAACGGAATTCAGTTATATGGCCATGCCTCAGTGATTCTCATTCTGATAATTATTTATGAGTAATCATGATGTTCAGATCATATTATGGTTAACAACCTAAATTAGATTGAAAGAATTATCTACTTTGGATTACATAGGACAAGTTTCATTTAGCACTGAAAGGTCAGGCTAAAGACACTTCTAAATGGCATTTCCAAAAACTGCAGCATTTTTATTGCCAAAAGATAGTCAAAAACACATTCCTCCACATAATTTTGAATGTAAAGAAAAGGAAATCAAAGAAATAAATTCTAGTTTCATCTCAGAGCTGAATGTCATTGATCAGCATGAATCTTTGCTAAAATGTCTTCCTTAATAGCTTTGTAAACTGTCATTTGCTCCAAAATTATGATTGTAGAGATGGTGGAAAACTTAATTCTGTTCTCTTCAAGTAGCTCAACTTCCCTTATCTTGTTCCCCCAGGAAGGTTTTGTGCTTTTTTTTTTCCCTCTGGGTTACTGAAGTGGAGGGCTAACTTGTATTTACATGAACACTTGGTCTTCTGTGAAAACAACTATGGCGAGAAAGGTAATTTGTCTGAGGGGTCCAAAGTACTTCAAAACTCCTTTGACCGTCTTTATTGCATAGCTAAGAATTTGAAAACCATGCAGTCATTTTCCATGCCTTTCCTTTGGTTTGATTTCTTTTGGCCTAAGATGAACCTCAGTATAACTAGGAATAGTATCATTTATGCCTATAGTTTCAAAAACACAATAGGACCAAGGGAGTCCTCAGTCATAATCTCTTTGATGACCACAAGATGGGGCTAACTTGTAGTTACACAAGTGTTCTTGTGCTCTATCACAGCAAGCAGTTTCCTCATTTTATTTTTGCTATTGTTGCTACTGTTGTCATAGAAGGTGAGGGTGGGAATTAGTATGTAACAATGCAAAATTTACAAGCTTTCATAACTAAGGCATTGGAAAACAATCCTGGAAGAAGGAATTCCCAAATAATGTCTTTTTTTTTTTTTTTTTTTTTTTTTTAAGGGAAAGGGTTTATTGGGGAACGCCCTACAGACAGGAGTGAAGGGGCGGCGAAGGAAAAAGAGAAGGAGACTGTAACAGAGAGAGACAGAGAGGAGGGAGAAGAGAGACGAGAGGAGGAGAGAAGCCAAGAGAGCAGGGAGTAGAGCCAAGAGCACGTGTTCAGGAACAGGCCCTTTTAAAACTTTGCCTGAGGGTGGGCAGGGAAGCAGGAGCAGCAAATCCCATTAGGATGGGGGTGGAGCCTGGCTCAGGTAGCTGGGCTGTGCAGCCACCTGGCTAAAACTGCGCCAGTTTCCTAACATTCCCCCCTTTTGTTTTTTATAAAGCAGGATTTGTATGGGGTTACATTAGTCCCAAAAGTCCAGGAGGGGTAGAAGGACGATGATCTGTCTTTAGAGCTACTTCCTGCTGACATGGGGCGACGGATGTACTCTTCACTGGCGTGGGGCAATGTCTCAGGCCGCTGTCTCCTGGGTGGGGAGCCGAGTATATTCCTGTAGCAGCATTTGGTTGACCGCCTGGTTGCTGAGGGCCTTTGTTTGGTTCCATTATAACCTGCTGTAAACACTTAGACACTGTAGTATAAGAGACAGGGTGAAAACAGTAACCAATGATCCAAATAATCTCTTTTAAAGGAGGTATATGCCATCTTTTCTTATCAAACAGTGAGTTTGAGTTTCTCCATTTACTATCTTAACTAAATACTGTGCTGAATGATCTGTGTGGGCATGTATATCATAAAATGGTACTTTTAGAGATATTTTCTAACATTCTTCAAGATGAAATATTGTCTCTTAGCCCTTGTTTTTTTGTATTTGTTATCATCTTTCCTTCTTAAGATTTTATTGTTATTTTAATTGTACATATTTTTGGGTATAGTATGATAATTTGATGCATGTGTGTAATGTGTACAATGACCATATCAAGGTAATTATTATCTCTGTCTACTTAAAATTTTTCTTAATTTTTGGAAGCAAGCAATAATTATACACATTTGTGACATACAATATGATATGATATATAGTACATATATTATATGATATAATATACATTATATATTGTATAATATATGATATTCTAATGTGTACGATAAAATCATGGTAGAGAGAGGTAGAGACAGAGAAAGAACCTGCTGGTTCACTCCCCAGATGGCCACAACGGCCAGTGTTGCACCGATCAGAAGCCAGCAGCCAGGAGCTTCTTTTGGGTTTCCCACGAGGATGCAGGGGCCAAAGGACTTGGGTCATCTTCCACTGCTTTCCCAGGCCATAGCAGAGAGCTGGGTTGGAAGAAGGGTAGCCGGGACTAGAACCAGTGCCCACATGGGCTGCTGGTATTTCAGGCCAGGGCCTTAACCTGCTGCGCCATAGAGCCAGCCCCTTGGATGGGAGACTTTTAATTACTGCTTCAATCTTGTTGCTTGCTATGGGTCCACTTAGATTTTTATATTTTTAATTTAATCTTGGTAGGTTATATGCATGTTACCCATTTCTTTAAGGATTTCCAATTTATTAGCATATAGTTGTTCAGAGTAGTTTCTTATGATCCTTTGTATTTCTGTAGTATTAGGTGTGATGTCTCTCTTTTCATCTTTAATTTTACTATTTGAATTCTTTCTCTTCTTTTTCTTTGTTAGTCGGGATCAAAATTATCTAATTTTTTTATCTTCACAAAACTTCACTTGTCATTTTTTCATTTTTTTATTTTTTATTTTTAAGTTTCAATTTCATCCATTTCCCCTCTGATTCTTACTGTTTCTCACTCCTGCTAATTTGGGGTATTGTTTGTTCTTGCTTTTCTAAGTCCTTGAGATGCATCATTGGATTCTTTCTTTGAGATCCTTCTATTTTTAATGTAAGTACTTATTGCTGCAAGTTTTCCTCTGCACATTATATTTCTCAGGTTTTGGTACGTTGTTCTTTCATTCTGATTTTTTTAAATTACTTTTTGAATTTCTTCAATGACCCACTGGTTATTCAATAGCATATTGTTTAATTTCCATGTATTTGTAAGTTTTCCTTTTTCAGAAAAGGTTATTATTTGAAATGCAATGGCAGAGAGAGAGAGAGAGAGAGAGAGCGAGTAAGCGAGCTGGTTCACTTCCCAAGTAGGTACAACAGCTGGGGCTGGACCAGGCCAAAGCCAAGAGCCTGGAACTCCATCCAGGTCTTTCAAATGGGTGACTGGGACCCAAGTGCATAGGCCATCTTTGGAGTCTTCCCAGGTGCAATAGCAGGGATCTGGATCAGAAGTGGAGTAGCCAGGACTCAAACTGGCACTCAAATTGGATGCCAGTGTTGCAGTGGAGGCTTAACCCACTGAGCCTCAATGATGGCTCCATATTTTAAATTTTCTACTATTCATTTTTTAATGATTTCTAGTTTTATTCCTTTGTGGTCTGAGAAAATACATGGTATAATTTCAGCACTTCTGAATTTACAGCCTTGATTTATAGCCTAATAATATATGGTTTATCCTGGAAAATGTTCCATGTGCTAGTGAGAAGAATGTGTATTCTGGCCGGCGCCGTGGCTTAACAGGCTAATCCTCCGCCTTGCGGCGCCGGCACACCGGGTTCTAGTCCCGGTCGGGGCGCCGGATTCTATCCCAGTTGCCCCTCTTCCAGGCCAGCTCTCTGCTATGGCCCGGGAAGGCAGTGGAGGATGGCCCAAGTGCTTGGGCCCTGCACCCGCATGGGAGACCAGGAGAAGCACCTGGCTCCTGGCTTCGGATCAGCGAGATGCACCGGCCACAGCGGCCATTGGAGGGTGAACCAACAGCAAAGGAAGACCTTTCTCTCTGTTTCTCTCTCTCTCTATCCACTCTGCCTGTCCAAAAAAAAAAAAAAAAAAAAAGAATGTGTATTCTATAGTTATTTAGTGAAATGTTCTGTAAATGTATGTTAAGTCCATTTTTTCAACACTATGGTTCAGCTCTGATGTATCTTTGTTAATTTTTGAGAGAGTGATCTGTCCATTGATGGCAATGGGTGTTGAAGTCCTCCACTATTATTGTATTGGATCTATCTCTTCCTTTAGGTCAAATAATATGTACTGTATATATCTGGGTGAAATTGTGTTGGTGCATATATATTTATGAATTGTTATATCTTTTTGCTGAATTGATACTTTTATCAACATATAATATCCTTCTTTATTTCTTTTTATAGTTTTTGATTTAAAGTCTATTTTATCTGACATCAGGATAGCTATTCCCACTTATTTGTGGTTTCCATTGCAAGTGCCAAGAGCTGGCACTGGCAGCATTGGCAACCCCCCCGCCCCCTCTCCCTCTCTCTACTTTCCTGAGTCTCTATGCTGTTTATAGTTGTCAGCACTTTTTATTGAAGTATTCCTTCAGTGTATTTCCTCAGTTCTAACATTTTATTATAGAACCCTTTTCCTGGAAAGTCTCTCAGTCAGAGCACTGGGGTAGGGGTAGCAGTCCCTTACATGTTTATCATGTTTGTGAAAAGAACACTTCAAATCTCTTCTATTACTAATAATCAGTTGTACAATACATTGTTGTTATCATGGTAACTGTGTTGTGCAATAGACCTCTTGAATTTATTCCTCCTATCAAAATGAAATTTTATATTCTTTGATCAATATCTCCCTAGTCATCACCCTCTCAACTCCACCCATGGGAGTCTTCACTCTTTCTGTAGTTCAACATTTTAGCCTCCATATTTGAGTGACAACATGTAGTATTTGTCTGTCTGTGCCTGGCTTATTTCACTTAATGTAATGTCATCCAGATTTATCCATTTTGTTGCAAATGATAGCATTTCCTTCTTTTTTAAAAGGTGGAATACAATTTGTTGGGTATGTATACTATTTTTAATCGGTTCATCTGTTGATGTATATTTCAGTTGTTTCCTGCCTTGGCTGCCTTGCTACAAATGAACATGGGAGTACATATACCTCTTCAACATAGCAATTTCTTTTGCTTTGTATAAAGACACAGAAGGGAAGCTACTGGATCATGTATATGTTAGCTGTATTTTGAAAGGGCCTTTTTTTGAAAATTTTATACTATGTTATACTGGTAGCTGTACAATTCATATTAATTAACTTGTCTGCCAACAGTGTGTAAGGGTTTGTCTTTCTTCACATCCTTACCAATATGTTCTCTGTTTCTTTTTTTGATAATAGTCACTCTAACTGGTATGAGGTGATGTCTCATCGTGGTCTTAATTTGTACTTCCCGAATGAGCAGTAATGTTGAGCATTGCTTTATATACTTGGGTATTTGCTTGAGGCTACTTCAAAAAGTTCATGAAAAATTGAATTAAAACTTAAGTTTTTTTGGCATGGGCACTGTGGCATAATGGATTAAGCTGCTGCCTGCGATGCCAGTATCCCATACAGGCACCAGTACGAGACCCAGTTGCTCCACTTCCAATTCAGCTCCCTGCAAATACAGCTGGGAAAACAGCAGAAGATGGCACAAGTGTTTGAGTCCTTGTACCAATATGGAGACCTGGGTAAAACTCCTGGCTTCTGGCTCCTGGTTTTGGCTCAGCCCAGCTTCAACCGTTGCAGCCATTTGGGTACTTAACCAGTGGATGGAAGACCTCTCTCTCTATCTCTCTCTCCCTTCCTCCCTCTCTCCCTTCCTCCCCTTGCCGCTCTATAAATGTGCCTTTCAAATAAATCTTAAAAACAGAAAATGTTTTCTATAATATGTATTTTCTACATTTTTGAATACCCTGCACATGTCTTCTTTTGAGAAATATTCAAGCCTGCTATGTTTGGATGGGCCGTTCTTAATTCACGCACTGGAAGCTTTACTCACCCCCACCCCACCCCAAGCACAGTGGAAAGGTAGGATCTTTCAGAGGTGATGAGGAGGAGAGGTCTTTGCCCTCATGAATAATTTAATGCCATTATTACAGGAGTGAATTTGCTGTTACAGAAGTGACTTCTTTATCAGCAGTAAGTTTCGCTCCCTCCTCTCTCGCGTGTGTGTTCTCTTGCCTTTTCACCTTCTACCATGGGATGATACAGAAAGACCGTTGGCAGATGTGAGCCTTTCAGGCTTGGTTTTATCAGCCTCTGGAATTTTAAGAAATATACTTTTATTCTTTATAACTTACCCATGCTCAGATGTTCTGTTGTAGCAACACGCAAAGAACTTAGAGAAAGTATTTTGTCCATTTTTGGGGTATTAGTTTTCTTGATGTTGAGTTGTTTGAGTTTCCTTATTTATTTTAAATATTAATACCTTATCAGATGTATACTTTACAAACATGTTCTCCTATTTTGTTGGTAGCCTGTCACTCTGTTGACTATTTACCTTGCTGTACAGCAGTTTTTTAGCTTTATGTAGTTCTATTTTGCTTTTTCACACCTTTCCTTTTGGGGTCATACCAAAAAATATCATTTCCCAGACCACTATCATGATGCTTTTCTTCAGTTTTCTTCTAATAATTTTGCAGTTTTATATCTTACATTTACTTCTTTACTCATTTTTAAAGTTAACTTTTAAATAGATTGGAGATGGGTCTATTTAATATTTTTTTTCTGCATGTGGGTTTCCAATTTTCACAATCCCATTGGTTGAAGAGTTTGTTCTTTCCTCATGGTGTTTTTGACACCTTTGATGAAAAACAACTGACCATGAGTTTATTTTGGGCTCTTGAGTCCATTCTATTGTGTCCATTTTTATGCCAGTGCCATGCTATTTTATTATGATAGCTTTTTAGTAGATTTTTAAATCACATAATACCATACCTTCAGCTTTGTTTTTTTGTTCAAAATTGCTTTGCTCTATGAACATTCATGTATCTGTCTCTTTAAAGGTGTATACTTTCATTTTGGATATGTACCTAAAAAATGGAATTGCTAGGTTCTAGTGTCAGCATATTCTTAATTTTAAAAGAAGTTGCCAAGTCACTTGCTAAAGTAGCTATACCATTTTGCGGTCTCAACGTTAATGTAGAAGACTTCTAGTTGTTCTGTATACTCAACAACATTTGGTATAGTCAGTCTCAATTTTAGCCACTCTAGTAGTAACAAAACAGTATTTCCTTGTAGGGAATTGCACCTAAGTCAGTAATATTGTCAGTACTATTAAAAATATGGACACATAGTAGAAAAACCTGTAAAGGACAACTAGGGTGAAAAGAAGAATGTGTAGGATAGTGAAGTTATATGGAGAGGAGACTATGTAGTGAGGGTGAATAAATACTCAGAGCCTTCCATTTCAAGCAAATTTAAGAATAAGAGTCATTGAAATTGCAGGCAGAAGCAAGGACAGATCTCAGGTATGGAGTGTATTTTTTAGCTGTTTGTAGTCCAATTGATATTTAGTTTACTTTATAAAGTATTTTCTATATGATGGTGGAGTATTTTACCTTTCATAGTCCCAGAATCTCTTCTTGCTCACTTCTTATGATGATCATAGTCTATTGAGTAATGAAACCTAGTTGTAGATTCTTAGACATTTCATCCTAAAGATACTAAAGTTAAATATCCATGTCCTAATTTATCATTGACTGACACACGTATTCTGATTTGAAAACTTTTCTGAGACATGAAAAATAAATGTTTCTCCAAATTTTCTCACTTCACAGCAGATGAACATAATGTCTTCCACAAGAAGGGTATAGAATTTATTGCTACCACACATCATCAAAGCATTTTAGAGGATTTTTATTGGTTACAGATATGATAGAGCTAATATTTTTAGATTTTGGCATTCAAAATCACTCACCACTATGGTTATATAAATTTCACTATCTCAAATGTTAAGTTTTGCATTTTAAAACTTGCCAATCAACCTTTAAGAAAATAGACATTTTATTTTGGAATAATTTTAGATTTACAGAAAAATTGTGAAGAGAATACAAAGCTTGCATAAATCTTTTATCCACATTTCCTTACCGTTATTTGTTAAAACTAAGAGATTACCATGTGTATATTGTTACTAATTAAACTCCGTACCTTTTTGAATTTCACTAGTTTTTCTACTGGTTTGTTTTTTTCTGTCTGGGATCCAATCCATGACACCATATTGCATTTAGTCGTCACGTGTCCTTAGTCTCCATTCATCTATGACAGTTTCTTAATCTTTTAACATTTTTCACTCTCTAAATAGTTTCAAAGAGTCCTGCTGAAATATTTTATAGAACATACCTTGGTTGCATTGTCTGATGCCTTTCACGTGATTATAGTGGGATTATGTTTTTGAGGACAAATAATACAGAACTGAAGTTCCTTCATTTTATCATAACAGAGGGAGTATTATTAATGAGTTAATCACTGGTGATGTTAATTTTAATGACTTGAATATTTGCAAGATTTCCTCCATGTAAGGTCACTATTTTTCTCTTTTCATTCTATTTTTTAGAAATGAGTCACTCAAGAGATAGATAGGTCTGGGCCTCTTAACTTACAAGGCCTAAAGCCCAACAGATTATTATCAAGCCCCTTCTGTCAGGTTCTATTTGCCTCTCAATCAGAAAACTTAATTGTAGCTTAGACAGCACCTTTCTTAGCTCCTCTAATAATGACTCTGTCCTTTGTTCTAGACTCTGTCTAGCGCACTTGGGCCTCATTCCTTCATAATCATAACCTCTACTCTACCTCCAATGGCTCTACTCCCAACCTGTGTGTACTGATGGTCCTCTTCCCCACTTAATGCTGTATAATTGTTCATACCTGGTAAATGCCACTCTTAGGATCATTGATTACTATCCTCACCCTGTCTTTTATGACCTTGTCTAAATATGATCAGAGTCGGCAAACTTGGAAGGCTTCCATAGCCTTGGCAACTCATGACAACAGCCTAGGGTGGTTACTGGCACCATAAACTAGAGTGTCAGTTTGTTGGGTCAACAGCAGGAGCCACTGTGCAGTTGCTTCTCATGTCGGATCTCTGTCCTTAATGTGCTGTACATTGTGATTTAATGCTATAACTAGTACTCAAACAGTATGTTTCACTTTGTGTTTCTATGTGGGTGCAAACTGTTGAAATCTTTACTTAATGTATACTAAATTGATCTTCTGTATATAAAGAGAATTGAAAATGAATCTTGATGTGAATGGAAGGGGAGAGGGAGCGGGAGAGGGGAGGGTTGCGGGTGGGAGGGAAGTTATGGGAGGGGGAAGCCATTGTAATCCATAAGCTGTGAATTGGAAATTTATATTCATTAAATAAAAGCTTTAAAAAAAAGAAAGAAATGAGTCACTCAATTCAGCCCACATTCAACATGTATGTGTCTATATTCAAGGCAGGAAAATGAAAGATGGGGATTAACCACTATGTCTTGGAGTTCTTTGTAAGGAAAATTCTTATTTTATTCTTATTTCTTTAATTTTTTAAAAAAAATGTTATTTATGTCATTTTGTTTGAAAGGCATAGATACTGAGAGACAGAAAAAGGGAGGAAGAAAAAGGGAGGAGATGTACAGTTTGGTACATGCTCACTCAGACTTACCCATAATAGTAGAGCTAGAAACGTGCCATGGGACTCCAAATCCCATTAAGTTGGCATGTACCAATGCCATCTTACTAGTTAAAATGATCAGTTTAAGTTCATAATTGATCATAAATATAGGATTAAGTGTCAAAGAGAACACATAAATAAGACTAGTGTATGCTAATAATAAATGATAGAATTAAAAAGGAGAGAACGATCCAACATGGGAATCGGGATACACAACAGACTCATAGAATGGCAAATGCCCTAAGTAGCACTCTGGCCTCAGAATCAGCCCTTAAGGCATTTGAGCTGGCTAAAAATCCCATGAGAATTTCTCAGGCATGGAAAGCCAAGACACTGTGGAAAAAAAAACAAAACCTAAATGAAAAATCTCTGTGAGTGAGATCCTAGCAGAAGAATGGGCCATCAAAGAAGGAGGTACCTTTCTCTGAAGGGAGGTGAGAACTTCCACTTTGACTATGACCTTATCTAAATAAGGTCAGAGTTTGTGAACTCAAGAGGCTTCCATAGCCTTGGCAGCTCATGACAAGAGCCTCGGGTAATTGCTGACGTCATAAATAAGAGTGTCAATTGTTAAATCAACAACGGGAGTCACTGTGCACCTACTCCCCATGTAGGATCTCTTTAGTGTGTTGTACTATGCAAATTAATGATAAAACTACTACTCAAACAGTACTCTATACTTTGTGTGTTTGTGTGGGTGCAAACTGTTGAAATCTTTACTTGGTATATACTAAGTTGATTTTCTGTCTATAAAAATAATTGAAAATGAATCTTTATGAAGTATGGGATGGGAGAGGGAGTGGGAGATGGGATGGTTGTGGGTGGGAGGGAGGTTATGGGGGGAAAAGCCCCTATAATCCGAAAGTTGTACTTTTGAAATTTATATTTATAAAATAAAAATTAAAAAAAGAAAAATCCAAAAAAAAAATCTTCTGCCCGCTGGTTCACTCCCCAAATGCCCAGGACAGACAAGGCTGAGCCAGACCCAAGCCAGGAGACCAGAACTCTAAGTCTCCCTGGTGGGTAACTGGGACAAAAGTACATGAACTATCATCTACTGCATCCAAGGTTGTGTATTAGAAGGAAGCTGAAATTATATGTGGAGGTGAGACTTAAACCCAGGCACTCCAATATGGGATGGAGGCATTCCAAGCAGTGTTTCAACTGCTGTACCGAACAGTTACCTCTCCCCATTTCTGAATCAAGTAATTTCTTGGCATTTGTATGGATTCATGAACTTATTTTATGATTTGGGTTATAATCCCCTGATATATTATTTTGTTCTAAGTTTTCCAGGTTTGGCCATTGGGAACTGTTTTAGGTTGACTCTAATATTCTTTTGACATGCACATGATTTTTTCCTTTGTATCTCTTCTTTAGATATTGGCACTAAAGATGCTCTCAACTCATTTTATATTGTTCTATACCCCTAGAGTCAGTTATTTCTCAGAAATCCTTAGTTCCTTTTATTATAAAATATTTTTAGAAACCAAGATCTGAGTTATAGATGTGCTTATTGTAACTTAATGTCATTGTCTCTGGATCTTCTCTGTGGACAGAGCTAGGGAATGTGAGTATGTGAGAGGCTTCAAAAAATCATAGAAATATGCATTATATTTAAAATTATTTTATTTAATTATTTTGATTACTATGTAATACATACAGATTTTTTTGATAGCATCCTTAAAGCACAGATGAAAGAAGCAAAGATGGACAGATGGGTTTTACTAAACCAAGAAGTTTCTGTACACCCCAGGAAGCAATCAACAGAGTGAAAAGATAACACATTGAATAGGGATATTGAAGAGATCAAAAAATTATCTTTTAGGGGCCATCACTGTGCGTAGTAGGTAAAGCTGCCACCTGCAGTGCCAGCAACCCATATGGGTGCCAATTCAAGTCCCTACTGCTCCACTTCCAATCCAACTCCCTGTTAATCCACCTGGGAAAGCTTCAGAGGAGGGCCCCAGTAATTGAGCCCCTACACCCTTTTGGGAGACCTGGAAGAAGCTCGTGACTCTTGGCTTCGAATCAGCCTAGTTTTGGCCACTGCAGGCATTTGAGGAGTAAACCAGTAGATGGAAGATTCTCTCTCTCTCTCTCTCTCTCTCTCTCTCTATATATATATATATATATATATATATATATATATATATATCTTTCAAATAAATAAATCTTTAAAAAATTATCTTTTAGTTTCATTTTTTCCAAGAATTTTATTTTATTTTATTTTATTTTATTTTATTTTTGACAGGCAGAGTGGACAGTGAGAGAGAGAGATAGAGAGAAAGGTCTTCCTTTTTGCCGTTGGTTCACCCTCCAATGGCCGCCGCGGTTGGCGCACCACGCTGATCTGAAGGCAGGAGCCAGGTGCTTCTGGTCTCCCATGGGGTGCAGGGCCCAAGAACTTGGGCCATCCTCCACTGCACTCCCTGGCCACAGCAGAGAGCTGGCCTGGAAGAGGGGCAACCGGGACAGGATCGGTGCCCCGACCGGGACTAGAACCTGGTGTGCCGGCGCCGCTAGGTGGAGGATTAGCCTATTGAGCCGCGGCGCCGGCCTCCAAGAATTTTTTAAGCACCTTCATTTGTGTATATAGTAAACATGTAACACATCTGTCATTTATTTATTTATATAACTATCTCTTTATCTTACATTACTATGAATTTAAAGATTTCTAAGTCTAAGCCAATACTACTGATTTTATTCCAGATTTCAGTCTTGCTTATTTGTAACTTTTTTCTAGTAGTGGGAAAATTACATGCTATTTATCTACTATTTATTCTTTTATTTTTAACCCCATTAAATATGTAGTTTCAGAATTGTTAACTGATATGCCTATTGTAATAAAATTTACAAACTAGTAAACAGTTCTTTTCATCTTTATTCTTACAATTTCAGTCAAATAACACTATTTTACTAAATTATTTAGCTAAACTCTTTTTGTTCCCTGCTACCTCAGTGATGGTATTCATTTATAATACAGGGAAATTAATTATATAAACCACTTCTATATAAAGAAGTTACATTTTTCTCTGTTGCTATGTTTTTGTTTGTACTGTAAGCTGCCATAATAGGTAGGCTATAAGAGAAGAAGAATACATTTCTTAAAATTGGGTTCTTGTGGCCTCTTTTTCATTTTTAAAATACAATCTCTCAAATCTCTAATTCTGTCATCACATCACTTTATCTTAAATTCTGATTCCTCTTGCATTCCTCTGATAAAGATTTTGTGATTGTATTTGGCCTACCAGATGATCCAGAATAATCAACTCATCTCAAATTCTGTAACTTAACCACATGTAGAAATTTCTTTTTGCCAAAGAAGGCAACATTCACAACTTTCAGGGATTGGGATGTGGAGATCTTTGGTTAGGAGGTGGGGCATTATTATTCTGCCTACCACACTCTTGCTTACCTTACTTTCTTCATCCTAATTTAACCTAAATGCTGATTATTTTCATGTTTGAATGTCTTACCTAGCTCTCTCCCCTACACTTAAGATCCATATATCCAACTGCCTACTAGACATTTTCATTAGAATCCATTTTAAATAAATAAGACATAGAACTTACTGTCTTCCCCAGACTATTTCTTCTTCCTGTATTCCCTATATAAACTGATAGTCTTAAAAATTGAAACATGGCGTAATTACTAAATCTCACCACTCATTGTCACCAAATTAAATTAGTTATCATGTCCAGTCAATTCTGTTTGTCTATTATGTTCTCTTTAAAAAATCCTGGGGCTGGCGCTGTGGCACAGTGGGTTAACACCCTGGCCTGAAGTGCCAGCATCCTATATGGGTGCCGGTTCAAGTCCCAGCTGCTCCACTTCATGTCCAGCTCTCTGCTATGGCCTGGGAAAGTAGAACATGGCCCAAGTTCTTGGACTCATGCACCCACGTGGGGAAGAAGCTTCTGGCTCCTGGCTTCGGATTGGCGCAGCTCCGGCCGTGGCAGCCATCTGGGGAGTGAACCATCGGATGGAAGACTTCTCTCTCTCTCTCTCTCTCTCTCTCTCTCTCTCTCTCTCTGTAACTCTGACTTTCAAATAAATAAATAAATCTTTAAAAACAAAACAAAACAAAAAAATCCTTACTTTGTCAGCTTTCCCATTGACAGAAATGGGATAATAGTTTATAATTCTTGTAAGAAGTATTATTTCTTAGAAGTTTTATTTATTTGTAAGGCAGAGTGACAGGTTGAGACATGCACATACATAGACACACAGACACAGCACATACAGAAAGAAAGAGAAAGAGCAAGAGATTGAGATCTTCCTTCTGCTGGTTCACTTCCCAAATGCCTGCAATGGCTGGTATTGGGTCAGGTCAAACCAGGAGTCAGGAACTCCATTCATATCTTTCACATAGGTGAATTTGAGCCATCATTTGCTGTACCCTTGGTGCATCAGCAAGAAGCTGGATCAGAAATAGGTCTGGGATGCAGATATCCAAAGCAGTGCTACAAAATCCATCCTGATTGTAAGAATTATTATAACAACTTTACCGATAAGAATTTGATTCATGGAGTGATCAGGACCTTATGCAACATTACATAGTGAGAGAGTTGAGATTTAAGCATAGGACCCAGCTTCTTCTACTATAGTTAAGTTCCTCATATCTTCTTGGGGTTACTCAAATACACTCCTGTTTTCCTTGATAACAGTCTTAGAATTTCAGGTCTATCTGTAACGTGGTCGCTGGTCTTTCAAGATGCAAACATGAATTCTCAAAAAGCTATACAAGGCTTTCTGTTTCTGGGATCTTTCTACCTCTTATTACCATATTTGATTGAGCCATGTGTTGTTGCTTAACTGCACAATTTTAGTAGTCCTGAACTCCTTGTTTTTCCTGGTGGATACCTGTTTCTAAATTTTGAACTCCTATTCTGGCTGACTCTATCTAGACTAACTTTCCTTGAAAGTTAGTTTCCTTTGTCTGCACAGTCCTACTTATTCTTTAAAATTTAGCTCAAACATCTTTGTTGTGAAGGCCTTTAGCTTCCTTTTTCTAAGTTTGTATTCGATGTTCTACTAGACCTTATGTATATCTCCACTATTAAAACTACTGTGCTAGAAAGTACTTGTCCATGTGTCTTTTTCTTAATATTTATTTTTCATTTTTTACTGGGTTTTTGAAGAGAAACTCTTTTTTTTTGTCACCATGTCTGTCACATTGCCTAGCGAAAAATATTCCTTAATAATTTTGAATGAAGGGATGAGCAAATATGTGTATATCGGTTTTTATAATATTTTTCAACAAAGCTAGAAACCAGCTTTGGTGTTTTCTTCATGGAGTGATTATCTCTATGACTTTAGACTATAATCATAGTGGAGGCAATTACCATGCTGAACAAAAGAAAATGAATTCCAGCCTTGATATGGATTTTGTCTTAATAAGAAATTGCTTTATACAATGTAATAAACATAAAACTAATCATGAAATTAATGTTTAATAGAAAGAAGAATGCTCTTATTTCACCCAAGAAGGCATTTTTCCCCCTTGTTCAATATAAATAAACCAAAGGTATAATAAAAAGAAATTATAAAAGATCTTTATTTATACAATTTAAATTCCTTATAACTGGTGATAAAATGAAATCTTTTCCTGTTTGTGTATATATCCTTCAAGCATGAAACACCAATAACTTGTTCCAAATTGTCAGTATTTTTAACAAGCATATGTCTATTTAGTATCTCAGAAACTGAGAACCCATAACTTGGAAAAAGTTATTGAACAATATTGTTCTTCTTTGTGAAAACAATGTGTAACTTTGTTATACAATGTTTGGTCTTCCTACAGACTAATATCAGTTATTATTACTCAGTTATATTTGATAATATATTTTGATTGACTTGTATAGCTACGTAACTTTACCAGTGTTCATATTTGCTTAATTCTTATTTGCATGAGTATATAAATATCATAATCCATTTTATAAATTGGCACCATTTATTAGTAATATACAGTGACTTCATTTTAAATCTGGCCAGATTGCACAGAAATTATATTATGTCATTTTATATATTAAGAGCAAGGTATTGTTTCTTTGTTAATGGAAAACTACCAACAAAAAGCAAACAGCAAAATGCAAAAGTGCTCATTTTTGAAATAGAACACCAAATAGAGCAGGGAACAATTGAGGAAGAAATTCAGCTGAAATAATTTAGATTCAAGGACATGGAAAATCTATGACCTCATCAGCCTGGAGACAATTAATTTTATTATAGTTCATTATATAACCTTCTGAAAATACAAGCACCATGTCAACCAAGAGCACTGAAGGAACCACTGAGAGAGTGAGAAGTCAGCATTTTACTTTGGTGACTTTTGTGATATTCTGGTTTCCAAAATATTTAATTCAGCTTGTTAAAAAACCTTCTGGAAGTAATTAATTGTGGTATTTAGATGGGGCATTTGGGTTTATAAATGAATATAGTCTCTGAATAAAGACCCCATTTGGTGAAATGTTGCTTAATAAGTACTATGTGCTTGGTTGCTCTTCTTTGTACTGCGCTTTTCCTGCATACTCATCCAGTCATTGCTTCACTGTCATTGCAGTCTGGTGATTTCAGATTCTGAATTGTTACTCCTCTTGGCCATTTTTTGTTCTAGGATTTTTTTTATTATTAGTCATATGATATCTCCACAGTCACTTTTACAAACCTCTATATTCACAGTTCATTTCTCTTTCTCCACTTTCCTGTTTGCCTCTAATACCTGCTAAAGCTAGCTACAAGTGATTTCATTCTCAATACTTGCCCACTAACTGCAAGAAATTCCTGAGAGCAGAGCATCTCAATTTGCCATGTGGATTAACATTCTCATCCTTGCTGTTGAAACAAAGGTATCAATCTCAACATTTTTCTGTGATGGAAAAGGGATATGTATTGGACTGAACATAAGAGAATACTGTATTTGGTATGAATCAAGGTGGAATAATTTTTCTTGACAAATCTGATTTAAAGTCCCCGTCACCAAATCCGCAATGAAGGGCTTGGGGATCTTTTTGTTAAATGAAAGAGACATCACTGAATTTAACACAGAAGTAGCACTTATTGGATCCTTAAGGGAGGATTACTGTTTTTAAAAAATAGCTTAAATATACATCAATTGCTATTTAGTTAAGATTGGAGGTCTGTTTGTGGAATAAATAACATGTGTTTAGTCTGATTTGTAGCTATAGGTTTGGGAGAAAAGCAGAACTGTGAATAAAGAAAACTATGATGCCTCAAAAAAATAGCTTATATAAAAGTTGATTTTGCTGCAGTGGTTTATTAAATGTTTACATGCTTTGACACTTGGTTAGTGTATACAAGTAGTAAACTGAGATTAAAAATAATCTACATTATTGATTGGTATTGTATTCTTGGGCAATGTAATCAGAAGATAATTTATAGTAGGTGTGTCCCAAAATAGAAAATTGTTGTGTGTGTAGGGAGGGGAGATCACAAAGAAGCAACATACCTAAGTTTCAAAGGTAGGCAACTTGTTTCCTAGACAAATGAGGCAGGTTAACCTATTGGTCCATGTTCTTGGGAACAGTAGATTGTTTAGATGAGTGAGTAGCTTTTCCTAACTGGACCAAAATATCTTCATGTCAAAGAGTTAAATTAATTTTTCAATGCATGCCAGATAAAGTCCATAGTATGACCTTTCCTTATCTGGTTTGTTTATTACTGTATTTCTCATTGTTTCTGAATGCATAATTTCCAAATGCAAGTTTCTCTCCCTCTTCTTCATGAACAATTATTTCATTTGCATCTATTAAAATTTTATCCATTCTTTAAAGGCCAATTCAGTCTCATTTTCTTTAAGAGGAAATAGCTAGAATTTATCTTTTTTCTCTTAAAATATGACTTTTATAATGCTTATTTCTAATATGATATCCAATTTTGGTTCTATTTTGTATTGTTGTTTAATTACTGATATTATTTAATTTCTTTATGCTTCTTGTCTTTATAGTGATATAATACTAAACAGTCAGTTACTCGAATACATGTTCAGACAGATAATGTGGATAAGGGAACATAGCCATGTGTAAGTGGAGTAATAATGATTCAAATGCTATTCTGTACAAATATTGAGCCCAGACCTGCCTTTCCCCAGGGGCAGTCTCTCTTAGTAATAGTCTTTTGCAATAGGACTATGAAATAAGATTCGCTGTGCTAACAGGTCACCCGTGATTATGTGCCACTGCACCATGGACAGGCCCCTCAATCTTTGGATGCCTTCATTTCTCTATCAACAAAATACGATGAGGTACCTCCTTTCCCCTTCTCGACAATAGAAGTTATGGGGAATAATGAGCCTTACCTTTGCCTCTCCTGTTCTGAACAAAGAATAATCACTGTAATTTGGGGATCTGTTTTTAAAAGAACAATGTATCAGAAATCTTTTAAAAAAGAATATTTTTGAGATAATATTATGTCTGCATGGCAGGGTGAGAAATGCAGTCACTTCTGGGGTCTTGCTGGACAGGATTAAAATGGGTTCACTTTGGAATAACTCTCCACATATACTACTTATCTGGAAACAAAGATTCTTCTACTGTTCCTAATCAACCCCATGTGAATTAAAGAAACAGAACACTTGATGTTAGTTCACTGTGGTGATATTAATTCCTGTCCCTTTTTTTTTTTTTGTACACAGGAAGAGGAATTATACTCATTTTTACTCATTGGAAAGAGGGCTTTAGAAATAAGTAAAACTATGTTTTATTTTAAAGGTTTCAAACTATTTCCCTTGTCTTTAAGGCATCTTGTCTTAATGTACATTGCCATTTTAATCATTGTTAGCAACATTTTACTAAGGTTCCTTTATTTTATATCTAATGATGAAAGCACAAAATTTTATTCTTAATGTTAATACTTCTAAGAATTCTAATATTTCTATTAACATTATTTTTGGAAAAGATTTATTATTTTAAAATAATGATTGAACAACAGATTGTATATTTACTACAAATTGACCATATGTAAGTAAATGTCTATTAACATTAACAAGGTTATATCAAGACATCCTTACTGATAACTCATACTTATTATTGTTAGCTGTCAAGTCTAATATGCTGTAGACAGGATGATATGATTGCTTTCTGTAATATAATAAAGCAGACCAAAGAATTGGGTTATGAAAAGACAGGGAAATGGTGAACATCTAACCAAATATGATTGAGTTGAAATTTTTCCTTTTTATCTATTTAATTCTGTGGGCTATGTTCATGGCAGTTTCATATAAGGGAATCTTATGAAGTTAAAGAATGGATTTGCAGAAAAATTACATTCTCAGAAAGGATGTGACCTGGAGGAAAAAGAAGCTAACTTTATGGTATGTGAGTGGAAAATTTTCCAGACACAAGATATGTCTGGAAAGAAAATGAATAGCTCAACAAATAGAAAAAATTATAGAATATTTCAGAGTGATGATATCCTAGGATTTTATCTAACCCTTTTAATTTAGAGATGAGGGAGTTGAGTCCCAGACAGGTTCAGTAATATACTTTTGGTCACACAACTAGCTACCAGAGGAGCACCTGACAGAATGTAGAACTTCTGCCTATGCCAGTGTTTTCACATGATGTTATGTTTCAGGAAATAAAATTCAAACAGGTTAATATTGTATGTATTATTTATTTTAATGCAGGAAGCCATTCATATTGTGACTTTTCAGTGGATTTCCCTGTTTTTAGGACATTTTAGGACAGTTACACGAGGCAGGAATGAAATGTGATTCTGTGGAAATAGCTTGAGCTTAGGATTCAGAATTGGAATCCTGACTCTAATATTTATGGTTTCCATGACATTGGGGGAAGATATTTAAAATCACTGTGCCAGAGTTTACATAGTTACATAATTGGAAAATGTGTCCTATTTTATCACTGTAAAGATTTAAATGAAGCAATAAATAAACAGAACCTGGTAGGAACTTCTTAACTAATATTAATTTGCTTTTAGCTAAATAGATTTAGAAGGCAAAAAGGTTTGGAAACAAATACAAGCTGGAATAGGTATTTAGTAAGATAACTAAAGGCTACAAAGGACATAGCCTAATCACTCCTTGACAAAATATTACTGTTATTAGACATGTAAGGACAATACTGAGGTCTCCAGAGCTGAGTGTAAAAGGACACAATAATGTTCCAGTACAGCTTGTATTTAGTACTCAAAAAATAATTCCAACTCAATAAAATGTACACAGAACTAATGGTGCTGGGATTTTGTTTGCAAACAGAAGCTCAGGATTGTAGGAAGCCATGGTGTTGGTGTTCATGTTTGGATACTGACTTACAGGGTCTCTTCTTGAGAAATGGATTTCTGTGATTCATGACTGAGTGCAAAACCACTTAAGGAAGAGAGTGGTGTCTGCCAGAGGCATCCAAACACACTGATTACTTGCCCTCTTTTGCTTTCTTGATTTGGTAGCATCAAAACACAGCATCCATCCCATTCATAAGTGTCTTTTGGTACAAATTCTACTAAATTATCATTGGCTTTGTTTCATTTATTGCTTTATTCCCCCACACCTCCTCCTTTTTCTGAGCACCAAGAATTGTACATGTTCAGGATGGTTTTTATGATGAAATACAAACATAAGATGATGGATTGCATCATCTTCTATGTGTCCTTTTTAAAACATATATTATTTATTTGAAAAGCAAAGTTACAGAGAGGCAGAGAGAAAGAGGAGTCTTCCATTCGCTGATTCACTCCCCAGATGGCTGCAACGGCCAGAGCTGGGCTGATCCAAAGCCAGGAGCCAGGAAATTCTTCCAGGTCTCCTACGTGGGTGCAGGGGCCCAAGGAATTGGGCCATCTTCTGCTTTCCCAGGCCGTAGCAGAGAGTTGGATTGGAAGTGGAGCAGCCAGGACTTGAACTGGGTCTCATATGGGATGCTGGCACTGCAGGCAGTGTTTTACCTGCTAAGCCACAGCGCCAGCCCCCTGTGTCTTTTTGTATTGGAACAAAGCAGATGACTCTTCTCACTCTATTCTGTATTATCCTTAATATTTATTACTTAAAAATTATGCAAGACTATGAAGTACAGTATCTTCACTCTTATTTGCTCACAGTCTTTCAATGAGAAAGTATTTTTGCCTTCTTTTAAGAGAGGGGAAGTTATAATAAAGTGGGAGAATAGATTTCATTTAGGCAATGTGGGCTGTGGTTAAACCTGCAGGTGGGAGATAGATGTGTGTGTGGGGTAGGGTGTGGGGGGTGATTTCTAAGTTAAAGATGCAGAAGAACTTGCCCTAGTTAAGCATTCACCAACCTATACATTCCTGTAGAGAACACGCTTCAGTATTGCCAGTGCAATTCCTGAGAGTTGTTAGGTTTAGGTAAAGACTGATGACAGGGACAGATTTCCTTCACCATGACATCAGGAAGAGCTCTGCTCCAGGGAAAGCTTATGCAGATGTTGCAGATTTTCTTGCTGGAGACTTAGATGAAAAGAAATTAAGAAAGAATGTGGAGCTCCTAAATAAAGAATTTGGGAAGTGAGACTGATTGTAGTTTTTATTTGAATTTGACAGGGATGATTTTTCTTTAAGTACTTCTCTGGAAAGGGTGAGAATCAAATTAAATGAGGCACTTTGAGTGAGAGGAGTTTATAAATAGCAACGTTTTGTATGAAGGTAGGTACAGTCTCCATTTTGAGTAAGGTGGAAGAATCTGCTTTCTGAGAATTCCCCAAAAGCTTGATCAATTTCTGATGCCCTAAGCAACTTCACAAATAAACAAAGCATATTTCTGCATTTTCCTTTCCCAGTAGTAGACTGGGATTTCAGGATGTTATTGAAATACAGTCAACCTAACTCAGGCTATGTGGGCATTAGTTTACACAGATTGCTTTTCCTAAAACCAGAGCACTCAGTAGACAACTCTTTGCCTAACATTATTTGTATGGCTTTTACTAGCTCCGAGCCCTTTTTCATAAAAAGATAGGGAATAGGTTATGCTGCCTTTTACAAATGTTAATTCAAGTATAGAACACAGCACTCTTCATATTGAGAGCTTTTGAACCCTGCTCCTGAACAAAAATACAAAGGAAACCCTTGAAAGCAAAACAGATGATGTACTGTCTATAGCTAGGCTTCCATTTGTTTATAGTTTAAAAATCAGTGGGAAAATCACGATCAAAGGCAGGGTAATTCATACAGAAAATTGCCAGACCACTTCATCTGGCTGGATTCTGTAAAGTCTTTGATTCAGGCAGTTCACATGAAGAAAAAACGGTCCATAGGTTCAGAGTTCTTTCCAGCAATAAACTCCTAGTGTAAACAGGAAGACTCTGGGGTGTCTTGTAAATTTTGCAAACACATGATACTCCTTGCCTTGCACTCTGTGATCCTGACTTTGAGGCAAGAGTTGTAATGATTAGCAAAACGTTCCAGTTTTAAGTTCAACATAGAGGTTTTTCACTGTTACTACAGTAGGACTTCTGTTGAGGGGGAGAAGACCCGTAGGTTATTAAAAAAAATTTAATATTATATTTTCTTTGGTTTCCTTAATAATAGCTCTAAAATTCTATGATTCTAAAGAACCTGTTGATTCTATCAGTAATAAAGAAGACTGGGAACACCACATGCAAGCATATCAGATTCCCCAAAATTGTAATAATGTGATTTTCAAAGGAATAATTCAATTCAGAAAAAGAAGTGGCCAGTGAAACATTTTAGCAGAAGTGGAAATTGTTACTTATGATTACAAGTATAGTTTGTGTGTAATTTCCAGTGGGAAAAATGCATGTGGAATTAGAGGTTATGGGGAAATCAAAGGAGACATGCCACCTAATCCAAATCATACAGAGAAGCCCCAATGTCCTCTGATGAGAAACTATGTAGTGAAACTTCTTCAGTGGGCTGAGAAAGGGTACACTTGTGAGTAACAGTACACACGATTTTTGTATCTTTAACACCCATATAAAATCTGAGAATTAGGCATGGCTGTTAACCTGTTGGAGTGCATTTTTTACCAAATCTAAGAGGAAGCTTCAGACAACATTTATAGTTGGGTCTTCAAAAACAATCGGCAAGATTTAGAGTTAAAAGTAAATCGGAGTGAGGAGTACACAGGTTTCTGCTTTTGTTAATTTTTAAATGAACAATCTGCACAAACCCATCTACCTTCACTTGGAAAGACTAGTCGCTTGAGAAAAAGAAAAAAAAAATAGGCAAAACAAATTCTACTTTGGCTCTTGTGTCTTTGGGAGGTACAGTCAGAACCCTGGAACTTTTTGTAAGCCAAGGAGGCGAGGAGGGGGTCCATGTGCTTTGCTCCTGGGAGAAGTATAGCTCAGGGCCCCTTCTTTCTACCATTTACACTAACATCAGAACAAGCAGGAGGCTTTTCTGGAGCTAACGCAAGGACAATGGGGCCAGGCGCTGCTGGAACTGGCTTACAAGGAAGCAAGGTTTGGAATGAAGCCGCTGGGCTGAAAACTCGCGGCGAGAGATGTGCCCACGCTGTGAGGAGAGCTTGTTCCTGGCCTTTGGAAAGCCTTTCTCCCTACTCCTCTTAGATTTCTGAGCAGCCAAGTGCAAACAGATCGCGTTTCTGGCGCAAAGAACCCGCGGAGGAGTGCTGGAGAGTCGCTCCCCGGTGTCCTCCCGCCCCGCGCCAGGTCCTGGGTGTTGGAGTCTGAAGGGGAACTGTTCTCAGACCCCCGCCCGCTCTGGCGGCAGACGCGGCTGCAGGTGGCCGGCGGAGCTGTCCAGCACTGGTGCGCAGCGGGCGGGGGCCGGGCGCCCGCGCGCCCCGCGGTGCAGAGGCTGAGCGGCCGGGCTCTCGCCCAAGCAGCCGCTGTCCTCTCGCTGCCGGGGTCTGGCTCGCTCTGCGCCCACGCGGCCTCGCGCGAAGCGGGCCACGCTGGTTCCCACGAGCTGCTCCAGCAGAACGGGCGCCAACATGTTGACCCTTCCCTTCTCTTCCTTCCCCCTGTAAGCGTCGCCACTGGAAAGGGCGGGCTGCAGCGCGCGGCCTTTCTCTTTTGCCTCGGAACTTCCTCAATAAACTCGGAAGAAGGCAGGGGAAACACACGCGTGGACCCTGACCCCCGACTTCGCGCCGTCACGCTTCCCAAGGTGGCTCCGGAGGGAGCTCTGCTGTCCCCGCCCCAAGCCTCTCTCCCCTCCCGCACCCTCGGAGCCCGTCCGCTCCCATCTGCCTTTCCCGGGGCATTAGGGGTGGGGGCCCTTTGGTCGCATCTGGGCCACGGTGCGCTCCTCCTCGGAGCAGGGGGCGGTGGCAGCGGGGAGGGCGCGCAGAGGACAGCAACGGAGTGTCCTCGTTGCTCCTGAAACGTGGCGACAGGCGAGGCAGAGACTCCCAATGAGTGTGATGGCGACACGTGATGCCGGCGGAGGGCGAGCTTGGGGGGCGGGGGGATAAAGGCAGAAGGAGGGAGGCGGGCAGCAAGTGCAGAGGGGCGGGCGGAGAGCGGGACAGGGGGCGAGTCGGGCGCGCGGGCGGCACCAGCCTCTGCCGCCCCGGCCGCGCTGCCCGAGCCCTGCCCGACCCGCCGCCCGCGCTCACACGCTCGGAGCCAGCCCGCCAGGCGGGAGCGCGGCGCACGGCGATGCGCCGAGGCGGGCGCTGAGGCGGCGCCGCGCGAGCAGCAGCCCAGGCGGCGGCGGCCCCCGGCCCAGCCCGGGCCCCAAGTTCCCGCCATGAGCAGCCGGCTCGGGGGGCTCTTCGGCCCCGGGGGCTCCCGCCCGGCGGAGCGCGACCACAGCGCCCCGCGGCCCCAACGCGCCTAACGCAGCCGCTCGCGGGGTCCCGCCGCCGCCGCCGCCACTGCCACCGCCACCGCCGCCCGCGTCCCCGCCGCCGCCCGGCCGCCGCAGCGCCCGCCAGCAGCATGTCTCGGAGGAAGATTTCATCCGAGTCCTTCAGCTCCCTGGGCTCCGACTACCTGGAGACCAGCCCCGAGGACGAGGGGGAGTGCCCCCTGTCCAGGCTCTGCTGGAACGGCAGCCGCAGCCCGCCCGGGCCGGCCGAGCCCAGCGCGGCCGCCGCCGTCGCCGCCGCCGCCGCCGCCCCGGCCCCGGCTGCCTCTGCCGCGGCCGCCGCCGCCACGGCCGGGGCCAGGAGGGCACAGCGCCGGCGGCGGGTCAACCTAGACTCGCTGGGCGAGAGCATCAGCCGTCTGACGGCGCCCTCGGTGAGCGGGGGCGGAAGGGGCCGCGCCTCGGGAGCGGGGAGGGATCGGGAAAGTTGGCGCGGGGCGAGCTCGCCCGGACGCGCGAGCGGAGCCGGACCGCTGGGGGGCGGCCGGGTCTCACCCCGCCCGGCCCCGGGTTCCCGGCGGTTCCGGGAGGGACCCCCAACTCGGGGATCCGGTGCCAGGGGGAGTAGGAAACAGAAGAGAGGAGGACCCTGCTTCTCCGCGATCTCTTGAGGCGGGGGCCTGGCTGCCCATCTCCAGCGGTGGACCCTGCTTCACCCGTGTCCCCGGAGGGCCCCCGGTGCTCCTGCACACCCACCTGTTTTCTTTGCCCCAAACTTTGCCAGGCACTATGGTCCATAGTTGCATTTCCCTGTCTTCCATCCCGGCTGGCTAGCATCCCCAAGGAGCCCCAGCCCCTTCCAGGAAACCCTTCCTCTCCTTATTCCCACACTCTCTTGGTCTCGGCGTGACCTTGTGTGACATCTTTGCATTCCACAGGCTATCTGCATTCTTTGTTGATTCCGTTTCTCCAGTCTGCAGAAACTCTCTGCCGCATACTTTGCTGTGTTGCCTTCTGAAAGTGAAGAAAGCTTATCTGGTGTTTTTATACCCCCTCCCCCTTTGCTTATTCACTGGGCATTTACTGGTTCAAGCCTTTTTTCTGGATAAACTTGGTGTCTTTTTGTTTTCTAAATCTCTCTGGTACTTCTTACTCCTGCATCTCATTTTTCACTCCCCATTTCCTGGATTCTCATACTTCTGTGGTTTCCTTACATTTAGGCCTTGGATGAATGAGTGAGTACCTTCCCAGACCTCTCCAAACTTGTGCTTATCTGGGGATGTCTGTATCAGCAGTTCCAGGTGTACACCACACTCCCCCTGGTTCTAGGCATCTTTCCCGGGCACTTGTGCCGGCTTCCTACTGAAACATTTCAGCTACTCTTGATTTTTACCGTCTGCAGGCATGTCAGATCCCCGACCTCATCTCTCCTTGTTCTGGGTGAGCTGTTTTGAAGGAACCCATCCCAGTGCAGAAGACCTAAAGGAGATTCCGTGTCAAACCCCCATCCATCCCCACGCTGACCTTGGATGCAAGGACTTTAAGTTCTGGCAGCACTTTGACCCACCCACACCTGGGACATTCACTTTTTCAAAGTGTCCACACTGAATCTGAACAATGATCTTTGTTCTCCACTCTCCCTCTTGAAAAAGCTCACTGACTGAGGTTAGGAGGGACCTGGGAAGGAGTGGCATCCCGAGGTGGGGTGAACACTGGTACTAGGCAGCCCCACAGATATCCTCAGGACACTTGCATCAGCGGAGAGTGACGTTTTTCTTCCAGCAGTGTAACTCCTCTTTGGTCTTCTTCCCCTTCTTGTGTGTTCCCCCTTTGATGTGCCTTTTTGCCACTTTTTCTCCACTGATGATCAAGAAAACACATCTGAGAATGGATTGGCTGCTGCTTGCTATTCTTTCTTGCAAGTATTTCCCAGGCAGCATATATTTGATGCTGCAAATTGTTGAACACAATCCTTTCTAAGAGGAGTACAGTAGTTACATCTGTAGATTTGTGTCAGTACTCACAGCAGTAATTGGGCAATATATGAATTCTCCAGTATCACACATATGTATTCGATACAATGATTATACTTAAGATAGTGATTAGTTTTCAAGGAGTTGTTTTTATACTTTTAGAGTTTTCTTTTTGCCTAAGAATCAAGATTTACCAATTTCCAAAAAGTAATGACAGTGCCTCTGGTGATGCAAATTTAACCTAAGACTGTTTTCAACCACGTACATGAGTAGTACATAAAATAAACTGAGAACTCAAATACTAACTGCAAGAATAAGAGAGAGGAAGCAGTCTTTGATGGTTGCCTTTTAAGTCACATTTTAGGTGACTCTGGGTTTCTGCTGAATGAAAAGTACAAACATAGATAATAGTTTTCAGAATGAGAAATTTGAAAATGTAATGACCAAATACCTGCAACAGCTGTTTTTACTTTCCATGACTCAGTTCTGTTTTGAAAAGGACCTGTCAGGTGGATGCCGAGAATATACACGTAAATACGGTGTAAACATTTTCAACATCATAATGCATGTATAGAAAATTCTCAATGGCTACCATATCAGCAATAGATTTAATGGCACAAAGAGTGGTTTCAAAGCAGTGACTTATTTCCATATAATCCCTACCCACTTCCTTTTATTCGGCGAGCTAGTACCCTGTTGCAAATAGTTTCAGTAGATTAATTCTTACCTTCTCAAGATCTTAAACTTCCCTGTAAACACTTGTGGGGATGAATTATATCTCATGTTCTTTTTCATCAGAGACAAGCAGTTTCTGATTCTTTGATACCACCAAGAATAGGCCCTCCCAGAGCATTTTTAGATGGGGAGCTTTCTATCATTTTATCAAAGTAGATTTCATGAGAAACTGTACTTGTTGTGGAAGCTCCTGTTTTCTCGGGGGTCCCATCATGAAATGTCTCAATCACATGTGACATGTTATGCAGAATGATTTGCGGGAAAGAAAATGGAAATGAAGTTCATGAACACTAGAACATTGCCAAGTAATTAAACTAGTTATTTGGCCAGTGGAATATTAAAACTCAGATTTGTGATATACTAATCATTATTTTTTGACGCATTGATGTTAACTACAAAGATCACAATATTGTATATTATTTTAGTAAAAAATGGAATTGGTGAAATTGGAAAACTTTAGAGTTCAGGAGATTCTAACTTTGCCTGGAATAACTAAATACATGTATATATCTGGGGCATTACTTTGACTCTCTGGACTCCTTCTCATCTGTTAAGGGTTATTCTTAGGGTCTCTCCTATTCTGAGATTCTAAAAAGACATACAGTTCTTTGGATAAACTTTCAAAATGGAAAAATGAAAGAAAATCAGGACTTTCATTATAGACTTTAAAACTTTTTGAGGAAAGCAGTTTGCTTTAAGTAGGGATATCAAAGTACTATTTAATTGATGCAGTTGTTAAAAAGATTTTAACATCACTATGTTGCAAGTATTGTACAAAGCATTGGCAATACAAATGCGGAACAAAATATACTCAATACCTTTTACCTTATGGAACCTCTGAGTTTTTATTTTCAGAAACTGTATTGAAGGAAAATATAAGAACTCCAGTTATCTTGGAGATGTGTAAGGGATGTGCTATTTATCATCTTTGGGTGATTTTTTTCCACTGTGAATTTCTGAGGTACAGCTATAAAATATAAATAACACTGAATATGTGATTGAGCATGAATAAATGGTATTATTTTGCAGTAGTTTAATACCTGGGAGCACATATGGAAATACCATGAAGGGTTAATTTAGTAACTCACTATTTGGCTTTTATTTTTATAAATGAGAAATTGCTCAGTTGCCCTATCACTCTGGTGTGGCTTTTGTGTTTGCTAATAGCCTGTCAGTGAAGATATTCCAGAGCCAAGATTTCTTGAATGAGAACTCCTTGCAGGTGACTTTGAGGACCACAGAGAGCAAAATGCAGGAAGAAGAGTAACACCTGAAAAATGGCAAGTAAGGGGAGTGCAGCTGCTGACAGGGAATTGTCCAAGGCAGTGCGAGAGCAACGAGGAAGGAACAGGGAATGGAAGCTTGGATACAAACGGGAATCAAAAAACTGCTTCATTATTTTGGGAAAGGAAATTATATTAATACATGTCTAGGAAAAAGTGAAAGAAAAAATACATTTGACTTCTCCTGATATTAAATAGAATTAGCTCTCTGAAATGTATACACCATAAGAAACAAAACACTTTGTAAAAGTGGGCGTGACTGACATGTAGTCAATAAAATATACAAAATATATTTGTGAGGTAAGATATTTGATAATTTGTGCATTTTAATTAAAGCTTTTTATATTTTGGGCCTAATTTGTATAATAAAGTTCTGAGAACCAGATGCATAACAATCATGAAATTAGATAAAATGTGATCCAGTAGCTTAATGTTTGCACATTTGTAGAAATTAGTGTAATCTGAAGTCAGAATGTAATGACTCTCTATTGCCTTTCTCTGCTGCATTCCTAATCATCTGGGAAACAGTGCAGCAGAGTTGATGGCCTTGGGTTAGAATAATCCTCTGCTAATCCTGTAAGTGTGAAACCCTGGGAAAGCCACCTCCATGCTTCCATGAGCCAGTTTCCTCCTTTGTGAAAGTCATAGTAACTACCTGGTAGATTTGTGCAAAGGAGAAGCAGTATTCCTGTAAAACTCCCTGCACTCAATATTTGGTAGTTCCAAGTGAGAGCTAATAATTTCTACCAAATTTGAATTCCTCTCAAGGATCTAAAAATTTTGTTTTTTCCCATTAATCATTTATTTTTTTAGTAATCTCATTGGAAGAGCTCATAGACCAGAATCACAGATGTTAAGTAGCTAAAAAATGATAAATGATAAAAAGCACTTAATTTTGTTGGCATAGCCAGCCAATCCATTAAAAAAATAAAACTGGAGTTCCTTTTTATTTCTGTGGCTATGACTCACGTGTGTACACAGGTGTATACAATCATTGCAGATTCAAACATTTCCATCAAGCCACTGCATACTATGTGGCAATACAAAATCCACTTGTATAAATGCTATTAACAATGTGAAAACATTTATGTTTTGTAGACTATGAATACTTCATGACAAGTTAATCTTAAATTAGAAAAGAAAACATATTAAGTAAAAAACAGACTGCTTATTTCATTTGCCTGATGATTTCAAACCTTCCTTATCCTTTGCATTCAAATTAGAAACCTGAACATGTGCTCAAAGGGCTAGACTATGAGAAGCAACAGTTACCCAGCGAGTGGTATTTTTTTTTTTTTTTTACTGTGAGTGTACAGTGAGAAATAATAGCAATGATGATCAGTTTGTAAGTAAATGTGGTAGGCGATTGCAGCTTCCTTTTTAGTGTATGCTTGTTCTACCTTGAAGGAGTCTTAGATGCATCCAAGGAGCACTTGAGTGTTGTGTGTTTCCCTCCTAGATCATCATTGCTCTTTTTGTTCAGCTCTGTTTTTGTCTTGTTGCTTCTATCATAATAGAGCTGAAAGTAAAATTTAAAAGTTGTGTGTATTTTATTGACCGTGATAACAAAATACATTCTCTGTAGACAAAAACATTGTGCATGATGAGTTAATAAGGTAAAACTGTCTCTTTTGGGATTTCACACACACCTAGGAAGAAAAAAAGTAACTGGCATAAGACGGGAGAATATTTTTAAGAGTTATCTATTAACTGAGTTTTCTAAGCAGGCCCCTATTTAATGCATGAACCAGTGATTTGGCTCAAAAGTCAAAACCTGTATTTAAATTCTGACTCTGTCCATGATATTCTCATGTTTTTCTGGTGTTTAGAATACTAGTTGGTGCTATTCAATAAAATGCTCAGAATAAAAGAATGAATGTTCTTGTTTAAATGTCCAGTTGTATGTTTATTTTTTATTTGATTTTTTTGTAGTGTGTTTGATTCTATCAAACAGAATGTTTTTATTTTACACCCAAACTTCGAGAGACATACTTGGGCACAAACTTGTTTGAATTTGCATATACCTGCTATTTAATGTGAAACTTCAGTTTGAAGTTGTGTTAAAAAAGAGCACACGGAACAGTATCCTACTCCTAGGAGTCATTGAGTGGACCATTTATATTTTAATAAGTTAGGTAAGCATAATGATTCTCCTGCAGTCTGGATTGCTCGTATTTCTGTACAGTTCTCTGTCAAATGAGAAAGAAATGTTTGTCAGCAAGTGAGCTACTGTTGCCAAAAATGCAATGCTAGGAGACGGCAGTGACATAATCTTGGTCCTCAAATATCACTTCAGGACAAGATCTGAAGATCTAGACTTATGTGCTATAAACACAGAACACCTCATAAAATTCAAAATTTCAGGTCTAGAGTGATTTAGGAAATAGAGGAGCTGGAAATAGCTTTGAAGGCTAGAGATTTGTTGAGGTTGTTGTGGAGAGTTAAGAAAAGTGAACATTTTTATGAACAGAATAGTGAGAAATCACTTCCTGAATAGGCTTTATTTGAAGCCTATTAAATAGTTTTTCATTCAAACTAGTGGTTACTGAACGTCAGTCAATGCGAAGCATACTCGAAGTAAACTGTCAGATGCAGATTCCTGTACTTAATCTTCATAAGGTCTGGTTGGATGGTTTGAGGCAGGGGCCCTGATGACATTTTGAACAAAGATAAAGGTGATTACTAGGCACATTAAAATTGTGTCTGGAGATGAGTGAATTCAATACCTTGAGGACTACTGATCTAAGCTCAGTGAGATCTGTAGACAGATTTTTATTTTTTTGAGAAAATGATCATGGGAGTGACTTTTTTAGAGTGGATATATCCCAAGCAACTATTGCCTTAATAGGGACAGGCTTAAAGTTAGTGAGTTGGTGCTATTTACACCACATTCTTTGGCTGTGTCTTTTGTGGTCAAAATAATCTTGCTGGTTGGATGGTAGATGGTATTTGAGATATCACAATTTTCACCCTTAATTATTTGTGAATTATGTTTCCATTTTTTCCCGACTCCCTGTGTTATAAGTGCCATTGTTGTAAGTGTCTCATGACTTTTCCTCAAAGTAAACATATATTTAAAACTATGTAGAGGAAAAGGGAGAAGGAAATGGTCATGAGGGTCAAGGTGACATGACCATCAGTTTCTGTGTTTCTTAGGATGAGAAGACATTTCTCAAATGCTTCATCTGTTTCTTTTGGAGGAATGATTTGTTGACATGCCAAGGAGAAATTTAAACAGGTGAGGGGAGAAAGGAACATATCTGGATATTTTTTTTCCCATAAAAGAAACAATTATAGGTTTAGATATTAGATGTACAGGACCACCCCTCAAACCAAAATCCCTACCAAAATATCACGAAAGCAGTAGTGGTTGCTAATCTCTGTGTCCTGAGACAATTAGTTGTTCTGTGTTTCAGTGGCCAAACTGGGTAAGGATCTGGTTGAACACTTCACATAGTGATTCAACATTTGAACAATATATTTGTAGACAAGATATGGTGCCAGTCCATCATAAGAGGAGGCTATTTGTGTGGAAGTCCTGTAGTCACCTTAATTGCAAGTCCTTTAATTCCATTTGACTTCTTTTCCATCCACTGCACTGTGTTTGTTATGTGTTTGTCTATTATGGCCGGGGGGCGGGGGGAAACAAAAATGTCCTGAAATATGCTTTCACTCCTTGTTGCTTTATGCCTATGCTTTTTCATGCATGAACCCTCCAAGTGGATACTGAGAAACAAGTTTTTCTGACTGTTTTTGTGCACACACAGACATCTTGTTTTCTCTTACTGTCACTTTCTCCTGTACATTACTAATATTGTTCATGTCTTGATTTTAGAATTTACTAGATTGTACTATGATTTTGTTTTTTTTCTGTCTCTTCAAGATAGGAAATAATGTTTATGTATGCCCATGCTTAGTAGAAGGTCTGAATTGTAAAGGTACTCAACAGATATTTGTTAGAAGAATGAATAAATGTGTGTATTTGGTGTGTATCTGGTAGTGCTATATTTTAGTTGATCATTTAATTTAACTGTTGTTGTAGCTTTTGTCAAGCACAAATAATGGTAAATATAGTTATAACATTATTTTTGAGATTTCTTTAAAATTTTCAAACACTCTCACACCTGGTGTTGTATTGGAACTTCTCAGTCATCTGAAGACTTTATACCAATTGCTTTTAATTGGTTAGTATAATTATTTTAAAATACCTGCAGACATAGCAACTATTTGGGTGAGCATATGCTGTACCACATATGAAGGTTTATATATTTGTTTTTTTTTTTTTTAAAAATGCCTCCTCTATAAGATATAAAGTATCTTTATATCTTTACAAGAGATGATATATAGCATCTCTACCAGACTACTTTGTCCATTATTATCTCAGTATATAAGACATCCTATGTGTCAAAAATTATCTTTAATAAAAAGCTACATATCAGCACATGTATGCATCTATTCTGCAGAATTAATGGACACAATAATGGCATAGAAGGACAGAGTGGTAGAAGTTAGACATTGCTGGTTTAAGGAATGGGGAAGATAACTAACCAGAAGCAGGTAGGAAATATTACTGTGTAGTGTCTGAGGGTCCAGTTGAGATTGGAGATAATCCATTTGTCACTCACACTGAAAAGATGAGCATGACTTGGAGCAAGCAGTTCATTGGAAGGCCTGTGTGGCAGATTGAGCTTGAGGTGTTTGCGGGGTGGTCAGCTGGGGTGAAGTGTTATGCCTTGTGAAATCATGAAAGCTGAATTTTGAAAAGGGGTGAACTGTAATGATTCCAGAGCATTTTGAGCCCTTCTATTTGAATGTAGATCTTATGTTAGGATGATTTAGTATATACACTGTGTTATTCTTTATTCACTTAACTGGCAGAGTAGCTGATTGCTTTTTTCCCTTTCTTAACCAGAATCGGGTAACCTGGTAATTAGTCTTTGAGAACTCAGTTCTAACTGACTGCTTAACTAGTTATTTACATCATGCTTTCAAAGTTAGAAACAATTCTTGAAAAATGTCAGAATATTCAGCTGCAACATTCAGTGCATTATTTATGATCCCTAGTTGTTATGCCGTCATGTTTCCTTGTCTCACACTTGCTACGTCACTTCTTGAGTACAAGAGAGCTCATGAGATTTATAATAATTAGGGGCTACCAAATGATTTCATATTATTTTGGAGAGTGCAGAAAATATGTTCTTATCTGAAAGAGTAGAAATTAGTTCTGTGAATCTGAACGAGTCAACTTGCAGGTGAGCCCATGTAAAACTCCATGAAACAGGCTCCAGAATTAAATAATTGTCTGATAGTCCGAACGGTTCTCCTGTGTTTCAGTATCACTGTGGCATAAATGTGTGGACATCCTGGTAAGCGGAATGTTGTAGATCAACAAATGTATGATAACAGCAAATGTCCCTTGTGTAGAAGCACCGAGAAACTAAATGGCCCTTCTGGTTTGAAAGAGTTAATGTGCACACTATGCTTCTCATATTCCACCACCAAGTTCCTAAAGCAAAAGGAGAGATAGTACAGGTAGATTTTGGCAAAAAGCTTTTCTAAATTTCAGAGTTCTGTGTATAATTTTGTTAATAATCTTGTTTTCCTTGAAAAATGCCTGTAAGCCCATTTGTGTGTAGGATGGATGGGAGCTGATAGTATAGCTCAATTAATGTGATGTTCTGATTTTTGTTCTAATTTGATCTTGAGGAAATATCTTTTCTGCCTGCTTCTCATTTCTGAAGTCATATGTAATAACACTCACCTGTCAATCAGGAGTAAATATCTAGCAGAAAATTGAAGACATTGTGTTTCTGTTATTAATGACTTCATTGTGCTGCTTCACTGCTTTCTTGGGGACCAGCACATTCTTTCATATTCCTCTACTTTCCACCTCTGGGAAAATAACAGATGTGGAGTTAGGTGAATTCCTATTGTGCATCTTTGGATAAGTTATGCTTTCTGAGGCTTGGTTTCTTGTCTATGAAATGAGTGCCATATTTAATTTATAGTATCATGCACAGTAAAAGTATAATAATGCCTACAACAGTATTTATAATATAGTAAATGATTAATACATTTTGGTGCTTTGTCTCCAACTCCTTCTTATCAGTTTTGTTACTGATCTTATTATTAGTAATCACATTTCCTGATAACTTCAGTTACCTCCAGCCACAATATTTGGCAACATGTCTAAATATTACCTTTCTTTCCAGTTCTTGTTTAGCACTTCCATCCTTTTAATGGGAAACATTTTCAACATTTTAAAGTATATAATGTTTCAGGTTGTTGTGTATGTCTGATATACTTTAAAAAAAATTCTGTTCCTTACCAGGAATCATAAAACAAATTTGATGATAGTGGTTTCTTGTTTATTCATCATTCACGTTCCTCCAACATTTATTCATTCAGACAGCATTTATTAAGCAAATTAGTACTTATTAATTCATTCAGCATATACTCAGTAGGCTGTAAACACAGGCAGGAAATAGGACACCCTGAAATTTGATGTGATCATTTTGGATTTGAAAATGTATAATTCATTGGAGACATTGTGTCGCAGCAGGTTTAAACCGCAGCCTGGGATGCCTGCATTCCAAATTGGAGTGCCAATTTGGGTCCCGGCACCTCCGCTTCTGATCCAGCTTCCTGCCAATTCATCCTGGGAAACAGTGGATGACATCTCAACTGCTCAGGCCCCTTCCACCCACCTGGGAGATCTGGATGGTATTCCGGGCTCCTGGTTTGGCCTGACCCAGCCCTTGCAATCACTTGGGGGAATGAACCAAAATATAGAAGATGTCTTCCTCCCTCTCTTTCTCTCACTGGCTAGCACTCTTGTCAAGTTTCAAGTGAGTGAAAATAACTAAACATTTACAAAATAAAATAACATGTGAAAATGTTCTAAATAATGTCCGCAATAGGCATTTCTGCCCCTCCCTCTGTCTCTGCCTCTTCTCTTATCTTGAATTTTCCTTATTTTGCATGTTGTGGCAGACATATAGGTAAAGGAATGATCTGTATGTGAAGAGGCCAGTTGAAGCTATAATGTTCATGGTGATAGTAATCACAGTAGTGATTTATTGAGTCTTTACCGTGCATTAGGCCCTGTGCTAGGTACTGTATGCAGAATATTCCATTAAACACTTGTAGCAGAATACAGAGGTGATGCCTTACCATGATCTGTGCAGCATCAAGAGTGTATACGTCTCTGACTTCATGTTGTGACACTCTCATCTGCATTCATCATTCTAGGATATGCTCCTTGACTAATTCCAAGCAAGCATCATCTTGCCTCTGGAGTTTTGTCTGATTTCTCATGCCAGAAATGTGCCCCAATCACACCCAGTTCTGTATGAGATTGGCTTTTAGATTTTAACTCAGTATCACCTCATCAGGCTATAGCTTTCCTCACTAACATTTTTCATATCTTTGTTAATTGTTTCTATCATATTACCCACCATTAGAAATTAAATTTATATTGATTTGTTCAGTGACTTATTACTTGACTCCTTTCATCATAGGTTAATCTCTTCAAGTTTAAATTCTGTCTTGTCTGGGTTGCTCCCTGTAGTCTTTGAAGCATCTGGAATAGTCTTGGGTAGAGGTACATTCTCAATTCATATATATATATATATATATATTTTTTTTTTCATTTTGAAGGAAGACTTAGGACTTGGAACAGAAGTGAGATAATTAAAAATAATTTTTGGAGTGGGAGAAGAAGAATTAACATGTATTAGGCAACAACTACAGACCTAGGATTTACTAAGTATTTTCCTAATATGCATCTTTGAGATTTCAAATACAATAGCTTCTTAAAAGTTCATAGAAAATGTGTATTATGAAACAACTGTGCATGGATTTTAATTTTTTTGCAAGAAAACATTTTTAAAAGGTTTATTTATTTATTTGAAAGTCAAAGTTACAGAGAGGCAGAGGCAGAGAGAAAGAGAAGACTTCCTTCCTCTGGTTTGCTCCACAAATGGCCACAACAGCTGGAATTGACCTGATCCGAAGCCAGGAGATTCTTCCAGGTCTCCCACATGGGTGCAGGGGCCCAAGGATTTGGGCCATCTTTCACTGCTTTCCCAACCATAGCAGAGAGCTGGATCAGAAGTGGAGTAGCCAGGACTCAAATGGGATGCTGGCACTGCAGGCAGCGGCCTTATTTTTTTTTTTTTTTTTTTTTTTTTTTTAGTGGGAGGTAAAATAGCAAGGTTTATTAAGAAGGAACATCTGTAAGGACGGATGGGCACCTCTCCAGACAGGGCCTGAGAGAGAGTGCCCAGTCCCTCAGACTGGGGGAGAGGGGGGGCTGCATGGGTGAGTGGAGAGTACACCTGGCCTGGCCAGGCCAGGCCAGGCCAGGCCAGGCGGGCAACTCAGCAAAGATGCAGAGAGCTGAGCGCACAGTCCAGTTGAGGCTGGGGGTTTTTAAGGAGATGGGTCTTGCTTCCCCACCTGTGCTTCTCTTGGAACAACTTTTATGCCACAGTGCCAGGCCCTGCTGAAAACATTTTTTCAATTTCATTTTCCATGAACTTTGTGAAGAATCCTTGTGCTCTTGCAAGGAAATTTGTATTTCAAGAGGCTGAATTACCTGTGTGATCACAGTTAATAACTGATGGAGATACAGTTAGAACCTTGGTCTGTTTAACTACAAAATCTGTTGTTATGTATTCTGTGTTTCAAGCCTCTGTGAGTGGTGGTGGATCTTACAGTGCATGGCCTACATGCCCTTTAGGGACAAGAGACATATTTCCCAAGTTGCTGTGAGTACTGCTGGAAGTCAGCTCTCAACTGTCAGCTCCCTTTTGCGTTGCCTGGATGGAAGAAAGCTGTCTTGCTCCATTCCTGTGACTAATCAGCATGGACTAAGAAGCCGTAGCCTCTTTGCCCTACTTCAGCACTGCTGAAGTAAGAACTTCCTGTGTGGTCAGCTGAGGCCTCCATTGAGACTGCATCACGGCCCAACTTCTCTTGCTGCACAGTTCTGCTTCCTTCTCTACCCTTGGGCTTTGATTCTAAAAGCACTCCATAATACCTTCCCCACATACCTGGCCTGCATTAGTGAGTTTGAGATTGAGGATTAGCATTCATTAAAATGCAAATTTCAAAAATAGGAAGGTGATTTTTGGGACAAATATAATCATGTTGGATTTGGGAATTTTTGAATTTGGGTGAAAATGATTGTCTCTGGACTGTGAGCTATTTAAGGGTTTGCATTATTGAACCACCAGCCTCAGGATCATGCCTATCAGTTAATTCAATAAACGGAGATTGAAGATTTGGCACAGGAGCTTGGATAAGAGTTGATGGTTGAACTCTTATGGTGACTTTGCAGGTGATAGCGAATATCTTGAAAATTGACAAGCTATTTGAATGTGATAGAGGAAAATAAGAATAATGGAGAATTGAGGATCAGTATACAAAAAAAACCAAACCGGGTACCAATATACATTTCTATGTTTGTTGGGTGGGAGATGCCTGGGAAGCAGCTTGGTGGAACAATGGTAGCAGTTAATATTTGCAAACTGAAGAAGAGAATTCATTGATGTTATTTTCGAAGCCAGTATAAATGAGGTTGTCATCAGTGGCCTTAGAAATGTGATGTTAGTCTTGCATCTGAGATAGAAAGCCATTTAACAAGATTTAAAGGAGTAATGTATGATGAGTAAACAAAGGATATCTTTGCATATATCATTGATCCACGGCATTTGTAAATAAATGGAGAGAGTAATAGTTAGCAGGGCCTGGGAGGCCAAATCAGTTTATTAAAGAGGTAGAGATTCATGTTTGAGGGTAATGGAGAAGTCAAAATCTGGAGATGAATGAGACAGGAAGGATTTGAACAAGGGTAAGATTGTTTTAGAGGCATTCTCTAATTCCGTTCCTGAGAACGAGGGCACTTCTTTTTCTATGTCCAATGGCAAAATAATATGGTGTAGTGTGAAAGTTGCTGCTAAATTATAGTTTCACTTGCATCTACTTCATTACGGTTTTGTTTTGGTTTTATCATTGTAACTCAGTCATTGATCAATAATTTTATTCATCTAGTGACTATCAAATTTAAATTCCCATGCTATTTACAGTTCTGTTACTTTATCTTAACAATGGTAGCTGCACTATGTGTTATTAAGTCAGGTCAGAAATGTCACTAAGTCATCCTTCAGTGATTATATGTACTTATATATGTATATATGTATGTATATGTATATTTGAATTGTGCATTGTAAAATTTTTTCATTTGTATAATCCACTGCTTAAATCACTTTTGGATTTACTTATCAGCCGTTTCATGCTTCATTTTGTCTCTCATACTTCTAAAGATAGAAGTTTATAAATTGAACACCATGCAGAGGCGATTTGTGTTGGTATTCCCTTGTTCTCTTTTAATATTAGAGGTAATTGCACAATACAGACACACACACACACACACACACCCCGCATCCACACACACGGACCCTTGTTCTTCTCCTTTCTGCGTCTGATCCAACCTTGTTCACTGTTAGAGCTCTTTTTGACAAGTTTTTGATAGCTGGAGGAAAGGTCACTAATGGAAGGAACTCTTGAGTATTAAGGGTGAAGGGATTAGGACCCTGTGTGGTTGTTATATTGAGTAAATTTTATACAGTTGAGAGGTGCTATGGAAGATAAAATAAAGCCAAACAGGATATACACAGTTGGTTTAGCTTTTTAGCTCTGTCTCTTTCCTTTTTCTGAGCAAATTTTGCTCAATTTCATTAAGTAGCATTTTTGTCTATGTTATACACTGCCAAATTGTTTCTACTATCTGCCTGGAACATTAAAATCAATCAATAGATTTTTGTTAAATGAATAAATTTAGAGTGAATATAGAGATGTTTATTTGAAGTATACTACACAAAAATTATAAGAACTAAGTAAGAGAATTGATACAAATGTGCTTTAGAAAAAATAATATCAACAGCAATGACAAAAAAGTAGACAGAGAATATACAAATGTAAATACTTATTATGCACTATTGTTGTCTTTATTCTTCCTTCATGCATTTACTGTATGTCCACTATAAATGCTTGATTTTACTGAGTTGATAGAACACAAGATACGTGGAGCAAAAAATAGGTCTAGTCATCTGCCAAATTTAAAAGCAGTATTGTATTTTCCTTAAGTTCTCCTGTAATCTGCTATATCACTCAACATGCATTATTCACATGCAGGAAAGAATGAATTGTTTCTTGATAAACTAGCTATGTTTTAAAAAATTCAACATTATTTCATTAGATATCTGGTCTGGCTTTTTCTATGCTAAGAATTTGATATGTCTCAGTTATATCAGAAAAATACTTTTGATTGTCTCCCTATTTTTCTTGTGATTCAGGAATGAAATTTCAGAACAATTTTGTGTTTCTTCCAGCTTCTTTCTTGAATAAAGACTTCCCCTAGGGAAGCAAGAATTTTTCAAAGAAAAGTTCACATTATCCGAACAATAAATTTAAAAATTTGTTACAGCACTAGAAAAACTCCTGTTACCTTAAATCAGGTTTTTGTAGACTTCAACAGTGGAAAAAAAGAATCTCATTTAAATGTCTGTCAACTGAATTTACTCAGTGTGTGGTCATTCTGAGTCAGTCAACCTTCCTCCAATTTAACTTTTCCCTTGTGTGTAAGTGATACCTTAATTTTTTGAATGTTGTCTTACCAAATATTTGTTTTTAATTTATTTTTCTTAAAAGGAAAGGATACAAAGATTCTTAGAACCTGTGTATTGTAGTGTTTATACATATAAACCCTAGTTTAACATCATATTTCAGAAATGTAGTTTACTCTCTATAACTATGTATCTCTCTATTTACTATTGATTATATACCACAGAAGAGAAATGAGTCTTGTCATTGGATTCTGAATTTAAAATTACCATTTCATAGCAACTGGGAGTAGACATAATTACTTTCATTGTGTCTTTTTAAACATTTGCCACAAGTAATGAAATGTCTTTTACTTCCTTAACAAAAGAATCTGCCTCCAAAGGCATTTGATAATGATGAGATGATTGTGTTGTAAAGGAAGAGACCGAAGGAAAGAGTAAATCTTAGCTACAGACTATTGTAATTCTATTTGAAGCTTCAGACAGATATGAGGGAGTTTAATAGTGTGGATGCTGCAGAAGAGAGATTTATTGTTTCCACCAAATACAAAGATCAATAAACACTTTGTGGACCTGACAGTGTTTGCAAGCTATAAAGTCTCTTTTTTCCTTATGTGTTAACTTATTGCCATTATAAACACATTTCAAAGAAAAGCAATCTTTCCTTTTGTTCTGAATTATATTCTTTATCCAAAAGTGTGCTTGCAAAGTACAGAGGCAACTTTCTTGCTGAAGGAGAATGGGTGGGCTTCCTCTTCCTCTGCAGCTTGTTGGGAGTGACTGACTGTGGGAATGGTGCTTTGGGAGGCCATTGCCTGCTGAGTCTCTAAGCACGCAGGCACTTGGCTTGTTCAGCTGCATTCTGGAGGTGGAGGAAATCGAATATTAAACTGTTGTAAGTGTAATTTCTCACCATCAGTCTAGCTTAACTTGTCTACTTAGGAAAGTTCAGATAACTTAGCTCTCAATTTTAGTTAAAATAGCATCCAATTATTTTGATTATAGAGATGGAATATACTACTCTAATGTTTACCAAAGGTGATAATGATTACTGTAATGATAGAAATTAACAATTTGATTCAACATGCAATTATAAAAACTGTTATCCTCAGAGATATAATAGTTTTTCAATGAATGCATACTGGTCAGTCACTTTGAAATGCAAACACGGGTCATTTGACATTGCATAATTATAAAATAACCATCTACAAATACGGATCTAAGAATAAGACCTAACCAACAATTTTTGGATACTGGGTAAAGTATTCAGTTACTTTACGTGATGTAGAAATTATTTTGCCCTTTCAGAATGCATACATACATTACATTTGGTAGTCCTTATTCTCTCTCTGTTTCTCTGTTCTGGTATCAAAATTCTGCCACCAATATCCTCTATGAATCTCCCCCACCAAACCGTATTATTTCCTCAATTGAGTGGTGGAGAGACAGAGATGGATCGAGAAGGGGAGCTCTCATACACTAGTTCACTTCCCAAACGCCTGCACTGGCCAGAGGTAGGCCAGGGCTGACACCTGGAGCTGTGTGCTAGATCTAGGGTTCCCCCGTGAGTGGCAGTAAGCCAAGCCCTTGAGCTGTCACTGCTTCCCCCTTGAGTCTGTATTCACAGGAATCTAGAATGAGGAGTTAGAGCCAGGAAATGAATGTGGGCATCCAAACTGGCAGCTTAACCACTAAGACACATGCCTGCCCTTGAATACCTTCTCACACTAAATTATGAAATGAAAGGCACCTCCCTTGGTTTTAAGAACTTGGAGTGGAAAGTAAGTATTTTAGGGAAAGATTGGGAGTTACATGAGAAGGAGGTGTTTTTCCTGTTAGGACAACTGTATAGTAGAGGTGCTTTGGGGAATTTCTCAGGCAGCCATCTCTATGATTGTAGAAAATTATTTAGTGGTCTTGGTCTGTAGGAACAACATGGACACATTGGGAGCTAAAAACAATAATATATGTAGCAGTTTTCATGCTGTGGCCTTATACCTTCAAATTTTGGATCTTAAACTATTTTCTGTTATTTTTAGAAAGATTTATTTATTCATTTATTTGAAAGTCAGAGAGAGAGATAGGAGAGAGAGGTCTTATATCTGTTGGTTCACACCCCTGATGGCTGCAATGGCCAGGGCTGGGCCAGGCTGCAGCCAGGAGCCGGGAGTTTCTTCCAGGTCTCCCACATGGGTGGCAGGAGCCCAAGCACTTGGACTATCTTCCTAGGCCGTTACTAAGAAGCTGGATCTGAAGTGGAACAGCTAGGACATGAACCAGTGCCCATATAGGATGCCGGTATTGCAGGCAGCAGCTTTAGCCACTATGTCACAGTGCAGGCCCCTATTTTCTATTTACAAGACTGATTGTTACTGCTTTAGGGCTCATTTTAAACATGCCTCATAGGACCAAATGGGACAAATATTGTTTTTATGTTTTATAATGCTTAGAGATTCTAGAGACTTTGCACTCATAGGAATAATTTGTGGATTAATATGTGCTGTGCCAAGTATGTATGCCCCTGCACTTGGGTTTGCTTGGAAATTCTGGTTAAGAGCCTGTATACATTGAAGAAAATTAAAATAGTTTTAGAAACTGGCAAATAGCATATGAAATCCAGTCAGTACCTTGTCTCTAAGCATAATATCATAAAAATTCCCTATTGTTTGGTATGAATGTGTATACCTGCCTATTTATATGACTTGTGTGAGTCACTGAGTGATTTTTTTTTTTAATATTTATTTGAAAGGGGAAACAATGGTCAAGACTGGGACAGGCTGAAGCCAGGAGCCAGGAACTCCATCTGAGTCTCCCACATGGGTGGCACGGGCCCTAGTACCTGGGCCATCATCTACTGCCTTCCCAGGTACATCAGCAGGAAGCTGATCAGAAGCAGAGGAACTGGGACTCCAACTGACACTTTAGTATCGGATGCTGGCATCTTCAATGGACTGCTGAACTGCAGTGCCACAGTGTTGGCTCTGATGTTCAAACGATATTCATAAGGCTAAATGGCAGAGCAAGATGTTTAAAACTGATGTAGTATTCTAAGTAAAATTTGCAAAAAAAAAAAAAATACTGTGCCAAAAACATTTCCCCTCTTCTGTAGGCATGTGTTTGCATTATCCCTTTCTTACGTCCTTTCACCCTCTTTTCCTTGTTCTGATTTCCCTCTAGGTAATGAGACAGACAAATGTCTAGAAGTGGTACAGTTAAGTATTTGTGTCTAATGTGAATATATTTTGATGTCTTTTACTGGAGGTCTTCTAAAATGTCTTTCACACTATGATGGTAATTCTGTGATAAATGGCTTATTTTGATTAGTTTTAGTGTAAACAGATTTGAAAAGGATTTTGAAAATCCAAGACTTTTACCAACTGTATTATTTTAAACACATGAAACACAGGGCATTGGTGAGATCACTGTTTTCTTCTTTTTAATTTTTCCCACTCAGATTTGTGAGGGAATGAAATGCTGACCTATACTTTCCACAGAGAAAAGCCACTAGCCACAAGTAACATCTGTTTAACATTGACCAAGCACTTTTTTTTTTTCCTTTTTTGACAGGCAGAGTTAGTGAGAGAGAGAGACAGAGAGAAAGGTCTTCCTTCTGTTGGTTCACCCCCCAAGTGGCTGCTATGGCCAGCGCTGCACTTATCTGAAGCTAGGAGCCAGGTGCTTCCTCCTGGTCTCCCATGGGGTGCAGGGCCCAAGCACTTGGGCCATCCTCCACTGCCTTCCTGGGCCACAGCAGAGAGCTGGACTGGAAGAGGAGTAACCGAGACAGAATCAACTGGGACTAGAACCTGGGGTGCCGGCACCGCAGGTGGAGGATTAGCCTAGTGAGCTATAGCGCCAGCCGACCAAGCACGTTTCTAATGTGCATCATCTTCTGATTCACCTAGGAAATGTATGAGGTTGGCATCCAAGGACTGTCATTAGGCCCAATTGAGGGATGCAGAGACTAAGGCTCAGGAAGGAGTAGTAACCAGCCCAAGAAGCTGGTCACCACCTCTATTTTAATGCCTCTTCTATTTCACAAAGATCCAAGGCTCCTTCACCATGCCATATCACACAACATGGCCTGGCTAGTTCCACCCTCCATATTCAGTATACAATATTGTTCACTGTAGACTTCCGTAGATCTCCTGTTTTGTGACTTGGCTAATGACAGGCTGGTAGCAGTTTTCTATTAGCTTTCATGAACCTTACTCCCTCTACCAGTTGTTCAGTTCCAGACTGTGGATGAGGCGTGTGTTAGAAACGCTAACAAGCTCTTTCTTCATGAGGCCCCTGCCTTGAGGCTGACCTAGTTTGCCCATCCACCATCGTGTTTGTATGCTCCAGGCTCCCGTGGGTGAGGCAGCTATGAGTAGAGTGACAAAAGCATCTCCCCTGCCAACAGCCTAGCTGATGCTGCAGAGTCTGGGAACAGCAATGGCATCACTTGAAGTTTGATTTCTGAATATGAAGGAAGTCCTGATTATCATAGAAATAGTTACATTGTCTATGATTTTGCATCCCCATACGTCCATCTATTTTTGGTGTAAGCACTTGGTTAGAAATAATGGGGAAGCAATACACCAGTTATATAATACACTGAAACCTGGGTTTAAAAATTTGCTCACATACTTTAGGGTTTAAAGTAATTTTTCATGCAGTATTTGTGTTCTGCCTGCCTTTTTTTCTCGCCGTAAAATGTATAATGGTTCTATATTTCTAATTTAGAAATCTAGTGCATTAATGGCAGTGATGAAGTGGCTGCCTGTATCTGCCAAACATCTGCCTTGTATGCATGTTTCATACATGTGCGATCACCAGATTATAGTTAACACTGGAGCCGATTGTGTTCAGACTATGTTGAATTTTTTTTTTTTTTCCCAGTGAGTAGGAACAGTGGAGCTGGGCAGGTTGCACCCTGGGTAGTATTTTGACAATTTAGGCATGTTTTAGCATTTGGGATTTTTAAATTCCAAGGACTTGAAATAATCAGACTCTCTGCCATGGCACTTTGTTGGCATCTGAATGACAATTTACTTATTTACAATGAGCAGTGACTATTATTACTCAAAGTCTTCATGGTCAGCACATTTCTTGCTATTTAGGCCACACGAGGAGCCAAGTCATCATCAGAAGTTTGCTTTAATCCATTTAGAATCAAAGCAAAATGAATCTTATGTCAGTACTTGAATTAAGTTTATGGAGCTTTCTGGATACTGTTGGTGATACCTGATGTTCCAAGTCCATTCAGCAGACTGCCTCATTCGTGACAATGGCTGAAGAATTTCACCCAGTTTAGGAATAATTTCCCAGTTTGATAAAGGGCCCATATTGCTCCCCCCCTTTTGCGTGGTGTGTCATTTTTTTCCCCTTTTTTAAAAACTTATTTATATAAAGAAAATAGCTTTCATGTATTTCATATATACCGTTCTAAGAACCTAATGGTATTTCTTATCCCCTTCCTCCCTTTCCTGATCCAAATAATCTTTCTCCTTCTTTTCTTATTTGTCTTTTAATTTTTTGAGATGACATGCTTTCAGTTTACTTTATAATCACAGACTTACTCCTCCACTAAAATAATTTTTTAAAGATTTATTTATTTATTTGAAAGGCAGAGTTATAGATTGGCAGAGGTAGAGAGAGAGGTCTTCCACCCACTGGCCCACTCCCCAGATGGCCGCAACGGCTGGAGCTGCGCCGATCTGAAGCCAGGAGCCAGGAGCTTCCTCCAGGTCTCTCATGTGGGTGCAGGGGCCCAAGATCTTGGGCCATCTTTCACTGGTTTTCTCAGGCTACAGCAGAGAGCTGGAGTGGAAGTGGAACGGCCAAGACTTGAACCAGTGGTCACAAGGGATGCTGGCACTGCAGGTGGTAGTCTCACCTGCTATACCACAGTGCCAGCTCCAAGAATTTAACAAGTGGTAAGTAGAAAGACTACTGTTCTTCAGGAGTATGGACAAGGGATATGAACAATTATTAAATCTAGAGATGTCACTTTCACTCATACATTACATTTTTGTACTGTCTATATTAGTCACCATAAATCAGAGAAACTATATAACATTTGCCTTTTCGGGGCTGGCTTATTTCACTAAGCATAATGGTCTCCAGTTGCATCAATTTTGTTGTGAAAGACAGGATTTCATTCTTTTTTATGGCTGAGTAGTATTCCATGGTGTATATATAACACATTTTCTTTATCTAGTCATCATTTGATGGACATATGGGTTGATTCCAAATCTTATCTATTGTGAATTAAGATATTCTAAACATGGAGGTACAGATAACCCTTTCATATGCTGATTTTATTTTCTTTGAGTAAATTCCCAGGAGTGGGATTACTAGGTTATATAGTAGATCTATTTTTAGATTTGTGAGGAATCTCCATACAGTCTTCTATAAGGTTGTACTAGTTTACATTGCTACCAATAGTGTGTTTAGGGTATCATTTTCTCCACATCTCTGCCAGCATTCATCGTTTTATTTATTTATTTATTTATTTATATTTTTATTTTGGAATGACAGCCATTGTAACTGGGGTGAGAAGTAACCTCATTGTTTTTATTTGCATTTTTCTGATGGCTACTGATCCTGAGCATGTTTTCATGTGTCTGTTGGTCCTTTATATCATCCTTTGAAAAATTCCTGTTCACATCCTTAGCTCATTTCTTTATTTTATTTTATTTTACTTTTAAAGATTTATTTAATTTGTTTATTTGAAAGGCAGAGTCACAGCCATTTTCTGCTGTTTTCCCAGGTGCATTAGCAGGGAGCTGGATTGGAAGTGGAACAGTCAGGACTCAAACCAGCACCCATGGGATAACAGCATTGTGGGCTTTTGCTTATCCTGTTAAGCCACAATCCCTGCCTCTAGCCCATTTCTTAACTAGACTGTTTTGTTGTTGAGTTTCTTGAGCTCCTTATATATTTGGGTATTAATACTTTATCATTTGCATAGTTTGCAAAGATTTTTTTCCCATTCTGTCAGTTGCCTCTTCACTTTGTCAAGTGTTTCCTTTGTTGTACATTTGTCTGACTTTCATTGCGTGTGCTTCTGGGGTCTTACCCAAGAAGTGTTTGCTTAGGCCAATGTCTTGCAGTATTTCCGCAATTTTTGGGTCTTAGGTTTAGATCCTTGATCCATTGTGAGTTCATTTTTGTATAAGGTGTAAGGTAGGGGTCTTTTTTCATACTACTGCGTGTGGAGATCCAGCATTCCCAACACCATTTGTTGAAGAGACTGCTGCTCTTCCAGGGATTGATTGTAACGTGTTTGTCAAAGATTGGTTGGTTTTGAATGTGTGGAATAATTTCTGGGGTTTCTAATTGATTCAGTTGGTCCACATGTCTATTTTTATGCAAGTACCAGGCTGTTTTGATTATAACTGCTCTGTAATGTGTCTTGAAATCTGATATTCTGATGCCTCCAGCTTTGTTTTTTTTTTTTTAAGATTTATTTTACATATTTGAAAGACAGTTATAGAGAGAGGGAGAAAAAGAGAAATAGAGAGGTCTTCTATCTGCGGGTTCACTCCTCAAATGGCCGCAATGGCCAGATCTGGGCTGATCTGAAGTCAGGAGCTAGAAGCTTCTTGCAGGTCTCCCACGTGGGTTCAGAGGCTCAAGGACTTGGACCATCTTCTACTGCTTTCCCAGGCCATAGCAGAGAGCAGGATTGGAAGTGGAGCAGCCAGGACTTGAACCAGCGCCCACATGGATTTCAGCACTGCAGACTGGGGCTTTAACCCACTGTGCCACAGCGCTGGACCCCCAGCTTTGTTTTTATTGTTTAAGATTGCTTTAGCTATTTGGTTTTTCTTGTGTTTCCATATGAATTATAGGGTCATTTTTTTCTATATCTGAGAAGAATGTCCTCGGTATTTTGATTTGGATCACATTGAATCCACAAATTGCTTTGGGTATTATGGACATTTTGATGATGTTGATTCTTCCAATCCATGAACAAGGAAGTTTTTCCATTTTTTTGGTGTTCTCTTCCAAATCTTTCCTTAATGTTTTGTAATTTTCATTTTAGAGGTCTTTATCATCTTTGGTTAAATTTATTACAATATATTTAAATTTTGTTTGTAACTGTTGTGAATGGGACTGATCTTACAAGTTCTTTCTCAGCCATGGCATTAATTGTGTATACAAAAGCTATGGATTTTTTTTTTTTGATTGATTTTATACCCTGCAACCTTGCCAAATACTTTTATGAGGTACCATAGTCTCTTAGTATAGTCTTTTGGTTCTCCCCTGTATAGGTATTTGGAAACAGGGATAATTTGACTTCCTGCCTTCCCTTTGGTAACAGTGAGATGGGCATCCTTGTCTGGCTCCAGATCTTAGTGGAAATGCTTCCAGCTTTCCCCCCATTCCATATGATGCTAGCTGTAGGTTTATCATATAGTGCCTTGAGTTTTTTTAGGTATGTTCCTTCTATACCCACTTTGCTTAAGGTTCTTTATCATGAAAAGATGCTGTATTTTATTAAATGCTTTCTCTGCATCTTTTGAGATAATCATATGATTTTTTGTTCTTCAATTTGTTAATGTTATGTATCTTATTTATTCATTTGCCTACAATCACCTATCCCTACATCCAAAGATAAATCTCTTTTGGTCCAGGTGGATGATCTGTTTGATATGTTGTTGGAGTCAATTAGATAATATTTTGTTGAGAAATTTTTTGAATCTATCTACTTCAGGGATATTGAGCTTAAGTTCTCTTTCATTGCTGTATCATTTTTTGGTTTTGGAGTTAAGTTGATGCTGACCCCGTAGAAGGATTTTGGGAAAATTCTTTCCCTTTAAATTCTTTTGAATAGTTTGGGAAGAATTTGGATTTCTTCTTCTTTAAAAGTTTGGTAGAATTCAGTGTAAAACCATCCAGTCCTGGGCTTGTCTTTATTGGTAGGGTATATTATTGATTCATTCTCCATCTTGCTTGTGTGTCTAGTTAGGCTTTTTGTTTTTCTGTGCCTCAATTTTGGTAAATTGTATGTATCCAGAAATATGTCCTGTATTTGTATACAAATATTCTTGATTTTCCAATGTTGGCATAAACCTGTGTGTAGTAATTCCTGATGATTCTTTTTATTTCTGTGGTTTCTGTGGTAACATCTCCTTTTTCATCCCTGATTTTATTAATTTGGGCCTTCTCCCTTCCCCTTTTTTTGGTTAGTTGGGCCAATGGTTTATCAATTTTGTTTATTTTTTTTTCAGAAATAATCTCTTAATTTCACGGATATCTTGTATGATTTTCTTTTTTAATTTCAATTTTGTTTCTTCTCTAATTTTTATTATTTATTTCCTCCTCTTAATTTGAGATTTGGTTTTTTCTTGTTTTTCTAAGACTTTGAGATGTATTGTTAGACCATTTATTTGATGCCTTTCCAGTTTCTTGATGTAGGCACTGATTGCTATAAAATTTCCTCTTACCACTGCTTTTGCTGAATCCCATAAGTTTTTGATATGTTGTTTTGTCATTTTCATTCATTTCTGGGAATTTTTTGGTTTCCCTTTTGATTTTTTTTTTTCTATAACTAACTCTTCATTAAGAACGTGTGTTTGCATATTTTCTTGATTTTCTTAGGTTGTCAATTTCCAGCTTCATTCCATTGTTGTCAGAAATGATTCAGGCATGGAATAATTTTGATTTTTTTAAATTTGTTGAATATTGTTTTATTGCCTGGTATATTGTCTATTCTAGCAAACATTCAATGCACTGATGAAAAGAATGTTTGTTCTGTAGATGTGGGATGAAATGTTCTGTAGATATCAATTAGATCCATTTGGTTCATAGTGTAGATTAGCTGTGATGTTTCTTTGTTGATTTTTTGTCTATTTGATCTGTCCATTGATGAAAGTGAAGTGTTGAATTCCCAGATTTATTATTGTATTGGAGTATATGCCCCACTGTAGATCTATTAACATTTGTTTTAAATATCCAAGTAGCATTGGGTGCATATACATTTACTATAGTTACATCTTCCTGTTGAATTGATCCCTTAATCATCACATAATTCCCTTCTTTGTCTTAAAGTTTTTGTCCTAAGTTCTATTTTGTCTGATATTAGGATGGCTAATCTTGCTCATTTTTTATTCCCATTTGTATGGAATATCGTTTTCCATCTTTTCACTCTAAGTGTCTGTGTATCTTTGTTGGTGATGTGGGTTTCTGTAGGCAGCATATAGATGGGTCTTGCTTTTTAATCCAGTCAGTCTATATATTTTTAAAAAAAGATTTATTTATTTATTTGAAAGGCAGAGTTAGAGAGAGAGAGAGGAGAGACATAAAGAGAGGGAGATCTTCCATTTGCTGGGTCACTCCTCAAATGGCTTCAACCACTGGGCTTGGGCAGGTCATAGCCAGGATACAGAAGCTTCCTCTGGGCCTTTCACATGGGTGCAGGGGCCCAAGGATTTGGGACATATTCCACTGCTTTCCTAGGAGCATTAGCAGAGAGCTGGATTAGAAGTGGATCAGCTGGGACTTGAACCGGTGCCCCTCTGGAATACCAGTGCTGCAGATGACGGCTTACCTTTCTGTGCCACAGCACTGGCCCCCAGTCTGTATCTTTTAATTGTAGAATATTGCCCTATACATTCAAAGTTATTATTGAAAAGTAATGACTTGGCTCTGACATTTTTCTATAAATATCCCTGTTGTTTGTTTTGGATCTCTTTGTAAAGATTTTTGCCCAAATTTACGTTCTTTCTTGATGTTGTTTGTTTTTCTCTGTTTCTGCATGTAATACATACCTAAATATCATTTGTAAGGCTGGCTGGTTGGTGAGAAATTCTTTGGATTTCTGTTTCTTTTGGAAGATGTTGCACCTTCATTTATAAATGATGTATTTGCTGGGTACACTATTCTGGGTTGACAGTTTTTTTTTCTTTTTAGGATTTGGACTATATCTCTCCATTCTTTCCTAGCCTGTAGGGTTTCTGATGAGAAATCTGCTGTCAATCTAATTGGAGGTCATTTAAAGGTAATCTGGCATTTCTCTCTTGCACATCTTAGGATCTTTCCTATATTTTTTATTTTTGAAGTTTTGATATAATATATTAAGGCAAATTTCTTTTCTGACCATGTGTATTAGGGTTTCCATGCACTTCCTGTACTTGGATGTCCATATCTTTCTCCAAATTAGGGAAATTTTCTGCTTTTATTTCACTGAATATGTCTTCTAAGCCATTATGTTTTTCCATACCTCAGGAACTTATAAGACATGCATATTTGGTCATTCTCTGGTATCGCATGCTATTGAATCTAGAACACTGTTTTCAGTTTTTCTAATTTTTCTTCTTCTTCTTTTTTTTTTTTTTTTGGTCTGACTGAATAATTCTAGAGATTTGTCTTCTAGCTTGGATAGTGTTTTTTCTGCATCACCAAGTTTGTTGTTAAGGCTTTCCACTGTATTTCTTATTTGACATATTGAGTTCTTAATTTCCATTATTTTGGTTTGATTTTTCTTTTATATCTCTAGGCAGAATTTCTTGAACATGTCATGTATGGATTTGTTAAACTTGTGTATTTGCTTCTCTGTGTTTTTGAGTAATCTTATCATTACTCTTTTGAACTCCTTTTCAGATGTCGCATCAATCTCTTCTTCTCCACAGCCTAATATTGAAGTATTGTTTTATTCTTTTTGAGGTGTCAAACTGTCCTCCTTGTTCATGGTTCTCTGTATTTCTATGTTTGTTTTTACACATCTGTTCTACCTCTGCTGAAGGCTTTGTTCTTTGAAATATGCTTAGTAGAATGCCTTCTCCTCTTGGAGATATCCACTGATGTGTGTTGAGTGGGGCCAGGAAACTTTGACCTGAGCTTGAGGGTGGGATAAGAGTCCAGAGTGACATCCAAGTTGGGTGTAGTAGATCTTCTCTAGTGTCAGCAAGGCAAAGGGTATGATTAGTCTGGCCAGTGTGTTCCCAGCCCCAGCCCCTCTCTGCCAGGGTGAGCCAACTGCCAGAGTAAGCACACTATACCTGCATACCCCACACACTCAGATAAACAAATCATACAAAGGACCTATGAGCTCCGTAGTGTGAGCATGGAGCCCTCTGCAAGGACCCTCCCCAGCACTCAGGGAGCTCTGAGCTTCTAGGGTTGGACCCAGTGATTACCCAGAGACCCAGCCACAGCCCACATAGTTTCCTGAACTTTTGTGTGGTCCACAGCCACAGAGTGCAGAGGAACCACTCCCTGCTCTGTGAGCCTCTTCACCCACAGAGAGAGCTGCCTCTTTCCCAGAACCAGCTGCTTGCCTGACAGAGGTTGGCTGAGTGAAGAGAGGGGAGCAACGTTCCTTACCTCCATGGAACCAACTGGGTACCTGCTGCTCTACCCACTAACTCCCCAGGCCAGACTCAAAGTCAACTGCAAAGTTCTCCCTCAGAGATCACCAGTGAGGAGAGGTTTTGTTGCAGATTACTCTCATCTGGGTCTCAGAGCCCATGCACCCTTAGACAGATTAGATAAAATGCTTAATAAAGTATCCCCAATCCCTTCTTGGCCCATTCTAACTTCACCTGTTTTCCTCTTGCCTTCCTTGTGTGGGTCACCTCAGAGAAGTTGTTTTCATTGCTCAGTGGCCTACTTTACCTGGAGCTACACCCTAGAAAGTGATTGGGGGTAATTCTTTGTCACTCATTTACATATTATTATGTAAGTTGTGCATTTATAGTTGACAACATACCTCCTTGTTTCATGTGTTAATTTTAGAATTTAACTGTCAGGCAGAAATATTACTTCCCTTATCCCCAGACTCCTGTTGAGACACACATCATTGTAGGCTCCAAACAACAGAAAATTTGTTGAAAATGCTCAACTAGAGGCTGCAAAGCTGTTTTAAAAAATAGAAATTATTTCCTTATACTGTATCCAGTAGGGTATCAGTGAGTTGCAAAGGCGCTAATTAGCTTTGCAGCATTTGCTAATTGGCATCTTTGGGTTGGGAGGCATGTCTGGCACCAGTCCTAGATGTTAGACATGGTCAGTTTAGTCCAATTTAACAATTTTTTGACTACTTCTTCATCAGGATATTTATGTAAGTAGAATATAATAATCATATACTATTTGTATAATATCTTACAGTTTTATTTCATTTTGACTTTGTACTAACCCTGAAAAATAATTACACAGAAATTTTCTTATTTTATACAAAAGGAAACTGGAGGATCAGAAAAATAAAATGCTGTACCCCAAATCACACAGTCTATTCAGGAGTTAATCTCTTTCAACTGTAATCTTTTCTGCATTGGTAAAGATAGAACAATGTATTTTCAGTTTAGCTGAGAAGGTCAAAACTTCGTTTTTAGAGGCATTCAGACCTAGATTATAGTCTGGCTCAGGCACTTATTACATAAATGACTTTGGGCAAGTTATTTTAACTTCTCTGGATTTAGGTTTTTCACATTCATAATATCGGGGTAATATTTTTTCTGTGTTACAGGATTATTTTGAGGATGCTTGTAACACGTTGAGCCCAGTGTTCGGCATTCAGTTCTCAGCACTTTGTTAGTTGCCATTGCAGTGTTTCAGCTGGAAAGTCGACCCTTTTTTCCCTTTGTAGCCCAACTCAGCCCTGTGCCTTCTGTGGGGTTCTGTTCGACCTAGGGATTCAAGACTGGAGCCATGTTCCCCTGGAGGCTTTTGGTATAGCATGATCTATTTTCCTGAGAAATTATTTAGAAGCAATGCTCGCCTTATTTCCTCGTCAGTATTTCATTCAGAGTGAGCCAAATTGATCAACATAGTGACCAGTGAGGATCTGTCTCCTAAAACCATCGTGTTAAGAAGTTCATGATTATAACAGAACTTGTTTAACAATAATATTTAGAAATATGTGAAAAAAGTTCGTTAACATCAGTTTTATATCCATTAAAGACAGAGAAAAAGGAGATAAAGAATTTCAGTTGGACCCAAGGAAGCCTTTCCTAATGGTCACTACGGTTAAGCTACCAGTATCATTTGTGACAGAAAGATCCTCTGAACTCCAAGTCCTTGGGGGGTTGGTGCCTTTTCTGGCTTTGTATCTGAGGCAAAACGTTTTAACCTTTCTGGTTCTCAGTTTTTTCATCTGCAAAATGTGTATAATAAATCTGAGATTCATGACATTGCTGTGAATATCTAATGGGATGAAAGAAAAAAAAGTGTTTTATAAGCTGTGAAGTATTATAAAACTTAAGGTAATGTTATTCTCTGGAGTGCTTTGAAAACATCAAAATTCTTGAATGACTTAAATGTGCTCTTCCTTAAAGGTAGAAGAAAGACCAAATAAATCACCTTTTAGATCTGTTTCTCTTCAAAGAGTTACTGTGTTTTCAGCTTAATATTGATGGTTTTAGGTCTTGTATCAAATGGAAGCTCAGTGACTTTTACAAAAGGCATTAATGTGAAGTAACAAAGAGGGAAATATCGGAAAGCAAACTTTCTTAATTATCACACTAATTTTATATTAAGTATATCCTCTTATAATCAGTAATTACAGTGATGGTAACCATGGTGCTTTGTTTATTAGAACACACTTCTATTAAGGCAAAGGTTATGGGTTTGAATCCCTTTCTAAAGTGCCAGTCTTTATCCTAGGCTCTCATGAGGTAGCTCAAATATTCCCAAGAAGGGTAATGCAGAAATTGGATGAAATCCTGGTGTTGTTCAACTGGTATTGGGGGGGAAGAGCTCTAATTACGTTATATGTATCTCTAGCTTTCCCCTTTTTTCTTTGGCGCACATTTTTTTATTTTAATTTTTATTTTATTATTTTGACAGGCAGAGTGCACAGTGAGAGAGAGAGAGAGAGAGAGAGAGAGAGAGAGAGAGAGAGAAAGGTCTTCCTTTTGCCATTGGTTCACCCTCCAATGGCTGCCGCACTGATCCGAAGCCAGGAGCCAGGTGCTTCCTCCTGGTCTCCCATGCGGGTACAGGGCCCAAGGACTTGGGACATCCTCCACTGCACTCCCTGGCCACAGCAGAGAACTGGACTGGAAGAGTGGCAACTAGGACAGAATCTGGTGCCCCAACCGGGACTAGAACCTGGTGTGCTGGAGCTGCAGGCAGAGGATTAGCCTATTGAGCCGTGGCGCTGGTCTTTGGCATACTTTTAGCACTTTGTAGTTAATCTCTGGGTTATCAGTTTTGTTGAGCAAATTAGTGATGTTGATTTGTGAAATGGTATTCTAATTTTCCTGAAAAATTGCCATCCATCTAAAAGGTGACATTATGACTACTCAGACAAGCTTTAATTGCAAATATGTTCTGTCTCTGTATTTCCAAGTGCTTAACTTTGCAGTGTTGTATTAGAAAATTACCTTGAGAAGCAGGTGTTGTGGTTTTGTGGGTTAAGCTGCTGCTTGTCATGCCCACCTCCCATATCAGAGTGCTGGTTTGAGTTCTGGTTACTCTGCTTCTGATCCAGCTTCCTGATAATGTGCCTGGTAAGGCAGCAGATGGTAGCCAAAGTACTTGGGTTCCTGCAACCCCTATGGGAGACCTGGATGGAGTCCTGGGTTCCTGGCTTCTGCTTGGCCCAGTCCTAGCTGTTGCAGGCATTTAAGGAGGGGACCAGCAGATAGGAGATGTCTCTTTCTCTCTTTCTCTCTTTCTCTTTGTTTCTATTCCTGCCTCTCTCTCTCACTCTCTGTATTCTTCTTTTCAAATAAATAAACTACACTTCCTAAAAACAAAGCACACACACACACAAAGAAGAAGAAAATGACCCTGAGAACCATGAACTTAAAAACCATGTTTTTAAGGTGGGAATTGGAGGCATTTTCCCCCAAAGTTTCCTATTCCCAGGTGAAGAGATTTTGGCTAAACTTATAAAAAGGTCAGTTGTACAGCTGGGTTTGAAACACAGCAGTCCTGACTCAGAGTTCTATATTTAATTTTCAATCTTTTTTTGTTTATATGTAGTAAGTTTAGTCAGGGGCTGGGAAAATGAATATGATGTCTGGATACTTAGTAATATTGATGATTGCTACATTTATACCACTTTCAGAAGCAAATTGGTGCTTGAAGTAACTTATTTTAACTACTTTATTAGTAATACCAATCATATAATTTGATCTATTGGCACTGTAGACCTGGCTATAAAGATGTTTTTATTAAATTATGGAATTTGGCATAAGGTGTTGTAATAAGAAAAATACTCTTATGTTGTGGAAAACGTAAAATTTTCCATATTGTGATTTGCAGAATGGTGGAAAGAGTTCCTTGCTCCCCCAATTTCTCTTTCACTCACAAGCCTATTTTACCAAAATTCTACCCTTAGAGATGTGGGCTGTCTCACATGTGGTCAAAAGGCCCATTGATCCCATCATCTACCTTAGCCAGGACTGAGGGCTGTACATTGAGGGAGTGGAGATGGGATTTCTCCTGAGAACCACCTGAGATCAGGGCATCTTTCTGGGGCATTTGGGATTTTGATTATGGAAAGAAAGAAGATATGCAGTGAATGGCTTTTAGATACCTGTTTTGGGAATTAAATTCTTTTGGTAGAAATTTGGACCATCAGAAGGCAGTATAAAGACGATGTGTGCCTAGAGAAGGAAAGAGGTGAGTCAGAAACTGAGAAAATTAAGTAGATGTGCATTAAAGATAAAACTTATTTTACAATTTTGCCTATGGCTCTTCTTGTTAAGAAGGTTTGGTTTAAATAAAGTGTGTCCATTAATTTGAATACATGTGTTTCTTTGATTTTATGTTAACATTGAAAAAAGGCCTTCTTACTGAAGATAGCTTCCTAGGCAAAGAGATGCTGTTTTTTTTTTTTTTGACAGGCAGAATGGACAGTGAGAGAGAGAGAGACAGAGAGAAAGGTCTTCCTTTTGCCGTTGGTTCACCCTCCAATGGCCGCCGCGGTAGCGCGCTGCGGCCGGCGCACCGCGCTGTTCCGATGGCAGGAGCCAGGTGCTTCTCCTGGTCTCCCATGGGGTGCAGGACCCAAGGACTTGGGCCATCCTCCACTGCACTCCCTAGCCACAGCAGAGAGCTGGCCTGGAAGAGGGGCAACCGGGACAGGATCGGTGCCCCGACCGGGACTAGAACCCGGTGTGCCGGCGCCGCAAGGCGGAGGATTAGCCTGTTGAGCCACGGCGCCGGCGAGATGCTGTTTTTGTAAAAGAGGATTTCTACCTAAAAGACATTAACATTGAGTAGATCACTTAATCTCTCTAATTTTGCTTCTTTTTATTTAGTTAGATGGTTATAATAACACTAGTCTGACTTCCTCACTGGATAGTGCAAAGATCAACTTGGATAATATATATTAAAAATGAAAACTGTGAAGTGCTCAACCAAGTACACAACATTATTACCTGCAGTATATATAGCTGAAGGTTTGTGCTTGGATTCTGAAGCCAGATTCCTTGGGTTTCAATCCTGGTTTTCTCCATTTTACCTGTGTGACATAGGACAACTTAAACATTCTATGTCTCAGTTCTTTCATTTACAATGAGGAAAATAATAACATCCATTTCATAATATAGCTGTGAAGGTCAAAGGAGTTAGTATACTTCATTGGCTGAGGTCTGTGCCAGGGGAGAGGGAGAGAGGGGGAGAGGGAGACAGAAACAGAGAGCTTCCATCCTTTGGTTCAGTTCCCCAGATGCCCACAATGGCTGGGCAGCCAGACCATGAGCTATCACTGCTGCCTCCAGGATCTGCACTTTAAACAATATAGTTCTTTTTAAAAAAAATTAAATATTTTATTAGGTTTGTGCTTTAAAAAAATTTAAGGTGAATAAATTTGATTTATTTCATTTTGTATACAGATTTAGGAGCACAAATTCTTGTAGTGACAGATAATGGGACTGTTTGAATTTAGCAGTTATGAGTGAACATCTCGTGGTGTACTTCTGATATTTCAATAAAGAAATATTTCTCATTAATATTGACTTATTTAGATAAAGTTGGTTTTACTGATCATGTTTGTATCTTAAAAGTAAGGTTTCAGCTCTGACTACACGTTAGAATCAACTGAAAACAGCTGAACTGGAAAATCAAGGGGTGCCCCCAAGGCAATGGTATTTAAAGATATTTACTCAGGTGATTTTAATGTGCAGACAGCTGAAAATCACTGGCTCAAAGCATTAGTTATTAAATAGGCAGGCTTAGTTTCTGACATTAATATGTAATTTTCTCATACTTAAAAATAAAATGAGATGGACATTTCTTTAAAGGCATTGTTTCCATTAAATCTGTATCTGGGGGGTATGTGTTACTTAGCAGAAATGAGAAGGTTGAAAATTGTGTTTATTTAATATTATTTGAAAGCCAAAGAGAGAGAGAGAGAGAGAGAGTTGTTTCATCCTCTGGTTGACTCCCCAAATGCTTGCAACACCTGGGACTGTCAGGCTGAAGCTGGGAGCCCAGAATTCAATCCAGATCTCCGAGGTGGATGGCAGGGATTTAAGTACTTGAGCCATCACTGTTGCCTCTCAGCTGCACCTTTGCAGGAAAGTAAAATTGGAAGTGGCAGTGGGACTTGAAACCAGGCATTCCAGTATGGGATGAGGGCATCGTAAGGACCATCAACCACTGTCCCAAACCCCTACCTCCAAAAGTTTGTTTTAAAATTACTTGTGGCTGGTTTTATCCATGATGCAATGCTGTGTGTAACAAATTAGAATATAGAATCACAGCACGTGAAAGGTGGGAGAGACCCTCAGGGCATCTACTGCAAAGAGGACACCTTTTGAAGCCAGTCCTGGCATGCGGTAACATATTACTGGGTGTGTGATCTTGTGGTACTTAGTTAACCTCCCTGAGTCTCAGCCCCTTTGCGTAAAACTGAGATGCACATGTACTCTGTGCAATGACAACTGTGTTTCACACCACACATATACACACACACACACTTCTCTTGACTCTGCCTCCTGCCTGATCCGCGTGCCATCTGGCTTGGATATACAGAGCAGGGACTGTGTGGGAGCCTCACCAGGACTGTCTGAGCCTTCAGGGCCAGCTGCTGGGAACTGCTTCCTCCCACGCTTTTAGGGATAGTATCTGTGGTTCTGTTGAGACTGTTTCATGACCTGCTGTTTGGGTCCGGTGACCTTTCATGAGCTTAACCTTTTGTCTGTGGGGATCAGTCACTGCTAGCCTGGTAGAGTGAAGCCGTAAATGAGATTAGAGGTGGTTCCACGTGGTGGAAGTTTTTGTGTGCTGAGTCCCAGAAAACACTTGTGCAGGGCAGAGATGGAAGTTTCTCTTTCCAGCTGTCTTCCTGGCCATTGGTTCTTTGCGCTGAGTCAGGACAATTGGAGGCCGCTGTATCTTAGCTTGGGGGAAGCAGAGAAAAATCACAGGCTTTTTTTTTTTTTTTTTTTTAATGATGTAACAGTAGATTCTGTTGCCTTCTCCATCCTTGTCTATTGGATCCTCCAGGATAGGACTGTGAGATTATTAAGCCACATAGCTCTCCTGCTCACATTCTTTGTGTTCAAGGAAGGAGTTTCATGGACTGATTCTTACTCTCTGTAAAGAATAATAATACCAGAGGTCTTTTAAAAAATATATTTACTTATTTGAAAGGCAGAGTGACAGAAGAGAGGAAGGAAGAGAGAGAGAAAGAGAGAGAAGGGGAGAGTGATAGAGAGAAAGAGAATCTCCCGTCCACTGGTTCACTCCCCCCAGATGCCTACAACAGCCAGGCGGGGCCAAGCCAGGTCTCCCAAATTGGCAGCAGAAACCCAGTACTTGGGCCATCATCTGCTGCTTTAGCAGGAAACTGGATCAAAAGCACAGGGTAGCCTGGACTCTAAACTGGCATTTTTGGATGTGTGAGTCTCAAGCTGTGGCTTAACCCACTGTATCACGATGCCTGATCCTGCTGGGGAACTTGATCTTGGCTATGGTGCTTCAATGTCTTCACACTTGGAGGTCTTGGTTTAGCTCTATGTTCATCTTAATTTTGAGAATTCTGCTTATGTCACTCCTTGGACTAATATAAATGTATCACTGGAAATACTTATAAATTAGGTTGCAATTCTTTTTTTTTTTTCCCCTTCTGTGTACAGGAATTGGAACCAACTCTATCGACTTTCATTTTGGTGATGGGATCCTGGTATCTTGTACTTGTGGAATGTGTTTCCTAAACTAAGCCTTGTGTTCCTCCACTAGATTATGAGACTCTTGAGGGTGGGGCCCATGTTTTGCAGTTCAGCGTGGCCGTAACTGTCATTTATTATGTACCTACTAAGCACCATAGACTGTGCTTTTATTATTTCAACTAATTCCTATAAAAATAAGGTACACATAGGGGCTTCTATTTCAGAATGCTTAAATTGTTCAAGCTCATCAAGCTAGTGAGTCACAGCGCTTGCTTTTGAACTGAGTTTGATCTCAGATCCTCTTTTCTAAATCATCTTGCTAAATTTCTTAAAGGAAATGATAGATATGCACAAGAGGATAACATACTGGTCTGTGGAAAGTCAAGTGGTGTTTTTTAGTAACAGAGTTGTGCTATTAAAGAAGCTAGAAAGTCTGTGTGTCTCCGAAGGCTTTGCTTCTTCCACCAATTGACGTTACTTTGCCTCAGTTGCATATGTGGAGACTTGTTGAAGAAATAGATGCAGTCACCTTCAGGGCAGAAGTCACTCCTTTTGAAGGCCTCAGTGCATGTGTGTGCCTTTGTCCTTTTTGTAGAAAGATTTTACTTATTTATCTGAGAGAGAGAGAGTTATAGACAGAAAGAGGGAGAGAGAGAGAGTCTTCCACCTGCTGGTTCACTTCCCAAATGGCTGCAATGATTGGAGCTGGGCAGAACCAAAGCCAGGAGCCAGGAGCTTCTTCTGGGTCTCCTACACAGGTGCAGGGGCCTAAGTACTTGGGCCATCTTCTACAACTTTCCCAGGTCATAGGAAAGAGCTGGATAGGAAGAGGAGCAGCCAGGACATGAATCAGCGCCCATATGGGATGCTGGCACTCAGGTGGAGACCTAGCTTATTATGCCACAGCATTGGCCCCTACTTTTTACTCAAGTCAGAGAGACCCCAAGATTATATGAAGATGTCTCACTTGCAAGAGTGTGATTTGAGGCCAGCACCACGATTCACTAGGCTAATCCTCCGCCTGCGGTGCTGGCACCCCAGGTTCTAGTCCCGGTTGCTTCTCTTCCAGGCCAGCTCTCTGCTGTGGCCCGGGAGTGCAGTGGAGGATGGCCCAGGTGCTTGGGCCCCGCATCCGCATGGGAGACCAGGAGAAGCACCTGGATCCTTTCTCTCTGTCTCTCTCTAACTCTGCCTGTCAAGGAAAAAAAAAAAAGAGAGAGAACGAGAGAGTGTGAGTTGAGGCAATTGGCTAAATGCTGAAGAAGATGGGAGAGAACATTTTGTCAGGTCAGGATTGAATGGAAGTCTGCCTTGGTTTCTAGGAGATATTCTGTATTCAACCCCTATGCTTGAGGTTTAGATGCTAGAATGCATGCACTTGTTGGCAAGCAACAGGGTGTGCACAAATGCTTTACCAACTTGAAGCTTGTTGATTGTGTCCAGAGAACATTTCCTTTTAATGTATTTGGAAACTGCAGATTTAATTCCTACTGGGAGTGGAACTAATTGCTTCATATAAGAAAAAAGCTAGCTCTCTTAAAGCCTCGACTCCTTTCACAAATATGTCCTTTTTAATAACTAGGAAATTCCTGCTATAGGAAAAAAATGTCCTTTGTGCAAATGAGGTCATTCTGGGCTTAACTGGCCCTGTGCACTGTTGTTCCTGCTTTCTGTTCCATGTTTTGTGACCAGAGGTTATTGGAAGGATAATCCCTCTGTGGCTATTCACTGCTTTGGGGGCATGTTGCCAAAGGGAAAGTTATTTTAGCTCAGAAACTGCCACACCAGTGCAAGAGGCTCAGCTCCCAGGGGTACGGAGCCGCTGACTGATAATGATGTGGTGTAGGCTGGCCGTCGGTTGGGCTGTAAGGCAAGTTTTTAATGTGCACCAGGACTGCTGTGCCTGCTTCCTTCTCTTTTGATTTCACAACTACTCCACTGCTGCTTAGTTCAGGAGTTGTTTTTCTTTTCTTAGGTGCATCCCATGTACTCTGCTTTGGTTCTATCCTAATGAGTAGAAACTCCTGTGCCAGTTTGAGGGCATGTGCATCTTTTCAACCTGGTATAAATGAAAAACAGCTGGTGAAAGGCGTTTCCCTCTTGTTTCTCTGAACAAGGCAGTCTCCTTTAAATTCACTGGTGCATTGGCTTGGCTAATGTGAAGGATATGTCTGGGCATGCGATTTGCACCATGGCAGTGTTCTCCCACATGGGAATATAGAATGGATCTCAGTTGGTGCCCCTGATGTCAATTAAACTCGCTTTTCTCTAACTAGAAAATAACCATTTCCTGTCAAGGAGGATGTTAGAGGTTTGAAGAGGGGAGGTAAGTAGGGAAATTGTTCCGTCTATCCTAAATAAAGGTGAACATGTAGTGAGTCCAAGTGAAATTTGAAATCGACTTCTGGGGTTTCCTTTAAATTATTATTGTTTTAAGATTTATTTACTTATTTGAGAGGTAGAATTACAAAGAGAGAGAGGTCTTGGAATTGCTGGTTTACTGTCTAAATGGCTGAGATGGCTGGAGCTGGGCTGATCTGAAGCCAGGAGCCGGGAGGTTCTTCCAGGTCTCCCATGTAGGTGCAGGGGCCCAAGGAGTTGGGCCGTCTCCTACTGGTTTTTCAGGCCACAGCAGAGAGCTGGAATAGGAACAGTTGGAACTCGAACTGGCTCCCATATGGATGCCGGCACCACAGGCATAGGCTTAGCCTGCTACGTCACAGTACCAGCCCTTCCTTTAAATTATTTTTAAGACAGCCACATGAAAGGATCAGTGATTAGATTAGTGGTATTTACTCACTGCTTTTTAGATACCTGCGCTGTGCTACATTGTTGCTGCAGATGACCTGTTTGGAGACACTAGGTTTGTGCAGGTAATTAGCAGCACATGAGATTACCGTCACCATGCTGCTTCGGATTTTGAAGTGTGTATGTTGCCATCATTGTATTCCCCTAAAATTCATCCTTGGCCACAGTGAATCAGTCATTTAATAACCTTTTGATTGCTTTTCCTGCTTGATTGACTCAAGTGTTTATTTGAAACATTCACTCTCTTGGCACTGAGAATTTGATTCTTGTTATAACTTCTTAATAAAATTGTGTTCTAGGATCTTTATGTTCCATTCATGGCCCTCTTAGTATGAAACTCCAAGATTGGGCTCTGTTGCTTCAAGAAGCCTAACAGCTTCTTGGTCTGGGATTAAGAAATTCAATCTTGAGATGTCATGCAGAAGAAAGGATTATAAAATTCAGTCATGAGCTGCTTAGAAATTATCAGCAGAGCCTGTTATTTTGTTTGTTTTTTGTTTTTCTCCTCAAACACTGTAGCTCCTTTTGGAAGCTTCTAGAAAGAAGCCTGGCTTGAAATCTCCTGGAATATTGAAGTCAGGTTCACTGTTACTCGAAGCGGTGGTTGGGGCCCTGGACCACCTACTTCCCATCTGCTTCAGTCTTTCTGTTAGCCCTTTTGGGTACAGAAGTGAAGGAAGATTACCTATGTCTAAAGACATCTCTTCTTATAAATGTATTTGAACTCAGTTTATTGCTGCTTGCTAGACCATCCTTGAATGATTTGCTAAACTGTAATAGAAAATATGAAGATGTGCCCTTTTGTTTTGCTTGGCCATTCCCTCCTGCAGAATACATGCACCTGGAAGGGGGAACCAGTGGTCTGTTTCTGCAGTATCCACTCGCTCACTACTTATTCCCAGGGACTGGGTTTATTGTACATAGCCAATGAGTATTTTGTTGCACTTAAGAACTCTTAAAAAATATTGGAAAAAATATGGCAAAGAAATCCTACCCTACTTGCAACTGGGAGATTCTGGGCAACTGCTGAGTGCCTCATGTTAGTTCCTGTGGGGGAAAGCACATGGAACGAGGCAAAAGGGTTAATAATGGTGAGAAGCTGTGTATTTTCCTAGATGCTCAGAATGAGAATGGCACTGATTTTGCTAATATATTATTGTTGTTATTCTGTAGCCTCAAATAATCCAGCAAACTCTCAAGAGGACCTTGAAGTATTATGAGCATCAAGTGATTGGGTAAGTAAAAAAATTTTTTTTTTCACGATTAGGGAGAAATTAAATGTATTTGCTCAAATAGAGTTGTTGAGCATGTAGTTTTATGTTCTCAAGATCATCCTTATCTGATAGTGGCTAGGATATCATAATCTGGGTGGGGCCTAATGGGATCCCTTGGAGTGATTTCCTTTGGCTTATGGTGTTTAGTTTTTTTAAACTGAATTCCCTTTTACCATTTTTAATTTTTTCCCTGCTTGTGTTCTTACCCAGTCATTTAAACAACCTCAACATCTGTATTGCTTATCTGGTCAGGTTTACTGGTATGAACTGGGAGAATTTGGGATTTTGGAACCCTTCAGTAGAACTTAATCAAAATCACTACTAAGTTAACACAGGTAAATGGGAGATCTTGGTTTAGCTGGAGTCAGGTTTTACATATTTCTTTATTATCCCTCATTTCTCATAGTGGTTGTGGTAAAGTATAAAGCAAGAGGACTTTAGGTCAAAAGAAAGGAATTTGAGGACTCACTGTCACACAGAGCTTTTAATAAGCAACTACATCTTTTTTGTAAAACATGATGATGATAATAGTAACTCAAGGATTAGGTGTCATGATTAAATGAGATATTCAATAAAAATATTTTATGAAGACAGCTCCAAATGAGTTTAAGGTATGCCTTTGATTAGCTATGAGGTAAAGCATGGGGAAATATGAGAATTCCTTAAAACATTTGTGGAAAAATTAAGTTTAATTTGGTACAGAATTTTTTCTATACATGTATAGTTTTTAATGCATTTTCTATTAATTTTTGGAAGAACACTTATACAAAAGCCTAAGGTTACTTTGACTTGCAACCTAGTTTTTTAAACTGAATTTACTGATATTAGGAATAATGTATCAACTTATGTTTTTCATTTTCCCTGCTATTACTCACTATATGCCAAAGTGATTTACTTTTGTAATATTTAAGAACTTCTAAAGAGTCAAAATTCAACAGTGTTATGTTTTGAAATGCTGTTAGGAATCATTTGACATTTATAGTTAATGGTGCTTGTCACGGGGATCAAGAGTATATTTTTGGTGTTAGGATGTAATACAATTATTTTTTACAAAAACAGAAGAAAAAGAAAACTCTGAAAAGTAACCTCAGTACCTGGCACAACGTCATATACTTTAAGTGCTTGATGACTATGTTAATTGTCATTTCAAAGGGAATTGTTTTGAAACTTTGTCACACTAATCCTCAGGAGTGCAATATGACGAAAAACATATTTAAACTCCTAAAATGACTGAGTTTGAGGCCATTAGTGATTTCAAATGATTTATCCTAGTGGAGATAAGGAATACTAAATTAATCTTTCCCCACACATTCTAAAATAAAAATATTCATTCTCATTGAATTTGCTCTTTTCGAAGTATGGTGGTTGGATTAACTTAGTTAATATATTAGAACAGTTTGGTAAGCACTACATATCTGTTTGCTTTATGTTTATCATTGTTATTAATCTTTATGTGACAGTGCCAGTCATCAAACTCGAATCATTTTCTGAATGTACTGTTTTGAAATTAATAGTAAATGATGATACATAGTCTGTTTTGTGAATTAACCTATGTGTTCAAGGCAAATTAGAGTGGGACTCTTACAATATGATCAAAATAGAACCAAAATACATTCAGCAATCCATTAGGAGGATGGGGTTCTTGCAAAACTACCTGCCTCGGGCTTCTCTGTGTAGACATAACCTGTGACTATTTATTGCCTAAATGGTGTTTTCCTACTTTGTTTATGGCAGACACAATGTAAAGAAAACAGAATTCTACTGCAGTGTAGAGAAGTGTCTCTGATCCCCATAGCTGGGCTAGCGTGTTTCTGCTTGGGTGTTGATGGACTTCGAGGACTTAAAGTAGCTTTGCCCACTGCCTTTATTTGTCCTCCTGCTGATGGAGAAGAAAAAGGCCAGTGGCAGTGACTTTGTCAGATTTGCCATTCTTGATTGTCTTGCCTTTGCCCTCATCATGAGGCTTCCCTGACCCCCTCTTTTGTCTTTGACGCTACCCTTGTTTTTATTTCTCTTTTCAAAACTGAAGGAGAGCAGCTAATGTTACTAACACTTGGACTAAAATGTATTCACACCTCGGTGTTGTTCCTCTTCAGGAAACACAATTGAAGACTTTTTATTTCAGTGTAAAGGGATGTGTTTTGAACAGTTAAATGGATTTCATGTAGTTGAGAACAAGTGCTGACATGCATTATTTTACATATGTTTGGGGACCTGAGGGGTTGAGCTTTCCTATGGCTTGTGTTGAAGTAATTCAGCTTTTAGGTTGAGACCATGAATCAGGACAGGTGACATATGAACTAGACCTTCTCTTTATTATTATTTTTAATTAATATGCAATGATTGCATATATTGTGATATTTTAATACATGCATACAGTGTGCACTGATCAAATCGTAATAATTAGCATTACCATCTCTTTGTCATTTATGTTTGAAGCTGTTGAGCTCCTCTCTTCTAGTTCTTGATAAAATTTATAAAATAGGTTATTGTGAAGTATAGTCACTCCACTGCACTGCAGAACACAAGAACTCTTTGCTCCTGGGTGCCAGTTTGAGTCCCAGCTGATCCACTTCTGATCCAGCTCCCCAATAATTTTCCTGGGAAAGCCGTGGAAGATGGCCCAAGTGCTTGGGCCCTGCACCCACGTGGGAGACCTGGAAGAAGCTCCTGGCCTGTTGTGGCCATCTTGGGGAATGAAGCAGTTGAGGGAAGATTAATTCTCTGTCTCTCGCTCTCTCACTCTCTCTCTTGCTCTGCCTCTCCCTTTCTCTCTGTAACTGTGCCTTTGAAATAAGTGTTTAAAAATGTTCAGGAAAATGGAATTAAATAAGTTTAATTAAATAAGTTTATTAAAAAAAAACAACCTTCCTCCTATCTCTGTTTGCTACCTGTTACCACCCTCCCTCCCTCCTCCTCCCCTCTACCTTCCCCAGCCTCTGGTAATCATCATTCTACTTTCACACGGACTTTTTCAGCTTCCACATAGGAGAGAAGACCTGCAGTAATTAAGCCTCTAATCACTGACTTCTTCTTTGTCCCTTTCCTCTCCTTTCAAACTCTGCCCTTAGATCTGCTGCATTTGTCAGAGATCCAGGACTGTGTAATTCTGCTCCTTGAATTATTGTCCTGATTGCCCATAGAAGCTCTGAAGCTTTTTTCCTCTCCCAGGGTCTAGATGTGAATGCTGGGAGCAGCTGCTCCAAGGGTCACAGATGCAAGGACTGAGAGGGAGCAACTGATGGAGAGCCTCTCGTTAGAGTAAGGTAGCCTCTCTCTACCACAGCTGCTTTATCTTGAAACGTTTATCCTACTCTTTAAATTACCCATCCTCTTGTTCTTTATTAAGAGAAATCATTCAAGTTGGGAAAATGAGTGTTGAAATAATTCGTGCAGTGTGATAAATCTTCTCTTCATCTTACTGTTATCATCCATCGTCTCTCAGTGAGACATTACAATCTAGTTTTCTGGCCTCTTCTCCTGTTCCCTAACGTTGTAATTTCATCACAGCAGAGTGGTCGAAAAATTAGATCATGCCACTGTCTTACTTAAAACCAGTGCTTCTCTATGTGTATCAGAATCACCTGGCAGGATTGTTAAAACACAGATTGCTGGGACCTACTCTTAGAGTTTGTGATTCAGTATGTCCCAGTCAGGCTTAATAACTGGCAGTTCCAACAAGTTCCCAGGGAATGCTGACTTTGCTAGTCCAACTTTGAAACCCCTGCTTTAAACTGTATAATTGAGATAATAAAATATTTTTATGATTTTATTTATTTGAGAGAGTTACAGAGAGAGGTAGAGACAGAGAGAGGTCTTCCATCTGCTGGTTCACTCCCCAAATGACTGCAACTGCAGAGCTGGGCCAATCCAAAGCCAGGCGCCAGGAGCTTCATCTGGGTCTCCCACACAGGTACAGAGCTGTACCAAAGCACTTGGGCTGCCCTCCACTCCTTTCCCAGGCTATAGTAGATAACTGGATCAGAGGAGGAGCAGCCAGGACATGAACCAGCATCCATATGGGATGCTGACACTGCAAGTTGGTTTCTTGATTCCACCAAGCTTAGCTTAAGGGTCTTTGCACATAGTGTTTCATTGGCTTGGAATGCTGTGTCCCCAGATGTTTGCATGACTTATTCTTTATTTTTTTTTAAAGATTTATTTACTTGAAAGTTAAGAGTTAGAAAAGGAGAGGCAGAGAGAGAGAGAGAGAGAGAGAGAGGTTTTCCATCTGCTGGTTCACTCCCCAATTGGCCACAGTGGCGAGAGCTGCGCTGATCCAAAGCCAGGAGCCAGGAGCTTCTTCCAGGTCTCCCACATGGGTGCAGGGGCCCAAGGACTTGGGCCATCCTCCACTGCTTTCCCAGGTCATAGCACAGAGCTGGATCGGAAGTGGAGCACCTGGGTCTCGAACTGGTGCCCATATGGGATGCCGGCGCCCCAGGCCAGGGCTTTAACCCACTGTGCCACAGTGCCGACCCCTATATTAGTTCTTTTTTAAGAAACAATTATTTGTTTTCATTTTATCTTTTTTTTTTTTTTTTTTTGACAGGCAGAGTGGATAGTGAGAGAGAGACAGAGAGAAAGGTCTTCCTTTTTGCCGTTGGTTCACCCTCCAATGGCCGCTGCGGCCAGTGGATCTCCCTGATCCGAAGCCAGGAGCCAGGCGCTTCTCCTGGTCTCCCATGCAGGTGCAGGGCCCAAGGACTTGGGCCATCCTCCACTGCCTTCCCGGGCCATAGCAGAGAGCTGGCCTGGAAGAGGGGCAACTGGGATAGAATCCTGCGCCCCAACCGGGACTAGAACCCAGTGTGCTGACGCCGCAAGGCGGAGGATTAGCCTGTTAAGCCATGGTGCCGGCCTGTTTTCATTTGATCTTAAATGATGAGAGACATACAAGTAGAGAGAGAAGCACACATATACACACAGAGAGAAAGAGAGAGAGAGAGAAATCTTTTATCTGCAGCTTAACTCCTCTGATGCCTGCAACAGCCATGGAGGAACCAGGTCAATGCCAGGAGCCAAGAATGCCATCTGGGTCTCCCACTTGGGTACTTGAGACACTATAGCTACTTCCCGGGAAGCACATTAACAGAACGTTGGATTAGAAGCAGAGAACCAGAACTCAAAGCAGATATTCCAATAAGCTTCAGTTTTCTCTTAAAATGGGAATAACAGGGTTAGGGTGAAGATTAAATGAAAAACTTGTGATAGTAATGTATTAAATTATATAGTCATGTAAAATAGTATAGCAGCTGATAGACAAGGTTATCATTACATTGGTTGACTTATTCCTACCACTCTCAGTATCTCTTCTGCATTTCAGTTTTTATTGATTGCCTTTTTTTTTTTTAATTTTGTTTGAGTGGTAGAGTTACAGACAGGGAGGGAGAAACAGAGAAAGAGGTATTCAATCTTCTGGTTCACTCCTCAAATGACTGCAATAGCCAGAGCTGGGGTGATCTGAAGCCAGGAGCTTCTTCTAGATCTGCCACATGGGTACAAGGGATCAAGCACTTGGGCCATCTTCTACTGATTTCCAAGGCCATAGCAGAGAGCTGAATTGGAAGAGGAGCAGCCAGGACTCAAACCGGTGCCCATATGGGATGCCAACACTGTAGGCGGAGGCTTAGCCGATGATGCCACAGCGCCAGCCCCTTGTTGATTGTCTTCCACTTTGTCTTCCTGGTCTATCCTTTCCAAGTCTCTTTGGGCATTTGCAAGTTGAGAATAATTTCTTATAGCATCTGCAGCAAGATATACCCAGTTTATCTTTGGGTAGTTTTCTTGTTATACAGAATTCCTTTTCTCATTTTTTTGTTCAAATTTCTTTTAAAAGTTAGAGAGATCTTCCATTTGCTGACTCACTGCCAAAATGCCCACAACAACTAGGACTGGGCCAGGGCAAAGCCAGAAGCCTGGAACTCTGTCTAGGTCTCTCACCTGGATGGTAGGGATCCAAGTATTTGAGCCCTCATCTGCTTCCTCCCAGGTTGCTTATTAGTTAGAAGCTGGATGGGAAGCAAAACTCAAGCCAGGAATTCTGATAGGGGTGTTTCAGTAGGTAGCTTTTAAGCCACTGTGCCAGACCTCTGCCTCTGGCCTAAATATCTGTCTTTAGAGTGTCCAACCCAGTGTTTCTCATTTACATTTATTCTCTGACTCCAGCTAGTCTATAGCTCACACAAATGGAATACCATGGCAGTATAAACAAAGCAGAGATTCATTTAGTGAACTATGGTAGAAAGCACATGGTGATCTTTCTGAACTGTAACATTTGTTAATTATACATTTTCAACAGTTAAGCATAAAGAAATACATATTCAGAATTGTGCTATTCATTTTACAGTTTTTATTAGGTAAGCACATTTGTGTTGCTATCACATGAAAGAACTGCTGGCAACCTGATATGAGCCTAGGACGCTATTTCCTGTAGTCATCTAAAATTAAATTCTATTACTCTCATTTTTGCTGTGGTTCCTATGTTTGTTTTATACACCCAATCTTCTCTTTTCCTTTGAGCAATTAAATAGAGATTAAACTAGAATAATTTTAAAAGAATGCTGAAAGTAAAATTAAAAGTAGGTGAACCCTGACTATTCTAGGACACGCACTTCAAGGATATTATATATGCATTATGATCAGATGTTATGGTTGTGAATTATTTAAAGAGTGATACAGCTTTTTCACATATTCATATACAATAACTATCTCTTTTAGCAAAAGCTAAGTTTGACAAAAGCTAGCATCTGTTGATTGCTTACTGTGTGAGGCAATGTGCTGGGGCACTTTACACCTGTCACTTTCCTTAATTCTAACCATATTTTTCATAGAATAATTCTATTCAGCTCATTTTATAGGAGAGGAATTTGAGGCTGAGAGAAAAATATTCTCTCCAAGGTCACCCTGTTAAAAATCATGGAGTGTGATTTAAAAATAACTCTGTGCTTAATATCTGCGCTCCCTCTTCTAACTGTCATTGAGTGATTCCTACATGCTAGAAACCATACAGTTTGCCTTACTGGTTTATTAGAGTTTGATCTCGGGGAGGTGCACAAGTATGGAAATGGCTCATTTTCTGTCCAGTCGCTTCAAACATGCTAGAATAAATCCCTTGTGATGCTGGCTGGGACAGATTGTCTATTTTCTAAGTACTTTCAGGGTTTGTAAAGTCCACAACAGAACAGTGTGCATCTTGCATCTCATATCCAACCTAATGCTTGTATACTTCTCTGTCTGGATCAGAGCAAGGCCTGAGGAACTTGGAAAGCATTGCAGAGAGGGTCTGTTAAAGGGGTTTTCACTCTTCTCCAGGTTAATCTTTTATGGGCACTGCTTCTCCCTTTTTCCCTGCCCTCCTGTCTTTTTTTTTTTTAATATTTATTTTATTTATTTGAAAGAGTTACAGAAAGAGGTAGAGATAGAGAGAGAGGTCTTCCATCCACTGGTTCACTCCCCAGGTGGCTGCAAAGGCCGGAGCTGCGCCGATCCAAAGCCAAGAGCCAGGAGCTTCTTCCCGGTCTCCCATGTGGATGCAGGGGCCTAAGGACTTGGGTCATCTTCTACTGCTTTCCCAGGCCACAGCAGAGAGCTTGATCGGGAAGTGGAGCAGCCAAGACTAGAACCGGTGCCCATATGGATGCTGGCGCTTCAGGCCAGAGCTTTAACCCGCTGCACCACAGGGCCGGCCCTGCTCCTATCTTTTTCTGATTTATTATCATGTAGGAAAGAAAGGGAAGTTGGCAGAAGTCTTTTTGAATTCACTGCTGGTGGTTATAGTTGTCTCTTGGTTTGATGCCCTCAATCAGTTGCAGCCCCAGGTCCTGTCCCTGAGTACTGCACCCCACACAGTTTTGCAAAAGAGAGCCCTGTCCGGCATTGTATAGACTGAGACAGCAGCTGGATGGCCGGACAGCTCAAGCTTGTCACTCTTGAGTGGCTTCTCCTAATCCAGAGAATACTGAGATATTTGCCTTGCCAAATGGTAGGCTTAGAGGTTGCTTCCACTGTTGCTTTATTTCTCTTCCTTGTCAATAACTCTTTAGAACATTCTTCTCTGCTCAGTCAGGTATGGACGTGAGGATGAGATGTGATAAAAAAATCTGTCAGCTCTGCTCATGCTCGCTGAAGAATGAGATACCCAACCCACATCTCTACCAGCCCCAGACTCCTCACTGCCCTTTGGAGGGAGTGGTCCCTTCTCTCCTTTTCTCAGAGGGCAGAGGGTAAAGTACAGCAGCCTACTCCTCCTAGGCCAACTACATGCTTCTGAGGATTGCTTTTTGAGTTTCTCTATTTCTTTCTGTCTATGAGCTGGCGGCAGAGTGGCAATGGCAATGACTGTTTTGTCACCTTTTAAGTCCTGAAGGAGAGTTCCTGTCTTCTTGACTACTCTTTGGGAATGTTGGGAGCATTTGGTCCTCACTGTCCTCAGCTTAGATGTCATAGTCTCATTGAGAGGTAATGGGGAAGGTCTTAGGCAATATCTGACTTCGTAGCTGTGTCATTTAGTTCATTTAGTCCTCTCAAGAACACTAGGAACTACCTCCTTACTACTTACATGAAGGATGGCGGCTAGGCCAACAGACTTACTGAGGGAACTTGCCCCAGGTATCAACCTAGAAATGGTATGATCAGGCTCCAAATTCTGCCAGGCTCCAAATGCTTTGTGTATGTGCTTTTGGCTTTCCATACAGCATACTGCTCTCTGCTCCATTGTGATAGAGCTTGTGTTTACTTTCGACACAGTTGAGTGCCAGTGCACCAAATTAGCACTGTTAATTTTTCTTTTTCTAAGCAAATTCCAGAAACAGGTTAGCAGCAGCAGTGAAGTGCTTAGACATAGAGATACATTAACTGTCCAAAGCCCCGATATATTTATTTCTCCTCCTCTATTTTCTCCACACAGAGCTTTCTTATTAATGATTGCCTCCAATTCCAGGTCCACACTGTGAATGCTGATGTGAGTGGTGGGTTGTTCCAGAATTATGCTGTATGTGTTGCAGCATCAGTTATTTTAAAATGCAATTACGTAGAAAGCATAGACGGCATGCATTTGTGCATATGTAGCTGAGTGTGTGTGCACATGCTTTGAAAACGTCTCCATATGCTCATTTTGTTTTCTTCTTAGTTATAGGGATGCAGAAAAGAATTTCCACAATATCTCTAACAGATGCTCCTATGCAGACCATGCCAACAAAGAGGAAATTGAAGACGTCTCAGGAATTCTACAGTGTACTGCTAATATACTCGGTATATCATTTATATATTTATATTGTTGAGAGTGAAAGGGGAAGATGGGAAAGTAAAAGTGTAAATGTTTCATTTATGTGCTAAAGAGAGGTTTGGAGGATATAGCAAGTTAAGACCAAGACCTTATCTTGGACCAATTGAATTTTAACACTTTTGGAGATGTTTGAGTGGAACTTGCAAGCAAGCCATTTTTTGATGACTGGAAAACACTGTAACATAAATACTTAAATTCCAGGGAAACTTTCCCAAATATTCATATGCTGGTTGTCTTAACCTGGTGTAAACCTATTTCTCTAGTCTTTACCGTCAGCTGAAATTGTGGGATATTTCTTGCCTCTCAAAGTCATAGTTTGTTATTTCCAAGGGGCACTGGTTGGGGCTGCATAGTGGCTCAAATATCATCCTAAAGGACTCGGATCCCTTCTGAAGCTGTGTCAGTGAAGCGGGTTATATACTGAGGTCTCTGCGCCCTGCTTTGGGTTGAGGAAATGTGTCTGTCAGAGATAGCACTATTTATGATGGGGGGCTGTTCAGGATATTCCCAAAGTAGTTAACAAGTGCTGCTCTAGACTGCGTGGAATCCTGCAGCCTAAGGGCACCATGAAGTTCATGGTTTGTGAGTGCTGTATTGAATTTCACACGAAGTAGATACTGTAGCAGGATTTTCTTTTTTCTTTTCTTTTCTTTTTTTTTTTTTTTTTTTTGCACTAACATCTCAGAGGGATTTAGTGAAAAAAATAGCTCTTCTGGTTGTTCTGGGATTCACCCCCACTTAAGAACCCCAGTAATCAGTAGGGTCCTGGTGGCAGTGGTGGTGGGAACGATAGATCTTCATGGTTGATGCCAAACAGAAAGTAGAATCACCTCTCCCTCAGAATTGAGGGAGAGAAATAGGAGGAAACTTGTTTGCTTTCTTTTTCTTTACGCTACTTTCCCTGGGGATACTTGAGTGCCTCCTATAAGCAGGTCCTGGTGACCTCAATTCACAAGTCACCAGTTTTTTTTTTTTTTTTAAATCTGTCTGACTCTCAGAGGTAGCCTTTTATACTCAGAGACTTCAACTACCAATTGGCCACACTTTCATTCTAGGTAATTTTGTAAACACAAATTATTATAATAAGAACATAGACCTTCTTAACAGTGACATTTACATGTAAGTGATTTGTTCATAATAGTAAAAAGGACAGTGCTGGACAGTGAAAAAGACGGTCAGGGATTCATTTCCCTCAGTCTGAGCATACATTACCAGAGGAAAGCACATTACTGCAGAAGATGAGACATGAGAATGGAGGGAAAAGGGTTGGGCATTACCAAGAAGCCGTTCAGAGTTTTACAATCTTGTATTTTCAAGGACTCTCCTTTTAGGAGTATCTATTTATCTCATATACTGTGATGTTCAAGAGGTCAAGTGAGATGATGCCCCACCAGGAGGGAGGTATTGGGATCTAATATTTTGGAAAACTTGCTGTTTACTTACAAGTTTCTAAATATGTCCATGACCCTTACATTTTCTGTCTTTGTGCTTCCACCTTGAGAGTCAGAGTTCGAGTAGAAAATGTTCAAAACTAATGAATATTTAGATGGCGCTAAAGGCATGTGGATTGCAACTTGTAAAAGAGTGTGCAGAATTCTCTCAGAGAAAGTACATCCTGGGTTGGTGTTTGGGGTGATGATTGCCAAGAACAGTGTGCCCAGCACAGCTTAGTTGTCCTTCAGAAATTGCCATGAAATACAAAGTAGTGAGTGGAAGAGCAATAGGCAGTGTGCTACCTGATGATGCTGGAGGAGAAGAGTGGTTTTTACTTATGAAATTATAATTTATAAAGTGATCACATAATGTTAGATTTCCTGAAATATTAACTTATTCTGTTCAGAGATATTAGATCAGAGTTTTCTCCTCCATTAGGGAATACTGGGTTTTTCTCAAGATTTAAAGTACAGAATTAAATTCCTGTAGAATTTAAATCTGTGAAGAGCAAAACTACATGCTTGACACGTGTGGACTAGATGCTGGCATGAATCCACGATTGTGTGCCTGAAAGGTAGCTGTTCTCTTCTGAATAATGTCCTTCTTAACTCTTGAAATAGATTCCCTGAGGACAAAGATAGCAGCCTTACCATTCATATTCAATGAAAGCTTTGTTTAACAAGTCACTGAACTATGATTAACCTTGGCTAGATTTCATTTTTTAATTTAAATTCTCTTGTACACTTATTTGTGAGCATGAAATAATTGGCTAATTCATTGCAAGAAAAGCAGTGTTTTCTGGTGGGGCAGGGGCTGAAGAGTGTCCAGGAGAAAAGAACTGTCCATGTGATTAAGAGGCTTTTGATGCCTGGGAACCCTCTCTGTGGATGCCTGAGGGCAGTATTCCGCTTTGACTTGTGTTTATCACCTGTGGGGAGTGTAGTTAGACTACTGAAGTATTGGGGGCCTGTGCCTTGGCTCACTTGGTTAATCCTCCGCCTGCAGCACCGGCATCCCATGTGAGCGCCGGGTTCTAGTCCCGGTTGCTCCTCTTCCAGGCCAGCTCTCTGCTGTGGCCAAGGAAGGCAGTGGAGGATGGCCCAAGTGCTTGGGCCCGTGCACCCGCGTGGGAGACCAGGAGGAAGCACCTGGCTCCTGGCTTCGGATCGGCGTAGCTCTGGCTGTGGTGGCCATTTGAGGGGGTGAACCAAGGGAAGGACGACCTTGCTCTCTCTCTCTATCTCTCTTTTGCTGTCTATCTGTCAAAAAAAATACTGATGTATTGAAAGATGTGAATCCACAGTTCTTCTACTTTCTTAACCTGTTACAGGGCTGTAATGGAGACTGGAAGTGTGTTTGTTTATTCATTCATCTGTATGTTACTTGTACTGTACCTGCCATCAAAAAATAAAGACTTGGAGGTCATTAAGTTAGAAAACATGATTGCAGCAGTAAATTTTTCTCCTTCCAAAATGGCTGTCTGTATCTATGTCATCTAAATGCTTGTATAGTTTAATCATTTACTGGGTCTTTGGATTGAAGTTGGAGTTTAGGGATGACATGGAGTGAAGAGAGATCCTAACTAGAGGGAGAGTGGGAAAGACCATGACTCCTCTGTCATGGATTTGTTCTGTTCTGTCCATCATAAGATGCGCAGGATCCACATGCTGTTTATAGAATGGTTTACACCTAGTAGTATTGCAGAAGAATCATTTCAAGATACCATTTGTTTTGCCATTTTGGCTTTTATTGGCGTAGAAACTGGTTGTTTGTATTTTCTGTCTCATTTGTAAGCTAGGTATGTTGGGTGCAGTCTGCTTCTGCCATCAGTTGGCTTCATTTGAATGCTCTGATAATTGCTGTTACACTGCAGTACAGTACTCTAAAGAGGCCCTTAAAATTTTGGGAAAAGGCTGTGTAAAAAAGATGGTTAGGAACAGTGCCCCCTCCTTGCTCTGTGTTATTTGTACATAATGTCTTTTGAATATCAAAATGATCTAATTGTAGTCATCTGAGAAATGTAAACTTTTTCTAGTCATAATCTGCAAAGCTTATTTTTAGCACAAGTTCAATAGTAAAAGTGTGTTTATATTGTTAAAATGCATGGTATTTAGCATTTTCTTAGAAATTGTATTGGTTGAATGGTGTGATGAAATGAGTGTTTAAGGAACTATACGCCATGTTTGCTAATGAAATGTTGCCACTTGATTCTGTGGCTTGGTTTCATGTAGTGTTGTAAGGAAACAGAATGAGTAGACAGCGTTAAGGGCGGATCAGTTGCATCATCCACTTGGCCATAAGTTAAATAGAAACAAGGTTATGGCTATTTCAGTTTTAATAAATTTTAATACTTTCAAGGGAATTGTGTGTTTCAGTTGTTGTCAAGGTACAAGATCAGGGAGATGGTGTTGAAAAAAGACTTCTCACAGTAGGTTAGAGATCAAATAGAAATGAGAGATCTGGGTGAGTTAATTTACTGGTGAATTGTAGCAAGCTAAGATTTGCTGTTTTAGTAAGCATCAATCATTTGCTAAGGATCGCACAAAACATCGTTTCCTTCTGCCCTTGCTAAGTGCATGTTCTCCCAAAATAATCAGGAAGGACATGAGTGTGAAAAGACATTCATTAACATTTTCTCTGTTTTAAAGGTCTCACTCAGGGTGATGTTTTATCTTCTCCAACAACTTAGCACATTTAGAGTCGGAATGAGAGTAATGCTGTCATGGGACTATTTTGCTGGAAAGTGCTAGTGAGGAGGATGGAGGAAATGACCTTTAGGGTTTATTCCTCACATTTTTTGCTTGGTATCGGATATTCTAAAGTACTGTGAAGTCAGAGCCGTTTGTTAAGTGCTGTGGATTCCAGAATCTTTAGCAGCTATAGAGCTTTTTGTTTTTGTTTATTAAAGTAATAACATTTTTACATGTCAACTTGTCCATTTTTTTTTGTTTCACTTTGATTTGTGATTTTATGAGCCTTCTTTGGTAATAAAACAGAAGGATCAGCTTTATTTTGAATTAACTACTTTGGGGATTTTCTTGGAGTAACTCTGCATCATTTAATTATTTAATGGGTTGAATATATCTTAACATTCAGCATCTTGGAGAACTAGTTGATGAAATAACTACTTATTTTTATTCATGAATTAATATTGATAGCAATAAGTAAATTTTGCTAACTTATAACTGATAAGTTTTTCATTAACAATAAAATATCTTAAACTATTTAAATTGATTTTATTTAAAAGTTAGACAAAGAGAAGGAGAAATGGACAAAGATCTCTCATCCACTGGTTTACTTCCCAGTTCCCTGAAACAGCCAGGGCTGGGTTACACAAATCCAGGAGCTTGGAACTCAATTTTGCTCTTTGACGTGAGTGGTATGGGCCTAAGTTCTTGAGCCATCATCTGCTGCCTCCCAGGGTGGACATAAGCAGGAAAGTGGATCAAAAATGGAGTAGGTAGGCTTTGATGCCAAGCACTCCAATATGGGACGTGGGCATCCCAGTTACTGTGACAAACCCTTACCTCAGTACCTTCAGTATTTTAATCAGATGAATTGAAAATAATGTGATTGGAGAGGAAACAGCTTAATGAGGTTATTATAACTTGGTGATTTAGTACAAAGACAGGAGCCAGACTATATGTATTGAAAATACAGCAAAACTATTTATTAGCTGCACAAACTTGGTCTCATTTCTTGTTTGTAAAATGGGTTAAATACATACCTTTTCTAGAGTTGCTTGGAAGGTTCAATATGTTAATTTACATGAAGTACTTAGAGCAGCCTGGTGTATAACAAATACTACATACACATTTTTATTATTGAATAATCACAAAGCAGTATTTGTATCAGATCTGGGACCTTAATATTGCTCACTATTTTAGGTGAGTAAATGAGAGTTGAGCTTGTTACCTTTTTGTTCTGAGTTTGGAGGACCCCAAATCTGGGAATCCAACGTGCTCGGGTGGTTGCCCAAAGACCCAAACTCCACACCGGTAGATGCAAGAGCAAGAGGATTTTTATTAGGTGTTTGTGCAAATGGGCTCCCCAGCACCACAGGTGGTCAAGAGAGAGAGAGCCCGGAGCAGGGGTTACAGGCAGTTTTTAAAGACAATAGCCACCTGATTAACATATGTATGCGGGGCGTTTGGTGATTAGCTATTTTGAAGGGCAACAGGCATGCAAACTTTTGACGCAATTTTTTAGCGAGGGAAGGGGTAAGTTTATACAATGGTCACTAAGTTACAGAACCTTATTGCAACTCTTTTCGGACTCCTGCAAGCATTATCAGGTGAGACAGTTACACAGAGCAGTTTCCCAAGGTTATTCTGCAGGCGGGTGGAGACACAGTTATCTTAAGGAATGTCTACCGCCAGCAGCTAAACTTTTTAACCCTTACTATAATATTATTTTAATATTTACTTTTAGCAGGGGTCTTACAAGTTAACAAACCACAGAGGCAGGATTTTAATCTAGTTCAGTCTGATTCCAAGACACATCCCTCTCACTGCTTCATGCTGCCTTCAAGAGTTGTTGGTTGGCGACTCTGATCTCCTCACCTCTCAGATGCTGATTCATGCAGTCTTTGCAGTTCTGTGAATTATTAGAATCATCATGATGTCATTTTTTACTTAGTTTATTGCTCTTGGAAAACATCTTTGGAAGGCTGGCCTGTATATGACAACAAGAATCAAAAAATGTTTAAGACTACTACTTCTCATCAGTATTGAGGAATGTATAGTTTCATTCCAATTTGGATCATCTTCAGTTTGGAAACTGATTTTCTTTTAAATTCCAGTTTTTGAAAATGCAAATTAAGGGTAATTGATTTTTTTTTTTTTTGGTTATGACGCAAATATGCTTTCACAGTTGTATTGTAGTAACACTGTGCCAGTTCTGTTGGCCTGAAGATTTAAAACCTATCTTGCCATGTAGGTGGTTTAACACGTTAGACATTAATGAACTGGCACAAATTCTACAGGAAGGTTGTCTTTCTGATATAATGGATTTTTTTGAATGGAAAATGTTTAGAAATACTGTCACAGTATCTCATTTAATAATTCCTAAGTATGACCTTGGGTTGTGGCTGTCTCTAAAATTGAGGGAACTTCTGTTTTCTGGTCTCTACTTAAAGACCCTCCTCGAAGTTATTAGATATAGTAGGTAGGTCTGAAAAGGAATGAGTCCACCAAGCATGGATGCTGCCTCTAATACGTATGAAATAAGCATTGTAATAAAACTGACATTTAGGTTAAGTGGATCAGCTGTGAAAGATGCAAGTGTCTCGAGTACAAATGTATATTGGCTTCCTTCATCCCATAGACAATTCTTTCTCTTTCAGAAATGTTTTCGTCTTAATCTTACAGTAGACCTTCTCATATTCATCCTGCTAAATTTCTCCACCCCATGCTTCTCTTTCTGCTGTGGAAACCTGGTGGTCATTTTGTCTCCTTTTTTATTTTTCACTTAGGTTAACTCTGATACATTGTGTCCCTGTTGCTAGCAACCTGCTGTTCCACAGCTTTGTTGGTGTTGGGGAGGACAGCCTTTCACTTTATTAAATTACCAGGACTGTCTGTTTTGGTTCCTACATTTTTCAGTAAGTAGGTTTTTACTTTATTTTCCAATTTTTTTTTAAAAAAAAACTTTTGTTTTTAGTATGGACTTACAGGAAAATTATAAAGATGGTACCAAAAGTTCTCATTTATCCCTTACCATTTTCCCCCATTATTGACATCTTAGATTAATATACTACTTTGGTTCCAATTAACGTACAAATATTGATAGATTATTAAGAAGAATTCATGCTCTATTCAGATATTCTTGGTTTTACCTGTCCTGTTTGACCAGGCACCCATATTAGATTTCTTGACATGTATCTGGCTGTTCTTGTTTGGGACAATTTCTTTGACTTTTCTTATTGTTGATGACCTTGGCAGTTCTTCCAGTTGTCTTCTGTGTGCTTTAATAGATTCTTACATGACCATCATTGCTCTGACATAAGCTCATCATTGTGTGTGTGTGTATGTGTGTGTGTGTTTTGTGTGTTTGTGTGTGTGTGTGTGGTTTATTTTGGGCATTTGCTTACTTTCTGCCAATGTGATTGATTGTCATAAGCAGGTTTTTTATTTTATTTTTTTTAGAAAATTATTTTACAACAACTATTTTTTTTTAAGATTCATTTTATTTATTTATTTATTTATTTATTTTTTGACAGGCAGAGTGGACAGTGAGAGAGAGAGACAGAGAGAAAGGTCTTCCTTTTTGCCGTTGGTTCACCCTCTAATGGCCGCTGCGGTAGCGCGCTGCGGCCGGCGCACCGCGCTGTTCCGATGGCAGGAGCCAGGTGCTTCTCCTGGTCTCCCTTGGGGTGCAGAGCCCAAACACTTGGGCCATCCTCCACTGCACTCCCTGGCCACAGCAGAGAGCTGGCCTGGAAGAGGGGCAACTGGGACAGGATCGGTGCCCCGACCAGGACTAGAACCCGGTGTGCCGGCGCCGCAAGGCGGAGGATTAGCCTGTTGAGCCACGGCGCCGGCCTATTTTTTTGAAAGAGAGATCTTTTCTATCTGCTGATTGACTCCCCAAATAACTGCAACAGCAAGATCTGAGCTGATCTGAAGCCAGGAGCCAGCAGCTTTTTCTGGGTTTCCCACATGGGTGCAGGGGCCCAAGGACTTGGGCCATCCTCTGCTGCTTTCCCAGGTACATTAGCAGGGGGCTGGATCAGAAGTAGAATAACTGGGCGGGACTCAAAGCGGTGCCCATATAGGATTCAGGCACTTCATGAAGGCCAGGGCTTTAAAGCTGCTGTACCACAGTGCCGGCCCCAGGATTCTTATTCTTAAGTTTCTTTAAAAATCATGTTTATCTGTCCTCAAGAGAGTTTCACTTCCATAAAGTATCTGCAAAATTCCTGAAGTGGAAAACTAAACAAAACAAAACAAAACCTCTGTCTGATTTAGAGCAGAAGAAATGGGAGCACATTTGGGTCAGGCTGCTTGTGTGGGTCACCCCATTAACTTGTGAGGAAAGCAGGATCTGGACTACAAGGCTGTGATAGGGGAGTTTGTTGCATCACTTCCTCAACCCTGCACCTCTTACAGAAGCATAATGGTTAGTTTTAGGATTTCTGTGAGTTAGAAGGAAGTATACTCTTTTCATATTATATGAGAAACATGAATGTGGGCCCAGAATCATGTCATAATGTCACACTCAGAACTCATTCTGTTGTCATCTCACAGAGCACATTTATTTTGATTTTGTTCATTTGCCTTTTTAAATATTTTTTTCTCTACTTTGGAGTCTATCAACACAAATGAAATACCCCTTCCTTTTAAAAATATTTTAATTTATTTAATTTTATTTGAAAGACACAGAGACACAAAGAGATCTTCTGTCCTTTGGTTCACTCCCTAAATGCCTGACACAAAGCTGGGCCAGGCTGAATCCAGGAGGCAGGAACTTCATCTGGGAAGCAGAGCCAGGACCCAACCCAGACATATTTTTTGTTCTTGTTTTGTTTTTAAAGATTTATTAATGTATTTGAAAGGCAGAGTTCCAGCAGGGTGGAGGTGGAGAAAGGGGGGTGGGGTGAGAAGGGGAGAGGGAGAGAAGGAGCTCTTAGAGAGCACCTCCATCATCTGGTTTATTCTCCAAATGACTGCAATGACAAGAGCTGAGATGATCCGAAGCCAGGATCCAAGAGCTTCTTCCTGGTCTCCCATGTGGGTGCAGGAGCCCAAGGACTTGGGCCATCCTCCACTGCTTTCCCAGGCTCATTAGCAGGGAGCTGGATGGGAAGTAGAGTAGAAAGGACTGGAACTGGCACCCATGTGGGATTCAGGCACTGCAGGAAGCAGCTTTAACTGCTGTGCCACAGTGCCAGCCCCCTAAGCGGCATCTTAATCACTCTGCCAAACACCCACTCCTGGTAGTGGTTGTTGCTGCTGCTGTTTTGATGACTTTTATTGAATTAACCATTTCAATATGAGTCTAACTTTTTTGTTAATTTTTATTCTTTACCGTAACTAAGTTTGACTCAAGTACACATTTTGGTATGATGTTTAATTCTTTCGGTAATTAATGAAAATTTTAAGTAAGATTAAGTTCAAATATCATTGCTTTTATACTAGATGAGTTATTATTTGTTAGTGCTGAATTCAGCTCTTTAATTTTAAGTGCTTTTGACAATTCAATTGCAATTTATTTAAATTGATTTAGTGAGTAGAGTTTCTAAGTCACAATAATGATGTTACTTAAATTAATATTACTTTCTATTTTAAATATAGTAAATTCTTTGTATTATCTCACATTAGTCCATGTTTTTCAAAAGCAGAAATACTAATCTTTTTATTTTTTTTTGAAGAGCAATAGGTGATTATGTATTGTGTAGTTTTCATATGTATTTGAAATTCTCTTTTTGTATTTCACTTATCCATAAATGCCCCTACGGAAAGTGAGATAAGCTTCAAATGTAACATGTTTGATCCCAAACTTCTTATTGTTGCATTGTACTTTTTCCCACATTTTTACCACAGCTGGTCTTATCTGTAAAATGAGAAATAATAATTTTCCATTGTGAAGAAACAAGTTGTAGATTTGGAAATACTCATCAGAATTTTCCTCTGTGATACAAATGAATTTTATTTTAGCTTTTATGGGCAGCTTATACACTGTTTTCAACCACGGGTATGGTTCAAAATTGGGTGAGATGGAGAGATTGTTGGAGATCTGGAATGGTGGAGAATAGGCCCATTGGGCTTCACTTGCCATGTGGAAGAGGAGTTGTGAGACTCAGGGTGAGTTCCCACAGAACATATGAATCTTAGAGGGCATGGAGGTAGAACTGGGAGTGCTGGTGAAAAACATACAAACACGCCCCAAAAAACCAGTGACAGTATATAGGAGTTGGTTGAAGAAGCAATAGATGTGATTTTTGTAAGCAAGGCTGCTGAAGTAATTCCTGATTTTTATACGCGGCCAGGCTTTTATATTATCCAGTGCCAAATAAGGAAAAAAACCTCTGAAGCTAACAACTTTTAATTTCCATTTTTTGTAAGTGTATGCTTTTACCCTTCTTAGGGAAATATGATTCACTTTGTTGATTTGAGTCCTAATCCCAGAAGTGGTTATCTCTACTCCAGACTCAAAGCCGTGGGTTTCACATTCCACAAGTGACTATACAGTGCTGTCATCTGGAGACAATAACAAAGAGGCTGGTGGACACTGGACCTAAATATGTCCATTCACCATCTCTAGCATGGGGATTCAGATTTGCATTTTTAAAACTCCCCAAATGATGCTGGTGTGCTTCCATGATTTGACACTTCCCCTCCTAATCTAACCCTGCTCTTGGGCAAGAATACATGGGAAGGGCTAGTTGAATGCTTAGGAGATTTGATGCCAACTCACAACAAGGCTAGTTAAAATTTTATAATTCCTGCTTCTCTTTCTGCCTAATTTTTTTTAAGAGAGAAGGAGAGAGAGAGGTTTTCCACCCAATGGTTCACTCCCCAATTGGCCACAATGGCCGGAGCTGTGCGATCAGAAGCCAGGAGCCAGGAGCTGCTTCTGGGTCTCCTATGTGGGTGCAGGGGCCCAAGGACTTGGGCCATCTTCTTCTTCTTCTTCTTCTTCTTCTTCTTTTTTTAACAGGCAGAGAGAGAGAGAGAGAGACAGAGAGAAAGGTCTTCTTTTTCCATTGGTTTATCCCCCAAGTGGCTGGTACGGCCAGCGCATTGAAGCCGGTGCTGGGCTTATCCGAAGCCAGGAGCCATGTGCTTCCTCCTGGTCTCCCATGTGGGTGCAGGGCCCAAGCACTTGGGCCATCCTCCACTGCCTTCCTGGGCCACAGCGGAGAGCTGGACTGGAAGAGGAGCAACTGGGACAGAATCTGGCGCCCCAACTGGGACTAGAACCTGGGGTGCCAGTGCCGCAGGCAGAGGATTAGCCTAGTGAGTGGTGGCGCCGGCCATTGGGCCATCTTCTACTGCTTTTCCAGGCCTTAGCAAGAGCTGGATCGGAAGTGGAGCAGCCAGGGAACAGCGATCATATGGGATGCCAGCACTTCAGGCCAGGGCGTTAACCCGTTGCGCTACAGTACCAGTCCCCTGCCCAATTTTTTTAAAAATATATTTTAAAGATTTATTTTGTATGTATTTGAAAGGCAGAGTTACGGGGGTGGGAGGACTGGGAGCAGAAGTGGGAGAGGGAAAGGGAGATTTCCTGTCCACTTGTTACTCCCCAAATGGCTGCAAAGGCAGAGGCTGCGCCAGGCCGAAGCCAGGGGCCAGGAGCTTCTTCTGGGTCTCTCACTGATACAGGGGCCCAAGGAGTTGGACCAGCTTCTGCTGCTTTCACAGACACATTAACAGGGAGCTGAATCCAAAGGGGGGAATGGATTGCTGTCTCGTGTACCACCCAGCTTTCTTAACTTGGTTCTGCACTTCTGTGGTACTTGGGCTCCGCTGTGAACTTCAGATTAAAGTGGGGCCCTGCTTCTGTTGAGTGCCTTTTGTGTTTCAGATGCAGGTTTACTGCCCCTTGCTTATGCTGCGATTAATCTCTTTTCCTCCCCTCTCCTTTCCATCCCTTCCCCCTTCTCTGTCTTTTCTGTGTCTCTTCACCAAATCTCCTCGATGCTTGTGATTACTAGCTTGTATTGGGTCATGCAGTTAGAATATGTGATTTTTTTTCTGACTTTGTCCTGCTCCTGCATAAGCAGGTGGATCTAGTTGTAGATAAATCCTTTCTTTCCTTCATCTTATGTCATTAACATTGCATATGCAAGCAATAGGTTGTTGTGGTTCAGACCAACAACCTGTCAGAACCAACACATGTCAGAAATAGTGGGTCACGTGTAGTTTTAGTAAAATGCTGAGTTAGTGTGAAATTCCTTTACTTGAGAGTTTTAGGTACCATTTTTCCCTCCACTACTACTTCTAGGACCAGAAATCCTATTAATCGCCAGAAGAGGATTTTAGCCTAGGGGAAAAATAAGGTAGGCAGTAAAATTTTCTGCTGTGGTAGGAAAGGGAAGTCTACACTTCTGTGAGCTTTTATAAAGCAGCCATATTAGGATCTTTACAAAGGAGAAATCAAGCAGCATTTCAGCCAGAAGACATTCATTTGTGACAAATGATCCCAATTCTTGTGAGTTTCTCCGCTGAATGATTAGTGCCTAGAAACATTTTGACTGAAAATAGCTGATTGCCACCCATTTTATACTTTTTATTCTTCTGATCCTGTGTCCTTCCCCACACCATTCTATGATGCTCTGTTATTTCTTCATTTGCTTTTACTACCTCAGACTATTTTATATTTACTTCTTAGATTATTTCTTTTTCATTATTATGAGCCTCAGTCCTACATTTTGTTAAAAAAATCAATGCGAATATGTCAGATATTTGAAAGTTTGCTTCTGTGAATTTGTCATTAATATTTGCTTTAGTGGAAAACTAAAATTAATATTTTAGATGACAAATTTAGTGATCAAGAGACACTAGCTTGTTGCCAATGTATAAACTTTAATTCAGTGTTTTAAGTGATCATTTAGGTTTTAGCTGAGCTAAAGTTTTTGTTGTAATAACTGCATGATGAGGTTTCTTAATCTGGAGTAGTCTGTATATAACACTGTGGAGGAAATATTTGCCTGGTAAAGAAACAGGTTTTGAATCTTCTGTTCCATCATTACAGACACTCGTTGAGTATCTTCTATTCTCAGATGCTGGTGATCAGCAAGAGATCAGGCAGGGAATGGGGGCACAGAGAATTTTTTAAAATATGCAAATAACATTGATAACTTCATAGTGATGCATGCAGTGAAGAAACATAGTACAGTGGGATATCAGAGTGGAAAGTTTAGATAATCGATACATCAATGGGCATTTTAAGTTCATTGAACCAATTCCAATAGGGTTTCTCCAGGACTGGAGAGTTTATGCTATTTTGGTGGCATTTCTGGATTCAAAGCTGCAGGAATGAGAATGAATTTCTTAGAAGCATTTATTCACCTACAATGAGGAGACTCATGGAAGTTCTGATTTCCCCACTTATCTGAACAGTAACTGCCTCCAGAAGGAGGTGGTGAGGCATTGTTTCGGGTTGAATGAGGCCCCAAACCTGCTAGCTTTGACCGTGAGCGAGGCAGATACCATCTCTGGGCCCCCAGCACTGTTAGTACAGAACACAGTGGGAAGGCCACATGGCATGAGACGGAGAACATCCTTACTCGGTGGAAAGCTGAAGGATAGCTGTGTGTGGTCACTGGGAGAGAGCGGTCTTAAAGGAAACAGAAGCACCACTGTCAAAGGTTGAGAAATCAGGGTAGAACTGTCAGGAAAAAAACCCACAACTCAAATGCATCCTAAAGATGTCTCCCTCTCTCTCCACGTATAAACATAAGTACATATATACACATATATGTAAATCCTCACCTGTAAATCATATACTACCTTAATATTAACGAAGAATTTTACATAAATTATTTTTACCTTGTTAAACTCTATAGTTCAGTGATACTGTTCCCATTTTACAGATGAAATGATTTAAGGTCCAGAGTGTCCCCTAAATCATTTACCTATGGGGCCAGTACTGTGATGTATCAGGTTAAGATTCTGCCTAAGGCGCCAGCATCCCATATGGATGCTAGTTTTGAGTCCCAGCTGCTCTTCTTCAGATCCAGCTCTCTGCTAATGGCCTGAGAAGACATTGGAGGATGGTTCAAGTGTTTGGGCCCCTGTGCCTGCAGGGAAGACCTGGAAGAAGCTCTTGGTTTCAGATTGGCTCAGCTCCTGTCATTGCAGCCCTTTGGGGAGTGAACCAGCAGATGGAAGACATCTCTCTCTCTCTATCTCTCTCTTTCTCCCTTTCTCTCTCTCTCCCTTTCTCTCTTCCTCTCTCTGTCTCTCACCCTGCTCCTGACATAAATCTTTTTTTTTTTTTTTTTTAAGGACAGCTTCACTGGGTGTAATATTCTTGGTTGGAAGTTTTTTTTTTTTTCTTTTTTCTTTTTTGTAAAGATTTATTTAATTTATTTGAAAGTCAGAGTTACACAGACAGAGAAGGAGAGGCAGAGAAAAAGAGGTCTTCCATCCGCTGGTTCACTCCCCAATTGGCTACAATGGCCGGAGCTGCGCCCGTCCGAAGTCAGGAGCCAGGAGCTTCTTATGCAGGTGCCGGGGCCCAAGGATTTGGGCCATCTTCAACTGCTTTCCCATGCCACAGCAGAGAGCTGGATCAGAAGTGAAGCAGCTGGGACTTGAACTGGCACCCATATGGGATGCCGGCACTGCAGGCAGAGACTTTATCCACTACACCACAGCGCCAGCCCCGACATAAATCTTTTTAAAAAAATCACTTACCTAACAATTAAGCTGGATCTGAATACAACATCTCCAACTATAGAAAAGGAACACAATTCTTTTTACCATATAGTAGTGTTTTTTTTTTTTCTGTTTCTGAAAAGCAATGGTAATGGTAATATTTTCCACAAAATGAACTACCTCTGTTTCTTAAATAACAACAAAACTCAGAAAAACTTCTGGATGTGTAAAGTACTATATATCACTGTTTAACACTGTATATTACTTTGGCCAACTCCTTGAATTAAAAAAAATCATAAATATCTTTTGCTAATGTTGATTCTAGCTACTGAAGTAGTTTTTTAGTCTTACATGGGGGATAGATACAGAGAAAAAGGATTTTGAGCTAATAAAAATGGGAGGGATCTAACAAACTTCTTTTTAAAAATTTTTCATTTTTTGGGTTTATAGCAGGTTCAATATAGTTCATTGAAACAGTTCTGAGAATATAGTGATACTCGCTTCTCTGTTTACCTCCCAACCTCCCCTCTTCTTCTTGCCTTGTTCTTCCTTTCTTCCTCTTCTACTTTTGAGATAAGCCCTTGACTGTAATATAAATTAAAGATGTTAATGCTCAGGAAATAAAGAGTTCAACAAGTGAAACACAAAAAGACCTTCATTTAGTGGAAATAAAGGGATATAAATAATAATCAAATGGAAAAAGGACTATTTTACCCATATGCAGTAAATTTCAAAGTAATCAGATCATTAAAACTATAGAATGTTTGGGGCCAGTGCTGTGGCACAGTAGGCTAAGCCTCCGCCTCTGGCACTGGCATCCCGTGTGGGCCGGTTCTAGTCCTGGCTGCTCCACTTCCAATCCAGCTCTCTGCTATGGCCTGGGAAAGCGATGGAAGATGGTCCAAGTCCTTGGGCCCCTGCACCCACGTGGGAGACCCAGAAGAAGCTCCTGGCTTCAGATTGGCACAGCTCCGGCCAATGTGGCCATTTGGAGAGTGAAGTAGCAAGTGGAAGGCCTGTTTCTGTCTCTACCTCTCTCTGTAACTTTGTCTTTCAAATAAAATAAATGAAAAAAAATACTATAGTAGTGTAATATTCTTAACCCATTAGTTTGACAAGATAAAAACAAACTTTGACAAAACTATTTGAAACAATACTGACCTGCAAAGGAGTTTCTTTTTTGGTTTTTGATATTTTTACTTTTTTTAAGATCTCATATAAGGGAGAACATTAGGTATTTGTCTTTTTGTGTCTGGCCTGTTTTGCTCAATATTATGTCCTCCAGCTGCATCCATTTTGCTACAAATAATAGAATAATATTGCATTGTGTTCCAATGTGATATATACATACATGTGTATTTATACATGTATATATGTATGTATATATCACTTTTTCTTCATTAACCTACAAATGAACACTATAGTTTAATCTATATTTTGGTGATTGTTAACAGTGCTGCTCTAAACACAGTGCTGCAGGTATCTCTTAGTTAAAACCTGTTCCTATCTTTTGGGTATATACTGAGAAGTGAGATTGATTTCTTTCAGTGAGTTCATCATTAGTGTATATAAAAAAAGCTAGTATGTTTTATTTGTTTATTTTTTGACAGGCAGAGTTAGACAATGAGAGAGAGAAAGGTCTTCCTTCCGTTGGTTCACCCCCCAAATGGCTGCCAAAGCTGGCGCACTGCAGCTGGCATGCCACACCGATCCGAAGCCAGGAGCCAGGTGCTTCCTCCTGGTCTCCCATGCAGGTGCAGGGCCCAAGCACTTGGGCCATCCTCCACTGCCTTCCCGGCCCACAGCAGAGAGCTGGACTGGAAGAGGAGCAATCGGAACAGAATCCGGCGACCTGACTGGGACTAGAATCCCGGGTGCCGGCGCCGCAGGCGGAGGATTAGCCTATTAAGCCGCGGCACTGGCCTATTTGTTTATTTTGTAACCTACAACTGCACTGAATTGGTTTATCAGAGCTTTTTGATAGAGTATTTAGGTTTTTCCATGTATAACATTTACAAAAGTTTATTTTGATTTCCTCTTTTCTAATTTTGATGCCTTTTATTTCTTTGACCTCCCTAATTGCTCTTGCTAAAACTTCCAGTACTATATTGAATAAGAGTGGCAAAAGTGGACATCCTTATCTTGTTCTAGATCTAAGGGGAAATGCTTTAAGTTTTTCCCATTCACTATGACATTAGATGTTGGTTTCTTACATATAGCCTTTATAATTTTGAGGTATGTTCCTTCTAAACCTGATTTGTGAAGTGTTTTTGTCATGAAGGGGTGTTAAATATTATCAAATGCTTTCTCCACATCTATTTAGATGACCTTATGGTTTTTGTTCTTCATTCTGTTGGTGTGATTCATGATGCTTATTGATTTGCCTGTGTTGAATGATCCTTGCATTTCTGGGATAAATCTCACTTGATCATGATGTATGATATTTGTGATATGGTTTTGGATTTGATTTGCAAGTATTTTGTTGAGAATCTTTGTATCTATGTTCTTCAAGAATGTAGATCTGTAGATGTTTCTTTCATACTGTGTTTTTCAATTTTAGTATCAGAGTGATGCTGACCTCATAAAAAGAGTTTGTCAGTGTTCCATCCTGTTCAATATTTTGGAATAGTTTGAAAAGTATTGGTATTAGTTCCTCTTTAAATGTATTTTAGATTTCAGTAGTAAAGCCATTGGACGCTGGACTTTTTCTTGAGGGGATTTTTGATTACTGCTTCAATCTCATTGCTTGTTATGGGTCTGTTTAGATTGTCTATATCTTCTCGATTTAATCTTGTTAGCTTATATGTATCTAGGAATTTATTCATTTCCTCATAGTTCTCCAGTTGATTAGCATATAATTTTTCGTAATAGTTTTTCATGATCCTTTGCATTTCAGTGCTATCTGTTGTAATATGTATTTTCATCTCCAATAACAAAGGCTCAAATGAGTTTTTTTTCTTTTTTTCCTTTGTTATTCTGGCTAGAGGTTCATCTTTTTTTTATCTTAGAAAACAACTTTTTGTTTTGATCCTTTGTATTTTTTTTAGTTTGAATTTCATTTATTTCTGCTCTGATGCTTTCTGTTTCTCACCTCCTGCTGCTTTTGGGTTTGGTTTGTTCTTGTTTTTTGTCTTCACAAGGTATCATTAGAGTTCAGTGTCAGTCATTCTTGGGATTGTGATAGTCATGGCCTTGTTCTAGGTACTGAGGGACACATAGGTGGCTGTCCATTTCCCAGATCTCCCAAGGTAGGAGTGGATTTTTTTCTATGGGCTGCTTGTGCTAGCCCCCAGAGGTTAAGGAGAACCCCCCAGCTCACATGGAGTGAGTGTGTGGCTCCTGGGCTAATGCCCAAAATATTCCCACAGTTGCAGGACACAGGGCATCTGTCCTCTACCCTTGACTTACAAGTAGCCTTGAGTCAAACTGGTTACTTCTGGTGGCAGTGGAACACAGATCCCCTGTACAACATTTTATAGCAGAGTCCAGTGCTCTTTGGGGGTGGTGGAGGAGAGGGTGAAGTGTGGCTTCTCTTCTTGTAACCAAACCTTGCCTCAGACCCCAGCCAACTCTCCCCAGGCTGGAGTCAAAGTCAGCAGCTTGAATTCTGACTGAGCTACAACTGCAGGTGGTGAGGAGTGGCAATTTCTCCCTGTGTTGACTTGAGAAGATAGTGACTCCCGGTGTGCAGCAGCATCTCTGTCCTCCCTTCTCTCGTCCTAGAGTCTTTATTGTTTTTTCACTTCTCCGCTGAAAATTTCCGTCAGATGAACTGCTTTGTTCTTTTCGTATTCCAGAGCAGCTGTAACTAGTGTGGCTGCCCTCTGTTCAGCCATCCTGGATCTCCTCTAGCTTAAACTCCTCTATAGCACATTTCCTAATTGTTTACTTGGCTGCCTCTTCAACCTAACTATTGGTACCAAGTAGTCAGTGCCATGTTTAACTCTTTGTAACCACAGCATAGAGGCCACAATACCTGGAAGGGTATGTATCTAGAAATGTTTGTTGAAAGACAAAGGCTCAGGAAATGTTCAAGGAAAAGGGAATCTAAAGACAAAATAAAAAAAAGTTTTATACTACTCTGGATGGTAGACCACAGGGAAAATAGCTATAAAAGACATTATTGGCACAACAACCAAAATTTGAATATGGGCTGTGACTAGATGATAATGTTGTGTTACAATGTACATTGAGGGGTGGGAGCTGTGGCGTAGTGGGTAAAGCTGCCACCTGCAGTGCCAGCATCCCATATGGGCACTGGTTCGAAACCCAGCTGCTCCACTCGATCCAGCTCCATGCTATGGTGTGGGAAAGCAGTAGAAGGTGAGCCAAGTCTGTGGGCCCCTGCACCTGCATGGGAAGACCTGGAGGAGGCTTCTGGCTCCTGGCTTTGGGTAGACGCAGCTCCAGCTGTTGCGGCCAATTGGGAAGTGAACCAGCAAATGGAAGACCTCTCTCTCCCTCTCTCTCTGCCTCTCCTTCTCTCTCTCTGTGTATATCTCTGACTTTCAAATAAATAAATTTTTAAAAAATATATATTGAAATATTTAGAAGTAAGGATGATTGATGTCTGCTACTTAATTGAGGTGTATATGGAAAGAGAGGGAGAGAGAGAAGTGAGAGCATAAGAGTATGCAAGAGAAAATGAGAGAGCAAAAGGGTGAATTAGTAACAAATCCGTGAAACTTGGTAAAGTGAGAATCTTTTGTATGTTTCTTGTAACTTTCTTTGGAATTTGAAATTATATCAAAATAAACACTTCCTAAAATTTTTTGAGAAAGTTAAACTTAAAATAGATCATAAATCCAAAGAGATTTTCTATTTTTACTGAGCTGTGGCTCTACTTAAAAATTAACAAACAGGCCGGCGCCGTGGCTCAACAGGCTGATCCTCCGCCTTGCGGCGCCGGCACACCGGGTTCTAGTCCTGGTCGGGGCACCGATCCTGTCCCGGTTGCCCCTCTTCCAGGCCAGCTCTCTGCTGTGGCCAGGGAGTGCAGTGGAGGATGGCCCATGTGTTTGGGCTCTGCACCCCATGGGAGACCAGGAGAAGCACCTGGCTCCTGCCATCGGAACAGCGCGGTGCGCCGGCCGCAGCACGCTACCGCGGCGGCCATTGGAGGGTGAACCAACGGCAAAAAGGAGGACCTTTCTCTCTGTCTCTCTCTCACTGTCCACTCTGCCTGTCAAATATTTAAAAAAAAAAAAATGAACAAACAACAACACAAGAGTAAACTAAAATAACAAACGTCAGTGAGTTTAAGAGCATATAATCTGTTTTTACACTCAGGTGTATTCAGTTTATTCTAGAATTATCTATGAAAGTACTGAATTCCATATAATGAGTATCCAAGTTAGAGTCCATCTATGGAGTTAATTTTCTTGAAGTTCTTTGGTCTCACTTATAACTTGATTTCAGTGATATGAACCTTAAAGATGAAATTAGCAATTTTATCTCAATCTACTCATACTCTTTATCTAATATTGCAGGGAAATTGAAATAAAATAAGAATTCATTCTTGAATTTTCCAGAATATTTTTAACAAAGAAAATGTTCAAGGAAGAAAGAACATATTTCAGAACAATAAGATTAAAAATAAAATTTCTGGCCGGCGCCGTGGCTCAACAGGCTAATCCTCCGCCTTGCGGCGCCGGCACACCGGGTTCTAGTCCCGGTCGGGGCACCGATCCTGTCCCGGTTGCCCCTCTTCCAGGCCAGCTCTCTGCTGTGGCCAGGGAGTGCAGTGGAGGATGGCCCAAGTGTTTGGGCTCTGCACCCCATGGGAGACCAGGATAAGCACCTGGCTCCTGCCATCGGAACAGCGCGGTGCGCCGGCCGCAGCGCGCTACCGCGGCGGCCATTAGAGGGTGAACCAACGGCAAAGGAAGACCTTTCTCTCTGTCTCTCTCTCTCACTGTCCACTCTGCCTGTCAAAAATAAAAAAAAAATAAAATAAAATTTCTGACTATTTTTATGTTTAAGTTATCTGTTTTTGTTAAGAGCGTTTATTTGAAATGCAGAGAGAGAGAGAGAGACATAGAGAGGGATGGAGAAAGAGAGAGATATTCCATCATTTCTTCTCCAAATGCCCACAATAGCCAGGGCTGGGCCAAGCTGAAGCTAGGAGCCAGGAACTCCATTTGGATCTCAAGTATGGGTGGCAGGAACACAAGTACTTGGGCAACATCTGTTGGTTTACAAGCTCAGAGAAGCCAGGACTCAAACCAGGTACTCTGATAAAGGATGTGGATCTCCTAACCTTAACTTACGGTGTCTCCATACCGTAGCTGTTGCCCATCTCCTTGATAGTATAGTGAGTGACATCTGCCCTAGGACATACAACTTTCTTCTTGTAATCCTTTTACTATTGTGTTATGAAAATTTTGGACATCCCAAACACTGTCTATGAATTCCAAAGCCTCATCAATCATTGACATATTCTTCCCTGCAGACTACGATCTTTTGATTGCTTCCCTGACATTTTAAATATCCGGAGTAAATTATTTTTCACAGTCTGTCATCAGCCATTAGATGATGTTGCATTGTGCTATAAAAGTGTTTCTATATTTAGTAGCAGTCCTGTCTGTATCTCTACATAGCAGTGTGTACAATTAGTTAAATAGGATCTTCACTTGAAGCAGGACATCACACTAAGTAGGTGTTTAGTGTTGAAACTGAGCTAATGGGTCTGTAAAATGAACTATTTAGAAGATGATGAAAAATGTTGGTACTGTATGGTTAGAATTATCACTACTGCTCAGTTCTTGCTGCTAATAATAGGTTAGAGCATTCAGCTAAAGCTGGATATTCATTTTCCTTCTTGTACTAGACAAGGTCTTATAAAGAAAATCTATTTCTGATATGTATTATATGTATACTTAGGATTTAAATTATATTAGGATTTAGGATCATGATGTTTAAGTCAATTATCCTTGAATTTCAAACTTATTTAGTATCCCAAATATATGAGACAGGTAAATGCCATCTCAAGTCTTGTAAAGTCTCTTTAACTCCTTCCCCTGGTCCATCAGTCCGTGCCCACTCAAATGTACACTTTCATGCTATTTGGAACCTCACAGTCCTGATACCTTGAGAAGAAAAAATTAAATTATGGGATGAATCTAGTACTGCTAACAGTAGGGAACAATCCAGGAAACCATGGGATTCACGGATCATTGTCCAGGCTCTCATCTTAGAACAAATATTAGGCAATTAGGATTTGTGGGTATAGTAAATCTTGATATTACTAAACCGGAAAGGGGATGCAGTTTGATTCATTCTTACCTTATTGGTCTATGTCCTTCTGTAGTTTTGAGTAGTGAAACATGGGTGGCAGTAGTCAACTTTACTGACACATAGGTTCTAAAGCAGAAATAAGCCAATTAAAATAAAACTCTTAATAAAATTTTCCCATGTAGACATACATTATGTACACACATATAACATAACATAATAGACCAATATAGCAATTTTAATAATAGCTTTTAAACTCTCTAACTCTTTTTGTAAATTGCCAATTGATTTGAATTGCTTTTTGCTTTTAGTAACCTCAGTTAACCATACTTTCTCTCAGTTGGTACTGTTAATACATTATTGGCTTCATCTGTTTACAGAGCCATCCCAAAGTACTGAATACAATAGAAGTGGCTGGAGAAAGTCCATAGGAACTTATAGGAGGACAGCTAAACACAGAACCAACAACACTTTAGTTTTATGAGCAGCACATCATATATAAATGTGGATGACAAAAGACTTTAAGTTTCCATGTTTAAAATTATAAACTCATCAGCCAACAAGAGGCACTTGCTTACTTGACAGTATTTTTGAAAGCACCCGTAGGATTTTACAAGTATTTAACCCTTTAGGCCTCTGGGGCTTTCTCATTAAGATAACTATCATGTCTAGTAACACAAGATCATTAGACTTTTTAATTCCCAAACATTTGTATTAATAGCATTTTCCATTATAGAAACTTAAAATTTAGTATCACGTCACATCTTAACAGTACTTCTAATATAATCCAAATAGCCTGATTAGTTGGTGTCTCTATAAGATGAGACACAGGTCCTTCGATTTTTTCAGCTGGGCCCAAACTGGAAAAACCAAAGTCCAAGATTTACTGGAAATTTTAGAGTCCATATTGTTTGAAACTTTGATTTTTTGAATGCCTGTCAAGAATGCCAAGAAGGCTCAAAATTCAAAATATCTGGTTGAAATATGTCATGATTTTAAGGAATCTTAAGATAGACCAAATTTGATCATTGTTACAAGGTGATTATTCAAATCTTTGAAAATAAGCACATATTTAAATAACCCATAGCTCTTAATAAAAATTCAGCTGTTTTTGAACAATTAGAATTTAACAGACATCAAGAGAACATAATAGATTACTTTAACACATTGCTTTAACAGAGAATCAGAGTTTAATTCTATGTCAAAGAGAAATAGATTAGTGTAGTTGTAACATTTTCCATCTGCCAATGTCCTTGACTTGCATTTTGAAATAAACTGTTAAAAATCTCCAAATTAGGATAACGTTTTGAATCAGATAACACAAATTTTAGCCTGAGCTTTTTTCATTTCTGTTGGCATGGTATATCTTTTTCCAGCCTTTCACTTTCAGTCTGTATGCATCTTTGTTGGAAAGATGTGTTTCTTGTAAGCAGCAAATAGATGGGTTTTGTTCCTTAACCCAATCAGCCAATCTGTGTCTTTTAACTGGACAGTTCAGGCCATTAACATTCAATGTGACTATTGGTAAGTAGTAACTTTGCCCTGCCATTTGCCAAAGATATTTTCTAATATACACTTTGAGCTTCCTGTGATCTTTTGCTGTGAGGTTTCCTTCTTTTACCTTCTTTCATATTGATGACCATGTTTCTGTGTTTCTGTGTGTAATACATCTTTAAGCATCTTTTGCAGGGCTGGACGAGTGGCGACAAACTCTTTGAATTTCTGTTTGCTATGAAAGGTCTTTCTTTCACCTTCATTCACAAATGAGAGCTTTGCAGGATATAATATTCTGGGCTGGCAGTTTTTCTCTCTTAGTACCTGGGCTATGTCTCACCATTCCCTTCTAGCTTGTAGGGTTTCTGATGAGAAGTCAGCTGTGAGTCTAATTGGAGATCCTCTGAGAGTAATCTGACATTTCTCTCTTGCGCATTTTAGAATCTTTTCTTTGTGTTTCACTGTGGTGAGTTTGATTACGACGTGTCGTGGTGAAGATCTCTTTTGGTCATGTTTACTAGGGGTTCTATGAGCTTCCTGTACTAGGATGTCTCTGTCCTTCTCCAAACCCAGAAAGTTCTCTGCAAGTATCTCACTAAAAAGGCCTTCTAATCATTTCTCCCTCTCTATGCCTTCAGGAACTCCTAGAACCCCAATGTTGGTTTTTTTAAAATAGTATCCTGTAGATTCCCAACAATATTTTTTAGATTTCTAATTTCCTCTTCTTTTCTTTGGTTTGACTGTATACTTTCCTGTTCTCTGTCTTCTAAGTCCGATATTCTCTCTTCTGCTTCACCCATTCTGTTTTTAAGGCTCTCTAATGTGTTTGTCATTTGATCTATTGAGTTCTTCACTTCATTTTGATTTCTCTTCACTATCACACTTTCCTGTTTTACTAGTTTCTGCATTTCATTTTGATTCCTCCTTAAGATTTCATTTTCTCGAAGGAGATTTTCTGTCCTATCCAGTAAGGAATTCCATAGCACAATCATTTGTTTTTGAAAACTACTAATTGTTTTTATCATAAATTTTTTGAAATCCGTATCTTGCATTTCTTCTATCTCATCATCCTCATAATCTTGGCTTGGGGTGTCGTGTTCATTTGGGGGTGTCATAATGTCTTCCTTGTTCTTGTTTCTTCAGTTTTTGCGTTTGTTGCTTGGCATTGTAGAGATATTCTTTGGATTTTTCTTCCCTCACTGTGGTGTTTTTTCTTGTTATACTGTGACTGTATTGAGTGGACTGTCTGCTTTTGATGCAGCCTTAGAGGCTTGAGATGTGTGTGGCCTGAGAGTTCTGTTTGGTTCCTCAGGGCTAAGGGTATGCCAAAGGTGATACTCCCAGGTTAGGCGTGGTAAATCTCTCTTTCTTTTTTTGATTCAAAAGGGCAGTAATTCCGCACAGCTGAACTGAATTGGAGGTAGTTAGCAGGCGAATTATATACCCACAGGAGCCAGAGGGAAGCTCTTTCCCAAGGACCACACAGGGAATCTGTGCTGCCCTCAGTGTGGGTTCAAATTCTCCTGCAGTCTCCCACTGGGTTGCCAAGGTTACCGAATTGTAGCGTCTCTGGGGAGTACTTATGTGAATTCCGTGAGTTCTCTCCCCCACTGTCTCTTTTTTCACAGTCTCAGTTCATTAGCACCACACATTCACTAGGTCCTAATCTCCTGTTATTTCACCTCCCCACCAAGAGTCAGGTTTTTTTGCTTGGCTGAGAGCGGGTGCAGACCTGAGGTCACCCTGCTTATGACATATGTCCAAAATGGTGCCTGCTCTTTGTCTTGCTCGCCTTTGAGAGGTGAGCGGAGAGAGAGAAACTCGTGTCCATACCAGTCACTTTTTTTTTCCCCTCTCTAGTAGATAGCCTGGTGAACTTTTCCCCACCGGGTTTCAAACCTCATTCCCTCTAGTCTCCTCTTTCCGCTTGCCCGCTTGTGTCTCTGGCTATTGAGGTTCGGCTCACCTCACTTTCCAGCGTTGGTGTGTTGCTTCTACCGCTGGTGTCCCGAACTGTGGGCTCCCACATTCTCCATGCAGGTCCACTGTGAATCACTAGTTCCAGAAGAGTTTCCTCTGCTGTTTCTTCCCTTACTCTTCCTTGAACCTGCAGTAACTCCACTTTTATTAAACTGTCTCTGCCCGGACTATCAGTGTGCTCCCTTCCTATTCCGCAATCTTGCCGCTCTTCCCCTTCAGCCTAAATTTAAGCTGCTAAAATTAATCAAAGATACATTTTAATTTGTGTGACCTGAATCTCTGTATCATGTTTTATACTTGTTGGTTGAAAGAAACTAAAAACATTTTATATGTTTGTGCTTAAGTTTACTGGTTAAACTACACCATGTTAGATATTTAAGAGGTGTTTCCAAATACATGATTCTTAAAATTTATAGAAGACATTGGACCTTCTGGTAAATGTTTTCTTAAGTTGTTATCTAATGATTGAAACTGTTTGCTAAGTATTCATGTGATATTACTATTGTCAGCAAGCGATCTAGGACTTGCTCCCTCATTTCTCTATTCTAAGCCCAACTTGTTCTTTCATTTCTCTATTCTCTTCAAGGTAGGAAACTAATTCTATTATGAAGGAATCTTTAGGACGCACAATTTAATCTTTAGACTTATAAAAGAGATGGCTAACATTATTCTATAATAGCATAGCCAAAATAAGAGCTTAAATTATAATCCCATAGTTAGATTTACTTTGCCATCAACGAAGTAAACAGTAAGTAGAAAAAACCTCCTTTTCACACCAAAGGGAAAGAAAGTTTTAAAGTGAGAATATAATTTTCCTCATGGGCACTGTCTACCTCAGAAAAACTACTACAGAACATGCCTGTGACTATAGACTTGTAGTTCAGGCCACCGAAGATTAGAGATGGGACACGGGCACTCCCTTGACTTGCATCCTCTGGTCTGCTTTAACAAAAACCAGGAGGAAAAGAGAGCTAGGCATCAGAAGCAATGGGTGGCAGGCCTATTAATGGCTGATCTGTACAGTGATCTGCCCTCAAGGAGACCCAACAGGCCAGTCCTCTGCAGTGGCTTTCCATGTGGTAAGCCTGGGCTTCAGCAGAAGTCAGCTTGTGAAGAGCCCTGGCAGCTCTGCCAAGAGTTGGATCACTGGAAATGGACCTGCCCTGGAGTCGAAGGATGCCCAGGTCAGAGCCACAGATCTTATTGGCTCTAAGCTGAAAAGCCCTTCACTCAGCCCAACTTCCAAAGTGACCACTGCAGCTGAGGGGATGGCCAAGTAGGGTCAGCAACATTGCAGGCAGAACTGTAAATTTCTTGTTAGAGATGCCACCTGCCTTTACCTGGCCAGCTCTCCTCCCAAGCCAGCTAAGTAATGAAAGTCAACAGGGTGCCTTCCCCCAGGAGGTTCACACCTCCCTTAGAATATACCCCATGTGAAGAGATAGATAGGTCTGGGCCTCTTCACTTACAAGGCCTAAAGCCCACCAGATTATTATCAAGCCCCTTCTGTCAGGTTCTATTTGCCTCTCAATCAGAAAACTTAATTGTAGCTTAGACAGCACCTTTCTTAGCTCCTCTAATAATGACTCTGTCCTTTGTTCTAGACCCTGTCTAGCGCACTTGGGCCTCATTCCTTTGTAATCATAACCTCTACTCTACCTCCAATGGCTCTATTCCCAACCTGTGTGTACTGATGGTCCTCTTCCCCACTTAATGCTGTATAATTTTCAGACCTGGTTAATGCCACTCTTAGGATCATTGGTTACTATCCTCACTCTGTCTTTTATGACCTTGTCTAAATATGATCAGAGTCGGCGAACTTGGAAAGCTTCCATAGCCTTGGCAACTCATGACGACAGCCTAGGGTGGTTACTGGCACCATAAACTAGAGTGTCAATTTGTTGGGTCAACAACAGGAGTCACTGTGCACTTGCTCCTCATGTGGGATCTCTGTCCTTAATGTGCTGTCCATTGTGATTTAATGCTATAACTAGTACTCAAACAGTATGTTTCACTTTGTGTTTCTATGTGGGTGCAAACTGTTGAAGTATTTATACTAAATTGATCTTCTGTATATAAAGAGAATTGAAAATGAATCTTGATGTGAATGGAAGGGGAGAGGGAGCGGGAAAGGGGAGGTTTGCGGGTGGGAGGGAAGTTATGGGAGGGGGAAGCCATTGTAATCCATAAGCTGTACATTGGAAATTTACATTCATTAAATAAAAGTTAAAAAAAGCAGAAATAAAGTCCACCAATTGATTGTTTAAAGAAATTGCCTACATTGGCAAAGTTGTGCTTAGAATAAGTTTACTTTAGTCACAAGCTAAGAAATCCTCAAATTTCTTTTTGTCATCTCAGGCACCCCATGCAGTCATTCCACCATTAGTGGGATAGAAACAAACTATGTTGACTTTTGACTTCCTTCTGGAAGCTTTAAAAAATAGCAACAATATTCTGGCAAAGTTGGTAATGGGCTAAAAAGAAAAAAAGCCAGCTTGCTTTTTAACTCTTATTTGTGACTCTTTTCTGCAACGTGATAAAGAAGCATTTTGCCAAGAGCCCAGCATGTTTTATGGTGTATGAATTCAAGATCTTACAGTTTGTAATATCTTTTTCCTGTCAAGGACTAAATGCAGTTGACCTTTTGTTTAATGCATTTTTGTTTGCTCTCAAATCTTATAAGGATCTCTCATATAACCTTTTGTTTTCTTTCGAAGTTAAAGAGTGTTGAGGGAATAATAAAAGTTTATGAGGATTAAAAAAACTCCAAGTTCAGACATTTTTTTTTTTTTTTGTATCTCTTTTGGGTCAGGTAGCTTGAAGCCAGTCATTAAGGTACTTGTAAGAATAAACTAGATTTTTTTTTTTGACAGGTAGAGTGGCTAGTTAGAGAGAGGCAGAGAGAAAGGTCTTCCTTTTGCCATTGGTTCACTCTCTAATGGCCGCCGCGGCTGGTGCGCTGCGGCCGGCGCACCGCGCTGATCCGATGGCAGGAGCCAGGTGCTTCTCCTGGTCTCCCATGGGGTGCAGGGCCCAAGGACTTGGGCCATCCTCCACTGCACTCCCTGGCCACAGCAGAGAGCTGGCCTGGAAGAGTGGCAACTGGGATAGAATCCGGCGCCCCAACCGGGACTAGAACCTGGTGTGCCGGCACCACTAGGCGGAGGATTAGCCTGTTGAGCCACGGCGCCGGCCAGAATAAACTAGATTTTGGCACTGTCTCCTTCCCCCTACATCTGTGTCACAACATTTCCTACCTGCTGTGTGATGCAGTTCCCTCTTTAAGAAGTGAAATCCCACTCTTCATTGGTCATCCCAGGGGAGGGAATGTGAGTGACAGATACGGGTTGGAATGAGCCATCTCTGCTCGGGAGATATTGAAGAGACTCATTTGACTTGAGAAATGATTCATGTTGAGGCACTGCAAGAAATGAGAACAGGGAATGGTTCTTGCACTGTGCCTGTAAGATCTTCCACTGTTATCTCACTGGATACACCACCTCCAATTTAATGTTCTCCTTCCTCTTTTACCTGCCTCTAAGTTTAAAGTTTCGATTTTCTCCAATATCTTGCTGTCGCTGGCATTGCCTTTCATGAATTTGTGATTCTATCTTGGTGAGATAATTACAAACATAGCTCACTATTTTCTGGTTGCCCCTGAGAACTCTTCCTTATAGCCATTTCTATGCTAGTTTCTGCATAAAAGAGGGTCTAGCACACCTACCCATACATCAGTGTTGTTACCACCACCACTTTTGCTTTGGAACTTAAAGCCAAGGGCTGTTAATGTCTGGTCCATGTTTTCTATATTATCTACATTTCTCCATTGTTTGATTAGGGAGCCCCCTGGAATTTCTGATAAAACTTAAAGCAACCTGAACATTCATTCATATATCTATTTAAGAAATGATTCTTATATATTGCCTGCTGGCATTGTGTAAGTATTTATTTACTCAGTCAAGTCTGACAAAAATCTGCAAAAGGTGATTGTAGACCACCCTTTTTTTACTGTGGACTTTTCAGGCATCCTATTCTGAGGTCTGGCTCGCTTTCCCAATTCCTTAGTGTTCTGTTGGTACCATGTGGATTTGCGTTTATAGTGCCATGATCTATAAAGCCTAATATTAACAGACTGAAAATGTACATATCTTTACCTTAGCAGTGTCCTCAACCTGAGATGTTTTTTAAAATCATGTTTCAAAGCAAAAGAAACATTAACTAATAGCTTGATGTTCACTGAATGTTCTTTCATATTGACAAATATTGGCAACAACCAAGCATCCAACTATAAGGAAATGTTCAATTAAAGTATAATAACCCTGCTTAGAAGAATGTTAAGTGATGTTTGAAGGAGAACTGTGTCCTGGAAGTATTATGTTGCTGAATGGGGAAATGTACATGATGTTGTTACAACTCTGGTTCCTCAGCAAACATGGTTTGGGATGGAGATTAGGAAGGGTTTTAGGCAGTAGCCATAGAATCAGTGATTCAACCAGGCACTCTCCATTAGGTTTCCCAGCTGGAGAATAATCTCTGTGGCTCTCAGCTCTGCTCTTTGAGTCATCCTTCTTTAATTGCGAAAGTTAGAACTTGTTTGCAATTGAATGGTTTTGCCAAGCAGTTTCCCTATGAGTGTATGAAGAAAGTAGATGGGACAGAGGAAGAGGTTGAACTGCTATACAAATGTCATCTTAAGAAGGATCTCAGCAGATCTTGCAGAACTGTCCTGGACCAAGGCAGGAAGGTGGGATCTGTATGCTCTCCTCATCCCAAACTAATTGGCTTTGGATGCAGGCTGCACTGTGGAGGGTGCAGACCTTTCAGCAGCTGTCTTCAGCTGCAGGCAATCCTAGGGCAAGACTAGCTGAGAGTCAACGGCTACAAAGAGAATCAACAGCATGTGTCAGAGATGAAATACTACACGAGAAGAAAAAAGCGAAACACAGAGTGTTTGTGTGCATTATAAATATTCTGAATCTAACTGTAAAATATGTGTGGGTATGTACAAAAACAGGAAGGAGACACAGAAAAAATGCAAACAGCTGTGTTACAACAGTGAAAGGCTTCATGAGAAAATAATCCTTTCACCATTGAAGGCAGATTGTTTGCTTTATAATGAGGACGTTAAGGGATATTGTCTCCTCCCACTTTTCAAAGATGGCTAATTTTGTTCACAAGGGAAAGGCTAAACCATACAAGAATTATTTGTGAACTGTGTCAGCATGGTAATGACAAGACAAAGCTCAGATCTACTTTGCAATTGTGATAAATAAGAAGAGTTGGTTTGCTTGAGGAGTTAACTTCAACCATTCCTAGGACGGCTTGCCCATGATGTCAAAAGGGAGTTGTTAGTGTCCAGTCTTTATGTCTTCCACTGATAACTCATTTCAATCTGAAAACTGCTTCCTTATACAGCCCATCGTCTCACATGTGCGTGATCCAAAAAGAATTGGGTGTGAAAAATATGGACGGCACAGGACAAAGAAATTGAATACAGCACTGGAAGACAGTGTGAACGTGCTCTGGAGAGGGGGAATAAATATGGACATCTATTTCTCCACAAAAGACTATAACCCTGGCATAAAAGTTGCTCAGATAATCTCCTCTTACCTTAATTAGACTTTCTATATCTTTCCTGCTTTCTTGTTTCCTTTCAGAGCATAGCTCATAATGTCCTTCCAAATCACACATACTGGGTATGTTTTTTTCTCTCATGTACTGTGGCTTTTTATATCTCTTTTAAACAGTTCTTTAGTGCTGCTTTAATGCATTTTGAATTAGTTCTTTGAAAATATAAGATGAGAAGACAAACAAGAACATGGGAGCTATTTTCAGGCACTTTAAAGGACTTCTGTGAAAAGAGGAGGTACTTTTGTTCAAATCACCTTAGGGGGGATAGTGTAGAACTAGTGGACGGAAGTCATAGGAATAGGATTTTCCTGAAATGGAAGAAGAAATGGACTTTGTAATTATTTGAGATACTCAGTATTTTTTTAAAGAACTTATTTAAGTATTTGAAAGGCAGAATGACAAAGAGGGAGAGACAGAGACCCTCCTTCCACAGAAGGAGCTGGGTCTTGAACCGGCACTCCAATATGGAATGGCAACATCTCAATCACCACAGAGCTTGCCCTGAGATACTCAGTACTGGAAGAGCAAGCTTCAGAAGCTTCAAGCTGGTAGTGTTGAGAGGTCAGATGGCTGTCTAGGGTATGGGCTCTTTTCTTTGAAGGAGGCTGGACTGGGTTACCTGTGAATTTTCAGTGTGCTTGGTGGCTTCATGTGTTAATGATATGCAAAATGGAGTATTCACAAATTACCTTTTAAACAAACATATACCTAACCAAATGCTGCCATCCTCTAGAAATAGAAAAGGATTAGAATCACTTGTTTGTAAATGCAGTAGAAATGCTGTCCTGTGCTGCTGTGGTAGCTACAGCATGGTCACATGATGATACACTCATTTCTGTTACACTTAAAACCTGATGCTGTGTGGCTAATGAAACACATAGTTAGACCTTTGGCTGGCCAAATATTATTATCTAATTCAATAGGGAAATTATAAAACTTTCCTATTCTTGCCAATTTTATTTCTTTACCACAAAACACCTTTTATTCAAATCCTCTCTGAACAAATTGGACAGCAGTATATGTCCCAAGACTTGAGAAGTTGAGGATGGTGAATCGCAGTTTAGTGAGTTTACAAAGCATAACAAAGGCATTAGCAATGATTAACAGTGCTGCATATGCTTTGTGAGGATCCATCCCTGTGGAAATTATGCTGTTGTGCTGCTACTCCTGTGGCCTCCAGTTTGAACAATCCAGGCCTCATCAGCAGATGCCCAACTCTGTGTATTTGCATAGCAATCCTCTTCCCTACCTTTTCAACTAGTATATGAGACTAGTGAAATGTGTAGATGTGGGAAATGATGAGAATAATTATAGGGAGATCCCAAAGCCCACGAACTCCTGCCGTGTTTCAGCAGCCTGGCAGGCTGCATTTCGGAAGTGGAGGCCAGGAATGAGTACAGAGCTGAGGTGGGTGCTCCTGCAGCTCCCTCTTTGTAATGAGCTCATGTCTACAGAGTCACTACATTGCTGCTGCACTGTTGGCATGGCGTCTTCTGCAGCAGCATGCCAGGCTCTGGGGAAAGACAGCTGGGGAATGTGAGGAGCCCTTTGTCTCCTGCCAGACAGCAAGCACAGCACAGAGCCCCATTAAGGTTGCATGATTGTACATGTGCTATTCTGAGTAGGTCTACTTTTTTTTTTGTTTCTTTATTTGACAGGTAGAGTTATAGACAGTGAGAGAAAGAGAGACAGAGAGAAAGGTCTTCCTTCCGTTGGTTCACTCCCCAAATGGCCGCTACAACTGGCGCTGCGCCAATCCGAAGCCAGGAGCCAGGTGCTTCTTCCTGGTCTCCCACGTGGATGCAGGGCCCAAACACTTGGGCCATCCTCCACTGCCCTCCTGGACCACATCAGAGAGCTGGACTGGAAGAGGAGCAACTGGGACTAAAACCCGGCACCCATTTGGGATGCTGGTGCTGCAGGCAGAGGATTAACCAAGTGAGCCACTGCGCTGGGCTCTGGGTCTACTTCTTAATGTTCAATGTCTGTGGCTCTTTTTGTGTCAAAAGAACAAGAATTTATCAAATAATAGGCATTTACACCTATTGAGTTATTAATTTGACATTCTTGGCCAACCTTGTGTTAAAATGCTTTGTCATGAATATTGAAGGGTACAGAAAATAGAATTGAAAAAAATCACATATATATAAATATGAGTGAATATTTATTATATGGGTACTTTGAAAAAAGTACATGGAAAATTTGCATTTTCTTTTAATTCCATTTTACATGAACTTTTTGGAGAACCTACATATATTTTATATCATCTATATATTATTTCTACCTGGAAATACAGTGAATTACTACAGCTGTATATACAGGCTCATTCTTTAATGGATTTATTCTTTTACCCATTAAAGAAATTCACTACATAAAACACCTTGTGCCAGTGATGAGTATAAATGGTATTTATTTAGTTTCTCACAAACTCCATATTTTCTTTTGCAGAACCTTTGCAGAGTTTTCTTTAGTCTGGAACTGTTTCTTTCCTCTTCTGTCTGTTACTTCTTGTCTTCTTGTTAACTATTGTCCTGAAATGTGTTGCATTTTTAAAAAGAGTTTTCTTTGTTATGGTAGATTAAATTAGCCCCCTGTTAATATTTTCATAACATTCTGCTCCTTATAATAGCCACTGTCATGTGTATTTGTACAGTTGTGGGTTATATGTACAAGTATTGATTCATTCTGTCACATAGCTCAATAAGGGCAAGTATCATTTCTGTTCTTATCAGCATTATATCTTTGTCCCTTGTTTTTGTAAATGAAGGAATAAATAAAATATGGAGCAAGATGTAAACTTTATTTTTAAAGAGGTTGGGTGTGGTTGAGGGGTAGACAGTCCAGCAGCTGTTGTGTGCTAAGTGGAAGGATAGGATTAATCACAAGTTAGTTTGAAAACCTTAAAAAGTAGGGGCATCTATCTCAGTCTTGTAGTGTCAAGGAAAGCATGTGGAGGAATTTAGATGTAAAGATAAACATGAGTGTGAGCAGATGACTAGCACTGGGGAGTAGTAGAACAGAATTTTAGTTAAAACACAAAACAAGCATGTGCAGAAGCCAACAATTAGTGGAAGGAATTGTTGAGCATATCTGGGAAAGTTCAAGTGATTCTCAGTGTCTGGATCAAGCCCTGCCGAGATTGAACTTCATTGTGACAGCAGTGGATGGTCACCAGAGGACTTTAAGCAGGGAAAGGAATGATAAGGTTTATGATTTATAAATAGTGTATTCAGAATGGATTAGATATTGGAAGAAAGCAGGAAAAATATTACTTAGGTGGTTGGAGAGATGAGGATAGTAACCTAAAAGTAGTGTCATTTAGGACAGAGAAACCAGAAGGATGTTTCACTTACAATGATATTTATAAAACACACTTGTGATTTTATTGAAATAAAATTTTATACTTGATCTGACAGTTTTCACTTAATTTTATACCCTACAACATCAAATATGTTTTTATGTCTCCTTTATATATTCCCTATTTTGGTTTAGGCATATGTAGAGTATCTTTGATTTTCTTCTAAAATATTAATTTGTCATTTGACTTTTCTTTTTTCTTAAAGATTTATTAAAACTCCAAGTTAGAGAGTAAGAGAGAGGGAGACACACACACACACACACACACAAAGAGGGGGCGGGGATATCTTCCATCTGCTGCACTAAGCTAGGCCAAAACCACGAATCACATGAGTGCAGAGGCCCAGATACGTGGGGACCATCCTCTGCTGCTTTTCCCAGGTCATGAGCAGGCAGCTGGATCAGAAATGGAGACCCTAAGACACAAACCAGTGTCCATTTGGGATACTAGTGTTGCAGACAGAGACTTTACTCCCTACACCACAATGCCAGCCCCTGTCATTTGATTTTTTTTAAACATTTAACTGATCTGGAATTTGTTACTCTTTGAAATGTGAGCTGGGATTTAATCTTACTATTTTTCAAGATGGCTACTGCCACTTATTAAATCAGCCTTTCTCTTCCCATTGAATTAAAATGCCATCTTGTAGGATATTAAAGCTTCTCACAAACATGATTTATTTCAGCAAGATAACACCTTACTTTTCTTTCCAACGTGAATACTAATGATTTTTATGTCTATCAGCATTTATTAGAAGATTCAAGATAATATCAAGTAGCGATTTTCATATAAAGTATACTTATCTAATTTCTGATTTCATTTGAAATGTTTTTAGTATTTCAGCATTTAGAATGAGGCTTACCTTTTGTCAACAGTTTTCTTACAGTTGAACTGTGTCTTTATATCTTAATTTTACTCAGACACTATTAAAACTTGAAATTCTGACTTCAGAATTTACAGATGATTATTTTTCTCATTATTTTATGAATATAGTAATTTATGCTGATGGATTTTCTGTTGAATTACCTTTTCATTCTGATATAAATGCTACTTGATAATGATATATTTATTCTTACAAAAATTACTAGTTTTAAAAAATACTTTATGTATTGTAAAGGCAGAATTAGAGGGAGGGAGGGAGGGAGAGAATCTTTCATCCTCTGGTTTACTCCTCCAGTGGCCACAATGGCTGGGGATGGGCCAAGCTGAAGCCAGGAGTTTCATCTGTGTCTGCTTTGTGAGTGCAGGTGCCCAAAGACCTGGTTCATCTTCCACTGCCTTCCCAGCTGCATCAGCAGGGAACTGGATCATAAGTGGAGCAGCTGAGACCCAAACCAGTGCCCATATGGGATGCTGGTGTTGCAGGCAGCAGCATAACCCATTATGCCACAATGCCAGTCCCTAATAATTGCTAACTTATATCTGCTGCTATTTTAGCAAATATTCATAAGAGAAATTGGTCTTAGTATACTATATCAGGTTTTGACATTCATAGTCTATGGACTTAATAAAAAGAATTGAGTAGTTTTAAATTTTTTCTACAATCTGAAAATATTTAAATAACTTTAGAATCATGCAAAGTTCAGAAGTGCAGTTCTAAAAATATAATGATATTCCTTCCCTTCTTCCCTCACTACATCCTTTCTTACCTCCTTCTTTCTCTCCCTCCCTCCTGATCTTCCTCCTCTTTCCCTCCCTCTTTCTCTCTCTCTTTCTTTGTCTCTCCCTCCCTCCCTTCCTCCCTCCTTTCCTCCCTCCCTCCCTCCCTCCCTCCCTTCCTTCCTTCCTTTCCTTCCTTCCTTTCCTTCTTTCCTTTTTCTTCTTAGGATAACATATTTTTAATTTATATAACAGTCAAGGACTTAATGTTCCACTAAATAAAGAGTTCAGCATGTTAAAAATAAAAAGACCTGAAATCAGCAGGAATACATGCAAGGGCTATAAACAATAATCAGATCAAAAGATGACCATCTCACCCATATATGGTAAATTTTAAAATAATCACAGGTCACTATGGTAGTATAACATTCATAACCATTGGTTTGACAAAGATTTAAACACACATGCTGAGTAAAAAAAGCTGGACACAGACAACACATGTTCTTATGTGTGGGAGTTAAAATAAAAAAAATGCCTCTAATTGTTTTTATTTATGTAACTTGATTTATGTCTCTCAAGATTTTATCACATAGTATTTCTTTACCTTGCTTAACATTTCTTAATTTAACTCTCTTTTTAACCGTCTTTCCCTTCCAGCTTTTTTTCCCTTGTACTTTCTCAGAATTCTTTGATTTATTTTCTACTGTCTTTGTTTACTTTTTCACTTTATAAAGAAAAGAGGTAATGTTGCTGATACCTTTGGATGTGGAAAGTCCAAAAAGCATGGGCCCCTTGGTTGCATCGCATGCTGCTGCATGGCGATGGTGGAAGCACATGTAGGAGGAGGGATCACATCCTGAACCAAGAAGCCAGAGAGATTACAGGGCAGTGCCCCTAATGACCTCCCACTGTACCTCACCTCTGAAAGATTCCATAGCACTGAGACACACCACCTGGAGGACCAAGCCTCCGGTACATAGGACTTTGGGGATTTGCTAAAACTATATCTAAACCAAAGCATCCTATGCTTATCCCCCAAATTTTCTTTTAATTTCATTTTTCCATGAATGTTTTGAAGTAAGATCATATGTGCTTATTATACCCGCACATTATACACTCAGAATATGCTGTATACACATACACACACACATCAAAGAGTATATTTGTATTTATGTGTATCGTTCAAGGTATATTATTAATCTGTTGTCTTTTTCTATTTTCTCTTACCCAAATTCCTCTAGTCTTCTATGCTGATTCACTGGTGGTTTTGTTAAGTGTTTTCTCCATTATTTTTCTCAGGGGTTTCAGAGAGTGAGATAGTCTCTGAATGTTGGCTGAGTTAGGAACATTAAGATTTCAGTTTCCCAGAATTCCACCTGTGCTTTTCTACCATCATTTATTTCCTAATGTTGCAGATGAGAAACATGATTCTTTTTTAAAATTAATTCATTTACTTGAAAGACATGGAAGTAGAGAGATAGCAACAGACAGATCAACTAAGCTCTTCTATCTGTTGGTTCACTTTCCAAATGCCCTCAATAGCCAGGGCTGGACTGGGCCAAAGCCAGTAGCCAGGAACTCAGGCAGAGTCTGCTGTGATTGTGACTCAGACCCGATTACTTGAACTATCATCTCCTGCCTCTCCGGTGCACATGAGCAGAAAGCTGGAATTGGAGTGAGGCATGACTCAAACTCGAGTACTTGGATATGGATTGTGGGCTTCTCCAGTGGCATCTTAACCACTAGGCCAAATACCCACTCTTGGAATAATGATTTGACAAAAGTGTAATCTGTATTTTAAATTTAGTTGACCAAAAATGTATCTTCTTACTGGATAAAATAATCATTTTTCTAAAAAGATAATCATCTACTAAATCTATTGAAATCCCTCTAAATTTTGGACTTGAGGTATAGTTAGTCTTTATTTTTATCACCTAGGTATTACAATGTTGAATTTTAAGCCATTAATCAAAAAATAATTAGGGAATGCCTCTGGCTCATAGTTGATAGGTATCAGCTCCTTGGTTTGAATTTATGTAACTTGCAGGTTCACTTCCTGCTTTGATATTTTCTCGTGTTCATGTGGACCAATGCCCTTGCTTGGTGTTAGGAATAGTGTCTAAAACTGGAAAGACAATGATTTCCTTCCTAGCAATAGAGCTTCTTGCACAGGATCCATGATCTTAGTGACATATTTCTGTCTACTTAATGGTTCTTGATGAAGGCAACATTTCCCATCACAAGCATGGAGCTCATAGTGTTTACAGATTTGTAAAATATATAATTTTAGCCTTCAAGTATTATTGATTCCCCTGAAAACTAATATATCTTTCTGGCTCCCACACTTCTCACCCTGTTACACTCAGTCATCTTCCCTGACACTTTCACTGAAATTACTCTGCCAAAGTTGCCCCAAGGTCTGACAAATCCAGTTGATTATTTTCTGTCCATATTTTACTTGACCTTGCTGTGGCATTTGATAACTGTTGACTGCTCCTTTGTTTTCCTCAGAGATACATGAATTCATTCAACATCCAGGGAGTATTTACTAAACAAGGAAGAATACTAGGAATTGACAACGAGCAAGACATGCATGGTTTATTTCCCCCCGTGCAGAGATTTTTCTGTTTTGATGCTGTGATTACAAAATACTTGGTATTAGCCGAGTTTCACTTTGAGACCTGGCTCTGTTACCTGGAGTTATGTGAATTGGAGCATATTTCTTAATATTCCTTACTTGTAAATAAGCATGATTAAAAATCCTTTTAGAAGGATTCAATAATCTATGAAAGTATTTATCATACTTCTTGGCACTCTTCCATTCTTACTGCAATAAACTAATTCAATCAATATGTCTTCTTGTAAACACATTGCAGCATCTTTCTGGTTGGCATCTTTGACTCTGGCCTTGGCAATTTCAAGTCCAACTTCTGCAGTGTTCATTAATTAACAACTTCCTGCCCACAGGGCTTCCAGCCATTATATACTTACTACTTATTATTCCCTTACCATGCTGGGCTTTCTACTTTCCCACTTCATTGGCACTCCACAGCAGTTCATCTCTTGGCATGCTCCTCTCTTTCGTGTTGGAATTTGGACACTACTTTTTCTTCCAGTTTCCCTTTAGCATTATCTCAACAAGAGGCAGACATTTCTCGTCCTTGTACCCCTGTAGATAACCCTTTGTGCCTCTGTACCTTGAACACAATGTAATTAAGTGATCTGTAGGAACCCATGAGAGAAAAGCACACATGATTTGTCTTGGTACTCTTACATGTGGCACAGCTGGAACTTCAAAGGATTGATAATGTTTATCAGACAAATATGTAATTGAGTGAATGTTTAGTTTTCATGAAAAAAAAGTTATTCTTCACGTGCCAGGCTAATGCTGGTGATAGGGATGTGGACGTCAATAGGACAAGGTTCCTGTCCTTAGAAAATGGACAGTCCGAGGTGGGATAGACACTGCAGGCCCATGTCCTGAAAAAGCAGATTCTGTTTCCTTTAAGGCTAAAGAGTGTCAGCCTCCAGACTCTTGCATCATTTTGAAGATGTGAATGAATACCAATTTAAAATTCTTTTACCCATTAATGAAAACGATTTTTAAAATAAATTTTGTCTCTTCAGGAAATGTATCTCTTGAGGAAATGTCAAGCTCTAACAGCACTGTGTGATATGAGCAAATGAGCATTGTTTATATATTTCAAGTGACTTACTTTTAGTAGGGGTCTGTGTCAGTCATAGACAGAACCTTGGGAGTCAGAGCTGCATGGATGGTCTGAGCTACTTTGTCTTCATTTTCTGATTTTTGAGATGAGGTTTAAAATGGAAGTCCTGGTGATTGACTTGTATAGATAGTCACAGAAGTTGAAATCATCTATCCTAGTTTTAATTTTGGAAATTGTAGAAAGCTTTGCTTTTTTCTGATCTTGTGCAGTTTAATAATTCTGAGATTAAAAATACTAGTTAGTTGAATATTGTAGTTTATATAGTATTATGTATAATATTTGATTATAATACTGAAAATAGTTAAGGTTTTCTTTATTGATAGAAAAGTAAATTTATCATCCTGGTGTGCCTTTGTGGCATTATCTGAAAACTAGATATAATTGTACCTTAAAGTACAGAATTGTTTTTTTAAAAGGAATAAGGATTTCTAGTTGATAGACTACTGTGCACACTGTTTTTATTTTGTTGCTGCTGGTTAATTTACTACCTCTTATTTTCTGGATGATTCTATGGGGTTCTGTCCTTAGAACATAAGCTTACTGCAGTATTTTATATCTGTGTTCTTAATAACTGTAAAGGAATTTTCAATGTTATGAGAAATTCAACTTAGAAGTAATTCTTCTCCTCTCCTCTGTAACCATGGACCCTAAGTCCTTTGAGGATGCAACTCTTCAAGGCTTAGGAGAAATCAATGGAATGTTTTTAGTGGCACATGGAATACTGTAGTTCAGGAGATATATTCAGATTATAGGAACTTTTACATATTCTGAATTTAATTTTAATAAGAATTTCATAATATTGAAATTTCAACAAAAGCACTGACATTGAATTTGGACATTAATTTGTATGTGTTAGAATATTTTACTTACAGCATAGTGATTGTGATATAACCATTCTGCATAAAAAGTAGTTTTAAAGAAGGAAGTGAGAATGAATTTTCAAGGAGTGATCAAGCCAAGACAATATTGTTTGATAAAGAAAAAAAGGACGAGAATTAAGAGGAAGAGATAATTAATAGTATCAAAATTAATGATAAACAGAAACAAGGTTAGGTAAGAGGACAAAAAAAGTATACATTAGTTTAAATAATTATTAAAGCAATTACAGCAGAGCAATAAGAACAGGAGCCAAAGTGAATATCATCTATCTTGTTTTCTCTCTTCCATACCGGAGAATTGGACAGATAAATGCTATTATTATCAAGTTTGGCTGGCATTATTGTTAGTAATTGCAATACATTTTGAAGAGTAATCATGTAACATGGCAATGTGAGATTACTGGTGTTATTTTTATCTTAACAGATGAATTAGTTAGCTAGCTTTGGACATCAAATATTTGAAACCCAAATTAACATGGAATGTCTTTAATAAAGGGAGTGCAGTGGAGGATGGCCCAAGTGTTTGGGCCCTGCACCCCATGGGAGACCAGGAGAAGCACCTGGCTCCTGCCATCGGATCAGCGCAGTGCGCCGGCCGCAGCGCGCTACCGAACCAATGGCAAAGGAAGACCTTTCTCTCTGTCTCTCTCTCTCTCTCACTGTCCACTCTGCCTGTCAAAAAAAAAAAAAAAAAAAAAAAATAAAGGGACTCTGACTTAGGTATTCTACTTATTTTCATTTCACATTGATTTTAAGAACTTCTTTGTCAAACTGATCTTTTTACTTGGCTACTGCAAATTATAGACTCAACAGTAGTCTCTTCAAATATTTGTTGATTTTTCACTTTATTTTAAAAATAACATTATTGGCCCTAATCTGTTGCTCTTTTCTGGGTGGAGGGGACACTCAGAATGATAAAGGAATAGCAAGCAAAACTGTAGAGAGCCTAGTTTTCAACATTCTGTCTTTTCCTTGATCCTATTTGGTACTTCCTTATAAGGTGGAGTAGATTGGACAATATGGATATGTGAAGGTATGATTTCATCCAACATCAAGTGAGAAATAATGCCATGACTCTGTGTAAACCGACTTTAGGATGCAGGCAGCTGTTTTTTATATGTTACTTTATCCTTAGGGATACAAGTTCCTTCCATATATTTCCTCAGATTACCCTCAATGGTGACTGTCATTAGATTACACGTTCTTGCTCTTAATACTTCTTAATGCATTTATGTATTTTTTTTTTTTTGACAGGCAGAGTTAGAGACAGAGAAAGGTCTTCCTTTCCATTGGTTCACCCCCCAAATGGCTGCCACGGCCCGCACGCTGCGGCCGGCACACCGCGCTGATGCCAGGAGCCAGGTGCTTCTCCTGGTCTCCCATACGGGTGCAGGGCCCAAGCACTTGTGCCATCCTCCACTGCACTCCCAGGCCATAGCAGAGAGCTGGACTGGAAGAGGAGCAACCGGGACAGAATCCGGAACCCCAACCGGGACTAGAACCCCGGGGTGCCGGCGCCACAGGTGGAGGATTAGCCTAGTGAGCTGTGCCGCCAGCCTATGTATTATTTTTCATTATAATTTCAGTAGTATAAGTTTGAGTTCCTTTTGCCAGGGTATCTGGGAGTGAGTATATATAGAGAAAACAAGAGCCTTGATGCTGTCTGGTCAGAATCCTGCTCCATTTTTGGGTCTCTTTACTTTTATGGATGAAAGAATGCAAATCATCACAAAGTTATTGCACTCCTTATTTCTTGTTTTGTCTCTCTTGAGGTCTAGTTGACCTGCATGACTTCCACTTAGATTACTAACGTAAGTCCTCTGTTTCTACTTGATAACCTTGATGTCTTTGTCTACTTATATACTAGATTCCCTCTCTGGTTGAAATTTTCCACTGAATGCATTTTGCTAAGAAATAAGATGGTCATATGGAAGGTATATAGAGACAATAAAGTGACAACTTGAGTATTCTGTGAGGGCCAAGGAAATTGATTAAAACGATTGTTGATGGCTCCAATTAGTGGAGCAGAGACTTAAGAAGGGAAAAGCCCATGCTCTGGGAGTTAGGGGAAGGAATGGATGTGCAGGCAGAGGCCAGGGGATTTTTTGGGCAGTGAACCCACCCTGTGTGATACTGCAGTGCTAGATAGATTTGTCAAAACCCATAGAAAATGCCACATCAAGCGTGAACCCTAATGTGAATTATGGGCTTTGGGTGACAACAATTCAACGGAGGCTCGTCAATTTTAACAAATGTATCACTCTCAGTGTTGATATTGTGGAGGCTGTGCATGTGTGGGGTGGGGAGAATGTAAGGAATATCTACCTTCAGCCCAGTTTTGGAACCTGAAAGTGGTCTAAAAAAATGGAGATGACAGCCGGCGCCGTGGCTTATCAGGCTAATCCTCCGCCTTGTGGCGCCGGCACACCGGGTTCTAGTCCCGGTCAGGGCGCCGGATTCTATCCCGGTTGCCCCTCTTCCAGGCCAGCTCTCTGCTATGGCCCGGGAAGGCAGTGGAGGATGGCCCAGGTGCTTGGGCCCTGCACCCGCATGGGAGACCAGGAGAGGCACCTGGCTCCTGGCTTCGGATCAGCGCGATGCGCCGGCCGCAGCGGCCTTTGGAGGGTGAACCAACGGCAAAAAGGAGGACCTTTCTCTCTGTCTCTCTCTCACTATCCACTCTGCCTGTCAAAAAAAAAAAAAATGGAGATGATTTAGGAACAAACAGATGCATTCATTCCCGTTAGTGTCTTAGAAGCATTCAGAGGGTTAACTAAAGTTGACTTTTTTTGATTCAAAATGAATTAGTTAACCTATTGGGAAATTTGTGTGCCTAAAGAAGTACCCCTCTTCACTCACTGCCTACTGTTTTTGTAAACATTCAAAAATCTGTAAGTTCAATTATTTGTATTCTGATTCATTAACATTTGTTTCCCATTTACCTTTAGGTTTGAAATTTGAAGACATTCAAGAAAGATTTGGTGAGGAGTTCTTTAATATATGCTTTGATGAGAATGAAAGAGTCCTTCGAGCTGTAGGTGGCACATTACAGGACTTTTTTAATGGCTTCGATGCTTTATTGGAACACATTAGAACTTCTTTTGGAAAACGGGCCACTCTGGAGTCACCATCTTTCCTATGCAAAGAGCTCCCTGAAGGTACTCTCATGCTCCACTGCTTCCACCCGCACCACGTCGTGGGCTTCGCAATGCTGGGTATGATTAAGGCTGCAGGAAAGAAGATCTACTGCCTGGATGTAGAGGTGGAACAGGTTGCAAATGAGAAGCTGTGCTCCGAGGGTTCAAACCCAGGCAATTGTAGCTGTCTTACGTTCCTTATCAAAGAATGTGAAAACACTAATGTCACAAAGAACCTTCCACGAGGAACCTCCCAAATTCCTACAGACCTCAGAATTAGCATCAACACCTTCTGCAGAGCCTTCCCTTTCCACTTGATGTTTGACCCCAACATGTCAGTCCTTCAGCTGGGTGAAGGCTTGAGGAAGCAGCTCCGATGTGACACTCACAAAGTGCTCAAGTTCCAAGACTGCTTCGAGATTGTCTCCCCAAAGGTGAATGCCACCTTCGAGAGGGTCCTGCTGCGGCTGTCCACCCCTTTTGTGATTAGGACCAAGCCTGAGGCTTCTGGCACTGAAAATACAGACAAGGTAAGTGACCATGGGCTTGAGATGAGGGATGGGAACTAGAAGAATGGATAATTCATTAAAATACATGCTTCTTATACTTGTAATTATTTAGACAAGTAAGATTAAAGTGCCATTTAGAAGATTACTGGTCCCTGGATGTATGTAAAAAGATTTGGCCTAATTCCCAGTCATTTTGCGTAGTGTCTGCCCCATCCATTAATTTATTTCAGCGTATAAAAATAAGACATTAATATCAGCTATTGCAATTACAAAAATGATGGGACTCAATTAAAATATGTTGGCATCAGCTCATGAATATTTCAAGTGATTGAAGTCAAGCTCTGAGAGAAATGTTATAGATTGAGTGCCACATAGTGGGGCGGCTGTTTCATTTTAAAATAAGTCTAGGTTAAAAAAACTAATTATAATCTGAATATACTCTCTTCTAAGTTTCATACTTTAGGAACATCTGGTTTACATCTTATTTTGTGTTGTAATGCAGAATAATATACTCCCCAAAAGTTGGAAAATTAAGTGACTACCTCAAAATTAGACTCCCAATGATATGTTAGTTTTGAAATAGGGACTCATTCCTTTAGGATATTTTTAGTCTTTCAGAGCATATGATGAATACTATGTATGTTTACTGTGGGTTTTCTTTGAGTCCATTTTGATAAAGTATAGGCTTTAAATTATAAGCAAGTGATGAAAAGGAAACCGATAATAAATCTTAGAATAGTTGAGTTTAAGCAAACATTCTGTTCCCCATGTGGAATATTTTAAAAAGTGAACATAAAATGTAAAGAAAAAAGTCACAGATAGTTTAACATTTGATAATGTACTTTAAGTAATTAAAAGGAAAATAATGTTAATTTTCTGGAAACGCATTTAAACGTAAGTCATTCAGTTTCCCATCGAACACCTTTATAACATGTTGTATCAGAGTAAATGATGTTCCTGGAGGCTACTCAGCTTGTTTCCAAGCATTTAGGGGAAGTTGTGTGCTGTTAGAATGAACAGGCTGTTCTGAGTGAATGGAAGGAAGAGTTGCAGAAATAATTGCAAATGCAGTGAATGAGTAATCTACATACATACATTCTGGAATACCTGCTATCATACATAAATGAGGAAGTAGCCTCTGAAAGCAGAGCCAAAGATGTTTCTGAGGATTTTATATTGCCTTAATTTCATAATTAATAATTTTTGAAATTTAAAAGTTCCATGTAAAAATTTAATTAAAGTGCTTGAGAAAGATTGGATGATAAACATTTTTTCAATATGACTAGTTCAAGTTTTAGAGGAAAATCATTCAGTAATGCTTTCATTGTGTTAAGTTCAGTGATGTGAAAAATACCTTAGGGAAGAAGTGTATTCCAGTTTGGTACTTCTGGGTATATTTTATCAGAATGGATTATTATTCTCCCTATTTGATCACACAAAGATATATAAAATAATATTTTAACTCGTGCATATTATATGTACAATTCCTAACCATTTTGGAACCTTTTCAAATGGAAAAAAAGTGTTAGATGTCTATTTTTGTCTGCATTTGTTGTTCCTTTGAAGCCAGAATTATTGTGTCTTTTTAATTCAGGGAATACAAAAGCTGTAGGTTCTGCTTTACGTTTGGCTAGGAGAGGTGGAGGCTTTTTTTGCCTTTAAAGTTGAAGTTAATAGTTTTGAAAATGTGCTTGAACCAGAATATGTTATTACCAATGTTAATTGCATTAGATAGTTTACAGATTTGAGAAAAATTAATTTAATTTAAAGTTTCTGCTCCAGATTTTCCTCCTATGTTTCATTTGGCTTCTATTTCTATTTAATTTGTATACCAGGATAAGAAATAGACATAATGAAATGATGACTCAAATGTCAAGGCCCCCTGCCAATTCCAATAATAAGGAACTGTGCTCATTGAGAAGATGCAATTATCATTTAAACATGTTAGAGGTAGTTTAAAAAAAAAGCAACAGGCAGGGTTTTTAGAATACAGATAATAATCCGCTCATCCTTATTCTGCTTATTCACCTGGGCTCACTAGGATGGAACATTTGGGAGACCACAGTTGCTCCAAATTGCTCCTTTAATCATTAAGATTGTGGCCTGGAATCATAACCAAATGGGTAATGTTTTTGAAATTATATTTCACCAAATTCCATTATGTTTTTTGTTGATAAATTTAACTTATTATTTCCCCATAATTACCATTCTTATTAATGGATAACTCCATGTTGTCTGAAGTCTCTAATTTTTAGTTGACTTTGATAAGAAAGTGCTATTTTAAAATAATTTAACATATGTGGTCCTCATCCTAACATTGAAGGCTTTCATAATTTAATTATTTTGCTTGTACACTGAGTGCTACCAAACCACCACCCATGATATTAGTAGGGGGAAAAGTCAAGAGCTTATCATGCAGCTGTATAGTAGTAAAATCATTCACACATTGAGTGTGAGCCTTTTGAAAAAACATGGGATTTGTCATTTTGAGTTGGCAGTCATGAGTTGACTATATGATAGAGGTAGAACATACTCAGGAACAATTCATTGAAATACAGATGTACCAAAGTTTTCTTCCTGGCCTCCAAAGTTTTTACATACTGCTTTCTGGGCTGTACAGATGTCAAGACTGGTCACCAGTAGCAAGGCTGTTACTGAGAGGCATCTGATACAGTAATCAGTTTAGCATCAATTCAACAGATTTGCAATCAGAAGAAACTTCCAAGTGTCTTGACCAAGCTTTTGGCCCAGCCTTTGGTTTCCTGTACATCTTCTCCAAATCATCAACCATCCATGACATAGTCTGTTTTCCTTTTTCCCCATATGGATTTTTGTGTTTTCATTTGATTTAAGCTCGATCTCCTTTTCATCATCATCTTTTCCTTGCAGATCTCAAGCATTAAATGTGACAAAATTAGTTAATTTATTAAAACAAAAACAGATTCAACATTCGGAATAAAGACTCAATTAAGAATCCATATTAATTTGTGCTGGGCATCTCAGGTCATTCAAATCTAATATTGTTCTGAGAACTGGACAGTTTATTGCATGGATCTTTGGAATTAAAAAGCCCTGCAGTGAATTTAGGAAGAAGCCTCTGCAGTTCAGTGAGCAGTTTGAGGGTTAATGTTTAGTGAAGTAAACCGAACCTTCTGGCATAGATTTCAAGACTTCTTTGTATGGAGAGGATTGTGTTTGTAGAGAGGATTGTCAGAAGTCAGAGTAAGGCTCCAGAGCTTCCTTCTCTGCATTGTAGGGTTATGATGTGTGGCAAAGTGTCTACAGATTGGGAGAGAGGTGTCTTTGACAACCATGATTTACAGCAAGTTCTTTAATCTTTGAGGGTCAGTTTTTTTTATCTGGAAATTAAGGAATTCAAATTACTAGCATTTTTACTCCTGTAGAAGTTGTACTTAACATATAGACTTGTATGTATGTTTATATTTTGAAGATCTGTTTGTTTATTTTTGGAAAGCAAGTTTTTAGAGAGAGAGAAAGAGAGAGAGAGATATCTTCCATCTTCTGGTTTACTCCCCAGATGGCTGCAACAGCCAGAGCTGGACCAGGCCAAAGCTAGAAGCCAGGAATTTGCTCTGAGTCTCCCACATGGGTGGCAGGGGCCCAAGTGTTTGGACCATCTTCTGCTGTTTTTCTCAGGCTGTTAGAGGGGAGCTAGATGGAAAGTGTAGCAGCAAGGACACAAACCAGCTCCTATATGGGATGCAGGTGTCACACAGGTGGTGGCTTTACCTGCTACACTGCAGTGCTGGCCCCATTTATTTATAATTTAAAAACAACAGGATTACATTTCAATACATAATTTTTGTACAAACAAAAAACAAATAAAAGTGGAAAACATTTGCAGTGCATGATAAATTGGTAACATAATTATGAAGGAGCTCTCAGGAACAAAGATACTAATATTACAAAGGAAGTGACCAAATAAGGAACTGAGGAAAATGAAGTAACACAAATGACTAATAAGGTTATATGCAGATGATTCCACTTAACATTAACAGAAGATGAAAGCAATTTTTCTGTTACATTATTAATGATTAAAAGCACTGATATTTTATCTAAGTGCAGTTTTAAGGAATGGAGAACTCTGATTCAAACTCTGGGAGAATTTGCTCCAAATAGGGAAAAATGTACTCATACCTTGGGTTTTGCATATACATAGTCCTGGAAATTCCAACGCATAGAAATTATTCCAAAGTTGTTAGAAAAATTCAAATTTATATGTAAGTATGTTAACCAACATACAAAATTATTAGCTAATATATCACTTCTGCCGCTTGTACCAAATTGATTATGAAAAAAAAAATGCCCTAATGATGTAGACCAAACTCCATTAATAGTAGATAACACTGCATAATAGAATTAGAATGAAGAAAGACACTTAAGTAATATAAATACTAAATTCCATAAAGTTTTACACCCTTTAAATTTACCTCTTGGGAAGTGATCATAATAATTACTTGCACTTCATCCTTCAGCACATGTTTACAATGTAAACCAATCAGACCAAGGGACTAACTTATACATTTCCTTTGTGTTAGGAGCTTACCAGCTCCTCTAAATAATACTAATAATGATAATGATAATAATAATAGTAATAATACATTTATGTAAGTTGGTTGATCATAAAGCTTTTTTTTCATCAATGTGATTTAATGAACATAGATGCATTTTCAAACAGAGATGGGGAGGAATCTCACTTATCTTTCATGAATATTCATCTTGTTATCAAAACAGAGTTAAAAATTCCAACAGTGTAGACTGCCTACCTGAGAAGATTGTTTAATCCCGTTCACCTGTAACATTGCTCTGCTTCATTCTTCCACTCAACTTTTTGTCAATACAAGAAAGTACTGGATATCAATAGATTTAATTATTTTGAGAAGTATTAAGCTCCCCTAACATTTTTCTAAACTATGGCTTGGGCCCTGTTTCTTGCCTCATTATAAAGATGGGAAGGCAGCTTGTTATAAATTCTGTAGGAGTTCTCTTTGGATCTGCCTTTCATTTGCATTCTGTCAATATTTTAGAATATCAGTTTTTCTTTTCAGATTCTCATAAGTTTGGAATCATGTTTTCATTTCCTGTATCTACTAATATCTGCTATGTTCACTTATCAGAGCATTTTGCAGTGACTTCCAAAATAAAATGGATAGATTAACTTAGGTGCCACCTGGAGCAGCAACAGATTTTGAGAAACAATAAATAACATGGATTCTTCTGGCACATTTTTTTTCTTTCTTTCTTTTTCTTTCTCTCTCTCTCTCTCTTTTTTTTTTTTTTTTTTTTTTTTTTTTTTTTTTTTTAGTAGCAACGCTTCAGAGGACTTTAATAACACCCTGGAAGGAGCCCAGCATTTGAAATATATCATCTCTGAGACAGAGCAATAGCATTGTTACTTATCTCCACTTTTGTTCTCAGGGTTGGAACCGAGGAAACGCATACCAAAAACACATTTATTTTTTAATCCTCAGACATAGCCTCACATTTGTCTTATTAATTAGAAGCTGCAAATAAATGCTGGGATATAATTTTCCAAAAACAAAGTAGGAAATATCCTTTGATTTTCTATGGTCAAAGCAGAGTCCATAACTCTCATTTGTCTTTTATAGACAGGTGCCCTCCTTTTTCTGACATAATGATTGAAAACTTTACAATTGTTTATTAATCTTACCACACCATAATGAAACTGTTCAAAGATGTTTCATCTGCTTGTCAAGAATATATTATTTGCCTTTAATTTGGGAACATATAAGCATTTCTTCCCTGTTCAGATCCTAATATTCTATTAGAGAATTTCAAATATTGAACAGTAATTTTAGTGATAAACAACTTCACATTAGTGCTTTCTATATACATTAACAGAACATAGACATAACTTCATTCAAAATTATGCTTGCTTGTGCAAGTATAAATACAGTCTTTTCAGAAATGTTTATTTTTCTCATACTGAAAGGCAGAGTGACAGAAAAGAGGGAAGGCCGAGACAGAAAGAGAATCTTCCATTGGCTGATTCACTCCCAAATGCCCACACAGCTAGGGCTGGACCAGGCTGAAATCAGGAACACGGAATTCCATCTGTGTCTCCACACTTGGGTGGCAGGGGCCCATACACTTGAGCCATCATTTGCTGCCTCTCAAGAATCGTTAGTAGGAAGCTGGATCAGAAGCAGAGTAGCCAGCCTCCAGCTGGTGCTCAGATATGGGATGCAGGTGTCACAGATGGCCTCTTCCGTTGCTGCACCACAACACCTGCCCCTATAAAATATCTTTAATATTTAGTGTTGCCTGCATTTCTCTAGACCTACTTTCTGATCTTTTAAAGTAGATTACAGATTTTATATTCTGATGCACATGATATTGTTCATCCTTTTAAAAAGTACCTAATATTAAAATGAGTGAAGAGTGCTGTTACTGTATTTTTATAGTTTGAGGACACTGTGAATGATTACATGGTGAGTTACATGTTCCTAACCATGATTCTCCTGCTCTCATTTTTTGTCACCATGAATGATTGCACCCTTGAACTTGGAAAGGAGGTGCGTCCTGTCATCCATCAGACATTATTTTGTTTTTGTGTTGTAGGTTCTGAGAGGGAAAAATTAGTACCTTTAGTTAAAAATTATGTAAAATCATTTAATTGCTCCTTTTGCTTTTCAGTTAGGATCATTTTATTTTATCCAGTAGCTTTAAATCTCAGTGAGTTAAAAGCTGAATTACTATTTTGAATATGTTGTCTACCTTTTCATGTTAATGGTGTTCTTTTTATTCATGTAAGCATCAGTATAGTGCTATGATTAGTAAATGTATATATATATATATATATATATATAAAATTATGCAGTGATCAAAGTGTTAGTTTTAGAATATTTTACTCTCCCATAGTTTCCTGTCTGTATTTGCCATCATTCCCTATTCTCTCCCTCAACCCCAGGTGATCACTAGCCTGCTTACATCTCTATAGGCTTTCCTTTCCTAGATATGAATTAATTATCAATGTATTTACATAATTTGTAGTATTTAAAATTGCGTGCAGCATATTTTTGGGGTTCATCCATGTTGTAACATGCACTAGCAGTTTATTTTTACAGCTGAACAGCATCTCATAGCATAGGTAGGTACACTACAATTTGTCCTTTTGCCAGCTGATGGACACATGATTATTTCCAGATTTTGGCTGTTAATGGGTAGAGTTTAAATGAACATGCATTTTTGAGAGTTTGTGTGCATGTACTTCCATTTCTCTTGGGCAGACTCATAGAAGAATTGCCATTTCATGTGGTGAGTGTATGTTCAGTGTTTCAAGAAGTTACCAAATTATTGTACAAAGAGGCGATGGCGTTTTCCAGTTAATCAACAATATATGAGAGTTCAACTTTCATCACATCCTTATACTTAGTATTTTTTTTTTCCTAAAGAGTTATTTATTTAACTGAAAGTCTGAGTTACTTAGAGGGAGAGAGAGAGAGAGAACTTTCATCTGCTGGTTCACTCCCCAGAAGGCTGCAACCACCAGGGCCTGGGCAGGCTGAAAACAGGAACCAGGAGCTTCATCCGGGTCTCCCGTGTGGGTGGCAGGGCCCAAGCACTTGGGCCATCTTCTTCTGCTTTTTCCAAGCCATTAAGGACATTGGATTGGAAGTGGCTCAGTTGGGACATGAACCAGTGTCCATATTGGTGGCGAGATTCTGAGATTTGTTATAACTGGTTCCAGAACTCAATCACAACTTAATTCTTGATTGTTGTAGCAACTTTTAATGATTTTCATGATTTTCCTTTTCCAAACGGATTTCATCTTACTATCTAATTAAGATTCTGAATTAAGCAACTTGATCTCTGTGTGGGTTGGGCATGATCCTTGAGTAAGTACAGAAATGGTGATGAGAGGTAGTACCGTGTATAATTAAGAATCTAGTCTCTGGAGCAGCCTTTCCCCAGTTCAAACCCTGTCTCTGCTGCATACTAGCTGGATGGCCTTAAGCAGTTCAACTTTTTAAAGCTTGTTGTCCCCAACCTAATGATCATTTAACCTTTCTTGTTCTGTCCCATTTCCTTGCCAAATTAACTTCCATAATCTTCTAACTTCCACAAAATGTTTACTACCTGTTTCAATGCTACCACCAAACACTTATTTACCATTCCTTTGTTTATTTTCTTCATTTTTAATACTTAGTTTTGACTAAGCTTGATTCCCTTTGTTAAGTTTTAGTATCATTCATTCACTTGTAGACAAAAACATCAGAATTTGGCTTTCAATTTTCCAGGGATTGTGCATGCCTTGCATGAAAATATAAAAAAAGGAACAAGCAGAGACTGCCTTCAAGTATTTGAGCAGGTTTGTAAGAAGAGTGATACTGCTTATTCTATTTTGTTTCAGAAAGCAAAACTAGAATCAAAGAGAAGATGTTATGAGGAAGTAAATTTTTGTTAAAGATTAGAGAAACCTTTCAACAATTTGAGATATTAAAAATGGAGTGAGTTGCCTTGGTGATATAGTACACTACACAACACTTGGGTTTCAAAAGGAAATTGAATGGCAGTCACTTAGGAATATTTAATTGAAGATTCATACAAGGAAACAAAGCATCTTCAAAGACAAATTATATGGTCATGTACTTTTTTTTTTTTGACAGGCAGAGTGGACAGTGAGAGAGAGAAAGGTCTTCCTTTTCTAGGTTCACCCCCTAATGGCCGGTGTGCGCTGCAGCCGGTGCACCACGCTGATCTGAAGCCAGGAGCCAGGCGCTTCTCCTGGTCTCCCATGCGGGTGCAGGGCTCAAGCACTTGGGCCATCCTCCACTGCACTCCCAGGCCACAGCAAAGAGCTGGATAGGAAGAGGAGCAACCATAACAGAATCTGGCGCCATGACCGCAACTAGAACCCAGGGTGCTGGCGCCGCAGGTGGAGGATTAGCCTAGTGAGCCGCTGCGCCGGCCAGGCATATACTTTTATAATGCTAGTTTCAAGGAATAGTGGTAGTAGCCATATTATGACTTTTTGTGGTGCTATGAGGAAGAACGTCTATTTTATTTTCATAATGAATATGATTTAATCCAAAAAATGGACATTTTGAGATTCAATGATTGTTTACAGCCCTTGTCTCTCTCATTGAGGAGCAGTGTTTTCTTTTTTTTCATACTATTTGTAAATATTTTTGCTTAGTGTAAGATTAACTATGTGACCATTAAGTAAAATAGAGCTTTGTTAAAATTAACAGTGGGAATGTGAGAAGGAGGAGGAAGAAGGGTTGCAGCATGGGTGGGAGAGAAGATATGACGAAGATATAACTTATGTTCCTAAATGTATATATATGAAATACATGAAGCTCAGATAACTTAAATAAAATTTTAAAAAAAGTTAAAATCTGTCAGGAATGACTCTTCTGTGATGTTGATGGTTGATATTAAGAGCACTTGTAATAGCATAGGAGAGCTCCTTCAAAGGATCCAGATTTCACGTTTACATGTTCAAAATTATAAGTAATAATCAACCCTCTGTTGACCATAAGCTCAGAAATCCTTCCTTTAGGAAAGGTGGGATGGAATCTCTGTATTCCTGTACATATATGGAAAGCTCATGCTATGATTCATAGCATTTTGCATCTCCATATTTTTATTTTAAATGTAAGGAATATAATTAACATAGATCTAATACTATAATTGCCATAATCATGAGTTAGAAAGAAATTCTTAAACATTTACAATAAACGTATTTGTGCTACTCTTCTATGTTTCCAAGTTAGGTTATAAATTCTTACCTTTTTGATGCTGGTAAAACTATTTTTCAGTGGTTTTGTTGCCAATTCTGTGCGCTGTGGTTTTAGAGACTTTTTCTCTACTATGAATTAATTGCTACATGAAATCGCATATAACTTTTCTATAAAATATTTATATCCTAAATCAATTCAAAAATAAAAAAAATGTAAAGTTGGAATTCTTACCCCTTAGTTCTATTTTCTGTCTACAATATACTTTGTTTTATGAGATTGTATATGTCTTGTATTTTGCATTTCAATTTGTTTTTCCATTTGTAAGTAGATAAATTACTACTTTGAAGTTGAGTTCAGATCACTAAATTCTACAAGTGAATGAATAATTTTGTCACCATATAAAAAAAAGATGAACTTGCTGGTAAGGATCATTGGACACTATAAAAATTTGTTGGATTTTCTTAAAATATTATGGAAACCTCGTGCATGGTTTGACCTTTGAGTCTTCCCCAGACATTTCTTATAGGAGAAGCACTGTTATGTGGTGTGGCTTTCTGGCTGCTGCTAAGATTTTATTGATAAGAGTCATTCTCACTGCTATCATATAACAAGTTAGAAGTAATTTAATTTGAAAAATGTGTTGAGAGCCTCCTTAACTTCTAAATATAGTGTACATGTATATCTGCTATGTTTCACTTAACCACTAATTTGATAACTCCAAGGGGAAGAGATGATTAAGTAGATCTGGTATGAACTGTTCCTTTATAATCAGAGCAAGATTGTGATCTCATATTTCCTGAGGAGGAAACATACTCTTGTAAGTTTCTTAATGCTTGTGTTATGGGTATAAAAGCTGGCTCAAGTGCTTAATATCTTCCCATCTTATCAGTAGTAATCCTGGACTTGGTATACTTGAATTTTATTTACTTTTACCATTGATGCTTTCTAAAGTATGAGGGTTTCCTGAGTTAACTTTCAATTGTATTTTCTTCCTTTCCTATTTCAACCAGGAATTGCTACCACCAAAAGATATGGCTTAATTTCAGATGTTTAAGTTTATTTAAAATACTCCATCTCCCAATTTCATGTACCCCCCCTATAATTATATCTATTTGTGTTGATTTTTTTGGTTTGGCAAAGCTGAGTTGAATAAGGCATTATTTAAGTGTACAGTAAGATTCATTGCATTTTCAGAGCAATATTTTATGACTGAGAAAGTGTTTTTGAGTGCGGGTATCAATGGTTCTTAAGATTGCTTATCTAACCAACCATTAACTTACGTATAAGATATTATATGGTAAAGGAGATTATTCTTATTACTTTTTCTTTATTTTATCCTCTATTATAAAATGTCAAAAAATTTGTCTTATCAAATATTAGAGTATAAAACTATCATCTAATTGTTTATTTTCTTACTAAAATTAATCAAAACATTTTTATTTAACTTAATTTAGATGTCCAGAATCTTTGACCCTGTTTATTCTTTCAGAACTGAGGATTATTTACAAATATTTATTTATATTTATTTATTTATTATTTGAAAGACAGAGGGACTGGACACACACACACACACACACACAGGGATTAGGGGAGAGGGAAATAAAGATTGACATCTTTTTGCTGCTGATTCACTCACCAAAAGGCTGTAGCAGCCAGGTCAAAGCCAGGAATCAGGAACTTCATTCTGATCTCCCAGGTGGGTGGCGGTGGTCTAAGCACTTGGGCCATTTTCCACTGCCTTCCCAGGCACATTATCAGGAACCTGGGTCAAAAGAGCAGCAGCCAGGACTGGAACCAGTGCTCTGATATAGGATGCTGGCATCAGAAGCAGCAGTTTAATTAGCTGTGCCGCAATGTCAGCCTGTATTTATTTATTTTTGAGAGGCAAGGAGAAAGAATGTGAGCTCCTAGCCCTTGGTTAACTCCCCAAATGCATGCAACACTAGAGACTGGGCCGAACTGAAACCAGCAGCCAGGAACTCAGTCCAGGTCTCCCATCTGAGCGGTGAGAACCGAATTCTTGAGACATCAACGCTGCCTTCCAGGACCTGCATTGAGCAAGAAGCTGCACTCAGGAGCCTGAGAGGGACATTGATCCTAGCACTCCAATAATGGACATGGGCATTTTATTCACTAGGTTAAAAGCCTACTCCAAAACTGAAAATAATTTAAAGCAAGTTTCATACCTGTTTTTATAGAATTACCAGCAGTAGGAGAGAAAAGTATATGCTCTATCTATTCTGTCGGTGGCAATGCAGATGTAAAGCAAGTTGTTTTATGACAGTCACTGTGAGGGATTGAGACTGTGAATTGAAGTTTAAAGAAGTAAAATTTTTCTGTAAATTAGGTGACTTTGGTTTTTGGTTAAAATCTCTCATTAGGTGATAGCTTAATACTCTAATATTTGATAAGATGAACATACTTTTTTGATGTTATAATAAATAAAAATATCTCCTGTACAATATTCTGTATTATTTTTTAAACAAGTTAATGGTTGGCCAGGTAAGCAATCTTGAATTCATGCTACCAGCACTCAACAGCACCTTCACACACACACACACACATTTATATAAATATATACATATATAATGATTTTAAGGATTGGATCTTTTTAAAAATTTCTCAGGATTTTAACTTGAAGAAAAATAGGGTAGAAATTAAGAAATTAAGCTGGGGTTGGCATTGTGGCATAGAGAATAAAACTGGCAGCTGCCAGCATCCCTTGTGGGTGCTGGTTCTAGCTGTTCTGCTTCCAGTCCTGCTCCTTGATGATGGCCTGATCAAAGCAGCAGAAGATGGCCCAAATGTTTGGACCCCTGCCACCCACGGGGGAGACCTAGATGAAGCTCCTGGCTTTGTCCAGGCCCAGCTCTGGCCACTGTGGCCTTCTGGGGAGTGAAGCAGCATATGTAAGATCTATTTCTCTCCCCCTCTCCGCCTCTCACCTTTTTTTCCTTCTCCCCCCTCCTCCTTTCTTCTCCTTCTCCCCCTTTCCCCCTTTCCTCTTTCCCCCTCCCCCTCCTCCCTCCAATTAATAAATTAACCTTAAAAGAGAAATTAGCCTGACAAGCTGCATAGTGCTTTCTTGTGACAATTTCAAAGTAGGATTATGAAAAGTGTTGCTAATCATGCATACTTATTGGAGTGCCTTGTATCAGATCCCCTTCTAAACGTTTTAAATATATTACCACATTTAATTCTCACAACAGTTCTGTGGGGTAGATACTTCTCTGAGGAAATTGAAGCACAAATAGCTTCCAAAAAATTATCCAAGGTTATAGAGCTAGAATATGCCTGTTGCAGACTTTGGACTCAGATGGAATGCCACAGAACCTGAGCTGTATTGTGTAGCCAGCAGTAAGCTTACACTGGCATGTTCTTCTGAAGGTGAAGGGATACCAAATAACATATTTTTTTTTAAGTTTTTAGTGCAAAACGGGACTATTTTAGACTCTGTAAGTTCTTATTCCTCAGATAAATTTGGGAAATAAGATATAGGTAACGATTCTGATTAATGCCGGAGATAAAAAGAAATTGTCCATTGATTTACTGTCAGGGTGAGCTTATAATGTTCTTCCTTTGCAATAAGTTGAATTTCTTTTTAAGTGTCACATGTTGGTAACACTTTAACTTTTCTGTGAGAACAAGTGCCATTGATGGCAAACTACATTATGTGTGATGAAAGCTGTGTGCTGCTTTTAGAAAGTTAATTTAACTTTCTGTTATAAAATTTTATAAGAAATTCTAATATACTATTTGATTTATATAATAGTCCGGAGATATATGAGATGGTGTTATTGTCACTTTAGTGTTTTACAAATGGTCTTTGGAAAATGTAAATCTGTTTTGCTTCTTAAAAATGACCTCTGATGTATGGTAGTTCTTTCAGGCTCCAGATTAATTTAATACCTTCAGACTTCTCAACCTTTGTCTCAGAAGGCTTACTTCTTCTATAACTTCCTCATCCAGTGTGATTTCACAGTGTAGTTTATTATTATGATCCCTGTTTTCTTCAATAGAGTGTTGATATATTGCTACTATCCTGACTTCATAGTTCAGTATTTACTAACATCAAAATTTAAAAATAGTCTGTTTCCAGTGCATCGATTCATTGTATGTTTCCTTAATTTTTTTTCACAACGTTGCATTTCACCTGTGCACTATGTCCAGTTGACAACGGCATGTTTATGGGGATGTGGCTGTGGGCCTCCAAAACATCCTGGGATTCCATCTGGGCCAGGCATAGGCACAATCCATTTGTGCCTGTCCCCTTCTTTTGTTATTTTTAGTCAGATTTCAGTAGTTGAATTTTGTTTATTATTCTATCGTGACATTTAAGCCATTGTCTGGCATATAGCAGATACTCAGGAAATGTGAGGGAGTAAGTGATTTTGTAATTCATTCTGTTTTGTTGTTAAGGCTGAGGTGTAAGAAGATATGTAATAGCATTTTGAAAAGCACTATTTAATTGTGAGGTATTATATTAGATAAAATTATTCATTTGCTAATTAGTGGCCATGTTTAAACTTTCTGTTAATGTAAGATAATTTGATTGCAAAAATAATATTTCTGTAATTTACTTGTCACTACACTCTGGCATGATACGAAAGGAGCAAAGTAGAATTACAAATAAAATCCTAATGGAATCATCTCCTAATGGGTCCCCATTTATGGTTATTAGCCCAGTGTTAATCAATGTCCATAACATAAGCAATTCAATCTTATTATTTTTGTCTTTGTTTTGTAGCCTTTTTCTACAGTGGGTATCCAAATTTCCACCTCCAGTCCCCAATAGTCTTTCTTTCCTTTTATCCTTTGTCACTGCTGCCCACGTATTTTCAGTTAGGATTCAGTTCAACATCATTTGTTGAGCACTTATTTCATTCTATTAGTATTAGCAGTACATGTATAAATATGATACGGTCTCACTCCTCAAGAATCTCATCTTTCATTAGCCATGCTGTATACATTTTTTGTTTCTATGTCTTTCTCATTAAACACTGAGTTTCTTAAGAACCTAAACTATATTCTGCCCACCTGTATTTCTTTAGCTTCCAGTACAGCATAAGGTGGGAATTCAGCCTTTGAATGGTAAACTCAGACATTTTCCTTCATTTTGAGAGCACAAATAAAAGTATTTAATATGTAAACCTTAACTAAAATTCTTTCACCTTAACATTTTAAAGTAAGTGGGCAGGTGTTTATCTTCCTCATTTTATTGTTGAGGGAACAGAGTCAAATGTTATGAAAGATCTCCCATAGCCTGTGATGCTAGCATGCCTGTCTGCTGATACCTGTCTCAAAGTCAGTTTCATGGTTCTTGGCAAAATAACAAAGTGCTAATAATTGTACAACTATTACGAGTTCAGAACTTTTCCACTTTGTATAGAATAACTGAATTTTTGGTGCTGAGTTTCTGTGCACTTGATGACAATATTGTATTTGCACAAAGAAATAATGCATCTCTTTTACTAAATCAGTAACTTCACTAATTCCTGAAAGTCTATTTTTTACTTGTTACTCTGTTGTACTAGATATTAAGTACATAATGATAAACCATCTGTTGTTAATGAGCTTCCACCTGAATGAAATGTAAGGCCAAATATGTGGGTACTTCAAAATATTCATGGAAAAGGGAATTAAATTATGTTTATTTTATTGCAAAAACTTGTGAAATTCATGCCTACTAGAGGAATATTCCAAAATGTTACATAAAATATAAGTTATGAAAAGACCTCATGGATTTCAATTTTTTTCTGCACCAGAATGAACTTACTTTTTAATTCTATTCTTCCATAAACTTTAAGAAATACCATCTGCAGCGAGCGTCCACCGGAGGATTGTGGGTGTGGGTCACACGTGAGGCTTCGGGAGACTCTGAGGCGTATTTGGTTTCTTCACAGGTTGTTTAGTATTAACATTTAAAAATGTCATCCAAACAAGAAATAATGAGTGACCAGCGGTTTAGGAGAGTTGCAAAGGACCCAAGATTTTGGGAAATGCCAGAAAAGGATCGAAAAGTCAAAATTGACAAGAGATTTCGAGCCATGTTTCATGACAAAAAGTTCAAGTTGAATTATGCTGTGGATAAAAGAGGACGCCCCATCAACCACAGTACAACAGAGGACTTGAAACGTTTCTATGACCTTTCAGATTCTGATTCTGATCTCTCTGATGAAGATAGCAAAACTTTAAGCCAAGAGAAAGCAAAGAAGAAAAAGCCTCAGACTAAAAAAGAAATAGATTCCAAAACTCTTGTTGAGAAGAAAAAGAAAAAAACCAAGAAAATTAATCAAAAGGATTCTGTAACTGAAAATGATGTAAATAATTCTGAAGGAATTCAGAAAATGAAAAATTCACATAAATCTAAGATAGATTCAAAAATAAGTCTTAAGAAGAATAGTGAAGAATCTGTAAGAAAGAGTACTAAAGAGAAAAATACTATTCAGCATAGTAGAGACTCTTACTCCAAAGGAAAACTGAGGACAGTAGACTCAGGTGCATCAGAATCTGTGACATCTCCCAAGATCAAGTGTACCAAGACAAGATCAGTGGTTCCACATATAATGGCAAGAGACAGTGATTGTTTTGAAAACTCAAGAAATGGTAAAATGTTTGAAGGAGATGACTTGGAGGAAGATTCAGAAAGTGCTAGTGAAATGAGAAGTGATGAGGAATCTGAAGATGAATTCTCAGGTGTTGTTAGAACTTCAGCTGATGATGATGATGATGATGATACTTTAGCTGATGATTATGATGATAGTGATGATGAGGAAGATGATGAGGAAGATGAAGAAGAGGACAGTGAAGAGGATAATGAAAGTGACAGTGGCCCTGATCTTGCACGAGGTAAAGGAAACATAGAAACTAGTTCTGAAGATGAAGATGATTTGCCAGATTTATTTCCAGAAGAACCTACTTTTGAGCATGCTTGGAGAGAATTAGATAAAGATGCTCCTCGGGCTGATGAGATTACACATCGATTAGCAGTTTGCAACATGGACTGGGATCGATTAAAAGCAAAAGATTTGCTGGCTTTGTTTAATTCATTTAAACCTAAAGGAGGTGTTGTATTTTCTGTAAAGATATATCCTTCAGAGTTTGGGAAGGAGAGGATGAAGGAAGAGCAAGTTCAAGGACCAGTGGAGTTACTAAGTATTCCCGAAGATGCCCCTGAAAAGGATTGGTATTGTATCACTGTAAAATGTAAAACTGAGCTTCATAAAATCATGTCACTAATTTAGGACCTTAATTGGACTAAATTTTACATTTGTGCCATTCATGGTTAAAATAGTTTGCATACTAAATTAAAGTCTGTCAGAATTGACACACTAAAAAAAAAGAAATACCATCTGCATTGAGGGACTGCCTGAAATGAAAGGTTTCTTTGCTTGTGTGCTTAGTTACTCTTCATCCAGCACTTATAGTGAGGAAGACTTTAGGATAAACATTTTGACTGCATAGTCTCAATCTTTACAACAGTCCTTTAAGATCAAACAACTCTCCCGATTTTACAGACAAGAAAACTGAGGTAGAGGTGGAATATTGTATTATGTGAGCATCAAAGATTGAATAATTAGATCCTTATGGAGGAAATGGAGAAAGAAATCAGGAAAAGGAGAAGGGCCTGATCATATTGGGTAGAGGAAGCCATCTGAAAGATTCGTGTAAAGCATAGTTTGAAAAGAGTGGCAGTTTTCATTAGAATGGTTTTATTATATTATCTGTGAAGCCTTTTTTCGGATTGTATTTTGTCATGAGGATCACATTTCTGGCTTGCATCCCTGGGAATATGAGGAAAGGACATCTTAGAATGTTCCAGTTGGCTGCAATTGTGGAAACATCTGAGGGATTTTTTTCTGGTGAGGTCCACTAGGAGTAGAAATCATGCTGCAAGTTCTGGTCTTGGAGCATTTCAGGATATGGGAAATTGAATTCAGTGAACATGGAAATAATGATGAGAAATCCATAAACAAGTTTTAAAAATAGGTGACTTCCATGCCCTGTTCCTGGCTTTTCCCATGGTGTCACATAATTACATTACATTGTGCATGGAACAAGTAAGGCAGAGTATATGACGGTTGACCTTATAACCTGATGTTTCACTGGCTTTAGTAATACTGCATGTGTTGAATTGATTATAATGTACAAAATGAAAAGTCAAAGCTGAGCTCACCCTAGGATTCTGAATATGGTAAAAATTTCAGAGGAAGCAGAGGCTTTTTGTTACTAAAATGTTATTGCTTCAGTAGTAAATGAAACATTGAAGTGCCGTTGTAAGAGAGTCAGGATAAGCAGGGTAGTCTGAATAATGGAAACTAATGAATTGTGGGTTTTTTGAAAGTAAATACAGTTTTGTTACAGTTGACTTTATTCATTACTGTGAAAGAAACCAAGAGCTTCGTGATCTGTTACTTGCTAGAACTGCTAAAATCTATTAGCTAGAAGCAGCTTACGGGCATTGCTTTAATGACTATATAAGAATCATTTGTAATTATAAGTTCAAAATGGCAAGCAATTGAAAATTTAAACCATTGAGCATGGTTCAATTTCTTCTAATACATTAACATTGCCCTTAACTAGCAATCCTGTTTATATTTTTAATTACGTTTACTAATTTACACTTTATGCATATTGGGGTAGTATACATTTTGAGTTGGTGGAATACATCTTAATGACTTTTTCAATTATTTCTAGTGATAGAAATCAGGCATTTCTGCAAACTAGTCAATTAGGTCTCAGTCTAATACAAGGCAGGAGGGTCTGTCTATTTTGAGTGTCTCCCAAGTTAACAGTGGGCAACCTGACCTGTTCTGAATTTCTGTTCAGAGATCATGAAAGCTCCAAATCATTTCTTCCTGAAAGTAAGAATTGTTGGTATCCTAAGCGACTGTTCTTGTGATAGGTTTTTCAGATTGTATCATCCAGTTTGTCCTTCAGCAGGCAGGCTGTCGTTTCTCACCAGGTCCTGAACTGAATGCCATAACCCAGATGTGTTCTGGCAAGCTGATGATACTTGAGATGGAAATTGGGCTTCCATTAATGCAACTGAGACTTCACTCTTTTTTTTTTTTTTTTTCCTTTAAAGAACGTATCATGCTTTCAGCTCATATTGAGTTGATACTCAGACACCAGGCCCAGATCACGTTAAAATGAATTTTTTTAATTTGTCTGCCTTTGAATTTTTTCTTTGAAGAAATTATTTATACTGGTAAATTTCATCTTTTTTATTTTAGCTTGTGGCTTCAGTTATTGAAATATTTTTGAAAACTGATTCTGCTATCAGTTTAATAAGATACTCCTCTTGGTATTCCTTCAAGGATGGAAAAGAAATGGGGGATAATACAGTAAGAAAGTCCTGTTACAGCATATTGTAAGATGCTATTGTAGGCCGGCGCCAAGGCTCACTAGGCTAATCCTCCACCTGCGGCGCCAGCACCCGGGTTCTAGTGCCGGTTGGGGCACAGATTCTGTCCCGGATGCTCCTCTTCCTGTCCAGCTCTCTGCTGTGGCCCGGGAAGGCAGTGGAGGATGTCCCAAGTGCTTGGGCCCTGCACCCGCATAGGAGACCAGGAGGAAGCTCTTGGCTCCTGGTTTCGGATTGGCACAGTACACCGGCTCTAGTGGCCATTTGGGGAGTGAACCAATGGAAGGAAGACCTTTCTGTCTCTCTCTTTAACTCTGCCAGACAAAAAAAAAAAAATGCTATTGTAGTTTTTAACAATAAGTACATTCCTCCCATCTTCACTATGGAAAAATCTTCACTCATATTTACAAATGATTTCAGCAATATTACTACTAGTAACATCTGTTCAATACATCATTTTAAAAATTACTATACATTTACAAGGAAGTTTAGTAAGTGTATTTATGTGATTGATTCCATGAATCAAAGTATAAACCTCTTTTTTATAATTATATCAGCATTGGGGTTTAGAGTATTTTTAGTTCTTTCCGGGAAACATCTGGAAAATTCTCAGTACTGAACAATAAATCATTTTTTACCTAAATATGCCCTGGCTTTGATTTTTTTTTTTTTATTGCCTTGGAATTCACTGCCTAAAGCTTTGATGTGCTTCTGTGGATTTCAGCAAGATATAAGCTAAGAAACTGTGTTGGATTGTGCTGTCAAAGGCAAAATTCCAATAAATTAAATTTTAAGATCTAATTGGCCTTTATTAGTGATTCTAAAAGCAGGCTGAATTTCATTCTATAAAATAGCAGGAGTGCTCTGCTGGGCATGGCTAAACAGTTGGTTTTTCAAAGTGGGAACAAAGAAAAAGAATAAAATTATGAAAGAATTGATTAACTTCTTGTTACTTCTTTTGTAGGATAAAAGTAGGTACTTCCTGATCATGCTGCCTCCTGTATTCCAGCACTTGGATCACTGGTTTAAAGCCAGTGTGGTGCACAACTTTCCCATTTTAACTTCTTCTTCTTTTTTTTTTTTTTTTTTTTTTTTTTTTTTTTTTTTGACAGGCAGAGTGGACAGTGAGAGAGAGAGAGAGAGAGAGAGAGAGAGAGAGGTCTTCCTTTGCCGTTGATTCACACTCCAAAGGCTGCCACGGCTGGCACTCCGGGACAGGAGCCAGGTGCTTCTCCTGGTCTCCCATGGGGTGCAGGGCCCAAGCACTTGGGCCATCCTCCACTGCACTCCCTGGCCACAGCAGAGAGCTGGCCTGGGAGAGGGGCAACCGGGACAGAATCCGGCACCCTGACCAGGACTAGAACCCGGGTGCTGGCGCTGCAGGTGGAGGATTAGCCTATTGAGCTACGGCGCCGGCCCTTAACTTCCTTTTAATTTGATTTTTCTTGGTTTTCCAGTAGGAGAAGAATGTATCTCTTATGTTTTCCTGATAAATATGAGTGAAACGAAATAAATGGCTTTAGTAGTTATTGGGTTGCTAATACTACTTAAGTCTATAGAGATGATTTATTTTCTCTTGCAAGATTTTTTTTAAAAATAATGCTGGGTAAAGAAAGCAAATGAAGAAATAGCTGGGGGTGTGGGAGAGTGGTGTGTGATAGATCCCTACTGGTGTGTCTCGCCTTTTATTAAAATATTTTCTTATAAAAGCTGTTTTCAAGGCCAGCACTGTGGCATAGTGGGTTAAGCCTCTGTGGCACTGGCATCCTATTTGGACACCAGTTTGTGTCCTTCCTGACCACTTCCAATCAAGCTCTCTGCTATGGCCTGGGAAAGCAGTGGAGGATGGCCCAAGTGCTTGGGCCCTTGCACCCACATGGGAGACCCGGAAGCAGCTCCTAGCTTCTGGCTTTCGATTGGTCTAGCTCTGGTCATTGCAGTCATTTGGGGAGTGAACCGGCGAATGGAAGACCTCTCTCTCTCTCTGTAACTCTGCCTCTCAAATAAATAAAAAAAATTCTTAAAATTTTTTTTCACCTTTAAGGTAACTATTTAAATTTTTAAAAATAAACATTTTGCACATTGTTGCTTTAGGAAAGAAAATTTTTAATATTTTGAAGAGATAATGGAGATTTGTAAATTAGTAGTAAACAGAATAGGAATCTAGTTAACTGGCTGAACAGAAGAGAGTAATTGTGTGGCTGATTTTGTAAGGGTTCTATTTACTTAAATAGGCTGGGTTGGCATTTGGTAGGAAGAAATGATCCCTAACACATAGTAGAATTCAGCATATGGAAGCAGTCAGCTTGACATAAAGTGGTGTTTGCACAAGTCAGGCAGCTCTGTAGTGAACAGGTGCAGCAAGCAGGCGATTTTCAGCTTGAAGTTTAGTTGAGGCACTTAGGAAATGGTCCCCAAGGGAAGAACAAGCCAAGATGTGCCCCATTGCACCCCACCCAAGACAATCACCAGGCATATGTTTCCCCAGCTTGGGTCCAAAGGTTGATGACTAGGAAGACATCGTGATGAAGAATGGGATGGGAGAGGGAGTGAGAGATGGGATGGTTGTGGGTGAGGGGGAGATTATGGGGGGAAAAGCCGCTATAATCCAAAAGTTGTACTTTGGAAATTTATATTTATTAAATAAAAGTTGAAAACAAAACAATAGAAGGATATCGTATAAACTAAAAGGGCAGAAGGAATGAATGCTTGTTAATGGAATTCTCTGCCAGGCCCTAACTCATTCAACATGTACCAAATATATCCTAGGTAAAAGAAATGATCACTATAAAATTGTGGGCAATTTAATTCTTACAATAATACTTTGAGGTTTAAATTTTTTTACCTTTACTAATGAGGAAATTTAAAACAATTTCCCCTAGGCTTCTGAAATTGGTAAGCTATAGACTCACATTTTGTGGTCCTAATACTTGAGTTCACATCCCAGACTCTTAGAAGGATTTCTGAGACTAACATTTGTTGGGGAAATGTCTCTCGGCTCTTAAAGAACAGATTCTAGTCATGGTGGCTGATGTCTTCACAGAGCTGTGGAGGTAACCCCATGTGGCCCCACTGTGGAAGACTGGCAAGTGCATGTACTTCCTGGGTAACATAAACACCTTTGATCGCTGAGTATTACTAATAATTTAAGGGAGTCAAATAGTAGTTACACGTATAGGGACCCTAAATATACTTAGAGCTATGTTAGTTTTTTTTTTTTTTTTTTTTTTTTTTTTTTTTTTTTTTTTTTTTTTTTTTTGTGCCAGGAAAAGGACAGGCAGCCCTTGTCAAAGAAAAAGAAGAAAAGTGAAGGGAGGAGTCAGATAAATAGATGGTGCTGAAGTCAGGGTGTATTCTGCACACTGTGGCACATGATAGCAGGGAATGATATTGTGTAACGAAATAGGCATAGCTCACTAAGACTCCAAGGACTGTGTCTAGTTGATGACTGAATGTCCTAATCAAGAGAACTTTTAGTTAAGATTTAAGGTGGTAATTAAAAATGAAACTTAGACAAGTTTGGAAAACCAGATGTTTGTAGAAAGAAAATATCTGTGTATAACTCATAGGAAAAACAGCAGAGAAGAGTCGAGAACAATTATTGTGGCCTCTGACAAATATATAATGAATATGCATTTTTTTTGTTTTTTCTTTTTTTATTTGACAGGTAGAGTTATAGACAGTGAGAGAGAAAGAGACAGAGAGAAAGGTCTTCCTTCCGTTGGTTCACTCCCCAAATGGCCGCTATGGCCTGCGCTATGCCAATCCAAAGCCGGGAGCCAGGTGCTTCCTCCTGGTCTCCCATGTGGGTGCAGGGGCCCAAGCACCAGGGCCGTCCTCCACTGCCCTCGCAGGCCACAGCAGAGAGGTGAACTGGAAAAGGAATAGCCGGGACTAGAACCCTGTGCCCATATGGGATGCTGATGCTGCAGGCAGAGGATTAACCAAGTGAGCCATGGTGCCAGCCCCTGAATTTTATAGATAATATATTGAAATAGGAATTATGATACTTCACAGTCCCATGAGTAGCAACACTAATACTTAGCAGCATGTGTCTTAATTGAAAGGTAAGTTTTGTTTTGGAAGTCAAATCTAAGAGAAATAGAGATCAGTAAAGAACTGTACCTCTGTGTAAGGCAATCAATCAAAACTTGAAATCATTTTGAGTACAAGAGAGATAAATTAAAATGATAGTTTCATGGAAGTTTACTCTCAGTGACATGGCCAGAATATATGGTTTTCCTAACAGAAATTGTTAACTTAGCAAAAAGTAAGATACATGTAGGCATTTCAGTTTTCAGGTGTTAATCTACAGCCTGTCAGTAATTCAGCTGAAAGAACACTTGATGTACATTTTTTAGTTCTTTGCTGAAAAACCCAAATTTAGAACAACACATATAAGGAATTATGGAAATTAATACATTCTCTGAACATTTTTTTCCTAGAGATGTTTGATTGTAGAATGAATGTGATAGAATCTTGGGAGAAAATGATCATAGCATCCAGATCCTGATACTCAGGAAAAGGAACACTGGGTTGAGTTAGATAAGCATCCTGAACTTTAGAATAGTAGAAATCAGGAGTTACAGAAAGCCTTCAAGTGTAATTTCATTGCATGAAGTTCTAAACTACTGTCAAGTGGAGGACAGTATCCCTCTCCCTCCTTCTTTCCTGTCTTCCTCTTTCTCAACACACATGCATGTGTGTATACACACACAAACACTCAAACATATACTCTGCTCACATTTAATGAAGACATAACTTAAAGGAAGCACAATATAGATAGTGAAAAGAAACAATGATAAAAATAATTATTTGAAATTCCATATATACTTTCTTAATTTAATTGAATTGTATTTTTATTTTGTTCATAAATTATAGATCATGTGTTATTTTCTGGTCTTATAAAATTTAGAAATTGGTTATAAAATATTTTCTAAACCCTAGATTATGAATTGCTTATTATCTATTACTTTCAGATTCTCCAAAGTGTTTATAATTTGGGTTTTGAAGAATTAATCTTTAAAACATAGACTAAAATTTAGCAAATGTTTATACATATTTACACATTGGCTATAATTTAATATTTTAGAAATTTCCCCTTGATTAATTTGTGTATTTTACATTTTGTAAAGAAGTAGGATTGCTAGATTAATTTGTAAGATAACCTCTAGCTTTAAAATACTTTGTATGTTTTAAACATAGACTACTGTTCATTTTCAGTTTTAAACTTAGGTCAGATTGACTAAAATTTTCAGTGTTAGGCATAGATTTTCCTTGACTATAATGAAGCCATTAGAAATTTTCCCCTTTTTAAAATATCTTCTTATTTATTTTAAAAGGTGAATTAGAGGAGGGGGGGAAGAGAGAGAGAAAGAGAAGCAGGAGATGGAGGGGGAGGTGAGGGGAGGAGGAAGAAAGAGAGAGCATAGATCTTTAATCTACTGGGTTACTCTCCTAAATATTCACAATAGCTATGGCTGGTCCAGGCCAAAGCCAGGAGCTTTTAACTCCATCTTGTCTTCATGGGGGTGTCAGGGAATAAAGTGCTTGGGCCATCATATGCTGGCTTCCCAGGTGCATGAGTAGGACACTGGATCAGAAATATTCAGGACTGGAACTGATAAGCACTCTAAGAAAGTTATGTGGGTTTGTCCTAGTTTCTGGTTTAACCTGCTGCTCCACAGAGCCCTCCCCTCTTTTATTTTTTCTAAATAATATTTTATACAGTAAACGCATATACTACAATCAATATAAATTCAAGCTATGATGCATAAAAATTAGATACTAACATGTTAAGCCGTTGTTGCTCAGTGTAGTAAAACCCTGTCAGTTTTATGCTAGAAAATTGTCTGGATCCATTCTCTTGTCTCACTTCTCAGTTCCACACTACTCTGCCTGCTAAGAGATATTCTTTTTGGGTTTGATGTTCTTACCCCCCTGTGTTTTCATTGTTTATTTTTTTAATTAAGAAGTAGCAATAATTGTCAATATTTGTGGAGTACAGTCTGGTATTTTCACAAAAATGTAAAATGTCTGCTGATCTGTTCAGGGTATCATACTTTTTTATGTTTGGATCTTTTGAATTCCTCTCTTCTAGTTCTTTATAAAATATGTAAAGAGTTATTGTGAACTATTGCCACCCTACTGTGCCATGGAACAGTGGGAGTTATCCCTTCCATCTAACTGTGCTCTGGTAGTTACTCAAACTTCCCTCTATTCTTCTTTCCCATCCTTCTTCCCAGTCCCCAGTAATCACTATTCTACATTTAGGAGACTTTTTTTAGTTTCTACATATGAGAGACACCATATGGTGTTTTCCTGTTTCTGGCTTATTTCAACTTAACATATGTCTTCCAGGTCTATCTATATTTCTTGAAATGATAGAATTTCCTTCTTTATTATGGATTAATAATGTTCCATTATATTATTTGTAGCATTTTCTTTTCCACTCATCTGCTGATGGACACCTAGGTTAATTCCATATATTGGTTATTGTGGACAATGCTGCCATGGGAATGTAAGTAGTTTTTTGAAAGGTTGATTTTACTTACCTTGGATATATTCCAAGAAGTAGGATAGCTGGGTCATATGATCCATTTCTAGTTTTTTAAGGAACTTGTATACTGTTCTCCAAAGTGAGCATTCTAATCTGTGTTCTAATCTAATCTAATCTAATATATCTAATCTAATATACTAATCTGTATATTTTTAATGTTCTTCCAATAATGATAGATTTGTAAATATGTATTGCTTATCTATACTTGTTTCTGAACTTTAAAAAAGTATAAGTATACTTAAGAGAGATTTGAGGTCAGATATTAAGTAGTTCATGCAAAATTCTCCATGGCCCATCAACATATACTTTGTCTAACTCAATTTAGTACATCTCTGGTTTTTTTTGTTTGTTTGTTTGTTTGTTTGTTTTGTTAATTTTAGAGGCAGAGACAGAGGGTGAGCTAGTTTGCTCCCCAAATGCCCACAATAACTGTGGTTTGGCCAGACCAAAGCTTGGAGCTAAGAACTTAGAATAAGTTTCCCATGTGAGTAGTAGGGACCCAGCTGAGGCATAATTGCTATCTCTCAGAGTATCTGTTAGCAGGAAGCTGGAGTCAAGAGCCTGAGACAGGATTTGAACCTTTGGCACTCTTAATGTGGGTTGCAGGCATCCCTGCCAGTATATTATGGCTAGGCCAAACACCCACTCCCATCTCAGTTTTCAAAGTGCTTTCGTATATTTTCTCACACATTTTCACAGTTGTTTTTGTGACTTAAGCAGTACAGGTAACATTGAAATCATTTACATTTGGTAGATAAGATCTGTCAGGAATAAGTTCATATTTAATAAAAGGTGGCTTTCCTTGAGGGTGAAACCACACTTCTCTCTCCTTTTTTTTTTTTTTTTTTTTTTTGACAGGCAGAGTGGACAGTGAGAGAGAGAGACAGAGAGAAAGGTCTTCCTTTTCCATTGGTTCACCCCCAAGTGGCCACTTCGGTCAGCGCACTACGCTGTACTGAAGCAAGGAGCCAGGTGTTTCCTCCTGGTCTCCCATGCCGGTGCAGGGCCCAAGGACCTGGGCCATCCTCCACTGCATTCCTGGGCCACAGCAGAGAACTGGACAGGAAGAGGAGCGACCGGGACAGAATCCGGTGCCCTGACTGGGACTAGAACCCGGGTGCTGGCGCCGCAGGTGGAGGATTAGCCTATTGAACTGTGGCGCCGGCCCAAACTTCTCTTTTCACACTATTCTCCAGCTACTCAGTTTTCTTATGATTTCCTCAGATATGTAAATACTTTTTTCAGACACTCTACCTGATTCCTAGAAACGTTCTTACCTCTTTTTAGCATTGAGAACTCATTTTTATCCTTCACATCCCAGCTGAGATATGGTTTCCTCAGAGAGACCTTCCTTGTCCACTGTGACTGCATACCCCACCCATTATTGCCTAGTTTTTCTTCATTGCACTTACTCTAATTTGTTTTTTTTCCTAGCTTAAGGTATAATTGGTAAATAAAAGTTCCATAAATATAAGTGTTACCAGTTGCAGAGTGGAGGGCAGTTGCTGGAGTTTTATGGGTTCCTTTTCTCAGCTTAGCATAGAAATAAAAAGCTGGGAAGTAATTTGCAAAAAAAAGCGAAAACTTTATTTTGGTTTGCAAAGCGACAGTAAAGTGTCTAGTCCTAGGAGACCAGATGGTGACCAAATGGGATATCTGCTTTCAGGAAGTGCGTTTTACTCTTAAGGAATTACTGTCTTTTCCTTGGGTCATTCTGTGGTGATACCCATTGGTTTTGCATACTGTATGTTGATTGGCTTGGGGCCACTCATGGAGATAGTGGGAGTCTCTTGGAGACAGGATTTTTTAGCCACACTGTCAATTGTAGAGTGTGATCTGCTCATGTGTCTACAGCTCCTGAGGTGTTGATATGGAAGCAACAAGAGGTGTTTGCTAGCGCACATACTCCTCCCTGTTGAATTAGCATATATTGCAAAGCGATTCTGAGGTCTAGGACCCTCTGGGCTGGTGAATTTAGAAACTTTTATAAATCTCTGAAGTTGAAGTCAACTTCTTGGGCTGTGTCACCCACAGTTGTGGTGATGTTCAAAACCCGCAGGCGAGCACTAACCACTCTGTACTTCAGCCCAGCCAGGGATGCCACCAGAGCAGTAACACCTAGTGAGATCAGGTCATGGGTTCTCTTTTGACTCTGATTTTAGCGTTAGTCATTGAGAGGGCTGAGTAAGTCTCCTCGATCACTGATTCAGAAAGAAGATTCTCTCTGAATCTGGCACCAAGTGGCTCAGTGCCCAACACCCTCGATTTTTTCCTGAATGGAAACATCTTCCCATGCCTTTTTGGACTTGTTATTGTAGCCCACAAAGAGGAGCGAGGCAGAGGAATTTGTGCTGCTTTGGGTCCATGGCCTTGGGTTTTAGGTCACCAGTGATGTTAGGGTGTCAGTTACCTGGTTGTTAAGAGTTTTATTGCTACTTTCCCTTATGGTGCTTTTAAGGTATTGATTTTTTCTTGGCATGTGTGTGGTTTATATTATCCCCACCATCACTGCTATGGAACATTTTAAGTGCTGTTTCCCTCATTAGTTGGAGTTTTATTTTCAAAGGTTTTACAACAATTAGATGGGCTGGAAGCAGAGGTATAGCAATAGAGCCCTTTCATATCTGTGCAGGAAGTCACTTCCCCCTCCCATGAGAGCTGATCCATGGGGTTGATAGTGTTAAGGAAGGACAGATGTTGTTTAAGGTCAGCACAGGTCTCTTGCAGCCTGCTTGCACAAAACATGCAATCAGCTTGTGCAGGTCATTCTACCTGTGTCTGACGGACCCACAGACCCCAGCAATACTGGATGGCATCAATAAGGTATACAAGATGATTTGATATGAAGGGTCTTCAAAAAGTTTGTGGAAAATGTGTACTATAAAAATCCTTGCATGGATTTCAAACATTTTTGCACCAAAATAATTTTATCTTTTAATTAAGCTTTTTCACAGATTTCTGATTTACCTCTCTCTCTCTCTCTCTGTGTGTATGTGTGTGTGTGTGTGTATTTAAAATGAGTGCCCCAGTCAAGTTAGCTAACATATCTGTCATCTCACATACTTACCTTTGTGTATGTGTTTTGCGTGAGGACATGTATATGATATAACATGGTTAACTGTAGTCACCATGCTGTATATTGGATCTCCTGAACTTAATCATCTTATAACTGAAAGTTTGGACCCTTTGACCAACTATGCCATTTGATTGTACATTCTATTTGTTTAACATGCTTTCTGTCCAACAATTATGTTGAAAGATCCATATAGACAGACACAATTCTTCCTATATCAGCCGATAGGTAACCAATGTCTTCTACAACATTTGAAACTTAGGAACTCAACTAATAGGTAATAACTAGATGTAACATAATCTTTCATAAAATACTTGAAATGCATAGGCAACAGTTGATGGTAATATACCATGTGTATTATCAAGGTTAGGTTAAATGTCTGAATTTTAACAATATTTCTCATTTTGAAGTTGATTTTATTGACTTTCTAATATTGGTGATTTGAAGTGCTATGTTGATTACTTGGGTTGGCAGCTACTTTATGTTTAATAGACTGAAAAGACACAAAGTTGTTAAAATAACCATTTTTACTTGTCATTCAAAGAGCTGTGCATCATAAATATTTCTTTTCTCTCTCAAGTTCTATGTATGGATAAAGTGATCTGATAGGTTTACAGATCTTGTCAGTAAGAAATTTATCTGCGGTTTCAGAATTTATTTTTCTTTTGAATTTGAAATTAATGTGACATTGGTGTGTGTGTGTGACAGAGAATATGTGTGTGTTTATATACGACTAATGCTCATGGAAGGGAAGTGCAGCAAATGAATTAGGGTTCTCTTTGTCTTTTTTTAGTATATTTATTTATTTATTTATATATTTGAAGGTCAGAGTTACAAAGAGAGGAGAAGAGAGGGAGGGATAATGAACTTCTCTCTGCTGATTCACTACCCAAATGATCATAACAGAGAGGGCTGGGGTAGCTGAAGCCATGAGCTTCATCTAGGTCTGCCACGTGAGCACTTGGGCCACAAGTACTTGGGTCATCTTCCGCTTTCCCAGGTGCATTAGCAAGAAGCTGGATTGGAAGTGGAGCAGCTGGGACATGAACCAGCACCAATCTGGGAAGCGAACATAGCAGGCAGCAGCTTAACCCATTTCACTACAAAGCCAGCCCCAACTCTTGTCTTCTTGCAAGTAAATTAGTTATGTATTTGTTTAAAAGTAGGTTTAAAACAATGTTTTGGGTGAAATATTTTCTTGTGCAGTGCAGAATTAAATGGAAGGCAAATAGGACAATTGCCAGGTGCCCTATCCCATAAGGAATTCTATAATGTCACTGCAAATGTAATTAGTAAGAGAATTGTATTTACCAACATTCCTTTTAAGAAGCAGAAACAGGTGGTTGGAGGTAAAATTTTACTGTGGTTCGGTCCACTGCAACAGTTTGTAATTCCTGCAATGCCCTTCCTCCAGGGAGGACTGATGAACTGTAGACGTGTTTTACTGAGTCTTGCACGTAGGGGCATTGTACAGTGAGATCCCTTTATCTGTTTATCTCAACCCCCTTGTCTTGTCACTCTGTCTCAACTACCTTCCTCTAGCCAGCCTGGCCTTTACATCTCTTCCTAGTATGCCAAGCTCCTTCTGGTTTCACAGGGTCTTTTACTGTGTTGCTTGTTTGGTCTGAAATGTTCTTTCTGGAGCCCTTCACATGGCTGTTTCCTAAATGCTCAGATTTCAACTTAAATATTTCTCAGAGGGGCCTTATTGTTTATTTACATAAAAAGGAAATGGCCCCAGTCGCAGTGTTCTTCATAACACTCTTTACTATCTGTAATGATTTGTGTATTGTCTTGTATCCACACTAAGATGTAAGTGACAGGAAGTCAAAGGCCTGTCTTTTGCTTTGCACTTTGTATTATCAGTTAGGTCCTAGGGCCACATTTTAAATAGGTGGAAGATCCCCATTTAATATTTTTTTAATTTTTAATTTTTTTTTTTAAATTTTTGACAGGCAGAGTAGACACAGAGAGAGAGACAGAGAGAAAGGTCTTCCTTTTTGCCGTTAGTTCACCCTCCAATGGCCGCCACAGTAGGCGCGCTGTGGCCGGCGCACCGCGCTGATCCGATGGCAGGAGCCAGGTGCTTATCCTGGTCTCCCATGGGGTGCAGGGCCCAAGCACTTGGGCCATCCTCCACTGCACTCCCTGGCCACAGCAGAGAGCTGGCCTGGAAGAGGGGCAACCGGGACAGGATCGGTGCCCCGACCGGGACTAGAACCCGGTGTGCCGGCGCCGCAAGGCGGAGGATTAGCCTAGTGAGCTGCGGCGCCGGCCCCCATTAAATATTTTTAAAATCAATGTAGAAAAGGTTGCTTTTCAGCCTCATAATTTCTAGTTTGAACATTCAGTATTTTTAAATAATCATGATTTTTTATTTGAATAAGAGTTTGAGTTTTATATAAGTTGCCTTTTACATAATACAGTAGTCTCAGCCTGGCTTTTCCTGTGATGGTATCAGTAATTAAAATGTATCTGAATTGAACCAACAGTCAGCTTACTTAGCTGTAAAAACATGATAGAACCTTGCTACACTAATTTGCTACTTACTGTTCTTTGATGTATATTTTAGTAAACTACATTTTTCTAAAAATGCATATATATATATATATATGTACATGTATCTTAAAATTCTCATTTCACTCTAGTTAAAATATGATTCACCTGCTTTAGGTACAGTCTTTCTTGAAGCAGGAGCATGGAGACTCTCTTGAAACCTCTTCCAAATAAACCATCACTGATATTTGAGAGCCCATACTGTGGTCCAGGCTCAGGACCACCTGTTTTATTTAACTCGTATTTATTATGATAACTGAATGAGGTGGTATTATCTATATTTGCCAATGAGGATTTGAGAGAGTGAATACATACTAATGTTTGTTTTATATACATTGGTTGATGGATTTGCAACCATGAAATTTTTAGTTTTTGGTAAATATTTTCCCTAAGACTGATAACAAACAGGATTGATGTAACAGCTGCTGTAATTTATGATTTGAGAAGTAGCCTAAACTTAATATTTACCCAGAGAACACTTTATGCTTTTGATTAAACTGTCAGATAAACTGTCTTTTTAGCTTTAATCAAAGGAATGTTTCTGTGACCAATGTTTAGAAAACTGTTCTTATAAACATTCATAATTTAGTGAGTTGATCTTAGTGAATTTTGATCATGTCCTTCATGTATATTATTTATCTGGATTCACTTACTCCTCTCATGTATATGTTTACAGGGTGAGTGGCCATAACAGTGATAGATAAAAAATACACTGTGTATGCAGAGGATCCTCTGTTTAATTTATTGGAAGTGAGGCCAGAGAATTACCTACTTGTACACCTAATGTTAATTCCGGGTAAGGTACAAAGCTTATTAAATAGCATAATATGGAATCAACCCAGATGTCCATCAACTGATAACTAGATAATAAATTATCTAGTTATAGAATACTACACAGCAGTTTAAAAAAATGAAGTCCTATCATTTGCAACAAAATGGACATAATTGGAAACCATTATAGTTAGTGAAATAAGCCAGTCCCAAAAAGACAAATACTGTATGTTCTCCCTGATCTATGGTAACTAATAGAATACCTGAAAGGTAATCTATAGGAGTGAAATTGACACTTTGGGATGTGATGATTTTTAACAGCCCTGGACTCTTGAGGAACAGTGTTTTGTCTTCATACTATTTGTTGAACTCTTTACTTAGTGTAGGGTTAATATTATGAGTATAAAGTTAACTGAAAATACATCTTTGTAAAAAAATAAGAATAGGAATAGGAGAGGGAGGAGAATGAAGGGTGGAGGTGCAGTCAGGAGAGAGGGCAGGGTGGGAAGAATCACAACGTTCCTGAATCTATATGTGTGAAATCATGAACTTTGTACACCATAAATAAAATTTAAAAACAAAATAAAACAAAAGGATCATGAAGGAAAACTAGTGACTGCCTTGCTGGAATTTGTTCAGTAAACACAGAGGCATTTCTAAGAAACTTCTGAAAATTATCAAGAACTAGGCTTCTTGATTCAACTGGAATTTCAGCTAATTAAATATATCACTAGTGGAACCATCAATGGATGTTTGGGGTGAACAGGTAAGAGTGTTGTTATCTAGATTATTCAGACTTGTCATTGTATAAAGACCTGTGTCAATACTGATGTCCTCAGTGTAAGTTAACTATTCTGTGCTCCCACATCATTCAGTGTAAACTACTTTTTACATAGTTATTGTTGATTTTCATTGCCTTTCACTTGTACTAAGCTCTTTTCTGCGCTTTATGTTTTTTTCTCTTTACCATTCTAGAACAGGTCCGCAACTCAACAAACATTAGCAGTCTTCCAGGCTTTGTCTGAGTTGTACTGATGGACAGTGATGAATAGTTTGTCTTTTTTTTTTTTTTTTTTAGAGAATAGATTTATTTGAAAGGCAGAGTTGCAGAAAGAATGAGAGAGAGCGTGAGAGGTCTTCCATCTGCTGGTTCACTGCCCAGTTGGCCACAATGGCTGGAGCTAGGCTGATCTGAAGCCAGAAGCCAGGAGCTTCTTCCAGATCTCCCACATGGGTTCAGGGGTCCAAGGACTATCTTATACTGCTCTCCCAGGCCATAGCAGAGATATGCATCAGAAGTGGAGCAGCTGGGACTCAAACCGGCACCTACATGGGATGCTGGCACTGCAGGTGGAAGCTTTACCTGCTATACCACAGCGCCAGCCCTGGTTTTTCTTTTTATATTGTGACCTGGGGATACTTTGGCCTTCAAGAATAGGGTATTTTCTATTTGGAATGTAATAAAGAATAATTTAGTAACAAATCTTTAATACTTTAATTAAAACTTTTTAAAATTTATTTGACAGGTAGACTTATAGACAGTGAGAGAGAGAGACAGAGAGAAAGGTCTTCCTTCTATTGATTCACTCCCCACATGGCTGGTATGGCTGGCGCTGTGCCGATCTGAAGCCAGGAGCCAGGTGCTTCCTCCTGGTCTCCCACACAAGTGCAGGGGCCCAAGCACTTGGGCCATCCTCCACTGCCCTCCTAGGCCTCAGCAGAGAGCTGGACTGGAAGAGCAGCAACCGGGACTAGAACCTGGCGCCCATATAGCATGCCGGCACTGCAGGCAGAGGATTAACCAAGTGAGCCATAGCTGGTCCCAATTAAAACTTTTTAAAGATTTATTTTATTTATTCGAAAGGCAGAGTTACACAGAGAGCTCTTCCATCCACTGGCTCAGTCACTAAATGATTGCAACAGCCAGGGTTGGGCCAGGATGAAGCCAGGAGCCTCATCCAGGTCTTCCACATGGGTGCAGGGGCCCAGGTAATTGGGCCATCTTCCACTGCTTTTCTCAGGCACATTAGCAGGGAGCTGTATTAGAAGTGGAATAGTCTGTGCTTGAACTGGCGCCCATACGGGATGCCAGCATTGCAGGCTGCAGCTTTATCTCCTATGCCACGATGCCAACTCCTAGAACATTATAAGATAAAGGCAGATAAAGATTTTTCAGTACTTTAAATTCATGGGGAAATGAAATTAAAGTTTGTTTTGATTCAAAAATATTGAAATTCATGCATAGGTTTTTCATAATGTACATTTTCTGTGAATTTTTTGAAGGCTCTTCACATACATGAACTTCAAATTTTTTGCAACAAAATGAAGTTTTAATTTCATTTTCCACAGGTCTTTGCAACTCTTTTGTATAAATTTATATAATACAGTAGATCTACAGCTGTCTAGCCTTACTTGCCTGCTGAATTTGTATTTTGAAGTTCTTTGATGTGTGTATATTTGGAGTGAACAGGTACATGTTTCATAGGTTAGTACAATTTGTCCTAAACCCTTTGGGTGCTTCTGGATGTTTCTTTTTAAAATCCTCTCTCATGACATAAGGAACACATCAACTTACCTTTGTTCCTGTGCGTACAATTCTGGTACTGTGACTGAAGCCAATATGTAACCTAGATTTGGCAAATGTCTACAGAGTATGATTGCTGCAGATCTATGTAATGTAAAAAATCTTGATTGCTATGAGAAATTCATTTCCAGAAGTCAGTGCAGGTTGAGTGGAAGCAGGAAGATCAAACTCCTAGTTGGGAATGGTATTCACTGATTAGCTGATTGTTGTGATTTTGTAAAGACATAACTTGTCAAACAGAAACAGCAGGTTTCATTAAAGGGCACAGTCAATACTTTCCGACTGTACAGCACTGTTGATGTGTCACCTGCATTCATACAGAATGCAAATGCTGTTAGGGCCTAGAGAAGTCCTTTAATCTACTGCACTGATGAGATTGTGCTGAATTTCTTCTTAAGCCTCTGTTATTACTGAATACAGTGAACCTCAGACCAAACCCTATCCCATAAAATGGTGTTAAATTGAAGAGAACTAGTTCCTGCATGCCGGGGTGATATTGACAGTGCTCCCTCGTAGCTGTTTATGGAATTCTAGGGAGAATCCTCCCTTATATGGGTCGAAGGGAAAGTTGTGGGTTCAAAATAAATTTTGTTCTGCCCTCCACAGATGGGTTTGAAAGGTGATAGGAAGGGGAGGATGTGGTAAAGACACTGAGGAATTCGGGTCAAGAGGATACATTTACCTTGTAGTATGTTCTTTGATCCAGACTTGGGGACCATGTCTGTCATTTTTGCATGTCCTTTATCATGTGTGTTTCAACAAAGACTGATATGCTATTACTGTTTTGTCAATAAAGATAGGAAACAAATAAAACTGATAGGAAGATTCATGAACCAGTGATAACTAAACAAAATTTTATAGGATTTTTAAGGGGAAAGAAGAATTCTAAGCTGTGATGAGACCAGTTTTTGATAAAATATCATGTTTTTTTTTAAGATTTATTTATTTATTTAAAAGTCAGAGTTACACAGAGAAGGAGAGGCAGAGGGAGAGAGAGGTCTTCCATCCACTGGTTCACCTCCCAGATGGCCGCAATGGCTGGAGCTGCACTGATCCGAAGCCAGGAGATTATTTCAAGTCTCCCACACAGGTGCAGGAGCCCAGGGATTTGGGCCATCTTCCACTGCCTTCCCAGGCCATACCAGAGAGCTGGATCAGAAGTGGAGCAGCTGGGACTTGAACCAGCGCCCGCATGGGATGCCGGCACTGCAGGCAGCGGCTTCACCTGCTACGCCACAGCACCGGCCTGCAAATCTCATGTTTTTGATGATACATGTGCATTAAGCTGGTTAAAACTTAAAGATAGGGATTGATATGGAATTTAGTTATAACTTAATAAGAATCTGAGTAGAAATGAGCTTTAGGGTATTTAGAAAGAGTTCAGATGATTCCAGTGTAAAACTTGAATTTATTTTTTTTTGTGCCGACAGGTAGTTTGTTAGATGAATAAATAAGGTAGATTAGGAAGGTAACTTTAGAGTATACATTTCCTGTAGTTTGATTTCTTCTCACACAATTTCTAAACTGTAAGTATATTAATTCTTTTAAAAACCTGTTTAGATTCAATAATTAGAATGATATAGCAATTAAAGTACTGAAAATATTAGAATATTTGTCATGCAATATAATCAAAATCGTTATATGACTTAATATTTTAGTAAATTCTAAATTTTAAAGTTAGTCTTATATATTATCTCTGTCTTTCCAAATTTTGCCTTAAATAAAACTTTTAGATTTTGTATGTCCTATGCATCACTGTTTAAAAAAATAGTGTTTCCTTCTTGGTGGTAGAACTAAAATATTATTCTGTGAATATTTCATGGTATAGTTTTGTGTAACTTTCAGAATTTATAGCCCTTGACTTTTTCAGTTTACAAGCAAATCCAGTGTTTTTCTTTTTTTTTTTTTTTTTAGAAAACTTTTATTTAATAAATATAAATTTTGAAAGTACTACTTTTGGATTATAGTGGTTTTTTTCCCCCAATAACCACTGTCCCACCCCTTACCATCCCATTTCCTACTCCATCTCCCATCCCATTCTTCATCAAGATTCATTTTTAATTATCTTCATATACAGAAGATCAACTTAGTATATACTAAGTAAAGATTTCAACAGACTGTACCCACAAAGACACACAAAGTATAAAGTACTGTTTGAAGACTAGTTTTACCATTAATTCGCATAGTACAACACATTAACGGCAGAGATCCTAACTGGGGAGTAAGTGCACAGTGACTCCCATTGTTGATTTAATAGTTGACACTCTTATTTATGAAGTCAGTAATTACCCGAGGCTCTTGTCATGAGCTGCCACGGCTATGGAAGCTTCTTAAGTTCACAAACTCTGACTTATTTAGACAAGGTCGTAGTCAAAGTGGAAGTTCTCTCCTCCCTTCAGAGAAAGGTACCTCCTTCTTTGATGGCCTGTTCTTTCTGCTGGGATCTCACTCACAGATATCTTTCATTTAGGTTTGTTTTTTTTTTTTTTTTTTTTTTTTTTTGCCACAGTGTCTTGGCTTTCCATGCCTGAAATACTCTCACGAGCTTTTTTTTTTTTTTTTTTTTTTTTTTTTTCTTTTTTCTTCTTTTTTTTTGACAGGCAGAGTTAGATAGTGAGAGAGAGAGAGACATAGAGAAAGGTCTTCCTTCCATTGGTTCACCCGCCAAATGGCTGCTATGGCTGGCGCAGCCAGGAGCCAGGTGCTTCCTCCTGGTCTCCCATGCGGGTGCAGGGCCCAAGCACTTGGGCCATCCTCCACTGCCTTTCTGGGCCACAGCAGAGAGCTGGACTGGAAGAGGAGCAACTGGGACAGAATCCAGCGCCCCAACTGGGACTAGAACCCGGGGTGCCGGCACCACAGGTGGAGGATTAGCCTACTGAGCTGCAGTGCTGGCTTTTTAGCTGGATCCGAATGCCTTAAGGGCTGGCAAATCCAGTGTTTTTAAAGGATTATCATGAAATCTGAGTATTATCTAAAATTTAAATGCTTCCTTTTTATTGTTTTCAATACTGATACTCCCTCAGAGTAGGAAGAGGGGAAAGAAAGAGGACCTGCAGAACATATGAGTTAACTGTATGACCGATGTTAGTGTTTGGAGACAGGATTTAAACAAATTGGTTTTAACATGATCTATGGCTTTTAGATAGCTCGTGGTTCCCATTTTTCTTGTTTGTCAGGAATTTACTCCTTGGGCATAGTTTTTCAGTGGAGCCTTTTATCAGATAATTATCCTGCGACCAGGATTAAATAAATTATGATATATCCTTGTGACAAAAATCTATAGAGCTATGAAAAATAATGCTTTTCAAGCAGGTTGACTGGCACAAGATCAGTCATCTCACTTGGTGACTCAAAGGTTATGAATATATATTTAAGGTTCTTTAAGTATACTTTTAATTTGATTTTGAAACTATATGCCAATTTACTTTCCCAAGAGCAGGAATGACTGCCTATGTGATGTATACAGTTACCAGATGATCCAGTAATTGCACCCTTGGTATTAACTCAGAGAAAAATGTGGTCATGCGGAAATCTTCACAGAAATTCATAGCAGCATTAGTCATAATAGCTAAGAATTAGAAATATACCAGATATACTTTACTAGGCAAATGGTTAAGTGCAACTGACATGTTGTTTCCCTGATCAAATTTTCTTCTTTTAGATTTTATTAAGTTTTGAAATAGGTTATCAATTCCAAAAACATTTTTTCACCCTGTATAGCCTTTTTGTTTGGACACTTGATCATAAATCTTTCAGTGACCTATCTTTAGGGTAGTTCTTACCAAGTCTAGTTTCTTAATTTAAATCTCTGCTTTCTTAAGAAGTAATTTCCAAAGTATATTCAGGCCAGCATTGGTTGGTTTAGTGCTTAATAGATTTGATTGTACCCATTTACATGCTCTAGTTCAGTGAGTTATACTCTTCAAAGTGTTCTTTTATCATCAAAAGAATCTTATTTTATTTACTTTAAAAAAGATTTACTTATTTTGAAGGCAGCGTAACACACAGAGAGAGAGGGAGAAGGAGAGAGAGAAAAAGATCATCCATCTATCGGTTCATTGCCTAAATGGCTGCAATGACCAGGGCTGAGCCAGGATGAAACCAGGAGCCAGGAGATTCATCTAGGTCTCCCACATGAGTTCTGGGGCCCAAGGACGGGCCATATTCTGCCACTTTCCCAGGCACATTAGTAAGGAACTGGATCTGAGGTGGAGCAGTAGGGACTTGAACTGGCGCCCATATGGGATGCTAGCATTGTAAGTGGTGGCTTAACCCATTATGCCACCTATTTTATCCACTTTTTAATTTTAAAAATTAAATAGCAGAATGTAGTTAATGATATTTTTGTATCTGTCTCCAGTTTAAAACTTTTTATCATTGTCTCTTTTTGTAAAACCTTTTAGTTCTTTATTCATTTGGGCTATTTATCACTTCTTTATTGTGGGTTCCCACACCACTACTCCACATCCTATACTCATTTTTTCTTATTGATATAGTTGTATATCATTGTAAACTGCATAACATTTTTGTATGTTTCATATTTGGAGAAAAGTTGTATCAGTTAGATATCCACTAAAACTATTTAGTTATATGTAAATCTCTATTCTTCCATGTAACTTTGCATACGAGTTCATCTAAGTTTTAGAATATTAAGGTAGAACTTTGGCTAGGATTACATCCAATTTATATATTAATTTGTAAAAAATTTAAGTTGTTCACTGTGTGTAGTTTATGCCCAGTAGAGAAAGGTTTAAATGATAAGAAATATAATAACAGTGTCATGTTTACTTCTCTGTTGGTACTTTAGCTAAAAATTCATAGTATCATTTGCCTAATATCTCTTTGAGGATGCTTGCTGCAGATGAACTAACATTAAGGAGGTTGTTACACTACTAACAGGTAGGTTTCTGTGATAATCCTTGCAAATGTTCCCTTAGTATTATACTGTTGATTGTGTGATTTTTTATATCAGTCAGTCAAAAGGATTTGCATCCCTCTTTAAATCTTAACTTTCTTGTGTAAACTGATTTGCATGAAGATAAAAATTGCTATGTCTTATCTATAACTAGGAAAATCAAAAGCAAATGGATGCTGACTTATTTGACCTTTTTTTTTTTAATTTGCCAGTGGATTGTTTTTGATACCAGTTCTTGAAGTGCTGTGTACTGGTTTATGTTACCTTCCAAATTCATATGTTACAGCCTGACCCCTTTCTCCCAACTGTATTGGAGACAAAACCTTTAAGGAATCAAGGTTGAATGAGATAATTCTTATCTGTTAGCCTAGTCTGACAGAAAGAGAAAGAAATAGCAGTGCCCTGTCTCTCCACCATGTGAAGACTCAGCAGGAAAGTAGCTGAAAGATGAGAAGAGAGCCTTCATCAGACCCTGATGTTGCTAGCACTCTGATCTTTAACTTTCAGCTTCAAGAACTATGAGAAAATAAAGTTCTCTTGTTTAAGCCACACACTCTGTGGTGTTTTGTTATGGAAGCTCTAGCAGACTAAGATACTAAGTCTGACATTACAGTGATTGTCATATTAACTAATGCTCTGACAGATAGAATTATGAGTCAGCTTTCCATTAGACATCATTTTACAGCAGTCTATTTTTATAATAGGGTGTTTGGGCATTAAATAAAGCAAATGAGCCATTAGTTGTCTCTTTCCATGTTTGCTGACTCTTAATGAACTACATGAAATGAAAATGACTTTTTCTAGCCACCTCAGTGCTTTATATTCATAGTTAGGCTTTGTGCATCATTTCCTGTCTTTTTTGACACTCAGGATATGAAATAGTTTTGCTATCTAACTCATTTAGGTCATCTGAGACACTTCATAAGCTACATTTCTGAAATGCAAAATATATTACTTTTTTTTTTTTGCAAAGCAGCAAGCATTTCAAGAGTCAGGGTTACCAACAAAATTAGATGATAGCATTTAATTAGTTTGGTATCAATTATTACCATATATTCTTTTTAAAAGAGAATATGTCATAGCAATCTGATGTTTTCTCATACCTGTTTTTGAAGTCACATTTTGGACATTTTAAAAATGTACATTTTGGACTTAAATAAAACCTAGGTTCAGTGATAAGTATGTGAAATACATTTTAACTTATACTTAGCTTTAACAATTAGATTGGTGTCTGAAACAGATTATGTGACTAGTTGGATAAGTATTTGTTACACATTATAAAACAACTAGAAAATCCTTTCATATCAAAGCTGAAACATTCTGAAATTGATTTTTATCTTTAAAAATGTTAATATTAATTGTACATATGGGTGGGCTATAGGGAAACATTTCAAAACATGCATATAATATATATTGATCAAATCTGGGTATTCAACAAGATGGCCCTCTTTGACATTGCTTTATGGTTGGAGTTTTTAGGCTAGTTCTATGTGCTCATAAGAATATATAATAAATTGTTGTCAACTATGGTAACCCACTATGTTCTGTAGCACTAGGCACTTACTCCTTTGTTCTAATTCTGATTTAGTACCTGTTATCCAAACTCCCTTATCCCCTGCCCCCACCACATAGCATCTAGTAATCATTATTCTGCATTGTTTTCTTTTTCTTTTTTAGTTTCCACACATGAGGTAGAGAGCATGTGGTATATGTCCTTCTGTGGCTTATTTCACATCACACGATGTCCTTCAGTTCCATTTGGCTACAAGAGATGGGATTTCATTCATTCTTATGACTGAGTAATATTCCGTTTTGTATAAAAACCATGTTTTCTTATTCATTCATCTGACATTGGACACCTTGGTTGATTCCATAACTAGACCACCATGAATAGTTTTGAAATGAACATGGTAGAGCAGGTATCTCTTTGATAGAATGATCTCATTTCTTTTGTATATGTACCCTCTAGGGACTGCTAGATCACATGGCAGTTGTATTGCTAGTTCTTAGAGGAATCTCCATACTGTTTTCCATAGTGATTATACTAATTTATATTCCCATTCCAACTAATAGTGTATACGAGTTCCTTTTTCTTTACATTCTTACTAGCATTTGTCATTTTGTTTGTTTGATAATAACAATACTAACAGAAGTGAGGCAATATCTCATTGTGTGGTTTTGATTTGCATTTCCATGATGGTTAGTGATACTGATCATTATTCATATTTTTTTGCCACTTATGTCTCATCTCTTGAGAGATTTCTATTTATAGAAATATATTTTGGAGAGAGAGGCAAGATGGCAGAATAGGAAGGGAACACACTGATAGTCCAGGGAGAGACAGTTTAATAAAAGTGGAGATAATGCAGGTTCAAAAAAGAGTAAGGGAAGAAACAGCAGAGGAAACTCTTCCGGAACTAGTGATTCACAGTGGACCTGCGTGGAGAGCATGGGAGCCCAAGTTTGAGACACCAGTGGCAGACTCAACACACCAGCACTGGAACACGAGGTGAGCCGAACTTCAATAGCCCGAGACACCAGTGGGAAAGCAGAAAGCGGAGACTAGAGGGAACGAGGCTTGAAACTCCGTGGGGAAAAGATCACCTGGCTAACTAGAAGAGAGAGAGGAAAAAAAAAGTGACCGATACGGACATGAGTTTCTCTTTCTCCGCTCACCTCTCAAAGGCAAGCAAGACAAAGAGCAGGCGCCAATTTGGACATATGTCATAAGCAGGGCGACCTCAAGTCTGCACCGGCCCTGAGCCTAGCAGAAAAACCTGACTCTGAGGGGGTGAAATAACAGGAAATTAGGACCTGGTGAATGTGTGGTGCTGGTGAACTGAGACTGTGAAGAAGGAGACGGTGGGGGAGAGAACTCACGGAATTCACATGACTGCTCTCCAGATGCTACAGTTCGGTAGCCTTGGCAACCCAGTGGGAGACTGCAGGAGAATTTGAGCCCACACTGAGGGCAGCACAGATTCCCTGAGTGGTCCTTGGGAAACAGCTTCCGATCTCTGGCTCCTGTGGGTATATCATTCGCCTGCTAACTACCTCCAATTCAGTTTAGCTGTGAGGAATTACATCCTTTTTGAATCAAAAAAAAAAAAAAAAAAAAGAAAGAAAAAAAGAGATTTACCACACCTAACCTGGGAATGTTACTTTTGGCACACCCTCAACCCTGAGGAACCAAACAGAGCTCTCAGACCACACTCATCTCAAGCCTCTAAGGGTCCACTTAAACTAGAGTCATAGTATAAAAAGAAAAAACACCACAGTGAATAAATCAAAGAATATCTCCAATATGCCAAAGAAACACAAAAACCAAGGTAACAAGAACAAGGAAGACACTATGATGCCCCCAATTGAAAAAGATACCCCAATTCAAGGTTATGAAGATGATGAGATAGAAGAAATGCAAGAAGCGGATCTCAAAAAATTGATAAGAACATTAAGAAGTTCTCAAAAACAAATTCTTGAACTACAGAAATCCTTAATAGACAAAATAGAAAATCTCTCTCGTGAAAATGAAATATTAAGGAGGAATCAAAATGAAATGAAACAACTAGTAGAACAAGAAACTGTGATAGTGACAAGAAATCATAATGAAATGAAGAATTCAATAGATCAAATGACAAACACATTAGAGAGCCTTAAAAACAGAATGGGTGAAGCAGAAGAGAGAATATTGGCCGTAGAAGACAGAGCACAGGAAGGTATACAGTCAAACCAAAGAAAAGAAGAGGAAATTAGAAATCTAAAAAAGATTGTCGGGAATCTACAGGATACTATTAAAAAACCCAACATTCGGGTTCTAGGAGTTCCTGAAGGCATAGAGAGAGAGAGAGAGAAAGGATTAGAAGGCATTTTTAGAGAGATACTTGTAGAGAATTTCCCAGGTCTGGAGAAGGACAGAGACATCCTAGTACAGGAAGCTCATAGAACCCCTAGTAAACATGACCAAAAGAGATCCTCACCACGACATGTTGTAATCAAACTCACCACAGTGAAACATAAAGAAAAGATTCTAAAATGTGCAAGAGAGAAACGTCAGATTTCTCTCAGAGGATCTCCAATTAGACTCACAGCAGACTTCTCATCAGAAACCCTACAAGCCAGAAGGGAATGGTGAGACATAGCCCAGGTACTAAGAGAGAAAAACTGCCAGCCCACAATATTATATCCTGCAAAGCTCTCATTTGTGAATGAAGGTGAAAGAAAGACCTTTCATAGCAAACAGAAATTGAAAGAATTTGTTGCCACTCGTCCTGCCCTGCAAAAGATGCTTAAAGATGTATTACACGCAGAAACATGGTCACCAATATGAAAGAAGGTAAAGGAAGGAAACCTCACAGCAAAAGATCACAAGAAGCTAAATTTCTCTTTGACATGGAATTAAACTCTGATGCTCTGTTAAAGCAATGTGTTAAAGTAATCTATTATGTTCTCTTGATGTCTGTTAAATTCTAATTGTTCAAAAACAGCTGAATTTTTATTAAGAGCTATGTGTTATTTAAACTTGTGCTTATTTTCAAAGATTTGAGTAATCACCTTGTAACAATGATCAAATTTGGTCTATATTATGTCATGATTTTAAGAAATCTTATTTCAACCAGATATTTTGGATTTTGAGCCTTCTTGGCATTCTTGACAGGCTTTCAAAAAATCAAAGTTTCAAACAATCTGGACTCTAAAATTTCCAGTAAATCTTGGACTTTGGTTTTTCCAGTTTGGGCCCAACTGAAAAAAATCGAAGGACCTATGTCTCATCTTATAGAGACACCAACTAATCAGGCTATTTGGATTATATTAGAAGTACTGTCAAGATGTGACGTGGTACTAAATTTTAAGTTTCTATAATGGAAAATGCTATTAATACAAATGTTTGAGAATTAAAAAGTCTAATGATCTTGTGTTACTAGACACGATAGTTATCTTAATCAGAAAGCCCCAGAGGCCTAAAGGGTTAAATACTTGTAAAATCCTACAGGTGCTTTCAAAAATACTGTCAAGTAAGCAAGTGCCTCTTGTTGGTTGATGAGTTTATAATTTTAAACATGGCGACTTAAAGTCTTTTGTCATCCACAGTTCTATATGATTTGCTGCTCATAAAACTAAAGTGTTTTTGGTTCTGTGTTTAGCTGTCCTCCTATAGCTTCGTTTGGACTTTTTCCAGCCACTTCTATTGTATTCAGTACTTTGGGATGGCTCTGTAAACAGATGAAGCCAATAATGTATTAACAGTACCAACTGAGAGAAAGTATGGTTAACTGAGGTTACTAAAAACAAAAAGCAATTCAAATCAATTGGCAATCTACAAAAAGAGTTAGAGATTTTAAAAGCTATTATTAAAATTCTATATTTGTCTCTTATGTTATATGTGTGTACATAATGTATGTCCACATGGGGAAATTTTATTAAGAGTTTTATTTTAAATGGCTTATAGATAAGATTGTCCATAAATTTAAGCTGCTAAATTAATCAAAGATACATTTTAATTTGAGTGACCTGAATCTGTGTATCATATGTTTTAGACTTGTTGGTAGAAAGAAACTAAAAACATTTTATATGGTTGTGCTTTACTTTACTGGTTGAACAAACTACACCATGTTAGATATTTAAGAAGTGTTTCTAAATACATGATTCTTAAAATTTATAGAGGGCATTGGATCTTCAGGTAAATGTTTTCTTAAGTTGTTATCTAATGGTTGAAACTGTTTGCTAAGTATTCATGTGATATTGCTACTGTCAGCAAGCGATCTATGACTTGCTCCCTCATTTCTCTATTCTAAGCTCAAATTGTTTTTTCATTTCTCTATTCTCAAGGTAGGAAACTAATTCTATTATGAAGGAATCTGTAGGACGCACAATTTAATCTTTAGACCTTATAAAAGAGATGGCTAACATTTTTCTGCAATAGCATAGCCAAAATAAGAGCTTAAATTATAATCTCATAGCTAGATTTACTTCGCCATCAGCGAAGTAAACAGAAAGTAGAAAAAACCTCCCTTTCAGACCAAAGGGAAAGAAAGTTTTAAAGTGAGAATATAATTCTCCTCATGGGCATTGTCTACCTTAGAAAAACTACTACAGAACATGCCTGTGACTATAGACTTGTGGTTCAGGCCACCGAAGACTAGAATGGGACTTGGGCACTCCCTTGACTTGCATCCTCTGGTCTGCTTTAACACAAACCAGGAGGAAAAGAAAGCTAGGCATCAGAAGCAAAGGGTGGCAGGCCTATTAATGGCTGATCTGTACAGTGATCTGCCCTCAAGGAGACCCAACAGGCCAGTCCACTGCAGTGGCTTTCAATGTGGTAAGCCTGGGCTTCAGCAGAATTCAGCTTGTGAAGAGCCCTGGCAGCTCTGCCAAGAGTTGGATCACTGGAAATGGACCTGCCCTGGAGTCGAAGGATGCCCAGGTCAGAGCCACAGATCTTATTGGCTCTAAGCTGAAAAGCCCTTCACTCGGCCCAACTTCCAAAGTGACCACTGCAGCTGAGGGGATGGTCAAGTAGGGTCAGCAACATTACAGGCAGAACTGTAAATTTCTTGTTAGAGATGCCACCTGCCTTTACCTGGCCAGCTCTCCTCCCAGGCCAGCCAAGTAATGAAAGTCAACAGAGTGCCTTCCCCTAGGAGGTTCACACCTCCCTTAGGATGTACCCCATGTGAAGAGATAGATAGGTCTGGGCCTCTTAACTTACAAGGCCTAAAGCCCACCAGATTATTATCAAGCCCCTTCTGTCAGGTTCTATTTGCCTCTCAATCAGAAAACTTAATTGTAGCTTAGACAGCACCTTTCTTAGCTCCTCTAATAATGACTCTGTCCTTTGTTCTAGACCCTGTCTAGCGCACTCAGGCCTCATTCCTTTGTAATCATAACCTCTACTCTACCACCAATGGCTCTACTCCCAACCTGTGTGTACTGATGGTCCTCTTCCCCACTTAATGTTGTATAATTGGTCAAACCTGGTTAATGCCACTTTTAGGATCATTGGTTACTATCCCCACCCTGTCTTTTATGACCTTATCTAAATATGATCAGAGTCAGCGAACTTGGAAGGCTTCCATAGCCTTGGCAACTCATGACGACAGCCTAGGGTGGTTACTGGCGCCATAAACTAGAGTGTCAATTTGTTGGGTCAACAACAGGAGCCACTGTGCACTTGCTCCTCATGTGGGATCTCTGTCCTTAATGTGCTGTTCATTGTGATTTAATGCTATAACTAGTACTCAAACAGTATGTTTCACTTTGTGTTGCTATGTTGGTGTAAACTGTTCAAATCTTTACTTAATGTATACTAAATTGATCTTCTGAATATAAAGAGAATTGAAAATGAATCTTGATTTGAATGAAAAGGGAGAGGGAGAGGGAGCGGGAGAGGGGAGGGTTACGGGTGGGAGGGAAGTTATGGGAGGGGGAAGCCATTGTAATCCATAAGCTGTACATTGGCAATTTATATTCATTAAATAAAAGTTAAAAAAAAGAAATATATTTCTTTACTGGATTGGTTGGATTTCTTTGAGTTTTTGAGTTTCTTAAATGTTTCAGATATTAATCCTTAGATCCATAAAGTGCTTCTGAAAGAATAATTTTGACAGACATCTCTAAAGCAGTTTTGAAAGCTTCTGAGTTACTGGGAAATGCAGATTCACAAATACAATAAATTGATGTTAACAAATTCTAAACATGTGGATAATATAAAGGAATGTTGGGGTAACACTATAGGAATTAGTCACTTATTGTTAGTGAAATTAAGGAGAGCAAAGAAAAACTCTTGTGATACACTTTCCGGTTGTTTATTTCCATTTTGGATCAGATGTAGGCAAACTACTGTACATATTTCACTCTGCACTGTGGAAGATAACCAATGGCTTTGGTCTGAAGCACATGTAGGGCAGGTTAGGAGTAGTTGCCAGGCACCTGTATTTTGTTTAATTTTTATCTCAAGCCTATTATTTCAGCAGCTTCAGCTTTGTGGCTGCTATTAAATGAGTGTGGTTGCTTAGAAAGAACTTTAGGTTAAACTGTAGTATCTATGAAAGGCTTGATACTTTTTGTTTAGTCAAGCAGAGTATATTTTTGGTCACTTTAATTTATTTAACAAAAGGTGGTAAGCCTATTGAGCCCTGGTGCTGGCCAATGAATCTTTTTCAAAAACAAATACTGGAGGAGTTTGCTATTCAGCTGTCCTGAAATTAAAAGTTGCCATATCAAGTTTACAATATTTTTTTTAAAAACTTTTATTTAGTGAATATAAATTTCCAAAGTACAGCTTATGGATTACAATGGCTTCCCCCCTCCCCCATAACTTCCCTCCCACCCGCAACCCTCCCCTCTCCCGCTCCCTCTCCTACATGATTTTTTTTTTTTAGTGATTTTTTTTATTTTTATTTATTTTTTGACAGGCAGAGTGGACAGTGAGAGAGAGAGACAGAGAGAAAGGTCTTCCTTTTTGCCGTTGTTTCACCCTCCAATGGCCGCCGCGGTTGGCGCGCTGCGGCCGGCGCACCGCGCTGATCCGATGGCAGGAGCCAGGTGCTTCTCCTGGTCTCCCATGGGGTGCAGGGCCCAAGCACTTGGGCCATCCTCCACTGCACTCCCTGGCCACAGCAGAGAGCTGGCCTGGAAGAGGGGCAACCGGGACAGGATCGGTGCCCCGACCGGGACTAGAACCCGGTGTGCCGGCGCCGCTAGGCGGAGGATTAGCCTATTGAGCCGCGGCGCCGGCTTATTTTTTTAAAAAATTGATTAATTTTCTATGCAATTTCCAATTTAACACCAAGGTTTTTTTTTTTTTCATTTCCAATTATCTTTATCCCCAGATGGCCACAATGGCCATAGCCAGCCTTGGACCAGGCTGAAGCTAGGAGCTTCATCCAGGTCTCCCACATGAATGGCAGGGGTCCAAGCACTTGGGCCAAATTTTGCTGCTTTTCTCAGGACATTAGCAGGCAACTGGATAAGAAGTAGAGCAGCCGGGACTTAAAACCTCTCTGCCATAATGCCGGCATCTCCCTGTTACTTCAAAAAGCTATCAAGTGAGGTATAAAAGGATATTCTATTTTATGAAAGTCTCTTCCAGATATATTGGTCTAGATTTTTTATTTTACAACAAAAATCCATCTTCATGGATCCTGTTCATCTTCATGTTAACATTGCTACATGAAACTAGCTCCAAATTGTTTTTGTTCTGTAAAATGTAGCAGATACAGCTGAGGCCATATTGGATGTGTTTCATGATCTCATTTTACTTCCTCCTTTTCAGTGATGACAACTACCACAAATTTAGTTGATATCATCCCCCTACTGGTTTTTAGTTTATTTGTACTTATGAGTGTTTCCATAAACAATGTATTCTGTTGTGTTTTCAAACCTTAAATAAATGACATGATATTGCATATAAAAAACAAAAAAAACAAAAGGTGATGATTTAGCAAAGGCTTGGATGCTGGAGTAGAAACATCTTACGTCTAAGAAAAAGTTTTACATCAGTGATACCATCTTTATATTATTAGCAGGGAATTATGGGATGCAATGAGGTGAATATCTTCACAAGAAGATAAGCAGTTGTTGACAATTTTACCCGATTGTGGCCATGCAGTGGTTTGATGGTAAATTAGAATTCAGATAATATGAATATACCTCATACAAATCCTATCATTTACTGTGTTTCCTGATCTTGGCAGTCTCCTTTGCTATTTAGATGACAGTAGATACTCAGAGTTTTTATTTAAAAAAAATCATGGCTCTCTTTTAGTGGTGTGCCTGCCATTTCAAACAAGGTAGCAAAGTTATATACACCTGGTTTTCTTTGGCGTCATTAGCTACATATTCCTTCAGGGTCTGAGGACTATGATGGTTTAAAATGATCCCTGACATGGTTTTATCTAAAAAGGAAGCTTGGTTCCGGTTAAGTCAAATTGATCAGAGGAAATTTACTGGAAACAAATGATTCTTTGGTGTGGGACACTGAAATTTACTGGATTCCAAGGGAAATTTTATAGGGTTATTTATTTTACATTTTGGTGCAATGTAATCCAGAATGGGACATGTAAAGCAGAAATGTAATACAAAGAAATTCCATATCAGTTTCTCTTGATAGTTCAGTAAGGCTCAAAGTTAGATTGAATCAAAGTAGAAAGGCAATGCAATTGAACTGAGAAAATTGGATGTGGCCACATAGTATTTTAGAGAACAGTAGAATGAAATTGACTGGCAGTGGAAAGCTTCAGAATAATGCAATTGTTTCTATTATTTCAAGAGATCCAACAATTGTTAAATATTTATTTAATACTCTCCTTGAGACTTTGGTCATATCTACTTAATATTTTATAGAATTATGTTTCATTCTTTATAAATTTTACTCCAAAGCATAAATCAGAGTTTGACAGAATAAGTCATTTAAAACTTGTTTGAAGTTGGCTTTCAGTTATTCTTTTTGAATGGTCTTTGTAGGGCACTGAATTATAATCAACAGACATATAAATGTTTTCACTATTATGATAGAAAACTGTTATTGCTGGACTTATGATATGGCTTGGGGCCACTGCCTTGGTTTGTGCTAAGATGCCAGCCATTTTACCCATTATATTTTTGCAACTTTGGGGAAAATGTCAACACAGTGAAAAAGGCAGATAATATTTTGGCATTATTACAAAAAATAGTCTTGAACTTACGCATTTCCTATAATTATCTTATGGGAGATCAGAGAAAAACTGGAGATACAGAAGATGTTTTCAGAAACCATTGCAAAAGAAAGGAAGCTTATCATTAGAAACACTGAAGTCTTCTTTTAGATTTACTACAGATATTATGGGCTTTCTTAAATATAGATGTTTTATTAGTTTCTTTGTTAAATTGGGACATGCAGTTATGGCTTACCAATTAATATTTGTGTTTGGTTTGTTAAAACATCTAGGTAGTTACCAGATCTCACATGTTGATTAACTACATATATCAAGGAAAACATTAGTGTGTTTCAGGATCTATGTGTGATCTCTTTTTCATTAATATGCAAAATTTGAAACTTATTTTACTGGATGAAGGTTTATAAAAATACTTCCTAGAAATTAATCAAATTATCCTCTACTTAAGGAAACAAGTATAAATATTTTAATTCTGTGGGAAGACAATATGATTTTTAAACACAGGATAGACTAAACAACTGTCTGTTTGAATTTTCTCTCCTTAACTATTGTTTGGAATTATGTAGACAAAGCCCAGTCTCTTAATTATGTCTGAATTAATTTACAATACAGGAAATTCACCCGTACTTTTTTTTATTTACTGCTCTATGGAAACAGCAGTCACTCATTCCAACATTTTTTGTACTTTTTAAATTATAGTTCATAGAACCTTCATGGAGATATTCTTAGGTTAGGGACCACATGCCACGTAGTTGTCCCCACCGTGTTTTTCACTTTAATTTTTATTGAAGTATAATTTATATTAAACTATATGCTCAAATCTTAAATATAAGGCTTGATGTTTTGAATTGATTTTTTAAAAGCAGTTTTTGGTTCATAGCAAAATTGGGTACAAGATACAGAGATTACCTATATCGCCTCTGCCTTCACAAATCAGAGCCTGCTACAATGTCAGGATCCCTTACTAAACTGGCACCTTTATTACAACTGATGAACCTGTACTGACACACCACCACCTGAAGTCTGTAGTATGTATTGGGATTACTGTTGCTGTTGCATATTCTATGAGTTTGGACAAATATATAATGATATGTTGACTATTATTGTGTCATACAGAATATTTTTGTTGCTTCAAAATCCTTTCTACTCCACCTTTTCTTCCTTGCTTATCCCTTGACCTGCCAACCACTGCTGTTTCTCCTGTCTCCATCAATTTGTCATAGCCAGAGTGTCATTTCACATAGATTTTTTTTTCCATGTAGCAATATGTCTTTAAGTTTTCTTCAGATATTTTCAAGGTTGATGGCTTACTTCTCCTTAGTGCTAACTAATATTCTGTTGTCTGGGTGTGTCACAGCTTATCCACTCACCTCCGAGGTCATCTTGATTGCTTCCCGAATTTAAGAATTATGAATATATCTGCTATGAAAATCCATGTACAGGTTTTTGTGTGTACATATTTTCAACCAATTTGGTTAAATACCAAGAGCAATTTGTGTGTACATTTTCCACTCACATGGGTAAATACCAAGAAGCACAATTGCTGGATTGTATGCTAAGGGTATGTTAGGCATTGTAAGCAACGGCCAAACTATCTTCCAAATGCCTCTATCATTTTTCATTCCCTGCAGCAATGAATGGTAATTCTTATTGCTCCATATGGTTGACAGACAGCATTTCATGTTGTCAATATTCTGGATTTTGGTTACTGTGCTAGGGACAAAGTGGTATTTCATAGTTATAATTTGTACTTTGCTAATGGTATATAATGTAGAACATATATTCATATGTTTATTTGCCATCCATATGTCATCTTTGGTGAGGTGTCTATTAAGGTTTTGGCCCATTTTTTTTCAAGTGTTTTTTTTTTCTTTTTGTTTTATTTAAGGTCTACAAATTTTATGTATTTGATAATTATGGATTTAGGAACATAGTGATCCTTCATGCCCTACCCTGCTTCCTGCCCATGTTCCCATCTTCATCTTCCTTCCTCTCTTATTCCCTCTCCTAATTTTTACAATGATCTACTTTGTACTCATAAGACTAACCCTGCATTATGTAAAGAGGAGTTCAACAAATAGTGAGAAATAAAAAACACTGTACCTCAACAGTAGAGACAAGGGCTGTAAACAATCATTGAATTTCAAAATGTCGATTTCACTCTGATACATTACATTTTTGGCACTCTATTTGTTATATACTATTGAGTAATGAAAAGAAATGAAATTCTGTCTTTTGCAACAAAATGGATGCATTATACTGGAGTGAAATAAACCAGTATAATAGAAACCATTATACTGAGTGAAATAAGCCAGTCCCCAAAAGTCAAATCCCATGTTTTCCCTGACCTGTGGTAACTATTTTAATTTTTATTTAGTTTTTAACATATTTTTATATATAGTTCTCCTTCTCTCTCCTGTTTTTAAAATTTTTGAGATAACATCTTTTAAATTTATATTACAGTAAAAAAGGTTAATGCTTCACAAATAAGTTTAACAAACAAAATGCAAAAATAACCCTATTTTAATGGGAATATAAACAGCCACTATAAACAATAATTGAATGGAAAAATGACCATGCTATGCATATATAATAAATTTTAGCATAATCACAGATTATTAAACTACCATAGTATAATAGTATTAACCATTGCTTTGACAAATGTATAAAACAAAAGTTCTACAAAGCTTTATAAGCGGTACACAGGCATTTCTTTGTTTTTGTTTATTGTTTATTTTTTTAATTTTAGCTCCTGCATATGAGGCAGAATATGCAGTATTTGTCTTTCTGTGTCCAGCTTATTTCATTCAAATTATTCTCCTCCATTTACATCCATTTTGCTGCAAATGGTAGAGTTTAATTCTTTTCATAGCTGAATAATATTTCATTGTGTATAAATACTACATTTTCTTTATCCATTCATCTGATGTTGGACACCTTGGTTGGTTCCAAACTTTAGCTATTGTAAATAGTACTTCTATGCACATGGTGGTTCAAAATTCTTTTTGATACAATGTGTTTGTGTCTTTTAGATATATACCTAGTAGTGGGATTGCTGAATCTCATGCAAGTCTATTTTTAGTTTTTTAAGAAATCTTACCGTTTTCCACAGTGGCTGCATTAGTTTACCTTCCTACTGATGGTGTATAAGTGTTCCCCTTCCTCCATATCCTGACAAGTATTTGTTACTCTTTGTGTTTTGGATTTTAGCCATTCTGACAGTGCTGAGGGTGATATCTCATTGTGGTTTTGATTTCGATTTCCCGGATAGATAGTGATATTGAGCATTTTTTCCTGTATTTATTGCCCATTTGTATTTCTTTAAAACTGTCTGTTGAGGACCATTGCTCTTTTCTTAAATGTGTTGGATGTTTTTTTTTTTTATGTTGAATTTTTAAAGTTATTTATTTTGTGATTAATTCTTTGACTTAAGATAGCTTGCAAATATTTTTCTCATTCTGTTGGATGTCTCCTCACTGTTGGTCATTTCCATGCTATACAGAAGCTTTTTGTTTGATATAGTCCCATCTGCTTAGTCTTGTTTTTGTTGCCTATGCTTTGGGGTCTTGTCTAAGAAGTTGTCCTCTATGGGAATGTCTTGTAGTGTTTTCCCCAATGCTTTCTTCCAGGAACATCATAGTCTCAGATTTTAAATTTAGGTCTTTTATCCATCTTGAGTTCATTTTGTATATGGTGAGATGTATGAATCTAAATCATTTTTCTATGTAAATATATATCCAGTTTTGGCAGCACCATTTGTGCTGATTGTGGAGATTATTCTTACTCCACGGAATGGTCTGAGCATTTTTGTAAAAAATCAGTCCTCAGGGCTCTCTGTTCTGTTCCACTGATATGTGTATCTGTATTTATGTCAGTACCACGCTATTTTAATTACTATAGCTTTGTAGTATGCTTTGAAGTCAGGTTTTGTGATGTCTTCAGCTTCATTTTTCTTGCTTAGAACTTCTTTGGCTATTCTGGGTCTTTTGTAATTCCATATGAATTTTAGGATTGTTTTTCTCTAATTCTGTAAAGAATGTCATTGGTATCTTGATACATAGGTTACACTGAATCTGTAGATTGCTTAAGGTAATATTGATATTTTAATGATACTGATTCTTCCAAATAATGAGGAAGGAGGAATATCTTTCCTTTTTTTTTTTTTGTATCCTTGATGATTCCTTTTATCAGTACTTAATAATTTTCATTGTAGAAATCTTTCACTTCTTTGATTACATTTATTTCTAAATATTTTTAGTGGCTATTGTGAATATGATTTGTTTCTTGATTTATCTTTGAGTGAGTTCATCATTAGCATTTAAAAAGCTACTGTTTTCTGTTCTTTTATTTTAAATCTGCAACTTTATTGAGTTGATTTCACAGAGTTTTGGTGGAGGGTATAGGCTTTCCATGTATAACATTATGTCACTGGCAAACATGGCTAATTGGACGTCGTGTATTCCAATTTTAATAACTTTTATTTATTTTTCTTTTCTATATTGCTCTTGCTAAAACTTCCAATACTATAAATGAATAAGAGTTGCAAAAGTGGACATCTTTATCTGTTTCAGATATGATGGGAAATGGTTAGAGCTTTTCCCATTCAGTGTGACATTGACTGTTAGAGTTATAGAGCCAGAAAGAGAGGTCTTCCATCTTCTGGTTCACTCCCCAAATGGGTGTAACGGCCAGAGCAGAGCCAGTCTGAAGCCAGAAGCCAGGAGCTTCTTCTGGGTCTCCCATACGGGAACAGGAGTCAAAAAACTTGGGTCATCTTCTACTGCTTTCTCCGGCCATAGCAGAGAGCTGGATCAGAGGTGGAGCAGCTGGAATTTGAACTGGTACTTATATAGGATGCTGGTGCTGCAGGCCAAGGCTTTAATCCACTGCACCACAGTGCTGACCCCGAGCTATGTTCCTTCTATATCTAATTTGTAGAGGGTTTTTATCATGAAGGGGTGTTGAATCTCATCAAACACTTTCTCTATATCTATTGAGGTGTCTATACAGTTATTATTCTTCATTCTCTTGATGTGATTTATGACATTTATTGATCTGCAAATGTTGACCCACCCTTGCATTTCTGGGATAAGGGATAAATCCCATTTGATTATGATGTATGATCTTTTTGATATGGTTTTGGATTTGATTTCCTAATATTTTGTTGAGAAGCTTTGCATCTATTTTCATTAAGGATATAGGTCTGTAGTTTTTTTTTTTTTTTTTTTTTTGTTTTTTATTTAACAGGTAGAGTTATATACAGTGAGAGAGAGAGAGACAGAGAGAAAGGTCTTCCTTGCGTTGGTTCACTCCCCTAATAGCTGCTATGCCCGGTGCTGCACCAATCTGAAGCCAGGAGCCGGGTGCTTCCTCCTGGTCTCCCATGTGGGTGCAGGGACCCTAGCACCTGGGCCATCCTCCACTGCCCTCCCGGGCCATAGCAGAGAGCTGGACTGGAAGATAAACAACTGGGACTATTACCCAGCACCCCAACTGGGACTAGAACCCGGGGTGCTGGCATCGCAGGTGGAGGATTAGCCAAGTGAGCCATGGCACCTGCCAGTTTTTGTTTACTATTACATCTTTGGTTTTGGTGTCAAAGTGATGCAGGCCTTATAAAAGAGTTTGGCAGAGTTCCATCCCATTGAATATCTTAGAATACTTTGAAAAGTATTGGAGTTACTTTCTCTTGAATGTTTTATAGAATTTAATAGTAAAGCCATCAGGTCTTGAACTTGTCCTTAACAGAAGACTTTTGATTATTGCTGTAATCTCATTGTTTGTTGTGAGTCTTTTAAATTGATTTAATCTTGTTAGATTTTATGTATCTAGAAATTTATCCATTTATTCAAGATTTTTCAATTTATTAGCATATAGTTCTTTTTTTAAAAAAAGATTTATTTTATTTATTTGAAAGTCAGAGTTACACAGAGAGAGGAGAGGCAGAGAGAGAGAGAGAGAGAGAGAGAGAGAGAGAGGTCTTCCATCCGATGGTTCACTCCTCAGATGGCCTCAATGGCTGGAGCTGCGCCAATCTGAAGCCAGGAGCCAGGAGCTTCTTCCAGGTCTCTCACATGGGTACAGGGGCCCAAGGACTTGGGCCACCTTTCACTGCTTCTCCAGGCCATTGCAGAGGAGCAGCTGGGATTGGAACTGGCGCCCATATGGGATGCCGGTGCCTTAGGCCAGGGCTTTAACCCACTGCACCACAGTGCTGGCCCCAGCATATAGTTCTTCATAGTAGTTTCTTATGATCCTTTTTATTTCAGTGATGTTGGTTGTATTTGTCCTTTTTATCACTATTTTGGTTTTGAGTTTTTTTCTCTTTTTTCTTAGTCTGTCTATAAGTTTTGTTTGATTTCTCAAAACACCAATTTTTTTGTTGATTTTTAAATTTTTATTTCCATTTTCATTTATTTCTACTCTGATTCTTATTTCTAGCCTCCTGGTGATTTGGGGTTTGGTTTGTTCTTGTTTTTCTAAGTTTCAAGATTCATCATTAGGCCTTTTGTTTGAGACATTTTTCTTTTTTTAAGAATAAGCAATCACTTAGTGCTGTAGACTTCCCTCTTAATACCACTTTTGTTGTGTCCCACAGGTTTCGATGTGTTTTCCTTTTTATTTCAAAAAGTTTCTGATATCCTTTTTAATTTCTTCAATGACCCATTGTTTATTCAGTAGCATGTTGTTTAATATTCAAGTATTTATGAGTGTTCTGTTGTTCTTATTGATTTCTGGTTTTATTATTTTTGGGTCTGAAAAGATACATGGTGTGATTTCCATCTTTTTAAGTCTGCTGAGAGTTGATTTGTGGGCTGATACGTGGTCTATCCTAGAAAATGTTCCATGTGCTAATAAGAAAAATGTGTATTCTGTAGCTGTTGGGTGAAATGTTCTGTAAATGTATGTTAGGTCCATTTGCTTGATAGTATGTTTCAACTCTAATGTATTTTTACTTATTTTCTGTCTCAGTGATCTGTCCATTGATGATATTTGGGTGTTGAAGTCACCCACTGTTATTGTATTGGAGTCTATCTCTTTAGGTCTATTAGCATTTTCTGTATATGTCCAAGTGGCCATGCACATATATTTATGATTGCTATGTCTTCTTGCTGAATTGAACCTTTTATCAAAATATAAATTGTTTATCTCTTTTTACAGTTTTTGATTTAAAGTATTTTTTTCTGATATCAGGATAAATTATTCCTGCTCATTTGTGTTTGTTTGCCTGGTATATCTTTTTTCTGCCCTTCATTATCATTCTGTATGTATCTTTGAGAAGTGAATTTCTAGTAGGCAGCCTATAATTTGGTCTTGGTTTTTTATCTATTCAGTCAATCTAAGCCTTTTGGCTGGAGAATTTAATCTATTTACATTTAAGTTTAGTACTGATACATAAGAACTAACATCTGTCATGTTGTTGATTGGATACCGATTATACCTGCTCTGTTAGTGATGTATTTTTATGATGTTTAATAATTCAAGATGCCTTCAGAATTTCTTGTAATGCTGATCTGGTGGTTGTAAATTCTCTGAGTTTTTGCTTATCTGGAAAATACCTTATTTCTCCTTCACTTGTAAAGGATAGCTTTATTGGATATAATATTCTTGGTGGGAAGGTTTTTGTTTTTTTCTTTTTTATTCTTTTAAGACCTTGAATATATAATCAAGGTTTCTGTTCTGGCCTGTAGGGTTTCTGCTGGAAAGTATAATTTTAATTTAATTGGTTTTCTGTTATATGTAAAAATGCTTTTCTTGTACTTTCTTTAGGATTCTCCCCTTGTCCTTAACTTCTGACAGTTTGAATACAATAAGCTTTGGAGAAGATCTTTTATTGTTAAGTCTACTTGAGGTTCTTTGAGCTTCTTTTAGCTGGCTGTCCATATCTCTTTCAAGACTTGGGAAATTTTGAACTATTTCATTTAGCAGGTTCTCAACACCTTTTTCTTTTCCTTTAGATACCTCTCATACAAATATTTGGTCATTTAATTGTATCTCATATTTCAAGTAGACTATCTTCATATTTTTTAGTACTTTTCTGATTGGGTTATTTTTATTTTTGTCTGATTGGGTTATTTCAGAAGTCTTGTCCTCAAGGTCAGAAATTGTTTCCTCCACTTGGTCCATTCTGCTATTAAAGTTCTCATTTTTTTTTTAAATTTTACTCATTGAAGATTTCATTTACAAAATTTCTATTTGGTTTTTCTTCATGAGTTCTATGTCCTTTGTAATATTTTCATTCATGTCACTCATTGATTTCCTTGTTTGTTTAATCTGTATATGTGTATTCCCTTGCATATCATTGAGTATTCTTACAATCAGTGTTTTGAATTCTCTGTCATTTCATAGATTTTCTTCAATTTGGGATCTAATTCTGGAGGAATGTTGTGTTCTTTTGGAGAAAGTACCTTGTTTCTTCCTGTCGCCTGCGTTCTACATTGATGTCTGTGTATATGATATAATTGTCCCTCCTTCTTTATGGGGTAGGTTTTATTGGAAAAGAGTTGTTGGTTTAGCAGGAATACAGAATATCACTTGACTTGTTGCTTTGGCTCTGGGTTTAGGTAAGCTCAGGAGTGTACTCTCAGAGAGATTTCATTTGTCTTAATGTCAACTATGTGTATAAGTGGCACAGTGGTCTAGGCTGCTGCAGTTCATAAGGATGGAAGTGTGGTTTTTGAGGTGAATAGGGATTTCTTAGTATCTTGTCTTTGTTCCTAGAGAGTTCAGTGCCAGTCTCCCAGGTGACTCTCCAAGTGCCAGGGCCTTGTTCTTTCTGCTCAAGGAGACAAAGAAGGCTGTCCTCCTGTCCCGGTGGTAGCCTGGGTGATACCGGGGCTTTTGGCATCAATTGCTGTGACTCTAGGACTGTGTGATGTGGATAGACCCTTCCTTAGTTCCAGCTAGGAAAGTCCAACTGTTACTGTGGCTAACAACACCCATAGCCCTAGCCCTAGTACAACATGGTTCCAGTCCTAGAGAATGACTATAAGGTATGCAAGAGATTTTGCCTTAGAGTGAATAAATCCATGATAGAACACAGGTAGGTTCTTTTCTAGGTCCACCAGGTAGATTCTAATTGCATTGAGAAATTTAGAACTAATTGTTTTAGTCCTGGTGTTGCAGGATATAGTGGGGTCATTACTTAAATCTCCCAGGGTAGGCTTGGGTCTTTTTTTTTTTTTTTATGATCTGCTTCTGGTGTTAGCCCCCAGAGTGTGCATCCCCCTGGCTCATGGAGAGTATGTGAGCATAGCTCTGGGGCTAATGTCCAAAAGCTACCACAGCTGCCTGAAGCAGGGGATCTGCCCTTTGTCACACACCTTGCCCTCACTCTAACTCTGATTCTTTGGGAGCAGAACAGCAGCATGCTGTGTGATTTTTGGCACTCTGTGGGTTTGGGGGAGGGGAAGAGAGCTATGTGGCTTTCCTGCTCCAAACCTGTCAGTTGCTCAGACCCATTAGCTCTCCAGGCTGACATCAAAGTCAGTGGGAGACTGTGGAATCCCCTCTCAGTTAAAACTGAACAGTGGACACTCAGCAATTTCTACCTATCTTGACATGGTAAGATGGCTCACAGCTGGCAGCTGACTGGATTGCATGGCTGACTAAAGTGGTGTCTCTGTTTTCTCTCCTATTATCCCATGGAGTCTTTAATGTTTTTTTTTCAATTCTTTGCTTAAGATTTCTCTAAGTCAGACCCCTGGAAACATGGTGTTTCCTTTGTTATTTTCATATCCCAGAGTAGCTGAAGTTGCTTGCTTATTCCATGTTTAGTCATCTTAGATCTTCCTGAAATAGCTGACCCACTTTTTAATACAATTGTTTTCCTATTATTGAATTTTAAGAGATTTTTGTATATTTTGGATCATTGTTCTTTATCATCTTTATCTTTTGGTAATTTTTTATCCCAGTCTGTGGCTTGTCTTTTCATTTTCATTATTGTCTTTTTGAGGATCATAAAATTTAGTTTCAATGAACTCTGGTTTATCAGTTACTTTTTATGGATGTTGTATGTAAAAAGTCGTTACCAAACCCAAATTGCTTTAAATTTTCTCTTGTGTCACCTTTGAGAAATTTTATATTTCTGCATTTTCCATTTAGGACATAAGGTCTGTTTCTAGATTCACTTGTTTGTATGTGAATGTCCGGTTGTCCCAGGATCAATAGTTGAAAGGACTACCTTTTCTACATTTTATTGCCTTTGTTTCCTTGTGAAATATTAGCTTGTGAAATATTAGGTTATTTTTGGCCTATTTATTCTGTTCAATTGATCTATGCTTATTCTTTGACAAATACTACATACATTGACTTGATTATGATACCTCTATAGTGATTAAAAGTCAGGTGTGGTCAAGTTTCCAGCATCATTCTTCCACAATAATTTTCTAGGTCTTTTGCTTCTCCACATTAACTTTAGAATCAGTTTGTTGATATAATTGGCTGGATTTTTGATTGAGATTGCATTGAATCTAAAGAGTCGTGAGGGAAAACTGACAGTTTGATAACAATGAGTTCTTAACCTTGAACATGGAGTATCTCTCCATGTATTTAACTTTTCTTTTATTGCTTTCATTAGAGTTTCTAGTATTTCTTAAATAGATCTTTTACCTATTTTGTAAGACTCAAACAGTATTTTACACTTCGTGTTTCTGTGTGGGTGCAAACTGTTGAAATCTTTACATAATATATGCTAAACTGATCTTCTGTATATAAAGAGAATTGAAAATGAATCTTGATGTGAATGGATGGGGAGAGGGAGCGGGAGAGGGGAGGGTTGTGGGTGGGAGGGAAGTTATGGGGGGAAAAAGCCATTGTAATCCATAAGCTGTACTTTGGAAATTTATATTCATTAAATAAAAATTAAAAAAAAGAAAAACAAAAAACAAACAAACAAAAAACCAAAATCGTATGTTTCCATTCTAAATCTGAAAAAAAAAGGACTTATGCATAAATATGACATTATTTTGCATGCAACCGTCAATGGTATTGTGTGTTTAAGTCTAAATTCCACTTGTTAATTCCACAAATAAGGAAAGCAATGAACTCTTGTATATTAACCTGGTATCCTGCCACCTTGCTGTAACTGGTATTCCATGAAACCTCTTGTTGATTCTTTTGGATTTTCTTCTCAGATGATTATGTCATCCTCAAACAAAGATACCTTTATTTCTTGCTTTCTAGTCATTACACCTTTTATTTCCATTTGTTTTTACTTGTTTCAGAAGGTAGGACTTCCAGTATGACATTCAATTAGCAACAAAATGGATGTAACTAGAAGCTCTTAAGCTTAGTGAAATAAGCCAGTCCCAAAAGAGAAATATATTTTCTTTCATTTCTAGCTAATATGTAGAGCACAAAAAAGTCATGTACTTGAGTGAAATTGATGTCTTGATATTTGATTATTGATTATAGCACTTGTCTGTACTCCTGTGGAACAGTGGTCTTTCTACTTTCCAATGCTGAAATTTTTATTTAGTAGAAGATTAAGCTTCTGACTATAAAGTAAAATGAAAGTATGTTATTGTGAAAATTAATAAGGAGAAAAGGAAGGAAGGAGGAAGGCATGGGAAGTATTGTTATAAGCTTAAAATTGTATATATATGAAATTTGTTCTTTTTATAGAAATAAAAATAAATAAATGCAATTTATTGGATTAAAATTGTGAAGGTGTTTACTGTGGACAAGAATGTGGTATATCTTGGTTAATAAACCATAAGATTAATAAGAATGTATAATATGCAATTGTTGAATGAAGTAGCCTATAGATGTTCATGATACTCAGTTGATTGATGATACTCTTGTTGAACTATACCGATGTTCTACCTTCTGGATCTACCCATTTCTTATAAAGAAATTGAAGACTCCAGCTGTAGCAGTGGATACAGCTATTTCTTCTTGCCATGTTGTAAGATTTTGTCTCATGTATAAGTGTTTTGATGTCAGATGGATACATATTAAGTATTTTATGTATTGGAAAATTGACCCTTTTCTAATGATTTATAATGAAATACTGCCCCTCTTTTTTTCTTTTCAACTTTTATTTAATAAATATAAATTTCCAAAGTACAACTTTTGGATTATAGGAGCTTTTCCTCCCATAACCTCCCTCCCACCTGCAACCATCCCATCTTGCACTCCCTCCCCCACCCCATTCATATCAAGATTCATTTTCAATTATCTTTATATACAGAAGATCAACTTAGTATATACTAAGCAAAGATTTCAACAGACTGTACCCACAAAGACACACAAAGTATAAAGTACTGTTTGAGTAGTAGTTTTACCGTTAATTCGCATAGTACAACACATTAAGGGCAGAGGTCCTATATGGGGAGCAGGTGCACAGTGACTCCCGTTGTTGATTTAACAATTGACACTCTTATTTATGATGTCAGTAGTCACCTGTGGCTCTAGTCATGCGCTGCCAAGGCTATGGAAGCCTCTTGAGTTCACCAACTCAGATCTTGTTTAGACAAGGCCATAGTCAAAGTGGAAGTTTCTTCTCCCTTCAGAGAAAGATACCTCCTTCTTTGATGGCCTGTTCTTTCTGCTGAGATCTCACTCATAGAGATCTATCATTTAGGTCATTTATTTATTTATTTATTTTTTTTTTTGGACACAGGAAATTCTTGGCTTTCCATGCCTGAAATGCTCTCATGGGCTTTTTGGCCGGGTCCGAATGCCTTAAGGGCTGATTCTGAGGCCAGAGTGCTGTTTAGGGCTTTTGCCATTGTATGAGTCTGCTGTGTGTCCTGCTTCCCATGTAGGATCATTCTCTCCTTTTTAATTATATCAATTATTTGCAGACATTAGTCTTATTTATGTAATCCCTTTGACACTTAATCCTATTTTTTTGATCAATTATTAACTTAAACTGATTACTTTAACAAGTAAGATGGCATTGGTACATGCCACCTTGATGGGATTGAATTGGAATCCCGTGGTGCGTTTCTAACTCTACCATTAGGGCTAAGTCTGAGTGAGCATGTGCCAACCTGTACATCTCCTCCCTCTCTAATTTCCACTCTTATATTTAACAGGGGTCACTTTTCAGTTAAATTTAAATGCTTAAGAATAGTTGTGTGTTAATTAAAGAGTTCAATGGTATTAAGTAGTACAAAAAATACTAAAATGAATAAAGTAGTAAGTTGTTCCTCAACAGTCAGGACAAGGGCTGATCAAGTCATTGTTTCTCATAGTGTCCATTTCACTTCAACAGGTTGCCTTTTAAGTGCTCAGTTAGTTGTCACTGATCACGGAGAACATATGGCCCCTCTTTATCTGTTATAACTTGCTGCACTTGGTTCCTTCCATTGTTGGATATCATTTGCCTTCCTCCACAGGGAAGGTTAAGGTTGGCAGGACTTTGGGTGTTTCCCTTCCCCTAGGTCAGTTAGGTTCTGATAAAACCCTAGCAAGTTAGGCTCTGCTTAAATTGTTTGTCCTAAGGACAGGCTTTGTTAGAGTATGCTCTTCTGTGTTTCAAAATGGTTCCTTTTCCTGTTCCCTCGAAGGGAATTTTTTGATTTTCACTTGGAGAACCTGGTATAATTCCAGGAAGTAAGATACAAATGTGTGTAAGCCTCCAGAAGACTGAGTTCCCCTGGAATCTTCAATCCCTCTACTTGTCCACGCTGTGCCTCCAACAATGTGTGAGTTACTATTCAGGTCTTTCAACAATTTCTTTGCCGGTGGTGGAGTTCTGTTCTGATAAGTTGTGATTCCTTGTGTCTCACTGTCTCTCTAATTGGGAATTGTGGTATGCCTTATGACCTTATTTTTCTTGTATATTGATCTAAGAAGACTTGTTAACTTTTCAGTTTGTTCAGCTTTTTCTTATCAGGATGGAGTGGTGACTTCCAAACCCCTTATATGCCATACCAGAAACTGGAAAGCACCACCATACATTTAAAAGTATATAGACCATTTTGTAATCTACAATTTTATATTTAAATATAGATGGTATTTATATTTGGTATAGGGATACTATGTGACAGAAATAATAAACATATATACTTTGTTGGATTATTTCTTCCCTCAAATATTGAAGACATTTTTTCGGACATCAAATACTTTTCTCTTTTAGTCTGTTGAGGTTTTATAAATTTTGAATTCATCAAATGCCTGTAGCCAACATTCTTTGATTGAGCAATTACAGGTAAATATGTGTTGCTTGCTGTTCTCAAAGCCATTCTTGGCTTAGCCCAAAATTATTCATATATATGGTGCTAGTTTCCTGGAGTTACAGAGCTTCATGAGTGATTTTTGGAAGATTGCTTATCTGGTTTTGGTATGTATGCTTGAAACGTCACGAAACAATAGTTTCCTTTGTTTTCAGGAAAGAACAATTTGATAAATGAGCATCTTTCTCTATGGGAAACTTTTTGTTGCTGTTAATATTTATGTAAAAATACATGTGTCTCACTCTCCTAGACTCTAAAACTCAAATAATGGTCTCGTGGTAAATGATCCATGACTCATTAGTTTTCAGAGTTACAAAGGACTTCAGGAATCATTCTGGAGGCAGGCATCATTATAATGGTTAAGATATTGCACAGTAGTTAAGATATCCCATTTTGTAGTGTTGAGAGTCTCAGCTACATTGTTGATTGCAGCTTTTTGCTAATGTGTACCCAAAGGAGGTAGCTGGTACTTGGTCCCTGCCACCCATGTGGGAAACTAAAATTGAATTCCTGGCCTCTTGTTCTGGCTTGACCCAGCCCCAGCTGTTGCAAACATTTAGAGATTAAAGTGGATGGGAGAGAACTAACTCTCCCTCTTGCTGTCACACTCACTCTCTCTTCCTTTTAAATAAATTTTAAAAATTTAAAATAAAAAAATCATCTTGTGTATAAAATTATGGTCTTAGTTTACTGAATGTAAGTTCTTGCCAGTACCAATAGTTTCTAAACGTTTTTAAATTGTCCTAAGATCACAACCATGTTTAATATATTTCCAATGAATTTTTAAATTTTTTTATTAGCAAAGGGCAACAAAGCCTTCTTTCTTGAGCATTCTTTACTAGAAGAGAAAAATAAAGAGATGTTTGAACACTAATTACTAAAGTCAGAAAAAAGGAGCATACAACTTTTTTTTTCTTAAATGTTCTTTACTGAAGGAGGAAAGGCACTGCCTAAAGTTGATAATTTCAGTGAGCAAGATGCTGGGAGTAGCTAACTTGAGATGAGTCGTAGCAAAAGGGATTGAAGACTCTCAGATTTCAGCACTGGGACATTCAAAATTTCCTCTGGAAAGTGAACTCCTCTCAATTAAAGAATAAACAGAACTTGCGCTATAATTTCAGGGCTTACTTAGCAGTCTTGAAAGCAAGAACTGATTTTGTGAGTTCCTTTAAAATCTGACTAGGATGATGACTAGAAATATATTTTAGAGCCAGAACCTGAGAAAGATCTGAAAATGAGAGATAACATTAGTCAAGGAGAAATAGCCCTACATTTTTACTTAGTTTTAATGTGCCACAGCTGATGAGATATATGCTATAAACACACTATTTCGAAAATGGAGTAAATTAAAGTAAGTTAAAAAGCACTGTTTCCAATAGTATCAAATAATATCTAGGAAATACGTAGGAAGATATTTAATAGAATATTATTATATATTTTTTAAATATTTATTTATTTATTTGAAAGTCAGAGTTATACAGAGAGGGAAAAAGAGACAGAGAGAGAGACAGAGGTCTTTTGTCTGCAGGTTCACTCCCCAATTGGCTGCAGTGTCTGGAGCTGTACAATCCAAAGCCAGGAGCCAGGAACTTCTTCAGGGTCTCCCATGTGGGGGCAGTGGTCCTAGAACTTGAGCTATCCACTAATGCTTTTCCAGTCCATAGTGGAAAGCTGAATTGGAATTGGAGCAGCCGGGATACAAACCGGCACCCCATGGGATGCCGGCACTGCAGGTGGCAACTTTACCTGCTATGCCACAGCGCTGGCTCTGATTATTATATTCTTAAAATCATATTTATGAACTGCATTGAATCTGTTTTGTGTTAATATCACATTAACATGAAAAAATGAAACCTAAATATAAAAAAGATTCTGTATTTTTCAGATTTAAAAAGATATTCAAGTCCTCTTCCTTTTGAAACTGCAACATACTAAAGAAATTAATAGATTTTTAAATGAATGGTGAAATATGACACTGATATTTCTCTGCTACTTATTCTTATACTAACATATAATTTCAATATATTTTCATCAAAATCCAGCCACTTTTTTGTAGATGTTGCTGATTCTAAAATGCAAAATGCCTAGAGTAACTGAAATAGCTTAGAAGAAACAGAAGTAAATTGGGGAACATACTAGACTCAAGATATTATAAAATGGTACTAGTTAACATGGTATGATATTATTGGCAAAATAGTTAAAAGTAACAGAATGAAAAGTTCAGAAATAGGTTCAAACATATATTTGATTACTGTCAAAGTCACCAAAGAATTTAATAAGGAATTGGAGAGCACATTAAATAGTGCTACAGTAACTGGTCATTAATATGGGGAAAAATGAAACTGTATACCAAACTTATACCAACATGATATATAAAAATTAATTACAGATGGATTATAGACACAAATATCTAAAATTACTACACTTCTGGAAAACAATCAAACATTTTTATAATTTGAGGAAACCCCAGATTCCTTAACAGGGCATAATAAGCACTAACAATAATAGAAAAAAAAATAAATTTCATCAAAATTGAAATGTTTTTTACCTCAAGTGCAGAAATGTATAGATAAGCAGAAAATATTTGAAATATACAGCTTTGACAAGGAGTTCTGTCTAGAGTACTTAAATAATTTCTGTAATTCAAGAGAATTACAACTCAATTGAGATATGGGCAAAAATCTTCATCAGGGATGTTTGTAAATGGACAAAAAGTATATAAATAGATTCTTGACATTGTTATCAAGGGAATATAAATTAAAATTGAAATGTAAAATCATAGCTAAGTCTACATAATGGCTCATGTTACAAAGATTGCTCGTCATCCTTAACAACATTGTGTGTATCAAAGAACCTTCATAATTTGCTGGTGGAAAATTAATTGGTACAACCACTTTGTAAAACTGTTTAATCACTAGTTTTGTTATTCAAATTCCTACCCTATACATAGTAATTTCATTACTAAGAATATACCCCAGAAAAATAAGTGTAATATTTATAAAAAGTCTTTCACAGAAATGTTCCTAATAGCTTTTCAACCCTAGAAACCACTCATATTCTTTTAGGATTACAACATTATATTTTTTTTCTTTTTATTTTGTCATCATTGTGCTATGATGGATCTTCAGTGGTTTCTGTAGACTTAGAGTCATCCTGATCAGAAGTCTAATGTTCTTCATAAGGAATTCTGTGGAATGCTTATGTAGTAAAAATGACTCCAAAGATTGCAGTTGTACAAGAAGAGGTTTTGTGTTGCTCAACTAGATGAAATTTTATGTGAGAAAGGATTGGGATTGGATAGTGTAATCTTCAAATGAGACTATTCTGTGGCCAGCAAGAAATAGTGATAAATGGTGGGAGAGTAAAGTCATGAAGCATCACATTTAGGAAAAAATGAAGATCTTGAGCTTCCCAGAGATGAGTGGAGAAGCAATGTAGTTGTGCTGAAAGCTAAGCCTTCTGGAGAACTCAAGCTTTAGGCTTAAGGAGTGAAGAGGAGTCAGCCAAAGAGCGAGAACCAACATTCAGAAATGTATTGGATAAACAAGATAGGGTTGTGTCCTTGGTGTCACCTTGGTGTTATTTTTAAGTAGTGAGATTAAGAATCATAATCAAGAAGTTAGTTTAGCTGGGGATAGATTGCTGATTATGTAGTCATAAATACATTTAAGACTGGAGAGATTTTTAGTGGACAGTGGGGTTTTAATGGAGTGAATTTATTGAGTGAAGATAACAATACATTTTTGGCCTGAAAACATAAAGTGGAAAACTTACCTGGAAGATGAAGTTCAGGTAACAATTTCTGTTACTTAATTGGCATGATTAAAATGCGAATAAAAAGCAATCTGAGGCAGGTGTGTTTAATAACTTAGGTGATGATGTTATAGTACATTACAGAATCAAAACAGTATTGTCATGTAATTGGAGTTGCATCATTTTAGAAAGGTGAGCTTCTGAGAACTTAAAATACTTTCATTTATAGAAAAAATACACTCTGTGGGAGTTTCCACCAGTTTGCATATTTTGATAACTGCTTTTTATTGTAAATAAAAATCAGCTTTAAAGCACCCATTTAAAGATACTGAATTGCATGGTCCAAAAATTAATATGCTTTATCGCACTGAAGGAGCTTTGGATGGAACACAGCTTTCTATTTCTTAAGACAGTTGTCAGCAAGGACGAGGGTGCTTCAGAAGTTCATGGAGAATGCAAATAAAAGATAAGTTTATTTTGGAGCAAAAAATTGTCAAAATCCATGCAGATGAGGAATATTCAAAAATTTCATGACAAATACATATTATTATAAAACTACATGGATTACAGATGTATCCTGTCAAAACAAATTTATCTTTTAGTTCTTTTTCCATGAGCTTTTTGAAGTGCCCTCATATATTTTTTTAAATATTTATCCATTTATTTGAAAATTAGAGTTAACAGAAAGAGGAGGAGAGGCAGAGAGAGAGGTCTTTCGTCTGCTGATTCACTCACGAACTGGCAGCAATAGCCGGAGCTGCACCGATCTGAAGCCAGGAGCCTGGAGCCAGGTCTCCCACATGGGTCCAAGGGCCCAAGGACTTGGGCCATCCTCCACTGCTTTCCCAGGCCATAGCAGAGCTGGATCAGAAGTGGAGCAGCCAGAACCAGAACTGGCACCCATATGAGATGCCAGCACCGCAGGCGGCGGCTTCACCCGCTATGCTACAGCGCCAGCCCCCAAAGGGCCCTCATATTTAAAAACTCATGGACAAGATAGCATTGACTGATACTGTGAAAGGAGTTGAATTTTATTGGACTGTAGGAGGTGAGGTAGCAAACACTTGTCATACTTTAAAAGGCATATCAGTAGATTCCAAAAGGAAAAGTAATTTTAGCACCAGAATGAAACAAAATTGTTTCATTTTTGCTTAAAAATTTCTTTAGGTTTCTAAGGTCCTATAATAAATGTTAATATTGGAATTTTCTTTGCTATGAAAACGAGCTGGAGACAGTAGAAATAGATTTTGAAATGCTTAAGACTTGAGGGGTTGTATTTAGGCACATTTGAAATTTAGAAAATCAAGATTCTACATTCAAAGTTTATAAGAATCAGTTAAGTCATTTATTTTCTATGATCTAAAGTTTTCACTTGATAGGCGCTTTCTTAAGTTTTCATCTCATCATTTTTCTGGGCTTTTAAAACACTTATCCTGCAGAAAATTTAAAAGTAAAAATAATGAAAATATTATATCTAACCTTCCAAGAAATGTACAATGTGATTATTTGTTGAGAGGACTTTTCGTACGAGTTTGGTTAAATGGCTTTATCAGCAAATAAAGGATATGGGATGGGCATTGTAAGCCACTACTTAATATTCCAGCATCCTGTATCACAATGCTACTTTGAATCCTGGCTGCTCTGCTTCCAATCCAGCTCCTAACTAATCTAACTGGGACAGCAGTAGATGATGGTCCAAGAACTTGGACCCCCACCACCCATGTGGAAGACACAGATAGATTTCCTGGCTTCCGATTTTGGCATGTTCCAGCCCTGGATGTTGTAGCCATTTGGGGAGCGAATCTGAGGATGGAAGAATGTACTCTCTCATTCCCCCTCTCCCCGCCCCCAACATCACTCTGCCTTTCAAATAATTAAATAAATCTTATTGAAAGAACAAAGGATCTAAAAAAAAATGCAAACCTAGAAGCATGATAATGCAAAGACATTCCTGTGGCCCAGTATATATTTATTATTTTAAAATGAGATACAATGCATTGCAAATAATTTCTTTAATTGGATGAAAAATTTTGGAGGTTTCTTTTTAAATTTAAGAGTGTTGGATTAAACTACAGCCTTCTAAGTTGTGCCTTTGTGGAAGAGTTTTCCTTGAATAACAATTTGATACTTATCTATGGCTCTCCCTAATCGTTCTTTCCTCATTGTCTTAAAAGAATTAGTTGCTCTAAAGTACAAAATTAAACAAAGTAGAAATACATACCAAGGTACCTAATTGGAAAGGAAATCAGTTGCTTTTCCAGTGATGAAAGATAATATTGCACAAAGGAAATGAATTTTTATAAGTATTCTTGTGGAATAAGCAAACAATTGGTGTAACCTTGCTATCCAACAGCCAGAAATGATGAATTAGATGTTTACTAAATCATTACACATATTGTGATACAAACACCTGTTGGCATAAAGGAAGAATATAGTCCTGCAAGGAACCCGGGAGGCAAGGGAGATTAAAACTATTGTGCTACTTTCCCAACAGCATGAGATGATGAATTTCTCATCTAAACCCCTGAGAATAAAAATAGGTTCTTTTTTCAGAATCAGTTTTCGTTCTTAGCATCTTTAAAAGGCTTCTTCAGACAACTTACTCTCAGAACATAGTAGCTGCATGCAGGCAGTTAATCATTCTCCACCCCCATTCAGAAAGAGGCCTTCTAAGGCAAACTTTGAAGTGATTTATCCAGAATCACTGGTAATAACCTCCACAGACTGGCAAAGAATTATACAGGATTCTGACCCTACTGGCCAAAGATGAAAATAATGCTATAAATAGCAATAGCTGACAATGCCTACTGTAGTGCTAGAATTACTTCTGATTTGAGAGACTTACATCCATGGCTTTTACTGTTAAAAGCCATAGAATATCTTAGGAGAAGTAATTTGCTTTAGTTCTGATGCCTATCACTTAACCTAAACATGTTCATCTGTGTTACAAGCTCCCTCTTCTTCTTCTAGTAGCACCTGCCATTATAAACAAATCATCTGAACTAGGTGTGATAGCTCTTTGGGTAGGTGCAACTCAATATCAGCATGAGGGAAATGAGGGACTTAATAGTGCAAACACTGAGAATAATTTAAATGATTGATTTGAAGCCCAGTTGTCTGGAAAGGAAAGGAAATGAAGCATCCTATTTGGCGGCTCAAGAAAAGCATGGAGTTAAGGGACTAGGATGCTTAAATGCATGTTTAGTGGAGAAGAGACAGAGGAAGAAGTTGTTTTCTGAGAATGGCATGTTCAGATTTAAGATTCAAGATACCTTTGTTTCTGCATGCAAACGAAGAGAGGAATATCAATGAAGTAAATGAAGTCAAGAAATTATAAAAAGAGTGTGTTAGACAAGTCATCCAGTTAGACACTGAATGGTACAGACTTTCTTAGTATTGAATTAGTTACTGAACATTTGTGCAGCGAATTAAGGATGGAAGAACTTGAAAAACATATTTGATTTTCTTGGGTTGGAGGTAACACTTTAAATAACCAATTACAATATACTTGATGGTTCTAAGAGAGGAAATTGTACTTGCCTTTTGCTGAGTACTTCAGTTTTTATCAAAATGATAAATACATGAAGTATTCAGGGAGCAAGAAGGAACTAACCTAGGAAGGGCATCCAAGGGAAGGAATATGGAAGAGTGTTGTGAAAAGACAGTCAGAGGTAAAATTTGAGCTGAATTTTGAAGAATCATTACCTATCAGCAAGGTAAATAGCGGGAGCTAGAGTAAGGAATTTTAAGCAAATGATAAAGATGCTTTTTTCTGTGGAGACACAGGCTGAAGTACAGGGTACACGTGCTAGATGAGTAGAGGAGCTTTCATAGGAAGGAGATGCATGCCGTATTTCACTATTTGGACTTTGTCTTGAAGGAAATAGAGTTTAATATGGGATGTGATGAGATCACACTTAGAAGTAGAATTTCTCATAGATAAGTAGAAGTGATTTTGGAGAGGGGGATACTGTAGTCCTCTTGGCTCTTCCTTGTTTAAAGTGTCTTCCTACTAGACAGTTAAACAACTTTTTGTTGCTGTTTACATTGAATTAAGTATCCGAATATACATGCCCATGTACATATAAATATGTGTATACACATGTTTATGTTCATACATAGGTGTGCACATAAATATAGGTAACAGATGGAAAGTATACAGATAAGAAGATAGCATCATGTTTTCCTTTGAGTATCTTAAGACCCCAAATAACAGAAGTTTATTTCCCTTTCATGTGAAAGAAGTATATAGGCTGTCTAGAATTGGTACTTATGTGTCAAGATCCTAGATATCTTTTAACTCCACTTTCCACAGCATGTCAATTATTCCTGTAGTCCAGGATGTCTGCTTGAGTTCCAGTATTGTATGAAGGGGCTTTAAAAATCATAGAAAAAATTACATTAGCCTGTAATTTAATGTTTCTATGAACTTTTTATAACCCCTCATATAAATTCCCAATAAGAAGAGGGGGGAAAGGATAGAAAGAAATGAATTTCCTTTACTCTAAGGACCTTTTTACTCTCAAGGTACATTTAAAATAACATTTTTTATTTTTTGAAAGATTTATTTATATGAAGGAGTTAGAGGGGGAGAGAGAGAGTGAGAGAAAGAAAGGTCTTCCATCCCCTGGTTCACTCCCCAAATGGCCACAACAGCTAGGGGTGCACCAGGCTGAATCCAGGAGCCACGAGCTTCTTCAAGGGCTCCCACATGGCTGCAGGGGCCCAAGCACTTGGGCTATCTCCTTCTTCTTTCTCAGGTGCATTAGCAGGGAGCTGGATTGGAAGCAGAGCAGCCAGGACTTGAACGAGTGCCCTAAGGGGATGCTGGTGCTACAGGTGGTGGCTTAACCTACCCTGCCAAAGTGCTGGCCCCAACATTGCAACTTCTATCCCATTGATCAGTATTTAAACTTCACATGTCTGCCAGTGAGGCTGTAAAATATTGATCTTCTGGAAGGCAATGTGCTTAGTTAACAATAATGTCTCTCTTATATATGAAAAAATGTGCAAGAAGAAACAGCATGAGAACTAGCTGTCAATGCCACATTCACATGGTTTGTATTCCTATGTACCCTCAGTAATTCTTTCAAGAGAATACATGAGCTGGCGCGCGGCTCAACAGGCTAATCCTCCGCTTTGCGGCGCTGGCATACCGGATTCTGTCCCGGTTGCCCCTCTTCCAGGCCAGCTCTCTGCTATGGCCTGGGAGTGCAGTGGAGGATGGCCCAAGTCTTTGGGCCCTGCACCTCATGGGAGACCAGGAGAAGCACCTGGCTCCTGCCTTTGGATCAGTGTGGTGCGCCGGCTGCAGCGCACCAGCCGCAGCGGCCATTGGAGGGTGAACCAACGGCAAAAGGAAGACCTTTCTTTGTGTCTCTCTCACTGTCCTCTCTGCCTGTCAAAAAAAAAAAAAAAAAAAAAAAAGAGAATACATGAGTGTGTATGTTGGTATGTTGTTACGTATTTCTTACAAGTTCATCCATTTGAAGGAATCAACCTACGTTTTATGTGCTATAATATCATCTTACAAAAGTATATTGGCTTAGCGTAAACTATATGGTTGTTTAGACTGCATTTATATAGACTGTTCAAAATGTTTACAAAGCACATTCACACTTATTATCTTATGTTCTATTGCAGCATTTCTAAGGTAAATAGGAAGGTAATACTATACTAACTAAACTAGTGAAATGCAATTATGTGATTTGATGTTGAAGCTGAGATTTGTATTTATTGACTCCCAATCTAGGGCTATTAAGAGAATAATGATATGGATTTTTGAGAAACAGAAGATAGAAAATAATTTATATTGAGTTGAGTGAATACGTTGTAGTAGATGTGAAATTTTTGTCATTTGTTTGAAAATCTAGCCTTTAGGTGTATGTTTTTCCTCTTGCTTACCTGAGCAGTGATATATTGACCATGATCATAGCAGCCCACTTTCCTGGTGGATGTGATTCTTTTTTTTTTTTTTTTTTTTTTTTTTTTTTTTTTTTTTTGACAGGCAGAGTTAGACAGTGAGAGAGAGAGACAGAGAGAAAGGTCTTCCTTTTTCTATTGGTTCACCCCCCAATGGCCGCTACAGCCGTCACGCTGCACTGATCTGAAGCCTGGAGTCAGGTGCTTCCTCCTGGTCTCCCATGCGGGTGCAGGGCCCAAGGACTTGAACCATCCTCCACTGCCTTCCCGGGCCACAACAGAGAGCTGGACTGGAAGAGGGGCAACCGGGATAGAATCCGGCGCCCCGATCGGGACTAGAACCCAGGGTGCCGGCACTGTAGGCAGAGGATTAGCTTAGTGAGCCGCAGTGCCAGCCGTGGATGTGATTCTTTTATTTTCCTGTTAGGATGCACCAATTGTTTGGTGTTGCGCAGTTAATGTAAGTATGGCAGGTGAATTAACTTATAAATCATTTCTTTGCAATGGCAACACATAAACTTAATTGCTTTTTTACATACTGTACAAAATAATCAAACATTCAACTGTCTGTGTTCTACTGCAATGTTGGTTTGCAAAAACAGTACCCTGGTAAATTCTGTTACCATAAAGGCAAAATTAAGCACTTTGATATCTGACTGAAGTCATGGTGTTTTGTGCTAATGCTGTTTGTTGGTCAAGAGGACATAGTTTATCTGTTTCAGTGATCACTCCAATTACTACGAAGTATCTTTAGTCTTTTATCTGTGGTAAAATTTTTCTGGAGATCTTTTACTTTCAAAATAGCAAATGTGGGGGCAGAGGGGAGTAGTATTGGCATAGTGGGTTAAGCTGTGTCTTGTGACTAATGCATCTCATACTACAGGGCTGGTTTGAGTCTCTGTTGCTCTGTTTCTGATCCAGCTCCTTGCTAATGCGCCAGGGGAGCAGCAGTTTGATGGTTCAAACACTTGAGTCCCTATAACCCACATAGGAGACCCAGATGCAGTTGCTGGCTCCTGGCTTCTGCTCAGCCAAGCACAGGCAGTTGCTGCCATTTGGGGGAGTAAACCAGTGGATGTAAGAGTGTGTCTCTACCCCTATTCCATATCTCTGTCTCTCTTCTGTCTATGACTCTGCCTCAAATAAATAAGTAAATTTTTAAATATAGCAAAAGAAAAATAATCTTTAAAAATATAGAAAAGGAAAAAAAATCTTTAAAAAAATAGAAAAGAAAAAGAAAGTTACAGACTAAGCCAGGAATTGGAGCCACTTGTTTTGTAAAGACTGAATTTTTAGTTGAAAACCCAAGTGGTAATGTGTAAAATTTAAACCCTCAATTGGTCAAGAAATAGACTCTGATCACTAAACAGTTGTTAAAACAATGTAATCTGGCATGATGTTCCTTTATTTGTTTTTAAGTAGGTTATAAACTATAGAAACTATTGGTATAATTTTTTGCTAACATGAATAACATACAGGGACATTTTATTACATACAGCATGCTGCTTTGTGGACTAATACTAACTCTTAATAATATCTCTTCCTTTCTTGAAACACTTTCTAAGTCATGGCATTGTTTTGTGTATGCAAAGGCTATTGATTTGGGTGTGTGTTGATTTTATATACTGCAACTCTGTCAAACTCTCTTATGAGTTCCAGTAGTCTCTTAGTGGAGTTTTTTTGTTCCCCTATATAAAGGATCATGTCATCTGCAAACCAGAATAATTTAACTTCCTCCTTTGTTATTTGTATCCTTTTGATTTATTTTTCGTGCTCTGGCTGATAGTTCTAGAACTATATTAAAAGTAATGGTGAAAGCGGGCATCCTTGTCTGGTTCTTAATGGAAATGCTCCACTTTCTTTCTTTGGTTTCTGTAACTTCACTCTTTTTATTTTTCCAGACACTTTGCTGGATCATCCTTTCCCATGCAGCCATTGAATGTGACTTGTTCCTAGGTCCTTCTTTCCTTTTCTCTCCTTGTCCCTCAAATTTGCTTGTATTCTCCTCACCTTGTTTCTTCTTCTAGAGTAATTTTGCATGCTGTTTACTTCAAAACATACTTCTCTTGAAGCCTTACCTGGTTAACTGTGCATTTTAGGTCCAATTTTAATCATCACTTGTTCAGGGAAGCCTTCTCTGAAATTAATACACACACATATGTGTGTGTGTGTATATATGCTTATGTATATACATATGTATATATATATGTATCTATATCTATATCTATATCTATATCTATATATGTTTATTTTTCTTTAAAAGTTAGAGTGACAGAAAGAAACAGAATGACAGCTCGAGAGGCAGCTCCCACACCCTGGTTCACTCCCCAAATGTCCTCAACAGCTAGGGCTGGGCGAGGCTGAAGTCAGGTGCCAGAAACTGAATCTGTATCTCCCATGTGAATGGCAGGGATCCAAGTACTTGAGCCATCATCTGCTTCCTTCCAGGGTGTACATTAGCAGGGAACTGGCATCAGGAGCAGATCCAGGACATGAACACAGGCACTGAAAGATGGTATTTGGGCATTCCAAGCATGGTGTCTTATCTATCCAGTGCCTGACTTCTTCCATGAATTTGTATCAGTAAAATTGTCTCTTATCTCTCACAGTTCCCAGTTCTTACATTTAACATAGTAAGTTCATGGGGGCAAAACATTGTTGTTTTCTTCATAATTTAATCTCAAAGCATATAATATATAGTGCTTTGTAAATCAATTTATAATATCTATTTTAATAAATGAATTAGTGTAGCCTTATGAATATAAATAACTCATTATGAAAATATCTTTTGTGTAAGGTATATACTTATTTTCTGAGTTGAAATATAAGCATAGTCAAGAAATGAAGGATGAATTCCAAATCATTAACTTTCCAAGATGCAGACTGTGTTCTGGAAGTTGAGGGTCTTAAAAGATTCTATTGCAGCCACAGAGCAAAGTGAATATAAATGGTTAGTGTGTGTCACCTAATCCTCTTCAGTAATAATTCGCCTTCTGTAAATACCTTCAATATGTAATATCAAAGACAAATATCATTTTTTCTTTATCCAAACACAGCTTATATACACAGAGAAAATGACATAGAGATATTGAAAAGTGCAGTTAGCTAAGTATTGACCCTCAAATAATCCATGTTCATGGGTTTGTCTGATGAGAATCTGAGCGATTGAGTGAGAAATTGTGGACTTCTGAAATGTGTTCATTTTTATATTTTAAAATGTAATTTCATTTCATTTTAAAGATAGAATTGAGACTGAAATTTCATCCTCACAGCAACTGAGGGTGGCCTAGGCCAGGCCACACTCAGGAGACTGGAACTCCATCTGAGTCTCCTGCATGGGCAGCAGGGACCCAAGTGCTTGAGCCTAACTTGGGTCATCCAGGAAGCTGGGATTGGAGTTAGAGCAGGGACTTGCACCAAGGCATTCCAGTGATGGATATAGGCATCCTAACTGGCATCTAACTCCTGCCCATAGCAGGGGTTAGTATTGTACTTTGGTGGTCAGAGCCAATAAAATATCACAACATCCATAGTACACATGTAAGTTGATTACATTTTTATATTCTTTCATTACCAGGCATATGCTATTTTTTTCCCTCTAGGCACAAATTTTATTCTACTGGGGGTAAACTGAATACCAGTAAATGAATATTTCTGATGTGTATAATTTTTTGTGAACTAATAGTGGGAAAATTTAAGATGCTAATGAGAATGACCATCGATGCTAAGCCCTAGTGCTAAAGAGCACTCCTTGTGCATTAGAACTATAAAGTCCTGGGGGAGTACTTTGTGCACATGTTCGCTGGATATTTTAAATGTTGTATCCTAAATGTTATCTTACCCTAGTCACTGGGAAGCAGTCATTTTATGATTGTTCATTTCTTTCTTCCCTGTGATCCTTTGCCCAGCTTTTTTAGCTTCTTGTTATAAATCTTGACTTTATTAAAATTTTAAACAAACATTTTTGAAAGAAAAGCTACTGGAGAAAAGTAAAGCATGCAGTTGGTAATCATTTGAATAATTTGATTCACATAAAATTCTATTTTGAACAATGCAAGTTCTTTTCCAGTCTATGTTTTCCTTTTGGTATCTCTGCATTTCCACAAAGAACGTAATAAAATCTTGAGTAAATGCTTGGCTACTTAGGTAGTGATGATGCATCTGTAAACCTTCTACCTCCAGGTATTGTGTACTGAAATGGGGTGTGAAATGCTGAGTCAGTTTTTATTTTCTTTTTGGAAAAAAACATGAAAAATGAAGAAATAATAGTAAAAAAGAAAGGGCAGGAGAGGGGAGAAAGTGCTCTCTGGAAATTTGAATTGAAGGGAAAGTTGCTCATCATTTTAGAAGCCTTGGAGCAGACAGAGCAGGGCAAAGCCTGGAAAGTTCCGGAAGAAATTCTGACCAATGCTCTTCATATGTGTTGTGATGACATTGGTTGGCATTTTATCACTTGTTTCCAAGTGAATTATATCATACTATATAGCATACCCCCTCATTAGTGATTAACATTTTAAGAATCATATAAAACATTTTAAAGAATCATATAAAACATTTTAAGACTCATGTAAAACTAAATACATGTACATGCAGAGAACATTTAAGACAGCACATTGATAAATCAGGGACAACTCTTTAGAAATGGTGGCCCTGGCTATTTATTTTAAGCTTTCCTCATTTATTTCCTTGTTATGTTTCCTTTTGAAAATACCTCTGGGGGCTGGCGCCAGGGCTCACTTGGCTAATCCTCTGCCTGCGATGCCGGCACCCCGGGGTTCTAGTCCCGGTTGGGGCACCAGATTCTGTCCTGGTTGCTCCTCTTCCAGTCCAGCTCTCTGCTGTGGCCCAGGAAGGCAGTGGAGGATGGCCCAGGTGCTTGGACCCTGCACCCACATGGGAGACCAGAAGGAAGCACCTGGCTCCTTGCTTTGGTTCGGTGTAGCGCGCCAGCCGTAGCGGCTATTTGGGGGGTGAACCAATGGAAAAGGAAGACCTTTCTCTCTCTGTCTCTCTCTCTCTCACTGTCTAACTCTGCCTGTCAAAAAATAAATAAAATAAAAAAAGAAAATACCTCTGGGGAAGAGAAGAAAGCACCCTAGGAGAGGGACCCCAGGGTCTTCAACCATTTTGGTAACATAGTTACATCTTTTAGTTGTCAGTGAGTAAACTGGTATTTATTATCTTATTCTTTTTCTTATAGAATGAATTTTTAATAGGAATATTACCCTATTAGGCAAACCTAGTAGCTCTTAGTTTTATGAAATTGAGCAAGCAAGTTATGTAAGTAATTTGGATATTAATAAACTTTCTGTAAAAATCAGAACCAAAATGAATAAACATGATAATTTGTGAAATCTGAGATTGACTGGGGTTTGAGGATTGAATATTACTTCAATTCTATCACCAATAATTAGAATATTTGTAATTCACTCATCTGAAGAACTTTAACCGAGTGGCTAGTATTTACATGCAGTTGACCCTGTATGTATCTTGGCTCCATGTGAATTTAAAGTTATTATAGGACTTCCAGAAGTTGAAAAGGAGGTGCCTTTTCAAATCAAGTATAATTGGAAGTGAAAATATTAGTTCTTCATTATCTGAACATAATCCAAACCACTGGACAATTAGGTTAATTCAGGGAAAATAGAATCATAGCAGGTTATTGCTGGAAGGAACCTCAGAAATAATTTAATTTAGCCCCTTAAATCATAAATGGGGAAATTATTACAGTCCCCAGAAGCTTTGGCAGTATAGCTTGTTAAAGGAATAGCTAGTACTAACACTAGAATTTTAGAGCTTCCTCACTGTTTCCTTTCCATTGTGTTGATTTTTTTTTCCAAGTTGTCATTTCCATAATTGTTCATGAGAACAACCTAACCAAACCTACCAACCAAACAAGAATGAAACCAGGCTTTTGTAGTGGAATGACTTTTTGAAATTTTGCATTCTATATTCCTCTTGTGGATTCACAACGTGTCTCGGTATAGTAGAGGTGCTGAGAAGCCCTTTAGTAATGGGATCTATATAACTGTTTAATTTATACTTCTTCCAATTTTTTAGCCGAATCACTCCTCTATGAATCACCTAGTGTATTTTGAGAATAAAAATTTAGATAATGTTATAAAATTAGTAAGAGTGCTTTTTAAATCATGGAGTTTAGTTATATAACATCAGTTTTTAAACTTATGTTAACTGATAGCATCATATAGATAACCCCTTTAATGTACATAGTCAGTTGTTCAGCAGAGAGATCAGTGTCAACAGGTGCTTTCAAATCTCATTTCATGTATCAGTGAAGGAACTGAGGGGAGAGAGTAAAGTTTTCTGTGATGAAAACTGATAGTACAAATGAAAATGGTAATTAGTAATGTAATCTAGGTGTTTAGTGATAGGGACGGAAACAGAGAATATAGGGACAGCAGAAACATAGAACCATTTGAGTGAGGTAGGTAGTTGTAGGACTATCTTTCTGTCAGGCAGTCCTCAATCAAAATACGAATACCACAAGTGCCATGAGGGAGATAGTGTACAGAAAGGAGAGAGGAAGGAAGAACTTCATAGTTGGAGGTGCCAAAGATCCACAGGGCAAGGTGCCACCTCCTCTGTGACTGCCTCAACAATATTAAGTCTAAGTTATTAAAGTTTTTCTTTCATGATTCTGTAATTTTATTTAGTCTGTTTTGTATTTCTCCTTTAGGAACAGTTTCTCCATTTCCCTTTAGTTTTATGACACCCAAGATAGTGTTTTGGAGGTCAAGGACAGCGGTTTTCCTTCTCACTGAATTCCACCAGTAGATTACTTTGTATGAATCATCCCTGGAAGCATATTTGTCGACGGAATACAAATATGACAAAAGCACACAGTGTACACGGAGTGCAGAACTGCAGTTGACTGTGTGAAGCAGAACTCTGATGATACAAAGGTTTAGAGTCCAGTTGAGGCACCACAGGAACAAAGAAAGAATATGCTTGTATAAAACCCTTGACCTAGAGTGTGCTCACATCCAGGGAAGGTCAGAGAAGCCTTTTTGGGGAAAGTAATTTTGATCCTTAACTGTGTTTTTTGAAGAGAGTTTTGGGGAGTTATCTTAGTTTTTGAATGCTGTTGTAACAAATTATCACAAATGTAGTGTCTTAAAACAACATAGATTTACTATATTACAGTCCTGGAGTTCAGAAGTCTGAAGTGAGTTTTTGTGGTGTCAAAGTTAAGGTATTGGTAGGGGTTCCTGGCTTCAGGGAAACATAATTTTCTTGCCTTTTCCAGATTAGAGAGATGACTTGGATTCCTTGGCTTCTGGCTTTTTGCTTGCAACTTCAGAGTGTGTCACTACACTCTCAGTTCCTTTTTATGGGGACGCTATTGTTTTATTAGTCCCAACTGCATAATCCAGAATAATCTCCCCTTTTCAATTTCCTCTTTAACTTAATTACATCTGCTAAATCCCATTAGCTACACAGTGTAATCCTCACAGGCTCTCAGGATTAGGATGTGAAAACCTTTGTGGGACCATTTTTCTTTCTACCTCAGTGAACAATCATGAGCAGCATCCTGGAGTTGGCAATCATGGATCATATATCTGAATAATAATAAAAAAAGATCATAGTGAAATACGGAATACACGTGAAGTAGGCTAGTATGAGTTACAAAGGGCTTTAAAATTCAGGACAGGAGATTTAGGTTTAATGCTGTTAATACCAGGAAACCATTCCAAGTTTGAAAGTAGTAGTTAGTGTTGTAAAAATGGTATTTATTCCTACACGGAGGATCTCTGTGAGACCTCAGTGGAAAGAAAGGGCCATCAAAGAAGGATGTACTCTTCTCTGAAAGGGAGGGTAGAACATCCACCTTGCTTATGGCTGTGTCCAAATACCAATGGAGTCTATGGTTACAAAAGGCTTCCATAGCCTTGTCAGCCCATGGCAAGAGCCTCAGGTGATCACTGACGTCATAAATAAGAGTGTTAATTGTTAAATCAACAACAGAAGTCACTGTGCACTTACTCCCCATGTAGGACCTCCTTCCTTAATGAGTTGTATTATGACAATTAACTAAATCTTATTCTCAGACTGTACTCTGTATGTTGTGTGTGTGTGTGTGGTTGCAAACTGTTGAAATCTATGCTTAACATGGAGTTGGTCCTTTTCATGTAAAATTAAACTAAAAATGAACCATAATGAAGAAGTGGATGGGAGAGGGAGCAGGAGAGGGAGGTGGGATGGGAAGTCAGGGTGGGAGGATGGGTTTGGGGGAAAGAACCACTGTATTCCTAAAGTTTTATCTATGAAAAAATGCATTTATTAAATAAAAACTTAAAAAAGAAAATGGTATTTATTAGAGATTGATCTTGTAGGATTTGTGGGAGAGACTTATAGAAAGAAAGTTTGAGGCTACTAAGGCTAGAAAATGTGTAATTGGATGCAGTACCTTGCCTGACTTTTTTCTATATTGGACAAAATGCATTTCTATGGAGCATTTGATTAAAGGCTTCAATGAGAGTAGCAATTATTGCACTTATCAAAAGTCAGTGATTTTATGATGTCTCTGTATTTGGAGCAATCATGGTTAGAACAAGTAAAGTTCATGATCATGGCAGTCTTCTGAAGCGAGGTTCTAATTTGTCATCAGTCATTGTTTTATTATTTGCTTTATCTTTTCTTCTTCCTTATCATCTGCATTCCTGGTCCTATTATAAAGGGACTCCTCTTATTCTCTTGTAGAGAAATATTCCTAGTTTTTGGGAATGTGACTTTACGTTAGCAATGATAAATTACTTTTTTTTGACATTATAATTATTTTTAAATTCTTGTCTCTGTGATATTAGTAAATTTTTTTCTGGGTAGAAGATGCTTAATTCAGCCTGATTTACTTTAATTCATCTTAACTGGCATTTTTATTGATTTTTTCTGGGAAAGGTCAGTTAATCGGATAAAATATATACACCTTTCTAATTATAATGAATATCTTTTGTGATATGTTGTTGGATGGCCCCAAGGCCATGGAGTCCTAATTATATTTAAGGTTAGTGTGAAAAGCTGTGTTTGTCCTGCACCAGAAGGGAAAGGAGTGTGTACATTATAAATACTCATTGTGTTTACTTAGTGGGCAGCCTTTAGTTCTGCTGGTATTAGGACTTCCCATCCTTCTCCAATTGAAATCTATGAGTTTTTTCTTCCTCCAAATCCGTTCTTGATGGTCAGTTAGTATCAGAGATGAATTCGATAGGTGGCTGGGATGATTTTAGTTGTACACTTATTGATCTGCTTCGGTCAAAAGTCCATCATTTACATGGAACAGTGAGAACTCTCACTTGGGATTCATCGTCTCTTCCAGATCCTTCTATGCTTTATTAGCCAAGTTCTTCAGAATATTTTCCTTCAGCTTCCTCATTTGGTTTCTCTGCCAGAGGAAGGAGCTGAACTACCTTACAATAAGCTGAGCCAACAACTCTCTGCAAATACAATATTAGTATTAGTAGTATTATTTAAAGTATTTTGGAAATAAAATAATAACATGTAATTACCTTTTTGGGGACTATAACTTGGTTGATGAATCTTCTCAAAATTTTTCAACTTCAGAATGGGTGCAAAGCTGGCTCCAATGTATTACCACTATGAATTATTTTCATATTTTAGTAGTGATGAAGTCCTGGGCGAATTTTAAGGAATAAAGAGATAAATTTGTTGTAGGGATCTTAAAAGAAATCACAAACACATGGTATCCAGTAAATGATAGGAATGAAACATTATTCTAATGCAGTCTCTGAGGGAGACATTTTAATAAAGACATTTTAAAGCATTAAGCACTAAAACATTTTACCTAGCTTGTTTTTATTTATTTATTTTTTCTTAGTAACTTTCCATTCCCATCACCTCATATAATCAAGGGGGCAGAGGGAGCTGTTTTGTTGCTACTTATGCCAGAGCTGCCCCCATTCCTCTTTTCGGTTTGCTGGGAGTTTTATGCCAATAATAGGCTCAGTATTCTTCCTCGAAAAAGCAGTTAACTCAAATTTTATGGATATATGGCATTAAATAAACATTAAGGGAGTAAGATTGTCATTTTCAAAGTATTTGATAAAAACAGAGGGATAACACAGTGCAATGTATGCTATTCAGAAATACCCTGTTTTAAGGCTCTTTGATATGTGATAGGCAGATGGAGAGAAGATTTAAAAAGATTCTACTTGGATAGGTAACTGAACCAACTTTTAATTAATCTCAAGTCACTCCATGATTGCTAATTTTATTCCTGAACACTTACATGTACTGTTTCTATTTTAATTTCCAAACTGTTTGGTTCTGCATTTACTGTTATTGTATAAAGGATACAACCTCTTAGTTTTTAAAGAGCCCTTAAAAGCTATCCTCAACAGAGTTAAGACAGCAGGAGGGTATAGACTATAACATTTATTTGTCAAGTGCTTTTGATTGCATATTAATTAGCAGACATTGTGCTAGACATGGGGATGAATAGGATAAAGATACCCCCTTCAGAAGCTGTCAATCTAATGGGGTAGACAGATGCAGTGAATAAAGTACTGAAATACTCTATAGTAAGGAATAAAATGATGTATATATCAGAAGCTTAGTGGTCTCTAATATTCCAGCTAGGCTTTAAATATGAAGCTTGTATGATAAAAAGCCTGCCCCGCAGTGGAGATAATATGCAGACATAGAAGCCTAGAAAATCACAGTTTGGAGAGCTATAACATATTGGCATCAGATGAAACATGTCTGTTGGTACAACTATATTGAGAACAGCTTTGTGTGTATGTGTGTACCATTCTGAAGAACTAAAAGTTTAATTGGTCATCCAGATAGCTAAATCACAAAACAGCCATATTTTCGAATATTATTAATTGCCAAACATTTTTTTATCTATTTTGGTGAGATCTGCTTCTTTCTGATTTTTTATTTATTAGTTCACTTCTCAACTATACCAACTAGTAGTTTAATGTTCTTCTACGTGACTACTCTTCAGATATTTAATTTCTGTCCCCTAAAATTAAAGTTCCAGCAATTCCACTTACTCATCATGCTCTTTTTGAAATATTCCAGTCTCAAAATGAAACTAATCCAAATAATAAGTAGCCATACTGGGTGTGCATCAATGTTCTGACCTTTTCTAGATTCTGTGATTGGGTCTGTGATGCCACTTACGATGGTATTAGTGGCTTTTCTTTTCATTATATTTACATATTACTGTTGTGTATTGACTTTAAAATCCATAGACTGGTTTGCCATTACCTACTAGTGCGTTTATTCTGTTCAGTTCTTAACTGTGCAGGTGGCTTTTTTAATTGATATGCAATATTTTACACTTATCCTTCTTCAATTTAATTTAAACTAAATTTTGCTCTCACATAATTGTCTGTAGAGATGCTTAAACATTCATTCTATTTTTCCATGTTATCAGCACCTTATATACTTTTTAATCTTGTGCAAATTAGGTAAATATACTTGGATTTACAATTTTTTTATAAAAATGAAGAATTTTGAAGATTCATTACATCACCTTATATAACACTATATTAAGGCTGATAACATGCAAAATGTGCAATACATAATAATTTGGGGATTCTTCTAATTAGTTTGATTTTCTTTATGAAGTCTCCTAATTTATAATGATGATGTTAAATGTCTTTTAAATCAAAGTACATTGTATCTTTGGCAATATCCTGATCAAGCATCATAATAACCTTAAAGCAAATGAAATAGTGTTTATTTTCCATTTGAGTGCACATTTTGAGGTAGAAAACAGTTTTTGCAGGTACAATAAAGTTAAGACAAAGGCAATAAGTTTGGTCTCCAAAATAGTTGGTATTCTACTAAGAGGAGGAGAAGAGACACACAGCTACACAGGGAGAATTCCTTGTGACCACAAGTGTAGAAACTGAAATCATGTCTGTAGGCGCAGAGACAACAAGGATTGCAGGCTACAGCAGAAGCCTGGAAGAAGTATTGAAACAAAACCTTCTGTGGAATCTTTAAAGAAATCACCACAGTCTTTAGAGCTGAGGAATTTATGAATAATTAAGGGTGACAGGTCAGTTAAATTATCAGTACAACAGAGTAACAAGTGTAATGAAAGAGGATGTACATCATCATAGGAGAAGGCAAGAATAGGCCACTTGGGGAAACCTACCATGACACTGAGTTTAAGACTGCCTACAATATGATATGTGGCAGAAGGCCAAGCAAAAATGATCATCATCATCATCATCACTAAACTACTTAAAATAAACCAAAAGAATGGGGGCCGGCACTTGGTGTAGTGTGTAAAGCCACCAGCCTGCAGTGCCAGTTAGAGTCTTGACTGCTCTACTTCTGATCCAGCTCTCTGCTATGGCCTGGGAAAGCAGTAGAAGATGACCCAAGTCCTTGGGCCCCTGCACTCACATGGGAGATCTGGAAGAAGCTCCTGGCTTCAGATTGGCACAGCTCTACCATTGCAGCCATTTGGGGAATGAACCAGTGGTTGGAATACCTCTCTCTCTGTTTCTCTCTCTCTCTCTCTCTCTCTCTCTCTCTCTCTCTCTAACTCTGAATTTCAAATAAATAAATAAGTCTTTAAATCAAAAGAATGAAATAACTTTATATAGCATGAATATATGAGAGAGCAAGATGCCATGTAGCAATCTAGTTTCAGAATGTAGAGTCAATGGCAGGGCTGGTAGAAATCTGAAGTCAGCCAAAGTTATTTCATGATGATCTTGGATTTCTTCCTGGAGGTTACAGGGAACCATTAAAATGTCTCCAACCTTTCCAAACTTGATTTATAAAGTAGCCTCTTTCATAAGAAAGGAAACAAACAACTAATACAACAAAGAAAAATAACTTCTTGTTGATTACCAATGTTACTTTAAATTATTTAAAGTTAGTTGGCTGTGTTCAACATAAAAGTAGTTTGGAAATTTTGTGCATGTTTTTTAATTCTCACCATGCTAAAAATCCCCACAAAACAAATCATGTTCAATTTAATATTAAATTAGTGAAAGTAAATGTTGCCCAAATTACATTGCACCTGCTACCTGTAGTGCTTTATTTACTTTAGTAATATTCCTTACCTTATACCATTGAATAAAACAGCATGCTACTTTGAACCTTTGGATGAAATATACAATTTCTCCTCCAAGATTTTCCAAACTACCAAAACCAGCTAGCAAGTATTTAGCCATTTAATTGAATTTTATGAAAATATATCATAGAAATAGACTTTCTGGCATTGAAACATTTGTAACCAGACAAGATGAAATAAAAAGCAGTATTGTCAAAGGCAAAACTTGATCACTTAACAAAATGTTTATATACATTTAGTAGTTCAATAAAAGTCATAGAATTTTTCTCCAATTAAATGCTTTGGATACTGTAGCCAAACTGATAGATTAGTATTATTAACTCAGTTGGAGGATTTACTAACATACATGGATACATTTCAATTCTGGCACCAACATTTTTTTTCTTTTAATCACTGTAAAAACATTTCTTTGTAGTTATTCATATACTTTTACTTGGTGGGAGTACAATCTATCTTTTTTTCTTAACCTATCACAATAAAAATTGTGCTATTCAGAGGTGAAGATCAAAAACAAAAATACAAAATGTTTTTTTTTTTTTTAAGATTTATTTGTTTTTATTTGAAAGTCAGAGGGAGAGAAAGAGAGAGAGAGAATGTTCCCTCCACTGGCTTACCTAGCAAATAGCCACCACAACCAGGACTTGGCCAGGCCTAAGCCAGGAACCAGATGCTTCTTCTGGCTATCCCACATGGGCTCAGAGCCCCAACAACTTAGGCCATCTTCTGCTGTTTTCCCAGGTGCATTAGCAGGGAGCTGGATGGGAAGTGGAGCATCCAGGATTAACTGGTGCCCATATGGGATACTGGCATTTCATGTGGCAGCTTAACCAGCTACACCACCCATTGGCCCCACTTAAATTCTAAGTACATATTTAAAACTCAAGATAATTTTATACTAAATGTATTCTATAACACGACATATTAGAATTCTGTTAGAAAAATTATACATTGATCATATGTTGAAAAAATAATGCATTAAAGCATTTTAAGGAAAGGGATTGGGGTCGGCGCTGTGGCACAGTGAGTTAATGCCCTGGCCTGAAGCTCCAGCATCCCATATGGTGCTGGTTCGAGACCTGGCTGCTCCACTTCTGATCCAGCCCTCTGCTGTGGTCCTTGGGCCCCTGTACCTATGTGGGAGACCCAGAAAAAGCTCCTGGCTCTGGATCAGTGCAGCTCCGGCATTGCAATTGGGGAGTGAACCAGCAGATGGAAGACCTCTCTCTCTCTCTCTCTCTCTCTCTCTGCCTCTGCCTCTGCCTCTCTTCTCTGTGTAACTCTTTCAAATAAATAAACATTAAAAAAAAGAAAAGACAAGGGATTGACCTGAACTAGCTTGTCTGCCACCAGATTTGCTCTCTTCCAGCATGAAGATGGTCTCGTGGGTAGCAAAGAGTTGATGAAATACATAAAAAATATGAATATTCTAAATCTTGTTCTTTTTTTTTTTTGACAGGCAGAGTTACACAGTGAGAGAGAGACAGAGAGACAGTTATAGACAGAGAGAGAGTGAGAGAAAGGTCTTCCTTCTGTTGGTTCACTCCCCTAATGGCAGCCACAGCCGGTGCTGAGCTGATCCGAAGCCTGGAGCCAGGTGCTTCTCCTGGTCTCCCATGCAGGTGCAAGGACCCAAGCACTTAGGCCATCTTTCACTGCTTTCACAGGCCATAACAGAGAAGTGGATTCAAAGTGGAGCAGCTGGATCTCAAACTGGCGTCCATATGGGATGCTGGCATTGCAGGCGGTAGCTTTACCAGCTACACTAGCTACACCACAGCGCCAGCCCCCAAAGTGTATTATGCATCATATATTTTAGAAGAAAGAATTTTGAGTGCACCATAAAGAAATAATAAATTTTTATTTTCATTATATTTTTCTTAATTACCTTTATTAATATGATAAAATCACTATATAGAAACTGTATTAGAAAACTCATGTTTTAAAATCAGTTCGTTGGCCGGCGCCGTGGCTCACTAGGTTAATCCTCCGCCTGTGGCACTGGTCCCGGTTGGGGCACCGGATTCTGTCCTTGCTGCTCCTCTTCCAGTCCAGCTCTCTGCTATGGCCCGGGAAGGCAGTGGAGGGTGGCCCAGGTGCTTGGGTCCCTGCACCCGCTTGGGAGACCGGGAGGAAACACCTGGCTCCTGGCTTCGGATCGCTGGCCACAGCGGCCATTTGGGGGGTGAACCAACAGAAGGAAGACCTTTCTCTCTGTTTCTCTCTCTCTGTCTTGCTAACTCTGTCAAAAAAAAAAAAATCAGTTTGTTGGTTGATACTTCTCTAAAATTCTTCCAAAGTACATGGGAGACTGAAGGCCATTTAAAAAATTTATCTAATTGAATATTGAAAAACAGAGACAGAGACAAGCAGGTAGAGATTTCCTATCTGCTGATCAACTCCCCAAATGCCAGCAACAGCCGTGGCTAGGCCAGGCAGAAGCCAGGAGCTGGAACTCAACTGGGGTCTCCCACGTGGGTAGCAGGGACCCAAGTATTGAGTTACCTGCTGACCCCTGGGGTGCACAATTACAAGAAGAACAGGGACCGAACTCAGTCACTCTGATGTGGAATGTAGGCATCCTAAGTGATGTCCCAGCCACTGTACCCAGTGCTCTTTGGAAACTTAACTTTTTAAGTAACAAGAGGATAGAACTGAGACAATAATGGAAGCACTGAATTTTTTAAAAAATGTTTTTATGAAGTAACTTTAAAGAATATAATTTTTGCTTTAGCTCCCTTGATTGCATAGAGCTGAACACTTCTCAATGCACTCATGTTTCTATTTTTATTATTGAATCCTTACATTAATTCTAAAGATTTTCTAAGAGTCATCTCTCAACAATGTCATGATATATTCATACAGAATTCTCAGAACTATGTTATGGTCACATTATTTATCCTTCAATATTGTACACCTCTAGAACCTCCTTATACTCTTTGGGATAAAAATTTCATAGCTTGTTAGTTGAATATGCGAGGTACATGTCTGTTTAATTCTAGGTTATTCAATTCAATTATCATTTTACTTAGCCTTGCCTTTTCCAGGTACAGGCAGGTTTTGTAGCAACTAGATTTCAGATTATGCTCTCCAACCTGGATTTTATCCGGTTTTATCTGATATTTTATCATGTATATTATGACATCAAAAAGTCCATGGTTTCCTTATGATTTTCTCTCAGTATCTGTTACCAGAACTGAGGATTATTATTTATTTTATTAGAAAGGTAGATAGGATGAGGGGAGGGAATTCTCACATAGATTCAATATTTAATTTGTAATTCATGTTACTCCATACACAGATTTATTTATAAGTAGTCCTCTGTCTCCCAGCTCTGAGCTGTGATACCATGGCCACTAAAAACATCTTAAATCCCTCCCATTCCTCTAGTTTTGTGTGTCCTACATATTTCATTAGAAGTGATGTTACTTAGATGTAGTAGTTAAGGAACATATTGATATTTTAGTCTTTGGTATAAAATCAGGTTTGTAGTGCTGTATATCAAAACTTCATTTGGATTGTTCTGTTTTGAAATTCTTAGGAATCTATTAATCCTGAATTTTAACCTAATAGCTAATAATGGCCCTCCGAGAGCATTCATATTATGACCTTGAAATTGGATTTAATTTGTTCTCTCCCATGTAAAATACGTTATAAGACACTGTTTAGATATTTCGGGGCTTGGATAAGGCAGTACTAAAAATTAGGTAATCCGAATAATTTTACTCCTAGAGGATTTGGTACACAGTAAAAAATTAAAATGACTGAACTTATCTCTAGGGGAGAATGATTTTGTTTTAGTGTGTACTCTGCCTTCTCTTCCTAATTAGGGAGCCCCTGTTGCTCATAGTTCCTGTTGATTCCTGATATATAAGTGTCTATATCCCAGACCCTGTGGTGTCTTCAGACTGGTAGAAAATGAGATTGAGATTGTTAACAGCAGGCTAATAAATATGTTTATGTCTCTTATTTCCCTGTACTGTGTTTCTTCCCATAATATCCTTTGGATGTTGTTTTGAAAATAAATCCTACATTATTATAGAAAACCATCTATTATAAACAGATTATTGTCACTCTCTGAAAATCATCAAATAGTTTAACTTTCTAAAGGAGTGGGCTCAATAGCACTTCACTTTAATTAAATTATTAAATTTAAGGAAAATCAGTACTGTGTGCTAAGGAACTGTTGCATAGAAAGGAATCTAAAGAATCATTAATACTTAAAGGTAAAGAAAGTTTTATTTAGGAGTTTGGAAAATTGTTGGGCAGATAAAATCTGTACTATCTTTTAAAGTAGATTTTCTGTGTTGAAAAAGGCTACTGCTATCAGCTAGTTAGCAACATAATTAATTGCTGGAGGTTGTTAGGCAAGATAAGGTTCTTGTTATCTGCATATAGCAAGGACTCTCTTCTGTGCCTTCCCATGGAGCAGAAGGTGGTAATTCTGAACTCTTGAAGTACACACCACTGATACCTTGCATTTTAATTGACTGATTCAGCTCTTCACCGTACAGATTAAAAAGACTAGCAGTTGGATGGATGGTCAGACTTTACCAAGCAAAGAGAAAAATTGTTTTATTACCAATGGCCAAATAAAAAGTACAAATGTGCTAACTAAACCTAGGAGGACCAACTTGCAGAATAACATTGGGAGTGAGGCAATTTTCACAGGCTTGTCCATATTCTCTTCCTTGGATCTAACATGAAATAGGTTGTTCACTCTAAATCCTTTTTAATACACTGAAATTTGAGTTTAGTGTTGAACAACAATGGAGATTTCCACATACACTCATGCCCTAGGTTGAAATCATTAAATGACAATTCTTCTTCCTTAGGGGGTTTTCTGTGATTTGTTAGTCTGGTAAGAGAAGCACCCATTCTTTCCTTCCTGCTTTCTCTTCTTTCCTTCCATTTGTTTCATTTTAGAATTGGAGTTTAAATTGGAGATAATTTACTTTAAGTGTTTCATTTGAGAAGACAGGCCATAGATTCACCATTGCCAGAGCCAGAACTAGCCCTTTGATTTCTTCCTCCATTTGTTTCTGTACCACATCTATTGTTTCTTATTTTACATATTACAGTGAGCACAAACAAATTCTCTAAAGCTTAACACTTAATGTACTGAATATGTACTATCTATAAAATGTTATGATGGTGTTATGGAGAGAACCTAGGTGAATAAAACAAGGATAATTTCCTCAAGTGGCTTAAATACTACTAGGGAAAATAAGTCTCATAGAGGTGACATCAATGTAAGTTTTTTTTTTTTTAAACATCCTTGGTAGAAAGAATTCAAGTCTAGACTTATCTTTCACTTTACTTCTATGTTTTAAATTCATTTCATCTCTGTCTTAAAAAAAAAAAGTATTTTATTTGTCTGAGAGGCAGAGAGAAGATCCAAAGAGATCTCTCAATAGGTGATTCTGCCCAAAATGCCCACATCAGCCAAGAGCCCAATCCTGGTCTCTCATGTGGATGGCAGGGACCCAAATGTGTGAGACAGCACCAGTACCTCCTAGGGTCTGCATTAGCAGGAAGCTAGAATCCAGAGGGTAGCCAGGACTCAAACCCAGGCATTGTGATACAGGATGTGGACATCCAAGTAGTGTCTGAATTTCTGGGCCAAATACCCAATGCACATTACGTACTTCTTTTTTTTTTTAAGATTTATTTATTTATTTGGCAGAATTACAGACAGTGAGAGAGAGAGAGACAGAGAGAAAGGTTTTCCTTCCGTTGGTTCACTCCCCAAATGACCGCGATCTGCAACGATCTGAATCCAGGAGCCAGGTGCCTCTCCCTGGTCTCCCACGTAGGTGCAGGGGCCGAAGGACTTGGGCCATCCTCCACTGCCTTCCTGGGCCACAGCAGAGAGCTGGACTGGAAGAGGAGCAACAGGGACTAGAACCGGCGCCCATATGGGATGCAGGCACCGCAGGCGGAGGATTAACCAAGTGAGCCATGACGCTGACCCCAACATATTTCTTTTAACTACAGGTTTATCTTTGAGATCTAAGTTGGGAGAGGGGCAGGCACAGTCAGGGATAGCCAGAGCCACCTTAGTTCTGGGGTCAAAGATGATTCAAAAATGCCCCAGATTTGGAAGACCCTTCTTCTCCTTAGTTTATAAATCATGATTTTTTCAAAAGAAAAATTCTCTCGGAATTCCAGTGAAAGAGAAAACTATAAAAGCATTGCACCAAAGAGCAGCATATACTTACCAGGTTTCTTGTCCTCATGTATCTGAAAGGCTAGCCAGATACTGATGTGCCAGGGCTGTTAACAGAGCACCTTCCAGTACTCCCTTCTTTTAAATCCAAACCCAGAGACCAGGACTCAGAGAATTTCCTGCACAGCGCCTTCCTTATTCTAATTTCTGGTCAAGGAAAGGATTGGAATAGAATCTCCAGTTATTCCTGCAAAAGTGTCAGCACAGCATTAATTACCTAAGGGAGAAAGTGACTATCACCCTTCTCTGGTTTCACTAGAGGTCAAACAAGAGTCTTGGATGTTTTAGAACTTAATCAGTGAAGTGCTACTTCTTCTAATTTTCCTAATAGGAAAGGCTGTTTGTTCAGAGAAGAGTTTTGTAAAAGGAGAGTAAGATAGCTCTGATTGGGATGATGAGGGTGGCTAATTAATGATGAGAATAATAGCTACTTTTTAGTCTCCCCGTTTGTACCAGAAAACTATCTTTTGTTTTTGTTTTCTGTATCTTGTTGAATTTGCTAAACAATTATATGAAAATAGTAGTATTTCTCTTTGACAATTGAAGACCTAAGTAACTTGTCTGAGGTGTCATAGATCTTTGATTGAAACACAGATACTCTTACCTGAAAGTCCATATTTTTTCCTCTTTTCATATTGCTTCTCTTGAAAACAGCAGCCTGCTAAATCTATTGATGTGGTGGGTGGGACAACTGATGCTGTGCTTTGCTTTTTTAGGGCATGTAAGATATCTGTGTGTACTATCGCAATACTTTTCTTCCCTAGAGGAATGATACCCACTATGTAATTTGAAATTATAGTTTTTGTATCTTTATTTAGAGTTTTCTTTAAAGCATTTAATGGAGAATAAAACCAACTTTTGCTTTTAGAAATTTTCCTCTTTTCACTATTAGTTTATCAGTTTTATTATTTGTACAGAAAAATTGTTATAAAGAAACGCTTTTATGTGTACTACAACGAATTTTCCTATATGTAAATTATATCCTGATTTTAAAAAGTATAATCAACTCTAATTTTAAGTAATGGAGATGGAATAAAGTGGTTTTTATAGAAAATGAGTAATTTTTCCATATTTGTATTTAAACACTTCATTGTTAATAGCTTGCTCAAGAGAAATAATTGCAATACGGTGTTTTGAGACTGAAAATAATAAAATCCTAATTTTAAATCATACTCTTTTACACATGACTCTGCCATAAACATTAGCAACATACTATTCTCCTAAGAACTTGCCGGAAACTTTGCAACTATGGGTAGGACAACTCTTGGATGATGGAGCCACAAAAGGAGATTGTTTGAGGACTGAGGGTTGGCATGGACAAATGTAAAACATAGGTGGGGCCTGTCGCTGTGGTATAGCAGGTAAAGCCATTGCCTGAAGCACTGGCATCCCATATGGACGCCGGTTCGAGACCCAGCTCCTCCTCTCCAGCTCTCTGATATGGCCTGGGGAAGCAGTAGAAGATGGCCCAAGTGCTTGGGCCTCTGTATCAGCGTGGGAGACCCGGAGGAAGCTCCTGGCTTTGGATCGGTGCAGCTCCAGCCGTTGCGGCCATCTGGAGAGTGAACCAGCAGATGGAAGACCTCTCTCTGTCTCTCTCTACCTCTCTACCTCTCTCTGTGTGTAACTGTGACTTTCAAGTAAAATAAAATCTTTTTTTTTTTTAAACGTGGTGATTATAAAGTCTGATGATAGAGAGACCTATCCACATCAGCATGTGTGGTAGGGGAAAGCAAGCTCATTCGTTGTTGAATAAGCATGACAGAGTATATGCATGTAGATGGCCCACAGAAGCCACTGAGTCAGGATTATATTTCACAGGATGTAGAAAGCAAAATCTGAAGAGAATACAGGAAATCTTTTTCTTTCTTTCTCAGTATTATATCAAATAGAGTCTTAGGGTAAAAATGGAGAAAGGCATTTACATTCAAGAGGTGGTTCTAGGTACCTGTAGGCGTCTCTGCACTGTAAACTAGAGCCTTGGCTTGTCTTGACCCTGGAGAGACCCCTATACATATATTCCAACAGATTAGAGCAAGGACTCAAGGACGTTCTGTTTTCGAAGAAATACTTTCAAGAGAGGAAGAGAAGAAAACTGCCTGTTTTCTTTTTAGAAACAAAGAAAAACGTTCCTTTTTAAAATAATCTTTTACTTATATAAGGTGAACAAATGTCGTGTATCACATATATACAGCTCTAGGAGCATAGTGGAACTTCCCACCCTACCCTGCCGCTGCCCGTGCTCCCGCGCTCCCTCCTCCTTCATTTCTCTTTCTTTTAATTTTTACAAAGACATATTTTCAGTTTATTTTACAATCATAAGCTTAATCCTCCTCTGAGTAAAGAATTCAACAGAAAGAAAGAAGAAAAAAACACTGTTACTCAACAATAGAGACAAAGGCTATAAACAATAATCAAATCTCAAAAAAAGGAAAAAAACTACAGTAGAAAGAGTAGAAGTTTCCCTTTCCGATCTGTAATCCATCTCCTGTACTGGAGTCAAGCTGAAATGAGGGTCGGTATTCTAAGCTGTGAGTGATGGCATCATAGATTCAGTGTCAGTAGCAGAAGATCCCCTTTCTGAAATTTGTGGGCCAAGTAACCAATGTAACAATAACTGGAAGTACTGTACTGACAATGTCAAGTTTCATGAACCTAGCTAAGTGTATATGGAAAAGGCAAAAAGCTCTGAGAAGCCAAAATATAAACCACAAAATCTCTCACTCAGACACTTTATTAAAGTCCATTAAGCCATCAATTAATATCTTTATACTTAGTCTAATGTGCTAGGTTATCTGGTTTCCTAGGCAATAGCAGATTATATACAATATATGATAAAATGTATGATAGATTTGAGAGTTGATTCTAATAACAGCAAATGTGACAGTAGAAAACCCAATGAAAATGGAGCTATATAGGAAGATGACCTATAATTTGAAAAACAGGATCTCTAGTTGTCTGGACAATAAAATATGTATTTTAGTTTAAGATTTAACATGTAAAGTATTGGGTAAATACATGCTAGAAACTTAGTTCATGTTAGGTCCATTTTCCCCTTTTCCAATCACACCTCCCAGATGTATTACTGTATTGCATTACATCAAAATAAAATAAAAAATTTAAAAGTCAATGTTCCTACTGTTACTATGAATTCTAAAATATTTATGAACAGGGTAGTCTGAAGTGACAGAACAGTGTGTGTCTATAATAGCCTTTTCAACCAAAAAATGTTAAAATTAAATTTTGATGTTAAAAGATATAAATTTAAGTAACTTATATATTTAAATATATTGAGTAATAATAACTTTATAAAAATGTTTTAAGCACTCTACATGTATTAGCTCATATTTTGTTTATCAGATGTATGCTGAATCAGAAAAGAATTCTTCCCATCACAGCTAGACACTTTCTACCCAGAATTATTAATATAATCATTTCTCATACAATAACATTTCACTTTTGAAATGCAAGTTCCTTGAGGACAGGAATCTGTCTAAATTTTTTATTATGCCTTTTGTGTAATAAGTGCTTAGTAAAATTTTGTAGGCTTAAAGTTACTTAAATCCATTTAACAATTTCAGTGGCACTATGTCCTTTATTGTAATTCATTTTTTAGCAGGAGAGGTATAGTAAATGATGCTCAGCAGAACAAATATCTATCTATCTATCTATTTATATATATATATATATATATATATAGAGAGAGAGAGAGAGAGAGAGAGAGAGAGAGAGATTGAGATTAAGCATAGATGGCCAGTTCACATTCAGTAGGTGATGTCATCTATTATCTTCCTTATTAGCTATAAGGTATGATTTTTTATGGAAGTTTAAATGTTCTTACCAAAAAATCCCACAAACCTTGATTTAATTCAGATTTGACACTCTTAATTAATTCAGAACAACCTTGGTTACAAGTAGGTGTCTGATAATCTAGTTTTAAGTGTAGAATCATTTATATTTACTTAAAGCTGACCTTTAATTTTAATCTGAATTTATTAATTTTATATAATGTTAATAGTAGGTCAAATTATTGTGACTATAAACCACAGTCCTTATAAATGACAAAAAGTGGTCATGGTTAATATTAATTTAGAAACTTTAGATTGCACAATCATATGCTTATGCACATATGTGATCAAGAATCTTGAACTATCAAATGGCTATTGTTCCAATGAATCATTGTTTTAAAAGATTTATTTATTTGAAAGTCAGTTAAAGAAAGAGAGGGAGAAACTAGGAGAGAGATCTTCCATCCACTTGTTCACTCCCCAGGTGGCCACAGTGGCCTTGACTGGGCTAAGCCAAAGCTAAAAGCCAGGAGCTTCTTCCAGGTCTCCCACGTGGGTGGCAGGGACCCAACACTTGGCCATATTCTGCTGCTTTTCTCAGGCATTAGCAGGGAGCTAGATCAGGTGCGGAGAAGCCAGGACTCAAACCAGCCCCCATATGAAATGCCAGTGTTGCAGGCAGTGGCTTTACCCTGCTACAATGTTGCCAGCCCCTCTCCCCCCGATCTTTTTTAAATCAGTTGTTTTCAATCTAGATAGTTGTCTGCAAATATGATATTATAATTTAAATCCCGGGTTACTTTCTGAAAACCTATTGTCTACATTTCTACGTGGTCCGGATTTTTACTCATCTTAGATTTAACTTCATCCATGTGAGGAGTAAGCTGGCAGCATATTTTTTTCTCTGCCTATTTCCTAGATCTAGGGCTAGAACAATGTTTGATAACAGTAAGGTTTCAAAGGAATTAGCCCACTACCATGCTCATCTTAAGTTCTAACGCTCTGTCTTAGGCTTTTAGGTGGCTAATCATCGTAGAGGTCTAGAATTCTGACTCTGAATTCAGACAGGGAGAAGTTTAATTCTGGCTCTGTTTCTTGATGCTGCACCCCAGCCACATTTCTTAATCTACCTTAGTTTCAGTTTTCTGATGTATAAAAGATAACAATGATACCTATTTGACAGGGTTTTAAGAAGATTAAATGGAATAACACTTGGAATTGTGCCTAGAACAGATTAAACATATGATCATTGTTACTGTTATAGTGTCCTGAGTCCTTTACTCTAGTATTCTGCCAAAATTCTTCAACCTCATAAATTGCTAATCACTCAAAATAGGCTTATTCTTCCTTTTGTTTCCTGCCAGATAAATTGATTAATTCCTTCAATATAACTGGTAGAATTAGATAAATATATCCCTTCCTTTCTGAGATCTATTTTTTTAAAGATTGATTTATTTATTTAAAAGTCAGAGTTACACAGAGAGAAGGAGAGGCAAAGAGAGAGAGGTCTTCCATCCACTGATTCACTTCCTGATTAGCCACAACGACCAGAGCTATGCGAATCTGAAGCCAGGATACAGGAGCTCCTTCCAGGTCTCCCATGTGGGTGCAGGGGCCCAAAGACTTGGGACATCTTCTGCTGCTTTCCCAGGCCATTGCAGAGAGCTGGATCGGAAGTTATGTTAATTTTTTTTACCAAGATATGACCCATTTCTAACCATAGTTCTATAAAAATTATTTGTTTTAAGAAGAAATTTCTCATTTTCTGTGATATAATCTATGTTTTGAAAATTAAGGTGGGGGGGGGGGGCAGGTGCTGTGGTTCAGTGGGTTAATGCCCTGGCCTAAAGCGCCGGCATCCCATATGGGCGCAGGTTTGAGACATGGCTACTCCACTTCCAATCCAGCTCTCTGCTATGGCCTGGGAAAGCAGTAGAAGATGGCCCAAGTCCTTGGGCCTCTGCACCCATGCAGGAGACCTAGAAGAAGCTCCTGGCTCCTTGCTTCGGATCAGTGCAGCTCCAGCTGTTGCGGCCAATTGGGGAGTGAACCAATGGATGGAAGACCTTTCTCTCTCTCTCTACCTCTCCTCCTCTGTGTAACTCTGACTTTCAAATAAACAAATAAAGCTTTAAAAAAAAAATAAGGTGGGGCTGGCGCAGTGGCGCTGTGGGTTAAAGCCCTGGCCTGAAGTGCCAGCATTCCATATGGGAGCTGGTTCTAGTCCCGGCTGCTCATCTTCCAATCCAGCTGTCTGCTATGGCTTGGGATAGAGAGAAAGGTTTGCATAAGGATCAGACGGGTTGGAGGTTGGCATAGTAGCATATGAGAAGTAGCAATTGCTGACTATATGTGTAAATAATGGACTGTTATGGACTGAATGTTTCTGTCACCCTCACACATCTGTATGTTGAAACCTTAATTAATATGTTATAAGGATTACAGATGGGGCCTTTGGGAAGTAATTAATCCATAAGGGTGGAGCCCTCATTCATTAGTGCCCTTATAAGAACACTATCTGGAGCTAACTAGCGGTCTTTCTGCCATGTGCAGATACGACAAAAAGCCAGCAGTCTGCAGCCTGAAAGAGGATAAACCTGACTCAGATGAGAACCTGATTTTGGACAACTAAGAGAAACAAGCATTTGGAAATTATGAGAAATAACTTCATGTTTAAAAAGCTGTTCAGTTTGTTATTTTGTTATAGTAGTCCCAGCTGGCAAGACAAGGGCTGTTTTGTGAGAGAAATTAATAATCTAATTCACTTAATGCTAGGTTTGGGCATAAAGGTAGATAGTGTAATGCTCATTTAGGCAATTCTCTATCTACAAAATAGTCCATTTTAAAAGAAACAAACTGGATACCTGGGGATTGGCATTGTTTTCCTAGTAGTGAACAGCACAATGGGGACTAGTCTAAGCTGTTGATTTTAAATGAAAAACATGTCCAAGCGATGGCTAATTTTCTCATGAACACAATTGAATTACTTCTGGTTTGGGCACTAAGAGTTTGGAAGAAGTAGTAATGCTAAGAAATAGGTGCAGGGTACACATAGGTGCACGTTTCCGCTCAGAGCACATCGTGCACACTGTGATCCAGACTCCCGGGACATAGACTAAGGGTCCAGGCTTGCTTTCATAGAATATTTAATAATATAGAGGAATGATGTTTTTGGGTTATAAGAAGCTTTCACAATCCTTATTTTATGTAATTTTCAGCAAATAGATATACTTGATGGTCTTGCCTCTAAATTACAGGCCTGGAATGTCAGAATGCCAAGTTATATAATTTCAGGAAAAAAAATGTGTGTTTTCCATATAGTTTATTCTGTTCTTACACATTCCCATGCTTCAGTGTTGAATTCTACCAAACATATAAAGAAGGATTACTACCAACCCTCATAAGTTCTTCTAAAAGATGCAAGAGATGAGAAAGCTTCCCAAATATTGTATGAAGTCAGTGTTATGTTCACATCAAAACCAAAGATACCACAAGAAACTGACATCACAAATGAATATCCCTTATGATTGTGGATATAAAAATTCTCATCAAAATGCTGGGAAACTGTAAACATATAAAGATGATTATATAAGAATGCCAAGTTTATTTGCTATCTGAAAAATTAATGTAACATATCATATTAATGGAATAAAAGATGAAAACTATGATAATCTCCATAGAAGCAGAAAAACATTTGATAATTCAACACCTTTTATAATAAAAATTTACTAAACCACCATGAAAAGACGTATTTCTCAACTTCTTAGAGACATAAAAACTCACATCAAAGGTCCTAATTAGTGATAAAAGAGTACATGTTGTACAATTTGGGACATGCTCAATCAGACTTGCCCCAAATGGTGGAGTTACAAACATGCCAGGGGATTCCAGTTCAATCCCATGAAGGTGGCATGTACCAATGCCCTCTCACTAGTCCAAGTGATCAATTTCTGTTCACAACTGATCACACTGATAGGACTAAGAGTCAAAGGGATCACACAAACAAGACTAGTGTCTGCGAATAGTAACTGATAGAATTAAGAAGGAGAGAATGATACAACATGGGAAGCGGGATACACAGCAGACTCATAGAATGGCAGATGTCCTAAACAGCACTCTGGCCTCAGAATCAGCCCTTAAGGCATTCGGACCCGGCCAAAAAGCCCATGAGAGTATTTCAGGCATGGAAAGCCAACACACTCTGGCAAAAAAAAAAAAAAAAAAACAAACAAAAAAAAAACCTAAATGAAAAATCTCTGCGAGTGAGATCCCAGTAGAAAGAACGCACCATCAAAGAAGGAGGTATCTTTCTCTGAAGGGAGGAGAGATCTTCCACTTTTGACTATGACCTTGTCTAAATAAGATCAGAGTTGGCAAACTCAAAAGGCTTCCATAGCCTTGGCAACTCATGACTAGAGCCTAGGGTAATTACTGACTCCATAAACAAGAGTGTCAACTGTTAAGTCAACAACAGGAGTCACTGTGTACTTACTCCTCATGTAGGATTTCTGTCCTTAATGTGTTGTGCAATGTGATTTAATGCTATAACTAGTACTCAAACAGTATTTTTCACTTTGTGTTTCTGTGTGGGGGCAAACTGTTGAAATCTTTACTTAATATATACTAAACTGATCTTCTGTATATAAAGATAATTGAAAATGAATCTTGATGTGAATGGAATGGGAGAGGGAGCAGGAGTTGGGAGGGTTGTGGGCAGGAGGGAACTTATGGGGGGGAAAAGCCATTGTAATCCATTAAAAACTGTACTTTGGAAATTTATATTTACTAAATAAAAGTTAAAAAAAAGTACATGTTATCTTTCTAATTTTGGGAATAATACAAGCATGCCTGATCTTGCTTCTATTTAACATTGAACTAGAGGTCCTATCCAGGATAACTATTAAAAAAAGAGGATAGAAAAAGCATTCAAATTGGAAAAGAAGAAATAGTCTTGGGTGATATGAATTTCTCTATTGAAAAACTCTAAGGAATCCACTCATTTAAAATACTACAACTAATAAAGAAGTTCATCAGTGCTACAGAATATGAGATATTCTGTAACAAAAATCAGTTGTTTTTCTATGTGTTATCAAGGAACAATCCAAAAATTAATAAAATAATTCCATTTATAATACCATCAAAATAAAATACTCAAAAAAAATTTAACCAAAGAAATCCATGGCTTGTGAACAGAAATCACAAAGCAGTATTGAAGGAAAATTAAAGTAGACCTAAATAAGGGAAAGGCATCCTTATTCATGGATTGATAACTTAATATTGTTAAGATGGCAGTAGTACTTAAAGTCTTTCCAGAGATTCAGTGCAAACCCTATCAAAATTCCAGGTGCCCTTTTAAAAAAGAGATTGACAAGCTGATCCTAAAATTCATATGGAAATACAAGGAACCCAAATAGCTGAAAGACTCTTGAAGTGTGAATGAAGCACATGTTCTAATCACAAAATGTATTGCATAACTACAATCAAAATAATACAGTACTGAATTTAGATATATAGATCACTAAAGTATAATGAATAGTCCAGAAATAAATTTTCAGTTACTTGATTATTGACTGTGGTGGCAAATAATTCAGTAGGGAAAGAATAATCCTTTTTGAACAGATGATATTTGGACAACTGTTTATCTTCCAGGGAAGGAATAAACTTGGACCCATACCTTACACCATCTACAAAAATGAACTCAAATGGATCGTGGCCTTATATGTAATAGCTAAATAAATAAAACTCTTTCTTGAACATTTGGGGATATGATTACATTCATAAAAAAAAAGTTCAGAATAGGCTAACATGGAGACAAAAAGTAGATAACTAACTGCCGATGTCCAAAAGGAGGGGCGTGAGGGCTGGAGAGATGAAAACTGACTTCTAATGAATACCACATTTTGACCTGTGGTCATGAAAATGTTCTGAAGATAGTCTGTGGTGAAATTAACTTTAAAACCTACTGGCTGTAAACTTTTTATGGATAAGCTTTATGTTTGTGAATCATACCTCAATAAAACTATGAATAGTAAAGACAAAGAGACCTTCATACCTCTAAATAATGTCTTCCTGCTTGTAACATTTTAAAAAATTCTCTTAGGAACAGATTAATTAAATTTAAATTCAATGTAATACATAATTAGGAATAATTATTAACTCTGCTGAGCTGATTTGTCAGGTAAATTTGATGGTTTTCCATCACATGGTTTTCAAAAAAGATCTTAAATGGGGTTTATCTTTTCACTTAAAATATTATAGAATTGTTCTGTAACTGTAGCTGTAAATCTTTTATAAAAAATTTAAGTGAAGTTTTAGAGCTAGAGGAGGCCTCTACAATTTGAGGGCCATGGTTTCCTACTCCTCAGAATATATACTCAACCAAATAAGTGTACTGTAACAACTATTTAATATTAGTAGCACAACAGCTTAACACAAAAAACACTAATTGCCGCCTCCTCTAAATCTCCATAATACTTCTTTTTCTATAATTAATTAATCAACTAAGATTGGGCTTTATCACCTAAATATGTATGTTTATATATAAATCAGCTATACATATCTTGTATATTTAATTTATATATTATCAGTCTATAGTAAACAGAACCTTTTAAAGTTTCCTGAAGAGCTAATGGAGTTCCCTAGATAATCAATGATTGTTTCTAGTTGGATAATTTATATGTCAATATGTACAACACATATGAGGAGTTGAGCATTAATTCCCGAGAGTGTCTTATCAGTAATCCTAACAGTTATAGAATGGATTAAGATTAAGGACTCTTTGTATTTTCTTATAAGCCTCATTATTTGTATCTAGGTTTGGCACCAAAAAATGACATTCCTTGTAACTCTTTTGGCATACTGAAATTCTAAATGAAAGTCAAAATGAACTTTTCCTCCCACATGCATTTTTTTGAGTAGAGTACTTTAATTTTAATATTTTTTTAATTTTAAGGTTTTAAAAACAATTTTATTAGTTTTTAACAAATTTAATATAATTTGTCGATAGAATTCTAATAATATAATGATATCTCTCCCCCTCTCTTTCTTTTTTTAGTTTTTGAGATAACATATTTTTAAATTTACATTGTCGTTAAAAGACTTAATGCTTCACTGAATAAGAAGTTTCAAAAGTAAAAAGCAAAATGACCCTAGATTAATGAGAATATAAACAATACCTATAAACAATAGTTAAATGGAAAAATGACCATTTCATCTATATATGGTAAATTTTAAAGTAATCATGGTTCATTAAAACTATAGTATGACATTTTTAACCATTGGTTTGACAAAGATATAAAATAAAATTTATACTGATAGATCCAGTTTCATCTTCCATATACTTTTGAAAATTCAAAAACAAATTTGGAAACTTGAGGCAAGATCATTAGCAAGTAGTGGGAAGCCTTCCTGGGACTGCTGCAGGCAGAGTGCACCCACGGAGATGCCTTAGGTGCCCGGGATCTAAAGCACCAGTGCTGCCTGCAGTCATAGAGAAGCTCCACTGGGCATCCCTGGAGAAGAAACCCCTGGAGCCACCCCTGCTGCTGCCAACCATGGGCATCTGTATCCTGCCCAGAGTTCACAGAACTGAGGGGTCAGAAGCCAGGAGTGACGGCTGGAGCCACAGTCACATGAGATGCACGCCATCTAGTAATGGTCCTTGCAAAACCACGAAATAACAAAGCAGAAACACAAAGACCCTTTAAGCAAGTGTAAAACACTTCACATTGTGTGAATATCCCAGATGCGTAAGGTATAATATGGCAAACGGTAGAATTTTCAACAAGTGACCAAATATTCAAATAGGCATGTTACATAGAAGTTCCCTGGTAGGCAGCACATTTTTCTCACTAATGCTGCTATTATATTTTTGGAGTTACTGTTTTTAGAACTCTGTCAAAGCCAATGTAAAAATTATATGAATCAATAATGTTGCTACATTTTAATTATATATAGCTAATTAAGTAAAATTATGTTAGACCAGTCAACCACTATTCTAGGATTAACCATATTAGAGTGCTTCCAAAATTACTCATTTTCAATACAGAAAGAAATACTGCATTGACAATTTTTGAAAATGCTTTTTGAGCTTTGCAGTATCACTCCAATAAATGCGTGTGTTGGTTCACTGCCAGGCACCTGTTGAACATCCAATTAACTGTGGTTTCAATGAATGAACAAATGAATTAATATCATGTTTGTGTTACTTGAAAAGGACAATATTCATTTGACAGTATCTATATGTTTCTCAACATAGCTTTTTAATATTCCAAGTTTATATATGCTGACTCTATCCTTGGTATTTGAACTTATTTTTTTCTACTTACGCAAAGGCTTTTGACTTATTTATATTGGAAGGTTTTCTGTTCGTTAATCTATTTCTGCCTGATTGGGGAAACAAAAACTAAGCAATAGCTGAAAGGAAATGTGTGTCTGAGTCCTCACCAGCCTTCCAGGACTTCTCTGTTATGACAGGTATAGCTCCATGGTGCCTTCAGCTGATTTCTAAATGTCGGCATATTAAGCATCCTTGGGCCTACAGATTTGAATGCATTTAATTAGTTTAAGTAATCAGTGTCCAAGCTCTTCTCTATTTTGTTATGGTTTCCTGCTCTCTTCCCACATGGTTGCTGTCCTGGTAATTAGATTAAAATTGACCTTTGTGGAGATGGGGTTAAAAGACATTGTTGAAAGTCTGTAATTTTCTGGAGTCATTAATCATACTCTTTTCCTTTCCTTAAAGTATATAAGGAAACATTTCTTGCTTATTAATAAAGCATCTCATTTCTTTCAGTGTCTTTCAAAACTTGCTGTCTACTGTTTTGCCAATTAGGTCCCTTATCACATGGAAATTAGACATACATTTGCCGAAAAAGAAAAAAATACGATGGAATTGTACATGTTTCACAAATATCCAGGGATCTTCCTCTACAGACTCCAGTTTTATCTAACAGTTTCTGTCTTTGCTACACTAAGGCACAACAGCTATATAGAGTGATCCATCATCTTTTCAGGAAGCCTCCACTGATGGGGCTCAGGTTAAATGAGCTCCCCTTCCTTTGGATCCCCAGAGTTCTCTTGGCTTTGTTTATTTTGCTTTGCATTGCAGTAATTTGATTTTAGTTGCCCTAAATAATACAAATAATAACAATGACTAGTATTGAGATGGGCACTTTATATACACTTTATATATAAAATCCTATTCATTTCTTAAAACCTTGTTGTGAAAGTATTATGATAAGCTTCACTTTACTACACATGCATGAGTTTTGAATATCCTTTATCCAAAATGGTTGGGACCAGATGTGTTTTAGATTTCTGATAAATTTTGTTTTTATAATGTTATGTATACACACATATGTTTTTGAAGTATATATATATATATATATATATATATATATATATATATATAAAGATATCTTGGGTATGAAACCCAAGTCTTAACATGAAATTCATTTGTGCTTCATATTTGCCCTATATTCATGGCCAGAAGGTAATTTTGTACATTTTTTGTACCTGCATTTGACCATAACCCATTGCATGAGGTCAGGTGTAGGATTTTTCAGATTCTGGAGCATGTTGACTTTTGGATTTTTGAATTAAGGATGCTCAACTGGTATAACAGACCTTGTGGTTTTTAAAAAAGATTATCTCTGCTCATTGTGAAAATTCAAGTAAATTATTCTAGACAAATAAGCTTTGGTTTTTTTCCTGACATCTAATACTATTTTTTTGGGACAAGTGAAGCCAGTCTGTCTTTGTTAACTTGTAAGTGACTTACTTTTTATCTGCCTGAGTGCTTGCAGACTTTTTAATTTAATCTTTAAGTTTAATAACCTTTTCCCAGATACATGGTTTGTCTTTTCTATCCGAAGACTGAATTATCTATTTCACATAAAGTTTCCTTTATTACATCTTTGAATACTTTTGTATTTGTTTGGTTCTCTAGTCCATGAAAATAGAGGAAAATAAAAAAAAAAACTGGTTAGTACTATATGATAAGGATAAGGATCGCATATATTAAGGAATGAACTTTCAGGAAAGGTGTCAGGTACAGCATTGCAGAACACTGTTATTAGAGAGCAATGCCCAACCAAAAGGATCTCTGCAACAGCACAATAAAGGGAACACTGCTCTCTGTTAATTGCTTTTAAAAGTACTATTTATTTACCATTTAGTGTGAATTTATTTCATGGTAATCCCTGCAAAGACATTCGTACTCTGTTCAAAATCTAGAAATTTTCTTCCAACATTTTAAAAAATATTTTATTTATGTATTTGAGAGGCAGAGATAGAGAGGGAAAGACAGAAAGGTCTTCCATTCTCTGGTTCACTCCCCAAATGGCTGCAATGGCCAGAGCTGAGCTGATCTGAAGCCAGGAGCTTCTTCTGGGTCTCCCACATGGTATAGGGACTCTAGCGCTTGGGACATCTTCTACTGCTTTCCCAGGTGCATTTTCACAGAGCTAGGTCTGTGTATATTTAACTTCTGAAATATTCCTAATTCTCTTTGTCAGTGACAAAATTTACTTTCAGACTTATTTGTCTACTACCTCAGCTTATATATTCACTGTGCCTTTCTGGCAGAGGTTAACTCATGACCAATACACATGAATTCTAGCTAACCCAAAAGTACAGGAAGAGTCCCTTTTGATCTAGAACCAGGTATTTGGGCACTGTCATTTCATATAAACATTTATTATAAAAAAGACCTCAAGAGAGCACGGTCAGAAGTACTGGGGATCTTGCCAGTCACTCACTCATTTTCCATATTATTATTTTTCTTTCTTTTTTTTTTTTGAAGATTTATGTATTTATTTGAAAGAGTTGCAGAGAAAGATGGACAAAGAGATTTTTTTTAATCCAATAATTCACTCCATAGGTGGCTTGCCATGACCAAGGCTATATCAGGCCAAAGCCAGAAGCCAGGAGCTTTATCTGGGTCTCTCACATGGGTGCAGGGGCTCAAAACGTGGGCCATCTCCCCCTTGCTTTTCTCAGGCTATTACCAGAGAGTTGAAATGGAAGAGGAGCAGCCAGGACTTGAACCAGTGTCCATATGGGATGCCAGCACCACAGGTGGAGTCTTAGCCTACTACACCACAGTGCCAGCCACTTCCATCATTTGTTTAAAAAATATTAAGTCTACAGGAAACTTGGAAACTGGCAAAATAGTTTTTTAAAACTTCACAGGTTAACAATTTACTATTTAAAATTAAATTCTACTACTTTGTCTCTAAACTTTCAACATATGTCTGCTAAGAACTAGATGCATCTGTGCAGTTAGTTATACTATCAAAACCAAGAAATTAACTTTGTATAACACCAAAAATGTAATTTACTTGCAAATTTCTTTGTCTCAAAAATTTAATGTACCTAATCTCTCTTAAAATACAGTTAAGTATTACCTAATGTGTTTAAACTTGACATTTCTTTAGCATCCTTTGTTCAAAATAGTTTCCCCTTGTTGTTTTATGATATTGACATTTTTAAAGGAATTTTGAATACATAATTTTTTGATTGTCATGATTAGTTTACATTACATGTTTTTGGCAGGCATATTGTTTAGGTGATGTTGTGAACTTTCTGTTGTGTCACATCCAGAGGCACATAATATTAGTTTAGCCCATACTTCCTAATGTTAACTTAGATCACTGACTGAAGTGTTGGCTGTTAATGTCTTTGTTGAAAAGATACAGCTTTCATTTGGCAATTAGCAAGTTTCTGTGGGGTAGTGCATGAGCCATGTAGACAAACTGTGTTCTCTAAGATTTCTTTCAGTGGACTTAGCATTCATTAATGATCCTTGCCTGAATTATTTATTACATTGTTGGAAGTACACTGGTGATTTCCTAATTCTATCTGCCCCTCTTTATTTTATGTATTAAAATAAGCAGGAACCTGGAATCAGGAAGGAGCTGGGTTTTGAACCCAGGTACTCTTATTTGGGAATTGAGTATCTTAACTGCTAGGTTAAACATCCCACTTTTTAAACACAAACATGACCTTATTAAGAAGGATCTCCAGTTTTCCTAGATTTGCTGGGCTTCTTTTCTGTCTGGTGAAATACGATGACATATCTCTGATGAAAAAAGAGATGAATATTGATAAATGTCTAACGAGCATCAGGGACTTGTCAAAAGTGTTCTGCATGGACTTAGTCTTTCATTTCTTTCTAACATGAGTCAGAAATTCAACCAAAACCTGAATGATTTTTCAGGAAAGCAAAGGCATTTCTCTCCAGCATTAAACTTTGGATATGTTTCATTTTATTCGACTAAATAGTTGAGACATCCAATTGGAAATACTGAAATGACTCCAAAAGATAACTGGAGCAGTACCCTAAGTACTTGAATGCTGATTTATTGCAGGATAATGGGGACTATTTTTTAAAATATCTTCTTCAAAGGTTTTTTTTGTTGTTGTTGTTTAAAATATGTTTCTCTGGAGCATAAGCCACATGCTTTCTTTTTAAAAATTTAAAAAATGTGTTTGATAGGCAGAAGGAGCTAAATCTGCTGATTCATTCCCACAGCCCCAGTCCCAGTTGAGGTCTGGATCTGGGAGCCAAAAATTCAATTCACATATCCCACTTGGAGAGAAGGAACTCAATTACTTAAGCCATCATGGTTGCCTTCCAGCAACTGCATTTGTGGGGAGCAGGAATCGGGAGCCAGAGCAGCCACTGGACCCCAGTTCCCATATGTGGGACATGGGCAGCATAACACTAGTTTATATATTCACTCCATTTGCTTTAAAATTTACTTGGTCTGGGACAGACTCTTGGTGCTTTAAGGCATTTCCAGGAGATTCTAATGTGCAGTCAAGGACAAGAGTGTTTAGAGGAAGAAGAGGTAATTCCAGTTTAGGAGATGGAATTTGGCCATATGGAGACCAAGGGAGGAAACTCCAAGGGAAGAAAATAGCATGAGCCAAAATTATCCTACGGATGACAAGGATATGACATTCTTTTCCACATAGGATGCCCTTTTTTCCCCTGGAATGTTTCCTCAAAAGGCAGTTTGAAAGATGATGCAATAGAGGTTACTCATTTGTAAGAATCGCAGGCAGAAGTATTTGTGTGATGTTAGAGAGAAGTAAGATAAGATTTTTTGATAATGTCCTGCAGCTAATCATTTGTAGCACAATAAAACTTCCACTCCAAAACTGTTAGATGGCCCATTTGTATAAGGAAATTACACTCTGTGCCTCATGGCAAGATGTTAAACAAAACCTGGTTTGTTGAAAACGTGTCTGATACAGCAAACATATTGATATAGAACCAAAAAGAACAGTCTTGGTTTTCATGTTTCTGCTTTGACCACAGGCATTAAAAGTGAATTTCAAGCTTGCAAATACTGTTTATGACATGCAAGAACAGTGATGTAAATATTTTGAAGGAATAGTAATCAAGAGCAATGAGTCACAGATAGCCACCAGATGAAAAGCATAAACGAATGTTGTCATGGATTCAGATCAGAGTAGGGCTTCCATTTTGATATCCCCTGAGAATAGACAAAGATAAACATGAGTAAATACTGACAATCTATAATACTGAACATGGCAATAAATGTTTCTTGGGTTTTGTGAATATTCCTAATCCAAAAACATATACCCTATGTAAAAAATAGAAACCCTTTGAGAATTTTTCTGTTCCTGTATTACATTTCCAGAAAAGCGCAAACTTTAGATAAATAAACTCATATCAGTAGAATAGCAGATAGTATGGGGTTATATTTTCATGTCTGTAGTAAATTGGAAATCTAAATTAGTACCTGAGGCTAAACATTTATGTCCACAGATTTCAGACTGCAGAAGAAAAGTAATACCAGTCAAATCTGAAACATAAGCAATTAATAATTTTTGTTTGTATTTTTAAGCATGCCTTAGGAGTTCTTTATAAGATGATTACTCCAAGAGTGCCCTGTAATGAGATGACAAGAGGGTGGTCTGAAATTCCCTGGGAAGTAAGATGCCCTTAGATGAATCCCATAGTGTTGAGACTCAACAACCTATATAAAAACACTGAGCATTTTTCTACCATTTTCAAATTATCTTGATATTTAAAAAAAAATAGGAATAGGAAGGAGAGAAGTGAAAAAGCAATGAGAGGCAAGAAAGTGGTAATAATAACCAACTGTAGTGTCAAGAGGCATAGATTCTGATTGTGTCTCTGTCATCAATTATCTAGAGGCTTTGAGTCAATCATCTGAACTGTTGACTTCACTTGGAAAGTAAGTATGTGGCTAGTAATCAGTAGTTGACAAATGTTTAAAGGATAGAACTTTCTTCCTCGTTGAATGTAGTCTCTCGTGGAATGATAATGTGTGACATTGATAAAGGTAAAGAAGCAGAAGTCCTTGAGGCCACCCTTTCATTCTTTTCACACCAGTGAGATCCATTGGGAGGCACTCCACGGACATCAAGGGCCTTGCTCCTCCAAGAGTGGTCTGGAAACCAGCAGTGTCACTTGGTTAGAGCTGTAGAATCTAAGAAGCTGTTTAGAAATGGAGAATCTCTAGCCCCAGCTGGCAGCACTAAATCAGAATCTGAATTCCAGTAGATACCCAGTGATCTGTTTCACAGTAAAGTTAGAGGAGTCCTACCTGAGGTACAGGCAACTTCATTTGAAAACTGGCCACTGAGCTAGTTAATCGATAGGGATTAACTATAGGGATTAACTCCATTAAAATGGAGTGCTCGTTTTTTCCCTTAACACACCACACTCATTGGTTCTCACCTGAAACCCAGTGGGCAAGAAGTGATGCCATTTGTAGAGGCTTAGAACCAAGAACACAGTGATTTATTTCATTTAATTTCACGAAGTACTCTATTCTACAACATTTCCTGAAAGGAGTGTGTATGGGGGGGGGGGTGTTTAATGGTCTTTTGTATATTCATATATCAATCAAGGGCCTGCAAGAACTTAATAGCATACTGAACAGGGATAATTAAAAACACTTTAAAAAAAACAATAAAGAGGTTATTAAGAGATTTGTGAGCAGGCTTAAGATAACTGTTAAGGACGGCCAAGCACCCAGGGACAATAACAATCCTAATTTCGATGCATCAAGGGAGTAGAAAACAAAAGGTAACAGAGGGGTCAGCACTGTGGGGTAGCAGGTAAAGCCGGCTTTCCATATGGGCACACGTTTGAGAATCAGCTCTCTGCTAATGCACCTAGAAAAGCAGTGGAAGATGGCCCAAGTACTTGGATCTCTGCACCTATGTGGGAAACTGGGATAAGATCCTGGCTCAGTCCTGGCCTTTGCGGCAACCAGAGGAATAAATCACTGGATGGAAAATTTCTCTCTCTGTCTCTCCCTCTTTCTCTGCAACTTTGTCTTTCATATAAATATTTTAAAAAGAGGTATCATAGAATCATATCAAAATTGAGAATTAAGTTTCATGTGTGTGTGTGTCTGTGTGTATTTAACTTCTGAAATCCTCCTAATTCTTTTGGTCAGTGATAACAATTATTTTCAGACATTTTCAGTCACTACCTCAGCTTATTCAGTCACTGTGTCTTTCTGGCAAAGGTTAACTCATGACCAATATACATTTCTCTGAATTCTAGCTAACCCAGAAGTACAGGATTAGTCCCTCTTGATCTGAAACCAGGTAATTGGGCACTGTCATTTCATATAAACATTTATTTTAAAAGGCCTCAAGAGAGCATGGTCAGAAGTACTGGGGATCTTGCCAGTCACTCATTTTTCCATTGTTGTTCTTTTTTTTTTTTAAAGATTTATTTATTTATTTGATAGAGTTGCAGAGAGACAGAGATTTTTCTACCCAATGATTCACTCTCCAGGTGCTGCAGTGGCCAGGGCTGAGCCAGACCAAAGCCAGGGACACCATCTGGGTCTACCACATGGGTGCAGGGGCCCAAGCACTTGGACCAACTTCCCCCTGCTTTCCCCAGGTCATTAGCAGAGAACTGAATTAGAAGTGGAGCAGATGGGACTTGAACCAGTGTCCATATGGGATGTCAGCGCCACAGGAAGGTTACACCGGTTATACCACAGAGCCAACTCCCACATTATTTTTTTTCAAATTTCGTCTTTATCACTACCATATGCTTGATGCATATTATCCATCAAAAAAAGACTTTATCCACACAAAAGATATTATCCACACAAAAAAAGACTAGCACAATCACCATACCAGGACAAGAATTATTCTGTAGCCTTTTGAAAAATATTACTCCATTTTCTTCTAGCTCTTATTATTGCTATCTTCTGTTAGTCTTTTCCTTGTAGGTGATCTTTTCTTCTCTCTCTGCTTTTATGATCATTTTATTGTGAATTCTGCAGATTCACCAAAGATGTCTACTTCCATATTTGTGTGTGTATATGTGTGATATATATATTTCAATTTATTTCTATTTTACTTGAAGAGCAGACAGAGATCTTCCATCTGCTGGTTCATTTCCCAGATGCATGCAATGGTAGGGCAGGGTCAGGCCAACCCCAGTAATGCAGAACTCCATCTGGCAGGGACTCAAGTACCTGAACCATCATCTGCTGCTTCCCAGGATGTTCACTGGCAGGGATTGGAAGCAGATTAGCCAAGAGTTGAGCCAGGTGCTCCAATGTGAGATGCAGGCATACCAAGTGGCAACTTAAACTACTGTGGCAAATACTTCCCCTCATTAATATTTCTTTGTGATTGTTGTACTTGATATTATGAGTTCCTATCTTCCTTTAATTCAAAGAGATTCACAATCATTAGTGTTTCAAATAATACCTCTCCTGCATTCTCTTTATTCTCTCTTTCAGGTGCCCTGGTTAACTGAGAATTTCACATTCTATTTTCTACTTTATTTGATCTCTGTTTTATTTTCCTTTTTTAATGTCTCCATGCAAACTTTATATTGTTTTCATATCTTCAGTTCCAGTTCATTATATTAGCATATAATCGCTATGGCACATAATAGCATATGATACCGTATTGAACTCATTTGATGTTTTGTTTTACTATGAGTCACTATACTTTTATTTATAAAGGTGTAATTTTCCTAATTTCTCTTTCATTATCTCTCAACATGTGCATTTTGTGATACCATCTTTTTTATTTTGTGGTTGCCTATATAATAGCCTTTAAAAAGTTCATAGAAAATGGAATTGAAAGATAATCTTTTTTGAAATCTATGTAGTGGAGCTGGTGCTCTGGTATAGTTGGTTAAACCACAGCTTGTGGCACAGGCATCCTGGTTGGGGGCCAGTTTGAGTCCTGGCTACTCCATTTCCCATCCAGCTCCCTGCTAATGTGCCTGGAAAAGCAGTAGAAGGTGGTCCAAGTGTTTGGGCCCCTGTTTGCATGTGTGAGACTCAGAAGAAGCTTCTGGCTCCTGGCTTCATGTCGGCTCAGCTCTGGCCATTGTGGTCATTGGGGAGTGAACCAGTAGATAGAGGATCTTTCTCTCTGTCTCTCTCTCCCTCTGTAAATAAATAAATGAATCTGTTTTGAAATTTATGCAGTTTTTTTCATAATACAATGCTGTTTTCAATTATTGGGTGTGTATATACCATGTTGGATCCCTATCTTTCACTATATACAAAAAAAAAAAAAAATCAATCCTAGATGGGTCAAAGACCTAAATGTATGACTTGAAATTATGACATTTTTAAACTTATCTTTTCATTTGTTTCCCCTGAATATTTTATATTCTATAACTGAGAATCTAGTTTCTGATGCCCTCAGTAATCTAAAATTGGTGCTTCTTCTGGCTCTCATTCCTGTTTCTGAGTTTCTTTATAAATTTGGTGACAGTTGATTATTATCTTCTAAATGACTTTATTGTATTCTGAGAAAAATAGTGGAATATAAATTAAGGATATATACTATGTAAAAGAAGGTTGATGTGTTTCCACAGGAATCTTGGGTCACTACAGAGAAGGAATCTCCAGAAAAGAAAACAAACCAAAAAACAAAGATGATCCTACATAAAACATAGTTTTGATATCACTGCTGGGCTTGAAATAGGTGAGAAAAAATTTTTGAGTCTAAGCAAAAAGAAAAAAGAAAAACCTTGAGCTAAAGTCTTAACTATGAGCTATAGGTACATACTGTACATACCGTAGCATGAGGACAAAACTTAGAAGCACCAAACAGAGGGAGCTGAACCCAAGATTCCTGGATTATACCTAACACTGTGGAAGGAGCTAAGAATCTTCAAAAAGTTCTTGGGGGAATGCATATTATGAAAAAGACTGTTAATAGTTTTCAAATTTTTTGCATCAATAGAGTGATTATTAGAGGGCATATACTCTTCCGCATGAGAGAAAACACAGCAACCAGAAAATACATAGAAATCTCCATACTAGTGGATCCTGTCATTAGATAGTTCTAACAAGGAAATGTAGTAAAAGTAAATGGTATATTAGATAATATATACTAAGTAAAAGAAAAGCTTGTAAGAGGGATAAAGAATGGTGGTGCTATTGCAATGTTAGATGACTTGATGGGTTTATTGCTTTGTTGTGAGCCTTGGCAATGTGATATGATGGTTACATCACAGCAAGATCGCCCCCATGATCACGTGAGCAATTTGCTTTGGAGAGCTAGTATTAGAGGTTGACATGTGCCTCACTCCCCAAAAGAAATGTCAAATTCCTAATTCCCTGTACCTCAGAAAGCAACCTAATTTGGCAATAGTGTCTTTATGGAAGTTATCAACTTAGAATGAGAGCATTCACGTGGGCCCCAATCCAATACAATAAATCTCCTTATAAGAAAGGGAATGTTCAGATAGAGAAGCAGATACCTCCACAGGGAAGATATCATGGAAAGATAAGGGTTGTGCTGCCACAAGCCAAGGAACTACCAGGACTTGAGAGAGAGACGCTCAGAGGTAACAAGACACTGCTAATGCCTTGGTCTCAGACTTCCAATCTCCAGAAGCATGAGAAAATGAATCTCTGTGGTTTAAAGCACTCAGTTTATGTACTTTGTTATTGAAGCCCAAGAAAATGAAGGCATCCGAATTCTCAATACATAGGATAACATTAGGGGATGCAAAATAAATCTAAAATTACTTAAAACCTAATATAAGCCAGGTAATTTTCAATTAATGAAACACATATATAAAATTTGTTATAAACCAGAGTAGAGTCTGTGTTAACTACTTTTTAAATATCAACTCATATATGCCCAAGCAATCCTTTGAAGTTGGTACTGTTATTATTATTTGGTCATGCCTTATACTTCCCAAGAAAAGGAAAATATTTTTTATTATTTATTAGACAGTTGGACACACACAAACACACACACTCATACATGCATACTCATACACAGAGTTCCTATCTTCTGGTTCCCTTCCCAAATGCCTGCAATGGTTGGGCCTGGCCAGAATTAGAGCCAGGAAGCAGGAACACAAACCACAAATCCCACATGAGTAACAAGAACCCGATTACGGGAGCCATTACCAGTGTCTCCCAAGACCTGCCTTACTGGGAGCCAAAGCCAGGAGTCAAACCAATACAACTTGATGTGGGATGTGCACATTTTAAAACCACTAAGTAACTGCTCATTGGCCAAGTCTAATTTTTTTTTCTTTTTTTAATTTTAAGGTAAATAAATTTCATGAATTTCATATATACAGATTTAGCAACAGAGTGATACTTCCCATCCTACCATCACTCCTGCCCATGCTCTGACCCTTCTTCATCCCTCTCCTGTTCCCACTCTTACTTTACAAAGATCTATTTTCAACTTATTTTATACTCATAAGATTAACCATGCAGTAAGTAAAAAGTTCAACAAATAGTATGAAGGAAAAAAAACACTGTTCCTCAACAGCAGAGGTAAGGGTTGTAAACGATCATCAAATCTCAAAATGTTAATATCACTGTAATGCATTACATTTTAGATACTCTATTTGTTATCCAAAATTAGGGAAAACATATGGTATCTGTCTTTTTGGAACTGGCTTATTTCACTAAGCATAATATTCTCTAATCAAATCCATTTTATTACAAAAGAAAGGATTTCTTTTTTCTTTTGTTCACCACTGAATGGTATTCCATAGTGTGTGTTTGTGTGTGTGTGTGTGTATACATACCATAATTTCTTTATCCAGTCATCAGTTGGTAGACATCTGGGTTGATTCCATATCTTATCTATTGTGAATTGAGCTTCAGTGAGCATAGGGGTATAGATAACTATTTCATATGATGATTTCATTGTGTTTGGGTAAATTCCCAGGAGTGTGATGGCTGGGTCATATAATAGATCTATTTTCAGATTTCTGAGGTATCTCTATACTGTCTTCGACAATGGCTGCATCAGTTTACATTCCTACCAACAGTGGACCACATCACATTTTCCTTCACATCCTCACCAGAATTTGTTTGTTGACTTCTATATGAGAGCCATTCTAACAGGGATGAAGTGAAACCTCATTATGGTTTTGATTTGCCTTTCCCTGATGGCTAGTGGTCCTGAGCATTTTTTTATGTGTTTGTTGGGCATTTAAATTTCCTCTCTTGAAAAACGCCTGTTCAAATCCTTTGCTCATGTCTTAACTAGGTTTTTTTGTTGTTGTTGAGTTTCTTGAGCTCTTCATAGATTCTAGGTATTAATGCTTTATCAGTATCATAGTTTGAAGATATTTTCTCTCATTCTGTTGGAAGCCTTTTCACTATGCTGTTTCTTTTGCAGTGCCCAAGCTTCTCAGCTTGATGTAATCCCATTTTTCAATTTTGGCTTTGATTGCCTGGGCTTCTGGGATCTTTTCCAAGAAGTTTTTGCCTATGTTAATGTCTTACATAGTTTCCCCAATGCTCTCTATTAATCTGATGGTATCAGGTCATAGATTTAGGCCCTTGATCCGTTTTGAGTGGATTTTTATAGAAGATGTAAGGTAGGGATCTTGTTTCATACTTTTGCACATGCAGTTCTAGTTTTCCCAGCACCATTTGGTGAAGAGACTGTCCTTGCTCCAGGGATTGATTTTAGCTCCTTTATGAAATGTACGCCATCTATAGTTGTGTGGATTGATTCCTGGAGTTTCTATTCTTTTCTGTTGGTCTACACCTCTATTTTTTTCATCAGTTCTAGGCTGTTTTGATTATAACTGCTGTGTACAATGTCTTGAAATCTGGTATTGTGATGCCTCCAGCTTTGTTTTTGTTGTATAAGATTGTTTTAGCTATTTAGGGATCTCTTGTGTTTTCATATGAATTTATCATAGTTTTTCTAGATGTGAGAAGAATATTGTTGGTGTTTTGATTTGAATTGCATTGAATTTGTATTAATTTATACATTACTTGTGAGTGTTTAGATAGAAGAAACCATTGAAATTATTTACATTATACTTGAAAGGCTTTGAATCTCTCTGTTGGGACTGCAAGATACACATGTGGTCTGGTTTCAAAGGGGGTAAAAAATTTCTATCAAGTTATAATCATGTTGATTAATGTTTGATGAACTAAAACTAATCACGTAGTAAGTAGTCCTTTATCAAAGTTTTAGATTCAGAATTACAGAATGAATTATGTACTAAGCTCAGGACTCAGCCTTTAGTTAACTTAGGGCCTAGAACCTTAAAATGGGAATGTTAAATAGAATGATAGTGAATATAATCAGATTGGGTTGGGAAAGGATCATGATGGATTCTTTTCTACAGGGTCCTATCATGGAGGATATTGAGGTCTAGATCACTTCTCAGGTTTATGATGGAATTTAGTTCACAGCAGTAGTGCTGGTTGATGTAACACTCTGTTCAACCTTTTTTCTAACATAGTAAATATTCACTTCTTGTTCACATTATAAGTTTGAGGCAGGTCGGATTTGTCTCCTTAGCAACCTACTGTAAGAAAAGACTAATAGGATCTGATCTCTTTCTATATTATGATTTTAACATCTTTGATAAGTGACCTTCATGATTGCTGGGGAGATAGTAGAGAGAGAACTGGAAAATCTCATGGGCTCAGATCACATTCCAATGGATATAATTCATTCACATGGCCTTTACCTCAGTGGCCCCTGGTCAATCACCTTTTACTCTCTACTTAGGCTAGATTTTCTTCCATGCATGCCCTAAAATACAGTATGTTCTCTTTTTCCTCTGTGCCTCTGAACTTTTCTTTACCTATCTTGGAACACTTTCTTGCCTTATCTCAGTAACTTATGTGCTTTTCACTGTAACAGCCATCTCCCAAGGAATGTTTCTTTAATTGAACTGCATCATCTTGTCAAGAAGATTTGTACATATTGTTCATATTCACGAGAATATCTGGAAAGAAATTTTGGTAATGTGTGTCTGAGATATTTTGCCAATGTAGTCAGTCTTCCTCATGTTATCATTTCTTGGCCTTTCTTATGGCTTGTGAACCTTTTTACTAGTTGATGGAATTAAGCAGTGATCTATTTATAGAAATTCAAGTTGCTTCCAGATTTTCACTGTTACTTAAAATGCTGCAGGAAAAAGGATGCATTTTTTATAGCATGTTCTTTACCTAATCAATATGGAATCATAAAATGATTATCATAAATTCTTCAACCTAATTCCATTACTATCACTCCCTAGGAATAGTGTCTTATTTATCAGCTGAATAATCATTCATCATTGTTATAATGCTTCATAACAGTAAACAATAATAATTGATATTTATTGACCAGATGGTATATGGGTGCTGGACTATGTTTTTGATATGTGTTATCTCATTTAAATTTTATTCTAATCATATTCTGTAAAAATTATTACCCCCATATTATCAGTGAGGTTGCTAAGACTGAAAGGCCCTTGTGACCTGCCTAAGGTTATTCAGTCAGCACGTGATAAATCTAGGCTTTAAAATTAGATTATTTTCATTTCTGAGGTCTCATTCCTTTCATTCCTAAACACCATATATGGAAAGGACCCTGGGACAGGTAGTACAAACCCCTGTAGGGGCTTTCTATATTGTCATTTGTGTAGTCTCTATAAACTCACTCAACCCTTTCTGATCTTAGCTTCCCCAGATACAGTAATTTTTATCATGCATTCCAAACAACATTGGGAAGATAATATGTAGCAATGTATGTGTAAATACTTTGAAAATTCTAACATGCTATTTAAATCCAAGAGATAATTAAGGGACTGTTGTTGGCTCCAGCATTAAGGATGTGTACAGAGAACTCAAATCTCCAAATTTCGTAGTGCAATAAACATATAAATGTAAGGAGTCCTAACATATCACGAATGTTTCCATAAATGTGAAGGAAATAATTCATAAATTTTTAAAAGAAATACTGTTTATAACATTTGCTGCTTGACATAGTTTTGTGATTCACCTTTGATTAATGAATTTACTGGCTATTTAATTGACTTGTTCATGTCCTACTTCTGAGGCACCACTAAGTACCACACACTACTCTTTATTTTACTCTAAACATATTTTGTGACACAGATATATCCTTGGTAACTGCATATGTCAAGAGGACTGAATTCAAAACCATGCCTTTTTATCAACATGCCTTGCAAACTACCCTACTTGTTCTACTCTCTATGCCCTATTTTTCCACTTTCACTTATGGGGTGAAAAGATGGAATAAGATGATGTTTGAGACAACAGTTCCCAAGTCTAGCCAATGTTTTTAATTAAAATAATCAGTTTATGACCCCAGACATCAGAGGTTCTGATTCAGAGTTGGGGTAGGCTCAGAATCCAAACTGAGGTTAATTAACATTTATTGAAATAAGTTTGTGCCACATATTGTGCTTAACATGTTATAGAGGTCTGCTTTTATACCATTACAATTGTTTTAGGCAAGTACTATTATCATACCCATTGTAGCCTATTCCAAGTACTTAACTCCCTGTCTATTCCTAATATTTTCCTGCTGTTTGTCATTATGACTGCATACTTACTTGTAAATATATAGCTGCTCTGCATTCTTTTTTTTAATACTAACATGAACAGTAGTTTATTTTAAATAATGTGAATTTTTCTCAGTGCTTTCTTGATCTCAACTTCAAAGCTTTAAAATTTTATTATAATTATAAAAGGACATTATTCAGTCGTTATATTTTTTAGGTGTTGCTGTGCACTTTTTAAAACATTCTTTAACTTATAAAGCGAACAGACTTCATGTATTTCATATTTAGTTTTTATTTTTTTTAAAGATTTATTTATTTGAAAGTCAGAGCTACAGACAGAGAATCAAAGGACTCTCATCTGCTAGTTCACTCCCCAGATAGCCTCAATGGCCAGGGCTGGGCCAGGACAGATACAGGAGCAAGGCACTTCTTTAGTGTCTCCCAGGAGGGTGGTAGGGACCCACATCTTGGGCGATCTTCCACTGCTTTTCCCAAGCTATTAGCAGAGAGCTGGAGAAGACTTGGAGCAGCCAGCAAACAAACTGGCACACATATGGAATGCCAGCATTGCAGGTGGTAGCTTTACCACAATGCTGGACCCCATATAAACAGCTTTAAGAACATTATAATACTTTTCACTCTTCCCTCCCACTCTCCCTCACCCTTCATTTTTTATTTTTCTTTTAATTTTTGCACTGACATAATATCAGAAAGTTTAATCCTCTACTAAATAAAGAATTTATTCAACAGGTAGTAAGGAGAATTTAGTCAATGAGTAATCAGTAGAACCACTGTTTCTCAAGAGTATAGACAAAGGCTATAAACAATAATCAAATCTCAAGGTGTCAATTTCACTCATATACATTACATTTTTTGGTACAGTTTTTGATTTCTGATATGTTAGTTACCACAAATCAGAGAAAACTTAAGATATTTGTCTTTTAAGGTTTGGCATGTTTCTAAACATGCTCTGCAATTGAATCTATTTTGTTATGCAAGACAGGATTTCATTCTTTTTTGTGGATGAGCAGTATTCCATAGAGTGTATGTGTATGTGTGTGTGTATATGTGTGTGTATATACATATATACATACATATACATATATATGCATACATATACAAATATGTATACACATATACACATATATGTATATATGTACACACACACACTGTATTTTCCTTTTTTTCCCAAAGAAGCATTTTATTTAAGGGATACAAATTTCATAAGTACAACTTTAGGAATAGTGATTCTTCCCACCATACCTGCCCTCCCACACCCATTCCCATCCTTCCTCCTCTCCCCTTTCCCATTCCTGCTCTTCCCTCGCTTATTCCCGCTCTTATTTTTTACTGGGATATATCTTCAATTGTCTTTATACACATATGACTAATTCTATGTTAAGTAAAGAGATCATCCAATAGTATTAAGAGGAAAAAAAACTATTTAGTGTTAATTTCACTTTTACAGGTTTTCTTTTAGGTGCTCTGTTAGTTACCACTGATCAGGGAGAATATATGGTATTTGTCCCTTTGGGACTGGCTTTAACTCAGCATGATGTTTTCCAGATTCCTCCATTTTGTTGCAAATGACTGGATTTGATTTTTTTTTTTTACTGCATAAGAGTACATTTCACGTAATTTCTTTATCCAATTTTCGGATGATGGGCATTTAGGTTGATTCCATGTCTTAGCTATTATGAATTGAGCTGCAATAAACATGGGGGGTGCAGATAACTCTTTTATTTGCTGGATTAATTTCCCTTGGGTAAATTCCAAGTAGTGGGATGGCTGGGTCGTGTGGTAGGACTATATTTAGATTTCTAAGATATCTCCACTCTGTCTTCCATAGTGGTTTTCCAGTTTGCATTCCCACCAACTATGGATTAGGGCACCTTTTTCTTCACATCTTCACCAGTATTTGTTGTTTGTTGATTTCTCTATGAAAGCCATTCTAACTAGGATGAGGTGAAACTTCATTGTAGTTTTGATTTACATTTCACTTTCACTTTCAGTCTGTGTACATCTTTGTTGGTAAGATGTGTTGCTTGTAGGCAGCAAATAGATGGGTTTTCTTTTTTAATCCTTTCAGCCAGTCTGTGTCTTTTAACTGAGCAGTTGAGACCCTTTACATTCAGGGTGACTATTGTTAAGTATAGAATTTGCCCTCCCATGTTTCCATAAATAGTCCTATTTTTGTATTTTGGGATTCCTTTGTACTTTTACTCGGTCATTTTCTGCGTTTATCTTTCGTAGTGATGTTCCTCTTTCTGTGTGTAGCACATCCTTGAGCATCTTTTGTAGGACTGAGCGACTAGTTATAAATTCTTTCAATTTCTGTTTTTTGTGGAAGATTTTTATTTTTACTTAATTCATAAATGAGAACTTTGCAGGGTTTAGTATTCTGGCTTGACATTTTTTTTCTCTTAGGACTTGGGATATATCTTACCATTCTCTCCTTGCCTGAAGGGTTTCAGATGAGAAGTTGCAGTGACTCTGATTGGGTTTCCTCTGAATGTGATTTGGTGTTTCTCTCATGCACATTTTAAGATTTTTTTCCTTAAGTTTTACTGTGGAGAGTTTTACTATAGTGTGTTATGGTGAAGACCTTCTCTGTTCATGTCTACTGGAAATTTTGTGTACTTCCTGTACTGGATGGCTCCTTCTTTGTGAAGATTGGGGAAGTTTTCTTTTATCATTTCATTAAGAAGGTCTTCTAATCCTTTCTCTCTTTCCATGCCTTCTAGAACCCTTAGGATCCGTACGTTGGGTCATTTGATAGTATCTTATAGATTTTCAACTGTGTTTTTTAAAAAGTTTTCTAATTTCTTCTTCTTTTATTTGACTGTAATATTTCCTGAAATTTGTCTTCTAGTTCTGTTATTCTTTCTACTGTCTCACCTATTCTGTCATTAAGGCTTTCTACTGCAATTTTTATTTGATTATTGAATTATTCATTTCTAGTAATTCATTCTGACTTCTCCTTAACACCTCAATTTCTTGGGAGAATTTTTCATTTAGTTCATGAATTTGCTCCTGATTGCTTCTAAGTAATCTAATGAATGATTTTCTGAATTTCGTTTCTGACATATCCTTGATCTTTTCATCTTTACCTTCCATTATTGAAGAATTGTAGTGTTCCTTTGGGGGGCTCATTGTGTCTTCTTTATTCTTCTTTATGGTTTTTTCATTGTTTTTCAGCATTTGTGTATTTTTCCTTTTTTTGTCTGTTTGCTTTTCTCTGTCTTTGTAATTTACTGGGTCATTTATACTTTCAGTGAGTTCCAAGAGGTGCATTCTGCATATGGCCTGGGTGCTCTGTTCAGTATTCTGGGGTGGATTAGGTAGCCAATGTAAGGCCCCCATGGGGCTTTGTAGCTTTCCTGTGGTGTTTTTTTTTTCCTTTAATCTTCTTTTTTTTATTAAGCTTTTATTTAATGAATATGAATTTCCAAAGGTACAGCTTATGGGTTACAATGGCTTCCCCCTCCCAAAACTTCCCTCCCACCCACAACCCTCCGCTTTCCTGCTCCCTCTACCCTTCCTGTGGTGTTTTTAAAGGAGATTGTTCACTTCTGTTGGTGTGACCCACCCTTTTCCTCACAGTTGTGGGACTTCCTGTTGTTAGTAGTCTCTGGTACGTTCAGGCTTATATTGTTTGGCTTAACAAATGGCACCTCTAATCTGTGGAAATTTTCTTGTGGTATGGTTTCCCTCTGTTATGAGCTTCTATATGTCTGTGTACTGCAAGTGGAATCACGGAGCTCCGCCTACTAGAGCCCAGTTTACATCTCAACTGTGGTGGCGACAGGTAGAGAGCTCCGGTGCACAGAGCCCTGTCTATTGGGGCCTGGCTTGCTTCCCAGTGGTGGATGGAACGGGCTCGAGTTTTCGATCTTCAGGACTTCTCCTTGTAGTACAGCTTGCATGGTGGGGAAGAAATTCTTCTGAAATGTTGTGGTCCTCATTCCTGGGTGGAGGTGTGGTGAGGTGGCCTATGCAATTGATGGACATGTGCACAAGAGGCAAAGGCAACAGTCCCCTGCTTATGTTTGAAAAGATAAACAAACAAGATGGCTTCTTACAGCCTGCTGTAGGTCCAGGTTGGGAGAGGGGAGGAAGATGGTGGCGGGGGGGGGGGGGGAAGTACCTGACCTCTCTATTCCCCAATACCTTCTCTTTTTTCCTGTGTGGAGCTTCAAAACAAAAGCTATTTGCCAAGCTCTCCCTCCTGCTCCTATTGGCAGCTCCATGGATTTACCTGGTGGTTACTAAGCCTGAGCATCTTTTCATGTGTCTATTGGTCATTTGTGTTTTACTCTGAAAAATGCCTGTCCATTTTTTATGCATTTCTTAACTGCATTATTTATTATGTTGTTGTTTAGTTTCTTGAGCTTTTTATGTACTCTAGATATTAATCATTTATCTTATATGTAGTTTCCAAATATTTACTCCAATTCTCTCAGTTGCCTCTTTTCATTGTTGAGTGTATCCTTTTCTGTGCAGAAGTTTCTTAGTTTGATGTAATACCATTTTTTTTTTTTTGCCTTTAATCCCTATTCTTCTGGGGTCTTATCCAGGAAGTCTTTATCTAGACCAGTGTTTTATACTATTTCCCCTGAAGGGCCAGCGCTGTGGTGCAGCGGGTTAACGCCCTGGCCTAAAGTGCTGGCATCCCATATGGGCACCAGTTCGATACCTGGCTGCTCTACTTCCAAAGCAATAGAAGATGTCCCAAGTCCTTGGGCCCCTGCACCCGCATGGGAGATCCAGAAGAAGCTCCTGGCTTTGAATTGGTGCAGTTCCAGCCATTTCAACCAATTGGGGAGGGAACCATCAGATAGAAGACTTCTCTCTCTCTCCACCTCTCCTCTCCCTGTGTAACTCTTTGAAGTAAATAAATAAATCTTTAAAAAAATAAAATAATATTTCCCCTGCACTTTCTTCTAGTAATTTGATAATCTCACACCTTAGGTTTAGATCCTTAAGGTAGGGATTTTGTTTCATGATTCTGCATACAGAGATACAATTTTAAGAACACCAATTGTTGAATAGACTGTTCTTTTTCCAGGGAGTGATTTTAGCTCATTTGTCCAAAATTAGTTGATTATAGATATATGGATTAGTTTCTGGGGTTTCAGATCTGTTCCATTGCTCCACATGTCTACATTTGTGCCAGGACCAGGCTGTTTTGATTACACTTGCCCTCTATGTCTTGTAATGTTATTGTGATGACTCTGGCTTTGTTTTTATCTTTGAAGGTTGATTTAGCTCTTCAGGTCCTTTGTGTTTTAGCATTTATTTTTCTTGATCTGAGAAGAATGTTGTTGGTATTTTGATTGGGACCTCATTGAATTTATAAATTGCTTTGGGTATTATGGACATTTTGGTGATGTTAATTCTTCCAATCCATGAACGTGGAAGAATTTTCCATTTTTTGATGTCTTCTTCTATTTCTTTCCTTAGCATTTATAATTTTCATTGTAGAGATGTTTCACATCCTTGGTTAAGTTTATCCCAAAGTATTTATTCATTTTTTGGAGCTTTGTGAATGGGACTGATTTTTACAATTTTTCTCAGCCATGGCATTCTTCCAGGTGTATAAAAACTGTTGATTTTTGTGTGTTGATTTTGTATCCTTCAACTTTGCCAAGCTTTCTTATGAGTTCTGATAGTATCTTTTTTTCTAAGATCTATTTATTTATTTGAAAGAGTTATGCAGGGAGAGGGAGAGGGAGTGATAGGGAGAGAGTGAGGTCTTCCATCTGCTGGTTCACTCCCCAGTTGGCTGAAACTGCTGGAGCTGTGCCAATCCAAAGCCAGGAGCCAGGAGCATCTTCAGGTCTCCCACACATGCTGGGTCCCAAGGGCTTGGTCCATGTTCTGCTTTCCCAGGCCATAGCAGAGAGCTGGATCAGAAGTGGAACAGCTGTGTCTCGAACCGTTGCCCATATGGGATGCCTGCACTTCAGGCCAGGGTGTTAACCCTCTGCACCACAGCGCTGGCCCCCTGATAGTTTCTTACTGGGGTGCTTTGGATCTCCCTATATACAGAATCATGTCATCTGCAAACAGGGATAATTTAACTTCTCTCTTTCCAATTTGTATTCCTTTGATTTCTTTTTCTTGCCTAATGGCTCTGGCTAAAACTTCCAGAACTATATTGAATAGTAAGGTAAGAGTGGGCATCCTTCTCTGGTTCCAGATGTTAGTGGAAACGCTTCCAACTTTTCCCCATTCTATATGCTGCTGAGTGTGGGTTTCTCATAAATTGCCTCGATTCTGTTGAGTTATGTTCCTTGTGTACCCAATTTGCTTAAGGTTTTTATCATGAAAAATGTTGGTTTATCAAGAGCTTTCTTTGCATCTATACAGTTAATCATTTGGTTTTTATTTATTAATGTGTTGTAAAACATTTATTGATTTGCATATGTTGAACCATTCTGGCATCCCGCATATAAATTCCACTGGGTCCAGGTAGATGATCTTTTTGATTTGTTGGATTCAATTTGCTAGTATTTTGTTCAGGATTTTTTCATCAATGTTCATCAGTGATATTGGTCTATAGTTTACTTTCTTTGTTGTTTCTTTTTCTATTTTGGAAATAAGTTGATAGGAGTTTAGAAGGGTTTCTCACTCTCCACACACCCCCTTACCACCCTTCAATTGTTTTAAATGGTTTAAGAAGAATTGGTGTTTATTTTTTTCAAAATTTGGTAAAATTTGGCAGTGAAACCATCTGGTTCTGGGCTTTTGTTGTTGTTTCTATTGGAAGGATCTTTATTACTGATTCAGCCTCCAACTTGGTTATTGGTCTGTTTAGGTTTTCTGTGTCTTCATGCCTAAATTTTGCTAAATTATATATATCTAAAAGTCTTTGCATTTCTTATAGATTTTCCAATTTGTTGTCATATAGCTCTTGGGAGTAATTCCTGATAATTCTTTTTATCTCTCTAGTATCCATTGTAACATCTCATTTTTAAAAAATCTCCTGTTTTATTGAATTGATTCTTCCTTTTTGTGGTTAGTTGTATCAGTGGTTTGTGTATTTTTTCAAAAACAGTCCCTTATTTCACTGATATTTTGTATTTTTTTATTTCTTTTTTTTTTTACTTCTCTAATTTTTATTATTTTCCCTCCTACTTATTTCAGGTTTAATTTGATGTGTTTCCCATTTGGTTCTTTAGAAGCATTGTTAAATCATCTATTTGATGCCTTTCCAATTTCTTTAGGTAGGCAATAATTGCTATAAACTTTCCCCTTAATATTATTTTTGTTTGATACCATAGTTTTGATGTTACATTTTCATCTTCATTTGTTTTTGAATTTTTTTTTTATTTTCTGTTTGGTTTCTTTTATGGTCTACTGATCATAGCGTTCAGTTCTCATGTGTCTGCACATTTTCTAGAGTTCTCTATGTTGTGAATTTCCAGCTTTATTCCATTGTGATAATAAAAGATAACATATGGCCTTTTTTTAATTTGTTGAGACTTGTTATATGGGCTAACATATCATCTATCCTAGAGAATGTTCCATGCACTGATGAAAAGAACGTGTATTCTGCTGCTGTTGGGAGGAATATCATGTATATGTCAGTTAAATCCATAGCTCTGTTGTTTTCTTGTTGATTTTTTTATTGTTCTGTCTGTTGATGAAAGTGTAGTTTTGAAGCCCCTATTGCATTGTTTTAGATCTGCCTATGTCTCCTTTAGATCCATTAACATTTGGTTTAAATAGCAGGGCATCCTAGTATTGGGCAAATATATATTTACTATAGTCACAACTTCTTGTTGAGTGGTCACTTAATCACTGCATAATCACTGCATAAAGCCCCTCTTTGTCTCTTCATAACAATTTTTTTCTTATTTTGTCTGGTAGAAACATGGCCACTCCTGTTCATTTTTTTTTTATGCTTGCATGGAATATCTTTTTCCATCCTTGCACTTTTAAGTCTGTATTTATGTTTGGTGACGTGTGTTTCTTGTAGGAAGCATATAAATGGGCCATGCTTGTTTTAAATTCATTCGGTGAGTTTTTATCTTTTAATTCAAGAATTTAGGCCATTTATCTTCAATGTTATTATTGATAAGTAATGACTTGGTCCTGCCATTTTTCCATAAATACTCTCATTGTTAGTTTTGCATCTCTTTTACACTTTTTAGGAGGTTTTCTGCCTGTACATTATTGATGCTGATTATCTTTTTCTGTTTATGTGTATCTTTTGTAAGGATGGCCAGGTGGTGACAAATTATTTCAATTTCTGTTTGTTTTGGAGGTCTTTATTTCACCCTTATTTATAAATTCCCTAGTTTATAAATGCCATTTAAAATTACAAGGTATAGTATTATGGGGGACAGCTTTACAGCTTTTTTTTTTTTTTTTTTTTTTTTTTAGGACTTGGACTATGTCACTCCATTTTCTCCTAGCCTGTAGGGTTTCTGATGAGAAATCAGTTGTCAGTCTGATTGGAGATCTTATTGTGCACATTTTAGAAACTTTATGATTCACTCTTAAAAGTTTAAGATTTTACTTGATAGAGATACAGGGAGAGGGAGAGAGAGAGAGAGAGAAATTTTTCATCCACTGGTTCATTCCCCACATGGCCATAGTGAGCTTCTTCTGGTCTCCCATGTGGATGCAGGGGTGCAGGGGCCCAATCACATGGACCATCTTCTACTGCTTTTGCAGGACATGGCAGAAAGCTGGGTAGGAAAAGGAGCAGCTGGGACTAGAACTGGCACCCATATGGGATGCCAGTGCCACTGGTGGAGGTTTAGCCCACTATGTCACAGCCCTAACCCCCTTTGGAAAGTTTGACTATAATGTGTCACGGTTAAGATCTTTTCTCCTCTCTTGGGAGTTCTATGTGCCTCCTGTAATTAGATATCTCTATCTTTCTACAGATTAGGGAAGGCTTTTTAAAAATTTTTTTATAATGATTTTGTTTATTTTACCTGAAAGGCAGAGTGAGAGAGAGAGATAGAAAATGAATCAGAGAGAGAGAGAGAGAGAGAGAGAGAGAGAGAGATCTTCCATCTGCTAGTTCACTCCTAGAATGGCCACAATGGCCAGAGTTGGCCCAGACCAATGCCTGAAGCCATGAACTTCTTCTGAGTCTCCCACTTGGGTTAAGGGGCTCAAGGAACTTGACCTATCTTCAGCCGATTTCATAAGCATGTTACCTTGGAACTGGAACAGAAGAGGAGTATCTGGAAATTGAACTAGTGCCATATGGGATGCTGGCACTGCATATGGTGGCTTAACCTGCAACACCACAGTGCTGGTCCTATAGGGAAGCGTTCTGCTATTATTTCATTGAATAAGTCTTCCAAGTGGTTCTGTTTTTCCATATGTTCAGAAACTCCTAGGTCACATGCATTTGGTTATTTAATGGTATCCCCTAGATCATGAACACTGTCTCTCTCTGTCTCTCTCTCTCTCTCTCTGTCTCTCTCTCTCTCTCTTAGATATTTCCAAAGATTTGTTTTTTAGCTTGGATATTCTTTCTTTTGCCTCACCGAGTATGTTGTTAAGGCTTCCCATTGTTTTTATTTTCCATATTAAATTATTCATTTCTAATGTTTCATTTTTGTTTTTCTTTAATATCCATCTGCTGGCAGAATTTCTCATCCATATTATGTACAGATTTCTTTAACTCTTGTATTTGTTTTTCTGTATTTTTGAGTAATCTTATGATCATTCCTTTGAATTCCTTTTCAAGCATTTAATCAATCTCCTCATCAAAATAGTCTAATATTGAAGCATTGTGTTTTGTTTAGGGAGTCATACTTACTTGTTTGTGTTTCTTATCTTTCTATGTTTTTGGTTATGCGTCTGGGGAAACACCTTTTTTTGCTTTTTATTTAATTGGAAACACTTGCTGATCTCTTCTGAAGGCTTTGTTCTTTGAAATGTGCCTCTGTAGCTTAGTGGAATGCTTGCTCATTTAGCAGATATCCAGAGCTATATGTTTGATAGGGCCAGGGAGCTTTGGTCTGAGCTTGAGGTGGGTTAAGAGCATGGACGATACCCAAGTTAGGCTAGGTAACTAGCCACCCCAGTTTCCAACTCCAACCTGACTGACAGGAATGCAGTGAGGGAAAGAAAATATTTTTACTGCAAGTTCACATTTACACACACGATCATAAACACAAAATTACTAGTTTAGGCCTCATCAGATTATTCTTGTGTTTAAACTTGCTGAGTCAGAATGGCCAATATGAATTTACACGTCCAAGTGACTTTCTATCATTTGTAACATGGCTTAATTCATTCTTATTTAACAATGCACTAGTGCTTTGTACAGAATCTCTTTTGTCATACTTCCTTGAAGACAGAATTTTGTCTTTGAAAAATACTTAGTTGTGTTGCCATATGGTTATTATAGCTTGTTGAATCATATTTGTATAAACCAGATATGTAGAAATAGAACCCAAATCCCATGGTATGTGTGAATGATGGTGTGGTGATCCAGGCACTAGAGAGGTGCAGGCTAACTGCGGGTGTTAAAGCAAGGAAGATGTTCAGTTATGAGACTTTATTGTGTGTGACTTACTGGCTCTGTGAAAGTACTGGAAAAAATAAAATTAGCACCCTTCGGGAAAAAGTGTAGCCTACGTATGTAAGGTATTTAAAAACTGCATATCAGTTGAATATTTCCAACATAGTATGAAATTTAATACTTGTTAAATAAAAAGTGAATAAAGAATCTAAAAGTAAAACTTAGAGATTTCACATTTGAAAAAATTTCACAAAAGAATGCCAAAGCATGTATTGATGTACTTCTTTCAGCTACAAACACAGACTTATTCCCTTCACATATTATATGAATCCTCCTGTGATTTAAAAAAGAACAGTGGCATGTAATCATGGAATATGAAGTCGACTTGGTTGTGTGGTTCACTAACTTATCTATCAAAACAGAATTTAAATCCGTTTTCAAAGTGAATTTCTAAGATTTACAGAATGGAAATGATACTTAATACAGACACTTGGGAAAATAAGGGGAAGCAAAGAATGATAAAATGTCTATTAGGTTATGGTTTGGGTTTTTGTTGTTGGTTTCATCAATAGAAATTAATTTTATTTTATCTGTTCCCAACAAGGACAACATATCAATCTCTCGGATAAATAGTGTAATTTGTTTCTTGTTTGTATCGCCCCTCCCCAACACGTACACATAGTCCTCTAATTTAAAAGGCAAAGGCGGTCTGAATTAATTCCTGCATATTTAAAGTGTTTACCTTAGTACTGGCGGAGTATAGATAATAGGTATATACAGTATTAATTAATAATGCATTCTTTTTTTTTAAATTTTTTTGACAGGCAGAGTGGACAGTGAGAGAGAGACAGAGAGAAAGGTCTTCCTTTTGCCGTTGGTTCACCCTCCAATGGCCGCCACGGTAGCGCGCTGCGGCCGGCGCACCGCGCTGTTCCGATGGCAGGAGCCAGGTGCTTCTCCTGGTCTCCCATGGGGTGCAGAGCCCAAACACTTGGGCTATCCTCCACTGCACTCCCTGGCCACAGCAGAGAGCTGGCCTGGAAGAAGGGCAACCGGGACAGGATCGGTGCCCCGACCGGGACTAGAACCCGGTGTGCCGGCGCCGCAAGGCGGAGGATTAGCCTGTTGAGCCACGGCGCCGGCCAATAATGCATTCTAAGTGCAGAAATAAATGGTGAAATTTTAAAAAGTCAATAGCCCTCTGGGGGAAAGTTGGTTTTATGTGAAAAGATCTTACTTCTTTGGATAGTTGTATTCTGTGAATTGAACACAAATGCACAATTTGAATAATATTATTAAATAAGGAAGTAAAACAAAAGTTATTATTTTCTGACTGAAATTTTACCTCTTTTGATCAGTATCTACCCAATTGCTTCACGCCAGCCTCTGGTAGCCACCACTGTACTCTGTGATTTTGACTTTTTTTTTTTTTTCACTCCACAAAAATGTGGTATTATACAGTATTTCGGTATTTTTCTTTCTGTGCTTCTCTTATTTCACTCATCAGGTTCATCTGTGTTGTTTCAAATGACAAGCTTTCTTCTTCAAAAGACATAATAGTGTTCTGTTATGTATATACCTAATTTCATTGTATATATTTACCACCTATAACCACTCATCCATTGATGTACACTTAGATTGATTCCATAATTATGCTACTGTGAATAATACTGCAGTGAACACGGTGGACATATTGCTTTCATTTCTTTTTACATTATACAATTAGTTTGATTCCATTGTTTGACTATTGTGAATAAGGCTGTAGTGCACATGGTGGAATACGTATATCTTTTATATTGACTTCATTTCCCTTGGATATATACCCAGTAGTAGGATTGCCAAATTGTATTGCAGTTCTATTTTTTACTATTTTGAGGAAACTTCCTATTGTTTTCCATGGTGGCTATAATAATTTGCACACCCACTAACACTATGCAAGGATTCCCTTTCCTCTACATCCTCTCCACCACTTGTTATCTTTCATCTTTTTTGCAATAGATGGGAGGTTATACCTCACAGTGATTTTAACTTGCATTTCTGATTGTTAGTGATTCTGAGCATTTTTCATATACCTCTTGCCCATTTGTATGTCTTTTTTTGAAAAATCTTTATTAAGACCCTTTGCCAATTTCATTGGTTTGTTTTATTCTTATTCAGTTGTTTGAGTTACTTACCTATTTTGAATATTAACCCTTTATCAGATGTTTGATTTGCAAATATTCTATCATGTTCTGTAGGTCATCTTTTCACTTTATTGATGATTTTCTTGCTGTGTAGACCTTTTTTTTTTTTTAATAAAATTCCATTTATCTACCTTTTGTTGTTGCCTGTATTTTTTTGTTGTTGTTGCCTGATTTATAATCATCAACTAGACCAATGTCAAGGGGCTTAATTTCTATGCTTTCTTCAATAATTTTACAGTTAAGGAGCTAATATTTAAGTTTTTGATCAATATGAGTTGATTTTTAATTGTTATGAGATTAAGGTCTAATATAATTCATATGTGCACACTCATCTCGTGAGGCCCATACTCCGTTGTCAGGGGTGGATGACGGCACTCTTAGACAAGAAGCACTGGAGACAAGTTTTGGTGAACATGTCTGCTTTATTAATGACCAAGAATGCCTTTTAAAGCACACCTTTAGGCAGAAGGGGCATAACTCATTCAGGGCAACACTAATTCTATAGGATTAAGCTGATAATTGGCGCAACTATGCTTCTCCAATCAAAACTTGAAGGTCATGTAACTAGGGTAGCTTTCCAGGTGGGCTGGGCCACACCCAGGAGCTGTTTACCCAACTGGCAGGGTTGGAAGAAATGTGCCTGGGGCTCCCGCTGCCTACTAGCAGTCAGGTTGTGGGGTCCTTCTCTGGAGGCATGATGCACCATGCACTCTCAGCCTCCTGCATGGGCAGGGTAGGCAGACTCCCCGCCAGGTACAGGATCACCCACACCTAAACATGTGAATATACAATTTGAGAACATCCTTTGTTAAAGAGATTGTTCCCCTTCTGTTGTATGCTCTTGGCACCTTTGTTAAAGATCAGTTGACCACAAATGTGTTTGTTTATTTCAGGGTTCTCTGTTCTGTTCCCTTGGCGCATGTGTCTGGTTTTATGCCAGTCTTTGTTGTTTTTTCAGTGTGGCTTCATAGTATATTGTGATGTCAGGCAGTGTGATATCTCCAGTTTTGTTCTTTTTGTTCAAGATTTCTTTGGACATTTTAGGTCTTTTGTGGTCCATGCTAATTTTAGGATTTTTTTCCAGTTACTGCTAACAATGCCTTTGGGATTTTGAAACCCCATTGATTGCATTGAATCTATGGATGACTTGTGTAGTATGGACATTTTAGCATATCAGTTATTCCAATCCAGAACATAGCATATTTTCCTTTTATTTGTGCATCTTCAATTTTTCATCAAAGTTTTATAATTTTCAGTGTATAAGCCTTTGATCTCCTTTATCAAATTTACTGTTACCTTATTATTTTTGATGCGACTGTATGTAGGATTGTTTTCTTGATTTCTATTCCAGATAATTTGCTGTTAATGAGTAGAAATTTTGCTGATTTTTGAATGTTAATTTTATATCCTTCAAGTTTACTGAGTTATTCTCATATTTTTTTAATCATATTGTTAGGGTTTAATATATAAAGGCAGCTCTTCTTCAGGTTTTTGACTTCTGCAATCAGCTATTCAACCAATGGTAGATCAAGCATGTTTTTTAAAAAGCCATGTCTAGGGGGTGGGTGTTGTGGTGCAGCAGAGGCTGGCCTAAGTACCTGAGACCCTACAATACATGGGAGACCTGGATGGGATTCCAGTTTCCTGGCTTTGGCCCAGTCCTAGCAACCATTTGGGGAGTAAACAGTAAATAGAAGATTCTCTCAGTCTCTCTCTGTAACTTAAAAAATATATCCCTATAGAATGTAAACAGATTTTTCTTGTCATTTCTCTCTAAATAATATGGAAAACATTTTATATAGAATTTACATGGTATTATGTATAATAAATAATCTGGAAATTACATAAGATATGAAGAGGATGTGTAGAGGTTATATGCAGATGCCCTAGTTTCTTTAAGAAATTTGAGCATATGCCTATTTTGATATGTATGTGGCCCTAGAACAAATTCCTTATGCATACCCAGGGAAAACTGTATATAATTATATTGTCTAAAAACAAGGGCAATTTATTTTCTTCCTTTCCAATTAGAATGCCTTTTATTTCTTCATCTTGTCTGATCATTTCAGCTAGGATGTGTACTACTATGTTGAGTAGAAGTGGTAAGGCACCCTAATCTTATTCATATTCTCTTTTCCATTATTAACTGACCAATTTAACAAATGTATTACATGGACAATTATTGTTAAAACTACACTGTATTAGGTACAGTTATTAATTTAAGGAGATTGGGATAAACAAGATACATCAGGCTTAAATGATATACTTGGAGATAAGTCTTTGAGGCCACGTGACATCTCTGCATATTTTGAAGTAATTACATATATATTTGTATATTTTATCCAAAAATGCTTTTCATTGCCTATGACTTATATCTTAGCTAGATGAAGGATGTGTGATGACAATGACTCATTTCTTCTTCCATTGAATTGATGGAATCTCTGAGAATGGGTGCAGTTGTATCAGGTTTAAATGTTCTTTTATTTTCAGGGAAATTAAGTAAAAATTAATTGTTGATTTTTCTTCAAATATTTGGAAGAATTCTCTAGCAAAATCATCTAGGAATGGATATTTGTTTTTAAAGAAATTTTTTATTAAAAATTCAATGTTTTAATGAACATAAGAGTAGTCAGATTATCTTATTCATATGGGCTGCCAGTTTGTAATCTGTGGTTTTTAAAGTATTGATTCATTTCTTGTGAATTGTCAAATTTTGAGTTTAGAATTGTTTATAATATTCCCTTGTCCTTTAATGGCTTTACTATTTATAATGAAATTCCTGTTTTGTTTCTGATATTGGTAATTTGTATTTTGTTAATTTTATCAATCTTGCTGCATTTCTACTGATTTTATTGACTTCTTGCATGGAATCACCTTTCTGTTAGCTTTGTTTATTTCATTGGTCCCTGGTCTTAGATTTATTATTTCATTCCTTCTGCTTGATTTGGATTTTATCTTTCTAGGCCCAGAACATAGGAACTTATGTTATTGATCTGTAACCTTTTTTTTAATGTAGTCATTTAGTGCTATAGGTTTCACTACTAGCACTGTGTTAACTGTACGATACTTATTTAAATATATTGTATAGCATTTTTTTCATTCTATCTTACATATTGTGTTTCCTTGGGCAGTTTCTCTTTGACAATGGATTATGTAGAGGGGCATTGTTTATTTTTCACGTTGTTAGAGATTTTTCTGTTTTTCAATTACTCATTTCTAGTTTTGTTCCAGTAGTCAAAAAACATACACTCTGTATAATTTTAATTTTTAAAGGTTTATTTTATTAATTTGAAAGAGTTATACAGAGAGGGAGAGACATAGAGAGATCTTCCATCTGCTGGCTTACTCCCCAAATGGCTGCAACAGCCAGGGCTGGGCCAGGCCAAAGCCAGGAGCCAGGAGCTTCTTCTGGTTCTACCATTTGGGTACAGAAAGCCAAACACTTGGGAAATTCTCTGCTGCTTTGCCAGGCACATTAGCAAGGAACTGGATTGGAAGTAATGCAGCCAGGACTTGAATTGGTGCCCATATGGGATGCCAATGTCACAGGAGGCAGCTTCACCTGCCTTGTCACAACTCCCACCCATAATTTTAATTTTTAAAAAATATTTATGGTCTTGGATATAGTCTATCTTGGTATATGTTCCGTGAGCTCTTGTTAAAGTGTATTCAACTGTTGTTGGGTAGAATGTCTTATGTCAGTTAGATTCTACTTGCAAATTTTGTTCCAATTTGTATTGGTTTCCTGTAGCTGATTGATTAGCAAATTATTATACACTTAGTACTTTCAAAGAATGTAACTGGATTCCTTCATAATTCTAGAGGACAACAGTATGAAATCAAATTGTCAAGAGGACGACCCTTTCTCCAGAGACTCTTGAGAGAGAATATACTCTCTGCCCCTTCTCACTTCTTGTAGCCCATGTTCAGGATACACAAAAATATAGCCATATATAATATATAATTATATGCGTTAGATGTACTCAATTTTAAATTATTGATTATAGTAGTTAATGTCGTCATAGAAATATCTTTTCATAAATACAGTAAAAACATAGAGCCTAATGGCCAAGATTTCAGATATTATGACCTATAATACTTCACAACAAATACTCTTTTTTATTTTGCTTGGCATTTTTTGAAATCTGATATACTTTGTGACAGTTTACTTTCATATGCTTTTTGTACTCTTTCATTTCAATTTAAATATAATTTTGGATGAAATACTATTGTAGGAAGGTGTTTCCTTTTTTTTCTTTCTTTTTATTTTATTTTTTTGACAGGCAAAGTGGACAGTGAGAGAGAGACAGACAGAGAGAAAGGTTTTCCTTTGCCGTTGGTTCACCCTCCAATGGCCACCGCGGCTGGCGCACTGGCGCACCGCGCTGATCCGATGGCAGGAGCCAGGTGCTTATCCTGGTCTCCCATGGGGTGCAGGGCTCAAGCATTTGGGCCATTCTCCACTGCACTCCCTGGCCACAGCAGAGAGCTGGCCTGTAAGAGAGGCAACTGGGACTAGAACCCGGTGTGCCGGCGCCGCAAGGCAGAGGATTAGCCTAGTGAGCCGCGGCGCCAGCAGGTAGGAAGGTGTTTCCATTTTAATCAGTCTTCAAGAATTCTGTTTCCTGTAGATAAAGATATGTAATTTCTATAATAGTTTTGCATGTTGTTAAATAAGTGCAAATCATGGTGAATTTATGATTGTTATAACTATATTGAAACAAAAACAATTATAGGGACAGGCAGAAGGACAGATAAAAACAAAGAGAAGATGTGAAAAATGTTTAAGTTCACAAAACAAAGGAAAGAAGGAAGAAGAAAGGAAGATGGAAAAGAAAAAAAATAATTGGCAAGAAATTGTGAAAGTATGAGGAAAGAGAGACTAAATAAAAGAATGAATAAATCCATGAATATCAGAGGTTATGTTATTACTAATTAAGAATATGATTAGTTCTACAAACTTAACACAGTTTTTTCTCTTACATTGAATTTTAAGAAACACATTTCATGCCGTCCTTTTAAATGTAGAATTGTAAGATATGTGTGTCTTTCTTACTATGCCCTTTTTAAAGATATAAAGAGAATAGATTTCATACATAGATAGAATTCTAAGATAACCATATTTTCATCCTCTCTCAATCCCCCTCCTTCTTTTTTCCTTTAATTTTTGCAGTAACATACTTTCAATTTATTTGGTAATCATAGACTTAGTGCACCACTAACTATAATGTTCAACAAGTAGAAACTATAAAGACCACTGTTCTGCAGGAATGTAGATAAGGGCACTAAACGTTAATCAAATTATAAGATGTCAGTTTCATTTTTGTCCTTTTTTTCTCTTCTATATTACCTATCACATACCAGGTATATGATATTTGTCTTTTTGGGATTTGTTTATTTCATTAATCATAATGGCCTCCAGTCGCATTCCTTTTGTTGCATAAAGTAGAGTTTCATTCATTTTTATGGCTGAGTAGTATTCTATCATGTATATATACCATTTTTTCTTTATCCAGTCATCAGTTGATGGATATCTGGGTTGATTTCCTATCTCAGCTATTGTGAGTTGAGTTGATACAAGTGTGTGTGTGGGGGTATACAGATAACTCCTTCATATGCTGATTTCATTTTGTTTGGGTAAATTCCCAGGAGTGGGATGGCAAGTTCATATGGTAGATCTATTTTCTGATTTCTGAGGAATCCCAATACTGTCTTCCATTATGATTTTACTAGTTAACCTTCCTACCAGGAGTGTATTAGGGTATGTTTTTCTCTACATCCTCACCAGCATTTATTATCTTTTGATTTTTGGATGATAGCCATTCTAATGCGAAACTTCATTGTGGCTTTTATTTGCATTTCCCTAATGACTAGTGATCCTCAAGCAGTTTTTCATTTGTCTGTTAGACATTTGTATTTCCTCCTTTGAAAACTGCCTGTTCACGTCCTTTGCCCATTGCTTAACTGGATTGTTTGTGTTATTGTTGTTGAGTTTCTTGAGCTCCTTATATAGTCTGGATATTAATCTTTTATCATGTGCATAACTTGCCTCGAACTTCACTCTGTTGAGTGTTTCCTTTGCTGCACAGAATCTCTATCGCTTGATGTAATGCCATTTGTTTATTTTTGCTTTTATTTGCTTCTGGGGTCTTAGCCAAGAAGTCTCTGCTTATGCCAATGTCTTTCAGAGTTTCTCCAATGTTTTCCTCTAGTAATTTGAGGATATCAGGTTGTAGATTTAGATCCTTGATCAATTATGAGTTCATTTTTTCATAAGTTAGGGGTCTTGTTTCACACTTCTGTTTGTAGAGATCCAATTTTAACAACACCAGTTGTTGAAGAGAGACTATCCTTTCCCCAGGGAGTATCTTGTTTGTGAAAGATTAGTTGGTTGTAGATGTGTTTGTTAATTGCTGGAGATTCTTTTCCATTCCATTGCTATCCATTTCTATTTTTGTCTTTGATTTCCTAACAATGGGAAAGTATAACTCATTATCAACATCCCTTATCAGATAGCATACCAAGTACATGTTGAACAATCTGGAAATATTGCTGAAGCCATGGCCTACAGCTTTTGAGAGCCCACATTAGGTGGAGAATTGACAGTGTCTTTTTCACACTATTCTCTATCCTATGTAGATTTGTATCCTCACCAAGCTGTGATGTCTTTGAAGAAGATAGCAATGTTTTACCTGTTTAGTCTTACTATCCAGAGTACTACTAGTAGATGGAAAGCTCTCAAAAGGGCAAGTATTGTGGCACAGTGGGTTAAGTCACAGCTTGGGAAACCACATTTGATATCAGAGTGCCAGTTCCAGTCTAGGATACTCTACTTCTGATATGTGTTCTTGCTAATGCACCCTGGGAGGCAGCAGATAATGGCCCAATTACTTGAGTCTCTGCCAACCATGTGGAAGACCTGAATGGAGTGAGTGGTTTCTGGCTTTGGCTTGGCCCAGACCTGCTATTGTGACCACTTGGGAAGTGAACCAGCAGATAGCTCTTTGTCTCTGTCACCCTGCCTTCCAAATACGTAAATAAATAAATCACTTTTCTTCCAAAAAAGAAAAAAAGCACTCAATGACATCAGTGAATAACTAAACTGAATAATTATAAATAAAGCCTTATGAATAAAAGGGTGAAATACTTAACTTTAGCAGAAAACTTACATTAAAAAGTAAGCATTTATTTTATTTCAAAAAAATCCATAAAGTAAATCAAGGATTCAATTTTATTTCCTTATGGTAATTGTTTTAGGCTGGGGGTTGATGTTTCGCTCATAACATCACATGTGATGATACCTGGATTTAAGTCCCAGCTCCCTCTTTCCAATTCCAGCTTTCTGATAATGTGCAGCCTTCACCCTGGGAAACTGCAGGTGATGGCTCAAGTACTTGGATTTCTGCCACCCATGTAGGAGATTTGGATTGCATTTCCAGTTCCTGGCTTCAACCTGAGCCAGCCCTGGATATGTTTGGAGAATGAGCCAGTAGATTAAAGATTAGTTTCTGTCTCCCTCCCGATCTCTTTCTGCCTTTCAAATAAATAAAAATTATATTAACAAATGGGGTACTGTGAACAAAGACATGCTTGCAGGCTTAAACGTCCAAATTCCTGTAATTTGCCCCATATTTGCTCTATGCCTCCAGTTTCATCAGCTAGACTAACTTCATGCTCTAAAGAATAAAGGAAAACAAATGTATTGGGCACATTTTATGTGATAGTGGAAAGCCATTCAGGTGAAACTAATGCAGTCTCAGTTGGCCAACTCTTAGCTTGTCCTTTCCTGGGAGTAACAACTGGCTTTCCCTCCAGGTGTGCTGAAGCACCTTATGCTGGCTTAAAGAACTGTATTGGAAAGGTCATATCTTAAGCCCGCCTTCCGTTCCTACTGATGCTCATCCTCTCTGAACATGTTCACCATACCATAAACTTGCAAGTTAAACTAAGTTTTCCATTAAACAATTTGCTAAATTTCTCATAGAAAGGACACATTAAGAGGGATAGATTAAAATGTAAGTTTTCCATTAAACAATTTGCTAAATTTCTCATAGAAAGGACACATTAAGAGGGATAGATTAAAATGAATAATGTTGGATTGTTTATCTTATTAGCTGAGTTCCTTCTGTACTATCCAAGTTTTTTAAATTTATTTTTAGATTGTAGTGATATGCTAGATGGGTGAGTGATAATTACTTTCCAGCAGCACTGGCTTAATGATATGTGGCTTAAATTTTCATTTTTAAGGTTGAAATCAAGCAAGAAATCAATTAGTTGACTAAGTATTCACCAGTCTACTCAATGCAATAAACATTGCACTATCCAAGGGTTATATCTGGTTGAAAAATGACTTCCATGAGGCATAAGAATTATTTTGACTCATTTTAAATGTTTTTTAAATGACAGGTAAATGTAGTTATTTTGACAGATTTATCTTAATTCTATTATTATTAAGCAAGCTAAAAGTTTTTTATTTGCCTCATAAACCAGTTTCAGGGTATACCTGAGAATAATTTCATCTTAAATAAGATATGTTTTCCTTAAATACTTTCATCTTGAATAAAAATGTTTTTTATTGCTCTTCTATTTTGCTATTTTCTTTAGAAAGTGGCTGAGATGCAAAAAAAATTTTTTTGAAGCATGAAGTTTGCACTGCTGTAAATAAGATTTAAGTATACTTACATCAATGTAGTAAGTCAGCATAGCTAATAAAACATTTCCTGTCTTCCTGTTACCACACAATGCATTAATTTTTTGAATCTACTATTTGAAGAATACTGACCAAAACTCCATGTTCATGTTGCAGGTGATGGAAGTCAAAGGACAAATGATCCATGTCCCAGAGTCAAGCTCCATTTTATTTTTGGGATCTCCATGTGTGGACAAGTTGGATGAACTCATGGGCCGAGGACTGCATCTTTCTGACATTCCTATTCACGATGCCACCCGAGATGTCATTTTGGTTGGTGAGCAGGCAAAGGCTCAAGATGGCTTGAAGAAGAGGATGGACAAATTAAAGGCAACTCTAGAAAGAACTCACCAGGCCCTGGAAGAGGAGAAAAAGAAAACAGTGGATCTTCTTTATTCTATTTTTCCTGGAGATGTAGCCCAGCAGTTGTGGCAAGGGCAGCAAGTGCAGGCTAGAAAGTTTGATGACGTCACCATGCTCTTCTCTGATATTGTTGGCTTCACGGCCATATGTGCCCAGTGTACACCCATGCAAGTGATCAGCATGCTGAACGAACTGTACACCAGATTTGACCACCAGTGTGGATTTTTGGATATTTATAAGGTAATGGAACTGAGTTAATTATATATAGATATTATTTAATAGTAAATTGTCATCTAATTAAATTGTAAGATTATGTTTTTCATTTGATAGTGAAAAAATCATTTCTGTAAGTTAGAATTCTTTCTATAAGATTCATTTTTATTTAATTTTTTTTGCTTTATGAGCATTTTTTTTTTTTGGTCAGTTTATGGCAGAACATAAGAAACTGTGAATCCGGCCGGCACCACGGCTCACTTGGCTGATCCTCTGCCTGTGGCACCGGCACCCTGGGTTCTAGTCCCGGGTGGGGTGCCGGATTCTGTCCCGGTTGCTCCTCTTCCAGTCCAGCTCTCTGCTGTGGCCTGGGAGTGCAGTGGAGGGTGGCCCAAGTCCTTGGGCCCTGCACCCTCATGGGAGACCAGGAGGAGGCACCTGGCTCCTGGCTTCGGATTGGCGTAGCGTGCAGGCTGCAATGTGCTGACTGTAGCAGCCATTTGAGCGGTAAACCAACAGAAAAGGAAGACCTTTCTCTCTCTCTCTCTCTCGCTCGCTCGCTCGCTGTCTAACTCTGCCTGTCAAAAAACAACAACAACAACAACAAACAAACAAAAAAAACTGTGAATCATTAAATTTAGTCAGGAAAATTGTATAGCAAGCTCCCCAAATTCATGATTTTTTTTTTAATATTTCTCTGAACAGATAGGGCAAGTGAGTGCTTCCATTCTCTGGATCATTCCACAAGTGCCCACAGCAGCAGGGTTGAGCCAGGCTAAAGCCCAGAGCCAGGAAACTTGATCTCTGTCTCTCACGTCTGTGGCAAGGCCCCAGCTACCTGAGCTGTTAAGTGCTACCTTTTATAGTGTGCATCAGTAAGAGACTGGAATTGCGAGTGGAGCTGGAAATTGATCCCAGGCACTCTGACATGGGAAGCAAGCTTCTCAAGTGATGTCTCAGCCACTATACCAAATGCCCACCCTCCAAATTCAATATTATTAAATATTTAAACATGTTCAGTTCTAGGCAGATTTTTACTATAGAAGCATTCTTACTTAAAGAATGAGATTCCAATATAAACCAATAATTTTATGTTTTAGTTAAAAAGATATAGCGGCCAGTGCCATGGCTCACTAGGCTAATCTTCCACCTGAGGCGCCGGTACTCCGGGTTCTAGTCCCGGTTGGAGCACCAGTTCTGAACTGGTTGCTGCTCTTCCAGTCCAACTCTCTGCTGTGGCCCGGGAGTGCAGTGGAGGATGGCCCAAGTGCTTGGGCCCTGTACCCGCATGGGAGACCAGGAGGAAGCGCCTGGATCCTGGCTTTGGATTGGCGTAGCATGCTGGCTGTAGCGGCCATTTTGGGGGGTGAACCAACAGAAGGAAGACCTTTCTCTCTGTCTCTCTCTCTCACTAATTATGCCTGTCAAAAAAATAAATAAATAAAAAGATATAGCAAGTTATATTTAAATATGCATGTATTATTAGTTAATTCATGCATAACAGTATTTTACACCTAATTCTCAGTTAAGTCAGATCCCATTAATTCCAAAAATGATATATATAATTATTCTAATTATTGTGCAAGTGATCATTTTTTGTGGAAGTATCTTCATTTTCATATGTACATGAATGGGAAAGTTTTAAAATGATTGTTAACTGTTACTTGCTGGTCTGATTATCAAACTTCCTTTTAATTTCTTATCAAAATCAAAGCAATGTTTTGAGTGACTCAGCCCAGATGTCTACCTGATGCATAGCTGCAACTTTGCATATGATTTCACATAGATTACACAGTGTCAGGGTACGTGGCTTTTTATATGAACAACAGCAAGAAGAAACAATAGTGAACCATAGGTCTCTCTATTTTTTTTTCTTACTAACCCATATAGACTTGATTTTATAATATTATTTGCACATAGGCAGATTTGAAAATGACCTGTTTCACTTTGTAAGTTTCCTGTTATGGTCCAGGAGGTATTTCCATTAAGGTATGTCTCCTTAGAGAAATGAATTCTCTAGCTCTATTATGTAGAATAATAGATAATGTCAAATATTTCAGTTGAGTTGAGTCTGAGTGGTAAACATTTAGTGTGAGATGTGTATGAGGTATTATACAAAATAAGAGTTCTTCTTAATTATCTTTAACTTCTTTGTCATTGATTATTATATAATTTATGTTAGAGAGCTAGCTAAATGTCTGAGTTCAAGATACACCACAAGCTATCACTGTTATCACTTGTCATGCCTAGGAAAGAGATGATATCTCCCTGAATTTGCCCGTGTATTCCTTCCTCCAGAGTTAAGTAGGAAGCTTTGCAAAAATCTCTGTAATCACCAGTCTCCTCACTCTAAGTCGCTGATTTATAAGTGTTAGCATCTTCCAGCTAAAATATCTTGGTTTTTCTATTTTTTAGCCCTAAGTTCATATAAATAAATCAGAATGAGAAACAAGATAAATAGATTCTCTTCTGAAAATATATGGGGATACTTGATTTGAATGTTAAGTATAGGTTTGAAAAAAGAAGAAATGTGATATTTTTGAGATAATCTAAACAATTTCAAAATTTAAAAACAGAATCATATTTCACAGACATCAAATCTTAAAGATCAAGGGAAAGCCCTTGAAATAAGCTGGGAGACCTTACAGTGAAAGAAAAGTCTATGGACACAACCTTTCTAATCACTTAATTTTCCTCTATATTATTAAACTGTGAGCATTTTTATATAGTCATAAACAGAGTTAACTAGCAGTATCATTTTCTCTTTTTCCAATATTCGAGTGTACTTTATGTCATTTATATTTGTGTGTATCTACAAAAATGAAGAGAAACAATACTGATTCACAAATTGTTTGACCTTGATTATGAAATTTTAGCAGTAAATTGTAAGTGAATAACATCCCAAGGTAGATGTTTTGAACCTATGTTCAACACTGGTAAGTACATGTGTCTGGAATCAGGGCATAGGGCAGCTTTGGTTGTTTACTCAAGATTAGGGGGATTGAATTCGAGGCATATAGACTAGGGAACACAATGTGTGCTGAAGCCACAGTGATATTGGTACAGGCAAAATAAGGAGAAGACAAATAAAGGGAGAATATTACTTCTGAATGGATAAAATACTTTATGAGAAATAAATTAGGAAAATGTAAATTAGGCATTTTCTATCTGACCTGCCTAATTTCTAGTCTTCATGATCATTTCAGCTAATTTTCTACAGAATTTACAGTTGCATTTTATTTATTTATGAAAAAAAGATCTATGCATGGGTTTTAAGAAATTTTTGCACCTAAATGACGTACAATTTAATTCTTTTTTCCCATGAATTTTTCATGTCTTCTCATTCGGGTCTCTGTGTTATTTAATTTTGTATTTGTTTGTATGCATATAACTAAAGAGTAACCATAATCTTTTAGCAAATATTAATATATGAAGGATCTCATTTAATCCCCCCAAACCTAACACATGGGATTATATCCATTTTCTGATAAAGAAACTGAATTTTAGATAGATTAGATAATCCACATAATGAATGAGAATTTATGATTTTTAAAAAAGTTTTATACATTTATTTTTATTTATTTGAAAGGCATACAGAGACAGAAAGTTTACTCTCCTTTCTGCTGTTCCAGTCCCCAAATACTCACGTGAGCCAGGCTTCCACTAGGCTGAAGTCAGGTGCCCAGAATTCCATCTGAGTCACCCAGGAGGATGATGGGGACCAGGAGGCTGATAGTTCCAAGTATGTGAACTATCACGGCTGCCTCCCAGGGTGTGTATTAACTGGAAGCTGGATTGGAAGTTGAGTGAGAACTTAAATCAGGCAGTGATATGAGATATGGGCATTCCAAGCAATGTCTAACCACTGTGCCACGATTACTTCTCCAAATCAGAATTTAAGGTGACATTTATTACACTCTAAAGGTTACACTTTTTTCTAATCTATAGTCTACATTGCAACATCACAGATTAAACCTCCACTTGTGATGCCAGCATCCCCTTGTTGTAATGCTGGTTGGAGTCCCAGTTGTACCACTTCTGACCTAGCTCCCTACTAATGCTCCTGGGAAAACAGAGGAAGATAGCCCATCTACTTGGGCCCCTGCCACCCAGAGGACACAAAGTTCATTCAGGCAAGAGAATTCAAATATTCTAAAACCAGCTGGAAATGCAGAGAATCCAGGACAGTGAACAAACTGATGTAGTTCAGGGGCTGGTGCTGTGGTATAGTGGGTAAAGCTACCACCTGATGGGGCAGCACCACATACAGATGCTGGTTCAAGTCCCAGCTGCTCCTCTTCTGATCCAGCTCTCTGCTATGGCCTGGGAAAGCAGTGTAAGATGGCCCAAGTGGGCTTGGGCTCCTGCATCTGCGTTTGAGACCTAGAAGAAGCTCCTGGCTCCTGGCTTCAGAGTGGCCCAGCTACAGCCATTGAGGGCATTTGGGGAGTGAATCAGTGAATGGAAGACCTTTCTCTGTCTCTCCCTCTCTCTGCTTTAACTCTATTTCTCACATAAATAAATAAATCTTTAAAAAGCAATTAAAAAAAAAAGAAACTCAGGCACTCTATTAGGGGACACATGTCCTTGGGACTGAGCCAAAGGGAATAGGATTACAGTAACTAGAATACAACAGTACAATTTGGCAGCAGTTACAAAGATAGCCAGCATGACAGATTTTGATAGAACCAAAGTCTTTGCCAGGGCCTGAACCAAGCTTAGGTGCAGAAAGTGCCTAAGACATCTCTTTGGAGGCAAAGGTAACCAAATATAGCAACCTCATCAGAAGGCATAGAGATGTCCACTGAGCTGTTAAGTGCTAGGTCCTCAGAAACACTAGAGAAATCACGTCAGCTATAGCCTCCCTTGGAGATATATAGGATATGAGAGAGTTTCAAAAAGTTGGTGGAAAAATGGAATTAAGATAAATTAGTTTTGTTGCAGAACACTTTGAAGTCAAATGCATATTCCAAGTCTTTAATAATTTCATGGAAATGAAAAATACTATGCAATAGATTTTAGATTTTTTGTAGTAAATATATATGTTACTTGTAGTAAATATATTTACTATAAGACTCTTAAAAATTTATTTAAATTTATTTGAAAGTATCCCAGGTGGGATCTTAAGCACTATCCCAAATTCCATGTTCTTTTTTTTATTTTTTTTATTTATTTGAAATGTAAAGATAGACAGAGACATCTAATGCCATATTCCATTAACCTTTTGACATGTGCTGCATATTTGGGGACACTTTTAGCATTTATTCTGTTGAAAAATGCTAAGCAATAGATTTTAGATTTTTTGTAGTAGATAAATATATTTTATAACACTCTTGAAAATTTACTTAAATTTATTTGAAAGGCAGTTTGGGGATGGGTATCTTCAGTCTGCCTACAATAGCTTTGGCTGCAACACAATGAAGCCAGATGCCCTGAACTCCATCCAGATCTCCCACAAGAGTAACAAGACCCAACTACTTGAACCATTTCTTGCTGCCTCCCAGTGTGTGCATGAACATTTAAAATTTTTTAATTTGTTTGAAATGTAGAGATAGACAGATAGAAACTTCTTTTTTTTTATTTTTGACAGGCAGAGTGGACAGTGAGAGAGAGACAGAGAGAAAGGTCTTCCTTTTGCCATTGGTTCACCCTCCAATGGCCGCCATGGCCGGCGTGCTGCGGCCGGCGCACCACGGCTGGTGCACCGCGCTGATCCGAAAGCCAGGAGCCAGGTGCTTCTCCTGGTCTCCCATGGGGTGCAGGGCCCAAGCACTTGGGCCATCCTCCACTGTACTCCCGGGCCATAGCAGAGAGCTGGCCTGGGAGAGAGGCAACCAGGACAGAATCCGGCACCCTGACCGGGACTAGAACCCAGTGTGCCGGCGCCGCTGGGCGGAGGATTAGCCATGTTTTGCCACGGCGCCTGCCGACAGATAGAAACTTCTAATGCCATATTCCATTAACCTTTTGACATGTGCCTGCATATTTGGGGACGTTCTTAGCATTTATTCTGTTGAAAATTGCTAGAAAACTTGAGTCATTTTGAAAAATTCCTAAGAACAATAAGAATACGTTTGACACTTTATGCTCCCAGCCTCTATAAATACAGTACCTAGAAAAAGAATCACAGAAACCATTAAGATTATGTACACTTCATGTAACTTAAGTGAGTAGATAATTTTGCTTCAGTCCTTTATTAACTAGACTCGTGTTAACTATAAGTCTTAACTTGTGGAGAAAAAAAAGTCTATATATTGTGTATACTACATTTTGTGCTGTTATGACTGACACACTGGGTAATTCATAAAGAAAATAAATTGATGAATTTACTTTCTCTCCGCCCTGGATGCTTGTAAGTCCAAGATCAAACCCCAGTACCTGGTGTGGGCCTTGCTCTGGCCTCACATGGCTGAAAGCCAAAAGACAAGATGACAGAGCTACCCTGGAAAGCCTTTTAATATACATTCTCCTTTAGCTTCCACCTCTTAACACTGCTGTGACAGGAAGTAATTTTCTTTTTTTGAAGATTTATTTGTTACCTATTTTGAAGGCAGAGTTATCAAGAGATGGAGGGAGACAGAGACAGAGATCTTCTGTCACTGGTTCACTCCCCAAATGGCTGCAATGGCCAGGGCTGAGCCAGGTAGAGTCGGGAACTAGGAGCTTCTTGTGGCTTGGGCAGGGGCCCAAGCACTTGGGCCATCTCCTGCTGCTTTCCTACGTGCATTAGCAGGAAGCTGGATCAGAAGTGGAGCAGCTGAGTCAAACCAGCACCCATGTGGGATGCTGGCATCGCCAGCAGAGGCTTAACCTGCTACACCACAACGCTGGCCCTGACTGTCCAGCTTGTGAATTTTGGGGTCATGTTTAAAGGATAGCACATTCTAAAAATAAATACAGAATACAGAAAGAAGTAGTGGTGAAGAGCCATAACAGTCTGCCTGCCTTCCTCCCTTCCTTTCCTCCGTTCTCTTTCCCTTTCCGTTTCACTTCCCTCTCGGTCTCTCTCTCTCTCCCTGTCTCTCTCTCATTCTTTATCTATCAACAGTGATCATAATCATTGTTTCTGAGTGCATATGTTAATATCCTATGGAAACTGAGGGCCAGGCAAGCCCTTTGGATTAGATCATCTTGGGAGGCTGACTTACTGGTGTCACCTGGGTTTGTCTGTTGGCTAAGAAGCTACATCAGACTTTGATTCCCATCCTCAGCTCCCCTGAGAGGAGCTGGAAGCAGACATTTCTCACATAAAATTCCAAGGCTTCAGAACTTTATGCATCAGGAATCTCGATTTGCTTTGGCGTTTGACGATTCAGTGCTATTAAACCCATCTGTCTGCTGGACCTTCAGCCAGGCTTCGGAAAATGAGGCAGAATATCAGGGACATCACTTGAGTGTGAATTGGATTTTACAGAAAAAAAATGAAAGGCTTCTTCCCCCCGGTTCTGTTTTATGATAAAATATTGAGCCTTTGCAATACTTAGGTAGTTAGGTTTTTCTTGGACTTTTATAAATCTATATATATATCATTTTAGTTCATTTCTCAACAGTAAATGTCAGTTCCATTTAGTAAAGTGTAGCTGATTCATTTTTCCACAAGATTTATATATTTTCTGCTTTAATGAACAGTATACACAGTTCTGAAATTGAACATTATTAAAGATTTATATTTGTTCTTTCAAGTAGTCTCCATTTAACATCACTGTCATTTACTTATGTTTCTATTTTATTGAAAATGAAGCAACAGTTCCTTCTAGGAAGTTAGAAAAGAGGCATTTCTGAATAAAAATTTCAATCCATTTACTCATTCAATAAACATTTTTAACTCCCTACTTGATAAGGAGATGTGACTCCCAAGAAGCTTATAAAATGTTATGGAAATTAGCATGTATTTTTAGCACAGTTTTAATGAGTAGAAAAGAACTAATTTATGTGCTTCAGTAGGTGAGGTGAAAGTCACAGATAAGCATCCAGGAATCTCTCCTATTGAGGAGATTATACTGTCAGTTTCACAATAGGTTGATCCTCTAAAATTTACCTTGGAAGGATTTGACTTCATTTACGTTTTTGCCTGAAGCAAGCACTTAGGTTGGAGATACAAAAAAAACAAGGAAAAAGATGGCCTCTTCTCTATGCTCTTCTCCCATCCGTGCGAGGCTGTGAATCTCAGATACACTACTTGATGCTCTCATTTTCCGAACTCTGCTCATTTACTTAACGTCTCTATGTCAGTTTCATCCTCTGTCAATAGGGGCCAATTTTATCAACACCATAGTTGCATCTTATGAACTTTTAAGTGAGATGTATATAAAATGCTTGGTCCATGGCAGAAATAGAAATGTCAGTTGTCCTTCTTACTTAGGTGTGTCCAGGGTATGTGCAGGATGTGTGTCTCTGTGTCTCACGTGTATGTGTGCTTGTATGGGCTGGTGTTCATCTTTATATGATCATTGTGTGTTCAGTACTCATTAGTAACAGGTAAAGTACTCACTCATTTGGCTTCATTCTTTTAGATTATTCAAATTGAATCCCAGAGAAAGGCTGTAAAGGAAGATCAGGGAGAGAGGTAAACATGAGAAGGCAGGGGAACTAAACTAGCTTCATGAAATGCAGTGTTTCTGCTATCTTCTTATCTTCTCTTAGATCCTACAGAACCTTCTTGCCTAAATTTATTCCAAGGTGTTTTGTTATTGTTGTTGCTATTGTAAATTGGATTGCTTTCTTATTTCTTTTTCAGATAGTTCTTTGTTAGTGTATAGAAGAAACATCACTGATTTTATATGTTGATTTTGTATTCTGCAACCTTATGAAATCATGAAATAGAACAGTTTTGAGCAGAGTCTTTAGGGTTTTTGTATATGAGAAATTTAGCTTCTCTTCTTCTGATTTGGATGCCTTATGATTTTTCTAAGGATTTTATTTATTTATCTGAGAGGTAGTGTTACAAACAGAGAGTGGGAGAGACAGAGAGAAAGGTCTTCCATCTACTGGTTCACTCCCCAGTTGGCCACAATGGAGCTGAGCCAATCCAAAGTCAGTAACCTGATGCCTCTTCCAGGTCTCCCACAGGGGTGCAGGGACCCAAGCCCTTGGGCCATCCTTCCCTATTTTCCTGGGCCATAAACAGAGAGCTGGATCAGAAGAGGAGTAGCTAGGTCATGAACTGAAGCCCATATGGGATGCGGGCACTGCAGGTGGAGGCTTAGCTCAGTACGCCACAACACCAGCCCTGCCTTACAATTTTTATTTTGGAAAGGATCTTTCATGTTCAGTTTTTTTAAAAAAAGTGCTGAAGATAGGTACCCTTATTTACTCCCTAATTTTAGAGGAAAATCTTTCAGATTTTTCACTTTGTTTTAGATGAGCTATGGGTTTATCATGTGACAAAGTGAAGTTTTTATTTTTTCCACTTTAAAATGTTTACAAAAAATTAGCCCAAATTGTTTAAAATTTGCCAGAAATGAATAATCTAACAATGAAGGGGCAAACAGCATTGATTTCCACTTGGGGAAAATTTTCTTAGCTAACTACAGAGAAGTCTAATCTGAGAACCTCATAGAATCAGAGGATGCTTTGAGAATTTCCTCTCCCAGCTCTAGTAAAATACTTCAGCTTATATTTGAATCACTCCAGTGATAAAGCATAAAACAGCCAGTCTGTTTCTTTCTTGGAAACATTTATACTGTGCTCCAATCAATCTTTAAATTTTTATACAAAGATTTTCTTTAACTCCCCAGAGCCAAAAAGAAGAAATCTGTGATGTCCATCAAATATTCATAAATTCTGTTGATTTGTTGATAACCTTGAAAGTGAGACCTAGTTACATCCTTACCTGTAGACAAAATTTGAAGTTGCAATTTAAAAATTGAAATCCATCCTCTAACTTGTATATTGAGTGCCCCCTGTCCATGATAAGGGCATTTGACTCTTATTAGTTCTTTTCAGTCTCCAAACAGTACTTTTGCTCTCTTTTTAACTATATATTTAATGATATATTTATTAATATATTATAACAAATATATAAGATACAGTACTGTTTTATACTGTTGCTCTCTTGTTAACTATATAATTATTAATATAACTAATATACAAGATACATACTGATATGTATATTTTGTACTATATACACACAAATGCCAGAACACCCTTGGAACCAGTTCTGTATCAATTAGTTAGCAGCACTGGATACCTGATATACGAATGACTTAACCATTACTTTTTTTTTTTTTTTTTTGACAGGCAGAGTGGACAGTGAGAGAGAGAGACAGAGAAAGGTCTTCCTTTTGCCGTTGGTTCACCCTCCAATGGCCACATATATGAGCTTTTAACTGAAACAATTTCAAGTAATGCCTCTGCCACTCATTAAACTCATCTTCAAAGGAACATAACAACACATATACTACAACAGTGTTCTGGATAACAAGTGGGATACCACAATTAAAGCATTTAGCACAGTGTCAGGAACACAGTTTGTATTTAGTAAATGTGAATTCCTTTAGTTCTATTTAGTCTTAAGGAACTTGGACTTCTTAAATCACTGTTGTTAAATAGTGGGAGAATTATTTATAGCATTTTGCTCCCTAAGAGCATGAATTAAAGTTTAATTTTCTAAAATATGTAGCATAAACATGCCTGTTCAATAAGGTTTGCACACTGTTTTGAAGGTATACAATTAGATAAGTGAGAGACACCTGTCCAGGCTAGAACATCAATTTCCACTCAGTAAGTTCACCTGATATCCTGTTATTGTGAATGTTGTAGGGACATAATTGACATATCCATGTCCTAAAACTTGCCAGAGATCCTCTGCTAAATAGCCTTGGGCAAAACAAAAGTGAACATTTTGTGCTGCTACTTCTTTATGAATAAAAACTGATACTTTTTGAGTAAAACAGAACCCATAAAGTATCTATTCTATTTGAGAATGTAGATATTCACATCAAAATAAGAAATAAGCACAATAAAATAAAAACAAGATAAATATGCAAAGTAGTTAAACATTAGGTGCCAAATGAGTGGCTAACTAGTGGTAACATAATTCAGGATGATGAACCTTCATGGAACAGTGTGATGCTTTGAATAGGTTGTCAGAACAATGGTTAGTTAGCATGATGGGCCTTTTCCAAATGTCGAACTGAGAGATGCCAGAATAGGAAAAAAGAAGGTTAAATACAGTGGCAAAGGTGGAGAAAGCATGAGTAAGGCAAGGCTTCAGAAAAATATATTGCTAATTACATGGGGATTTTAAAAGCTGATACTCTTAAGCTTTTTTGTTTGTTTTGCTAACGTATTGGGGTAACAGTGAAGTTTGCAATTGCTAAATGTGCACAAAGCTTGCTGTTCATACTGTTCTTAGGATGTGGTCACTGAAAAGGGCAAACAAACTGAGTGTAGAACTTAGCTATTTGCTAGTTTGATACACAAAAGAGATATTGTGTAATGACACAGTTAATTCCATAAAGCTCTGGAATCCCTTCACTTATGTCAGGGATAATATTTATGTTGAATTCATTCTTCCGATACTTAAGTTGTAGAGAATTACTTTACATAAAAGGATGTGAATTTTTTTTTAATTTTTTTGACAGGCAGAGTTAAACAGTGAGAGAGAGAGAAACAGAGAGAAAGGTCTTCCTTTTCTGTTGGTTCACCCCCCAAGTGGTTGCTATGGCTGGTGCCTTGCGGCCAGCGCGCTGCGCCGATCCAAAGCCAGGAGCCAGGTGCTTCCTCCTGGTCTCCCATACGGGTGCAGGGCCCAAGGACCTGAGCCATCCTCCACTGCACTCCCAGGCCATAGAAGTGGACTGGAAGAGGAGCAACCGGGACTAGAACCCGGGGTGCTGGCGCCACAGGCGGAAGATTAGCCTAGTGAGCTGTGGCACCGACCCAGGATGTGAATTTTGCCAGCTGCTTTCTGGCATCTGTTTATTCCTTCATTCTGTTAATGTGGGATATCATATTTATTGATTTGCATATGTTGAACCATTCTTGTAGACCAAGGATTAAGTCTACTTGACCATGGTGTGTTGTTCATTCTTTAATGTACTGTTCAATTTGGTTTGTTAGTATTTTATTGAGGCTTTTTCATCTATGTTCACCAGATATATTGGCCTGTGATTTCCTTTTCTTGTGGTGTCCTTATCTGTCTTTAGTAAAAAGATTTTTTTGATCTCATAAAATTGAATGAATTTGAAATGTTCTTTCTTCTCTATTTTGGGGGGACGTGGGGTATTAATTTTTGTTAAAGATTTATTTGATTATTTATGTAATTTATTTATTTGAAATACAGAGAGAGAGAGGGAGAGACAGAGAGGGGAGAAAGATCTTCCATCTGTTGGTTCACTCCCCACATGGCCACAGTGGCCAGAGCTGGGCCAATCCAAAGCCAAGAGCCAGGAGCTTCTTCTAGATACCTCATATGGGTTCAGGGCCTCAAGCACTTGGACTATCTTCTGCTTTCCAAAGCACAATAACAGGGAGCTGGATAGGAAGTGGGGCACCTGGGACTTGAACTTGCACCCATATGGGTTGCTGGCATTGTAGGTGGCAACCCTGAACTCATTCATTTTTTTAATGCTTGGTAGAATACAGCCTATGAAACTATCAAGATTTGGGCTTTTCTGTGTTGGAAGATTTGATTACTGATACATTCTCCTTATCTTGATGTTGGTTTTTTCAGATTTTCTATTTCAAGATTCATTCTTAGTAGGTTGGGTGTTTCCAATAATTTATTTACTTCTTCTAGATTATCTAATTTGTCAGAATATAGTTATTTGTAGTAGTCTCATATGATCCTTGCAGTTCTATGTTTTCAGAGCAGACATTCAACATTTTGTGGGACAGTTTAAAATTCTGCTGAATCAGGAATCCTTGGAAAACTTTTCTTAAAAATTATAGACACTTAATCATTGTTTTATAACAACTGAGTGGTTGGACTTCAAGTTGAAACAAGTAACAACAGTTTTGGATATAAGTACAGTGATAGAATGTACAGAAAGTTTTCAAAGAACATTGAGTAGTTCATGTTGATGGAGTCATTGGAATGAGACTAGTGCATAAACTTGGGAAATTGGACCCTGTTATTGAAGATTCACAGAATTGCTTATTGCATAGTAGAAATAAATTCTGAATTTCCCATTCAAGGGTAAGAATGAGATTTTAACTATATGCTTAAATATATTTTTCTTGATATCATGCTTGAATACATGCTTGAATGTTATTAATCTTTATGATAAACAAACTGGGGACTAGTGCAGTTTCTTTCTCATAGTTGAGATTCCTATGCCCAAACTGGAATTTACATTGATAGATCTACTGAGTTTTATCAAGAGAAAAGCTTGCTTTGATAGGCAGTCATTTGGAATCCATTTTTCCTCATTTGGGAGTAGCTCCCAGGCTAAATCATTGTTCTATTTATATCTGTGGCCTCTTTTCCAATGCTTTATTATCTGAGTGCTATAGAAACATCCTTAGAAGAAGCAGTATATGGGTCAAAAACATCAACCAAAATGAATGTAATTAGACAGATTTTTTTTCTAAGAATGACAGGATTTTATTTTTAATGAGAGGAAGAGAAACTAGAAGAGGGAGAGAAAAAGACAGGCAGAGGTAGAGCTCCCATCCCAGTTCACTTCCCAATGCCTTAATGACTGGAGCTGGGCAGAGGCTGCGGCCAGGAGCACCAGTGGAGAATACAATTCAGGTCTTCTGCATAGGAGGCAGGAACCCAGTTACTCTAGCCATCACTACCACCTCCCAGGGTTTACATTGGTGGGAAGCTGGAGTCAGGAGCTAGAGTTGGGAATTGAACCCAGGCAGGCCCATGTGGAAGGTAGGTGTCTTGACCTATTTCCTGAAAGGATTTTTTTTTTTTTCAGGGAACTGTATTAGTTAACCTGTTCAAATAGTAAATAGTTTTCATTTGAATTGCTAAATCTTGAGGCACAATTCACTTGGATATATTTGATTGAACTCAACAAACCTTGGATCATTGAATGCCTACTGTGCCATATGATTCAGTGTGTGTGTGTATGCACATATGTATGCTTCCATGTACATTTCAGCTGGGAGCTGTATACAGTTCTAACGATTAAGGAACTGACTGGAAAAGTTTATTACTCCTATACATTGAGTGGAAGGCCTAGAAGCAGTACATGGGAAGATCAGGAATTCATGGAGGGCTACCTTTTACCTTTCTGAATGTCCACTGGGAAGGGGAACTCTGTACTATTTTAGTCATATGCCAGCAGTCTTTAGACACTGGAATCATAAAAAGGCTCCTGGGAGCTTGTAAAGATACAGATACCTGGGCCTTATGCCCCAGGTGGAGGCTGGGGATCTAATTTTTAACAAATATGCTCTGGGTGATTCTTCTGTAGTTGGCCTTGATTTTTGTATTTGAAAAACTTGCGTAGGGAAAAATACTGATGTTTAAATATAGAAAGTGAATGCAGTTTAAAACGTTTAGTAAAACTGTAGAGCTTCTGATTCTTTGCAAACATCCAAGGATACAAAGCTAAATAAATATCCAGTATGGGAAGGAAAGGATATAAACACACACAAGGAAGCAAAATATGATATATACAGTGACAGTGATAGACTTGTTTCCATCAGATCTGAGTGTTGGAATTTACAGATCCTCCTCTCCACAGAAATAGGGAAAGAAAGTATGGAAAAATAAAATAAGGGCCAAGTCCTGAGATCAACCATGCCTCACTGCGCTTTTGTTTGGGTTGTACCCTGAAAGTGTTATGTACTCAGTGAAGGGAAGCTTTCTCTTCTCCTTTTGAGACTTCTCCATTAAAAGTAATGTGTGCATCCATGAGGATTTCAGGGTTTTTAGAAAGAGCAAATAAACCTATTTTTAACCCATCTCATGCAACATGCTCTCTGAGAGTGACCAGGCTGTGAATTTAAAGATGTACTATGGAAAATATCCACATGTCAAAAGGACAGTGGGCTTCAGGACCAGATAACAATTAATTTTCCAAGACCATGCAGAGACTGGGTGTCTGTACAGTTCCTCTCTCTGAAGTGACAATCTAGGCCAGTGACAATGCTGCATTGAGGATCTTTAGTTCCTTGTCTGACAGGTGGTAGTACCCATAAGCTGTATCACAGCTTAATTCAGTAGATATTGCCCATGACTTCACATGGATGATCACTGCAGAGCTCTAGCTTCTGCAATATTATCCTCTTTGCTATATCACATTTATTTCTACACTGTTAACCTTTAGCTTTATAAAATAAGATCCTGACATGAAGGAAAAAACTGTGAATGACTATCAGTTTTTTCAAACATTGAAAAGAACAATTTAATAATAATTTTTGCTTTATGGTAATTCCATGTTATGAAGAGTGGGGAATAGAATAGTAATTTTGGGGCAAATTCCCAGTTTACTATCTGATTAAATACATTTACATTTTCCTAGTTGCCAGAGAGTAGAGGCTGCTTCTTGTTCCTCCTTGTTCTTGGAGCCTCTACTTGTTCAGTTTTGTTATTGCTCTCTGTGGTCTCAGGAAAAAGGGACCAGAGGGAAGCTTAAGTTTGGTTGGCAAGGATGTGGCAGTTTCCAGCTAGCCTGCTCTGCTAGTGATTCATCACCTGTAATGCCTCAATTTTCTACTGATGCCACTGGTACTGGAGAGTCTCCCCTATAAATATTGGCGGACTATCCTACAGGGCAGTAATTAAGTCTGGGCTGCCAACAATAGCTGGAGTGATAACTGAGGAGTGTGTCATCTTCTCAAAGGCAGTACAGGAGGAGAGGGAAGCAGGGGAGGTAGTGCATGAAAAGAAGGTGGAAGGATGGGAATGTTGGAGAATGAAGAAATGGAGGAAGAGGATAGTGAAGTCGTGCCCATGAGGAGGGAAAAGGAGATAGTGAAGGAAAATAAAGTGGTAGCAATGAAGCAAGAGGCAAGGCCTTGGCCTCATTCTAGAGACTGATTTAGAGACACTAAAGGGCCAGGCTGGCAGAGCCTCCCTCCACCTGGAACTCAAGTTTGATGGATACCTCGCTACTGAGATTTGGACACAAGATTTAACCAAAAATACCCTGATTCTTGGATGTGATCTTTTGGAATCACCCACACCAAATATAATGCTTAGGGACCACAATAATTATAGCTGAATTTATAGTAGTTAAGGGGTAAAAGACTCCAGATATCCCTTGATAAGCTTACAGTTCAAATTCTCCTTTTGAACAAGCCTTTCAAAAACAAATGATAATTAAAGAGTCTGAGATGTGGACCTCTGAACAAGTAGCATTTTTTCTGTTCCAATTTTGTGGCAGGGACCACGTGCTCTGTGGAGCATCAGCAGTAGCTTTCTCGCCTGTTCCTCAGACTGTATCCACCTGAAATCTCAAAATATTATTGTTATTAAGGGACCTCTGCTCCAACTCCTGCTGTGCTTCCTGCTCTGTGAAGGAAAAGACAGATTACTTTCAACAGGGCAGTCCATCGTGGTACTCACACCAGTTGAGTTCCAGTGTAGATGTAACTCCTACCTGCACCAGATCATGCTCCATCTATTGTTTGGTTATTCTTGCCAGTAGTGGTGTCCATGTGCTGGCCGCTTTGTACCTTAGTTCCTCTAGATGTTCAGTGCTTTCATCATCAAAAATGTGGCCTTTGTGCACGTTGACATAACATTTCCTAAGCCAAGGAAATAATGCTGAAGGTTGCATTGCCTTCACCTGCTTTGCTTGAATCCTTGTGTCAGGGACTTCTCTCCTTTTTTTGATGTAGGTATTTATGAGTAATCTTCACAGAGGATGTATGTATCCTCAGGATCTGTAATCTCAATGAAAGGGTGAGTTCCTGCTACTGTGGCAATCTGCTTATGTCCCTAAGGCATTTGCTTGGCCGCCATGACCTAGATTTTCATCTTTGGCTAGGAAGCCATTTCAACCAATATCTCTAAAAACAGGGACATAAATAGTAGAAAATGCCTAGCTTGTGTTGAGCTGGAGGGCAAAATGTAGAGGACCTCTTGTTCTACCCAAGCCTGTAGTTTTTCCTTCTCTTCTACTATTTGTAAGTATTGATGAAGAACTGTTTCATACTCCCCTTCTCATGACCAGCCTTTTGGATAATCTTGTCCCAATCATTATCAACTCCATTGTCCAGTTTATAGTCAACAAGAAACTCCATAACTCCTGCCAGCCATTGGAAACACCCCCAGTTCATCCTCCCTGTCACCCAGTAACCATACCAAATTTCAGAGGAGTGAGTGGGCTGCAACGTGTGGCCCATTTCTCTGAGCAAGGATAAGCATGACTCAAATGTTCATAGTCTCAGCCAGTGAGCCCCTGAAGAACTTGCTATATTTTTTACCCAATTTTACGCACTTGAATATGACTGGATGGCCAATGCCCTGTGAGATGCTAGGATGGAAAAGAACACCTTTCTCATCTTTGGCTGTCTACATCAAACTCCAACATCCCTTCTTCCCCTCCCCTCCTCTGCCCTCCCCTCTCTACATCTCTCTGTCTCTGTTTTAAGATACTAGAATCAAAAACAGAACACCAAACAACCGTAAAAGCAGACTTTTGCTTCTCCTCTTGATTATGTCCCAAAAGGAAGAGGAAGGTTGTCTACTAATGCATACTTTCTAAACCTCTCTGACTGTTTTTACAGCTAAAAAAAAAAAAAAAAAAAAAAAAAAAAAAAAAAGCCCAAAGGAATAGAAGCCTAGGATTGGGGAATTGAAGGAGTCTTAGTGGTCATGAAGCCCATGGGATATGACTAGTTAATTGCCCAATTGCACACAGTATTCTTTTTGGCTAATTCTGTTCTCAATGCTACTCCCCTTCTCCTTTTCCCTGCCCAAATATATAAGAAACCTCCACAATAGTTCTTTATCATTACCCTAGAGGAGAAGAATATAGTAAGATCTAGATTCTATTAGGAGATTTAAAGAAATTCTTTTAAATGATCAAAACTAAAGTATCTGCCGGCACCGTGGCTCACTAGGCTAATCCTCCACTTGTAGCACCAGCACACCAGGTTCTAGTCCCGGTCGGGGCAATGGATTCTGTCCCAACTGCCCCTCTTCCAGGCCAACTCTCTGCTGTAGCCCGGGAGTGCAGTGGAGGATGGCCCAGGTCCTTGGGCCCTGCACCCGCTTGGGAGACCAGGAGAAGCACCTGGCTCCTGGCTTTGGATCAGTACGGTGCGCCGGCCGCAGTGCGCCAGCTGTGGCGGCCATTGGAGGGTGAACCAATGGCAAAAGACTTGAGCCCAGGCATTCCAATATGGGATGTGGATGTATTAGTGATGTCTTTTTTTTATTAAAAACTTTTATTTAATGAATATAAATTTCCAAAGTAAAGCTTATGAATTACATTGGCTTCCCCCCTCCCATAACTTCCCTCCCACCCGCAACCTTCCCCTTTCCCGCTCCCTCTTCCCTTCCATTCACATCAAGATTCATTTTCAACCACTGCGCACTGGCTGCAGTGGCCATTGTGGGGTGAACCAACGGAAAAGGAAGACCTTTCTCTCTGTCTCTCTCTCTCACTGTCCACTCTGTCAAAAAAAAAAAAAAACACAAAAACCAAAAAACTAAAGTATCTAAAATTAAGTGAATGCATAGCTCTAAGAAGTTTATGCCATCTTTATTTTGGAGTAATATGAGGATTTTAATTATAAATTATGGAAAAAAGATACACTGAGCTAGGTGAATTCTTTAAAGTTTGATAAAGGCAGCTACAGTAATATGTAGGGCAGCAGTTTAAAAAATATTTTTAATAGTGAAGGCTCCTATGTTCAGAAAAAGGATCTAAGGTTTTCCACATATTTCCATAGCATTATTTTCCCCATCTCAGTGCTTAGTTTAGCCATCTTTATTTTTACCCTATTCCATTCAAGGACAAGTTGGAAATGCTGAAAATAAATGAGATGCACTATCTCAGAGAATGCCCATTGTATTTAAAACTATATAAAAACACTGAGGTAGTTATAAAAGAATTCAAAGCAAAGTCAACTTTGTGCAGTAATTTCCTTGCAGTCAGTTTACAGTGAGCATTTGTTTCACTTTGATTTAGCTCAAGAAAATAGCCTGAAGAGCAACTGAAATTTACATACATTCATTCACTTTTACATACATTTACATACATTCATTCACTTTCTCCCTTTCTCATGAAGCAGAATCAGCTCCTTATGTTGAAGGGAAGCCACTGACTTTCCACATATATTTGATGTTTGCTAAATTTGTATGGATCTACCGTAGGTGAAGGAGGAAAGGGAAAAGATGGAATTTTCATGGAAAGCTGCTACTAAGATGTAATGCCAAATCTTTCTGCCAAGATTTTAAGGTTAAGGTGCTGAATATATCTAGATGGAAATAAAAATACCACACAGACACCTGAGTATTTGAATATTTCTAAGAAAAACACCACATAGATGTATTATTTGTACTTTACAGACATCTGGGTGTTCAAAAATTTCTAAGTGACCACTGTTTTCATTCATGTCCTCAGTAATGCTATCTACTAAATATTTTTGACTCTTCTCCTCTGAGCACAAGACAGATTACATTTTTATCCATTCCCTTTATGTTAGAATGCCCATGTGATTTGCTTTGGTGAGTGAATCGTGAGAAGATGATATCTATGTCACATCTGGGAGCAAGCTTTAAGAGCTTCTGTGCAATTTGTCACAACCTCTTTTCTTCTGCCTTGGCAACCATCTCCAGATGCACAGGTTCTATTACCCTCGTTCCTAGAGGAATGGCATGTGGAATGGAAGTTGTCCCCTCGTCTCCAATTTTTAACTTGCATGAATATGTACCATACATGAGAAATGGCCTGTGTTTTAAGGCATTAAGATTTGCAGATATTGTTATAGCAGTACGAACTAGCCTCACCTGTGAAAACAACATCTTTTTTTTCCCCCTATATGTCAGGTGTTTATGAACAATTGTGAGAAATCCACATCCTAATATGTGTTGTTTTTGGTGTCAGGTTCTCCTAGCTTCTTAGTCCATTTTTGATAGTAATGTGACTTCAAACAAAATCTTACAGAAGTTTGCATAATTACATTTGGATTTTATTGTGTATTTTTAATATATACCTCATGCACATGTTATTTTGTATTTCATTAATTTATGTAATAGCAATTGGTAACATTGGATCTATCTTTCCTATGTTATTACATCACTTTCCCTAAAAGGAAAGTGAGACATGTATATAATTAAGCTTGTTATATTCTATGATACACATTCTACAAATACATTTAGTGGGGCTCAATAAATCTTTGGTGAAAAGATGGAGATGATGGGCAGGATGATGATGCTAATGATGATGCTGATGATATTCCAAGGAGCAGTCATGGAAGTGCAGAACAATTCAATTTGTGAAAGTCATTTACTGCTGTGAGTTCTGATATCTGAAAATCAGATGTCAAAGTACACAGCTTTTAAAACTGTATAGAAATACTAACTGATGAGATGATGTAAGAATTAACAAAGGACATTGTGTTATTAGGGGAAAATAGTCTTCCCATTTATAATTTCCTAAGTATCTTCCTTCCTCACCAAGAATTCTTTTGAGGAAGTGTATTTCAGTTTTTGCAATAAAACCTTTGTAAATACACATTTTATTGTCTTTCTATTCCTACAATATAATTTTATAACCTTTTCTGACATCAGAAAGCAGGTCTTGAAGTAAAAATATTGAATGTCATGAAAGGTTTAAGGATGCTATACCTACTTCCTGATAATCAAGTGATAAGTTTGACAGTCTTAGTCCTATGAGCTTTGTAAATGTTTTCATATTCCCTAAATTAGTGCTCAAATAATGTTATGTAGTTTGTTCTTCTAAAACTACAGTGTTAGAATGATATTTCATTACCAATATTAAATCCTAGTTAGAGGGTAGCCACTTGGTGCAGTGGTTAAGACATCACTAATACATCCACATCCCGTATTGGAATGCCTGGGCTCAAGTCTCAGCTCTGATTCTGATTCTAGCTTCCTGCTGATGCACTCATTGGGAGGAAGCAAGTGATGACTTAAGTAGTTGAGAACTTATTACTCATTTAGTAGACCCAGATTGAATTCTGAGCTCCTGAGTTGGGCCTGGCCCACCACAAGATGTTGGTGCATTTCGGTAGTGGGCAAGCAGTTGGAAGATCTTTGTCTACCTTTCGAATAAAATGAAAATAGATAAAAAAACTTTAAATGTTAATTAAAACATTTTATAATTGGCATATTTATGATAAAAGCATCTCTAGTCATTGAGGCATTTTTTCCCATACAGATCTACAAGGCAAAAAAAAAAAAAAAATCCCCATGATTGACAAAACGAATGGTGAAAATAAGCAAACTGGTACTTACTCTAATCATGGCTAACACTGATTGGCATATTACTGACTTGGTAAATACATAAGTAGGTATATTTTAGACACTATGTTAAGCAGTATGAATATGGAGATGAAAAAGACATAGTCCCATCCTTGAAAATCTCATATCACAGTTAGGGATATATATGTTGATTGTGTGTAGGTACCTATTGACTATAGCCTGTTGATATACACTGAAGCACACAGATATAGAAACAGAATAGAGAAAAGGATTAGTTCTTTTTTTTTTAGAGATTTATTTATTTGAAAGGCAGAAATTACAGAAAGAGGGAAAAGCAGGCATCTTCCACTTGTTGGTTCCTTCCACAAATGACCACAATGGCTGGGGCTGGGACACGTTGAAGCCAGGAACCTAAAACTCCATCCAGATCTCCCTTGTGGGTGGAAGGGACCCAAGAACTTGGTCCATCATCCACTACTTTTCCACGTGTGTTAGCAGGGAACTGGATTGCAAGTGGAGCAGTGCCGGGACTTGAACTGGCACTCCTATAGGATGCCTGTGTTCTAAATCACAACAAAACCTGCTGCATCAGAACACTGTCCCTAGATTAGTTCTTTTACTGAGCACTGGTGAAAGGATATGCAAGGTTTCCCTAAAGAGGTTACACTGTAATTAGGCATCTAATAAAATCTTACTTCACTTTGGTCTAATCAATTTAATTTTTAAAGATTTATTTATTTATTTGAAAGGCAAAGTTAGAGAGGCAGAAGCAGATAGAGAGGTCTTCCATCTACTGGTTCACTCCCCAGATGGCCACAGTACCCGGAGCTGGGCTAATCCAGAGCCAGGAGTCAGGAGCCAGGAGCTGCTTCCAGGTCTCCAGTGCAGGAGTAGGGGCCCAGGCACTTGATCCATCTTCCAAAGCTTTCCCAGGCCATTAGCAGGGAGCTGGATCAGAAGTGGAGTAGCTGGCACATAAACTGGTGCCTAAATGGGATGCGGGCACTACAGGTGGAAGCTTTAACTGCTATGCCACAGTGCCGGCCCCATTCTGAATTAATTTTAGAGTTGTTGATTTTACCACCATATCTATAGAGGATAACTAAAAAACTTTCTTCTGAAAGTAAGTTGGGTATAACCTTTAAATACATATTAATTTGAGAGGTAGAGAAAGTAAGAGAAAGAGCAAGAGAGCATGCAAATGAGCTCCCACAATGGCTGGAGATGGCACAGGCTGAAGCTGGGAGCTGGGAACTCAATCTGGATCTCTCATAACCTGGAGAAAGTATAAAAATATATTTAACAACAGCAATGACCTATTTGAAAAAATGGTGACAACGGAATTAGAACAGGATCTGGAATGATCCTTGCTGTGTCTGGTAACTAATTTTACATGTGTTTGGACCCCAATTTCTCAGCTCTCAAATGTAAATTCCATTAGGATATTTGTAAAGACAAAAAATGAGATAATGTATGTAAAGTTGTTGACACAATTAATGGTATAGAATATGAATTCAAGAAATCTTATTTACTATAATGATTTACAAATATGTAAGAACAGGCCTGAAAGCAAACTACAAATTTCTCTGAAAATGTGGAACAATTGGGAAAATAGAAAAATCGGAAAAGAAAATGCTTTCTAAGGAAGTATTCTTCAAAGTTTGAAGGAGTTACAAGTCTGGCTGTGGACAAGGTCATTGTCTGGAAGTTATAGGCAAAATACTATTTTTGTGGGAGATAATTGTTTCCTATTCTGATTTTGCTAATTTCAATGATCATCCATGGTGATAATGAACAGCCCTGGAGTGAGATGTCAGTATTTGATTGTGGCTGTTTGCTAACTCTACTGTGATTATACTCAGTTGTTTAATTGCTTAATTTATTGATGTTTTCCTGACATGTTTTTCATCATGTTTGTGATTGCAGATAACTAATTATTTCTCTTCTGACTCATTATCATATATTTGCATTTGATTTGTATGACACTGCAGGTGGAAACAATAGGCGATGCCTACTGTGTTGCAGCAGGACTTCACAGGAAAAGCCTCTGCCATGCAAAACCCATTGCTCTGATGGCCTTGAAAATGATGGAGCTTTCAGAAGAGGTGTTGACACCTGATGGAAGACCAATTCAGGTAACCCTCTTTAAAATATTGTTGGAATAGCAAATGCACCTTTTACTAGAGGGAGCAAGAAATTTCCCTTGAATTCTACTGACTGTAATTTGTAGATCTAGTCAAGGTGAGAGTTTAAGGAAGGAGACAAAAGATGATTTGAGGTAATTCATAAATCTAGGAAAAGAAAAAAAGCATATGGTCCAGAATAGAAACTGAAAGTAGATCATTGTAAAAATTAAGAGAATGAGTAAGAGAGGAAAGTGGAGGAAGGGTGGGAGAGTGGGCAAGAGGAAGGGTAAGATGAGAAGTATCATTATGTTCCTAAATCTGTATATATGAAATACATGAAATTTATTTACCTTAAGTAAAATTTTTTAAAAAGGCATGTGGAAGGAAAATTACCATGAAAAGAAAAAAGAACTGAAGGGCTAGACCAAGGAAGAACTACTGGCAGTGATCAGTCACCAAATCCAAGCAATGATGAGGATGACAGAGTCTGAGAGGTAATCCAAGAAGTAAAAAAGAATCAATAATATGAAGGCCCTGGACAACTTCCTGCAGGTAGTATGTATACAGGTGGTGTACAGGTGTTGCTTATGAGGCTTCAGCTCTCAGAGTGACTTCTATAGTTTTTGGTGTAGCATAGCTTGAAAATGGAAATATTGAAAATATAACTATTCCTCAGTATTTATATTCCTAGTAGAAAATCTAGCTTTTGGTGTGTTGTATCCTCTTTGGTACAGATAGCTATCTGGGAATGAATGGCTCCATCTTGCTGTATTTCTACGAGATCCCAGTGATGGATTGCAGACGTGTGTTTACTATGAATCCTAGTGAACCAGAAATTTTATATCTGGAGAAGTATACTTGAGTTAAGCATAGCCCTTTTATAATAGATCCACAACTATGGATTGAAAATATACAGGAAATAAAAGGCTCATATTGTGAACGCATTTCTACTTCTAGAATTATGTAAAATTAGATAACCTGAACCTTCTGATTAAAACCATTAAAATATTGTATAAAATATTTAAAATATTTCCAAAAAAACCTATTAATCAAATCATTGAACTCATAGGAAAGGAAGAAATATGCCAATTATACTATGTGTATAGGCTGAAAAGAAAAAGTGGATTTAACTTAAGTGCTCTGTCATTAGCAATGAAAGGAAGAAACGAAGGAATACTATTCTTGCCTAAACCTATCCTCAAAGAATTCCCACAAAGGGGCCGGAGTTGTGGTGTAGCAGGTTAAATTTCTGTCCCATATGAGTGTCAGTTGGGTCACGGCTGTTCTAAATCTGGTCCAGCTCCCTGCTAATGGCCTGGGTAGCAGTGGATGGCCAAAGTGCTTAGGCTCCTGCACCCACATAGGAGGCCTGGAAGAAGCGCCTGGATCTGGCTTTGGCTTGGTCCATCCCTGGCCATTGTAGCCATTTGGGAATGAAACAGCAGATGGAAGTCAGTCTCTCTTTCTTTCTCTTTGTCTCTCCCTCTCTCTCTACCTCCCTCCCTTCCCTTCCCTTTCTCTCCCCTTCTCGCCTTTCCCACTCTCCCTCTCTTAGTAACTCTGCCTTTGAAATAAATCTTAAAAAAAAATTCCACAGATAAAATGTTGTGAAAAATGAGTGGCTAACACTAAAATCACACCAAAATTTGCTCACACACATGAAGGAAAACAAAATACTATTGTTAATAATCAGTAGAAACCACAGACGAGAAAAACAGATCTGGAGTGTTGTCAGCAAAAATGTCAAAGGATAAAGGGACAATGTTTCATATAATTAATCAAAGAGAAGCTGGAAAATATTAGAAGTAGGTCTGAAAACAAACCAGACAATTGCTAACAAATAACAAAATAAAAGACAACTCAGTGGATACATTTAAAAGTAGAGTAGGAACAAATGAAACACGAATTACTACACTGAAAGCTAGAACTGAAGATGTCAGCCACAATTAAATCCAGAGGAACATTCGGATCAGATAGTGTAAAACGCATAGTACACATGAGAGGAGTGAGAAGAGGTGAAATAAACTCAGTTTGGGCTTCGAAATGAAGATAAGAGATAGAAAAAAGAGAATTATTCCTCCTGTTGAAAAGCATCAATCAATTATCAGACTCAGTAATTCTAAAGAATTCCATGAAAGATAATCCATAGGAATCTAAAACAAAATAATCTTAATGCGACTTCAGTGCATGAGAGTAAATACTTGATAAAGCACAAACTGTCATTGATCAGTGGGGAGTGGATAAACTATTAAATACCTGGGTTGGGAAGAAACCGGCTGTTCTTGTGGAAAATAAATTGAAATTGATTCTCTATGAATCTCAACACAAGTCAGTTCCAAGTGGTTTAGTGTGAAAAGGCATACCATGAAATTAGATTTATAATTAGGAAATTTTGAATTAAAGTAGGGAAGATTTGTGTGTGTGTGTGTGTGTGTGTGTGAGCTATTTAGATTAAAAAAATTCAGTTGTAAGAAATAAGTATAAATTTTATTATGCTAAAGTTACACCCTTCCTATTTATCAAAGAGAGTGAAAAAAAAAAAAAAACACAGGGCAGATACTAAGGCGTAGTGGGTTTAGCCTCCACCTGCAGTGCCAGCATCCCATGTGGGCATTCGATCAAGTCCTGGCTGCTCCTCTTCTGGTCCTGCTCTCTATAGTGGCCTGGGAAAGCAGTGGAGGATGGTTCACGTGCTTGAGCCTCTGCACCTGTATGGGAGACCTGGAGGAAGCTACTGACGTTTTAGCCACTTGGGGAGTGAACCAGCGGATGGAAGGCCTTTCTCTCTTTCTCTCCATTTCTCTGTCTATAACTCTACCTCTCAAAATAAATACATCAAATCTTAAAAAATAAATATATATAACTACAAAGTAGAAGAATTTTTTGCAGCATATATAACCAATGAAATCACCTTTGGCTAGCCCTATTAGTAATCAGATTAATATAAATTAATGACACTGTGATATAGACTTCCTACCAGTTCGATACAATTTTTAAAGTCTGACAATGCCGGCTGGTGCCGTGACTTAACAGGTTAATCCTCCGCCTTGCGGCGCCGGCACACCAGGTTCTAGTCCCGGTTGGGGCACCGGATTCTATCCCAGTTGCCCCTCTTCCAGGCCAGCTCTCTGCTATGGCCCGGGAAGGCAGTGGAGGATGGCCCAAGTCCTTGGGCCCTGCACCCACATGGAGACCAGGAGAAGCACCTGGCTCCTGGCTTCAGATCAGCGAGATGCGCTGGCTGCAGCGGCCATTGGAGGGTGAACCAACGGCAAAGGAAGACCTTTCTCTCTGTCTCTCTCTCACTATCCACTCCGCCTGTCAAAATAAATAAATAAATAAAGTCTGACAATGCCACTGTTGGTGAGCATTTTGCATAGTGGAAAGACTCACTTCCAGCTGGTAGAAATCTTTGTGTTACAAGTTAACTTGACATTGGTAAAGTATAACATATTCATATCCTAACAAACCAGCAATTTCTGTCCTAGATGATTCCCCCAGTAAGACTTACATAAAATTATTCACAGCAGTACTGGAACTTTTCTGAAAGTATCAAACTGTACATCAAATATCCACCAAAAATAGAATGGATAAACCATGATGTATTTTTACGTTGGTCTACCAAACATTTGAGAAAAGGCATCAACCATTGACATCAACATGGATAAATGTAAAAAAAACATTTTGGCCAAAAGAAGAGACTCTTAGGAGAATTGTATAGAATTATTATGTTTAGAGTTCAAAAATTGTCAACTTTTTTAAAATGCCATTTAGGAATACCTGCATTGATGGAGAAAGTATAAAAAAAGAAAGGGAATGATCAACACAAAATTCAAGATTGCAGGCCGGCACCGTGGCTCAATAGGCTAATCCTCCACCTGCGGTGCCAGCTCACCAGGTTCTAGTCCCGGTCGGGGTGCTGGATTCTGTCCCAATTGCCCCTCTTCCAGGCCAGTTCTCTGCTATGGCCAGGGAGTGCAGTGGAGGATGGCCCAAGTTCTTGGGTCCTGCACCCACATGGGAGACCAGGAGAAGCACCTGGCTCCTGGCTTCAGATCAGCACGGTGTACCAGCCACAGTGCGCTGGCCGTGGCAGCCATTGTGGGGTGAACCAACGGAAAAGGAAGACCTTTCTCTGTGTCTCTCTCTCTCACTATCCACTCTGCCTGTCAAAAAAAAAAAAAAAAAAAAAACACCCAAGATTGTGCTTTCTTCCAAGAGAAATAATAGGGAAAATAAACATAGCACAAAATTATTCTTTTTATTATTGTTCTTTAATGTGCCCATATGTTTTTATTTGACAATTTAAGACAGTAGAAAGAGAGTTTTTTTTATCTGCCACCAGTGATGAGAATAGGACAGTAAGGAGCATTAAAAAAGAAAAAATATATATATAATTTAGTTCTCTCAGGACATAATTATTGAGTTATTCCAGTAGATGAATAGCATTTTTACCCCTGCCAGGGAAATGAACAAAAGGTATACTGTCTCAGATCTGCTGAAAACTGAAAATCTATGCAGTCCAAACTGAACTCATACTTATTCATAAAATTTCAAGGCTACTAGCCGTCTTATCATTTGGGATTGTTTCTATGTATTGAATTTTCTTTTACAGGGGATATAATGTTCATATTGATCTCAGCATTGTCACCATAAACTTAAATTACGAGAGATCAAGACCAGGTTATAGTATTATACAGTGTGCTCATCTGTATTTTCATTCGTGTGATAAAACATTAGATCTGCCTCATGATTCAGATCATCTTATTATATCAGAAGAGGAAATGCCCAGAAAGACTTAATAAGAATGCAGGAGGAGAATTCAAAATAACCAACCACTTTAATAATTTTAGCTTCATTACTAATTTATAGTATTTGCATGGCTTAGGGTTTTTTTGGCATATTGATTTGATTTTGAATTGCCTTCCAGCTTGGTGCCATGGGAACATTTCTAAATTTATTGAGGGAATCATTCATTATGAAATGCTTGGGTGTTGCAGTAGAGTTTATTTTCTTGTATTTTAAACAGTAGACAATTGGAAAGTCAAATCATATTTACATTCTCTGTTCTTTGCACTGTAGTTCACTAGAAAATAGCATAACTTTATGGCTTTCTTCTTGTGACCCTAATTATACAAAAAATTGAGCACTTAAAATTAGTACTTTAGTTATAGGAAACTAACTTATGCTAATAATTTAACCTACCTTTGATTAAACTATCCAGACACTTGTTACTGCATGTGTTTTATTCTTAAAAAAAAAAAAAAAAGTGTTGATAGGGAAAGTGTAGTTGATTTGAGGAATGACTAGAAAATGCCACTAAGGATATAACAGAAACACAAATAGCATGTTCATGACTTAAGGTTTTTGAAGAAGATTGAGTATGGTAGTTTTAATTCTGGACTTCAGCTTGTAAAAAATATTTTCATTGAATATCATCTAATAGGCAAAAAATACAAATTTCCTACACAAGTTAGTTGGAGACCAGTATGTTTTATATAATGAGGCAATTATAGAGAGATTATGAAAAGAGTTTAAAAACAATGTGTAATCATGTTGTAATACTAATGTTTTTAGTAATCTCAATTGCAAATCAGTGAAATGCTATGAATTTTTTCTAGTGCCAAGTCGAAAAACAGGAATATTAATGTAGAATTTACATGTATTACAATATATTAAATTGTAGTTCCTCAAGCTATAACTTCTTCTAATGAGTTTACAGGGTATTCTGAGATTATGAAATAATTACTTTCCAATTAATTTTTAATTAGTTGCTATTTTCAAAGAAAATCTGATGCTGTTATTTTAATATTGGAAGAATTTTCTCTTTGCAATTATTGCAATATTTAATTAATCTCATGAGATTACACAGACTATGCTGAGATTTAGAAAAATTGCTTTGATTAATTATGGTTCTTTCATAATTGTTTATTTATAAAATTCTAGTCCATGGTTTTCAGTCTGAAATGTGCAAACTATCTAAGGGAAAAATGTAAGTGGTCAGGAAAAACTACATAAGTGTTATATGAACTTGCTTTTAAGATATGGTGCCCTGTTTTCCTCACTTTTTATCCATTAGGCACAATTGAATTTACTTTTACGCTCTTAGAATGACAGTATTAAAGAGTCACTGTTTTGTTGCAATTTACACCAACAATATAGAATACTATATAATGGTACTAGTGAAATTTATGGTTGAGTATATTTTCTAATATAGATATTTAGTGAACATATTAGACATTTACTTCTGTGTTTAAGAAAAAGTATGTGTAAAATGTTCATTGAAAGTTTACCAGTAGATACTGTTGTAACAGATCATCTTCTTTAGCTGGCTCCCTTTGAATTATCAGAGCTTTATCCATGTACCTTCTTCATACTTATTTTCCAACTCATTAATAGTTCACTTAGCTGGTTTGCAAAAGGCAGAATTAAATACCATCACCTACAGATTCTGAATTGGTAAGTCTGAAGTGGTAGCTTGGTAGTACCAAATGACAGTAAACTCTACAAAGAAAATACGGTAAAATGAGACCAAGAATCAGAGCATTATCCATAGACAAAACATTTGAAAAAATATAAAACATTTGGAAAAAATATAAAATGCATTAAGAAAAAAACAAAAGTCTAGTAGAGCTGGAGATTTTCATAGAAAAATGTGTCTATTTTGGATCAGTTTCTTAAATGTGTATGTGTGCTTGTAGGTGTGTGGGTGTGCTCTAAAAATAAATTGACACATTATTGCCTGATTATCCTTACCTGTATTATCCATTAATCCTACATATAAAACTATATAGAATGAACATGAATGTCATGATATTTGTACAGGTCTTCTGAAAAAGTAGAGACATTGTTATTAGCTTCCACAGCTAACCTAATGATTAGATTTACCCGTGGACAACAAAACAATTTGTTTACTAATACAGTGATTTACATTTAAAAAATCATGGTTTTTTTCTGTTTTATTTTGCCATAAACCTTTTATTTAAAGTATACAAACCTCATGCCTTTCATAAATGCAAATGTACGAACATAGAAATTCTTTCACCCTACCCGCCCTTCCACCCACATTCCCACCCTTCTTCCTCCCTCTCATATTCCCTTTCTTATTTTTTTTTACTAAGATCTATTTTCAATTAACATTATATACATAAGATTATCCCTATACTAAGTAAAGAGTTCAACAAATAGTGTGAAGAAACAAAACTGTTCCTCAACAATAGAGATAAGGGCTGTTCAAAGTAATTGCATCTCAAAGTGTCAATCTCACTTCCATAGATTACCTTTTAGGTGCCCTATTAGTGACCACAATTCAGGAAGAACATACAGTATTTGTCCTTTGGGGAATAGCTTATTTCACTAAGTATGATGCTTTCCAGTTGTATCTATTTTGTTGTAAATGATAGGATTTCATTTTATTTTACCACTGTGTAGTATTCCATGGTATACATATCCCATAATTTCTATATTCAGTCTTCATTTTGGTTGATTCCATATTTTAGCTACCATGAATTGAGCTGCAGTAAAGATGGCGGTATGGGCTGGCGTCATGGCTCAATAGGCTAATCCTCCACCTACGGCGCTGGCACCCTGGGTTCTAGTCCCGGTCGGGGCGCCAGATTCTGTCCCAGTTGCCCATCTTCCAGTCCAGCTTTCTGCTGTGGCCCAGGAAGGCAGTGGAGGATGGCCCAAGTGCTTGGGCCCTGCACCCTCATGGGAGACCAGGAGAAGCACCTGGCTCCTGGCTATGGATCAGCGCGGTACGCCGGCCACAGCGCGCCTGCCGCAGGGGCCATTGTGGGGTGAACCAACGGAAAAGGAAGACCTTTCTCTCTGTCTCTCTTTCTCACTGTCCACCCTGCCTCTCAAAAATAATATAATAATAATAATAATAATAATAATAAAAGATGGGGGTATGGATAACTCCTTTATGTGCTGATTTCATTTCCCTTGGGTAAATTCTCAGAGTGGGATGGCTGGATCAGATGGTAGGTCTATATTCAGATTTCTGAATTATCCCCTCCATACTGTCTTCCCTAGTGACATCATCAGTTTGCATTCTCACCAACAGTGGATTAAGGTACATCCCCTCCCCCCCCATACACACACACATTCTCACCAGCATTTGTTGTTTGTTCATTTCTCTATGAAAGCCATTCTAATGGGGGGAGGTGAAACCTCACTGTGGTTTTGATTTGCATTTCCCTGATGGCTAGTGGCATTTTGTTCATCTGTCTATTGGTCATTTGGATTTCCTCTTTTTTTTTTTATTAAACTTTTATTTAATGAATATAAATTTCCAAAGTATAGCTTATGGGTTACAATGGCTTCCCCCCTCCCATAACTTCCCTCCCGCCCGCAACCCTCCCCTTTCCCGCTCCCTTTCCCCTTCCATTCATGTAAAGATTCATTTTCAATTCTCTTTGTATACAGAAGATCAGTTTAGTATATATTAGGTAAAGATTTCAACATTTTGCCCATATAGCAACATAAAGTGAAAAAACTACCATTGGATTACTAATTATAGCATTAAATAGCAATGTACAGCACATTAAAGACAGAGATCCTACATAATTTTTTTAATTAATTTTCTATGCCATTTCCATTTTAACACCAGGTTGTTTTTTTTTTTTTTTCATTTCCAATTCTCTTTATATACAGAAGATCACTTCAGTATATAATTAGTAAAGACCTCATCAGTTTGTGCCCACACAGAAACGCAAAGTATAAAAATACTGTTTCAGTACTAGTTATAGCATCACTTCGCTTTAGACGACACATTAGGGACAGATCCCACATGGGGTGTAAGTACACAGTGACTCCTGTTGCTGACTTAACAATTTGACACTCTTGTTCATGGCGTCAGTAATCTCCCTAGGCTCTAGTCATGAGTTGCCAGGGCTATGGAAGCCTTGGATTTCCTCTTTTTAAAAGTGCCTGTTTAACTCCTTTGCTCATTTCTTAACTGGGGTGTTTGTTTTGCTGTTGAGATTGTTGATCATTTATATATTCTGAATATTAATCCTTTATCAATTGTATAGGTTACAAATAATTTCTCCCATCTGTTGGTTACCTCATCATTTTGCTGAATTTTTTTTTTTTTTTCATTACAGGAGCTTCTCAATTTAATGTAATCCCATTTGTCAATTTTGGCAATGATTAACTGTGCCTCTAGGGTCTTCTCCAAGAAGTCTTTGCCTATGCCAATGTCTTGCAAGGTTTCCCCCAGTGTTCTCTAATAATTTGATGGCATCAAGTCATAGATTTAAGTCCTTGATCCATTTTGAGTGGATTCTTGTATAAGATTTAAGATACTGATCTTGCTTCAGACGTCTGCATGTGGAGATCCAGTTTTCCCAGCACCAGTTATTAAAGAGACTGTCCTTGCTCCAGGGATTTATTTTAGCTCCTTTGTCAAAGATAAGTTGGTTGTGGATGTTTGGATCAATTTTTGGCATTTCTATTCTGTTCCATTGGTCTGTTTTTGTAACAGTACCACATTGTTTTTATTATAACTGTCCTGTAGTATGTGTTGAAATCTGGTATTGTGATTCCTCCGGCTCTATTTTTGTTGCACAAGATTGCTTTAGCTATAAGGGTCTCCTGTGTTTCCATTTGAATTTCAGAATTGTTTTTTCTGTATCTGATAAGAATGTCCTGGTATTTTTATTGCTATCTCATTGATTTAATAAATTGCTTTTGGTAGTATGGACATTTTGATGATATTGATTCTTTGAATCCATGAACATGGAAAATTTTTCTATTTTTTGTATCTTCTTATATTTCTTTCTTTAATGTTTTATAATTCTTATCATAGAGGTATTTGACAATCTTGGTTAAATTTATTTCAAGGTATTTGATTTTTTTTTGTAGCTATTGTAAATGGGAATGATCTTACTTTTCTCAGCTATGGCATTGTCTGTATATGTATAGGCAGTTGATTTTGTGTGTTGATTTTATACTCTGCCACTTTGCCAAACTCTTTTATGCGTTCCCATAGGCTCTTATTGGAGTCTTTTAGATTCCCTATATATAGAATCATGTCATCTAAAATAGGGATAGTTTGACTTCTTCCTTTCCAATTTGTATCCCTTTCATTTCTTTTTTCTAATTTCTCTAACTAGAGCTTCCAGGACAATATGTACTAACTGTGGTGATAGGTGGCATCCTTGTCTGTTTCTGGATCTTAGTGGGACGGCTTCCAACTTTTCCCCATTCAATATTATGCTGGCCATGGGTTTGTCATAAGTTGCCTTGGTTGTGCTGAGGAATGTTCCTTTTACACTCACTATGCTTAAAGTTTTCATCATGAAAGAATGTTGTATTTTATCAAATGCTTTTTCTGCATGTATTGAGATAATCATGCGTTTTTGGTTCTTCAGTTTGTTAATGCGATGTATCACTTTGATGTTGAACCATCCCTGCAAAGCAGGGATAAATCCCACTTGGTCTGGGTAAATGATCTTTCTCATGTGTTGTTGGAATTGAATGGCTAGTATTTCGTTGAGGATTTTTGCATTTATGTTCATCAAGGAAATTTGTCTGTAGTTATCTTTCTCTGTTGTATCTTTTTCAGGTTTAGGGGAATTGAGGTGATGTTGAATTCATAGAAGGAGTTTGGGAAGATTCCCTCCATTTCTTTTTTGTTTTTTTATTTTTTTTAATTTTTATTGTTTTTAATTTTATTTAATGAATATAAATTTCCAGTGTACAGCTTATGGATTACAATGGCTTCGCCCTCCCACAACTTCCCTCCCACCCGCAACCCTCCCCTCTCCCGCTCCCTCTCCCCTTCCATTCACATTAAGATTCACCCTCAATTCTCTTCATATACAGAAGATCAATTTAGTATAAATACTTCAACAGTTTGCACCCACATAGAAACACAAAGTGAAACATACTGTTTGAGTACTAGTTATAGCATTAAATCAAAATGTACAGCACATTAAGGACAGAGATCCCACATGAGGAGCAAGTGCACAGTGGCTCCTGTTGTTGACCCAACAAATTGACACTCTAGTTTATGGCGCCAGTAACCACCCTAGGCTGTCGTCATGAGTTGCCAAGGCTATGGAAGCCTTCCAAGTTTGCCGACTCTGATCATATTTAGACAAGGTCATAAGAGACAGAGTGAGGATAGTAACCAATGATCCTAAGAGTGGCATTTACCAGGTTTGAACAATTATACAGCATTAAGTGGGGAAGAGGACCATCAGTACACACAGGTTGGGAGTAGAGCCATTGGTGGTAGAGTAGAGATTATGATTACAAAGGAATGAGGCCCAAGTGCGCTAGACAGGGTCTAGAACAAAGGACAGAGTCATTATTAGAGGAGCTAAGAAAGGTGCTGTCTAAGCTACAATTAAGTTTTCTGACTGAGAGGCAAATAGAACCTGACAGAAGGGGCTTGATAATAATCTGGTGGGCTTTAGGCCTTGTAAGTGAAGAGGCCCAGACTTATCTATCTCTTCACATGGGGTATATCCTAAGGGAGGTGTGAACCTCCTAGGGGAAGGCATTCTGTTGACTTTCATTACTTGGCTGGCCTGGGAGGAGAGCTGGCCAGGTAAAGGCAGGGGGCATCTCTAACAAGAAATTGACAGTTCTGCCTGCAATGTTGCTGACCCTACTTGACCATCCCCTCAGCTGCAGTGGTCATTTTGGAAGTTGGGCTGAGTGAAGGGCTTTTCAGCTTAGAGCCAATAAGATCTGTGGCTCTGACCTGGGCATCCTTCGACTCCAGGGCAGGTCCATTTCCAGTGATCCAACTCTTGGCAGAGCTGCCAGGGCTCTTCACAAGCTGACTTCTGCTGAAGCCCAGGCTTACCACATTGAAAGCCTCTGCAGTGGACTGGCCTGTTGGGTCTCCTTGAGGGCAGATCACTGTACAGAACAGCCATTAATAGGCCTGCCACCCATTGCTTCTGATGCCTAGCTTTCTTTTCCTCCTGGTTTGTGTTAAAGCAGACCAGAGGATGCAAGTCAAGGGAGTGCCCAAGTCCCATCTCTAATCTTCGGTGGCCTGAACTACAAGTCTATAGTCACAGGCATGTTCTGTAGTAGTTTTTCTAAGGTAGACAATGCCCATGAGGAAAATTATATTCTCACTTTAAAACTTTCTTTCCCTTTGGTCTGAAAGGGAGGTTTTTTCTTCTTACTGTATACTTCGCTGATGGCGAAGTGAATCTAGCTATGAGATTATTATTTAAGTTCTTATTTTGGCTATGCTATTACAGAAAAATGTTAGCCATCTCTTTTATAAGGTCTAAAGATTAAATTGTGCGTCCTACAGATTCCTTCATAATAGAATTAGTTTCCTACCTTGAAGAGAATAGAGAAATGAAAGAACAAGTTGGGCTTAGAATAGAGAAATGAGGGAGCAAGTCCTAGATCGCTTGCTGACAATAGCAATATCACATGAATACTTAGCAAACAGTTTCAACCATTAGATAACAACTTAAGAAAACATTTACCAGAAGGTCCAATGCCTTCTATAAATTTTAAGAATCATGTATTTGAAAACACCTCTTAAATATCTAACATGGTGTAGTTTGTTTAGCCAGTAAACTTAAGCACAACCATCTAAAATGTTTTTAGTTTCTTTCTACCAACAAGTATAAAACATACGATACAGAGATTCAGGTCATACGAATTAAAATGTATCTTTGATTAATTTTAGCAGCTTAAATTTATGGACAATCTTATCTATAAGCCATTTAAAATAAAACTCTTAATAAAATTTCCCCATGTGGACATACAATATGTACACACATATAACATAGCATAATAGACCAATATAGCAATTTTAATAATAGCTTTTAAAATCTTTAACTCTTTTTGTTGATTGCCAATTGATTTGAATTGCTTTTTGTTTTTAGTAACCTCAGTTAACCATACTTTCTCTCAGTTGGTACTGTTAATATATTATTGGCTTCATCTGTTTACAGAGCCATCCCAGAGTATTGAATGCAATAGAAGTGGCTGTAAAAAGTCCATAGGAACCTATAGGAGGACAGCTAAACACAGAACCAACAACGCTTTAGTTTTATGAGCAGCAAATCATATTTAACTGTGGATGACAAAAGACTTTAAGTCGCCATGTTTAAAATTATAAACTCATCAAGATTCCCTCCATTTCAATCATTTTGAATAGATTGAGAAGAATTGCGGTTAGTTCTTTGAATGTCTGATAGCATTCAGCAATGAAGCCATCCAATTGTGGGCTTTTCTTTGTTGGGAGAGTCTTTATTACTGATTTAATTTCCATCTTTGTTCTTGGTCTGTTTAGGTTTTCTATGTCTTCATGGCGCAATTTACAAAGGTTATATGTGCCCAGGAATTTATCCATTTCTTCTAGACTTCCTGTTTTGTTGGTATACAGCTCTTTGTAGTAATTCCTAATGATCCTTTTATTTCTGTGGTATCTGTTGTGATATTTGCTTTTTCATCTCTAATTTTATTTATTTGTGTCTTCTCCCTCTATTTTTCTTTTTTTTTTTTCTTTTTGGTTAATTGAACCAGTGGTGTGTCAATTTTGTTTTTTCAAAAAAGTCAGCTCTTTGTTTTTCTGCTCTTTTGTGGTTTCTTTTATTTCAATTTTATTTCTTCTCTAATTTTAATTCTTTCTTCTACTAATTTTGGGTTTGGCTTGCTGTTGTTTTCTAAGTCCTTGAGATGCATTGATAGCACATTTATTTGATGCCTTTCCAATTTCTTGATGTAGCACTAATTGATAAAAACTTTCCTTTTTAATTTTTTTTGACAGGCAGAGTGGACAGTGAGAGAGAGAGACACAGAGAAAGGTCTTCCTTTTCCATTGGTTCACCCCCCAGTGCCCGCTGCGGCCGGCGCACTGTGGCTGGTGCACTGCGCTGTCCGAAGGCAGAAGACAGGTGCTTCTCCTGGTCTCCCATGCGGGTGCAGGGCCCAAACACTTGGGCCATCCTCCACTGCACTCCTGGGCTACAGCAGAGAGCTGGACTGGAAGAGGAACAACAGGGACAGAATCCGGTACCCCTACTGGGACTAGAACCTGGTGTGCTGGCACCAAAGGTGGAGGATTAGCCTAAAGATTTATTTATTTGAAACAGTTAGAGAGGAGTAGAGCCAGAGAGAGAAAGAGATGTCTTCCATCCAGTGGTTCATTCCCCAGATGGCTATAACAGGTAGAGCAAAGTCAATCCGAAGAGGAGAGCCAGCAGTTTCTTCCAGGTTTCCCACTTGGGTTTAGGGGCCCAAGGACTTGGGCCACCCTCCACTGCTTTCCCAGGTGAATTAGCAGGGAGCTGGACTGGAAGCAGAGTAGCCAGGACTTGAATCATTGTGCATATGGGATGCTGGCATTGCAGGCTGGGGCTTTAACCTGCTGTGCCGCGGTGCTGGCCCATAAACTTTCCTCTTAACAGTGCTTTTGCTGTATCCCATAAGTTTTGACATACTGTCATCTTCATTTCCAGAAATCTTTTTATTTCTCTTTGATTTCTTCTATGACTCACTGTTCATTCAGGAGCATGCCGTTCAGTTTCCTTGTGTTTGCATATGTTCTTAAGGTTCTTGAGTTGTTGATTGTCAGCTTATTCCATTGTATTCAGAGAATTTGCATGGGATAATTTCAATTTTTTTGAATTTGCTGATACTTGCTTTATGGCCTAGCATGTGGTCTATCCTAGAGAATGTCCTATGCACTGGTGAGAAGAATGTGTATTCTAGAACTGTAGGATTAAAAGTTCTATAGATATCCATTAGGTCCATTTAGTCTATAGTTTCAATTAACTGTTATTTCCTTGCAATTTTCTGTCAGGTTGATCTGTCCATTGCTGAAAGTGGAGTATTGAAGTTCCACATTACTATTGTATTAGAATTTCTGTCTTCCTTTAGACCCATTAACATTTCTTTTAAATAGCCAGATTCCCTGTAATTGGGTGCATACAAATTTAATCACATCTTTCTGCTAAATTGATCCCTCAATCATTTTTTTTCTTTATATACAGATCAGTTTAGTATATATTAAATAAAGATTTCAACAGTTTGCACCCACACAGAAACACAAAGTGAAAAATACTATTTGAGTACTAGTTATAGCATTAAATCACATTGCACAACACATTAAGGACAGAGATCCTACATGAGGAGTAAGTGCACAATGACTCCTGTTGTTGACTTAAAAATTTGACACTCTTGTTTATGGCATCAGTAATCACCCTAGGCTCTTGTCATGAGTTGCCAAGGCTATGGAAGCCTTTTGAGTTCTCCAACTCTGATTATATTTGGACAAGGTCATAGTCAATGTGGAAGTTCTCTCCTCCCTTCAGAGAAAGGTACCTCCTTCTTTGATGACCCGTTCCTTCCACTGGGATCTCATGCATGGAGATGATTCATTTAGTTCATTTTTTTTTTTTTTTGCCAGAGTGTCTTGGCTTTCCATGCCTACAATACTCTCATGGGCTCTTCAGACAGATCCGAATGCCTTAAGGGCTGATTCTGAGGCCAGAGTGTTGTTTAGGACGTCTGCCATTCTATGAATCTGCTGTGTATCCCACTTCCCATGTTGGATCATTCTCTCCCTTTTTTTATTCTATCAGTTAGTATTTTCAGACACTAGTCTTATTTGTGTGATCCCTTTGACTCTTAGTCCTATCAGTGTGATCAATTGTGAACAGAAATTGATCACTTGGACTAGTGAGATGGCATTGGTACATGCCCCTTGATGGGATTGAATTGGAATCCCCTGGTATGTTTCTAACTCTACCATTTGGGGCAAGTCCGACTGAGTATGTCCCAAATTGTACATCTCCTCTGTCTCTTATTCCCACTCTTCTATTTAACAGGGATCACTTTTCAGTTAAGTTTCAACACTTAAGAATAATTGTGTATTAATTACAGAGTTCACCAATAGTATTAAGTAGAACAAACAGAAAAAATACTAAAAGGGATAAAGTATTAAGTTGTTCATCAACAGTCAAGGCAAGGGCTGATCAAGTCACTGTTTCTCATAGTGTCCATTTCACTTCAACAGGTTTCCTTTTTGGTGCTCTGTTAGTTGTCACCGATCAGGGAGAACATATATTTGTCCTTTGGGACTGGCTTATTTCACTCAGCATAATGTTTTCCAGATTCTTCCATTTTGTTGCAAATGACCGGATTTCATTGATCCCTTAATCATTAAATAGTGCCCTTTTTTGTCTCTCTTAACAGTTTGATTAAAGTCTATGTTGTCTGATTTGAATGGCAACACCTGCTATTTTTTGCTTTCTGTTAGCATGAAATATCTTTTCCCTTCCTTTCATTTTCAGTCTGATTGCATCTTTGTTGGTGAGATGTGTTTCTTATAGGCAGCAAATAGATGGGTCTTGTTTTTTCATCCATTCAGCCAGTCTGTATCTTTTAACTGGAAAGTTGAAGCCATTTACATTCAGGGTTACTTATGATAAGTAACAACTTGGCCCTGCCATTTTCCCATAAATATCCCTACTGTTTATTTTGCATTTCCTTTGTACTTTTACTGGGGGATTTTCTGTCTTCACATTCTTTCATAATGATGGTTCTCTTTCTGCATTTCTGTGTGTAGCACATCCTTAAACATCTTTTGTGAAGCTGGACAAGTGGCAACAAAAGTCTCAATTTCAGTTTGTTATAGAAGGTATTTTACCTTCTATCATAAATTTTTTTGCAGGATATATTATTCTAGGTTAACAGTTTTTTTTTTCTCATAAGACTTAGAACATATCTCACCATTCTGTCCTAGCCTGTAGGGTTTTTGATGATAAACAGCTGTAAGTCTAATTGGAGACCTCTGAAAGTAATCTGGCATTTTCCTTGAGCACATTTTAGAATCTTTTCTTTATGCTTTACTGTGAAAAGCTTGACTACAATGTGTCGTAGTGAAGACCTCTTAAAAGCTTTATGTGCTTCCTTTTCTGGAGCATTGCTTTCCTACTCCACATTGGGGAAGTTTTCTGTAATTATTTCATTAAAGAGGACTTCTAGTCCATTCTTTCTTTCCACATTTTCAGGAACTCCCAATACCTAAATATTAGGTCATTTGATAATATCCCATAAATCTCTAGAGATTTGTCTTTTAACTCCAATATTCTTTCTTCTGCCTCCCTGAGTCTGTTCTTAATGCTTTCCACCACAATTTTTGTTTGATATATTGAATTCTTCATTTCCTATATTCCATTTTGATTTCTCTTTAAAATCCAAATTTCATGGGAAAAGTTTTCATTCATGTGATGTATGGATTTCTTGAACATGTGGGTTTTCTTCTGGGATGACTTCTAAGTAATCCTGTGATCAATTTTTTGAATTCCAGTCACTTTCTATTATTGAAGTGTTGTTGTATTCCTTTGGTGGCATCATGTTGTCTTCCTTATTTTTGTTTCTTGAACTTATATATTTAAATTTAGGCATTTGTGGAGATACTTCCCCACCCCACCCCACCCCCCCCGTGATGGGTTTTATCTTTGGACCATGTCTCTGTAGCTTAGTGGAGTGTCTGCTCTTTCAGTGAATATCCAGAGTCCCATTCTAGGTGTGGCCAGGGAACTCTGTTCAGTGATCCAGGGTGACAGGAGTGTCAAAGTTGGGCATGGTAAATCTTTTTTATCAGAGGGGATGTTTGGATCATTTCAGTTGGCATAGTCTCATCCTCACCTCCTCTCCTCCAAGGAGACCAGTGCCCTGGCCTTAGCACCAGTGGGTGCAATATTCTGTGCTGTCACAAGAACCACACTAAGGCTCCATGCTGTCCTCAGTGTGAGCATAGATCCCACAGCAGTGGCCCTCACCAAACAAGCAGGGAGCCCCAAGCATGTGGAGCAGCCCACAGTGACTGCACAGAGAGCCAGCCACGCTCCGCTCCCTCCCATGCAGCCCCAGCACACCAAACTTCCACAGTCATGAGCACCCAGCCACCTATCCATTCTCCCAGGGATACTCAGGCCTCTCCTCTCAGCTGGTTGCTGAACACATGGACACAACCTGGCACAGCTGTTGTGTATGTCCAAAATGATGCCTGCCCTCTTTCAGCTAGTTACAAGACGCTGGTGCCGGCTAGTCTGGGAGAGAAAAATGTGGTCCTTCTTTTATCCTCTAGTTTGGCAGGGACACTATCCCCCATAGGGCTCCAAGTGGACTCATGCCAGGCTCTTCCTGCAGCTTCATCAACAGTGGCTTGGACTGCTATTGTCCGGTCTCAGCTCACTCGCCAAAGCTAGTTCTGAGACTCTTGTCTGCTGGAGTCCTGTGTTGTGTCCATGTTGGTATACAGCGCTCCTCTAACTTGCAGGAGTTTCCTCTGCAATTTTCTCCTTAAGTCTTCCCTGAGATTTTACTCTCTCCACTTTTTTTTTAACTATCTTTCCCTAGACTAGAAAAGTATGCTCCCTCCCTATTCTACCATCTCGTAATGATAAAAAATGTAAAACACTCAAAGTTACTGTCATCAACTTAAGTAATAAGTGGATGAAATTAGCATGATTTTTAATTAATATGAAGAGTAGATTGTGTGTATTTCTTATAAAATTTTGAAAACATTTTTATTTCCTCAAACATGTCATTCACTATGTCTTAAAATTCTTAAATCTATTCTCAGAGCTCTCTGATCTATTGTTACCTATTCAGTTTATTTGTAATAATGTCACCTGTTTCCTGATACACATTTACTATTTTTTGAGTATGGAGATTGTACATAAAATACTAGAACTTAAGACTTAATATGAATATCCTCCTGCAGAGAAATTTCATATGTGTCCAACAAGAGACAAGGGGCCATAGCATTAAGGGATCAGGTGATTTGAAGCTGGGTTTGTGAGGATGAGTGTACTTCTGATTTCCTTCGTGTTTTCTACATTCCCCTTATAACTTGGTTTAGCCTCTCAGGATTAGCAATACTTTGGTTCCAATTTTTGTTCCCTTTCTTCTATAAGGCTGTCAGAAGTATTGTTTGGTGTCTCAACCTGCCAGGTACCTCCTTTGGAAAGAGATGTCCACAGAGGAAAAGCACCTCCAAATTCAGCGCTCACCTCTCCTCTGGCTCATCTGCCCTTAATAACTTGGTGAAATAATCTGCGTGGCCTTGTTAGCTGACCTTCAGAGGGCTATTCAAGTTCTATAATCTGTTATTACCAGAATGGAGGTTCAAAGTAATATATATTTTCTTCTTTTTTAAAATTTTAATTAATTTTTTACAGATTCAATGTGATTTATAGATAGTTCAAATAATATAACGATATTCTCTTCATCCCTCCCTTTCTCTCCTTGTCTCCTTACGTTTTCTGAGTTTTATTTTACTAAAAATATTCTTATTAGAAAGGACGAAGCCGGCGCCGCGGCTCACTAGGCTAATCCTCCACCTTGCGGCGCCAGCACACCGGGTTCTAGTCCCGGTCGGGGCACCGATCCTGTCCTGGTTGCCCCTCTTCCAGGCCAGCTCTCTGCTGTGGCCAGGGAGTGCAGTGGAGGATGGCCCAAGTGCTTGGGCCCTGCACCCCATGGGAGACCAGGATAAGCACCTGGCTCCTGCCATCGGATCGGCGCAGTGCACCGGCCGCAGCACGCCTACCACGGCGGCCATTGGAGGGTGAACCAACAGCAAAAGGAAGACCTTTCTCTCTGTCTCTCTCTCTCACTGTCCACTCTGCCTGTCAAAAATTAAAAAAAAATAAAAATAAAAAAAAAGAAAGGACGAAAACATCTGTGTGTAAGCTGCTACTTCAGAAAAACAATAAATAATACCTGTTGAATCACTTAAAGATGTGATAGGAAGTCATTGTTCTAGTGCTTCTATGTAATAATTTCTCACAGTAATCCTATGAGAATGATTAATATTATTTCCATTTTGTAAATGAAGATTTTAGAAAGCTAACAAGTGTTCCAAATAACTAGATTCTCTAGATACTACATAAATTCATATTGTCAGATTCTTACTGTATTTTGAATTCTATTATCTATTCAGTTAGACTTTTCATGGTTATAGTCTTCACAAAATTTAAATTTTTATTAGATTTCCTATTTAAGAGCATGGAAGCAATCTATTTTAGAGATATTCCATTCACCATAGTTATTTTTGATCAAAAAGAGATCAGTCCTATGAGAATACAATTAGTATTATTCTATCATTATTTGGAAAATTGTAGTCACCTCCCAGATTGGATGTGGATATCTGAAAGTCATGTTACTATGTTGTGTTTTTCTGTATATTATCTTTTTTAAAATTGTTAATTGGTTGTAAAGCAGAAGCTACATATCTTAAATTGTTTTTCATTTCACAAGATTTTTTTAAAAAACAGATAGAATTAGACCGTGAGAGAGAGAGAGAAAGGTCTTTCTTCCGTTGGTTCACTCCCCAAATGGCCGCCACGGTCAGCACTGTGCCAATCCGAAGCCAGGAGCCAGGTGCCTCCTCCTGGTCTCCCATGCGGGTGCAGGGGCCCAAGCACTTGGGCCATCCTCCACTGCCTTCCTGGGCCACAGCAGAGAGCTGGACTGGAAGAGGAGCAGCTGGAACTAGAACCCGGCACCCATATGGGATGCTGGCACCACAAGTGGAGGATTAACCAAGTGAGCCACGGCACCGGCCCTCACAAGATATCTTTGATCTTAAAGATTGTGTCATATATTCTGACATATTTTTTATGTTTTTAATGCAGTGCGCGTTTTAACTATAGAATTACTCTTCTGGCATGAGGCTGAGCTTTTTTTTTAATAAAGATTTATGTATTTATTTGAGAGGTAGAGTTACAGACAGTGAAAGGGAGAGGCAGCATTACAGACAGTGGGAGAGACAGAGAGGTCTTAAATCTGCTGTTTCACTACCCAGATGGCTTGGGTCATCTTGCACTGCTTTCCCAGGCCATAGCAGAGAGCTGTGTGGGAAGAGGGTAGAACTGGTGCCCATATGGGATGCTGGTACCGCAGGCAGAGGACTAACCTACTGCACCATGGTGGCAGTCCTGGGGCTGAGCTTTAATAGAGCATCCTTGATATCTTATAGTATCTCTATAAGATGTTGGCATAATGTTTTAATATGCTGCATTATATCTGCAGTGTATATGTCAGGGAGGTAGCATTATTCTAGCCTTTATCTGCAATTGTGATTTCAATATTATGGTCATCTATTTTTTTAAAAACTTATTTAATGAATATAAATTTCCGAAACACAGCTTATGGATTACAATTGCTTCCCCCCTCCCATAACTTCACTCCCACCTGCAACCCTCCCCTTTCCCATTCCCTCTCCCCTTCCATTCACATCAAGATTCATTTTCAATTCTCTTAATATATACTGAATTGATCTTCTGTATATAAAGTAAAGATTTCAACAGTTTGCCCCCACATAGCAGCACAAAGTGAAAAAATACTGTTGGAATACTAGTTATAGCATTAAATAACAGTGTACAGCACATTAAAGACAGAGATCCTACATGATATTTTTAAAAAATTAATTTTCAATGCCATTTCCAATTTAACACCAGGTTTTTTTTTTTTTCATTTCCAATTATCTTTATATACAGAAGATCAATTCAGTATATAATTAGTAAAGATCTCATCAGTTTGTACCCACACAGAAACACACAGTGTAAAAATACTGTTTCAGTACTAGTTATAGCCTCACTTCACATTAGACAACACATTAAGGACAGATCCCACATGAGATGTAAATACACAGTGACTCCTGTTGCTGACTTAACAATTTGACACTCTTGTTTATGGCGTCAGTAATCTCCCTAGGCTCTAGTCATGAGTTGCCAAGGCTATGGAAGCCTTTAGAGTTCGCCGACTTTGATCTTATTCCGATAGGGTCATAGTCAAAGTGGAAGTTCTTTCCTCCCTTTGGAGAAAGGTACTTCCATCTTTGATGGCCCATTCTTTCTACTGGGATCTCACAGAGATCTTTCATTTAGGTGGTCTTCTTTTTTTTTTTTTTTTTTTCTTTTCCATGGTGTCTTGGCTTTCCAGGCCTACAATACTCTCATGGGCTCTTCAGCCAGATCCGAATGCCTTAAGGGCTGATTCTGAGGCCAGAGTGCTGTTTAGGACATCTGTCATTCTATGAGTCAGCTGTGTATCCCACTTCCCATGTTGGATCATTCTCTTCCTTTTTGATTCTATCAGTATTAGCAGACACTAGTCTTGTTTGTGTGATCCCTTTGACTCTTAGACCTATCAGTGTGATCAATTGTGAACTGAAATTGATCATTTGGACTAGTGAGAGGGCATTGGTACATGCCCCTTGATGGGATTGAATTGGAATCCCCTGGTATGTTTCTAACTCTACCATTTGGGGCAAGTCCGACTGAGTATGTCCCAAATTGTACATCTCCTCTGTCTCTTATTCCCACTCTTCTATTTAACAGGGATCACTTTTCAGTTAAGTTTCAACACTTAAGAATAATTGTGTATTAATTACAGAGTTCACCAATAGTATTAAGTAGAACAAACAGAAAAAATACTAAAAGGGATAAAGTATTAAGTTGTTCATCAACAGTCAAGGCAAGGGCTGATCAAGTCACTGTTTCTCATAGTGTCCATTTCACTTCAACAGGTTTCCTTTTTGGTGCTCTGTTAGTTGTCACCGATCAGGGAGAACATATATTTGTCCTTTGGGACTGGCTTATTTCACTCAGCATAATGTTTTCCAGATTCTTCCATTTTGTTGCAAATGACCGGATTTCATTGATCCCTTAATCATTAAATAGTGCCCTTTTTTGTCTCTCTTAACAGTTTGATTAAAGTCTATGTTGTCTGATTTGAATGGCAACACCTGCTATTTTTTGCTTTCTGTTAGCATGAAATATCTTTTCCCTTCCTTTCATTTTCAGTCTGATTGCATCTTTGTTGGTGAGATGTGTTTCTTATAGGCAGCAAATAGATGGGTCTTGTTTTTTCATCCATTCAGCCAGTCTGTATCTTTTAACTGGAAAGTTGAAGCCATTTACATTCAGGGTTACTTATGATAAGTAACAACTTGGCCCTGCCATTTTCCCATAAATATCCCTACTGTTTATTTTGCATTTCCTTTGTACTTTTACTGGGGGATTTTCTGTCTTCACATTCTTTCATAATGATGGTTCTCTTTCTGCATTTCTGTGTGTAGCACATCCTTAAACATCTTTTGTGAAGCTGGACAAGTGGCAACAAAAGTCTCAATTTCAGTTTGTTATAGAAGGTATTTTACCTTCTATCATAAATTTTTTTGCAGGATATATTATTCTAGGTTAACAGTTTTTTTTTTCTCATAAGACTTAGAACATATCTCACCATTCTGTCCTAGCCTGTAGGGTTTTTGATGATAAACAGCTGTAAGTCTAATTGGAGACCTCTGAAAGTAATCTGGCATTTTCCTTGAGCACATTTTAGAATCTTTTCTTTATGCTTTACTGTGAAAAGCTTGACTACAATGTGTCGTAGTGAAGACCTCTTAAAAGCTTTATGTGCTTCCTTTTCTGGAGCATTGCTTTCCTACTCCACATTGGGGAAGTTTTCTGTAATTATTTCATTAAAGAGGACTTCTAGTCCATTCTTTCTTTCCACATTTTCAGGAACTCCCAATACCTAAATATTAGGTCATTTGATAATATCCCATAAATCTCTAGAGATTTGTCTTTTAACTCCAATATTCTTTCTTCTGCCTCCCTGAGTCTGTTCTTAATGCTTTCCACCACAATTTTTGTTTGATATATTGAATTCTTCATTTCCTATATTCCATTTTGATTTCTCTTTAAAATCCAAATTTCATGGGAAAAGTTTTCATTCATGTGATGTATGGATTTCTTGAACATGTGGGTTTTCTTCTGGGATGACTTCTAAGTAATCCTGTGATCAATTTTTTGAATTCCAGTCACTTTCTATTATTGAAGTGTTGTTGTATTCCTTTGGTGGCATCATGTTGTCTTCCTTATTTTTGTTTCTTGAACTTATATATTTAAATTTAGGCATTTGTGGAGATACTTCCCCACCCCACCCCACCCCCCCCCGTGATGGGTTTTATCTTTGGACCATGTCTCTGTAGCTTAGTGGAGTGTCTGCTCTTTCAGTGAATATCCAGAGTCCCATTCTAGGTGTGGCCAGGGAACTCTGTTCAGTGATCCAGGGTGACAGGAGTGTCAAAGTTGGGCATGGTAAATCTTTTTTATCAGAGGGGATGTTTGGATCATTTCAGTTGGCATAGTCTCATCCTCACCTCCTCTCCTCCAAGGAGACCAGTGCCCTGGCCTTAGCACCAGTGGGTGCAATATTCTGTGCTGTCACAAGAACCACACTAAGGCTCCATGCTGTCCTCAGTGTGAGCATAGATCCCACAGCAGTGGCCCTCACCAAACAAGCAGGGAGCCCCAAGCATGTGGAGCAGCCCACAGTGACTGCACAGAGAGCCAGCCACGCTCCGCTCCCTCCCATGCAGCCCCAGCACACCAAACTTCCACAGTCATGAGCACCCAGCCACCTATCCATTCTCCCAGGGATACTCAGGCCTCTCCTCTCAGCTGGTTGCTGAACACATGGACACAACCTGGCACAGCTGTTGTGTATGTCCAAAATGATGCCTGCCCTCTTTCAGCTAGTTACAAGACGCTGGTGCCGGCTAGTCTGGGAGAGAAAAATGTGGTCCTTCTTTTATCCTCTAGTTTGGCAGGGACACTATCCCCCATAGGGCTCCAAGTGGACTCATGCCAGGCTCTTCCTGCAGCTTCATCAACAGTGGCTTGGACTGCTATTGTCCGGTCTCAGCTCACTCGCCAAAGCTAGTTCTGAGACTCTTGTCTGCTGGAGTCCTGTGTTGTGTCCATGTTGGTATACAGCGCTCCTCTAACTTGCAGGAGTTTCCTCTGCAATTTTCTCCTTAAGTCTTCCCTGAGATTTTACTCTCTCCACTTTTTTTTTAACTATCTTTCCCTAGACTAGAAAAGTATGCTCCCTCCCTATTCTACCATCTCGTAATGATAAAAAATGTAAAACACTCAAAGTTACTGTCATCAACTTAAGTAATAAGTGGATGAAATTAGCATGATTTTTAATTAATATGAAGAGTAGATTGTGTGTATTTCTTATAAAATTTTGAAAACATTTTTATTTCCTCAAACATGTCATTCACTATGTCTTAAAATTCTTAAATCTATTCTCAGAGCTCTCTGATCTATTGTTACCTATTCAGTTTATTTGTAATAATGTCACCTGTTTCCTGATACACATTTACTATTTTTTGAGTATGGAGATTGTACATAAAATACTAGAACTTAAGACTTAATATGAATATCCTCCTGCAGAGAAATTTCATATGTGTCCAACAAGAGACAAGGGGCCATAGCATTAAGGGATCAGGTGATTTGAAGCTGGGTTTGTGAGGATGAGTGTACTTCTGATTTCCTTCGTGTTTTCTACATTCCCCTTATAACTTGGTTTAGCCTCTCAGGATTAGCAATACTTTGGTTCCAATTTTTGTTCCCTTTCTTCTATAAGGCTGTCAGAAGTATTGTTTGGTGTCTCAACCTGCCAGGTACCTCCTTTGGAAAGAGATGTCCACAGAGGAAAAGCACCTCCAAATTCAGCGCTCACCTCTCCTCTGGCTCATCTGCCCTTAATAACTTGGTGAAATAATCTGCGTGGCCTTGTTAGCTGACCTTCAGAGGGCTATTCAAGTTCTATAATCTGTTATTACCAGAATGGAGGTTCAAAGTAATATATATTTTCTTCTTTTTTAAAATTTTAATTAATTTTTTACAGATTCAATGTGATTTATAGATAGTTCAAATAATATAACGATATTCTCTTCATCCCTCCCTTTCTCTCCTTGTCTCCTTACGTTTTCTGAGTTTTATTTTACTAAAAATATTCTTATTAGAAAGGACGAAGCCGGCGCCGCGGCTCACTAGGCTAATCCTCCACCTTGCGGCGCCAGCACACCGGGTTCTAGTCCCGGTCGGGGCACCGATCCTGTCCTGGTTGCCCCTCTTCCAGGCCAGCTCTCTGCTGTGGCCAGGGAGTGCAGTGGAGGATGGCCCAAGTGCTTGGGCCCTGCACCCCATGGGAGACCAGGATAAGCACCTGGCTCCTGCCATCGGATCGGCGCAGTGCACCGGCCGCAGCACGCCTACCACGGCGGCCATTGGAGGGTGAACCAACAGCAAAAGGAAGACCTTTCTCTCTGTCTCTCTCTCTCACTGTCCACTCTGCCTGTCAAAAATTAAAAAAAAATAAAAATAAAAAAAAAGAAAGGACGAAAACATCTGTGTGTAAGCTGCTACTTCAGAAAAACAATAAATAATACCTGTTGAATCACTTAAAGATGTGATAGGAAGTCATTGTTCTAGTGCTTCTATGTAATAATTTCTCACAGTAATCCTATGAGAATGATTAATATTATTTCCATTTTGTAAATGAAGATTTTAGAAAGCTAACAAGTGTTCCAAATAACTAGATTCTCTAGATACTACATAAATTCATATTGTCAGATTCTTACTGTATTTTGAATTCTATTATCTATTCAGTTAGACTTTTCATGGTTATAGTCTTCACAAAATTTAAATTTTTATTAGATTTCCTATTTAAGAGCATGGAAGCAATCTATTTTAGAGATATTCCATTCACCATAGTTATTTTTGATCAAAAAGAGATCAGTCCTATGAGAATACAATTAGTATTATTCTATCATTATTTGGAAAATTGTAGTCACCTCCCAGATTGGATGTGGATATCTGAAAGTCATGTTACTATGTTGTGTTTTTCTGTATATTATCTTTTTTAAAATTGTTAATTGGTTGTAAAGCAGAAGCTACATATCTTAAATTGTTTTTCATTTCACAAGATTTTTTTAAAAAACAGATAGAATTAGACCGTGAGAGAGAGAGAGAAAGGTCTTTCTTCCGTTGGTTCACTCCCCAAATGGCCGCCACGGTCAGCACTGTGCCAATCCGAAGCCAGGAGCCAGGTGCCTCCTCCTGGTCTCCCATGCGGGTGCAGGGGCCCAAGCACTTGGGCCATCCTCCACTGCCTTCCTGGGCCACAGCAGAGAGCTGGACTGGAAGAGGAGCAGCTGGAACTAGAACCCGGCACCCATATGGGATGCTGGCACCACAAGTGGAGGATTAACCAAGTGAGCCACGGCACCGGCCCTCACAAGATATCTTTGATCTTAAAGATTGTGTCATATATTCTGACATATTTTTTATGTTTTTAATGCAGTGCGCGTTTTAACTATAGAATTACTCTTCTGGCATGAGGCTGAGCTTTTTTTTTAATAAAGATTTATGTATTTATTTGAGAGGTAGAGTTACAGACAGTGAAAGGGAGAGGCAGCATTACAGACAGTGGGAGAGACAGAGAGGTCTTAAATCTGCTGTTTCACTACCCAGATGGCTTGGGTCATCTTGCACTGCTTTCCCAGGCCATAGCAGAGAGCTGTGTGGGAAGAGGGTAGAACTGGTGCCCATATGGGATGCTGGTACCGCAGGCAGAGGACTAACCTACTGCACCATGGTGGCAGTCCTGGGGCTGAGCTTTAATAGAGCATCCTTGATATCTTATAGTATCTCTATAAGATGTTGGCATAATGTTTTAATATGCTGCATTATATCTGCAGTGTATATGTCAGGGAGGTAGCATTATTCTAGCCTTTATCTGCAATTGTGATTTCAATATTATGGTCATCTATTTTTTTAAAAACTTATTTAATGAATATAAATTTCCGAAACACAGCTTATGGATTACAATTGCTTCCCCCCTCCCATAACTTCACTCCCACCTGCAACCCTCCCCTTTCCCATTCCCTCTCCCCTTCCATTCACATCAAGATTCATTTTCAATTCTCTTAATATATACTGAATTGATCTTCTGTATATAAAGTAAAGATTTCAACAGTTTGCCCCCACATAGCAGCACAAAGTGAAAAAATACTGTTGGAATACTAGTTATAGCATTAAATAACAGTGTACAGCACATTAAAGACAGAGATCCTACATGATATTTTTAAAAAATTAATTTTCAATGCCATTTCCAATTTAACACCAGGTTTTTTTTTTTTTCATTTCCAATTATCTTTATATACAGAAGATCAATTCAGTATATAATTAGTAAAGATCTCATCAGTTTGTACCCACACAGAAACACACAGTGTAAAAATACTGTTTCAGTACTAGTTATAGCCTCACTTCACATTAGACAACACATTAAGGACAGATCCCACATGAGATGTAAATACACAGTGACTCCTGTTGCTGACTTAACAATTTGACACTCTTGTTTATGGCGTCAGTAATCTCCCTAGGCTCTAGTCATGAGTTGCCAAGGCTATGGAAGCCTTTAGAGTTCGCCGACTTTGATCTTATTCCGATAGGGTCATAGTCAAAGTGGAAGTTCTTTCCTCCCTTTGGAGAAAGGTACTTCCATCTTTGATGGCCCATTCTTTCTACTGGGATCTCACAGAGATCTTTCATTTAGGTGGTCTTCTTTTTTTTTTTTTTTTTTTCTTTTCCATGGTGTCTTGGCTTTCCAGGCCTACAATACTCTCATGGGCTCTTCAGCCAGATCCGAATGCCTTAAGGGCTGATTCTGAGGCCAGAGTGCTGTTTAGGACATCTGTCATTCTATGAGTCAGCTGTGTATCCCACTTCCCATGTTGGATCATTCTCTTCCTTTTTGATTCTATCAGTATTAGCAGACACTAGTCTTGTTTGTGTGATCCCTTTGACTCTTAGACCTATCAGTGTGATCAATTGTGAACTGAAATTGATCATTTGGACTAGTGAGAGGGCATTGGTACATGCCACCTTGATGGGATTGAATTGGAATCCCCTGGCACGTTTCTAACTCCACCATTTGGGGCAAGTCCGATTGAGCATGTCCCCAGTTGTACATCTCCTCCCTCTGTTTTTCCCACTCTTATATTTAACAGGGATCACTTTTCAGTTAAAATTTAAACACCTAAGAATAATTGTGTGTTAATTACAGAGTTTTACCACTAGTACTAGAACAACAACAGTATGGTCATCTATTTTGAAATAATCACATTTTCAATATATGAAAAGGCAAAAAGACATATTTCTAAAAGTGATGCTCTTACTGAAGTCTTTTATTATGATATTTACCAAACATATTTTTCCAAGCTGTCCTTTGGAGAAGGTACTTGTATAGTTATTCTACATGAAAAATAAAAGTAATGGGGGAGCCAGCACTGTGGTGTAGCTGGTAAAGCCGCTGCCTGCAGTACTGGCATCCTATATGGGTGCCAGTTCGAATCCCAGTTACTCCACTTCCAATCCAGCTCTCTGCTACGGCCTGGGAAAGCAGTAGAAGATGGCCCAAGTCCTTGGACCCCTGCACCCACGTGGGAGACCCGGAGGAAGCTCCTAGCTCCTGGCTCCTGGCTCTAAATCTGTGTAGCTCTGGCTGTTGTAGCTATCTTGGCAAGTGAACCAGTAAATGGAAGCCCTCTCTCTCTCTCTCCTCTCTCTGACTCTGCTTCTCAAATAAAATAAATAAATCTTTTAAAAAAAAAAGTAAAGTTAAGTGAAAAGAGAAACAAAACCAAGAAATGAGAACAAAAGCTAATTTGATTTATTTGAAACTACGTACGGAAGCACTCATTTTGATTTTGTGCAGAAGTCTTTTGACTTTCAAATTTTCTGAAGAATATGGAAATATGGTTTAAATATTTTATAAAGTTATTCTATTAAATAATATCACTATGGGGCTAACTCTTTCTAAAAGAGTTATAATCTGTTTAATTTATCCTAGTCTGTCTCCAGAGAGAGTATCCCTCCCAATATCCTGAGAAGAAGGTAAAAATTATGTTAGTAAAGACAGTCATTTTTATTTGATTTCATGGATTCTTGTGGTATGCATTAGAAATTGAATCCCACAGGCAGGTAGGCAGCCTGTGTTTTTATTTATCTAAGACTTAGAGAATAAGAATCTCCATCTGCCAATTCTTGTTTCTATTAAAACTAAGGTATTATTTCACTGGCCTATTTTGGTGGCTCAGTTTATTGTCATTATAATTTCATCTCTTTTTTTGGCATTCTTGAACAGGAGAGCTTTTATCTTTTACAGCCAGATTAACTTACCCTTTCAAGGCTTGTATACACATGACAACATTATCAGGTTAAACCTTAAAGTATGAAAGCAACAAGAGATGATAATAGATGGATCCTTCAAAATGTTCGTGGAAACTGGAATTAAAAAATGTTTTTTAAATTTATATTTAGTTTTTTCATAATATGTAGTTTCCATGAACTTTTTGAAGCCCTGCTATGTGTGTGGATTTCAAAATGAACTTATCTTTTAATCCAGTTTTCCACAAACTTTTTGTAGGATTATTGTGCGGGCCATATGCTAACTGCACTATTGACTTAATTAGGTTTTAGCTTTGTGTGTTATTCTATCTTGAAATCCCTTATCTAGGCACAAAAGTTGAAAAAAATCTCAAAGTAACTTTTCATTTCTCTAAAATTACAAAATTAAAATGATCCATGAAGATTAGCACATAAATGATCAAAATCACCTATAAATTACTAATCATAAGCACATTTTTTTATTTTGTTGTATTTTGAAGCATTTTTTTCGTAAATATACAAATACATAGAAGGTTACAGCCTTGAAATGTAGACTCTTAAAAATTGATAGTACTTTATCCAATTCACTGATGTCAGAAGACAGGGTCCCAAATATGCCTTTATCCTAAATTTCAGGAAAGACTGGATTAGCTTCAAGAAGCATCTTTTTTATTGTTGTTAACTCACTTTGATTTTGTATTTTCCTGTTCCTACAGTTGAATTTATAGGTCATTGAAAAACAACTCTTTAATTAGCAGAGTTACAAATCTTTTACTAACAATTCAGTGTCCCAAGTGCTTTTGACAATCTGGTAAGCTTTGTGTTGATGTCATGTCAGGCATATGGAAATTGTGTGGGTCACCACTATAATATTCCTTATTTGGAATATGGTTTCCTAGCAACTCTTGCTTTTTCCTAATGGCTGAATTGATTTCTGCACATTTGTAATGCTGCTTAGTGCATCAGAAATTGTCACCTTGTGTGTGAATGTTACAAGATCAAATTTATATGTAGATTCAATTCTAAGAGATTATTCTGCTTTATCACTTGCTTTTAATGTGTTTGTTCAAAGGTTAAACCAACCATAAAAAAATGAATTTAGTAAAACCTCATTAATTCAGACCTCATTCTTTGGGGAAACATGGTAATGTTGACAACAGTGTCCGAAATGCATGCAAATAGTTCCTGGTGGGAGTCATGCTTAAGCTGAAGAAACAGAGTAATTTTGGTGGTCAGGAGACCTTGTAATCAGAAGGTCGATGGGAACACAGGTCCAGAGTAAGCACTGAGTCTCCCAGAGGAGGGCAAAGGCTTATTTTGGAGACAGCTTGCTGTTTCAACTCACATGAAGCCTGATTCTACATCTCTAGTAAGGGCCTTTTAATCATTTGTTCAGCGAATAATTTTTGAATGCTTACTATTTTCTAAGCAATTGGTTTGGCAATAGGGTTATAAGGATTAAAAAACCAAATATGTCCTTCCCTGATCATCTCAAGAAGGCTTTTGTCAAAACTGTTTCCATTTTGAGAGGTTTTGGTTATAATTTTACTAATATCTGGCAAAGATAAGTATTTCATAAAATGATGATATTGTTTATATTTGTGACTGCAGTATTTTGATGTTTTTGTAAGTTTCATAGGTTTGCAAAGATGTGGAGTTGGTAGACATAGAAAACCAATTATATGCTAGTGGTTGGTTTGACAGTATATATATAATTTCATTTTATCTACACAACAATCCTATTAAGGGGAATATATGCAGTTTTTGTTTATTCAAAGGGATAAAGATAATGGGAAAATAATACATAGTGTACATTTCCTGGGGAGGTCTTTAACAGTTCATGACGAATGCATATTTAAAATGCTATACATGGATTTTAAACTTTTATATATCAAAAGAAAGTTGTGTTTTTTATATTTTTCTATGAACTTTTTGAACTACCCTTATATGTGACAGACTTAAGCCAGGTTTTTTATATATCTTAGTTGCAAACTAAGTTTCATTGATCTTCTTTTAAAAAAAAATCTGAGGTTCAGAAGGTTTACATAAATTGACAGATTATGTAGCAAATCAACTACAGCATTAAATGTGAACCTACATAGATCTACTTAAGAAAAAAAACAAAGCTTTGATTTTTCCACTATAGACACTGCCCAGTTCATCACCAGAATTCCCAGACTAGAATTTTGTTACCTGATTACGTAACAGGAGTGACCCCTCACTAGTTCCTGGGCGCTAGGCATTTCGCTAGGTCTCAGTATGTGTATGCTGCCATTCTGATATCTTTTCTCTTAATTTCTGTATCTCTAAGTGTATTTTCTTGTAAATATGAAAATATGTTCGTATTTGTGAAATCTATATGTATATGCATATTGTTACCTGGTAGTTCTATAGAATGTCAAAATCTCTAAAGAAAAAAGTTGTCAATTATAAAATATAAACTTAAGTAATATTACTTGTCATAAAATATGGAAAGTATAATTTCTTTTGTGATGATACAATAATCCAAAGCCAGGAAAGCAGGGATTTAAAATCACAACAGAGAATCCACAAGGCATATTTAGTCTGGGCATGTTATTTTTCACATGGTATCAGTTGACCATTTTTGGATATTAAATTATCTAAGACTTCTTTTGTATTTACACCAACCAAAACCACTGATTGGAAGTGAAAGATGTAGTCAAATGCCTTGATCAGTTAGCCAGCAAGGATTTACTGAATTTCTGTCATGTGCAAAACAACATAATTGAGTTGCAGATGGAACTGCAGGAGTGCCAAATACTAATGTGTTGTTTTCTGGGCTCTCAGGTCAAAGCTCTGTCTATACAATACCAAAACATCTGGACACTGAAATACATGCAGTCAAAAATTCAATCTGCCTCTCAGATTTCAAACTCCAGAATTCCATTCAACTTGTTTGTTTTAATTAATTAGTTTATCTGAAAGCTATGTCAAATATGTAATAGCCTGTGTTTAGTTATTTCAACAGTACTTGGCATTTTATCTATGAAAAATAGATATAGAAGGAAGCAAGCACAAATTCCATTTTCTCTGCCTTGGTCAAGTGTTTCTAGAGACTCCTGTGTACTTTGCCTCCTAGTTGCCACCCTAGGGTCACCTCAGGATAAACATGATTGTCAATTTACCACTAATTACCTAAGAATTACTTATTTTATGTTTTATTCATAATAATTTATTTTTATAATTCTACAGGTTCATTTAGGGAAAAAAGCTTTTTCCATGTAGTCACCTATAGTTTTGTATTTAACAAATACATATTTTTTCAAATATGTGCGTGGATTATTTTTATTTTCATAGCCGTTTTTAGCATTTATAGGAATTATATGGGATGTGCCATTACGGACCAATTTTGTTGTTTATAGGTTTATGTAATTAAAATAACTCATAAATTTTTAAAATTTGATTCAGAAAGAATAATGTCCAGAACTGCACATGGTAAATATTTTCATTGGCTAAAAATTGAGAGCTTCAACAGTTTTTGACAAAATTATGCAGTAAATTGTTTTGCCAGAAAAATTAGAGTTGGTAGAAATCATGACCATAAAAGAAAACTATATTTGCAGATTAAATGATCAAACCACTGATCCATGAATCACAAATCATCATTGTAAAAGTAAAATTTCTAAGAACTGATTCCAATTAAAATACTTTTAGAGAAATGTAATTGAAATGTAAAATAACAGAATCAGTATAAGTATACCTTAAAATAGATCAAGAAATTGTTTGGTCCTGAAAATGATATTTTTGTAATATTTTTAAGCTTTCGTAAATTTCTGCATTCTATCTTGGTATTTCCTTGATGGGAATGCAAATGACTCACACTTTAATTTCTTTATTAGCCAAAGGAATTATTGGTAAATCAACCAGTCCTATAACCTGTTCTGTAGAGGTATGCTGTAACATAAATTAAATGCTCTAATTTTTCTTATCCTTTGGTAAAATTTATGTGTGACATTGATAGATACTATTTGTTATGTTTACAGTTTCTACTGTCTGATTCCTTGTTGTACATTGGTATTATTTTATATTTGTAAATTTTTTGTCATGTAATTTACCTAGTATATTAGTACATGCATTGATTTTTGTTGTTTGCTTGTAATACTCTTCATTCTTTATTTTTTTCTTGATACCATTCTTGTTAGGAAAAGAGTTGCAGATTGGCGCCTCCTCAAACAGGGCACCAAAATGTTAGGAAAGGAGGCTCAGAATAGAGAGGAGGCAGTGTATGAATTTACAGCCAGACTGAATTTATTCAGAGAAAATAAATCTGTAGAGGTGGGTGACCAACTGCCCGTGTGCCCTTGATGGAACACATAGCAGAAGGCTATGACCCCCAGGGGCAGGGTCTTTCAGGTGGCTGTGAGGGGTGGGCTATGAAGGCAGTAAGGTGTGAGACCCAATTGAGTTTCAAGGTCAGGAATCCGTTCCAAAGTTTATCTCTTTTGGGCAATGAGGGAGAATGGCTGAGGCTTATATCTGTTCTATTACTTCTCTCTTTTTTTTTTTTTTTAAGACTTATAATGGGGAGACATTATGGCGCAATATGTAAAGCTGATCCCTGGGATGCCTGCATCTCATATGGGCGGTGGATCTGACCCAGCTCCCTGCTAGTATCCTGGTAAAAGCCGCTGAGGATGGCCCAAGTTCTTGGTCCCCTGCCACCAACATGGGAGATGTGGGTGAAGTTCCTGGCTTTGGCCTGGACCAGCCATGATAGTTGTAGTTTTCTAGGGAGTGAACCAAGGAATGGGAGATCTGTAACTTGCTCTTTCAAATAAATAAATATTATAAAATTGAGAGAGAATAAGTGAGAGATTTTTCCATCCTCTGGCTCACTCCCCAGATCAACAGTCTGCAATGAACCAAGCCAAAGCCAGGAGCTTCATCTGTGTCTCCCATATGGTTGCAGGGACCCAAGCACTTGGACCGTATTCTGCTTTTCCTAGGCCATTAGCAGGGAGCTGGATCTGAAGCAGCACAGCCAGGACAGAATTGGCACCCCCATGATATGCTAGCATTGCAGGCTGTGACTTTACCCACTTCTCCACAACACTGGCCTTCATGTTCTTTTTACAAATTCCATGTTGAGAATCATATCCTTTTGAAAAATATTAACTGAACCCTTATTCATATTTCCCCTTTACATGTATTTTTATTATTATTTGTATTTAACATAAATTAGTAATTTTGCTTCCAAAAGTATAATAATGCTCCAATACAGTGGTATTGAGAATATATATTATGAAGTTATGATATGGTCTGGGCTCTATGCAATGAAGCATCCTGTGCTATATTAAAAACACTATTATTTAGCTGTTAAGGCATGTGCTATCAAAAATTGTCTATATTTTTAAGTCTAGTTTATGAAAATGCTCATCTAATGGTTAAAAAAGTATCCTTAGGGAAGCAAAACTCATACAATATTTTTAAAATATACCAGAATTCTAAGAATGATATGCCAGCCATAACAATTATGGTAGAGTTTCCATTTTAAGATTGGTATTTCGGCCGGCGCCATGGCTCACTAGGCAAATCCTCCACCTGCAGTGCTGGAACCTCGGGTTCTGGTCCCGGTTGGGGCGCTGGATTCTGTCCTGGTTGCTCCTCTTCCAGTCCAGCTCTCTGCTGTGGCCCGGGAGTGCAGTGGAGGATGGCCCAGGTCCTTGGGCCCTGCACCCCATGGGAGACCAGGAGAAGCACCTGGCTCCTGTGCAGCGTGCCAGCGGTAGCGGCCATTTGGGGGGTGAACCAACGGAACAGGAAGACCTTTCTCTTGGTCTCTCTCTCTAACTCTGCCTGTCAAAAAAAATATATATATATTTCAGGAACTGTGTGTACCCTTGAATATTTGCTACAAAATGACTTCTATTTTAATTTGGGGAAGTTGATAGTGTGTTCTAGAATCAAAATATCATCCTCATTTGCTTTGTGGTATTGTTTGATGGCCAAACCTTGCCAGATTCTAGAGCTCCTGTCCTCGCCCGAAGTCTCCACATGTTTTCTGATTTTCTGCTCCTATCTGAAAAAAAAACAATGAAATCAGGATTGGGAACTCACATTTTTCACCTTACTGAACTAGTGCTAAAATACTCTTCCTTCTTTTCTTAGTTTACTTTAGCCAGAACTGAAATAGAGCTCATTTATAAAGGCATAATTGTATTATAGCTTAGGAAAATTAATTATAAATAACAATTGGTAATTGTAAGATTTCAAAAGTCAGATAATTTTGAGGACAACGCCCTCATTTTACATGCAGTAAAACAGAGCAATGGTTTCTGAACACTAAAATTTTAGCAAGGAAGCTAATGAAAATGATTAGGTCAGTTAGGCAGAAAGTGAATTTTATAGTTTATTTTTTATTCTCCAAGCAATTGTTCATTGTGATAGAAGAAATATCACAAATGATGGGTTTGAAATTATCATATAATAGAAGTGGAAAACACTACACAAGGCTTTTGTGTAGGATGCGTTTTTTTTTTTTGTTGTTGTTGTTGTTGTTCATTAAGTATCATTGCTCTGTTATTAGTGTAGAATGACAATTCTGACAGTTGGGTAGTTGATGTCATTTATTTTTTCTTTATTCACATTTTCATACATTGCTTTTCTATTTAAAATACTTAGCAAGCCAATACTATATCCTTGATATATTAGGTGCTAAGTCGATCCCAAAAAATTGAAATTTATTTTATAGTTTAATTCTATAGGTAAGCTCACTATGATACCATTTTGAGAAAATAATATTGACTTTATGTTTTTAATTTAAAATGTGGAAGTTTTTAAAAACCAAGCCAAAAAGTTATTACCATCCACTTAACTGTGCCTTATTGATAACCATGGCTCAGGACTGTGGATTATAATGTAGAACTGGTCAGGCACATTGGTAATCACACATTCTGTCAAGTCCCATGAAGGGAATTCCTAATGCATTAGAGTATGTGAGATAGACTAATGACTAGATGAATGCCAGTTACCACAGGAGAACAAAAATTCAGCAAAGTACTCATAAGCTTGATTTAATTAAAGTGATCTAATTCTGTACATGCATTACTGTTTTAACGGACAAAACTCTAGAAATAGAGCACAGTATTCCTTTTGACATGTGTGCATTTTAGTCTCAAATCTAAGGGGCTACTTGCAGAGTTCACTCAAATTGCCACATGTTGACTAATTACTGCTGTCACTACGTAGTTATTAGAATTGTCATTATCATCAACTCTTTGCAATGAGAATAGAGAAACATCAACTGTAACAGTATGCCATTAGGATTGTATCCTTAAACAGAAGACAGGTGAATTAATACCCATGGCATATAGAATTATCCAGGCATTATCTTTTCACTTAAAAAGCATGGGTGTGATTAAATTGCGGAACTAAAAATTACCCTAAAAGGTAAGCCTTAGCAGAATGACTGACTGTATTTTATAGCTGTCAATTTGATTGGCAACTTGAAACCATCAAATGTGTTTCTATTTCTGAAATTCAGGAACACCTTGAAATGATTTCCCAAGAGAAAAAAATATATATGGAGAGAAAAAGGAAACTGCATTTCTTACTAAGAACTTGTTGGTGATAAAGTATAGATGTCACTATAATCTATGCTGCTAAAGCCACTACCCAAGGAAACTGCCTTGGTTCTGGGGTGTTTGGTGTCAATCAAATATTTCATTCATATTTAGCAACCATTTACAGTGTTGCATAATTCATTTATGGTAGGGTCATTTTGTAGCTTTTTTTTTTTTGCAATTTGGATTGAAACTATTTTTTAAATTGCAATAAGGCCTTATCCTTACTGTGTAAGAATTCAAATTTTTCGCTTTGTAATTGCTTGTGAAAATATTCTATCTTGTTATGTTGTGATTCCTGGTACATTTAGTGCTACATATTTACACGATATGACAATGTGAGTTCACTAGTGTGAGATAGGTTTGAGTGTGGGGGCTTTATTTGCAGGAGGAGGAATGGACAAGGGGAGAATATATTTTCAAGGTCATGCTACTATGAGAAATGGGGACTTAAATCTGCTGTGCATTCTGCCTAATGAATAAGGAAAACGCCTCTTAAATTGTCTAGTGTAAATTGGGCAGAACATACATTTCACTGGCTCTGTTCTATAGAGGTTAACCCCCTGTTACTTTCAAGTCATATAACTCACTCCAGTAGGTTACACAACATTGGAGAAAACCCTGAGTAAAGTAAAAGAATGTGCATGATGTATTGCCTACTGTGAATAGCACTGCCATGAAAACAGGTCTATAGACATCTCTTCAACATACTGTTTTGATTCTTTAGGATAAACACAATACAGAGTTTGCAAGATCCTATGGTAATTATTTTTTAACCTTTTTACTCCATAGTGTTTTCTAGAATTATTAGTTTGCATACCCATCAGTTGTGTCCAAAGGTTTCCTTTTCTCCACATCCTTACCAACATTAACTGTCTTTCACCTCTTAATAATAATCTAATAGATATGAAGAGATGTTTCATTGTAGTTGTAATTTGTATTTTTCTGATTAGAAATGTTGAATATTTTTTCATATATGTTGGTCATTGTATGTCTTTATTTCAAAATATCTGTTCAGTTCCTTTTGCACATCTAATAGGGTTGTTTCATTGCTATTCAACAGTTTGTGAAGCCTCTTTGTATAGGAATTCAAAGTTCAGGAAAGTGTGCATCATCAGTTTTTTCTGTGAACTTTTTTTATGGTACTTCATATATTTGGGATATTCACTCATTGTAAGATGTAGGATTTGCAAACATTTTCTTCTATTCTGTAAGTTGTTGCTTCACTCTGTTGATCATTTGCTTTGCTGTAGAGAAGCTTTGTACTTTGATGCAAACCCACTTTTCTGTTTTTACATTTGTTTCTTGTACTTTTGGGGTCATATCCAAAAAAAAAAAAAAAACGCTGTCTGCATCCATGTTTTATTCTAATCGTTTTATAATTTTACATCTTATATATTTTCTTTAATTCACTTTGCATTTCTCTCTATATGAGGTGTGAGATAAGGGTCCATTTTCATCCTTTTGGTTGTAGGCATTCAGTTTTCCCAAAAACCATGGGAAAGACTGTACATGTCACACTACGTGGTCTTGGAGCCTTGTTGACTAGCCACAATATTAAAACATGTCTATAAGTGGATAAATGGAATGGTATTGGAATATAATGGAATACTACTCAGCCTTCTGAAAACAGAAAATCCTGTCATTGCTACAATATGAATGAACATAAAAGACCTTATGTTGAGTTGAATAAGCCAGGCATATTGAGACAGTTGCTGTATTATTTCCCTTATTATATAGATTTTAACAAAGTTGAATTGATAAAAGTAGAGTGGAATGGTGATTATCATGGGCTAAGGTTGGAAGTGGACAGGAAGACATTGGTTAATGGGTACAAAACTTTCAATTAGATAAGAGAAGTAAGTTCTGGTGTTCTTCTGTACAGCATATATCGATATAGATAAGGCAAGAGATTATCAGTCAGAGCAAGACATAGAGCTCCTAAAATGGCCCAGCAGCCACAACTGAACTCAGAGGTGGGCCCAGGGGCTGTGAAGCAGATCATTTTAAGCATGTCATATGTTAGAATGGGGAATGCAGCATGATTGATTCCATAACAATATGAAAACTTGATACCCAAATATTACCTGAAACAATACATTTCAAATATTTTTTCCTGTGAGTAAAAGGCTATTTGAAGTTTATTCTACTGGTATTACAGAAATAAAAATGCATGAAATAGTAGTACCCTTACTATGAGCATTGCAATATGATATTTTCTATTCCATACTATGCTATGCCATTTCACTCTGTTCTGTTCTATTTAAACAGTTCTGTTCATAATTCCCTAGAGTAATTTTAAAACCCATGGTTTGGAAAACACTAGCTGTAAGGATTATGAAATTAATTCACTTAAGAATGTAAGCAATAGCATATTAATATAATTTAAATTGCACGACCTGGAGTCATAAACAGTGAAATTTTTAGAAAGAAAGGTCATACAATCACGGTCAGCTAAAAAGAGTAGCGTGAATTCTTACAAAATTAGAAAATAAGGGTTGCCTGAGTTCATGTTCTGTGGTTCTGAATTTCCTCTGTCAGTGTTTCAGAATCTATAAATGGGTGAAGAACATCTCGCTCCCTAGAGAACACACAGGGTGGGAACACAGAAGGGCTGAATAATGAGGTGCTGTGTCTCCCCTTTTTAATGTCAGCTGCTTGGTTTCCTGCTGTTCCGATTTGTGTCTATAGAGTGAGAACTGTTGTATACTTCCTACATAAGTACGTGTATTTTCCACACAGTGAAGTCCATGAACTCTGTAATTAGAGCTGGCTAGTATACTGTCTCGGGATCCTTTTGCATTTTATGTTTGTTTCAGGTTTATTGTTTTGACAGTTGTCACTTTTTCTCTTTACCTAGATAAAGAGCTTTTAGTCTCTTAAGAGCAGAGCTCTATTATCATAATCACCTTTCAGGAAAGAGAAAATTACCTGTAATTTTTATACTCTGAAGGTGTATCATAATAATGTAACCACCCACCTTACCATCAAAATCAAATGTTTTTTTTTTTTTCTTTTAAAAAACTACTTTAGTCTTCTCTATTTCTCCCCCCCAAAGAAATTTGGGGGAAATGGGACCTTAAGAATCTGGGAATTCCCACAAAGCCTCCATCAGCTTTGGCTGCCTCTTCCCCCTCTCAGCTCTTGTGTTTAAGGATATCACTGCCATGGTGACCCACACTACTACTGTTTTAACATGTGTCTCATAAAAGGGGTGAGTGAACAAGTAAGGAGCTGGTAACTCTCACATCAACCACGCCTTTCCATGAAGTCCTTCATAACATATGCCTTGCTGGTATATACAGCCCTCCAGGGAGCACCCAAGCCTAGCCCAGAACCACTATAAATATAGCTAACATGCATGTACAACATATACCTATCAATATCAAAAGCTCACAAAGTTCCAGCTGTAACAGATTAGCTACCAATTACTGGAGAGAAAATAACCATAGAAATGACTACATGGGAAAAATGAAAATAAAAAACGAGTCAAATGCCTTTTGCCAGCTACAGCTGGGTATGTTCTATTGCCAGATTCAATCCATTTCTAAAAGTATAGTGTTCATCTTGAAGCAGTTGTTGCTTTTTGTCCATAATAGTGGATCTTTTAGTTCATCCTCCTACAGTGTTCAGGTGTACCTTGTGAAATGATGGTTTGCTGATGAAATACTTGAAAAGTATTACCTACATTTTGAGAAGTTTTAAGAAATTTTTTTTACTTTTTAAGCTTTTTAAGCCAGAATTTGCTACATCTATTTTCTCATTAAACCTCTTTGGATACTTGTAAGACAGTAGTTTTGTGCGGAACACAGCATGGCAAACAGGGCTTTGACCAGAATTCCATTCTGTTTCTTCCTAGAAGCCCTTAAATTATTTCATCCTAAAATTTTCCTTTGGAAAATTCATTTATCCAATCACACAACAGACATCTTCCAGATAATTTCAATAATGTGGCATCAATGTCAACTTCAGTAATATTGACAATAAATTCAATAGTTATGGGTATTTGTACAAGCAAATCAAAATGTCAAAGTGCTGGAAGGGTAGGTTACTTTACCCACAGGGAGATGTCATAGATCTGAATGTTAACTGTTATTTACTTCTATGAGCATAATCTTCATTAATTCATTTCATTATCATCCCATTAGTAGCAGTAGTAATTGTTTGGTACAGCATGTGTAAAAAATATTAGATTTTTTTTTTTTAGTACTAACAGCAATCCTAAAAGTATATCTTTCTTTCCTCACTTCATAATACAGTTTCAGAAAAATGAAGTGGATTGCCTTAGCCATGTGGTTATATAGTGAAGAACCTTAAACAAACCTAGATCATTTTAACTCAAAATTTTTCTCTACAGTGGGTTGCTGCTTCCTAATGCTGATCATCTCTTAGGTCCCAAGCACTGGAATGTTCCCAGCTTCCAGTGACTTTCACTCAGCTTCTGCCTTACCTGACAGTGCCTAAACCTGTAGCCAAATAGAAAATTCTTTAATTCTTGCCAAAATTTCTTCATCTTAGTGATGGGGCTAAAGTTGGAAATTTGTTCTTTGTTGCCATAACAAATACTGACTACCAAAATAATTGAAAATGTACAAGCTTGGAATAAAAGGCCTAATAAAAGTGACAGAAATATAAGTTATATTAAAAAGTAAACATTTCATAAAGTTCTTGGAACATGTATATTATGATAAAACTTCATGTAAGTTGAGTTGTTTGCACCAAGATAAACATCTTTTAATTTCATTTTTCTGTGAAGTTTTTGAAATACTTTTGTATTTACTGAGCTCACAATGTATCATTCTGACTGTCGTTATGCAAATCATGATTTGAATTAATGGTGAAGACTAAATGTGTTATCTAGATATAAGATATTACCATGATCATAAGGGGTTAAGCATGCAAATGATTTATTTTGAAAGCAGTTGTAGTTGCATATTAGAGCAGTCATTACATATGATTAGTCATTGCTTATTGAGTGTCTATTGGGTATAGATAAGAAGGAAGTATTTTATTTCCTGTTGCTATCGAATAAACATTGATGAATGTTTATGCTGTCCTAGAAAAAGCATTTGTATGTTAAAATCTCAATCCACTGAAATATTGATAGGTGCCAACAGATGGTAATTAAAATAAATACTTGATAGGATTTTATTGTTTACAAATGGGATATAATTTAACGACAGATATAATATACCATAGTATAATGGGTAATAAATTATACTCTGTTTGAAGAACATGAGGACAAATTAAGCAAAATGCTTCATTTATTTTTTAAGAACAGTATCTTTATATACACTGTCACTACACATTGCCCAAGAATCATGGTTGCTATTAAGTAAAAATACAGGAGATAGTTTTCAGTCTATTATAATGTAATAACTGCAACGTTCATTTGCTATGAAATATTTAGAAGGGATAAATCTGTGTCAAATAATTCAATATTTCCAATCATTTTTAACCTATTCTTAATTTTAAAGTGTATTTATTTTCATTTTATTTGAAAGGGAAAGAGAGATGGAGACAAAGAGAAATCTTCCGTCTCTTGGTTTGCTCTATACATGCCTACAACAGCCAGGGCTATGCCAGGCCAAAGACAGGACCAAAGAACTCAGTTCTTGTCTCTCAAATGAGTAGCAGAGACCTGAGTATTTCAGCCATGACCTGCTGCCTCCCAGGATGCATGTTAGTAGAGTGTTAGATCTGAAGCAGAGCTAGGACTTGGGCCAGATACTTGTGTCAGAAGTGCATCTGAAATACTGTGCCAAATGCCTGAGCCCTTCCTGCCATTCCTTTGTTCATATATTAGAGTACTTCAATTAAGTCCATGGAAATATAATTCAAAGGAAAGTTCATTTTGGTACAAAAATCTTGGAAATACAAGCATGCCAGGGGCATAAACAGTTCAAGGAAGATCTGTATTATGAAACAACTTTGCATGGTTTTTTTTTTTTTTTTTTGCACCAAAATAAACTCAATTAAAATTCCATTTTTCAGTGCCCTTTTTGAAGTAGTCTTCTATTTTGTTAACTAATGGTGAAGTTAATTTGTCTTCTCAAATTTAACAGTGTTTTAGGCAAAATTTTAAATAACTTTACAAAAAGAAGTTTTCACTTAGGAACTTAAATAATCCCCAAATTTGGTTAGAAAACTTTAACAAAAAGTGGCTTTTACCCTTTTTCCTAAAATAACACTTAAAAAGATAGCAGATTCAGGGCAAAGAGAAGGCATTTGTTATCCATTTTGATAACATAAATACTCACCAAAATGAGTTTTGATGAAATATCTAATTAGCTGCTTTTATGTGCACCATAGAGTAAACTCTGCCCTCATCCTTCCCCCCATAATGATATGATGGCAAATAGCTATTTTGGAGTAAAAGGGAAGTCCTCGAAAGCTTTGTTGTCACTCAGCATGACAGGTTCTATACTGTTACAGCTCCTAATACAAGTCCATTTCAAGACATGACAAGGAAACCTTGGTCATTACTTTTTTTTTTTTTGTCTTAAAGTTTATTTTGTCTGATATTTTTTTAAACTTTTATATAGTAAATATAAATTTCCAAAGTACAGTTTATGGATTACAATGGCTTCCCCCCCATAACTTCCCTCCCACCTGTACCCCTCCCCTCTCCTGCTCCCTCTTCCATTCCATTCACATCAATTCATTTTCAATTCTTTATATACAGAAGATCAATTTAGTATATATTAAGTGAAGATTTCATCAGTTTGCACCCACACAGAACATAAAGTGTAAAATACTGTTTGAGTACTAGTTATAGCATTACTTCACATTGGACAACACATTAAGGACAGAGATCCCACATGAGAAGTAAGTACACAATGACTCCTGTTGCTGACTTAACAATTTGACACTCTTGTTTATGGTGTCAGAAATCTCCCTAGGCACTAGTCATGAGTTGCCAAGGCTATGGAAGCCTTTTGAGTTCACCGACTGCGATCTTATTCAGACAAGGTCCTAGTCAAAGTGGAAGTTCTCTTCTCCCTTCAGAGAAAGGTACCTCCTTCTTTGATGGCCCATTCTTTCTACTGGGATCTCACTCACAAAGACCTTTCATTTAGGGGTGGTGGTTGTTGTTGTTGTTTGTTTGTTTTTTTTTTGTTTTTTTGTTTTTTTTTTTTTGTTTTTTTTTTTTTTGCCAGAGTGTCTTGGCTTTCCATGGCTAAAATACTCTCATGGGCTCTTCAGCCAGATCTGAATGCCTTAAGGGCTGATTCTGAGGCCAGAGTGCTGTTTAGGACATCTGCCATTCTATGAGTCTGCTGTGTATCCCACTTCCCATGTTGGATCATTCTCTCCCTTTTTGATTCTATCAGTTAGTATTAGCAGACACTAGTCTTGTTTGTGTGATCCCTTTGACTCTTAGACCTATCAGTGTGATCAATTGTGAACAGAAATTGATCACTTGGACTAGTGAGATAGCATTGGTACATGCAACCTTGATGGGCTTGTATTGGAATCCCCTGGCACATATCTAACTCCACCATTTGGGGCAAGTCCGATTGAACATGTCCCAAATTGTACATCTCCTCCTTTCATAAACAGCTTTCCCAAAAATGTCTAAGAAAATTGAAGATCCACAGGATAAAAAGAAGGCAAGCTCATATAAGCTAATACCAGTTCTTCAAGGTGGCAACTACTTTTATAATTTAAAAAAACTGTTTTGATGAGCACACATAAAGGCATTTCTTATCATGGAAATTTCCACAGGCTTTTACACACTCTCACCTTCCTTGTTTTCAGTACCCTTATCAACTCTGAATGACAACAAGCTGTGTTTTCTTCCCTTATTGTAATGGTGGATAGGTGTACTCATGGTTTAATAATGAGGTTTGTTGTACATCCAGGATTTTTGATAGTTCATTTCCCACCTAGTTTCTAAATTATAACATGACTCATGTAAGATTGTGGTAGATTCTTAAACTAAGTATATAAAATTATAAAAGAGAAGCACTTAATCCAAGTTATGGTCATAAAAAATACCAGTCTATTGTTAATACAGAATAAATAGAGGTAATCAAATGACATGAAGTAAGAAAGGTGCTGGGTAGAAACCATATCAATGAGGGCTTGTGTGTGTGGTTAGAATAAGGAGCTTGGCTGTTTCATTCATAGCAGAGACATCTTGACAACTTTGAGGGTTATGAATTTGATGGGACACACTTTGACACAGAAAGATCTCTTAGGGGGTCACTGGAGGAGTTCTGTGGGAGCTGATAAAAGCCTGGAGTAAGGCAGCAGTATCAGAGATGAAGAAAAGGAGATGTGGATGGGCACAACCATTTGGATTTAAGGTGTAGATATATACATATAACTATTTTGTTTGATGACTGATATACATAAAGGAATAAAAGATTACTCTCATGTTCCTAGCTAGGGTTGGAGTGGGATGATATTATGACATCAATGGGAGCCTAGAAAAGTTAAAAATATTTGTATTTATTTATTTTTTTTGACAGGCAGAGTGGACAGTGAGAGAGAGAGAGACAGAGAGAAAGCGCTTCCTTTTGTGTTGGTTCACCCCGCAATGGCCACTGCGGCCGGCATACCACGCTGATCCGCAGCCAGGAGCCAGGTGCTTCTCCTGGTCTCCCATGCGGGTGCAGGGCCCAAGCACTTGGGCCATCCTCCACTGCACTTCCGGGGCCACAGGCAGAAGATTAGCCTATTGAGCCATGGCGCTGGCTAATATTTGTGTTTATTAAAACCTGAAGAAAACATATAAATACCAAACAGAACAAAACTGGTTGTACATGAAAAGAGCCCTTCTGAAGTTCCTAACATCTTAAATACTTCTTTATTTATTAAAAATTCATCCATTTGGAATTCTATGTGCCTACTTTTTTTCCTTCCACTTATTACCTGATTTTGATAACAACATGAACTGTGATAGAACAACTTAAATGGCATTGAATTGAAAGCCAGTAATTATTAGGTAAGTAATACTAAGTAGGCGTAGCAGGGTCACTTCTTTTTGTCAAATGAAAAGTCTATTAGTCTGAGAATAGAAAATGAGCAGTCATGTTACATATTAAAGTGCCATAACTTCATTCAATTTTGTCTATTTAGCTGTATGCACTAAGTAGAAATGAATCTTTGGCAAATTCAGAAAGCAATTATCTAGATTAAGAACTAAAAGGACTCAGTATATATTTAATGGTAAAATCTATCATTTTCATTATAATTACTTGTGTCTGAAAAATGATGAAAGGTTACAAGTATTTAAAAAACACTTATATGTGGGTAGTGCTATTAGAAGCACATTTTGTTAAAAACATTACATTTAGGGGCCGGTGCCATGGCTCACTTGGTTAATCCTCCGCCTGTGGCATCGGCACCCCATATGGGCACCGGGTTTTAGTCCCAGTTGCTCCTCTTCCAGTCTAGCTCTCTGCTGTGGCCTGGGAGTGCAGTGGAGGATGGCCCAGGTGCTTGGGCTCCTGAAGCCATGTGGGAGACCTGGAAGAAGCACCTGGCTCCTGGCTTTGGATTGGTGCAGCACCGGCCATGGCAGCCATTTGGGGAGTGAACCAATGGAAGGAAGACCTTTCTCTCTTTCTCTCTCTTTCTCACTGTCTATAACTCTACCTGTCCAATAAAAAAAAAAAAATCACATTTGCTTCTTCCAGAATAATTTTCATCCTGATACAAAATTTATCTTTTATTTTGGTCCCTCAGATCCTTCTGTTTCCAATAATGTCATAATTTCAACTAAGGAAATATCGTAGCTAATTCTACAAAGCTTCCCCTCTGTGATTATTTCCTGTTTTTCCTTCCCTCTCCCATGACATACAATATCATCTCACCTTGCTTATCTGCCACTACACTGCATTTTTCACTCAATAAAAATGTGAAATTCACAGCCCATACTTAAGAGTAAGGGTACAGCTCTAGTAGTGCTGTATCAGATGGTAGCCCATAGCCACATATGACTATTGAGCACTGTAGACATGGCCAGTCTGAATTGAAATGTGTTATAAATAAAAAATACATACCAGATTTCAAAGACATTCTATGAAAAAGAATATTCAAATTGTCATTATTTTGAATATAGATTTAAATGATATTTTTCATATATTAGCTACATGTTGCCAAATTAATTTCATATGTCTTTTTTATGTAAATATGGCACTAGAAAATTTAAAATTGCCTATCTTGCTTTCCTTGGGACTGGCCCTGTGTTTCTACTGGTCAGCATTGCAATAAAAGACCCTGGAGATAAGGAAGGGTCTCTGAGATCATCAGCTAGATGTAAAGGTTACTGGAATGTCGGAATGTGACGAGATCTAGGGGAGGGAAGAATGAAGGGTGAGTAATCATTTCTAACAGGACGCCTGAGCAAAGACCCATCAAAGAAGTTATGTTAGGCCATCAGAGATAGAAGATAGGAGTGTTAGCAACTCAATTAGCTAAGTCAAGGCCTGGTTACAAGAAAGAGGCTTCCAGAACAGTCTCCTCAAATACTGTTTGATCACTTCACTGCTTGATGACCGTAGAGGATTAGAATCTATTAGGAACATCTTTCAAGCCCCTTGCCTGTCTACAGCTTCTGTTTCCACTTGCATGCCTATTTACTGCAGTGAGTACACCTTCCAGTAAGGGTGTAGAGGATGCACTCGGTTCGGACAGACTTGAGAGATGCTGCCTCAGCTGCACCATTAGGAACTCGGAGGAGCTGTACTTCAGTGTGGCAGCTGTACTGGAAAGAAAGGCATAGCTCATCTGACAACAGATAGCTTCAGCAGGAACCAGAAAGATAAGATAAACATTTATAATAGGATGTCTCCTGAGAATATCCCATTGTTATGTTTTTTTTACTTTATCTGAAAAGCAGAGACACAGAGATCTTCTGTTCACTGGACCAAATGTCCACAAGGGCTAGGGCTAGGCCTGGCTGAAACCAGGAGCCTGAAAGTCAATCTACATCTCCCCCATGCCTGGCAGGGACTCAAGTTCTTGGGCCATCAGTTGCTGCCTGCCATGGTGCACTGTATCAGGAAGCAGAGGGACCAGGGCTCCAGTCATGCACTCCAACTTAACCACACTGCCAAATGCCTACTCCTGGAATACCTTATGGTTCCACGTGACATGTTTGAAGAATGACGACAATGAACAAAAGAGAAAACAAAAAGAGTGAAAGGAAATGAATTAGTGTTTTGAAAAGTTTTTTTTTTTTTTCTTAGTAGGAAAAGGATATTAAGAGACAACTGAGGGCTATAGATGAAGCAGTGTAATATTTGCTCAGGTTTGAGTTTAGGCTCTGGTGTGTGCTGCCTTTACACTGTGGGAGAGTTTTTTTTTTTTTTTAATTTCTTTTTGAATGAGTTTTTGAATTTCAGTTGCTTAATCTGTTAGAAGTACAGCAAGGCCTACACAGTTATAAGAATTTGAAATGTAAAACAGCATCCATCACGCTACGTGTTCAATAAGTGTTAGCTATTATTTCTGACCATTGTGAGTTAACCAGTTTTGAATATTTATTTTGGTTCTGTCCTCAGAAGGAGTTGGGATGGTGAAGCATGTTAATTAAAATCTTAACCTTTTTGCTTTTTACCAATTCTAAAGCATAGTTTCCCCTTCCTATTTAACATCCCTGAACATAGGATATGTCTTACAGTTGAAGATGTCTTACAAAAGTCCCCTCGATTGAGGTAGTTATTACTGTGTTTAGGTAAAGTTGTCATTTTTTTCTAGTGGCATGTGTACACAAATGCAATTCTTGATGTTTAAAACATAGAAGGATTGTTTAAAAAAAAAAAAAAAACAACTATGCCTCCTAGTGAGTACTTGAAAGCCTTATCATCCAGAAAATTGACTAGGTCTAACCTCAAAGCTCACTGAAGAGTAGAACCTTGTAAGAGGTACCCCGACAGAGTGAGTGAGTGGTATGACTATTAAGGTGCCGCTTGGGATGCTCACATCACATATCAGAGTGCCTGGGTTTGAATCTGAACTCCACTTCCATTTCTGTATGTGGAGGATGGGACTGGGACTGAGAGGGAGGAGGGATGGGAAGAATCACTATATTTCTAAAGTTTTACTTAAGGAATACAAACTTTATGCATTTCGTAAGTAAAAGGTTTCTTTGGGAAAAATGCTATATGTAAATATAAAATATTTTGGTAATTTTTAAGGAAATTCTAAAAGATATGAAAATATTATGTCATGGTTTAATTACTTCATTTTTTAACTTCTTAGTGGTACATGAGATACCCATGACTTTTACTAATTTTTTTTTTTTTTTGGACAGGCAGAGTGGACAGTAGAGGGAGACAGAGAGAAAGGTCTTCCTTTTTGCCGTTGGTTCACCCTCCAATGGCCGCCGCGGTAGGCGCGCTGCGGCCGGCGCACCGTGCTGTTCCAATGGCAGGAGCCAGGTGCTTCTCCTGGTCTCCCATGCGGGTGCAGGGCCCAAGCACTTGGGCCATCCTCCACTGCACTCCCTGGCCACAGCAGAGAGCTGGCCTGGAAGAGGGGCAACCGGGAAGGATCGGTGCCCTGACCGGGACTAGAACCCGGTATGCCGGCACCGCAAGGCGGAGGATTAGCCTGTTAAGCCACGGCGCCGGCCGACTTTTACTATTGATGGAGTTTTACCTTCCATGAAATGCAATTTTTTCAGCCTATTGTGAAAGGCAGTATATAAACAAAAGGGGCCAGAGAAGTACCCTCAGGTTTATATAATATTCCTTGTATTTACTTAGGCCAAAACTGGCCAGGGGCAAAACCAGAGGCAAAGGCAAGCAAAGCATATCTTTGATTTTGGAGCCTTCTGTTTTCTCTGAAATCGAGAAGTAGGTCAGTATAATGAGAAGGCGAAGAATTTGGAATGCAAAGACTGAGGGCTTAGTTCTTACCTTGATAATTTCAGAGTTTGTGAACTTATGTGGGTCATGTCACCTCTAAGGATAATGATATATCTGCCTTATGTTCTTCAGAGGGTAGATTGCTTAAAATAGCTTTGAAAAGTGCTATAGAAATTACTCTGAAATGGTCATTTTTTTTCCTGCTTTATACACAAAAAGATGAAGTAGGTTGGAAATTACTATAAAAGTTTATGGAAATGTGAACTTGAAAGAGAAGTTTATTTTGCTGTAATTTTTTTTTTTAAAAAAATCCAGTCATAGTTTTTCTTGAAAAAGACATTTTCCATGAATCTTAGAAGATCCTTGCTTCATTACCTACTTACACCTTCAATCATACACAGCATTGACAGGTTATAATCTGTATTCCACATGTGTTCAAATATGCCAGAGTCTCTAAGAGTTATAGAAATGCTATCTTTGGGAAAGTAGGTAAATGCACTTTTGGTTATGATTCTAAGACATACTTCCTGATTGGCTCTAATTCAAGTTTGGGTATTCTCTGGTCAACATCTTCCTTCTTTCTTCACTGCCATTGTGGACAAAGATCCCTGTCCAAGCCCTTCCTGCCTTCCGAGTCAGTGCTCCTTGCTTAGCCCCCATCATTTGACATTTGAGAACGATATGGTATAGACAAGGAGTCTTAAAAATTTCGTGAACAGTGTATGTTATAAAAAATACTACACATGACTATCATATTTTTACACCAAAATAACTATCTTTTAGTTCCATTTTCTTGGGAATTTTTTTAAGTAGCCTTCTATAAGCTGTATCTCTTGTTCCCTCTGAGTCAGTCTTTTTGCATCTTCATTCTACTAAATAGCTATTATAAACTAGATATAAACACCAGTACTTTAAAGCTAAAAGAGTGTTTATAGATTGTTTATAAAGAGATACTAATGGGGAGACTTTCTAGAAAGGTGGAAAGAAGGAATTATGCCTTATCTAGTGTTTAAGGAGTTGATTTCTTAAAGAAATATTGCTGTCAATGTGTTATATGCATTCCTGCCTATTAAAATAATTAGCCTATTCATAGTCTTCGAAGCAATGGCTTTCAAATATTTTGACTGTAAGTCATAAGAAATATATTTTTCACCCTGATTCATAACATACATATGCAAGGGTACTTAAAAAGTTCATAAAATGGAATTAAAAGTTTATGTTAGTACAAAGAAAATTTTTGGATCTACACATTCTTTTTATATTGCACATTTTCCATTAACTGTTGGAAGATTTCTTGTCTGTTTACATGTTTGCATGGTATTTAAAATTAAAACTCTTAACCCTACAGCCTGCCTTCTAATGGATTATAAGCAAAAGTATAAAAAACAAACATTGATTTGGAAAATTTGTAAGCCTTTTGGCAAGCTTGGTCAGAAGTATGTTTGGAGGTCTATGTGTTACCAGAAAACAAGCATTTCAGAAACCTTACCATATTGGAAGAATATATAATACATAATCTAAGATCATAATTGCTTGTGATTATTACAGATCTGATTTTTCTATTCCTTATTTTTCTCCCAGGGACTCCATGAGGGAAAGTAAGAATACTGTTTTTCTAGAGTCTAATCTATGTTATCTTGAAGTGTTGTTTGTACGTTTTTATGCTTTGTTGTCCTTATCACTTAGCTTTGGTTAAGAAATTACTTATCAATTTGCCTTATGGATTTAATTCAGAAAGTAGTCAATTCCTTTTTTTTATTTTACTATCTTTAGATTTTTATTAAAATAAAAAGAACAGATTTCATGTATTTAATAGGAGCAATTCTAAGAAGATACCATATTTCCCTCCCTTGACTTGTCTATCGAGATAAATTTTCCATCATGAAGAACTTCCTAGTCTCATATTGGTTTTTCACTAAGTCCGATCCTGTTAAACATTGCCTTGATTTTTGTTTTGTTTTCTTTCAAGGAAATGCATCACTGTCATCTTCACCCCTACTAACAAATATATTGTTAGTAGTATGGAAAAGCAGTTACAGTATTTGATATTCAAAAATATTCTAGCAGGTTAAATATTCATTAAATATCCATTTTGTTACAGTGAGCAGATTTAATAAATATTAGATGTTAACTTCATATAGATGAAAATCAAGAACTTCAATATATAGATTTGCCATATTAACTAAATCAAATGTTTTTGCCATTTAAAGACTGATTTTTCCTCCTATCATTAGAGAATAAGTGTTGGTTGTGCCAACTTAGAAATTGGACTATTAGTTATCCATTTAACCTATCCATCCCAGATAGTTAATTTCTGGCGAATAAGATACACAGACACAAAAAAGATTAAAATATTGAGTAGGAAATAGGTTTCTAAGAAATAATTGCAGTACAGTGTGGTTGATGAACTGGTAGAAGTATACACAGGCTACAGCGTTAGCTGAGGCAAGGACGACTCATTGTCTTTAGAGGAGTCAAAAAAGTCTTCACGGAAGATGAGATCCTTAAGCTGTGTCTTGCAGGACATGTAAAGGGGGAATTGTTCCAAATGAGGAATAGCTGTGAGTAACTATCAAGATGCTGTCACTTTTCCAAGCCTGGCATAATTAATTTTGACCACTCCAAAATGTATGACATCTTCTGAATTTTCAGAGAGACACTTTGTCATTGAAGGAGTCATTTTTCCCTGACAATTTTACAATAATCAGCTGGCATGTGTCATTGCAGAAATGGTCTCTAATTAAATTTTGCTGAAACTCTAAAGGGCAGTTCCCAATAAATGGCTGTATATTCTTATCATTTCCCTTCAGTTTTCACAGTTCAGATGTGGTCCTTATGACAAAACTAAGGCTTCTAAAATATACCTCTCAGTTCCCTGGCAAAGTTGCTCATTTGCAGAGTCACACATCCAGCCCACGGGGTAAAAAATTATTTTTGTCATTTGATTGGCAATGCTTTTTACACAAATGTTAGGAACCCTCCAAGGATCTAAAAATCTTTGGAGTCTGAAGTCACAAAGCTCAGAATTCCTGTCGTATGGTGGCAGCCACAGAAAGTGGAGTCCACCAACTCTGTCACAACTCCCTGTCTTTTCTTTTGCCGAACTCCTTCCCAGGTTTTAAAAGGAACAAAGAAGCATTTAAAAAAAATAGGTTGGTAACTCTGTGGGATTTTAATCTCTCTCCTTGTGCCTCCATTAGTTTAAGTATCTTATAAGCAGAGACTTCATCTGTTTTGTTTGTTCAAGGTGTTGAGGATACACGAATAACGTATGCCTTCTATGAAGATCTCAACAAATATTTGGTGAATGAATGAATAAGGGAAATAAATCAATACTGAATGAAATATTTTCCTCTAGCAATTATACTTTTCCTAAATAGAAGACATCATCACACAGCCATTCTTTTCAAAAGTAGAAGAGAATGAACATTTTACAATTAACTATTGCAATTAACTATTGAACTTCAGATATCTGCTAAATTTGTTCATTGAACATTTATTAGTTAGCCACTATCTCTCATAGAAAGATGAAGACATATTCATTCATTTCCACGGTTGCAGATTTCTACTGGGTTGCAAATTCACAAATAAACGCCAAAATACTGGTCTTTGGTAATTATAAAGTTTGAATTCTTGGCTCCTTCAAAAGTGAGTTCCGAGTAATTATATATAGTGAATACATTTTTGCCTAGGTCCATATTTAAATCACCCAGGCTTCAAGGCTGGAATGGGGAGCTACTCGGTGAGCTTAGATTCCTGCTCACCATCTGCCCATCCACATGGTTTGTGTTCCATCCCATTCTAGATAAACATTTTTGGGAAGAAATTATTTGATGCTGTAGCATTTCGATTTAAGAAATTCCAAAGATTTGTTTGGATTTCAAAAGAATCTTTAGTATAATTCTAAACATTTACTATTATTTATATGTGCTAAATAGAGGAATATATTAGAACCAAGATAGCAGAGAGGGAGGATTGATAAGCTGTGGCTGGTGGACGGTTGCAGGAAGAAGGACAAAAAGTCAGGGTAGCCTTTTTTAGGAGGAAATATAAGGTGAGCACGGACATTATTAATTGCCAGGTAATTAAGGTATGGAGGACAGTACAAGCAGAAGAATTATCATTTGTGGTAAGTCTGGACATGAAATTATTCAGTGGGTTTAGAAAGCAACAAGGGGCCGGCGCCGTGGCTCAACAGACTAATCCTCCGCCTTGCGGCGCCAGCACACCGGGTTCTAGTTCCGGTCGGGGCACCGATCCTGTCCCGGTTGCCCCTCTTCCAGGCCAGCTCTCTGCTGTGGCCAGGGAGTGCAGTGGAGGATGGCCCAAGTCCTTGGGCCCTGCACCCCATGGGAGACCAGGATAAGCACCTGGCTCCGGAGGGTGAACCAGCGGCAAAAGGAAGACCTTTCTCTCTGTCTCTCTCTCTCACTGTCCACTCTGCCTGTCAAAAAAAAAAAAAAAAAAAAACAACAAGGTACATGCTGAGTTCTTTGTTTTAAAACATATTGTTTATTTATTTGAAAGGCAGAGAGACACACAGAGACATAAACAGAGAAATCTTCCATCTCCTGCTTCACTCCCCAAATGCCTGTGAACAATAAGGGTAGGGAAGACCGAGACAAGGCTGGAGCTCAACGTGGGTCTCTCATGTAGGTGGCAAGGGACCCAAGTCCTCAAGTCATCACCTGCCTCCACACAGATTGTATGTTGGCAGGAAGTGGAGCCGAGACTTGAACCCAAGGCACTCTGAAAAGGGATGAGGATGTCTGAAGCAGCACCTTAACTGCTGTGCCAAAGTGTACCCTCCACATTATGTTTTAAGGCAATAATGCTAAAGGCAAGAAGGGTGCAGATGAAATGGGACATTTGAAGAATCAGGTCACTTAAACTATGATTTCCTTGTAACTAGTACAAGAGTTTATTCCATAGGAAGATAGGAGCTACTGGGAGATTCTGACAGGGAGAAAACTTTTCAGGCAAATGTCTTAGAATGTTTTAGACACAACCATCTGGCAGCTGCATGTTTGGAATTACGGGGAAATTCGCTGGAGGCAGACAGGTTAGGAAATTAGTGTAGTCCAGGTAAGAGAATGAGAGCCACAACTGAGGAGCAGTAGGAATCGAGAGGGGAAAGCTGATTAGAGAGAGATTTAGGAGGCAAAACTTGCTAATCACTTCCTAGAAAATTTCAGTGTATAAAGTCTAGTTCCTGAACATCAATCATTTTTCCTTTTATTTTTTAAGAAATCTGTTATTTTTTCCATAAATATATTTTTAAATTATTTTTAAATACCTGGGGCAAAAGAATAATTAATAAATGTGAACTCTATGTGTTTGAAAATTCTTCAGAGGTTTAAATTCAGAATGGCTGTGGTTTCCTTCCAAGATCAAGAGACTAAGGTTTTCTAAAAAGCATGTGTCATCCATTGCATGTTCTCATCCTGCAGATGTGGAAAAATGCCAACAGCTGGATTCTGTTCAGCATATTCAGGGAGCCTGGATCAGAGGACTGAGCAGGGAAGCTCTGAAGATGAGCTACCTCTTACAGCACAGCTCCTGAATTTTCTCTTCTCTTGCCAGGATGTGCCCCTGACACTGCTCACCACAATGTGGATGTCCTCACCAGTGTCCATCTTTCTTCATAGCATTGGCATGTTCTGCTAGGTTTGCTTTAAATCAATGTCTCTATCTTTCCTATTACTTCATATTTCATTACTTGACATTTTATGCATATCTTTCCTCCTGTTTTGTTTTTTACTTTCCTTCTGTTCTGACCTGACTTCCAGTGTTTGGTTTTACTTTGTTATGAATCTTTGAATTATTCATGTTCTAGAATTGTCCATCCAACTTTGCTTTTGCCTGTGGTGTACACTCTTTGATAAATCTGCCATAGCCATGCATTCCAGAACTCTCTCAAGCTAATGCATTTCAATTCAAATTTTACTTACATTTAACTCTCTCATTCAAAATTAACTCACATCTTCCACCACCTTTGTCCCTCTTAATAGTAACTTTATTTCAGTCCCTGAGGCCCAAACACTAAGCCAGACAAGTTGAATAGCCTCCCTTATAACTTTTTCAAATTGGTCACCAACTCTTATCAATTTATCCACATATATATATTCTATCAATATTACTGTTCAGATTTCACTAAAAACTTTGTCTTTAGTCTCTTTTGCTCAATCCCAAATCAAAGGTATTTCTGTAAGCCCATATTTAATATTCTGAGACAGAAATATATACTGTCAATATACTATTTAAGTTTTGTCTGTTCATTATATAACCATTATATACATATGTATATATGTATCTGTTTGTGTGTGTATACATAACAGGGTTATCACAATGAACCATGTAGACATGGTCAGTCTCATTCTGGATGGCCTTCAGAATCCTGTCAAAAGCCCTTATAGTGCTTGAAATCCTTGTCCCTTTTCCTACCTACTTATTGGGGAAGAATTGTATTGGGTAATATGTGCTTTCATTTGGCCTCTCCATCTCTGCCTCCAAGAATATTGCACTGTCCATAGATGGGTATATAAAAGGCAAAGGACTAGAATCCACTGCTGTTATTGTAGTTGATGGAGATTCAAGTGTTTAGCCAAACAAGCAAATGTCCATCATGACTACCTTTTCAACTGAAAGATGTTTTAACACTTTTAATGTTTGGTCCAAAGTACTCTGAAGTATCACTAAGTTTTATCAGTGAGAATACACACTTTACCAATATTGTGATGAAAAGTAATTCTTTATTGGAATGTTACTTTCTACAATAATGATATTTTATCATGGCTTGATTTTGTTCTGATAATATTCTTACCTAATTAAAATAACAAAATATATTTTTAAACTGAACTATTTGCTATAGTCATGATCATTTATGACTCACACCTTCTATATATTTATCACTCAAATAAACATTAGAATTTTTCTGAGTAATAATAAGGCAGGTAGAGATACTGGAGATAAGAAAAATTCTCTACCAAAACAAATGGTCTCTTAATTAGCTCTATATACAATGTAATTAAATTTGTTGTAAAAATTCATAAAATGTAATAACAAATTGTTAGATATTTTAGTAATCTGTATTAAGCTATCTGTTCTCTGTGTGAAATATGAAACAAAATCCCTACCTTACACCTTACAGAAAAATCAATGAATGTGGATCAATGACTTTAATCTATGATTTGATGCCATCAAATTACTAGAGAACATTGGGGAAACCATGGAAGACATTGATATAGGCAAAGACTTCTTGGAAAAGACTCCAGAGGCACAGGCAATCAAAGCAAAAATTGGCAAATGGGATTACATCAAGCTGAGAAGCTTCTGCACTGCAAAACAAACACTCAGCAAAATGAAGAGGCAACCAACAGAATGGAAGAAAATATTTGCAAACTATGCTACTGAAAAAGGATTAAGATCCAAAATGTATAAAGAGCTCAAGAAACTGAACAGTAAAATAAATAATCCTAAGAAATGGGCAAAGTATTTGAACAAGCATTTTTCAAGAGCAGAAATTCAAATGGCCAGTAGACACATGAAAAAATGCTCAGGATCACCAGCTATCAGGGAAATGCAAATCAAAACCAGCCCCATTAGAATGGGTTAGAATGGGCTCTCATAACAAATTAACAAAGAATAAATGCTGGCAAGGGTGTGGGCGGAAAAGGTACTCCAATCCACTGTTGGTGGGAATCTCAACTGGTGCAGCCACTGTGGAAGACAGTATGGAGATACTTCAGAAAGCTGAACTTAAATCTACCATATGACCCAACCATCTCACTCCTAAGAATTTACACAAACAAAATGGAATCAACATATGAAAAAGGGACCTGTACCCCTCATGTTTATTGCAGCTCAATTTGAATAGCTAAGATATGGAATCAACCCAAATATCCATAAATTGATGAATGGATGAGGAAATTGTGGTATATACACAGTATGGAATACTCCTCAGTCATAAAAAAATACTGAAATCCTGTCTTTTAAAACAAAATGGATGCAACTGGAAACTGTTATACTTAGTGAAATAAACCAGTTCCAAAACACAGATAACATATTTTCCCTGTTCTGTGCTAACAGAGTACCAAAAATGTAATATATAGGAGCAAAATTGATATTTTGAGATTGATGCTCATTTATAATCTTTTTCTCTACTGTTGAGGAACAGTGGTTTTTTTCTTCATACTATTTGTTTAAATCGTTACTTAGTGCAGGGTTAATCTTACAAGAATAAAGTTAGCCAAAAATAGATCATTGTAAAAAATTAGGAGTGGGCCCACTTGGCTAATCCTCCGCCTGTGACGCCGGCACCCTGGGTTCTAGTCCTGGTCGGGGTGCTGGATTCTGTCCCGATTGCTCCTCTTCCAGTCCAGCTCTCTGCCGTGGCCCGGGAGTGCAGTGGAGGATGGCCCAAGTGCTTGGGTCCTGCATCCTCACGGGAGACCAGGAGGAAGCACCTGGCTCCTGGCTTTGGATCGGCGCAGCGCGCTGGCCGTAGTAACCATTTCGGGGTGAACCAACGGATAGGAAGACCTTTCTGTCTCTCTCACTGTCTAAATCTGCCTGTCCAAAAAAAATTAGGAGTGGGAATAGGAGAGGAAATATTGGAACATGGGTGGGAGGAAGGGTGAGAAATATCGCTATGTTCCAAAATCTGTATGCATGAAATTTGTGTACCTTAAATAAAATAAAAAAATATTTTTAAAAGCTATCTGTTTACTTAGCTGGCATCAAAGCTTATTCAACTATCTATTAAGTTAGATATGATTAAATAAGATAATGTTTCTGAGAGGCTTAGAATAATGTGGCATATTATTCATGTTCAATAAAATGCTACTATAGTGATCAGGACTGTTAGTTATCCTGTCAACCATGACATACATAACCACATCGTTATCCCTATTTTACATATAGGGGTATGCTAGCTCAGAAAATAACAATGACCTCAGCCCCAGGAAGCCTTGCCAATGCTTATGCTGATCTGGAAACACCTAGGAGGCTCCACTTACCTACGCTTGACCTCTAGAAGAAGCTAGGTAGCCTTGCCCTCATTCCTCAGCCCTGGGAATCAACCAGGCAGCCATCCCTGAACTGTGGCCTCACTGGCGTTCCCAGGAAGCAGGTGGCCTTGCCCACTCACCCTTGGCCTGGAAGCTAAGCAGCCTTCCATCAGTGGCTCAGTCCTCACAGGCCCAGGGAAGCAGATAAACACCACCAGCTCCTGACCTTGAAAAGCAGCCAAGTTCCTGAATGTTTTGGCCTGTCAAGGCCCCAGGAAGCAACCTTGCAGTCCTTCCCACCTTCTTGTGGCCCTAAGAAATCGAGCAGCTCATCTTCACCAATCTTCAGGACAATGCAAATCAAAACCACAGTTAGATATCACCTTACCCCTGCAAGAATGACTATTATCAAAAAGAAAAGAACAAATGCTGTCAAGAATGTAGAGAAAGGGAGCTCTCACATACCGTTGGTAGAAATGTAAATTCGTGCAGCTATTATGGAGAAAAGTATGGAATTTCCTCAAAAAAATCTAGAGACAGAGACAGAGCTACCAGATGATTCTGCAACCCCACTGTTGAACATGTATCCAGAAGAATTAAAACTGGTATTTCAAGTAGACCTCTGCCCTCATGTTTATTACTGCGCTATCAAAATTGCCAAGATGTGGGATCACACTAAGTGTCCATCAATAGAGGAACAGATGAAGAAAATGTGATGTATATTCACAATGGAATATTATGGGTATTATTCAGCCATAAGAAGAATGAAATTCTATTATTTGCAGCAACATGGGTGGAACTGAAGGATATTATGTTAAATGAAATCAGTCAGGCACAGAAAAACAAAACATGTTCTCACTTGTGAATGCTAAAAAGCTTATCTCCAAGAAATAGAGACGGTAATATTGGTTACCAGAGGCCACGAAGGCCGTGGCGAAGAGTATGAAGGAGAGGATATTTAATGGGTACTTGGAAGAAATAACTTATTTCCTGTAGTGCAAGAGGATAACTATGGTTGACAGCAATTAATGCAATATTTCAAAACAGACAAATTTGAAAGTCTAAAGGAAATTATTTCTGAAGTGATATATGTCAAATCAGCTTAATCTAATCATTGCACATTGTTTATACATATGGAGATATTCCACTGTACCCCATAAGCATACTTCATTATTAAAAATTCAAAATATTAATACAGTGTTATCAAGGGACAATATTAATCCAGGTGGATAGATAACAAGTCACTACTACTGTAAAAACTACCTGTTGTCCGTGGCGCTGCTGTTGGGAATGAAATAAAACCCACTAAATTTAAAAACAAATTTAGAATAAGGCATAATGCCTCATTTCAGGCCTGGCAGAAAATGTTACATAACCAGGGCTAGAATACTAAAATGGCCTTAAATTCAAGGCTCTTAAACCAATATTCCTCAGAATGTGAAGCTAGAGCCCTGATGTCCAAACGTGAATGAAGCATGAACTAAAATTATGAAAAGCAGCTCCTTCCTGCATAAACGGAATAGAGGCGTGAAAGGTCTGGTGACCAGTGGAATGAGATGGGGCTGGGTAGGATAATGGGGGCAGAACAGGATAATTAGATTAGGAAATCAAGGTCTGTTTTTATAGACGTGATGATGTGACCACATGAGAAATGAACCCAAACAATGTTCCAAAGCAGATTCTTATATTCTTCCTCTTAATGTGGAAAGTAGTAGGGTCTGGCTCCTTAAGTTTCAGAAATAAGCTCTTGTGATTGCCAATTCTGCTTGCTCTGTTCCCTCAGATACACCAAATCTCCAAATCTGCTTGCAATACAGGGGCCCACGTAGCTGTCCTGGGCTCATTATGCTGTGTGCCTGTCTTCTGGTCCACAGGGCAAGCACCCTGGTATGGTTATACTTACTTAGCCTAAGTTAGCTTGTTCATGTGCTTCTTTATAACTTGGTAGAAAAAAAAGAGTGAAAGGTAATAGAGGAATATTTTATACAATCTCAAGCAAATTTAATTTACTTTCAAAAGAAATTGAGTGAATTTGGGGATAAAAGATGTTTATCTCTGGGTATCTCGTTCTCTGCCACACTGCCTTTCTAATAAATGAATAAACAGTAAATAATTTTTTAAAGTATGTCCATGTTTAAAAGAAATTTGTATATAGTAATATACTATCCAGGTACAGATGTACAAACACACACAGTAAATGTGTGTCCCAGTCACTCAAACTAACGCAAAAACAAGAATGTGAAACTGACCTTTGTAAACTATTTTATATGGTTTTTCTACACACTGCAAATTCTGATATATTCATATACATACATTAAATTGTGAATTAAATCATTTCATGTCATAAAAAGCACTGTAGGAATTGACAGGATCCTGTTGTTCCTGTTGTTCTATAGGACACTACTGGGAAAACTAGTGAAGCTTGGTTGGAATCTGTGCTTTAAATGGCAGACTGTATCCATGTTAATTTTCTGGTTTTTGTGATTTTGTTGTGGTTCCTTGCTTGAGGAAATGGGGTCATCTGGTGTCACGTCAACAACTTCTGGAAAAGTTTTCCTTGTAGTGTTTTTATAACTTTGTGCCTCTTGAAATTATTTCAAAGTAAAGTTTAAAAACCTAAAAAAATGTACCAGAGATACATAATTCCTGAATGATTATAAGACATTCACTTATTAGTGAAGAGGTTGGTTTGGTCATAACTACAGATTTTTGTTCTTAATCCATTGTGTCAGAAGAAAAGGTGTCAAATGAAAAATAAGTACTGTTTTTAGGAGCTTTATATGCTAAGGAATTCCTTAAAATTGACTTTGTGCGTACACACCATCCCAAACACACACACACACACACACAGAAGTGGTATTGGATGGTTACTTTATATAAGTTTTTTTGAAGATGAAAGTTTGTTACTTTTTCTCATATTTGCTTGAATGGGATCAATTATTAATCACTGCTAAATTCTGTTCACAAATAAATACTACAAAGTCATTTTAGACTTCAGGGTTTTTCTGTAAGGCAGGTTAAAAGCAGAGCCCTACCTAAATTGGAAGACTTGTTCTAGCTCATAGACTCATTGATTTATGAGAATCATTATCCCTTTATTTTATACTAAGGGCACCATAAAATTAAAAACAATCAGATCCAGACTAAAACAGCACAGAAAGGAAAATTTTGAGTTTTGATTTGTGCTTTTAAGTCCCTACTAATGAGCTTTATGTTTTCTTTCTGTAACCATTAATTTTTTTGCCTAGCTTTTAGCTAGAATTGGGAGGATCTAAACATATCTTTCATAAGGTCAAAACTGAGGTTACTTGATCAGTTATCAGAATAATGTAACAAGCAGAAATAGGATTGGTCATAAAGCATTGATTCGAGATCCCTTGTTTAAAATGTGCCTTTCATTCTTAGCTTGCAAATACTGATGAGGAAGATGGAGGCAAGTGAGTACCCAGTGCCTTGAGCACTGAAAAATAATGCTGCAAGTGTTTAAAGGGAAAATGTGACATTTGCACCTAGCATAGACAGTCTTTCCATCACTCTGCTCAGTCAGCAATTAATTCAATCTGCAAAAATTTGAAGGTTGTCTAAAATGCAAAAAATCCATACACAAATGATTTATAATTTCAAGGAAACCTAAGGTGATGATTCTCAAATTTGGGGGAGCTCTATGGACTCCTTTCAAAAGCTAACAGATACTAGGGATGCAACATATGCTCATGTATGCACATGACTTCAGTGGGTCTGGGGATGCATTGACGCCTACTACTGGACTCCTAGGATGATGACTCTTGCTTAGCAGTTTCTTAATTTCCAGTTTTGATCGGTGTTTGAATTTTTCCACCCATACTAAGATTTTAGCTTTATTATACAGTTGATTTTCACAAGTTACCCCTAAAAATAGCATTGTATCAGACACATCACTAGTTGAGAGACCTATTCTTGGAATCCAGGAACCTACTTTATCAGTTAAATGAGCAGGAGCGCCATCTAATGCCCAAATTGATTAAAGGTTGGTAGCTAATTGAGGGCTTGTACCAAATGAGTTAGGGCTGTTACCATCATTTGGTTGGTTGCCTGGTTGCTTGATTGGTTAATTTTTCTGTAACATTCGTGAGGTATTTTTAGATCATCATGTTCAATTCTAAAATTCAAAATCATAATCTTTGAGTTAGCTGTTATTATCTGAATTTAGAGAAACATTGTTAGTGGTAAGAAAAATTTTGTAAATATGTCCTTTTTATTGGTGGGGAGCATGTGATTTACATTTTAAAATAAAATTCATTTTAGAAAAATTTTATATTTTGACAATTATTTTTTTTCTCCTGTTCTGATTATTTATTGCTGCATTAAAAATTACTTCAAAACTTAAAAAAAATAAAAGAACCCGGTGTGCCGGCGCCACAAGGCGGAGGATTAGCCTGTTAAGCCACGGCGCCGGCCTCATCTAACAGATCTTTATTAGACATATAAAAGATCAGCCACTTGCAATACATTAATGAGTCCAGAAATCCCAGGTGCCAATGTGGCCATTGTTACAGCCAACTGCGAGCTGTGTGCCCCACTGTTAAAGGTGCACGTCAGGGCCATGCTGATACAATCCAACGTTCCATCAGCTTCCTCTGGATAGTTCCGCCCAAAGGACTCGAGCAACTGGAAGTTCATCCCTGCGGGCTCTGGCCGCCCGGTCTCAGCTCTGGCAACAATGCTCGCCTCCCCGACTCACTTCTAACACCTGCGTCTAAGTGCAGACACCGAGAAGAGCCGGAGCAAGCTCCAGAGACTTTCTGAGTTCTCATAGAATCTTCTATATAGTTTTCCCAGTGTCTTTTAAATAGATTCTAAATAGTATGGAAACACACACATTCCATCAGGGAAGAGCTGAGGAGGCTTCTGGAGTAGAGCGAGCATTTTGGAGGGCAGTCCTTTGGTGCATCCTCAGGTGGCGGTGGTATGTGGATGACTGGCGATAGCTTTGGTGGCACAAGGAACACGTGTAGGGCTTCTCGCCTGTGTGAATTCTTTCATGAGCCTTTAAGTTGGTTTTGTGGCTGAACGGCTTTTCACAAGTGCTGCATACGAAAGGCTTCTCTCTTTGGTGAATCACCTGATGCACACGCAGGTCTGAAGTCTGGAAGAAACCTTTGTGACACTCAGCACAAACAAATGGCCTCTCATTTTTGTGTCTTCTCTGGTGAGCTATCAAGTGGCTGGAATACCTAAAGACCTTGGAGCATTCCTCACATTCATATGATTTTGAGGCATTGTGGGACCTTTCTTGATGTCCCCCACTTGTGGAGTTTCCCTCACTACTCTGATTGGTAGGGGCAGGCTCAGGTGAGGACGCATCTGGACTGGGTAAGGGCCCTGTCCTCACCTCCATGGGGCCGTGTTGCTCAGAGGGCCCCTCTAGGCATCCTTCCTGGGACCCCGGGATGCCTTGCTCTGCACTTCTAGAACTGTGTGTGTTACTGAGAGAAACACGTCCCTCTTCAGAACTGCTGGGACTGTCCTCATCCTGGATAATGACTAGGGAAACGATTTGATCGCTCTGATTGGTAAGAGTGTCATTTCCTTGAGTAGTTTTTGAAGAAGCATTGCTGCCATCTTCTTCATCTTGTGCTGTTGCCATGGAAGTGCCATGGCCAGTACATAAGGGTGTCCTCATGTTGTCTCCTGTTGTGGTTCCTGCTGACAGCTGTCTCTTCAGGTAAAAGATGACGTCTTTTAGAGGCATATTCTCTGAAAAAAGGGCTTCCTGTCCCTGCATGTAGACATGGACTAAGACAGGTGGCTTCGTGCAGTCGTCATTTAGGTCTTCCATTAGTTTCTCCAGATTTCTGCCTCTTGCTTCCCATTTCTTCTTCAACGTGGGCTTGTCCCTGGGGTGGCCACTCATCATAAATTGCTCAAAAACCAGTTGAGAGATAATTTCTTCCTTGCTGCGCTTTTCGGGCTGCGCCACGAGTAAAAAGACTCAAAGAGTCTTTGCAGCTCCTGCCTTGAACTTGAGTTACTGTTGTACCGAAATGTGTCGATTATGCTCAAGCCCTCAGAGGTCTCTCCTGTCTGGGGAGCAGATTCTTGGGTTGTTGTCAACTCTGGGTTGTCTGGATTAAGATCATTCCTGGATGCAGAAGGCAGCTGGTCTCCTCAGCAGCTCCACATTCTGTCCAGTGTTATCCAGCTTGAAGTTCGACCAAGAAAGAGTGTTTAGACATCCACCAACTGTTGAAACATTTTCAGAGACACAAGAAGGGCTGAATAGTTAAGTCGGAGTCTGAGAACTCTTAACTAAAAATGGCTTTAGATCTTATATTTTGAGAATTATAATGATAGTACAATCCCCAAATACTCCACACCCAATTTCACCTATACTGAAATGTTGTTTGTTACAATTAGTGAGCTAATATTGATACATTATTATTACCTGTTTATTAGTCATTCAGACTTCCTCAATTTTTACCTAATGTCCTTTGTTATGCCCTAACATCTTGTCTCTGATACCACAATACATTTAGTACTCATACTTTCTGAAGGTCGATTATGACAGTTTGATTTAAATTTGATTTTATAGGTCTAAATTTTATTATAGTTTTCTGTTATTTTCCAGATTTTTTTTAACAATGTAGCTTTTCAGAAAACAAGTTCTCTTGTTCTGTCCCTTTGGTAGCATTATACAACTAAGCAGTTTTATGGGAGTGTAGTATACGTAAAGTATCATCATGTATTTTGCATCTCTAATAATGAAAAAAGGGATTAAAGACAATGACCAAGATGTTATTACAGAAAAACCAATTCTGTAGAAGTCAGAAGAATTATGTTTCTGTTTGGCTGTAATCCCACTGGCTGTGTGTTCTTTAGCAAAGACATTTACCTATCATCTGTGCTTTAGTTTTCATATCTGTCAAATAAGATGAATGAACCCCTCAAAAAATGCCCCAACCCTTATCTCAAGAGAAAGTAAATACAACTAATAGGTATTTGGGGAGTAAAAGGAAATAATCACATTTCAGACTAGACATTAGTTAAAGCTTAATATATACTTACCAAAGCTATTATACATTATTATTATTATTATTATTATTATTATTCCTGCCTGTATCAGAGTCTTAGAGAAGTAATATCCCAGGGTCACACAACCAACACATGATTCCAAAGTCTGAGATAACTTCCAAAGAGGCAGCACCCCTTTCAGAAACCATAGTCTAAGATGCCCTCAACCCCAGATGCCATGTTATTGCTAGGGCTCTAGTAATGACTACTATAGAAGGTTTCTTGTGAGGGCCCATTGCCAGTCGGCCCTTTAGGAAATTCTAAATAAATGAGCCCGAGTTGCCACCCACCCAAAATCAGATGAGCTGAAGTCACAAGGAAATTTGTCTCACACTACTGAAATCAAATGTCTGAGAGGTGTTCACAGTTCTGTACTGTTTGTGTATGTTTTAGTTAAATATATTTTTGTTGTTTTCAAAAGTCTTCATGAATATTTTGATAACTTCAGTCTCCTGGGAGCAGGATGGAGTATTTTGTCTCCTTCTCAAAACTGAAGTGGTAGCATGCTCATATACCACTCTGTGTGTATGCATGGGAGGGAATTAGCACAATATTGACTACTATGTTTTGTGGGGCCACGAATGAGTTATGTAAACTACTTGACACCTGCAGTATTTGTAAATATATTTATGAAACTTATTAAATTGTTGCTATATCCTTCCTTACAAATCTCAACTTGGGTGTATATTAAGAACTCTAGAGAGGGTTAAAAAATTTCAGTCCCAACTCTCTTTCTAGACCCATTTAATCTCATTCTGTGTGGAATGACTTCTGAAACAGCATATTTAGAACTTCTGATTCTATTGTGTAGACAAAAGTTAATGTTGATTCTAAAGTGTAAATTTAGTTATGCTATTTATTCTTATAGTCTAAAAAGAAGGTTTGACTTACAAAAGAGAATAAAACTCATTAATGTCAACAATAAGCTTATTATTAAAATCCAGCCTCTTCACTTAGACATCTGTCAACTATATTGTTTTCTGAGATGTAGAATTTTTGCAAGGTTAAATGAATTGAGTTTTTCCTGAAGCAACTCAGTTACCTAGCAGGAAGCACAGACATCATTATACTCACAGATGTACACACCTATAAGATTTCCTCGTAAAGGTAACTATTTTTATCAAGTGGATGCTGAATGAAAAATCAAATGTTTTATTTTTAGTTTCATTAAGAGTGTAAATACTAATCATTTTTTTGACAGAGTTAGACAGTGAGAGAGAGAGAAAGGTCTTCCTTTTTCCATTGGTTCACCCCCAAATGGCTGCTAAGGCTGGCATGCTGCACTGATCTGAAGCCAGGAGCCAGGTGCTTCCTCCTGGTCTCCCATGCGGGTGCAGGGCCCAAGCACTTGGGCCATCCTCCACTGCCTTCCTGGGCCACAGCAGAGAGCTGGACTGAAAGAGGAGCAACTGGGACAGAATCCCGTGCCCCAACCAGGGCTAGAACCCCGAGTGCCAATGCTGCAGGAGGAGGATTAACCTAGTGAGCCCCGGCACCGGCCAGTACTAATCATTTTCAACACCTAATACTTGAGTTTGAAGATGATATGTTGACCATATGTCCATTTTTCTCAGGGAATAAAATTTATCATTGCTAAATTTGGTAAGATTCAACTATCTTGAGAGCAGAGCTAATTTTTGTGTTTGGAACTGAGTTGTTCCACAACAGTACTTGAAAAGGATTTGGAGATTTAGAAGTGGAAGGGAGAGAGGCTAACAAGACCCTATCTTGTTTTTTAGTTTGTTTTCTTTGGGGGAAGAAGGTGAAGATTATTTTCTGTTTCCAAAACTCTGCGTTTCCCAAGTTACTATTAAAATGGGTCAAACTTAGGGCTACTTTTTTTTAGGTCCTTGATCCTAAGAAGAGATAGCTAGTACACTGTAATTTAATGCTATAACTAGTACTCCAACAGTATTTTTCACTTGGTGCTGCTATGTGAAGGCAAACTGTTGAAATCTTTACTTTATATATACTCAACTGATTTTCTGTATATAAAGATAATTGAAAATGAATCTTGATGTGAATGGAAGGGGAGAGAGAACAGGAAAGGGGAGGGTTGCAGGTGGGAGGGAAGTTATGGGGAGGGGGGAGCCATTGTAATCCATAAGCTGTACTTTGGAAATTTATATTCATTAAATAAAAGCTTTTAAAAAAAGAAGAGCTAGCTAGTTTATCTAATATGTACATGAAGACAGCAGCAGAGGGAGAAGATTGACAATTTAAAAAGGTAACATTGATAATTTAGATAAATTGTTAAATTGTTAACTGTGCAGTTAATACTGTTACATTTTTTCCTAAATCCCTCTAATCTTTCTCAAAGGATTCCACATGGTATGTTTCTACATTCTAAAATCATTTTTTTTAGGTTCATGCTGCTTTGAAATTTTTCTTACTAGAGATTTTGTGCCAGATTATCTGCTGTTAAGAGTTGCATTTTAACAGAAAATAACTTCCCTTAGTTAAGACTGAGTTCTTAAATCAGTAGCAATATTTTTCAGTGGTAGTCTCAAAATAGAAACATCTAATAGCTTTGAAGTTTTAAAATTTAGTAGACTTTGTTAAAAATGAAGTCATTAACAAGGAGTACCTTTGTGATATTAGTAAGAGATAGATTTTAATATGGACAATTAAACAACTGAGATGCATTTAACAGACTAAGTGAAATATCACAGCATGATTTGATTAGTGCACAGATGAGATTAGTAGAATAAGTGTTTTCTTAGTCTCATTAGTTAACAAGCCAAACATTTGATGTTAAAAGGGGTGAGGGTGGATTTTCCTGGATGGGTATTTTGCTTAGCAGTTATGACACCTGCAAACCCTATCAGAATGCCTGTGTTTGGGTCCCAGATCTGTCCCAGAATTCAGCTTTGTGCTAATGCACTCCCTGGGAGGCAGCAAGTGATGACTCAAGCACTTGAGTCCTTGACCACTGTGTCAAGGGTTGAGTTCCAGGTTTCTGACTTTGGACTGTCCAGCTCCTGCACTGTGGGCATTTGGGAAGTGAACTGGTAGTTGAAAGCTCCCTCTTTTTCTTTCTCTTTCTGCCTCTCAAATAAAAAAAGGGGGGGGGGACCTCTGATATTTATTCTGATATGCAGAAAGGAATTAAGTGTTGATAGGAATAGGAAAAACTGTATTCTTAGATACCTTGGATATCTTCTTCATCTTTGAATTCTTTTTTATTCTAGTAATCAATTAAAGCATGTTTAAAGTACAGCACTGTTTTGTTAAATAATTTATCAACTCTTCATATCTAGCACACAATATTTTTTCAACTGCTAAATTACATGCAAGTTATTTCTAAATACATGTATATTTATGCTAAATTGCTTTAAATAAATTTGTTACTTTGAAACATTTTTAGGACATTTTTTTCTGTACAGAAGTAAACTTCAGTTTCAGTTTGCATGCCTTAGTAATAACGCTCCAATAAGTTTGGTAAAGTTTAAATTCCTTGTTAGGTATTTAAATAATACAAGGGTACTTTTAAAAGTTCACAAAATTGAAATTAAACAATGAATTTAGTTTGATGCGAAACAGTTTTGAAATCCATGCATATGGGGGTAGGTCTTGAAATGTTCGTGGAAATGCATATTATGGAAAAAAAACTATGCACAGATTTCAAATTTTTGTACAAAAATAGGTGTATTTTAATTCCATTTTTCCACAAAATCTTTAAAGTACCCTTGTATACACATTAAACTCTGCCTTCTGAGAAAGTACTGGTAAAGTAAGCCATAGTGCTATATTCCCATAGCCATTTCTGATACATTACTCAATGTGGTAAGCTAAATGATTTCAGGTATGCCCTCCTAACCATGCTTCCCCACTAAAAAGCATACACAAGGTAACAGACCCACATTCTTCCCCAAATTCAAAGTACTATTTAATATTTCAAAATGTTTTTTTTCATGAAAGTCACAATACATAGCAATTCTTACTCTATGTCTGAAATTATATGTTACCATTGCAGTGATGAGAGCAATTATTTGGTCAAATACTTTGTGTAAAATAAAATTTATCTATGATAAATTCTTTTGTGATATTCTCCTGTGATGTTCAAAATAAACACAGTAAGATAATTTGCCCCAAGTGTTATTTGTCCAAGCATATTACTTGAATGTGACATTCTGACACCATCAAGCTAGAGGCTAAATCCCTTGATAAAAGGAAATATGCCACTTAGCCAGAGATTATATGTCCCTGTTTTCTTGCTCATCTGGGAAGAAACAGAAATTATGAAAGCTAAATGGTGAATTTGAGTTAATTTTACTCTTCCTAAGAATCTGAGCTTTTGAAATTAGAATTTAAAACATTCATTGACTGTTTGCCAAGAAATATTAGCTGTTACTTAAAGAACAAGGCAAAATATGAAAACAAATTTTGCCTATCCCATTTTATTGGTGAAAGGAGAATTTTATAATAACCTTTATAATACTTGTTAACAAATACTGGTAAAAAGATTAAATACTTGTTCTCTTGCTTAGCAGCGTAAAGATATTAAGCTCCTTCCTACTGAAACAGTTAAAGAATTTTCAAAAGCTTAAAATTTTAATCACATGAATCTAAGAACATACTTATGTGAGAATGTGAATAAACTGCAAATAGGCTTTTCTATTAGAAGATTGTTTTTTATATGCAGACCTTCTATTTTAATTTGGACATTTTTCTTGTTCAAATAGGACTGCTTTAACACAAACTGGTATTTATTCATTGACTTTCTAGTGCATAATGTGAATCATGGTTTGACTTGAATATTCCAGAATTTGATAAATTGCACATGGGTATATATTGACACCATGAGCAATGTAAGGTGCAAAGGGTATTCATACATTTTGAGTCTCTTGAACTTATAATTTATCATTTAATTCTGCTAACAGCCCCCAAAGAGATGATGATGATTCTGGAAATAAAAACCCCACAGAAGCTAGTTAACCTCCCTGGATTTACAAAGCTAGTGTAGTATATCATTTAAGAATCTTCATTTGCAAGTGACAGGATAAGTATCCTTGTATAAACAATCAAAGGAATGCATTCACTCCAATAACAGAAATTGAGAGGTAGGACTAGCCTTACAAGAGGCTAGATAGAGCTTACAAAATTGATGTTATCATGAATTGGCTTCTTACTTGTTCTCTTTGGTTTGCCTTCCCAGCAACACTGGCTTCATCCTCAAGCTTTATAGTCCCCCTGCCCTCCAATCATGGTGTCAAAATGGCTCTAGCTGTCCACCTGCACACTGTATAATGTTAACAAACATACCATACCACCCAAGAGGAAGATAGTATCTTTTTATAGCTCTTATATAATTTTATAGCTCTCATATAATTCAGGAGAATCATTCATTAACTTACATGGGATTACTTGTCCTTTCTTAAATTAGTTGCTAACTCCGGGGGACTATCTTACTGTGGTGAGGTGGCAGGGTCCAGGTTCTTGTTTCTGACACAGAGAAAATTCAAGGACAAGATATTGTTGTTCAGCAGAGAAGCAAGATTATTTGCCTGCAAAGGGAAAATACACACTAAAGAAGTGGAGGCCACTCAAGAGAGAGCAACAGGCAGCAGTTGTAGTGCAGGATGTTAAGCCAAAGCTAGTGACTTTGACATCCCACACAGGAGTGCTTGTTCCAGTCCTGACTGCTCTACTGCTAATCCAGCTTCCTAGTAATGCACCCGAGGAGATGGCAGATGATGTCCAGGTGCTTTGCTCCCTGCCAGCCACATGACAGACCCAGATGGATTTCTGTTTCCTGGCTTCAGCCTGGCCCAGTCCTGGCTGTTTTGCAGCCAATTGAGGAGTTAACCAGAGGATGGAAGATCAATCTCTTTCTCTCCCTTCCCTTCCTTTCTCTCCCCCACCCCTTCTCTTTTCCTCTGTTGATCTGCCTATTAACTAGATACATTTGAGAGAGAGAGAGAGAGAGAGACAGACAGACAGACAAAGACAGAGACACTCAACAGCATTTGGGTCTATTCCTTTATACAATCTGTAGTCACAGGAGGTGGGGTCTGGAGCAATGTAGAATTGAATAATCTAAGGGATTTGGGGGCAGGTTTCAGTACCACCCATTTCCTTACCCTTTTTTTGGAAACCTCAGCACTGCCATGGCACTGTGTGCATGGTGACAGCAGGTGTGTCAACCATGGTAGCTTGATTATAAAGACCTTATGATTAATTAAAAGGTCAATAATGGGACACAGCCAGCAGCCATGTTCGTTATTTTTGGCTGACATCAGTTCTAAAGTTGCTAAACCACAGAAGCCACATTCTTTGCTGCCTGGAAGAGGAAGTAGTATGGGTCATGCACAGCCAAGGCAACAGAGAGGCTCACTACTTCCCTACCTCCCTACCTCTTTTATCACGTTACCTTTTGGGGCCTACCTTTGGCCTTCAAGGTGGAGTCAGTCCCGCAAAATCCGCAGGGCTGAGAATTGAAGAAAACAGACTGCTTACAAACCATTGCAATGCTTTTGGAGGGAGAGTGTCTACCACCATGAAGTAGACAGCAAAGCCAGGATTGAACATAGTGTCTGCATCCTTTTAATTACACAACAGAACTATCAAGCCATAATTTCTACCTTCTGTCAACAACTGGCGTTCTACAATGCACAATCTGGGCTTCCACAAAAAAGGAATTATCCAACCCCCAAATTTCAATAGTGTCAAAATTGAGAAATCTTGTCCTATATGATTTGTTGGGCATTTTCCCTCAGTCTTATATCCTGCCCTTTTTTCCCCCCAGCAAAATTCATCTTTCCTGGCCTTCTTTCAGGTTCTTTAGTGTACCAAAGCTTTTTAGACTTTAGGATGTGTGCATCTTATTTTCACTCCCCTGGATGTGTTCCTTCCTCCTGCGCTACAGGAGCTGTGGTCCTCTTCCCATTCTCAAAAGCATCCTCCTTCAGCACTGAGCTCAGGGGCACTTTGCTGAGGGAGAATTCACTGGCTCACCATACCTTATCAGCGCCAGTCCCTGTTGCCCCTGTCCTGCCCTCTTTTATTTAACTTTGTGGCATCTGCCATAATTTCAATCAGCTATTCTTTTCCATCAAATGAAAACTCCAGAACAACAAATTAAAAGCGTTTTTTGTTGTTTTTACCCCTTCTATCCTGAGCACTGAGTACTGTCTGTGATTGACTTGGATGGTATTTTTAGATGAGGCCATAAAAATGAGTAAAATTTCAGATATGAATGCATTGGGAGCTTTTGAGTATGGTGAGTAGATGGACCAGTTGGAAAGGAATTAATATGGAAAAACAGGAACAATAAGATGGTGAAGGGATAGGAGGCTTCTGATGTTGGATTAAATTAATGATAACATTTCTTATGTTTCTGTTGGAAAGAATGTCAGCTCTTTGGTGTAGACAGTATAAGCAAACTGTATTAAGGAGATTTTTAAAAATTGTCTGACTTAGTCTGGCCTTTTAGCAGCAGTTTGAGACATCTGGATACTTTTAAGATTGTACTGAACTTGGAGATAGGTGACCTCAGGTCACCTGGTCCTAACACTAATTTGCCTTTTCTGTTCTGCTCTTCTGGACTTCAATTTGTTTGCAAAATGAGGAACTAATGGCTCTGTGCTGCCCTCCTAACCCTAACATTCCTTCCTGCTGAACTAGAGAGTTTGGGCTAGCTTGGGTGGAGCTAGATAAGCCTATTTTTAAAAGTTGTAGGAGAAATATTTTCTTAAAAATACAGTTGTTTGTGAGCCCTGGTTAATAAATACTAAGTGGAATATTGTGAGAACAACAACTTTCTGACAGTTGTGGACTTTGTAATGTCCCATTGTTTTGCATTAATTTATACACGGAAGACATAGGAAATTGGGTAGTAAGTATTCTAATCTCAGAATTAATATCCTGGAGTTATTGTATGTTTCAGTTAATCCCTTAGATAAGCATTGTTTCTTTTTTATAATCTTTCTCTTAAGAGTAAAGTCTGGTGTGTTTTGTTTAAGCTTTGATCTGATGAAAACACTTGCATTTTGTTTACAGATTGCTGTAGGTCTGATACAACACAGTTTCTTCATCTTGACACTACTGGTATTTTGAGTTGGAAAGTTCTCTCTTGGTTGGTGGGAAATCATCTTGTCAATCTAATTCTCTCAAATGAGTAGACATTGTAGCAGCTCCCCTCCCAGTTATGAAAACCAAAAGTGTCTGCAGACATCCTCAGAAGTTAATTGAAGGTCCCAAAATGTTCCTTTGGAGAACCACTGGTTTGTAAAAGTAATCTTCTTTAGCCTCTGCTTGGTTAGCCTATTTAAATAAAATTAAATTTTGCCTAAATGAATCTAAACCCCTGATTGAAGTTATATTTATCTGTATTTTGGCTAACTGCAAGATGCTCTTTACACATTCTGAATGAAGCAATCAGCTGACTTCCTTATATAGCCAACAATTCTTGTTAATAAATTGTCAGAAGAAATGTAAAAAAAAAAAAAATAAGATAGTGCCTGATGACTCAGTTTATAGATTTCCGGTAGTATTGTCTTAACGTAAATAATTCTGAATCCTTGTCCATTACGGGGCAGTGACAGTGACAGCAGATCTGTGCTATTTCTGTAGTAGTTAATATTCTTGTACATGTTTACGTTCCCTCAATAGGCTAATCCTCCACCTACGGCACTGGCACCCTGGGTTCTAGTCCCAGTTGGGGTTCCGGATTCTGTCCCAGTTGCCCCTCTTCCAGTCCAGCTCTCTGCTATGGCCCGGGAGTGCAGTGGAGGATGGCCCAAGTCCTTGGTCCCTGCATCCGCATGGGAGACCAGGAGAAGCACCTGGCTCCTGCCTTCGGATCAGCGCGGTGCGCCGGCTGCAGCGCGCCGGCCGCAGCGGCCATTGGAGGGTGAACCAACGGCAAAAGGAAGACCTTTCTCTCTGTCTCTCTCTCTCGCTGTCCACTCTGCCTGTCAAAAAAATAAAAATAAAAATAGGCCAGCGCCGTGGCTTAACAGGCTAATCCTCCGCCTTGCAGCGCCAGCACACTGGGTTCTAGTCCCGGTTGGGGCGCCGGATTCTATCCCGGTTGCCCTTCTTCAAGGCCAGCTCTTTGCTATGGCCCAGGAAGGCAGTGGAGGATGGCCCAAGTGCTTGGGCCCTGCACCCACAAGGGAGACCAGGAGAAGCACCTGGCTCCTGGCTTCGGATCAGCACAATGCGCCGGCCGCAGAGGCCATTGGAGGGTGAACCAACTGCAAAAAGGAAGACCTTTCTGTCTCTCTCTCTCACTATCCACTCTGCCTGTCAAAAAAAAAGAAAAAAAGAAAAAGATTTATTTTTATTTTTATTTTTTATAACAATCTATTTCTGCCAGCACCTAAGAATATCAGGGTTTATATCATCAGGATTTTTCAGGTTATAATCATTCTCATCTAAATATTTTAATTAAAAAAAGCCTCAGGCCTTTGGAAAGGAGGCAAAGAAAGAAATATATAAGCCTTCTATAGTTGATGTGGGATTTGGAATCTTTTCTGAAACAGAAAGCACAAAATAAAGATGCTATTAAATGCCTCAGTGTGGTCATCCTTTGTGCTGTCCTGCTTAAAAAGACCATGTCTGTGATCACAGGCCCAGACTGATCGTCTTAGCACAAGAGGTCTGGGCGCGTGCTTATATCATACAAGGTAAGTGTTGAGGGGCCTTCTGAAAGTAAGCCGAAACCCGATATGGAGTACAGGGACTAGATTTCTATACAATCTTAAAAAAATGACAAATCTGGATAAAGTATACAGAAGAACAGTTTCATGAGGTTAGACACTTAGCAATGGAAGATGGTGATCCCTGTGAGATAAGACCTGTGATTGGCCTACCATACTTCTTTGGGAGACATCCAGGCCATGGTTCAGAGATGAGCAAACCAAGAGGCACCAATCCTCTTAAAGAGTGAAGTCGAGAGTCTATATACCAAAAGACTGCACCAAAACCGGGCCAGCTATCTCCTCAGAGTCCTCCTCCTTTATCCTGCAGAGTACTGTTTAGGGTTTGTGTGGGGGGAAACTACCTAAACCCCTGAGGGCACACTCACAGGATTAGCGAGAAATGTACCTGCTACTCAAGCAGGACCTGGAGGGGTGGTTTCTATTTCCTTAAGACAAAGTGGACAACTTTGTAAATGTCTTGCTTTCGGGAGAATGCACAGAAGATTCTTGCTGGAGTAATGGGATAATTAGCCCTTTATGAAACACTGCTCCAGACTTGACTAACAAATGTTAAAAGCAAGCCTTGAAAGGAACAAACTGTTTTCAAGTTAGTTAACTACATCCTAGAACAAAGCTCAAAAATATTTCTGAGAATATATAAATATCCAGCACTCAACAAGGTCAAATTTGTGATATCTGCATCCAATCAAAAATTACTAGGTTTCAGGAAAAGCTGAAAAAAAAAAAAGATTCATAACAAAGAGATCAATCAATCAATCAAAACTGATACATAACTGCAACAGATGTTGGAATTAGCTGACAATGGCTTTAAACTAGTTATTTTAACTGTATTTTGTATGTTCAAAAACAGTTAAATTGATACTGGAACAATTCTTAGGAAAGTCTCAAAATGAACCTCTAGTAAAGGCAAACTACAGTGTCTGAAATGATAAACATAGTGGATGTAACAATAGATTAGACACAGAAGAAGAAAAGATCATTAAGCTTGAAGATGGAGCAATCAAAAATGTCCAGTACATGAGAGAGAGAAAGAGAAATTATTTTAAATGAAAAGATCATCAGTGAACTTTGGAAATAATTCAGGCATTCTAGTAAACATGCAACTTAATTATCTATGAGGGAGAGATGGATGCAAAAGATATCTACAAGAGTAACAGCTGAGAATTTTTACAAATTTGATGAAAACTAAGTCCACAGATCAAGAGCTCAACAAACCCAAAGTACAAGTAATAGAAGGAAAATAACACCAAGGGAAATCATTATAAATTACTTAAAGTTAGTGAATAAAAAACTTACAAGAAGCCAGAAAGTGTTACATATGAAGGAATTCAGATAAGCAGGACAGCAGATCATTGGTAGGAAATAATGCAAAAGAGGAGCCAGTGGAGCTGTCTCTTTCAAGTACTGAAAGGACAAACAGTAACAAAAGCCGTCATCTTAGAATTCTATACCCAATGCAAATATCTTGCAGAAACAAAAGAAAGACTTTCAAACACAGACAATCTTAAAAAATGCATTACCAGTGGACCTCCTTTATAAGAAATGTTTCCTTCAGCCAGAAGGAAAATGATACCAAATGAAAGATGGATCTACACAAAGACCTTAGATCATCTCAGGGGATGACTTCATGATCCTTACCTTGGACCTCTGCTGTTTATATTCCCAACTTTCATGAATGGGAACATGAGGGCACTCCTAGTATGTGCCAAGGCACGGAGAAGGAAGACAATGAAAAAGACCTGGTCCCTGGGTGACTGAGGGCATGGAGCTGCCTGTCAATATGGACCACTCACATGGAGACTGTTACTGAGAGACAAAGACAAGTCTATTCTTTTTAAGTGTCTATATTTGGGGATTTTACTGATACTGCAGATTGGTATTTCCTTAATTAATATAAGCATTTTAAAGCTGTAAAATTGTGTCTTTCACATTAAGGTCTTAAATTTACTTGTATCTTTTTGCCATGTTGAAGACAGAGTTGATAAGGAAGATTGTAATGGAAAAGCCATCTTTCTCTCAATAGTGTGAAATGTTAGCTCTTTCAGCTATCTAGCATCTGTTCCTTTGGTCTATTTCTCTACATTATGATACCCACACACTAATTAGATGTCTTTATACTAATACTTGATATCTGATAGGATAAACACTGTTTTCTTCTTTCTCAAATGCATCATGCCTCAACAATATTGACTTTCCAAATAGATTTTTGAATCAGCTTTCAGAACACAGATTAAGATGTTATTAGGAGCTGCAGCTAGATCAGGTTAGGTTGGACCTGTTCCATTGTGGTTTGATAGCTTCAGGCGTCTCTAGTCCTAGGACACAGGTTGGTCTCACAGTGGATTTTTATCCTCACAGAGTGGCAAGAGGCACACAGTGAGAGGTGACAGCTTGCCTACCAGGTGGGCATCCTGGAGGCAGATCTCCTCCCTCGTTCTCAGCATAACCTTCATTTCTCTTTAGCTCCCTCTTGATCTCTTAGCTGCAGTTTTTGTAGTCTAGGCCATGTCCACCTCACTTCATTACTCTGATCACATGTAGGCTATATCACTGTGCATTGAAGGATCCTTCAAGGCTTAGACGGGGCCAATTATCAGATTCACATAGAGTAAATACATAGCCCTTAGTTTACTCTTCAGCATTTTCAGTGTCTCTTGACTGATTCAAGGGTTGAATTCTAAGTCCATATTAATAATAGGTTGGGGAATTGTGATTTAATCAACATCCAGTGCTTATTGTTGGATGCTAGATTGTATGTTATGTGCTGAATATTCACTAGTAAGGAAATAGATACCCTTCTCTCATGGGAAACTGACATTTAAGCAAAATAAATACTTAGAGTTACATTTAATGTTATGAAGGGGAAAGCAGAGTTTTATATGAGAGTAATCAGAGAAAGAAATTGGAAAATACATTTTCATGTATTAGAGCATAGTATATGAAAATGAAACCTGATTCAACCAGTAACAATCATGTTTATGAACAAACACCAATTTTTCAAATAAGTAATTCACTCACTTATTTAACAGTATTCTTGTTCACTAAGTGCTATTAAGTATTATTATGGTCCAAATATTAGGCTTATTAAGGTTTCTAAGACATAGGGGCTGGTGTTATGGAACAACAGATTAAACCACAGCTTGCAACACAAGCATCCCATGTCAAGTTGCTGTATAGTGTTGTGCTGGTTCAAGTCCCAGCTGGTCGGCTTCTAATCCAGTTTTCTGTTAATGTGCCTGGGAAGGCAACAGATGATGGCCCAAGTGCTTAGCACCCTGCCACCCATGTAATAGACCAGAATATTGTTCCAGCTTCCTGGCTACTGCTTGGCCTAGCCCTGGCTGTTGTGGCCATTTGGGGAATAAATCAGTGGATGAAAGTTCTCTCTCTCTCCACCGCAACCCTGCAACCCAACACTGTCTTTTCAGTAAAATAAATAAATCTTTAAAACTGACCAACATTCAGTTTCTATCTTTGAAGAGCTCCTATTTAAATTACTTAATTAGCAATAACTTTAATTAAAATAATTGGATACTTAATGAAAATACATGTTTTTGCCTTTTCATTCTTTTAGATGAGGATAGGCATTCACTCCGGCTCTGTGCTGGCTGGAGTTGTTGGAGTGAGAATGCCAAGATATTGTCTGTTTGGAAACAACGTCACTCTGGCAAGCAAATTTGAGTCGGGAAGTCACCCTCGGCGCATCAACGTGAGCCCAACCACTTACCAGTAAGTGCTCTCTGTCTCCGGTCTTCGGCATTAACTTCAGCTGATGTCCTGTCATTCACCTGGTCCTGTCGTTCTCAGAGATTTATGAGTAAATCCACTCAACCTGAAAGATAGTAATTGTAGATATCGTTTTATTTGTGCCCTAAGATAGTCCATGGAAAACCTGTTTTGACTGAGGCTTAAATACAGGTTTGTCATTCCCATTGTCTCTGTTTCATATATATATGTTTCATATATATATTATATATATAAATGTATTCTATACAAAGTATTTCCTTGGGCTTTTTCCTTCCTTTTCACTGTGACAAACATGTTAATGAACTGGGTGTGTTTCAAAGTCAATCATTTAATATGTTAAATTTCTACATGTGTATCAACAGAATTATATTTTACATATTTGAGTTTGCATAAATGGTATTTTACTATATCACTCTTTCTATAACTTTTTTTCATTTTTTTTAAACTTTTATGTAATGAATATAAATTTCCAAAGTACAGCTTATGGATTACAATGGCTCCCCCCCCATAACTTCCCTCCCACCCGCAACCCTCCTCTTTCCTGCTGCCTCTCCCCTTCCATTCACATCAAGATTCATTTTTTTTTGTTGTTGTTTTTGTTTTTAACTTTTATTTAACGAATATAAATTTCCAAAGTACAGCTTATGGGTTACAATGGCTTCCCTCCTCCCATAACTTCCCTCCTACCCGCAACCCTCCCCCCTCCCGCTCCCTTTCCCCTTCCATTCACATAAAGATTCATTTTCAATTCTCTTTATATACAGAAGATCAGTTTAGTATATATTAAGTAAAGATTTCAACAGTTTGCCCTCACATAGCAACACCAAGTGAAAAATACTGTTGGAGTACTAGTTATAGCATTAAATCACAATGTACAGCCATTAAGGACAGAGATCCTACATGATATTTTTTTAAAAATTGATTAATCTTTCTATAACTTTTTAAATATAACTTCCTATTTTTAAAATCTGTCCATGTTGAAACATATCCTAATTTATCACTTTAGTTACTAATAACCTTCCAAAATGTGACTGTCATATTTTATTTGCATATTTATCTCTTAATGAACACCTAGGTTAATGTTTTTACTTTTCATTTATTATAAAGTATGTTATTAGGAAAACTTACTTTGTTATTGCCTAGGTTAGGTTACTTTACTTTTCATTCAATATAAATAGTGCACTACAATTAGAAGAATCACATAGCTTTATCTTGAAATTCGTTGCAGTCATAAGGAAAAAAAAGTCTTTAAGATCATGACCATGACTGTTATATGGTTGTCCTCATTTTTTTAGATAAAGCGTGTGAGTCATCTTGCTGCATGAATGCCCAGAGACCTTTTCCTCTTAATCTAGAGCACTTTATTGCTACTTTTATTTCTTGACAAAAATATTTTTTCTTTTTTTTCTTTTTTACTTTTATTTAGCAAATAAATATTTCCAAAGTACAATTTATGGATTACAATGGCTCCCCCCACCATAACTTCCCTCCCACTCACACCCCGCCTATCTCCCACTCCCATTTTCAATTATCTTTACTTAATATATACTAAACTGATCTTCTGTATATAAAGATTTCATCAGTTTGCACCCACACAGAAACACAAAGTGTAAAATACTGTTTCAGTACCAGTAATAGCATTACTTCACATTGAACAACACATTAAGGACAGATCCCACATGAGATGTAAGTACACAGTGACTCCTGTTGCTGACTTAACAATTTGACACTCTTGTTTATGGCGTCAGTAATTACCCTAGGCTCTAGTCATGAGTTGCCAAGGCTATGGAAGCCTTTTGAGTTCGCCGACTTCGATCTTATTCTGACAGGGTCATAGTCAAAGTGGAAGTTCTCTCCTCCCTTCAGAGAAAGGTACCTCCTTCTTTGATGGCCTCATTCTTTCCACTGGGATCTCACTCGCAGAGATCTTTCATTTAGGTGGGTTTTTTTGTTTTTTGTTTTTTGTTTTTTGTTTTTTTTTGCCAGAGTGTCTTGGCTTTACATGCCTAAAATACTCTCATGGGCTCTTCAGCCAGAACCGAATGCCTTAAGGGCTGATTCTGAGGTCAGAGTGCTGTTTAGGACATCTGCCATTCTATGAGTCTGCTGTGTATCCCGCTTCCCATGTTGGATCGTTCTCTCCCTTTTTGATTCTATCAGTATTTGCAGACACTAGTCTTGTTTGTGTGATCCCTTTGACTCTTAGACCCATCAGAGTGATCAATTATGAACTGAAATTGATCACTTGGACTAGTGAGATGGCATTGGTACACACCACCTTGATGGGCTTGTATTGGAATCCCCTGGCACATTTCTAATTCCATCATTTGGAGCAAGTCCGATTGAGCATGTCCCAAATTGTACATCTCCTCCCTCTCTTATTCCCACTCTTATATTTAACAGGGGTCACTTTTCACTTAAATTTAAACACCTAAGAATAATAGTGTGTTAATTAGAGTTCCACCAATAGTATTAACTAGAACAAAAAAATACTAAAAGGGATAAAGTATTAAATTGTACATCAACAGTCAGGACGAGAGCTGATCAAGTCACTGTTTCTCATAGTGTCCATTTCACTTCAACAGGTTTCCCCTTTGGTGCTCAGTTAGTTGTCGCTGATCAGGGAGAACATATGATATTTGTCCCTTTGGGACTGGCTTAATTCACTCAGCATAATGTTTTCCAGATTCCTCCATTTTGTTTCAAATGACCAGATTTCATTGTTTTTGACTGCTGTCTAGTATTCTGTAGAGTACATGTCCCAGAATTTCTTTATCCAGTCTACTGTTGATGGGCATTTGGGTTGGTTCCAGGTCTTAGCTATTGTGAATTGAGCTGCAATAAACATTAAGGTGCAGACGGCTTTTTTGTTTGCCAGTTTAATTTCCTTTGGGTAAATTCCAAGGAGTGGGATGGCTGGGTTGTATGGTAGGGTTTTATTCAGGTTTCTGAGGAATCTCCAGACTGACTTCCATAGTGGCTTATCCAGTTTGCATTCCCACCAACAGTGGGTTAGTGTCCCTTTTTCCCCACATCCTCTCCAGCATCTATTGTTGGAAGATTTCTGAATGTGAGCCATTCTCACCGGGGTGAGGTGAAACCTCATTGTGGGTTTGATTTGCATTTCCCTGATTGCTAGTGATCCTGAAGATTTTTTCATGCGTCTATTGGCCTTTTGCATTTCCTCTTAGGAAAAATGTCTATTGAGGTCCTTGGCCCATCTCTCAAGTGGGTTGTTTGTTTTGTTGTGGTGGAGTTTCTTGATCTCTTTGTATATATTCTGGTTATTTATCCTTTATCTGTAGCATAGTTTGCAAATATTTTTCTAATGCTGTCTATTGCCTCTTCACTCATCTGGTTTTTTTTTTTTTTTTTGCAGTACAGAAACTTCTCAATTTGATGCATTCCCAATTGTTCATTTTGGCTTTGACTGCCTGTGCCTCTGGGGTCTTTTTCAATAAGTCTTTGCCAGTACCTATATCTTGCAGGGTTTCTCCAATGTTCTCTAACAATTTGATGATGTCGGGTCATGGATTTAAATCTTTAATCCATGTTGAGTGGATTTTTGTGATGCCTTCGCCTTTGTTTTTGTTGTACAAGATTGCTTCAGCTATTTGATGTCTCCTGTGTCTCCATATGAATTTCAGTATAATTTTTGCTAGTTCTGAGAAGAATGTCTTTGGTATCGCATTGAATCTATAAATTGCTTTTGGGAGAATGGACATTTTGATGATATTGATTCTCCCAATCCATGAGCATGGAACATTTTTCCATTTTTTGGTATCCTCTTTTATTTCTTTAAGGTTTTGTAATTTTCATCATTATTGAGTCTTGAGTTTTCCATATTTGGTGTTTTAATTTTTCTCCAACAAATGTGAAATTTACATCTATTCCGCCCCTCATTCCTAAGTTAAAATAGTGCACAGTGGTAGGTGTTTAGCAGGTAAGACATCAGTTAACAAGGCCACGTGCCCTATTGGAGTGCCTGGATTTGATACTCGCCTCCAGTTACTGACCCTAACTGGGTAATAATGCAGACCTTGGGTGGTAGCAGTGGTGGCTCCTTCCACCCATGCTGGAGATCAGTATTGATTTCTCTGCTTCTTGCTCCAGCCCCAACACATCCTCAGATGTTGAGAACATTTGGGATCAAACCAGTAGATAGGAGCTTTGTCTCCTACATTCTTCCCTTTATCTTTTTCTCACTATTTCTCCATGTCTCAAATGAATAATCACTTTAAAAATAAATATAGCTTACAGTTATGATGTTACTGATCTTTGAAATCAAAATAATTGCTTATATTAAGAATGGCTTCACACATTTTAAATGGTATGAACTGAATAATTTGAGCATCATTGTTTTTCTTTGCCATGTGCAAACTAAAAATGTACTTAGTGTTATGTAAAATTTTCCTTCACTGTTAAATTTTGTTTTATTTTCATTTGACAATTGATCTACTTCTGAAATTTTTAGGATGCTTATTTTTCATCTACTATGAAAAACTCAGGTTTTGTTAAAGCCAAGCCACATTCTCACCACTGCTAAATCAATAGCTCATCATAAAAGCAGTCACATAATCTAACAGGATAGGGTAGAGGTTGAATATACATGCTTTGAATCAGAGTGCCTCAGTTGGAATCCTGGCTGTAAAACTGTGTTGGGGCAGGTGTTGTGCGGTAGGTTATGCAGGCACCCATATCACAGTATCTGGTTTGAATCCCAGCTCCTTCACTTCCAATCCAACTTCCTGCGGATGTGCCTGAGAAGGCAGCAGATGATGGTCAAGTGCTTGTGTGCATGCCACCCATATAGGAGACTATTGTGGAGTTCTAAGCTCCTGGCATCTGGAGCATTTTGTGGACATTTGGGGAGTGAACCAGCAGGTGGAAGATCTCATTCCTTCTCCTTTCATCTTCTTTCTTTCTGCCTTTCATATAAATAAATATTTGAGGGAAATAAAACTTACTCTGTGGAGTTTGGTAACTAAATTTCTTTGGGTTAAGTTTTGGCATTTAAAATGGGTACCTTTTCCAGAATATTATTGGTAGGATTTAATATGTTTGCAAACTCCTAATAATTAGAACATAGTAGACATTGATTTATTACTTCATCCTGTTTTCTTAAGATTTATTTATTTACTATTTGAAAGGCAGAGTTACAGAGAGAGAAGGGGACCAAGAAGGATCTTCCATCTGCTGGTCCAGTCCTGAGCCAGGCCAAAGCAAGATGCTAGAACTTCATTCATGTCTTCCATATGGGTGTCACGGCCCCAGGCATTTGGGCCGTCTCCCACTGCCTTTCCAGGTACATTAGCAGAGAGTCAGATCAGAAGTGGAGAAACAGGGACTTAAACCAGTAGTTATATGGGATGCTAGCCTTGCAGGTAGGGGCTTGACCTACTGTATAATAACAGAAGCCCACAACCAGATTTTTTTTTAATGAAACATCTTTGTCATGCATTTAATTCTTGGGTTTTATTTATAAATGTAGCCATGTTGGATGATGTGTGATAGTTGAGTTAGAGATCTCATCTGACAGTCTCAAGGAAACAATAGATATGGTAGTCTGGCCAAATATGCTTGGAGCTATAAGTGAGAATTGAGCTAGGAATCAGTTTGTTCCTATAAGTTTTTATGAGCAAAAACATCTCACCAATGCACAAATCATAGTTAAGTGATAAAAACAGTCCATTTTCTTGGAAGCTCCCCAAACTAAAAGAGTACAGTCTATGGCCATACTACCCTGAACACACTATCTCATCAAAAAAGTACATAATAACTTCGATTACTCATATATCTATCTATATGATTAATTTATTAGATTAATTCCGTTGGCTTTTCAACAGCACCAGCATTATCATACAGTTGTGTAAAATACAAGTCTAACATGGGTATCACTGGGCTAAAGTCAAGATGTCATCAGACTGTGTTCTTTGCTGGAGATTCTAGAGGATGCTCTGTTTTCCAGAATTTTCTGGCTTCTAGAGGACATTTTTATCCCTCATTCATGTCCACCTTCCTCCATTACCAAAACCAGTACTGTTGCCTCTCTCTGCCTCTGCCATTGTACCTCTTTCTCTGGTACAAAGGGAGAGGTTCACCTGTCCTTTTTCCCTCTTATATTTTCAGGATGATTACATTGGGTCCATTGGATAATCCAGAATAATTTCCCAAATTAAAGTCAGATGGATAGCGAATTTTATTTCATCTGTAACCTGATTTCCTCTTTTGTTATCTAATATATTTACAAGTTCCAAGGCACCACCAGAGGGATTTTTTGTCTACAAAAGGGAAAATCCAAAGGCTAAATCCTACCTAGAAACACAACTGCAACCTTATTTGTACATCCTTGTTTAGGGGAACTTTTAAAAAAAGTTGACTTACTATTTTCAGCAAGATGAGAGCTCTGGCTAGTAAAGGATTTTTGCTAGAACTAAAGATACGGTTTCACAGAGACACTCCTGTTCTAAGGATCAATTGTATTTTCATATTTAAGAAGCAGCAGGGTCCTTGGCTCAAGGAAAAGATTAAAAATAAGTCCTAAGAAATGTGAATTCTTTGTAAAAGATAAAATTTCAATCCCCTCACCTGACAGCCTTCTGTCAGACATAATTATCCCCCAATCCGGGTAATCTTTTGAAAAGACGGGTACATGAGAAGTCATAACACATAATTTTAATATCTGTCAATCACTAATACCAAGCTTAAAAATCCACAGGTCACATTTTTATGTTAGTTTGGTAGAATGCATAGATTCCTATCCTAGGAATTAAGAGAATTCAATCTCACCTTGGTTGAGCTGTTGGATTGCCTAGATGATTTCTCATTCATTGTTCAATTCTAAAATGCCATGATAGGGGCTGGCATTTTGGCGTAGTGAGTAAAGACGCTGCCTACAATGCCGCATCCCACGAGGGCACTGGTTTGAGTCCCAACTGCTGCACTTTTTATCCACCTCCCTGCTAATGCACCTGGGAAAGCAGAAGATGGCCCAAATGCTTGGGCCCTTGTAACATGTGGGAGACCCAGAGGAAGCTCCTGGCTGTGGCCTGGCCCAGCCCAGTGCTGGCCATTGTGGCCATCTTGGGGGTTAACAAGCGGATGGAGGATCTCTGTCTCTCTCTTCTCTTTCAAATAAATGAATTAATCTTTTAAAAAATGCCATAGTAGTCATAGCAAACATTTATTAGATTACTCACATCACTTTCTTTAGTTGTCACAGTAAACCTGTGAGTTAGTCATTGTCATCTGTATTTCTAAGATAAAAAACTGGTAAAGATTGAATAAGTCACTGATGACTTGCAGTTAAAGTAATTGTGGGAGTCACAATTCACATCCATGTCAATCTTAATCTAAAGCCTGAGTTCTTATCCACAGCCAAACTATCTCCTTGGGTTAATAATTAATTCAAATAAAATGGTAAAAATAGTAACTTTGGGATATTACTTGCCTTAGTGGAAGAATTTTGCTTATAAAAGAACAATGAAGAGAACAATAGAGACAACTGGAATCAAAGCAAGGGATATTCCTCTCTTTCTCCATCTCAGTAGATCTAAATGCTCCCAGATTGTATTCATTCTGGAGACTTTTTTTCATATGCACAATTAAAAAAAGTATGCTTTTTCCAAAATGTTTACCTGGAGTCTCCAAATTTCTAACTGTACTGCTTGATGTTAACATGAATGTATATGACATAGCTCTGGCAATGGAGGCTTCCAACTGAAACAGAAAACATCTTATGCTTCTGTGAGGCTGCAACCTTTTGTGTATGCATATCTCTAATGCATATAGTAGTCACTGGGAATTTATGCTTTCTATTCAGCATGTACGAACAGTTTTCAGGAGTGCATCTTTCAGTTATATTGAGAAATGCATGGAATAACTGGAGAATGATGAAGGTACTTGAGTATATTTTTTTGCATGTAAAGGTTAACAATCATCAAAACTAGTCAAAAGCACTAACTAGAAAATCTGCTTCTGTGCCTTTGTCAATTTAAATAGGATATGAGAGTGAGGTCCTATATTATAAATATTTTTCTTCCTTTTGATAGTTAATATTGGAAAAGACATTCAAAGAAGTTTTAGGAAATTCTTGTAACCTTTTTGTTTAAACCAAAATGCACATCTGCACTAGGGAGCTGATATTTAAAGAAAATAAAAGTATTTATATTTGCATGTTACTGCCCTGTCAGACTTTTAATAACCTTATTTATCTTGTCATTTTCTCTATAGAAGCACCAAGACAGTATACACTATATTTTACGAAAGAAATATCAAAGACAAATGACTTAATAATTTTCCAAGAATAACTTGAGCTGTGCCTTAAGAATATTTTTATTTTTATTTTTCCAGTTACAGACAACATTAGTATTCTCCTTTTAGTGTGCTAATAAGAGTCTCCCTTTGCAAACCTCAATGAGATATTCCACACAAATAGTATGTCCCCAGAAATGCAGTTCTGTGGATTGGGAATCAAGCTCTGCTATTTTTAAATAAATTTGGCCCTTTTTCTTTTAAAATCTCTCTCCTCAATTATTCTATGTATTTTCGAATACTTTAAAGGGCATTTAAGTGAAGACTGAGGATATGAATATAGTGTTGCAATTATCTTTATAGTAAAAGTGCTATAAACTCACCTATTACCACACTTCTTAAGGTCTAATTGCTTAAATTGTTTCTAAGAATCAGTAATATATAAATTTACATTAAAATGTCTTGTAATACTGGTTAATCATTTCATATATACAAAATCAAAGAATGTAGCTGGTATTTAAACTGTTGTTTTTGTGGATAAATGGGTATAGATTTGGTCTATATGATTAGGCTCAAGATTGAATATAAAATTAACATGTTGCTATACTTTTTGAAAACCCATTCCTAATTGGCATTAAAGGAAGACCTATTCTCTCTTCCTGTGACAGAAATGCTAAAAAGTTAATTACTTAGTTTCAGAATTCACAAACACTAATGTGGTATTCATGTCAATACTTCTTTTTGTATGCAGGACATGTTAATTTCACACCAAAAATAATTTCCAGTATAGATAACTGTTATAAATAATGGCAAGTTTAAACTCTCCATGTTATCTAAAATATTAAATTAAAATTAATTAAAATAATTATGCATGGGACTGGTGCTGTGGTACCAGCATCCTATATGGGTACCTGTTCAAGTCCCAGCTGCTCCATATCTGATCCAGATCCCTGCTAATGTGCCAGGAAAAGCACCAGAAGATAGTGTACAAGTGCTTAGGCCCTTGTACGCACGTGGGAGACCCAGAAGCAGCTCTGGCCTTAGTGGCCAGTTTGGGAGTGAACCAGCTGATAAATTTCTGTCTCTGCCTCTCTTTGTAACTCTGCCTTTCAAATAAATCAATCACAAAAATCAAAAAGCAAAAGTCATTCCTCCCATTCTCTTTTTCTATACAGCACCATTTCCAGTGGCCTGGAAATCAATATTCATTTTATAATTAATCCATGATAAATTGTCCTTTCTATGATATTTTTTGAGATGTTTACATTTAGCTAAAAAGGCCAAGTAGAGAAATAAATTTATTATTGGCTGAACAAATCAGGTAAAAGTTGGTTTAGAAATCCAGTGTAAAGCATAGATTATAGTAGGGTTAAGGAGGTTGTTGGGGGTGGGGTAGCTGAGCAAGTCTTAAGATTAGTGTGTTTAGGAGTTCCCCGAGGCATTTTCTTTGCATATCCACATATACATTTTCTTGAGAGTTTGTTTTTCTCAGATTTCCTTATCAGATTTTCAGAGTAGCCATACTTCAGAAAATATTGAGAACCACTCTGTTAAAGAAAATGACAAAATAGAATGACCATACAAAAGAATATTAAGTTCACATTTTTATGTCAGCACTAACTTGTGGCCCTTGATAATGCACATAAGTTGTCTCATCCTCCACTTTGTCATGAATTATAAAATAAAGTATTTTTTAAATGTTTACAATAAATTCTGGAACAGAAAAAGGATTATATTGTGAAATCTGAATAGTCTGTAATTTTGTTAATAAATCATTGCTAATTTCATTTAGGCAAATGTGTTATAGTTAATGTAAAAATGTTAAAAATAGGAGACACTAAGTGAAGAGTATGAGGAGACTCACTACACTACTTTCACAGTGCTTCAGCAATTTCTAAAAGTATTCTAAAATAAAATGCAGTGCTTACCTAAAAATTATTTTAGGTCTAGCATCCAGAGAGGCTAAGAATTTATTCTCAAATTAATAATACAGGATCTTGTACACAATTAGAGACCTATTGGGTGTTTTAGAGCCTGTAAACAAAATAATCAAAGGAAAATTTACTTAAGTGAAGTTCCACAGGGCATGGAATGGGCAGTACTGGAGGTGACATGACATGATTATTGGAGTCAACAGTGTTGTTGCAGGTCTGATGTATGGTCTTAAACCAGGTCAATTGTAGTGGGAATAAAAAGAACATATATAAGGTACAATTTAAAAAAAAGAGAAGGCTTTAATTTTCAGACTTTAATGTGCACTCATGTACAGATATTAAGTTTTAAGATGTAACTGAGTAATCAGTATTTGATCATCTTGATTTTTGTCAAAATGTGTATTTCTAATGCTATTTTTTAAAGCTGAGAGAACTGGCTGGGTGGATATTTTATTTTCCTGAAGGTATTTTTAAGATAAAGCTTCATAATGGCTGTAATCTCTGCAGATATATGTAGTTTGATACCTATTGTTGCATTTGGAAATCTGTGTATTGTTAACCGGTTTTATATAAAATGTTGAATAGTGGAAATTGTATAATTATAACCATGTCATTAAAAGGAAAAGTACCCGGTTTTGGTTTCCAGCTGCAACTCTTGATTACAGCTTTCTGATAACGAGGACCTTGGGAAGCAGCAGTGATGGCCCACAAATAAATGGGTTCCTATGTGAATTGTGTTCTTGGCTCCTGGCTTCAGCCTGTCCTGGTTATTGCAGGCACTGAAGAGTCAACCAGTGGGTGGGAGTACGGTCTCTCTTAGTCTCTCTACTGTTGAAATAAATACATCTTTAAAGTATTTGTTTATTTATTTATTTGAAAGGCACAGTTACAAAAGTGGAGAGGTCTTCCATCCACTAGTTCAGGCCTCATATGGCTTCAATGGCCAGGGCTGAAACTGCAGCTTCATTTGGTTCTCCCACATGAGTCGCAGAGGCCTGAGTCCTTGGGCCATCCTCCACTGCTTTCCCAGGTGCATTAGCAGGGAGCTGGATTGGAAGAGGAGCAGCCAGGGCTGAATCAGTGCCCATATGGGATACTGGCATCTCAGGCAGCTGCTTAACCTACTGCATAACAATGCTGATCCCATAAATACATTTTTAAAAATTGATATGCGATGGCTTTTAAAGAAATAAATTGACAGAGCTGACATGGGAAAATACATAATGTTTCTATGTATTTTATGCTCAACACTGAGCCTTGAAACTGGAAAGCCATATGCATTATTCAGCTTTTCATCACTACAATGAAATACCAAGACAACTAACTATTAAAGAAAAACGTTTGGGGCCAGCATTGTGACATAGCAGGTTACGCTGCTTGCAATGCTGGCATCCCATATGGGTGCCAGTTCGAGTCCCAGCTGCTCCACTTGCAGTCCAGTTCCCTGCTAACATGCCTGGGAAAGCAGCAGAAGGTGGCCAACTGCTTGAACCCCTGCCACCCTTGTGGAAGACCCAGATGAAGCTCCTGTCTTTAGCTTGACCTAGCTGAAGCTATTTCAGCCATCTGGGAGGTAAACCAGTGGTTGGAAGACCTGTCTTACCCCCACTCTGTAACTCTAACTTTCAAATAAATAGATCTTCAAAAGCAAAAAGATAGAGAAAATGTTTGTTCACCTTGCAGTTTTGCAGGTTAAAGTCCAAGATCGATTGGGCCCATTGACTTGGCATCAGGGGAAGGTGGAGCTTGTGCAGAAGGATCACATGCCAGGAAGCAGAGAGACTGGTTTCTATAAAAACCCTGCCTTGAGAACTTCCTATAACCCAAGGACCTCCTGTTATGTCCCACCTCCTCAACAGCATAATTGCACTGAGTACTATGAACTTATGACTTTGGAATTGAAAGCCCTGTATGAGTTCAGCAACCAAATCCCATTTGGATTAAAGCACCATATTTACTTAAATAGTAACAGTACCTTATGAGTTTATTTTTTCTTTAGAGTTCTTATCTTTAGATTTAGCATGTTATCAAGCATCTGTCATTTTATAGTTCTTCATCACTTATCATTTTGTTTAAATGGGAATGTGTATAAATATTTGTATTATACTGAATTGTTTATATGTTAATACATAGACATGTTTCAAATTCCTTCCAAGAATAATCTTTAAAAATTTGTAAAAGTTGTATTATATAAATACATTTTAATATGTAATTAAAATGTACTGTATTTAGAGAACTAATTTTAACCCATAGAGCTATAACTAGTCTTAATTGGGCCTTTATTTTTATCAGTCACTTCTTCTTATTGTTCTTTTAACACTGTGCACTTGGAGAAATCTCATTTCTCTAAATTCTATCTCAAGAATCTTTTTCAGGGCTCTGTTATGCAGAGAGTCTCATATATTAGTCTCCCACTACTAAATCAAAATTGTTATGTAGTCAGTTTTTACCATATTGGCCAATATAACAGTGTTTGCTTTTTAGACCTTATTTGAGAATTTTCCAGATTTACAAGTCTAAAACTAACATGTTTGATCATGTCATGTTATATGCCCCTCTGTAATTTAATAGTATATAAAGTAAAAACTTTCACTAAATATTAGAACTGTAAGTAAACTTTGAAATAAATTTATAGCAAATCTTTCTTTTTCCACAAGGAAATTGAGAACCATAGGATTTAACTGATTTAACCAGTGCTATTAGCTATCTGTTCCTATCTAACCTGTGGGGTGGGAGGGAAGCCCAAAAAATTTCCAAGGAAAAAGAGAAAACAGCCCAGAGTTCACCTGTGTCATTCTTACTTGGTATCTTATTATAGTTATCTCTCTGCAAAAATTAGTATTCCCAAGCAGCTTCATTTTAGAGGAATTTGCAAGAATTATTAGCTGCAAACATTATTCAAGATGGATAATAGAAGAGGTAGGTTGAGCTCTTGAAGTATTATTTAGTTTCTAAATATTTTCTCAGGCCAAATGCCTTCTTTGTAACTTGAATGATTATAATTATGCATGTTTTCCTTATGATACATCTAGAGTAACCTTACTTCTAATTGATTCAGGAATATAGGAAATAGATCACATAAATTTTTAAAAATAAATTCTGGCCCTGATGTTTCAGAATGAAATCAACTTCAGCTAAAAATTGGTCATTTTCAAAAATAAATGTGCAGAGTCTTTTATTAATTCCCTTGTCTTTTAGATAGTACCTAGTCTCGGAATGATGTCTAAGTCCCTAGTTTAGGAATGATAATGGACTTGTTTTTAAGAGAAACAAAAAATGTGGGGCAATTAAACTGTAAGAGCTGATTACCGTTATCTTTTCTAGTTTCTTATTTGCGATTTTTTAAAGTTCTTTTTGTAGATGCATAAACCTTTTGAGTGAAGATTTTGAATTTTAAATCTTTCGGGGCTTAAACTGACAATGACCAGAAATGCCAGAAAGATGGAATTATCTTTGCTTTCCATTATCCTAAAGAATTTTTTTAATTTTCTTTTATGTTCATTAAATAAATCTTAAAAAAGAAAATTTCCGAAGTACAGCATATGGATTACAATGGCTTTTCCCCCCCATAACTTCCCTGCCACCCACAACCGCTCCCTCTCACCTTCCGTTCACATCAAGATTCATTTTCAATTCTCTTTATGTACAGAAGATCAGTTTAATATATATTGAGTAAAGTTTTCAACAGTTTGCACCCACATAGAAACACAAAGTGAAAAATACTGCTTGAGTACTAGTTGTAGCATTAAATCACAATGTACAGTACATTAAGGAGAGAGATCCTACATGAGGAGTAAGTGCACAGTGACTCCTGTTGTTGACTTAACAATTGACACTCTTGTTTATAGCGTCAGTAATCACCCGAGGCTCTTGTCATGAGATACCAACGCTATGGAAGCCTTTTGAGTTCACCAACTCCGATCATATTTAGACGAGGTCATAGTCCAAGTGGAAGTTCTCTCCTCCTTTCAGAGAAAGGTACCTCCTTCTTTGATGACCCATTCCTTCCACTGGGATCTCATGCGCGGAGATGCTTCATTTAGGTTATTTATTTTTTTGCCAGAGTGTCCTGGCTTTCCATGCCTAAAATACTCTCATGGGCTCTTCAGCCAGATCTGAATGCCTTAAGGGCTGATTCTGAGGTCAGAGTGCTGTTTAGGACATCCACCATTCTATGAGTCAGCTGTGTATCCCACTTCCCATGCTGGATCTTTCTCTCCCTTTTTGATTCTATCAGTTAGTATTAGCAGATACTTGTCTTGTTTGTGTGATCTCTTTGACTCTTAGACCTATCAGAGCTATCAATTGTGAGCTGAAATTTATCACTTGGACTAGTAAGATGGCATTGGTACACGCCACCTTGATGGGATTGTATTGGAATCCCCTGGTATGTTTCTAACTCTATCTTTTGGGTCAAGTCAGCTTGAGCATGTCCCAAATTGTACATCTCCTCCCACTCTTATTCCCACTCTTATATTTAACAGGGATCACTTTTCAGTTAAGTATCAACACTTAAGAATAACTGTGTATTAATTACAGAATTCAACCAATAGTATTACGTAGAACAAAAAAATACTAGGAGGGATAAAATATTAAGTTGTTCATCAACAGTCAGGGCAAGGGCTGATCAAGTCACCATTCTCATAGTGTCCATTTCACTTCAACAGGTTTCCTTTTTGGTGCTCAGTTAGTTGTCACCGACCAGGGAGAACATATGATATTTGTCCCTTTGGGACTGGCTTAATTCACTCAGCATAATGTTTTCCAGATTCCTCCATCTTGTTGCAAATGACCAGATTTCTTTTTTTTTTTTTTTTTTTTTTACTGCTGTATAGTATTCTATAGAGTACATGTCCCATAGTTTCTTTATCCAGTCTACTGTTGATGGGCATTTGGGTTGGTTCCAGGTCTTAGCTATTGTGAATTGAGCTGCAATAAACATTATGGTGCAGACCGCTTTTTTGTTTGCCAATTTAATTTCCTTTGGGTAAATTCCAAGGAGTGGAATGGCTGGGTTGTATGGTAGGGTTATATTCAGGTTTCTGAGGAATCTCCAGACTGACTTCCATAGTGGCTTTACCAGTTTGCATTCCAACAGTGGGTTAGTGTCCCTTTTTCCCCACATCCATAAGTTTCAAGAATTTAAGAGAATAAAGCTGCACCATTTATGTAGGAATGAACAAAACATCAGTTACACAGACTCTGGCTTCCATAATGTGTACACTATGTCATTTATACTTAACCATGGCATATAGCAAAAAAAAAAAAAGACAAGAAAAGAAAAATGAGCTAAGATGTCACAGAAGTGCCTCAGACTTTCTGCCTTAAAATTTTCAGGGGATATACAAGAACATTCTTCCTTTGTAAATCTACTAATCTCAATTTTAGACCCATAAATAGATACTTATAAAATTGCCCCCAAAACATAATAAAAATGTTTGCAGTCTTAAAATGTACAAAAATTTACTGAGATCATCTTTGTTTTATTTCTTAATGAGATAGAATCATTTTCATTATATGGACAAGTGCATAATAGTTGGGTGAGATCTTTTTTGTTTTGTTTCATAGCTGGATTCTTGCTTTATTTGGACATATTATTTCTAGAGAATGACTCATTGATTTTCAAGGGATTTTAGGCTCTCTAGCTGACTCAATAGCTACAGTTTCACTGGCCTTTCTTCAAACTGCATCAGATCTTGGAGCAATGATGCACAAAACAGAGACACAGTTCAAAGTTACTTCTTGCTTTCCATTCAGGTAGAAAGAAGGTAAAGAGGAAAAATTGAGAAATTTTAGGACATCTAAAAATGTTATTTTCATTTATTTTTTTCTTAGCTATCATTCTTTTCCAGGACTCAAACACACAATGCCTAACTCCATTATAATGGAGTCCAAATGCATGCATTCCTTTGTGAGAGGTAGTCAGGTGAATAATTAACAATAAAAGCTTCTAATTTTACACAGAAGATTGAGCACCTGATTTGATCATTAATCTTTGCTGAAGTCTGCATTTAATCTCTAATTGAAACAATGTTAAGATATAATTCTTTCTCTCCATACGCACAAATATGCACATCCAAAAATCCATGGAAAATGAAATTAAAAAATAATGTTCTGTTCAAGATCACTAGCAATCAGGGAAATGCAAATCAAAACCACAATGAGGTTTCACCTCACCCCGGTGAGAATGGCTCACATTCAGAAATCTACCAACAATAGATGCTGGAGAGGATGTGGCAAAAAAAGGGACACTAACCCACTGTTGGTGGGAATGCAAACTGGTTAAGCCACTATGGAAGTCAGTCTGGAGATTCCTCAGAAACCTGAATAAAACCCTACCATACAACCCAGCCATCCCACTCTTGGAATTTACCCAAAAGAAATTAAATTGGCAAACAAAAAAGCCATCTGCACATTAATGTTAATTGCAGCTCAATTCACAATAGCTAAGACCTGGAACCAACCCAAATGCCCACCAACAGTAGACTGGATAAAGAAACTATGGGACATATACTCTATAGAATACTATACAGCAGTCAAAAACAATGAAACCCGGTCATTTGCAACAAGATGGAACAATCTGGAAAACTTCATGCTGAGTGAATTGAATTAAGCCAGTCCGAAAGAGACAAATATCATTTTTCCCTGATTGGCGACAACTAACTGAGCACCAAAAAGAAAACCTGTTGAAGTGAAATGGACACCATGAGAAACAGTGACTTGATCAGCTCTTGTGCTGACTGTTGATGTACAATGTAATACTTTATCCTTTTTAGTATTATTTTTGTTCTAGTACTAGTGTTGAACTCTGTAATTAACACACAATTATTCTTAGGTGTTTAAATCTTAACTGAAAAGTGATCCCGGTTAAATATAAGAATGAGAAAAAGAGAGGGAGGAGATGTACAATTGGGGACATGCTCAATCGGACTTGCCCCAAATGGTGGAGTTAGAAACATGCCAGGGTATTCCAATACAATCCCATCAAGGTGGCATGTACCAGTGCCATCTCACTAGTCCAGGTGATCAATTTCAGTTCACAATTGATCACACTGATAGGTCTAAGAGTCAAAGGGATCACACAAACAAGACTAATGTCTGCAAATACTAACTGATAGAATCAAAAATGGAGAGAAGGATCCAACATGGAAAGTGGGATACACAGCAGACTCAAAGAATGGCAGATGTCCTAAACAGTATTCTGGCCTCAGAATCAGCCCATAAGGCATTCGGATCTGGCCGAAGAGCCTGTGAGAGTACTGTAGGCATGGAAAGCCAAGACACTCTGGAAAAAAAAAAGTAACCTAAATGAAGCATCTCAGCAAGTGTGATCCCAGTGGAAAGAATGGGGCCATCAAAGAAGGAGGTACCTTTCTCTGAAGGGAGGAGAGAACTTCCACTTTGACTATGACCCTGTCAGAATCAGATCGAAGTCGGCGAACCCTAAACTCTTCCATAGCCTCGGCATCTCATGACTAGAGCCTAGGGAGATTCCTGGCGCCATAAACAAGAGTGTTAAATTGTTAAACCAACATCAAGAGTCACTGTGTACTTCCTTACCATGTGGGATCTGTCTTTAATGGGTTGTCCAATGTGAAGTAATGCTATAACTAGTACTGAAACAGTATTTTTACACTTTGTGTTTATGTGTGGGTGCAAACTGATGAAATCTTTACTTAGTATATACTGAATCGATCTCCTGTATATAAAGATAATTGAAAAAAAAAAAAAAACCTTGGTGTTAAATTGGAAATTACATAGAAAATTAATCAATTTTTTAAAAAAAAATATCATGCAGGATCTCTGCCTTTAATGTGCTGTATACTGTTATTTAATGCTATAACTAGTACTCCAACAGTATTTTTTCACTTTGTGTTGCTATGTGAGGACAAACTGTTGAAATCTTTATATATACTAAACTGATTTTCTGTATATAAAGAGAATTGAAAATGAATCTTGATGTGAATGGAATGGGAGAGCGAGTGGGAAAGGGGAGGGTTGAGGGTGGGAGGGAAGTTATTGGGGGGGGGGAAGCCATTGTAATCCATAAGCTATACTTTGAAAATTTATATTCATTAAATAAAAGATAAAAAAATAATGTGCATTTTCAAAAACTGTTTTTGAAGCCTCTTCATATGCTTTTATTTACAAATTTGCAACAAAATAAATATCATTTAAGTACATTTTCCATACAATTTTATTGAAAGATATATGAAGACTGGAAGAAGACATAGTGAAAGAGAACTGATGGAAAGTCTATACATGAGTGATATTTGGCTTAATATGGGGGAGAGTTGAAGTCTTGGGTCCTACAGCAGATGATGCAGCTAAGAAGCAAGTCTGTTCACAATATGTCTAAATATCAGTCTATGCATGCATACACACACACACACAGATCCTAATAGGATTAAGCTACAAGGTCCATATGTGAGCAAGAGGAATTCCATGAAAAGTGCCAGCAGTAGAAACTACCACAGGTAGTTTAAGTAGAATGAGATTTAATACAGACAATAATGTGCTTATATGACTTTGAAATGCATGCTTTAAGCTGGATCTCTTGAAATGATGCCCCTAAAATGTAGAACAGACTAGTTCCTACCTCTGTGACCACTACTGTGTGAGTCTGGAGCCATGCTTTCAGCCACACGAGTCTGAACATCAGAAAACTCAAATAGAGAATCCTGAATAATAGTTTTCATGATTAGGAAATCAGATGAAAAGGTCACCAATAGTGGACTATTTTCTTGACACTGAAGAAGCCAGACACTGGAGCCTATTTTTTCCAAAAATCCAATACTAACAGCTAGTGTTAATGGTCAGTTGCCAAACGGAAATGGAATATGTTTCACTTTTGCCATTTTATCCTTACCAGGTAGTTCTAATGATCACGCATAACCTTAAGTGTCAGAGAAAATGGGAAATGTCGTTTCCAGCTGGCTAGCCATGAACTTAACTAAAACTTTATTACTAAGAAATAAAGGAAGAATAGATTTTGGTGGACAACTAAGTACATATAGAAGAGGTTCATTCTCCTGAGATAGTGAGCCAAAGTGGCTCTGAACTCAAGCAGATGAATATAGGGGAATCAAGAAAAATTCTACATTCTGAATATTAAGATCCCCAGCCCATTTCCTCCATTTAGTCTCTAAAATTCTGGGAGCTAGTAATCTCGTAGATTGAAAAATCATTGCTTGGACAAATTTGTCCAGAGGAAAAACAAATATTGGTATTTAGGAGCCCTAACAAAATGATCAGGGAAAACTAAGTTCAATAAGACATAAAGCTTCTTATTGATCTTAATGTCTCACATTTAAATATAGACTTGCGAAGATATAGACATTTGTTAAGTTCCTTTGACTGAAATAAAGGGATGAAAACAAGCAAACAAATAATAAAAAGTAGTTAATGAATATTTGGAGGAACCAAACAGAATAAATGAAAATCCACAAAAACATTAGTGTGCTCAGATTTAAGATCACAAGAACACAGCAAAATAATTATGTGACAAAAATGAGCTTTTGAAACTGAATCAACTTTCAGCAAGGTTAGTTCTGTTTAAGGAAGTGTCTATGAGGTCAACTCAGATACTATAATAACTGCTTCATAGAAAGTTATTTTCAGCAAGAATCAAAATTTCTTTCTCAGTCTTATCCTGCCCTATAAATATTATGACCAGAAGCAGGAAAGCATCTGCTCATCACTTTAAAAGTTCATTTAACAATTACCTTTTCAATGGCTGATTGCTGAACTCAGAAGACTTGCAGACTTGCATGACTGGTGTTTTGTTCATCATTCTCTAATATTGAAGCAGTAAAGGAAATGCACATAGCAAATTGTCATAAAGACTTCCCAAATTAGCAATCTCAAAGTATTTAAGAATTCGAGAAAAAATATAATGGGATAGAAGACCAAACTCTGTCAAAGCTGTACTTTACAAATACATATACACGAGTATTTCAGAAAGTGTGTGGCAAGTGGAATTAAGTTATTTTAATGCAAATGAAATAAAACCCATACAGATGATGGATCTTCCAGAAGTTCATAGAAAATGCATACTCATATGGGTGTGTATGTGCTTGTACACACCACTTGAAGTGCAATTTGGAAAAGACACTGTATCCCAGTATACAATGCTTGAAATTTTATCATTATGATCCATTTTAAACTATGAGTCTTGTGTTAAAAATGTAAATTCTATCTAGAATGTTTGTACTTTAGCATGAATAAAGCTCAGGTCCTTTTTTAAGGAAGGATTTTGCAGAGAGCATAAACCCAGTGAAAATTTTGGGAAATGAGCTGCCAACAGGAGCTGAGAAGAGACAGAAAGCAGCCTTATTTCTGCAGCTGCAAGCCAGCAGCTCCATGGATCTCAGTGGTATCAATGTTCCTGTTCATGCTTGGGAGCCATCCATTGATCCAAAGCAGCAGTGAATTTTTATTTTGAATATCAATTTGCTAGAAAAACTACTGAGAGGAGGAAGGATGACAGGCAGGTAAACTAGCATTTGTGTGGCTTCCAAATGCTTAGTAAACATGTTGCTGTGACTCTCAGGTTGTATATCAACAGCTAGGGATTATAGCTGGGGATTAATTTAGATTTATGTAGAATCTAAGCTTCCGTATCAGTCCTGAGGTGCTGAAGAAATAGACTGTTAGGCAGAGCTTTATAGCCTATCCTGGGACTTGGAATGAATAAAGCATTTCAGAGAGGATCAGAGGTTCTGGGGTGATCAGAGTCTAAATTCCTAATCCCTGTATACAAGTTAGCTCCTTTATTCAGTGCCATGACTCGCATCATGGCCAAGAAAGCTTTGTGAAATGTTTCCCCTGACCTCTGCCAGAGACCTCCCTGAAAGTCATTCAGATGTTCTCATTGCAAGTTGTCTAATGTTGCACTTTGGTGTTTATATAAAGGCTGCTAAATCCTGGACTACCTGTGACAATTTATTATGTGGTGCCTGACACTTCTTGTGCCAATTTATTATGTGGTCTCATTTTCATTGACATTTAAAACTGTTTAATTTTTTAATACCAAAATGTTTACCTGGGAAATAATAAAATCTCATAAAAGTTCTTGTCTCTGTGATTTCTAGCACAGTATATGAGATTTCATTAAAATGTCAAGAGATCAATTTTTTTGTGAAGTTTCCTCCTAAAGTGCAGTGAATTATTTAAGAGTTCTGGCATCTGAAGCAGGTGGTGACCTCTTCTTGTTGTCATTTACAAATGCTTTCATAAATGTTAACCCAATTTTATCTATTAGAAGTTTCCAACTGTAGCAAAACGTAACGACCAAGGTGAGGCAAACCATCTACAAAAGAGAGAAATTTGACAGCATCAGAGATAGTAAGAGGACTGTAAGTCATGCAGAGTCCCACTTGTTGATTATGGTGTTCTAAGGAAACTTTTTGCAAAGATTTAGTTTATGACTCTTACAGTCCATGGATGTGGACTTGATTGCTCTGATTCTTAAGTCCACAGTCATCACTTCTGCTTTTATTGTGCATAATATCTTCCTTTGCATTGCATCCCATGTTGTATCATATACTGTTTTGTATTGCTAATTTGAGTATTTCTTGTCTTTCAAATTTTTTTTCTGTGTATATCCCCTTACTTTTCTCCATTTAGAAAACTATCAAGTACTAAGCATATCACAAGTACTAAGCAAATGGTTGACACCCACATGTTGCACATAGATTACTATTTGCTCTTAGTAAAATCATTTTGAAATTTACTACTAAGTTAATCCAGTGTTTACATTTTATTCCTGAAGTGATTACATATTTTATGTAAAGAAAAATGGCCAGCTGTGCATTGAAAAGGAAGCAAACAATACTGATGACTTCTGTTCTGAATGCTATGAATGTGCCACTTGTGTCTCAGTGTAGTTTTGCGACAGAACAGAATAGTCCTGTTGCTTATTGTAGGGATGTACTTAACTAGAAGTTAACAGATCTAGATTCCAGTTCCACTGCCACTACTGTGTTGTTTCCTTGAGAAACTATTCTAACTGAAGTGAGTTCAGAATAATGGGATTGGCTGAAAGCAGCATTTTAAGTTTTATGTAAGGTTATTTTATGTGGATAAAGTGAGATGAGGATCCTGAAAGAATTCTGAAATGTTATAAACAGCCTCACTTCCTTTTATCCCAAACTAATATAATCATTGTATAATGTTATTAGAGAAACAGAACTCTTCTTCTATACTTTAGAAGAACAGTAGAATGTGTCATATAGGTGAACATAGTGGTCTCTTGGTATCCATGAGGGTGCTGGTACAGTCCCCTGCAGATACAGAGTCTGAGGATGCCCAAGTGTTCTTTATAAAATGGCTTAATGACATATTCTCCATACTTTAAGTTCTATAGTACTTAGAATCCCTAACGTGATGTAAATGCTTCATAAGTATTGTGGTGTTTTGGAAATATTAACAGAACATCTGTATGTGTTCAATATAGATATAAAAATTGAAATTTGAAAATTCACTCTTGGGTTGGTTGATGCCACAGAGCCAATTAATGAATAGGGAAGGTGACTGCTCATATTCTAACAGTGACAACTATTGGCAGTTGTCATTTCAGATAGTAGTTCTTTATACATTAAGAACATATGACAAGGAAGGATTTTTCTTCTCAGTGTGGATAGCTTTCACAATGATCTTATAGTTCTTACACTTTCTTGTTCTCCTTGCACTCATTGTCACAATGGTTCCTTCCCCTCACCCATTTCCTACACAGTACTACCTGGAGCCGCTATTTGCATAAACTGGACTTAGGAGGATGAATTGTTTTCAGGAAGAAGAGGAGGGGTTTTGTTCCACAGTGCCTTCCAAATTAAGTCTAAACTTTTAGTTGACAACTTCAAAAATCTGTTCTAACGTACTGCCCTAGTCTTAACCTCATTCTGTAATGCTATCAAATGACTGGAAACATGTTCCTGTTCAGTTTTCTTGCTAACCTTTTAATTATATTGTTCTCCATATTTGCTTATTGAAATTCTGTGCATTTTCAACCTTTCAGAGATATAGGCCTTGTGAAATAACACCCATCATTTATTTTATTTCTGGTCTCAGTTAAAACATTAAGCTTCTTTTATATTACTTTTATATTACTTTTCTTTTTGGTTCTCTATTATGAAGAGTTCTTTGCTGTTTTTATTCCGTTTCCACCTCTGTTGTCAAAACCATGAGCTTCTTAGATTTTGTTCTAAGCATTACTTTCAAAAGAGTATCTAGGAGATTTTTCATAACAATAACCAATAATATATTAAGAGCTGGTGAGTTCAATTGAATTGTGCCACTTTTTTACAAATGGTTATCAAGCCAAACCTCTCATCAAACTGGAAAAGTTTAAGTACAAATCTCCTGCAGTGTTAGTGTTCCGAATTAGTCTACTTGTGACCAGAAGGGAAAAACAAAGCAGTTTCACTAATAGGTATTGTAGTTTTGATAATATGGGTTGCTAGCAATAAGTAGCAAGGTATCACAGACACTTGGAGTCATGACATGTTGTTTGCAGGCCAACCACTTTATATGTCACACATAGGACTGTCATTTAAAGCTCAGCTAGAGTCATCAAAACTTAAGAAGAGTATTCTAGAATTTGGGCAGGTTTAACAAACACAGTAAACTGTGGGTTTGACATAGACCCTGCATTATGCAGTTTCCTTAGCCCTTTGTTTAGGGCAAAAGTAAAATTTAAGCAAATATTTTACAGGAGTACTCTTTAGAAGAAATCAAATTCGAACAAACATTTTTCAAGCAGAACAAATAGCTCTGGCTATTTTCTTGTTCTGACATAAGGGATCTTTGCTGAGTCATAATATTTGCAGAGTGTTTGCAGTCCTATGAAGTCCATATCTGCACAAAGAAATAGAGGTGTTACCCTGAGCATCATCACAGATAGGCTTCCAGAGCCATTAAAGTTCCTGTTCTATTACTCCTATTTTCTCTGCCTCTTTAATTCACATTATCCATATTTTTTTAGATTATTAAAACGAGAAGAAAGTTTCACGTTTATTCCACGGTCCCGTGAAGAGCTTCCAGACAATTTCCCAAAGGAAATCCCTGGGATCTGCTACTTCCTGGAGGTAAGGACTGGTCCAAAGCCGCCAAAGCCTTCTCTGTCTTCATCAAGGATAAGAAAGGTTTCCTACAACATCGGCACCATGTTCCTCCGGGAGACAAGCCTCTGAGACCTGCTGCAGATCAAAGACTCCTCCCAAAAGCACAAGCCCAGAAGTTGGGTCAGAACAAGAGCATAGAAAGAGATTGTTTCTCTGTCATTGCTTTGTTGAGAGTAAATAGTGAAATTTCTGTGTTGGGTCAGGCAATAATTCTAGAAAAAGGGGATGATTTCTGTCAATAAAAGGCTCAAGCGCAGGGGAAGTAAGATGTATCCATTCATCTGAGTGATTTGGTCAAACACACACACATACATTTTAATTATAAATATGGGCCCCCTTTCAAAACCAACCAATAAGTAGATTGCTTGTTTTCTTGTTTTTCACACATACAGGTATCTCTCCCTATATATTTGTACCACTTTTGAGAGCCAGTTTTGATTACATATTCCTACATTTAGTGAGTCAGTAAGTGAGGAATATTTTCTAATTTTCTTTTCCTGAACTGACATTTCATACATATCACGGCAGTGTGGTAACATTCCCAGCAGGAATAATTGTATGAAAGCAAAATATTTTAGGAATATTACCTATTTTTATACATATCTCTTCTAGGTAATTACATTTCACACAACATTATTAGATTTTTTCAGAACTTGCTACTGTATTGTTGGTATATTATGTAACACTATCTATTAATCTAATGTAGTTTCACTTATTTACAAAGACTAGTACTTAGGCTGAGAGTACATGTAACTGGGGATTTCAGATGCCGGGGAAGCTTTTTCTCCTTACTGTATCTTTTAAATTTAATTAATGTAGCATGGAAATCAGGGGAAATGGAATTTAATATTGACATATCTGTAACCAAAATTATAGAAAAGTCTCTTTGCCATCTTGTGACAAATACTACTGAAAATGAAATGTGTTGCTAGATGAGAGATATCCTTTCCAACTAAGCATTTGGAAATACAGGTAGCTTTTACACCACTCAACTGCATTCTAATGAGAGACTCCTACTAAAGCATGTGTTAAGAACCCCTGCCCTGTCTCCAGCTGGTGCCCTCTAAGGCCTGACTCCCACTCTTAGAACAAATCCCTGGATTACAGGCATTAGTGACAAGGTGTCTGGACATTTTGCCAAGCATGCAGTTTTCCTTGCATAACACAAGAGAAGGAAAGCCCTATTTTGGGACTAAAAACAAATCTTCTGCAGTTTGATGATGTGACCTTTAAATTCAGTGAACCATGTTTATGAACACTAAACTGGGTTTAACTTTCAGTACTAGTCTTCTCTGTAGTTATAGGTAGTTTGCCATCACAAGTTCTGCTAAAAGAAGACCTACTCCCATTAATCAACACTGCATGAAAATATTATAGGCTCCCACTGAAATTAGGAGCATGGTATGTCCAGAGTTTTCCTATTTCTGATCAGACATAAAATCTACATTTCTATTAATGTTAATGAGCTAGAAGAATCCATTTCCTTAAAACTTTGGAGTGAACATTTTCTTAATCTAGTAGTTATAGTCATTGGTAGCAAATGTCTACTGAATGTGATATATTTCTTTTCCTTTCATGGTTGTTAGCTGCATCAAGATTTGGGTATGGTGTAACTCAGCTAAGAAGTATGCAACAAATTCCCATTGCAGTCTGTGAGGTCACATAATGTTTTTTACATTCTCTAAGTGTATGGCTAGAAAATATTTATCAGTGTGCACATTATTTGTTATAATCCTGACCCTGTTTATAATGTGAGCTCTATTCTCATTCTGGTCTATAAAGTTATCAGTGGGTTGGTAGGACATGGGCCCTGAGCTCTCTATACCCTGTTTGCTATCCTCTTCCCTACTCCTAGGTCTGTTTTTAGATCCATGGGGGAGAGGAAGCTTGATGGAAGACCCTGTGGGCTGAGGACAGGATATTCTCATGGAAATAATTACAAAGAAATCTCTGCAGGGGACTGAGAGATTAACGCATTTGCTTCATGGAGGACAGTGGGTGGTACACAGAAAGTGTGGATGGAACAGTCTGGGAGCACCTCTTTGTTCATGCTGATGTTAGAAAATGTATTAGCTAAAACATTGATGGGCTCATAACAGCACAGGAACATGGGCGATAACCCAGCTCATTGAAGTCATTTATGCTTATTCTGTGCAGCAATTTAGAGTTTATAATGTATTAAATAAATACATGTTTGTGATAATGTGTCTTGTAACAAAGGCCTGAAAGGGACTTCCAGAAACCATCCAATCTATTTCTGCCTTTTGTAAAGGTTTGTCTAAGCAGCTATTCTAAACACATGGTTATCCTTGCTATACTTAAGAATATCTGTGGGAAGCAGCTGGATTTTAAAAGCATTATTGGAAATCCACTCCATTATCTGACAGTTGGTGAGAGGGATTGAGAGAAGAATTACATGTATACTCCCAATTTATCAGAACAATCACTGTGTATTAGTTTATATGATTTTCTTAGAAAAGAGGTAGCCATTTAAGTGTCACAAATGTCACACTGAAATATACCAGAGATCTATTATGTATCAGATAGGATGTAAACCACAATTTTCTTACCATGTAATCTAAATGTGTTTTTGAAGCTATACAATGTAGCAATGTTCTAATTTGCTATCATTTTACCAATCTATTCCAGTCAACTATTACCGTAACTATTGCCATATTTGTTTGCAAGGTACTATAAACAATTTGTTCATTTTAGCTGCAGTTATGCCACATAGCACAGTCTACGTATTGTACCTTAGGAATTATAACTAAAAAATATGGTGGCATTTGCCATTTCATTTGACTGACATCTATATACTATCCTCACTTACTTACAATGCATAAACAATATGCATTTTAATGTGACAGTAGAAGGAATTTAAACAATGTTCTCCTAGAAACCAAGTGATATTAACCTGAGTTAATAGCTTTAATCTACTGAAAAAGGAATACTTTAACATATAACATTTATAATACCCGTGTTTCAGTGTCCTTTCAAAAAGCTAATTTGTCAAAGGCACTGTATAACAAGAAGTCATCCATACCAAAGCACTGGATCATTTTGATGGACAGCATGCCACCATTTGCAAGTCTATCATTATCTAACAACATCAGCATCCCAAAATATTTATTCAAAACTTGCTGTACAGTAACTCCTTTGTGAACCTTAAACAATATTTAACATTGGCCCTAATAAGAGTAATATGCCTCAGAAGAACATTTATTTAGGTATCTATGCTGTGCAGCACGAGGTAGAGAAGATACAACATCCATGTAACATGTAATCCAACTGTTTAAAATTGGCCTCTACATTACTCTCTTCCCATATTTTAAATTGCTTTGCAATTCCTTTAAATACTCGAAGTGTGTGGAATCCAGTGGGCTGTGACCTCTTGTGACTTGAAGACACTGATTCTTGAGACTAGAGAAAGGCTCTGTGGATTCAACACTTATGATAATAACTCTCATGTCTCACACTTCTTGTCCAGTGACAGTGACATCAGGAAACTATTTTAATGTGAAAGTGTGAAAGTGTATGCCTCTCCAGGAGAAACAAAGCAGAACAAGACAAAAGCAACCTAAAGAAATTCATTCACAAGTGCTGCAAGGCTTTTGTATTTGTAAATTCCCCCGAGCTTCAGTAATAAAGCAAAAAGTAAATCGATAGGTACAAAAGGAAAAACCACAGAGTAGTTGGAAAACTACCAAGCTCTGGGTTTTGAAGAGAATCATGTTGCTACCTACTGAAGTAGTGGATCTAAAGTTGTGCGATACCAAGAGGGAGCTTAAGATTACGACCATCACTGAATGTATTTATTTCAGGCTTCTGGGTTCCTGACTTGCTGGGGCAGGATTGCAGAGGCCTAGAGCAGAAAGTAAAGAAGCTACACAAACATTTTTCACACACCTGGACCTATCCCAGCCTCTCTCACTTCACACTGTTTCTGGAGAATGTACCATCCCTTCAAGCCTGGCTCCATTAACAAACACCATCTTCTCTTCCGAGCTTGGCATGCCACAGCACAGCTGTTGCTTGATTCAGGCCTTCAGACCCACTTAGTTCCAGGCTTGAGCAACAATTTGGTTCTGAAATGAACTAACTTTTGTCAAGTGCATCGCTCACATCTGCAGCTTAGCCCTCTGCACCTCCTTCAAAATAGAATCGAACCCCATTCACTCTATGTAATGATTCTGAATCTTCCTTTGGAATTCATTATACAGGACCCTTAACAGGCTTTGGACTACACCAACAGCCTTTCAGTCAGCAACACCAAGAAACTCAAGTCCAAGAGCTAAGCCTCATATTATATCTTAGTTATTTCTATCTTTAGTTGACAGACTTTAAGCTGCAGAAATGATCATTTCAGGTTTCTATAAGCATATTTTATGAGATGTAGCCCAAAAGTCATTATGCTAGTGAGACCGAATTATTAAAATATAACACATTCCACTCTGAATGATGGCTTTATGATATATTTAGTTCACAGTCAGCTGGTTTTATGTATACATAAATTGTATTAACATGATTGAACAAAAATTACTGTTAAATGGGTACACCGACCCTATGGACACAATTTCAGGATTCCTGTGGTGGTGAATGATAAGCAGACACTGATGTTAGCTACAGATTAACAAAATCTTGTCAGTATATTGAGATAGTGTGCAAAATTCCTTCCTCACACTTTATTCAAGCAACTGAAACCTAAGTATTATTGTCCTGCCATTTTTTTTCTTTCCTCCCTTTGTTCCTTTTTCCTTATTTCTTTCCTTTCATTGAAAAAGAAAAAAAGTTAATTATTACATTTATTATTGTTCAGGAACAATCACAGCTAGTTTCGTAAAACTGTTTTACAAAGTAATGAATATTCTGTGTGTGTGTGTGTGTGTTTATTGAATATATATGTTACATGATTAAAGGAAGTCAATTTTTTGGAAATATTTGGGAATGTAGAGAAGTAAAGTTTAGGTCCGTTTCTAATACATTGTGACCAGATCACAGTTTTGGTCAAGTACCTCATTGCCATCTCACCCTTATTGAGAAATGACCTAACTCAATGGATCAACAGATCTACTTGGAAATATCTGGCTGACATCATAAGAATTACCTAGTGAGTTCTAGAAATACAAATTCCTAGGTTCTACTTCCAGAGATTTATATTTAGTAGGTCTCAGGTAAGACCTAGTAATCTGTATTTTGGAAATCACTCTAAATAATATACAGCTAGATTTAAGGATCATTGAAGAGTATTTATTTAATCCCATTCATTCAAAGTACAAGTAGATTGGCAGAGCAGTGTATTATTCATCTGTAGTTGTTTTGAAAAGTTAAATACTCTAGGTTTCATATTTTTCCCCACAAGTTTTAATTTTAGCTTTGGTTTCAAATTTATAGTCTGCTTTGTGAGCATGAATATTCAAACTTATTAGAGATAGAAGACAACACTGATAAGCATGAGGGATGAATATTGCTCACTATAGGGCTATCAGGCATACTAGATACGGTACATTTTCTTAGTTACTGCCAAAGCTGGGCAGTATATTATAACATTCGCTGATCCTCACCACCAAGGCATAAGCTATGAACTTTAGGACATAGAAATAAATGTGGAAGTGACAACTTTACTTATTCATACTTTGAATTTGATGTTATAAAAAGATACCAACTTAAGTCTCACTATGTACTTTTCACATATGAATTGTACATTCATCTGAAAGTGATATCTTAGCAATACCTTGTAATAACCTTTCAAGCAATAATTTAAGCCATGGTGATGATGCCATATAAAACTTGCACTTCTGTGCTCTTCAGAAAACCTTTGAAGAAATAGAGACATGCTTTGTCCTAAGCAATAATATAGCTGACATGGACTTTTTAAAGATATTTACTATTCTATAGCAAAATGCTTAACAAATGACGATTCAGAAATAAAACATTTGGGCAAACAACATGCTCAATCTACCATAGAAGTTATTCATTTGCAAATATGCTATAAAGTAAATAATATATTCCCATCAGAATATTTATGGTATATAATTTTAAAATTAACTATAATATGATTTTTATTCCTCTTGAAAAGATTTGTATATTATCTGTAATTGTGCCCAAATCTTTGGATCTTTGTAGTATAAAATAGTAAAGAGTAAGTTGCAGATGGAGAAATGAGTACAAGTAGAGCATAGGTTAGAAGAGTTGATTGAGAAAGTAGGTTTCACAAAAATGTAGGCGAGTCTTAGGACAAACCAACACAAATTTTGTTCTGGTAAGGTATGGAAAGAAAGATTAAAGATGAAAACAGTGCTACTGTTTTATGACAGCTACATTAATGTTCAGTAAGTATAATAGTATTTTAGGTTCAAATATGATGGGTTGAAAGTCATCTGTAGTACAATTAATAAATGTCTAGAAACAGTCATATAAAACACTAGATCTCAGTTTTCAAAATAATTCATATTTGTAGTCTTTCTGCAATATAATTTTAATCAGATGTGTCAATTATCATTTTTATTGCTAAATTTATAGTTCTATCATTTAGAATAACATTAAAATTATAGTTTAATGTGAAAGGTAAACTTAATTAGACATTGTTGACTGCAACTTATCAGATTATTAGTTTAGAATCCAATCCTATGCATGTAGATAAGATTACAGCTCCTACTTCTGCCTATCCAGGTAAACTCTTCTCTGGTCCTGAACCTGAACAGAATGGGAATGGTGGATTTGCCAAAATTTTTCTCTTACCTACTACCCATAGCAAAAATTACCATAGCATCCTCCTATCCATAATTTGGAATCTTCCTCCATCAATATCAAACGGAATTGTTGATTCACTGAGAAAATTTTTGATAGTTAACTTTTTGTATACCATTGGATGCTTAACCCCGTAGTAAGTATACAGGGTTAATAAGAGCAATTCTTTATTTGAAACTCTTAAATATATCAAATTTCTCAGTTTATCCATCAAATCTCTGATCAGTCTTTAATATCGAATAGTATTTGAAAGCAGAAAAGAGAAGGATAACTAAGTGTCAAGCCTAAGTAATAGTTTGTATTTGGTTCTTTTTGTACATATTTTCAAATTGATGAATCAGTTTATATTTAATCTGCCTTTGAGGCTTTTTTTGTATTTCGAGATAAAGAGTGGAGTTTATTAAATATTTTTACTATGGTCTATTCGATAACAAACAGAAGTAGGACAGAAAAATAACTGGGATGATGTCAGAAGTGTACAAAATTGCTTCTCAGTACCACACCTCACTTTGTCAAACAGTCCCTTGCATTTTGCTGCCTGGATGTCACATGTCAGACAGATAGGAGGACAGAGAGACAGATGGAGAGAGTAGAGGGTGAAGGTGTAGGCAAGACTGAGCAAAGATTTAACTTTTCTTCAGGAAAGTATACATACACGTATTCTCTAAAAAGATAGGTAGCTTCCGTAGTAGTTTAATGATTTAATGAAAACCAAAAGATGTGTTTGATTGTTGGCCAGTGTTATTTTTAAAAAGGAGAGAGAGAGGGAGGATTGACCTTATCGAACTATTTTCAATTTTCTTAAGAGGTAGTGCCAACCTTTTGGCTGTGAATCTCAGTGAAATTGGGATTAGGATCTCAGAGTTATGAATAGAAACTCTGAAGGTGGCAGAGAGAACCAGATTTGGCTACAAAGATTAAGGTAAAGGAAGGTGTCAGAACATCTGGATTGAAGGAACAAAAAAGGCCAGTTACCAGCTGTGCCATGTCACAGAAAAGCCTGCTAAAATTTTCACAAAAGGACTAAGTGGGCAAGTGATATTAAAGCATTTTTCCTTTTATAACATGACTAATATTCAGTGAGAGAAAATGCAGTTTTGTTTTATGCCTCCTTTTTGATGTTTTTGTTCAGCGATTATAGAAATTGTGTCTTTCTCAAGCTGGGAGGTTTAATCACAAAGACTTGAATATTGATTTTGTATCCTAAAATCTAGAGAAAAATCATTTTGGGGAGCTATCCTATTTTGCATATTCTTTTTCTCACTCCTCTCAAGTTGAGATATGACTGCTAGCAAAATAAATGCTCAACTGTAGAACAGAAAGAAGCCTTTACAGACTGAGCCAATCCTCTGCAGATGTTCCACAAAGTTAGAGCAGGGGAGAGCGTTACCTCACCACCCTAGATCGGGACGAGATCATGCTGTGCTCCCGGTGTTCTAAGGTCAAAATGGCCACGTAGTCTTTAATCGTCAGATTTTTCACTTACAGGTACCTAGTTAATTCAGACCGAGTTGGTTTAAACTAGAATTTTTTTTTTTTGAAAGGCAGCAACAAATTGGAACATTTATTTTCCCAAAAGAGTCAGGACAAGATTTATTTATATTTCAAACTGAGAATATTAGGGATGTTTGAAAGTTTTCTAAACCTGTTAAAAGTCAGTGAGAAAGAAAATTTTTCCTGGATCCCTTAAGACTTGATCTTGTGATAACAGTTATGAATGACTTTTTGGTGACTTTTTTTCCCTCCATATTTGCCATTTGATACAGAAGCAAAGATATAAATAAGACAAACTTCCAAATGGTGGCATTGAGCTGTGGTTTGCATATTTGGAAACATTATTTTACTTAAAATGTTAAACTTTTAGGTGTTAATGGTAATAGTCAAATAATACTGTATGTAGACACGCTCACTTTATGGTACTGAGCACAGCACCTCAAACTCCTCAGAATAAAATCTAAGTCAAAGTCAATTAATGTCCAAATCAATTGAATATTAACAACAATTTAATGATATAAGTACTCCTGTATCGTCTCTACCAAGAAACTATGCATTACCATTCCCAATGAAACCTCAATTCCTAAAACAATTTTACTTATACTTCCTCCCAGAGCATTTTCTTAAATGTCACTAACTTTCAAGGTTAGGAAGTAAATGTAGTTTCTTCTAAGACTGGAGTGATCTGGACAAATATTTTGTATATTAGCAGTTGAAGACCTTCTTCCTATTCTTAGCATAAAGTTATTTTTTTAACTCATTTTTAAAATTTTGCTTTATATAGTACAATCTCTGTAAAGTGAAGCAAATTACAGAAGTACCCAGTAGATTTGTCTACAACATGCAGACTTCCTCCAGAGTTTTATTGGAGTAAATTACCATTTTGAAACCAAACCCTAATCTTGGTGTGGACTTTCAAATTGCTATTGAAGTCTTTGGGAAGTTTTCTTAAGAAGAAATTATCTGATGACACATCTGATTATAGTCAACAAGGTATAAATAAACCAGAGAGATGTATAATTTTTTAAAGTAATTTGGGGGTGGGGTTAGAAAAATTCTTTAATTTTTACTCTGTGTAAAGATAATTATTAGTGGATGGCAGCTATAATTATTATTCCTATAATTTAAATTTGATTCAAGTAATCACCAGACACTTGGATAATTCATGCTTGTATTTTTTATGTAACTCAATGACCTGGAATAATGGGTAACCATTGATTTTTCTTTTGATTCTTACAGACACTCTTTTATTCTAAAAGAATTCTCTTACTAAAATGAAATGTTTACCTGATAAGAGTTGTCCCATTTTTTGACGAAACGAACTTAATATGCTAATCAAAGTGAATATTTAAAGGCACAGAAAGAACTTCTCAAATTGTATGTGCCCAAGAGGAAAATTTATTTTCTACTGGAAAAATTGAGCATGTCTTCAATCAATATTTGGTACATGATCTAATTAAACCTTAATATAGCATTTATGCTAATGATGCAACCATGTAAGAGTCCAAATATCAAGTATAGCTATAACTAGAGTTTAGTGTCAATTCTGAATACCACTCCTGGTTAGTGTAAAAGGCAAGGGTTGCACAGGAAGTTATAGTGTGCAGTAAACTACTCAGAGCTTTGAAAGCTCATCAGCATACTGGACTCCTGTTATTTTTACTACCTACATCTCTCCCTCCCTCCCCACTTTGTCCCTTTCTTCCTTTGTTCCCTCCTTTATTTACTTATGTCCAATACCTATAAGGTCCATGATAATAGCATTTTACCATTTGGTTTTGGGCCTCTCTTCACTTTCACATGATTGAACACTGTGGACTTGAGAGTTAAGGGAAGGAAGGTGCACACAAGCAACTAAGAGAACAGAGACCTTAGCTTCCAAAGGTTTGTCAATCAAGACAAATCTGGGACTATAAAATATGTGTTCTTTGTCACCTATTTTTTTTTCTTAAGAAATATCAGGGTCAACCTCTTTGCATAATCTATCTTTGGCTCCTGGAAATGTGTTGATTTATAAAGTTTTTCTTCTTTTCAAGTAGTCCAATTTTTACTTGGATATGAGTAAACAACAAAAATTAAAAAAGCTTTTTCTATTTGTAAGAAAAATTGCTTTTTGAACATTTCCCAATATGGTAAATACACTAAGTATGACTTTATTTTACTGGCTCTTTATCTGGAGATGAATGATACATTGTCTTGCTTCTTTGGTATGCCTCTGAATTGTGAGTTCTTTGTTGAGGGTCTGAACACTTTTGTCATCCGTTTTATAACTACTCTATGGAAAAGCAATACACAATGTATTTCATATTTCTTAGCTCCATGCTTTGGAAGTGTTAGCCCATATTGTGATAGTTGTTTTTAACTATAATTTTGACATTCATCAGAATTAACAAATCACCATGCTCTTCAAAAATACACAGCTTGGGTCGTTGTGCTATAGCAAAGGATTGATCCTGTACAAATACCAACCCAAAGACTCTTTCCAGACAAACTTAAACCATTTCTAATATAATATTTAACTCATAAGTAAAGATATATTATTTGAGAGTAATAATGAAGGATCTTCCTACCAACATTTTAATAATTTGAGCAAATTTAATATTTAAAGGAATTTAGTGTCTAAATCTTTTTTTTATGGTAATATATTACTATTCAGACCACTGAAGTTTTTTTCTTATAAATTTGTATGCATTATTAGGAAATCATTTGGAAATAATATAGCTTTTAGAGCTATAGGACAGTTTCAATAAGCCAAATATCTTTTAGATTTGGGTTCCTGTTTCTTATTTGAATTTGTTATGAACCTCAGGTGTCAAACTCCAGCAGATTAGGTAGTCAAATCAAAATGAAAAACTTAGGGAAAAACTTTTATATTAATTTACTTTTATTTATTTGAGTTCAACTAATCTATTTTAAAATTGTGGATAAATAGAGTTACCATATAAAATGGAAGCTATGAAAGTATTATTTTCTTCCTGTGATTTTCACTGTTAAGAAAAATTTGCCTTAACATGGTAGTCAACATTAAGATTTATTGAGATAAAGAAATAGGACTTCTAATACCTTTGCCACTTTTATTTCTGTGGAAAATAGTTGTAAAGACAGAAGAAATCTTGTTGAGGAAAACAGATGAAATTTAAACAGCCATAATCTCAAAAGCATTTTCCCTACTAATTAGTTGCGCCTTCCTGAATTGCTATCTTGTAGCCCCAGAACAGAAAGTTCACAAGCTAACTCGTTGTCTCCTTTACAAATTTGTAGCAAAATTCAATCCCACTATGTGGAAATTGATTCACATCGTCATGGCAGATTATGACTGTGGTGAAAGTCAGGTTAGGATCAAACAAAAAATGGTCCATGGAGAGAAATACTTTGATTTATTTTAGAGTTGGTTGAAAAGCTTTTTCTCTATTTGGAAAAAAAAAATTATCCTGAGAGTTTTGCCTTTGAAAATGTCAAGTTTTATAACAGCTGCCTGCAACTACATTATAACTTTGGTAATCACGTGATAAAACTGTCTCATTATGCTTTTAAAATGTACAAATTAAGTGCATTCAAGGAATAATACATATCATTCTTCATTTCAAAATTAACCTACCTGAATTCTGACTCTTCAACTGTGAGTAGCCATTTTACAAAACCAAAGGGTCCCATTTCCCGACCAATGCTTTAGATACCACACTTAGTCCTGCCCATTTCAATGCATAAAATATACAGCCAATGCATTTCCACCAGACATTCAGGCACTATATATAATAAAAATAGGTTTCCCAACTCACTCAATAAAAACATGTAGTTATAATATGATATGCATTTATTACCTTTCTCTGCATGGAGTACTTTTTAACTAAACCAAATATATGAATATTTTAACATTCTGGCCAATTTGTTTGCTGCAATTTCATGGGTCTAAATTTTTGGTTTGGCTTGCTATGTAAATAATATTGTATATCTGCTATTTTGCTATCAGATTATACTTTGTGAATCATTTCTTTTAAATATCTAGTTATAACAAAGTTAAATTACAATGTCATCGAATGATACCAGGTAAATATACTAATATGTATGTAGGGCATGCATAAATTGCATATATTTTTAAATGTCAAGCTATTTTTGTTTTTTTTAAATAAACGAATGCAGCTCTTAAACCTGTACCATTAATTTAAAAAAGTTTTATTTAGTGTTTCATATTATATTTTGTTTTTCTTTTATTCAGTAGTACATGTTTAGAAAAACTTTCTGATTAAAATAGTAAAATATGCCTCATTTCATTAGAATCTTAAGAACAATAGCACATGTAAAAAGTATACAAGCACTTACAGGAATATAAATATCCTCTGTATCTTTTTCATGTAATACCACTTTTTATTCATTTGTTTATTTGTAATTACTCTAAATCATGTACAATGTAAATAGCATGTTTCATGATACAGCAGTCTTTGTATTTACAGACTGCAGAACAAGATGAATTTGTATATGAAAAACAAGTGATGGGAACTTGGGAGTCATGTGAAGGAAAGTGGAAATAACAATTGTGTGTTATATTTACATAAATCACTGCACAGCTGTCTAAGTCGCTCATTTATTTGCCTTGGAAAGTCCAAACTGTCACATAAAATATTTAAATAAATGATATCAAAACAGAGTTGTGATTCCTTTGGCATATTTTTTCATGCTGTGAATGGCAGGGACTATGGATAAAAATTAACTCCAGAGGCAAGGATTAGGGGACAAATGAATGAATGAATTGAATGGTCACAGTGTATTGCTTTTATCACTGAAGATGAAGCTCCTAACATGATATTCGGCAGGACCAATCTTTAAATATTTTTATAATATGAAATCTCTAATTCTCTTATAACACTAGACAAAATAGGTAGGTTGTGGTTATTGTAATGTTAAGCCCTCTAAATAGATGTGACAGAAAAGACATAATTTGCCTGTCAATTGACCAAGTGGTTGCTTCCCTGTAAAGACATAGAACAATCATACATGTTACTGTCACAAAAAAATATCAATTGAATGCCCACTGAGTGCCAGTCAGAGCCCTTGCCAAAAGTTAGATTAGATGCAACACATAGAAGACCATTTTAATCCGATGTTTCTAAACTCCAGCAAACTTTGTTTACAAAATCAAGTCATTATTATTTTATTGACTCTCTCCCTCCATGACTGTTTGTTCTTTTTTCTAAACTTATTCATTTTATTTATTTGAAAGGGGAAGAAGGGGGAGGGAGGGAGGGAGGGATGGAGAGAGGAAAGAGGGAGAGTGAGGAAGAGAGGGAAGAAGGGAGGGAACAGGACAAGTGGAAACCGACAGGGGCTTCCTCCTGTGTTACGTGCCAGGCATTCAAGTTAAAAGTGGCTAATGTTGTGGTTGAATAGAAGAGCCGTTCTATGAATTATGCCAGAAGAGCCGCCCCTACACTGACAATTAGAATGACCAGAACAAGGGAAGTAAGAGACCTTAATCTTCCCCAGTACTGCAAAGATTACACAGTTTGGCAGTTTCAGCTTTAGACTTCAACCTAGGCCATTTTCCAATATGATGTGGAGCATTGAACCCAGAAGGGCATTTCCTCATCTGATCCAACGTCCCTACTAAGGCTTCTCCTAAAAGGCAGAGTGGCAGAGGAGAGACCGAAAACAAAGATCACCCCGCCTTTCAAGTAAGTCCCTTTTTTAGGATAAAGAAGCTATACAGAACTGCCTTATCAAGTTTTTATTGGAATATTTGTCTTTAAGGAGAAGGTTATATTTACAGAAACATATATGCCAAGAACAAGTTGTTGTAGTTTTAAGTGTGTGATATTTAGAGACCCGAGATCAAATTCAGCTGCACATTTGATCAGCTAGACAGCCCTAAGAAAGTGTCTCCATCCAGTTTGATGACTCTGCTTCTCTCAGCCCAGATTTTCCTTGAAAAGAAATTATTTTCCCATTCTTCTTGGTGAACCTCACAAGGGAAAACTGACACAAGTTCTCTTTTAAGACAAGATAAAGCCCTTCCAGAAGTAACTAAGCTCCTTATTTTAGCATGTAGTTTATCTGATGTTCTCATTTTAAAGAAGGCAATGGCTTTGATTTAAAAATAATCTTTGATGCTGTGTATAGGACTAATATTTTTTTCAATGCACAACACATAAAAAGCCAACCTAAAAATCATGGTTTGGTCATTTGGTTTGAAAGGACAAACAAATGGGAAAGAATATGCATTTTACATGAATTCTGTAAAAACTTTAAAATGTTGGTGGCCTCAATTTCAGGAATCCTCATTGAGGTTGGTTGTTTTTGTGATACCAAAGTGCTAATTTCCTACCACTGGTCCAAATCCATCTCCCTCCAAAGACCAAAATTACAACATTGACAGTCTTTAAATTATAATCAAGATTCTATATAAACTTTCTATGTAAGCAAATAAGTGTTGATTAGTAGGATGTAAATAAGAGTACATCCATCAGAATATACCAGCGGTTCAGTGCTCCTACTTTATCTTTTAGATATCTAGTTCTACCTCTTAATAAAGTGTATGTGATTTAAATATTTTCTATTATTCTACACATCATCTCACTATATCATTGGCTCTAACATTAATGCAATTCAACTGGATAAAGCTAACATATGGATCCTAAGTCATATTAAATGTGCCATTAAATTTAAGAAGAAATTGGATGAATGAGCCTGGTTGTCTATTTGCATGAGCTGATTTACATCAAGATATTTATTCATATGCTAAAGAAGAGATATAGTGTGCTTTAAGGGAAAGATTAAAAAAAAATTGGAAAATGAGCATGTGGGATTCATGACTCATTCAGGTCCCAGGAATTCAATGTGAACTCTTATAGGCAGGAACTCAAAAAGCCAAAGTTGAAGGAATTTTTTTTTTTTTTTTTTGCCCTCTAAGGATCCATGTGATACCTGGATAACAAAAAGTGCTGCTTGGGAACTCGGGTAATAAATTTGACATGGAGTTTAGGCAAGGGATGCATTTCCCAATTTACATAAATAGGTCTGTTTAAACTTCAGGGTGATGATTTAAGTTCAAAATGTCACCGAGTTGTTAGAAATGAAATTACATAAGCACAGTCTGTTGCATAGTATAATAACACTTAATGTGTTGCCTCTCACCAACTCCAAGTAACTGACTCAGATAATGTCTTTTCTACCTTCACCGGAAGCATCTCTATTCTTGTCCTCATTGCTAGGGCAGACAGTTTTCTCTCACCCAAATACTTCATCCATGCTGGTCCATGGGGCAGCACATGTCTGTGTGAACTTTTATTTGTTCATGGAAAAAACTTTTATGTAGTGGAATTCAATGTGAAAATCTGTTTGCAATTAGATTAACAGAAAAGTCACTTCAGCTGTCCTGAGGAGTCTTATTGGCAATGTTTATATTTTTAACTTTGTAAGAATACTTGGCCCTGGTCCTGACCTACCTAGAGAATGTCTACCTTCTCTTCAAAGTGACCACCATTTTGTACTCCTTGATGGAATTTTCTTCACCTGCCAAACAACACCCTACAACGCCACAGGGAGGTATTAGGGGAATGAGATTATCCCAGCTTTATGAATCTGAAGCAGAACAGATTTATTCATTAATAGCCAATGGTGGAGAACCAAGTTATAGCTTTTGCTGGCAATTTACTGAAAACCCAATTCAATGGTCTGCTTAAAAGTAAAGAAGTATTTTATTCTCACAGAACTAAGAATTCAAGTATGATATATAGACTCCATGTACCTGTGATTCCACTCTCCGTTGTATGTTGGCTTGGTCCTCCGACTGGCTTTTCTCATAAAACAAAGTACCTCTAGTACTTTTGTGTGATCATTGAAGGAAAAGACTCTTTCTCTTCCAGTCAGGCATAGAGAAGCTTTTTTTGTGCCAACGGCCATTTGGATATTTATAACATCATCCACAGGCCATGTAAAATTATCACCTTAAAAGTTAGCCTACTATAGATTTATTGGATTTCTAATCCCATCTGTGGTTGTCTTGGCACAGCCAGATCAAATGACTTCTTTGACCTTATACAACTTGCAGGCCAAAAGTTCCCTACCCCTGCTGGTTGGGATGCTTGAAGCAAACCTAAAACTATTTCTTTGACCTGAGGAATACTCTACTGTCCCTGGTTGGGACTGGATTATAACCCATCTCTGAACCTGCCAAGGTTTTAAAAAGGAGAGAACAATATTGTTTATGAAAATCAGCATCCACATAGTTTTGATTGGCAGTTATTCAATAGGAAAGGGATGGGATGGATTAGGGGGATAATAATCATGTAAAATATTTAAGGTTTAATCTGCTGTGAGCCACCTAAGATTTGCAATCTATTTAGACATTCCTAGTATCCCAGTTGACCCAATTTCATTTATTAGTGGTATTTGCATTTTCAAAGCAGGAATCAACTTCAGTGGTCAAATAGTATCCAGAAGGTGTTTTTTTGGGAGGAAGGATAGTCCCTATTTCCTTAAATCACATCATGTAAGTAGCCTCCTGCCCTTTATATACATGAAGGCAGTTCAGTGACCAGACAAAATGTAATGTGAACTTTCATATCACTACTAAATCATGCCTCTTATAAATGGTTAACTTCACTGAGAACAAAACATTTGAGGTAGAGTCTACCATGTGAAGAAATATTAAAACTTCAGTTTAAACAGATCCCTTTCTTTTGCTTAGCATTCCCCTGAAGGAATTCCTGCATGCTCTCTGCTAGAAAGTTCACCATCAATGATAACACTGAGTGTGTGGAAACAGCTTCCTCTAAAGGAGCAAAGACGGATGTTTCTTGGGGATCACAGGTGGAACACTTCATTATCGAGATGCCTCATTAACAATAATAAGTTCCTGGTGGTATCTGCGTAATGCGATGGGGTGAGAAGTGATTTAAGTAGCTGATACTGACTGAGTAACACCTTTAAATCTAGAGCAAGACTTGCAACCAGTTCAGAGGAAAACAAATCTCCAAAGAACCTTTGCTGCTGTCCCTGCACACTGAATCAAGACTCACAGGTATGGAAACATGTAAGTGGTCACCTAACTCACCCACCATGTCAATACAGGATGACTGGCACCCACTGCCTATCATCCCAGTGGCCTCACTTGCAGGTCTTCAACAGAAGCCAGCAAATCGTATCCAAGCTGCTTAGCTAATTCTTGTTCATCTTTATATTCAGGAATTTTTTAAAATTTTTAAATGACAAGAATTATACATATCTACAGGTGCTGTGTGATGTTTCAATTCTAGTGGTTTAATGTGTAATATCCAATCAGGATAAACATAGCTAGTTCCTCAAACATACCATTTATGTGGGGTAAAAATGTTCTAAGCTCTTCTAGATTTTTACTTTAGAAAATAAGCATTATTTATATTCAATCTGCCATACAATAGGAGTTCAGAACTTCTTAATCCTTTCTAGCTATAACAATACCCATTGATACTCTCCCCCCTTTTCTCTTCTAACCCCGTGTCAATCACCATACTTTCAATTTCTATGATAGGTTTTAGATACCACATGTGAGTAAAGTCATCTGGTACTTGTCTTTCTGTGCTTGGCTTCTCTCAGCATTATGACCTCTAGTTCTATGAATGTTTCTGCAAATGACAGGATTTTATCTATTTTCAGGGTGAGTAGTATTTAATTGTATATATGCACCACATTTTCTTTATTCTTTATCACTGGATGGACACTTACTAGTTCTTGGCTGTTATGAACAGTGCTGCAATAACCATGGGGGTGCAGGTGTCTCATCAACCAACTAATTTTATTTCCCTTATATATTTAACAGTAGTGGATCATATTGTGGTTCTGTTTTTCACAATGCTGGATTGCGTTGTACAATGTTCTAATTTTACTTGTTAGAGGAAACTTCATGCTACTTTTCAGCATTGCTACTAATTTACAGTTTGAGTCTATGTCTCGTTTTTCCTCACTTCTTTAAAATCTCTTTTACAAGTTTCCCAGATGAAGAATCTCCAGGTTATGTGATAAGTCCCATTTTACAGTCTCTAAGTATAAGTCTCCATCTTAACCTACCAGGTTGGTAATTATTATCATTTATCATAAAAACATACAGGATTAGCGGCTTTTCCAAAATTTCCTAAGAAAATTAGAGTTAACCATCAAATTCAATGCTCTTCCCTCTATTTCTCTAATGCTTACAGGACCCTAAATCCATCCATTAGGTACATTGGTCTATCTTAAAACCCACTTCAGTTTTTTCTCCCCTTTCACTACAGAGCCTATATTCCACAACTGGAATGAAATATCCTCACTTTTTCATTATCCTTCTCCATATTTCAAATTCACTAGTTAATCATGATGCTTACTGAACATAAATTTTGTGTTTGTGTCTTTCATCGAGGGTACTGAACACATTGTAGTGGAGACAATGATTAATCAGAATTGCATAACCAAATGTGAATAATACAATGTGTGTGAACTTACAAAGTACCGAGATACACACCACAAGGATAAGGAAATCCCTGAGGATCTGACTGTTAAGCTGAGATCTCCAGAGTGAGCAGGAGTTCCGAGGGGCTCTCTATCTCCGGTACTGTGACAGAGGAGCAAACCCGAGAACACCTCTCTGAACAGAGCTAGAAATGAAGACTACAATGTCTAGTTTAGAAGCAAGGAAAAGGGTGAACTGGAAGCCAAAATTCAAGAGGAGCGCTGGAGCTGGTGCTTCAGAACTACAGTGGAGATAAAGGTGGTTGCCAATCTCACTAAACAAGAAAATTTAACCCCCAGTGGGCAGAAGAGCAGACCACAGGGAATTGCAAATACAGAATAAATCTAAAATTCATGCTGGGGAGGGGGTTGCACGGCCATCAAATAGGTGGACTAACTGAATAGCACAAATCTACCCTCTCCTGGCATGTTGCATGGGGGAAGTTTCTTTTCCAGGATGGGTCAGGTGAGGCAAAATATTAAGTTCCCTCTAAGAATTGATGACCACAGACCAGAGTTGGCATCTTTACATTATACTATCATAGAAAGTTTCCCCCACTGGTAAAATAACTTGTTGGCCTAGCTAAATAAATAAATAAATAAAATAAAAAATAAATAAAATGCAAAATATCTCTTGAGTGACACTACTTCAACCCAGAACAAATATATATCTAAAGACAAAGCACAAATATTAGCTCACTATTTATGATTTGAAGATGTAGAAGCAGGGGATAACTGCCGCCAGAAATAAACCAACATGGAGAGGAGAAGGGTTGTTGATCTCAGTAAACATACGAGAGCCATCTTACAGGAGAGTAGATGGTAGTCACAACCTGAGGAAACGGGTGATTTCCTACAAAAGAATGACAGACAGATAGCATGCTTCTCAAGCAACTGTCACACAAGTCAGAAAGCAGCTGGCATATTTTTGTTAGCTAAGAGAAAAAGATTGTAAATTTAGAATCCAAAAGTTAGGGGAAAATAAAACACTTTTACATAAAGATGAACTCATCAAAATAGCTACTCGAGAATATACTTTTGGAAGAAATGCAAGAATCTCAAAGATGTGGTCTGTAGGGAGAATACAGAACAAAGATACCATTGCATACTGTGATAAATCCAAATATGCATTGATGACATGACTAGCCATCTCACTAATTTAGGAAGTTTAAAAAATTAAAGTGGAGTAATATGTAAATTAATGACATGTAGGATGGAAAAAGTGATGAAAGTGAAGTTCTTTTAAGTTTTAGGAGGGTGGGTACCCACAAACAGTGATTAATATTAGATTTTCTGCCTCAGTTAATCCTGCTACAACAGTGAACCCAGGGTCTGGCATTGTGGCATAGCTGGTAAAGCTGCTGCCTGCAATGCCAGCATCCTAAATGTGTACTGGTTCAAGTTCCAGCTATTCTATTTCTGATCCACCTCTCTGATAATGTTCCTGGCAAAGAATGGAGGATGGCCCAAGTGCTTGGGACCCTGCACCCACATGGGAGACCCTAAAGTTGTTCCTGGATCCTGGCTCCCTTCTGGCCCAGCATCTGCCATTGAGGCCATTAGAGGAGTGAATCAGCAGATGCAGTATCTTCATTTCTCTCTGTTTCTCCCTAACTGTGCCTTTCGAAGAAATAAAAAATCTTTAAAAAACAAAACTGTGACTTTAAATGCAATTTGCAGCCTACATAGAGCTCACACAACAAGGTAATTAAAAAAAAAAATAAGAATAGACTCAATAGAAACAGAAATGTAAAACTTCCAAACACTGATAAGGGAAAAAAAATTAAGTGTGTGCAGTGGAACTAAGGGAATCTCAGTCAATGCAAACAGGAAAAGAGTTAATATGCGTGGCCAAGAAAAATTACAAAATGCAATGTGTATTAATTCAATGGTACAATTATTGAATATAATGTAAGTTAATACTGCCAAGTCAAATAATTTTCAACTTAAATGTTAAAGGAAAATGCTTTTGAGGGCCAGCACTGTGTCACATTGAATAAACCCGCTGCCCATGATGCCAGTATCATATATGAGTGCCAGTTTGAGGCCTAGCTGCTCTGCTTCTGATCCAGCTTCCTGCTAATGGACCTGGGAAGGCAGTAGAGGATGGTTCAAGTGCTTGGGCCAGTGCCACCCATATGGAGGACCCAGATGGAGTTTCTGGTTCTTGACTTTGGCCTGGCCCAGACTCTGGTTATTGAGGCCATTTGGGAGTCAACCAGCAGACAGAAAATTTTCTCTCTGCCTTTCCAATAAACAAAAAATTTTTAAAGTGCTTTATCCAGTTTCTGGAAATATGATTCTAAGTACCTGGACCCTTGTCTTAGTCCTTTCAGGCAGCTATAATAAAAATCAGACTAGGTGGTTTATAAACAAACATCTGGAGACTGGGAAGCTCAAGATCAAGGCTCACGAAGACTCAGTGTCTGGTGAAAGTTCGCCTCATAGACGATGCCTTCCAATTGTGTCCTCACATGATGGAAGAGGTGACCAAGCACTTTTGTACCTCTGCTCTAAGGGCATCAGATACATTTATAAGGGCTCCACCCTCAGGATCCAATCACCTCCCAAAAGCCCCTCCTCCTAGCTGGGGTGGAGTTCTGGAGTGTGTACTGTAAAAGCCCAAGAAATCATTTGGTCTGATGCTGCCAAGGCAACTGTAGGTGGGACTCAAAATTCAATAAATCCACAGCAGGCTCATTTTTAAGTTGATAATTTTGTACGGTCCACCAGTGATATTATAAATACCCTGAATGCCCTTGGCAGAAAAAAGGTCCCCCCGCCATGACATTGGAAGTTAGAATTTCAGCATCTGGATTTTGAAGAACCACTGCTTTATAAGTCTCCTACAGAAAACTAAGGTTAGTATTTTATGATATATAGTTACATATAACATGTAATATGTATTATATGTACTTTCACATTACATATTCTTGAATTGTAAGAAATAGAGCTATAACAAATAGAATATAAACCCTGGCACACACAGTAAAATAGAACATGTATAACTTGAGGGCTTAGGATCATTACAAAAGATGAACCTGGGACTTTGTCTTTGGTCCACAAACTCAGGATGATGAAGAGCCATGCCTTTAATGTAAGGGTAAACAGAAGTATGCTTCTTTCCCCCAACCCGATCCTACCACCCAAAAATTAGCAAAGACAACTGTCTGTCTCATTCCTCTGTACTAATAAGAAACTGAGATAAAAATCTCTTGATCAGTTATAACCATTTCCTGGTTCTAGTGCAGGTGTGCAAGCCAAATGGAAACTACCTGCATTAGCTAAAATAAAAAGTAACTCAAACTCAGATTGGTTGCATCCCAAACACCTGACCAGCAAACAGAGAAGTGTGTTTATATGAATATATAATAAACAGATGATTTAGAGGAACCTACCTTTTGCCTGGCCATGAAGACTTTCACTCAGATAAGACTCAAGGAAAGTATTTAACAGATAAAAATAACTAAAGGACACAAGACATTATGAAGTAGCTGAGAAAACTCGTAAAATTAGTGCTGAAAAATTTTTCATTTGTTGAAATTAGTACAACACAGAATATAAAGTGACTTTATTTAGTAAGTTCAAGCAACTTAAAGAAGCTTTACAATAAGAACCAACTGCAGATTATAAACAGAACCAAATTTATAGAAATGAATAATGCAACTATCTAAATCCAAGAGCAGATAAATCACATTTAGAAAAGAATCATGAAAGGGAAGATAGAAAAAATATGGAAAAGCCTATCAGAGAAAAAGAGATAGAAATATAAAAATAGGGATTAAGGGCCATAGAGCACACAGTTGGAAAGGCCAACACCAGACTAAATGGGGTGCCAAGAAAGGTGGAACAGAAGCGGTCAGACAAATGGACCTGTGATAAAGTTTGAATATATAAGGGCTTCGATCATTTGGAACACTTTAAAAGCCAAAAAATATCAAATAGGGAAAACAAGAAGGAAACCAGAACTGGACATACGATAGTAAAACTGAACTTTGGATAAATAATTTTAAAAGCAGTAAGGAAAAAGCCCCAGATAGACCACAATGAAGTGAGAAATGGAATACTACAAGTAGTAACAACTGAAGCCACGAGACAAGGAGATGGTTTTCAGTGTTTTAATAAAAATAAGTCTTCATTTACTGAACTCAACAATCAACCAAAATTTTTTCCAAAGTAAAATATAAACCCTTTTAAGACAACCAAAAATGATCCAAGTCTGTCTCTAACAGAATTTTATTCAATGACAAAGGATGAGCTTCAAGAGAAATGAATTTAAGGAATAGAAAACCTTTTATTGTAAGTGAAAAATGAGAAAGTTTAAAAATGTGAAAAATGTGGATAAATCAGAAAAACAATAATTATAGTAAGTGCTGGCACTGAGGCATAGCCCCCTGTCAGCATCCCGAACGGGAGCCAGTTTGTGTCCCAGCTGCTTCATTTATGGTTCAGCTCCTTACTCATGGCCTAGAAAATGCAGCAGAAAATAACTCAGGGCCTTAGGTCCCTTGCACCCTTGGGAAGACTCAGGTGAAGCTTCTGGTTTCAGCCTAGGTTAGCTCTAGCTTTTGTGGCCACTTGGGGAGTAAACCAGATGATAGAAGCTCTCTGTCTCCAACTCTTACTTTCAAATAAAGAAACATTTAGGCGGTTCCAAGATGGCAGAGTAGGGAGGGAGCTTACTACTCTAGCCTAGGAGACGATAGTTTAAAAAAGGTGGAGATAGTGTAGTCTCAGGGAAGAGTTAGGGAAAAAACAGCAGAGCAAACTCTACCGAAATTAGAGGGACATAGTGGATCTACGGGGAGGGCGTGGGCACCCACGGCTTGGGACTCCAACAGCTTTCACACCAGTGCTGGAAAGGGAGGCAAGGAGACTGCAGTAGCCCAAGACACTGGCAAAAAAGCAGCAGGAAGAGCCTAGAGGGAACAAGGATTGAGCCCCGTGGGGGAAAGTGTACCAGCCAAACTAGAGGAGAGAAAAAAAAGACAGTATGAACATGTTTCTCTCTCTCCAATCACCTTAACAAAGGCATACAAGCTGATAGAGTGGGCACCATTTTGGACACACATAACAGTTGCACCAGCTCATATCTGTTCCCAGTGTGCTCAGACTCATATCTGAGTCTGGTGGCGAGAAATAATGGGGCTAGGAGCTTGTTACTGTGCAAAGCTTCTGAACTGGGACTACGAAAAGAAAAAAAAAAAAAACAACTGAGGGTGTGTGGGAGAACTCCTGGTGTGGTGAGACTTTGAGCAGTCTCAGTGACACACACAAGCTTGGGCCATCCTGGTTACCTGGTGAGACATCACTGGGAGATCTGAACTTACACTGGGAACTACACAGATCTTTTATGTGGTTCTTGGGACATTGCACAGGAATATTATACCCACACGGGCTAGTGCTCAAGCACTGGTCTCCATCGAGCAGAAGGGTCAAGCTGAGCAGAATATACATCCCTTCTGATTAAAAAAAAAAAAAGATTTAACATGTCACACCTGGGTGTGTCACTTCGGTATGCCCTTAATCTTGGAAAACTGAACAGAGCTCTCTGGCTACACCCATTACAAGCCTCTAGATATTCAATGAAAGCAGACAGTCCACTTATCTACAGAGTCATGCAAGGATAAAGCCACCACAGCCAGGAAAAAAAAAGAAAGAAAGAAACCAATGGGTATCTCTACAAATGCTGAACAACAAACACAATAATGCAAAAAATAAGGAAGAAGACATGGCATTCCAAAGAACACAACACTTCAAAACTAGATTATTAAGATGATGAGATAGGAGAAATGCAAGAAATGGAACTCAAAAAGTTGGTAAGATTACACAGAAGTAATCAAAAGCAAATGCACTAACTACTGAAATCCATGCAGGACATGAAAGAAAATCATAAAACTGAAATCTTAAGTAGGAAAAAAATGAAATGAAAAATTTAATAGAACATGCAATTGAGATATTGAAGAGAAATCAAAATAAAATGAAGAATTAAATAGAATAAAAATGCAGAGGAGATCCTTAAAAACAGAATCAGTGAGGCAGAAGAGAGAATATCAGACATAGAAGACAAAGCACAGGAAAGTATACAGTCAAACCAAAGACAAGAGGAGGCAATTAGAAATCTAAAACACGCTGCTGGGAATTTAGAGGATACTATTTAAAAAATTTGGGTTTTAGGAGTTCCTGAAGGCGTGGAGAAAGGCTTAGAAAAACTTTAGTGAAATACAAGCAGAGAACTTTCCGGGTTTTGAGAAAGAAAGAAACGTCCAAGTACAGGGAGCACATAAAACTCCCAATAGACATGACCAGAAAAGATCCTCACCATGACACACTGTAATAAAACTCACCACAGTGAAACATAAAAAGATTCTAAAATGTGCAAGAGAGAAACGCCAGATTACTCTCAGAGATCTCCAATTAGAGTCATAGACTTATCAGAAATCCTGCAGACTAGGTGAGAATGGCAAAATACAGCCCAAGTCCTAAGAGAAAAAACTGTCATCCCAGAATATTATACCCTGCAAAGCTCTCATCTGTGAATGAAGGTGAAATAAAAGACCTTTCATAATAATCAGAAATTGAAAGAATTTGTCACCACTCATCCAGCCCTGAAAAAAAACAGGAAGTTCAGACTATATATTAGAAATATCTTTGGAAAAATGGCTCAGCAAAGTCACTACTTATCAATAGTCACATTGAATGTAAATGGCCTCAACTCTCCAGTTAAAAGACAGACTGGCTGAATGAATTAAAAAACAAAACCCTGGGGCTGGTGCTGTGGCACAGTTTAATCCTCCGCCTACAGCACCAGCATCCCATATGGGTACTGGTTCTAATCCCAGCTGCTCCTCTTCCAGTCCAGCTCTCTGCTATGGGCTGGGAAAGCAGAATATGGTCCAAGACCTTGGGCCCCTGCACCCATGTAGGAGACCAGGAAGAAGCTCTTGGTTCCTGGCTTCAGATTGCCACAACTCTGGCCATTGTGGAAATTTTGGGAGTAAACCAATGGAAGAAAGACCTTTCTCTTTGTCTCTCCCTCTCACTGTCTGTAACTCTCAAAATAAATAACATCTTAAAAAAAAAAAAAAAAAAAGCCTGGGACTGGCACTGTGGCACAGTGGGTTAAAGTCCTGGCCTGAAATGCCAGCATCCCATGTGGGTGCCAGTTCGAGTCCTGACTGCTCCTCTTCCGATCCAGCTCTCTGCTATGGCCTGGGAATGCAGTGGAAGATGGCCCAAGTCCTTGGGCCCCTGCACCCATGTGGGAGACCCGGAAGAAGCTTCTGCCTTCTGACTTAGGATCAAATCAGCTCTGGCCATTGAGCCCATCTGGGGAGTGAACCAGTGGATGGAAGACCTCTTTCCCTGTCTCTACTTCTCTGTAGCTCTTTCAAATAAATAAATCTTAAAAAAATCAATTTGCTATTTATAAGAAACACATCTTTCCAACAAAGGTGCATGCAGACTGAAAGTGAAAAGTTGGAAAATATTATTCCAAGCCAGCTGAAACAAAACAAACAAAAAAAACAAAAACTGGCACAGCCATCTTAATATCAGACAAAATAGACTTCAATACAAAAACTATTAAGAGACAAAGAAGGGCACTATATAATGATTAAGGTATCAATTCAACAGGAAGATATAACTATTATAAAAGTATATGCACCTAATTACAGGGCACCTGGCTATTTAAAAAGAAATGTTAAGGAACTTAAAGGGAGATTTAGACTTGAATACAATAGTATTGGGGGACTTCAATACTCCACTTTCAGCAATGGACAGATCAACCAGAAAGAAAATCAACAGCAGATTTAATTGACACTATAGACCAAATAGACTTAACAGGTATCTACAGAGCGTTTCATCCTACACTTGAAGAATACACGTTCTTCTCAGCAGTGCCTGGAACTTTCTCTAGGATTGACCACTTACTAGGCCATAAAGCAAGTTTCAGGAAATTAACATCTAATGCATACTATGCATCTTCTTGGACCACAATGGAATGAAGCTGGAAATCAATAAGTCAGGAATTTTTAGAACATATGCAAACACATGGAGACTGAACAACATAATCCTGAATGAACAGTGTGTCACAGAAGAAGTCAAAAGAGAAATCAAAAACTTTCTGGAAGTAAGTGAGGATAACAACACAACATACCAAAACTTATGGGATACAGCAAAAGCAGTATTAAGAGGAAAGTTTATAGTAAAAGGTGCCTACATCAAGAAATTAGAAAGGCAACAAATAAATGAGCAGTAAATTCATCTCAAGGATCTAAAAAAATTGTAGCAAACCAGACCCACGTCTAGTAGGAGAAGAGAAATAATGAAAATCAGAGAAGAAATCAACAAAATTGAATAAAAAATTACATAAGATCAGCAAAATGAACGGGTTCTTTTTTTGAAAAAATAAACAAAATTGACATTTATTGGCCCAACTAACCAAAAAAGGGAGAGAAAAGACCCAAATCAATAAAATCAGAGATGAAAATGGGACTGTAACAACAGACACCACAGAAATAAAAAGAGCCATCAGAAATTACTACAAGGACTTCTATGCCAGCAAACAGGGAAATCTATCAGAAATGGATAGATTCCTGGACACATGCAATCTAAATTGAACCATGAAGACATAGAAAACCTAAACAGACCCATAACTGAGACAGAAATTGAAACAATAATAAAGGCCCTCCCAACAAAGAAAAGCCCAGGACTGGATGGATTCACTGCTGAATTCTACCAGGCATTAAGAAGAACTAACTCCAATTCTTCTCAAACTATTAAGAACAATCGAAAAAGAGGGAATCCTCCCAAATTCTATGAAGCCAGCATCACCTTATTTCCCAAACCTGAGTTACAGACCAATTTCCCTGATGAAAATAGACACAAAAATCCTCAATAAAATTCTAGCCAACAGAATCCAACAACACATCAGAAAGATCATCCACCAAGACCAAGAGGGATATATCCCTGGTATGCAGGGATGGTTCAATGTTCAGAGATCATCAATGTGATATACCACATCAACAGACTGCAGAAGAAAAACCATATGATTATCTCAACAGATGCAGAGAAAGCATTTGATAAAATACAACACCCTTTCATGATGAAAACTCTAAGCAGATTGGGTATAGAAGTAAGATTTCTCAACATAATCAAGGCAATTAATGACAAAAACAAGACCAGCATCCCATTGAATGGGGAAAAGTTAAAGCATTCCCACTGTAATCCAGTACCAGACAAGGATGCCCACTCTCACCATTGCAATTCAGTATAGAACTGCAAGTTTTAACCAGAGCCATTAGGCAAGAAACAGAATTCAAATCTGAAGGGATAAAAATTGGGAAGGAAGAAGTCAAACTATCCTTCTTTGCAGATGATATGATTCTTTATTTAGGGGATCCAAAGAACTCTACTAAGAGACTACTGGAACTCATTGAAGAGTTTGGCAAAGTAGCAGGATATAAAATCAATGCACAAAAATCAACAGCCTTTGTATACACAGATAATTCCTCAGCTGAGAAAGAACTGCTGAGATCAATACCATTCACAACAGCTACAAAAACAATCACATACCTTGGAATAAACTTAAAGGATGTCAAAGATCTCTATGATGAGAATTACAAAATCTTAAAGAAAGAAATAAAAGAGGATATCAAAAAATGGAAAAATCTTCCATGCTCATGGTTTGGAAGAATCAATATCATTAATGTGTCCATTCTTCCAAAAGCAATGTATAGATTAATTGTGATACCGATCAAAATACCAAAGACATACTTCTCAGATCTGGAAAAAAATGATGCTGAAATTCATATGGAGGCACAGGAAACCTCGTATAGCTAAAGCAATCTTGTACAACAAAAACAGCGCTGGAAGCATTACAATACCAGATTTCAAGATATAGTACAGGGCAGTGACAATCAAAACAGTCTTGTACTGGTACAAAAACAGATGGATAGACCAATGAAACAGCATAGAAACACAGGAAATCAATCCAAACATCTACAACCAACTTATATTTGATCAATGAACTAAAACCAATTCCTGGTGGCTGGCACTGTGGTGCGGTAGGTTAATTCTCTGCCTGTGGTGCCAGCATCCCATATGGCACCAGTTCTAGTCCCAGCAGCTCCTCTTGCAATCCAGCCCTCTGCTATGGCCTGGGAAAGCAGTGGAAGACGGCCCAAGTGCTTTGGCCCCTGTTCCTGCGTGGGAGACCCGGAAGAATCTCCTGGCTTCAGATAGGCGCAGCTCCGACCGTTGCAGCCATTTGGGGAGTTAACCAACAGAGGGAAGACCTTTCTCGGTCTCTTCCTCTCACTGTCTGCAAATCAACCTCTCAAATAAAACAAAAAAGAAAAAAACAGAAAACCAATGCCTGGAGCAAAGACAATCTATTCAACAAATGGTGCTGGGAAAACTGGATTTCAACATGCAGAAGCATGAAGCAAGACCCCTACCTTACACCTTACACAAAAATCCACTCAACATGGATTAAAGATCTAAATCTATGACCCAACAGCATCAAGTTATTAGAGAACACTGGAGAAACCAGCAAGATATAGGCACAGGCAAAGACTTCTTGAAAAAGAGCCTGGAAGCACAGGCAGTCAAAGCCAAAATGAACAATCGGGATTGTATCAAATTGAGAAGTTTCTGTACTGCAAAAGAAACAGTCAGGAAAGTGAAGAGGCAACCGACAGCATGAGAAAATATTTGCAAACTATGCAACAGATAAAGGATTAATAACCAGAATCTACAAAGAGATCAAGAAACTCCACCACAACAAAACAACCCACTTAAGAGATGGGCCAAGGACCTCAATAGACATTTTTCAAAAGAAGAAATCCAAATGGCCAACAGACATATGAAGAAACGTTCAGGATCACTAGCCATCTGGGAAAAATGTAAGTCAAAACCACGATGAGGTTTCACCTCACCCCAGTTAGAATGGCTCACATTCAGGAATCTACCAGCAACAGATGCCGGCAAGGATGTGGGGAAAAAGGGACACTAACCCACTGTTGGTGGGAATGCAAATTGGTAAAGCCACTGTGGAAGACAGTTTGGAGACACCTCAGAAGTCTGAATATAACCCTACCATACAACCCAGCCATCCCACTCCTTGGAATTTACTCACGGGAAATTAAATTGGCAAACAAAAGAGCTATCTGCACCTCCATGTTTATTGCAGCTCAATTCACAACAGCTAAGACCTGGAATCAACCTCAATGCCCATCAATGGAAGACTGGATAAAGAAATTATGGGATATGTACTCTATGGAATACTACACAATGGTAACAAAAAATGAAATCTGGTCATTTGCAACAAAATGGAGGAATCTGGAAATCATCATGCTGAGTGAAATAAGCCAGTCCCAAAGGGACAAATATCATATGTTCTCCCTGATCACTCACAACTGAGCACCTAAAAGGAAAGGTGTTGAAATCAAATGGACACTGAGAAGCAATGACTTGATCACCCCTTGTCCTAACTGTCCAGGAACAACTTACTATTTTATTCCTTTTAGAATTTTTTTGTTCTGCTTAATACCATTGGTTGAACACTTTAATTAAACTTAAATGCCTAAGAATAATTGTGTGTTAACTGAAAAGCGATCCCTGTTCAAAATAAGAGTGGGAATAAGAGAGGGAGGAGATGTACAGTTTGGCACATGCTCACTCGGACTAACCCCTAATGGTAGAGTTAGAAACATGTCAGGGGATTCCAGTACAATCCCATCAAGGTGGCATGTTCCAATGCCATCTCACTAGTCAAAGTGGTCAGTTTCAGTTCATAATTGATCATAATGATAGGATTAAGTATCAAAGGGATCAAACAAGACTAGTGTCTGCTAATACTAACTGATATAATTAAAAAGGAGAGAACAATCCAACATGGGAAACCGGATACAGAGCAGACTCAGAATAGCAGATGTCCTAAACAGCACTCTGGCCTCAGAATCAGCCCTTAAGTCATTCAGATCCAGCTAAAAAGCCCATGAGATTATTTCAGTTATGGAAAGCCAAGACACAGGTGGCAAGAAAAAAAAATGACCTAAATGAGAGATCTCTGTGAGTGAGATCCCAGAAGAAAAAATGGGCTATCAAAAGAAGGAGTTATCTTTCTCTGAAGGGAAAATAGAACTTCCACTTTGACTATGACCTTGTCTAAATAATATTGGAGCTGGAGAACTCAAGAGGCTTCCATAGCCTTGGTAGCTCATGACATGAGCCTCAGGTGATTACTGATGCCATAAATAAGAGTGTCAATTAAATCAACAACAGGAGTCACTGTGCACTTACCCCCCATGTAGGATCTCTGTCCTTAATGTGTTGTACTATGTGAATTAATGGTATAACTAGTACTCAAATAGTACTTTATACTTTGTGTTTCTATGTGGGTGCAAACTGTTGAAATCTTTAGTGTATACTAAGTTGATCTTCTATATATAAAAATAATTGAAAATGAATCTTGATGAAGAATGGGATGGGAGAGTGAGTGGGATATGGGATGGTTTGTGGGTGTGAGGGGGTTTATTGGGGGGGAAAGCCCCTATAATCCATAAGTTGAATTTTGGAAATTTATATTTATTCTATAAAAGTTTTTAAGGTCAGCACCGCGGCTCACTAGGCTAATCCTCCACCTTGTGGCGCCGGCACACCGGGTTCTAGTCCCGGTTGGGGTGCTGGTTCTGTCCCGGCTGCCCCTCTTCCAGGCCAGCTCTCTGCTGTGGCCAGGGAGTGCAGTGGAGGATGGCTCAAGTGCTTGGGCCCTGCACCCCATGGGAGACCAGGAGAAGCACCTGGCTCCTGCCATCGGATCAGCGCGGTGCACCGGCTGCAGTGCGCCAGCCGCGGCGGCCATTGGAGGGTGAACCAACGGCAAAAGGAAGACCCCTCTCTCTCTCTCTCACTGTCCACTCTGTCAAAAAAATTTAAAAAATACTTCTAAAAAAAAGTTTTTTAAAAATGCACTAAAATAGATTAAATACCTAAATCTATGACCCAATACCATCACATTACTAAAGAACATTGGGGGAACTCTGCAGGAAACTGGCATAGCAGACTTCTTGGAAAAGACCCCAGAAGCACAGATAAGCAAAGCCAAAATTGACAAATAATATTACATAAAGCTGAGAAGATTCTGCACTGCAAAACAAACACTTATGAAAGTAAAGAGACAACTGACTGAATAGGAGAAAATATTTGCAAACTATACAACTGATAAAGGGTTAATCTCCAGAATCTATAAAGAGCTCAAATTCAACAACAATACAACAAGTAATTCAGTTAAGAAACAGGCAAAGGACTTGAACAGGCATTTTGCAGGAGAGGGATTTCAAATGACCAACAGATATATGAAAAAATGCTCAGGATCATTAGCCATCAGGGACATGCAAATAAAAACTGCAATAAGGTTTCACCTCACTCCAGTTGGAATAACTAATGCAGAAATCAATAAGCAACAAATGCTGGCAAGGATGGGACGGTGGGAGGGGAGGGTGGCGCACTAATCCACTGTTGGTGGGAATGTAAACTAGTGCAGCCACTGGAAAGATAGTATGGAGACACCTCAGAAATCTGAAGATAGACCTACCATATGATACAGCCATCCCACTCCCAGGGATTTATCCAGACCAAAAGAAATCAGCACATGAAAGAATTATCTGTGCCCCCATGTTCATTGTAGCACAGTTCATGATAGCTAAGATATGGAATCAACCCAGATGCCCAGCAACTATTGACTGGATAAAGAAATTATACTATACAGTACTACTCAGCTGTAGAGAAAAAAGTTAAATCCTGTCTTTTGCAACAAAATGGATGCAACTGGAAACCATTATACTTAGTGAAATAAGCCAGTCCCAAAAGACAGATACCATGTTTTCCCTAACCCAAGGTAACTAATAGAGTATTTAAAATGTAATGTGTTGGAGTGAAACAGACATTTTGAGATTCAATGTTTGTTTACAGCCCTTATCTCTTCTGTTGAGGAGCTGTTTTTTTTTCTTCATACTACTTGAACTTAGTTTAGGGTTAATTACATGATCATCAAGTCAATGAAAATAGATCTTTGTAAAAATTAAGAGTGGGAATGGGAGAGGGAGGAGGAATAAAGGTTGGAGCATGGGTGGGAGAGAGGGTAGGATGAGAAGTAGCACTATGTTCCTAAATTTATTTATATATATATATATATAAAATACATGAAACTTTTATAAGAAATACAATTTTAAAAAATAAGGCATTGACTTCAAGAAAAATAAAAGGAAACATGTTGGAGATAAAAGTCGCAAGAGGAGGAATAATAGAAACTCAGCATTGTGGCCTGACTTGTTTATGACTGATGTTCATTCCGATTTAGTTGTTGGCTGTGCCATATCAGTTGATAAATATTTTGACCATCACCTCTATTTTGACATAATGATTTAATCAAACATTTTAGTTGATAGTGATTTCTTCCTTTGTATACAACTTGAAAATTATGAACTTTTCAAATGCCAAATAAAATATAGTGAATCCTAAAACCTTATCTGAATTAATAAAGACATAATCGATTTTTGGTTATTCTAATATTTTCATCTATTGAAATGCTTCAAGGTTATTTAATGAAGTTCAAGCAACACTACATATTGGTTTAACAGAAACTTAGCCTGATAGAGTTCCAGTTATTTTTAAGATGTTATCATTGGGTGCACTCAATTTTTATTACCCACATCTTATATTGTATGCATGTGAATAAATGGGTATAGAAGTAGAAATAGTAAGATTTAATATACTAGCTTTGCTTAAATTTGTTAATTTTTAAATTACAAATTTTTACAACTTCTTGGTACTTACCAGTATGTAAAGATCAAGGATTAGTAATCTTTAATTAAATGATAGAAAATTGAGAAACTGCAAGTGTAAGCTTTCCTTCTTCAGTCTAGAAAAAACAATGCTTTCCCCGAGGAACTGGTTTAAGCAAAGAATCTGCCATTATTGCAACAGGATAAATTGTAGATCTCGCAAGAAAATCAAAAGGGCTATTAGCTTTCAGAGAGATGTTAAAGGCTAGAAAACTCAATATATTTGTATAGAAGAAAAAGACTGGGCACACTTATGTTAAGTCAGAGAGTGTTTGTAACAACAGAATTTGAGATTTTTCTGTTCAAAGCAACTGTTCTGTACTTAGGTAAATGGCTCCCTGTGAATCTCAATCTCAGCGTCCACTCACAAGAACAGTGTCAGGAAGAAATGTATTTTAAGGCATTCTGGGCACAGTCGGAACACATCACTGAGGCATAGCATTTTCTAGGTCTTACCAGCTTCCACAATGCTGGAACCAAAAAGGGCAGTAAGTCAGGAATATAGACATTCTGGTGTTGGCCAGAAGGGATGTTCTTCCTTCTTCCAGTACTTCATCAGAACTGGCATTGTTTCCAAGGAAGAATAGAAACGTTTGAGAAGACAGAGAGGACTGACAATAAAATGGGTTGTCTCCCTTGTGGCAGTAATGGAAGCTATGTAGGAGAAGTTAGAATTGACACACCCTTCTTCCTTCTGCTCCTCAGACTGGATACTATCAATTGCCTTATTGTAGCTTTGTGTTAGCCAATGGGTCAAGAAGCAATCAATTGCCTTATCTTCAAGTTCTCTTATCCTTTCTTATGCCTATCCGAATCTGGGGGAGACTCAATGCAGAATTTTGTTTGGTTCCTTTCTATAATTTTTCTGTTTATTTCTCACTTAGTTTATGTGTTGTTTTTCTGATTCCTTTAGCTTTGTGTTCATGGTGTTCTAAAGCTCATTGTGCATATTTAACATAGTTGATTTAAACTCTAACAGCTCCAATGTCTATGCATCCTTATATATGGTTTCCATCTAATGCCTTTCTCCCCATGACCACAGAATACTTTCCTGTTTCTTTGTATACTTTATAAATTTTTGTCCAGAACTTTTTTTCTGCTGTTGAGTTGGAGGCATTATTTATATATTCTGAATATTAATTCCTTATCAAATACATGATTTACAAATATATTCCCTTATTCTGAGCGGTGTCTCATCACTTTTCTTATAGTATCCATGTACAAAAGCTTTAAATTTTGATAAAGTCCAATATATTTTTTTGGTTGTTTGTGCTTTTATCATATACAATAAATTACCAACTCCAGTGTCATGAGGATTTCCCTTATCTTTTCCTCTAAGAGTTATAGTTTTGACTCACATCTATGTCTGATTTTATTTGAAGTAAATTTCTATATGTAAAAAGATAACTTCATTTTCTTTCATGTTGATATCCAGTTTTCCCAGCACCATTTGTTGAGTGACTTTTCCCACTGCCATATTTTGAAATTGTTGTTGAAAATCAATTACAATGATTTATTTCTGGGTTTTATATTCCATCCCATTTGTCTATGTTATCCCTTAGCTGATACTTCATTGTTTGATTACTGTAGCTTTGTAGTCAGTTTTGAAATCATGAAATCCAAGTCCTTAAACTTTGCTCTTCTTAGGAGTATTTAGACTACTCAGTCTCTTGATTCTGTATGGATTTTAGCCTGAGTTTCACTATTTCTTGGAAGGAAAAAAAAAGCCATTGGGATTTTTATACGCATTACATATAACTCTGTAGATCACTTTAGATAAAACTGACATTTTAGCAAAGTTGTCTTCCAGTCAGTAAATGTACAATGTCTTAAATTTATTTCAACAAAGTTTTCCGATTTTTCAGTATACTAGTCTTTCATTTTGTTGGTCAAATTTATTCCTTTCAATACTATTTTAAATGGAATTGGCTTTTATTTCCCTTATGATTTGTTCATTGCTAGTATATTATGGGGTGCTTCAATAAGTTTGTAGAAAATGCACATTGAGAAAAATGCATGGATTTAAGTTTTTTGGATCAAAAAACCTTTTTATTTGGCTTTCCATTAACTTTTTTTAAGTATCAAAATATATTTTATTCTGGACCTGTTTCAGATTTGATTCAAATTACAGTTGTCAAAGCAATACAATGCAAAGGGAAACTGCAACAACATTGACAAAAAATGTGCCTAGAAAGGATAATAGGGTCATTGGGAACAAATAATTGTGATGTGGAACCAAAATACATCGTAAGTGTAATTAACATGGTCCAGGACAGCATAGAACATCTATATCAGTCTTCCTTACACAATAATCATGAAAACTGAACAATAAAGTTCTTTAACATGTACAAAAACTGTCATGGGCTGGTTTACACTTTTACAGTTTTAAAGTTAACTGGATAACTAAAGAAATGATGCAGACATTTTAATCCAGTGCTATAGGTAGGCTCACAGAATTAGACCCAAAGGATTTGTAAAAATCAAAATGAAAACATTATAGCTACAATGTCAAAGTCAGAAAAGAAAATTACTTATGTATTCAAGGATTTCAGAGCTACAAAATGTAGTCTGTGTGGTTTTTTTGTTTGTTTGTTTTGTAATGAGATGGATAAGTACATCAGACTAGATACAACATGCAGAATGTTTTCAACTTATCCAGAAATTCCAAAGAAAACATCATGAAACAGCTTACTAGAAAAAAAAAATATGCCCTAGTTATTCACCCTGCTTCAACACTGTCAACATAAAGGCAGAAATACAGGATGCTATCAATACCTCAGAATTACTGATATAAGACATCAAACTTTTAAATCAGTGTATTAAAAAAGTGAACACTTCCTCTCTCTCTTCTACATTTAACTAGAATCATGTTAAAAAAAGTTGATATTAAATGTGACACTTCAGAGCTACTACTGGAAGGAGTAATTCATAACTTCCCTACCCTCCTTCCAACCCTGCTGACTCAGGAGAAGGGAGAGGCTTTGGAAACAACAACAAAAATAAAATAACCAGGGTCTCTTATAGATTTGCTGCTATTCCCCAAAACATTGGCATTTGCTGCCATGCCACAATGCTGGTCCACTGAAATCGGACTTTGCAGAAACTGTCAACAGACATCCGCAATATGCAAGTACCATCCTTAGCATGTGAGAATAAACACAGGTTCCGTAGAAATGTACAATGTGCTTCAGAAAATGAAAGAGTAAATAGCACTGCATTTCAGATTTTTCTACGTATCTTGTAAAACTTGCTATTTTTGCTCATGTTAAGTATGGTCATTTGTGATTCCTTTAAATAGCAAAAATGCAGTCTTCTTTAGGCCTCTATTCAGTAATAGTTTACATTACTCTTAACAAAATCATTCTACATTAACAGATAGCTCCTTAAAAATAGTACTCTCTCATTAAATCTAATTTGACCGAAAAAAGTTTAAGGAAAAAAAGGAGTGCTTTATAAGTGAAAAAGTACAAATCTTTGGCCTTTCTCTTGACATTTTTACATGTCAAAAAGCAAAAAAACCTTCATGTAATTCAATCTAGTGATTACTTTTTGCACCATAATTTTTTACACCACAAAAGGAGGCACTTTCAGTATCTGTAAAAGGTGTTAAACCTAAAATGTGTTTATCTAGAGAATAACTAAAACAGAATGCAAAACACTCTAAGATCTATTAGGAAATTAAAATCTCACTTCTAAAAGTCATTTTGAAAGTCAATGTTTCCTGATAAATGATAGAAAACAGGGATTGTAACAAATATAAGAACTTACATGGGATTTCCTACACACAGGAAAAAGAAACATTCCTTTATGATGTTTAAGAGTGGCAGCTGCTCTTTCTTTATTCTATTTTAATCAACAACCATTCATGTCTTCCTTTCTATTTTTCCTTATAAGTTTCTTACAGTAGCTTATACAACAATGATATATAATGAAATACAGTACAAAAACTACTGGATTCAGTTAATCTTCAGGAATAAGTTCTCAGAAAAAAAATAGGAGGAAAATGAGCAAGAACCCCAACTATAGAACTTTATAGGTTGTGAACCTTGGTCTCTTGCAATCATGCTACTGCTCAAATCAGAGACAATCATTTTTATCTATTGGAGCAGCATCGTGGCACATCAGCAGGCAATTATGATGTTGAGAACAGCAGCAAAAACAATTATATGCTCATGAAAAACTCAAGCCTACAAAATGGATACCTTTCAGAGAAGTGTATACTTAAAAGACCCAAGACTTCAGGATACTAAAGCTCTGCATTTATAATTTTGAAGTACTCTCATATAATTCATGTGACTAATTGAAGATTTTGTGCCTTGCAACTTCTACAGAATTTGGTAGTACAACTTTTTGTATAATATTTAGGGTTTTCTACATAAAATATCTTGTTATCTATGAACAGAAATATTTTTCTTTCCAATTTGGATATCCTTTATTTCTGATCCTTGCCAATTTCTCTTGCTAGAATTTCCAATATGTCCAATCGAAGAGTGAAAGTGGATATTCTTGACTTATTTGTGATCTTAGGAAAAAAAACTTTCATTCTCTGTGTTGAGTATGATGCTAGCTGTGGAGCTTTATAAAAAGATTATGGCCTTTATTGTTGAGGAAATGTTCTCCTATTCTTATTTTAGAGTTTTTGTTATGAAGGGATGTTAAACTTTAAATGCTTCTAGAGCATTACTTGAGATTGTCATTTCTTTCTTTCCTCTATCATTGTGATATATTGCATAGATTCATGTATTTATGTTAATATCATTTGCATTTGCCTTCTCAGTATAAATTATCTTTTGTCATATTTTAATCTTTTAATGTGCTGCTTTATTGTTTTCTAACACATTGATTTCTTTTAAAGTTTTCTTTGATGTAGATATAAATACACATTCACAACTAAACTAACTCTACCTTCAGATGACTGAATACTGCTTCATGGGTACTGCAGATGCCCAATAATAGTGTTCTCAATCTGTGACTTCTTTTTGTTTTTTGAAAGGAAGAGTTACAGAGATAGAGAGGAGGGAGGAAGGGATATTTTATCTGTTGGTTCAATCCCCAATTGGCCGCAACAGCCAGGGCTCTGTCAGGTTTAAGCCAAGAGCCCAGAGCTTCCTTTGGGTCTCCCATGTGGGTGCAAAGGAACAAGTACTTGAACCATATTTTGCTGCTTCCCTGGGGAACATTAGTAGGGAGTTGAATAGGCAGTGGAGCAACTGGGTCTTAAGCCAGTGCTCAAATTGGATGCCAGCATTGAAGGCTGTGGCTTAGCCCGCTAAGTCACCATGCCAGCTCCCTTGCTCCTATTTCTCATAACATTGCTGACACTCTGTCACAGGTGGCAGCTGGCCTGCCTCAATTTCTTTTTTCTGATGGAACAATGAATTGTATTTCAGAGATGAAAGTAGGAATAGTAAAGCTAAGATTTATGATATTTTGTTCCATGGGAGGAATGGGCCAATTCAGAGAGTATGTTCCACACTTTCTTCCAGGTTAAGTCTTTATTACTCTATCATTTTTTGAATAATTTCAGTTTAATAGAATTTTCATATAAAACATAATTTTATGTTGGTAGATTAAGACTTTAAAATGTCAACTTATTCTATTCCTGAACTTTCATCCCTTATACAAGAACCGTTCACTGGTGATGTGGCCAGGATGCTCATTGACATTTGTGATTGAAGCTGGAAGTTGCTTACCATTGAGCTTTCTGTGCATGTGGCTATGAACTAGACTTCTGAAGTAGCTGAGCTCCTGTTTTATTGGGATACTGTAACCATAAGTTAAACCACATAATGGACAATCATGGCTGTGTCCCAAGTTTCACCCCTGTGCCTTGTGGCCCCTTCCCAGTACTCTTGTCTAATTTGCCTGACAACGTTATTTGCCCATGTGCAATTGTCACTCAGTGCCTATTTGTTGCTTTGAACAAGGAGCGGTCTATTAAGTCAATTAAGAAAAAGCAAAGAGGCCGGCGCCGTGGCTCAACAGGCTAATACTCCGCCTAGCGGCGCCGGCACTAGTCCCGGTCAAGGCGCCAGATTCTGTCTTGGTTGCCCCTCTTCCAGGCCAGCTCTCTGCTATGGCCCGGGAGTGCAGTGGAGGATGGCCCAAGTGCTTGGGCCCTGCACCCCATGGGAGACCAGGGGAAGCACCTGGCTCCTGGCTTCGGATCAGCGCGGTGTGCCGGCCGCAGCATGGCGGCAGCAGCCATTGGAGGGTGAACCAACGGTAAAGGAAGACCTTTCTCTGTCTCTCTCACTGTCCACTCTGCCTGTCAAAAATATAAAAAATAAAAAAAAAATAAAGTTTTTTAAAAAAAGAAGAAGCAAAGATACTATCTGACTTCTTTTCCCATGTTCTTTTCTTTATATAGATCTAAATTTCTGGCCTGTATAGTTTTATTCTGCTTGAAGAGTTTAACAATTCTTGCAGAGCACATCTGCTGACAATGAATTTTCATTTTTATCTGAGGTAGGCTATTTCTTTCACTTTTGAAGAATAATTTCACTGGATATAGGATTTTATGTTGGTAGATTTTTAAAAACACTTTAAGAATTTCATCTTATTCTCTTTTTGGTAGCACAGCTTGTAAGTGAAAAGTCCAATAAAATTCCTATCCTTGCTTCAAAGCTGTAGTATTTCATGCTTGGCTGGAGCCATGGTTCACTTGGCTAGTCCTCTGCCTGCAGCGCCAGAATCCCATGCGGGCACCAGGGTCTGGTCCCGGTTGCTCCTCTTCCAGTCCAGCTCTCTGCTGTAGCCCGGGAGTGCAGTGGAGGATGGCCCAGGTGCTTGGGCCCTGCACCTGCATGGGAGACCAGGAGGAGGCACCTGGCTCCTGGCTTCGGATTGGCACAACGCCAGCTTAGCAGCCATTTGGGGGGTGAACCAACGGAAGGAGGACCTGTCTCTCATTGTCTGAATCTACCTGTCAAATAAGTAAAAAAAAAAAAAAAATTGTCTTTGCTCTTCTGCAGTTTAAATATGGTGTGTCTGGGAGTAAATTTTTGGTGTTAAACTGCTTGGTATTCTTGGATTTTCATAGATATGGTTGGATGTCTGGTTTTAACCCCAGAGAATTCTCAGCCATTGTTTCTTCAACTATTTCTTCTGTTATTTTCTCTTCTTAGGCTAGTATTCTAGCTATGTATATTATACTTTCAAAATTGTCTTAGACTTCTTAAACAACTTGTTATATTTGGGTTTTCAGTTCCTTTCTATTTTTGATTTTCAATTAGAAAGTTTTCTATTGACTTACCTTCAAGTTTATTTTTTCTTGCTCATGACAGAATTACTAAAATATCCATTAAAGACATTATTTTTTTACAATATTTTTTAGTCCCCAACATTTTAAATTGAATCCTAAAGAATGACTCTGTCACATTACCTATCTATTCTTGCATGCTGTCTTTTTCTCTTAGATCTATTCACATATTAATCAGTTATTTTTATTTCTCATACAATTATGCTGAAACCCATGTCATGACTGATCCTTGTTCTGATGCTTCTTTGTCACTTTAGATTATGTTTCTTCTTGCCTTTAGCATGCTGTACTAATTTCCTATGGCTGATGTAAAAATTATGACAAATTTGGTGGGTTAAAGCAACTAGAATATATTCTCACAGATCTGGTGGCCAGAAGACTGACTTTGAGGACTTGGCAGGAATTTACTCTTTCCTAGGCACATCAGGAATGGCTCTATTCTTTGTGGCTTCCAGACTCTGGACTAGGACTGATCTGCCCTAACTTCTGCCTCCATTTCCACATGGCCATCTCCTCTCTGCATCCTTCATACAAGGTCCTTTCCTATTGGATTTAGGATCCACGTAATCTATGGATATTTACTTTTTTCAAGATCCAAATATTATGGTAGATAGTGAAGATAGTAGCTATGACTCCCATGTCCCTTATTAGAGTGTCAGTCCAATCCTCAGTTCTGGTTCCTGACATCAGCTTCCAGTTAATGCAAACCCTGAGAGGCAGCAGTTGTGGCTCATGTAGTTGGGTTTCTGACACACAATCTAGATTAAATTCCTACCTTGTGGCTTTAGCCTCGGCCCAACCCCAGCTTTTGAGGTCAATTGGGGAATCAACCAGCAGATAGGAGCTATGCCTGTTTGTCTCTCTGCCTCCCAAAATTGTTTTAAATAAAGAATCTTAAAATCTCTTTTCCTAGAGAACAAGTATTTGTTTTGGAAAACACTCTGGGCATATTCAAAATGGTGACTTTCCTCCTCCCACTGCCATAAACAGGAGAGCGTTTTTCTAATGTCTGTGAAAACTGGTTCCTGGAGGTAACAGAATAGTGTGTTGCATTCCCCTAAGACTGCAGCTTCAAGAGTTTACTCATGCTAGTCCATGCTCAACTTCCAGAAACTTGTCACAACCACCATATGATTATTCATACTTTTTTCAGACCAAGATGAGTCCCTTTGCAGGCACAAACCAGAGGGTCAAAACATGAAACCATGCTCTTTTACAGAGAAAATTGTTACAATGTGGCCAAACAAGGAGTCACTAGTCATGTTCAAATCTGCTGCTGCTACCAGGGGATGGGGAAAGTTTCTATGGGTTAGGTAGTAGGTAGCTGGTGTGCAGAACAATGGGATGAGTACTGATTGGAGGGGTTTGAAGTCATGCCAATATACTGTTATGTTTTAAAAAGCTGTTCTAATAGATAAGAAACTTACAATTAAACCTACTATTAAAATATAAGACGGAGATCTGTAGCAAAGTAATGGGGAAATAATACTTGCGAGTTCAGGGCATCAGAAAGAAACATGAAAAGGAGAGCTCAAGCGGATAAGGGACAGTCTGAGGACATGACCAGTTTCCAACTAAGGCGGCTTCTGTGGCAGTTAAGCGGACTTTGGCTGTGATGTTCTCTTTTGTCTTTAGATTTCAGGGTTGATTTGCCCTATGACCCCAATTCTCTCCTGAAGCCAAGAAAAACTGTTCAATTTATTCAGCTTTTTCTCTCCTTGTGGAGGGATAAGAGGATGCCTCCCAAGCTCATCTGGTGTCAGAACTATGACTGGAAGTTTAATGTTGATTTCTGTTTTTAAGTTTTTACTTCTGCTTTTTTCTAGCTTATTGTGTACTTTTCTAGCTTAAGTTGGGTATTAAATTTATTGTAAGTTGTATATGAAATATAAAGCTGAATTTTCCTTGAGTATTCTTTGTTCTAGCTTATAAATTCTCATTCTGATTTAATTAGTGTTATAGATTTCCAAATATTTTAACTAGAATTTTTTTTTCTTTATGGAAAATTTAAAATTCAGTTGGAAGAACTATTGTTATAAAAGTAGAAATTTACAAAAACAATAACATCAAGCAAGGGACATTTTACATGTTCTTCCTTGCTCCTGAATTTATGTGAAATAAAGGTGGCAGTGTGTATGTGCGGTATTTAAGCGTATGCTTAGTTTTTGTGGATGTTCTGTGTGTGCTTGAAAGTATAATCTCTAATGAAACAGGTTTCAGGATTGGGGTTTACTAAGAAGAATCACTTTGTGATTATTTTATCTGGGGGGTAGAGTAGAGAGAGTAAAGAGAATCTCCCCTCTACTGGTTCACTTTCCAAATTCCTGCAACAGTCATGCATGGGTGAGGCTGAAACTGGTGCCCAGAATTCAATCCAGCTCTCCTACGTTAAGTTAGAAGCAGAGGAGTTAGGACTTGACCTAGGCGATCTGCTATGAGATGCAGGGGTTCCAAGTGAGGACTTAACTGCTAGCCAAATGCTTACCCCAGCTTCTGAATATCTGACAATCTTCTATGCAGTTATTTTTCCATTTCATCTCTACACAATTAAGAATAGCGTTAAAACCACTTATTAAAGAATTACCTATTGGGGCTGGTGTTGTGGTTTAATGGGTTTAGCAGGACTCTGGTATCCCATATGGGTGCCAGGGTTATTCCTGGCTGCTCCACTTCTGATCCAGCTCCCTGCTAAAATGCCCGAGAAAGCAGTAGAAGATGGCCCAAAGTAGTTGGGCCCTTGCAACCATGTGGGAGATCTGAACAAAGCTCCAGGCTTTGGCCTGGCCCAGCTCCAGTCTCCTTGCAGCTATTTGGGGAGTGAACCAGTGGATGAACGAACTCTGTCTCTTTCATTCCCAACACTAACTCTTCCTTTCAAATACATAACTTTTGAAAAATATTTATCTACCTTTTCTTGTTCTGTATCCCTATTAGGAAAGTTGTTGTGTTGTGTGGAAGGGAGTGAATTAACATTTAAATGCCAGTGTTGAGCAAACATTTACAAGCGCATACCACCTCTTATTTATTACATCTGGAATTCTTAGTTGTTAACTACATGGAAATTATTTGTGTTCTTGACCTTGTTTAGCCCAAGCTAGTTAGGGAATCAGTTTTAATCACGTATTTGATACCGCTTTCAACACTACAGTCCCTCTTTGTCATAATTGGAGACTGTATATTTTTATTTATATTTATATTTATATATAAATGCACATTCTCTTAGAGGAACTAGTGGAGATGAGTCTCAGACTGCATTTAGCTGCATTGTCACTTTTCTGAAATAAATTTTAATTCTATTGGATTTAATAGGGTATTCCTCCATGAAAATGAATTGCAATGAACTTTTTTCAGTTTAAACCATCTGTTCCCTGACTGCTTGTTATTTGAAACAGTGGTGTTACGTGCTTTGATATGACACAGAGATACTTACCTGAGTGTGAAAGGGCTTGCCTTTTTGGTCTTTACAAACTGTTCCTGAAGTAGTTTTATAAAATTCTTGGCCAATGTTTGTGTTTATCTAGACTTTATAGACTTACTACAGAAATGTATAATTGCTGCTATTCCTATATAATAACCTTGAATTTCTGTAGCCCCTCTCTTTGTGAGCTCACAAAGAGATTCTTGCTTAGCTTGATATTCTGTTTTGTCTTCTTAAATGACTATAGAATCCCATTTCTTGCAATGGGAACAGGGTCTTGAAAATCTAGGATGTAGCATTCTAGAGCTGTGATCTATCAAACTAATCCCATTATCTGCTCCACTGATAACTGAAGACATGAAGAGACAGAAGCAGAGATGGGATCAGAGCCTGATGCTGATGTGCTCAGCATTGCCCACACACAGCTAATGGATAACTCACCTCAATTGTCTTACAACCCAAATTCTAACATTAGTGACTCATTTCTCTAGTTTAAAAAATGAAAAACAAAATCCGTGAATAACAATGAAAAACTAGCAGTGAGTAAAAAACGAGTTCCAAGAAATGCTACCTCAGTTTAGCAAATTTAAAAATCCTTTCTGAAATGTTTATTACAACCTGAGTATTATCCTACCTGTTGATATAAATTCAGTTTGATTGATAAAAATATGTGCCTGTTTTGTTTTTTGTTTGTTTTTTGACAGGCAGAGTGGACAGTGAGAGAGACAGAGAGAAAGGTCTTCCTTTACCGTTGGTTCACCCTCCAATGGCCACCACAGCTGGCATGCTGCAGCCAGCGCACCGCGCTGATCCAAAGGCAGGAGCCAGGTGCTTCTCCTGGTCTCCCATGGGGTGCAGGGCCCAAGCACTTGGGCCATCTTCCACTGCACTCCCGGGCCATAGCAGAGAGCTGGCCTGGAAGAGGGGCAACCGGGACAGAATTCAGCGCCCTGACCGGGACTAGAACCCGGTGTGCCGGCGCCGCAAGGTGGAGGATTAGCCTATTGAGCCGTGGCGCCGGCCACATATTTATAATTATTGAACTCAGTCTACAGTTTTTATATAGTTCATTTCACCCCCGGGGGATATATTGTGAGTGTATATATGAGAGTTAACTTTGTCAACCTGACTTGGTCCCAGAATGCCCAGTTACTTTATTATTATTCTGGATGTGTGTGTGAGGGTGCTGCAGAGTTAGTGTGCATAAAGCAGATGGACCTCCCTAACATGATGACCCCATACAATCTGTTTAAGGCTTGGACAGAAAAAAGACCTGATCATGTGAACTGCCTCTTTGCAGGATAGTTTTTAGCTAGGACGTAACTCCTGCCTTTGAAACCAGACTGGAATTTCTAACATTAGCTCATCTGGTTTTCAGGCCTGCAGGCAGCACTGTGCACCTTCCCAGTCTCCATAATTCTGTGAGCCAATTCCTTCTAATTGGAGTTAGATTTCTACCTGCCCCCAGCCCCGTGTGTGTTTGTGTGTGTGTGTATGTGTGTGAGTGTATTTAATTGATGAACCCCGATGATGCCTAACCCAAATTTCCTGTTTATGCTTATGGTTGTGTTGGGTTGGGTCATAGAGTCAATCACAGAGACTAATAACTTTGGGCTACTAAGCATTTTACTTGAGCAATATCTGTAACAATCTAGACAACAGACTCAGTAAGATACCATGACCATGTAAATCACAATCATAGAATGTCATGTCTGAAAAGAGATCAAGCTCAGTGTTAAACTGAAATATCAAAATGTAACCAGAGGTTCCAGAAGAAATGGAACTGAGGCATATTGTCTACCTGATGTGCTCACAGGAAGCTTTGTAAGCACTGTCTCTGCCTAAAAACTATTTTAATGACAAAATCATTGAGGATGGACTAAATTGTCCATTTGTCAATTTGCTCTCCTGTGGAGACAATGATACGTAATAAATGTTCATTATAACTATTATGTTCTCCAAAACACATTTTCAGGTGTCTGAATTCTATTTTGGGGACCAAACACTAGAGCAAATTTCCATATAGAGTGTTCACTGTTCCTTATTCCCTCTACTGCCTGATCAAATAAAAAAAAGAACTTTAGTTTACATTTAGAATAAACCTCTACTGAGGAGACTTAGGGCAAAGCTGTCTCACAGTAGTGGGTGGCAACACCTGGACATTTCTAGCCAGGGAATAGTCAGTAGGGGCTAATGACCTAAGGAAAGTTGTTATTTTGCCACAGGTATAGTCAGAGATCTGAGAATCTGGGGACATGCAGCTAGTGAAGTCTCTGTCATTTGAAAAATAATCATGTGGTTTTTACACTTGCCATGAAGTCATAAGTAGAAAAGTGTTCCAATTCTCCCTGGAGAGTTCATCAGCATGTGTAAACATTCTGGAAGTCTACTAAAAACGACAGATTCCAAAAGAAACATTAATTATGTATTCAGCTCATTTTACACAGTCTCATTTTACTCAGTTTCACCCTTAGCACTATTAATTTTTGAAGCTGAATAATGTGGTGGGTATTTAGGGGGTGGGGGCAGTGGCAGGCTCTGTGCAATGAAGCATTCTTGACCTCTACCCACCAGGTGCCAGTAGCACCCTCAACTGAAATGCTGGCAACCTTGAAATGTTCACAGATATTGCCAAATATTTACTAGAGAATAAACAATTGTTCTACAAAGAAAATATTTAACAGTGACTATCATTTTTATGAGTTGGCTTTTTCATGGGGACGTTTTAAACATGTCAATGACCTTTGATTCCTATGCAGTTTTGTCTAAGAAAAACTGACTTTTTTTGGACAGGCAGAGTGGATAGTGAGAGAGTGAGAGAGACACAGAGAGAAAGGTCTTCTTTTGCCGTTGGTTCCACCCTCCAATGGCCGCTGTGGCTGGCGCATCTCGCTGATCTGAAGCCAGGAGCCAGGTGCCTCTCCTGGTCTCCCATGCGGGTGCAGGGCCCAAGCACTTGGGCCATCCTCCACTGCCTTCCCGGGCCATAGCAGAGAGCTGGCCTGGAAGAGGGGCAACCGGGATCGAATCCGGCGCCCCAACTGGGACTAGAACCTGGTGTACCGGCGCCGTAAGGCGGAGGATTAGCCTGTTAAGTCACGGCGCCGGCCGAAAAACTGACATTTAAAAAAAACAAAAAACAAAAAACAAAAAACAGGTATTCCGGGGCTAGCATTGTGCAACAGTGGGGTGCCTACAATACTGGCCTCCCAGTTGGTTGCTGGTATGAGACACCTTCTCTACTTCAATCCATCTCCCTCCTAATGCATCTGGGAAGGCAGTAGATGATGCCTCAAGCATTGGACCCCTGCCACCCTTGCAGGAGACACAGATGAAGTTCCTGGCTTTGGCCTGACTCCACCCTGGCCATTATGACCATATGAGGAGTGTGCCAGAGGATGGAAGATCTCTAACTCTGCCTTTCAAATAAACATCTTTAGAAATTGTTCTTTAAGATTTATTTATTTCAAAGGCAGAGAAACAGGGAGAGACAAATTGATCTTCCATCTGCTGGTTTACTTCCCAAATGGCCGCAACAGCCAACAGTCAGGGCCAGGCCAAAACCAGCAGCCTGACCATCTTGGTCTACCGCATGAGTGGAAGGAACCCAAATATTTAGGCCACCATGTGCTGCCATCTTACACACAATAGAAGAGATCTGAATCTGAAGTAGAGAAGTCAGGAATCGAACTGGGGCTCTTATATAAGGTGCTAACACCACAAGCCATGACTTAACACATTGTGCCTCAACATAGGTCCAAAGTCCTTGAATTCATAAATAATCTCCTGGAGTTATATTGACTTTAGAAGCACTTGAAGTCTGCAGGTTGGTATATTTGGTAGAATGAATCTGTATTTTTTACTGCTCAGCCTGCAGAGAAGTCATTGATTTTGGTTTTAGAAACTCAAAGATGGAGTTCAAGGCTTTAATGAAAATAGGTGTGAAATTATTGGCATTTGAAACCAAGGATGCTTCAATGAAGGATCACAGCCATGATTCTGTTTATTTCACCTTTGCATCTGATTTAACAAACACCAGTTTGGGGAAATTTTGTTTGATATTGGGTAGTCAATTAAGTTACACCATATTGGCATTCAAACCTTAATCTCTTTTAAAGAGCAAAAGGTTGCAAATACAAAGGATTTTGAGCTACACCTGGCATATTTGAAACAGCATGCACTCTAATCACCACAGGTGACCAAACTTGGCAGCTGGTATTATAGTTGCTAATGAGCTGCAGAAATGCATCTCATAATTTTCCTTTAGCGTGCTGCTGTTTGGAGGAAGTATTGAAGTGTTTACAAATAAAATTTTGTTGCTGGCATCAGCTATGGAAATGCCCTCTGTGGGTTCCTTTGTAGGGAAATTACAAGACAAAGGAGTAAGTACCCTCTTCCCAAGAATAGATCTGCCACTAGGATTTAATCAATTTCCTCTTCTTCAGGAAATCAGTCTCCTTATCAAATGAGGGGGTAGAAGGGATTCTGGACCTTCAAGTTCAACTCACCATTAGATATCCATCCTTTCAAGTCCAAATTGAGCTCAAATAGCACAGCCTCCAAACCAATCTCATTGTTTTCCCTCTGCCTCCTGCACTTTCCCTTCACTCCTTTACAACAGTTTTTAATTTTAGTTACAACTGAATCTATCCAGTCCAAAAAGCTACCCCTCTAGAATCCTACTCAACTGTTCTGCCTCCAGTTCTGTCATCTATGAAGTAGGCAGGCATACAGGTTAAAATCAATTAGGTATGTGAGCTGGAAGGCCACGCCTTCACCACGCCCCTGTGTGACCTCATGCCCCTGCCTGGCCACATCTGAGTGCCCACCGGCCAGTCAGGTTAATTAGCCACTCCCCTTTGGAAGTGGGTTAAAAGACTGGGACAGGGTGTATCCCGCCCTTCTCTTCAGCCCTGGCCTCTTTCGAGGAGGGAGTTTGCTGTAGCCCTGCGCCTCCAGGGCACGTGGTCTTTGGGCCACCAGCCCTAGGCTTCCTGGCCTAGATGTTCCTCCACGTGGCTGGTTCCTGGTGCTCGGTGTGAACCCAGATTTACCGCTTACATAAAGCTCTCACCTATGCACCTTTCACACTAAATAGAAGCCTAAAACGTACCATGCTGCCTCATGTATCTGTGCTGGTATTTAGAATTCTTTCACTATTAGGCAGGAACCCTCTTGGGCCATTATTAGGAATAAGCATATGGTGATATCATATGGCGCCCCAAATTCCGGTAGCATATGTGACGTCCCAGATGGCACTTCTGGGGTACTCTAAGGGCCTACATTTCTGTATAGATTGTAAGGGGTCATTCTCCGATTTCAATCTATATTATGATCCTTTTTGAGTTTTGCCTCTGCAATTTGTTGCCATTATATCTGTACTAGCACTGTAGTCAAGGGCAAGAATATTTAAATGTTTCTGTCCTGTACATGTGGTAGGCATTAATAATTGATTATACATGCTTTCCTGTTCAATTTTTCTGCAATCTCAGAACTTATTTCAATATAGTTTAGGCTGCCAACACTAACTTTATCCTGCATGTTGATTCTCAAGTTATTAGACATCACAAAATAAGTATCTAACAAAGGGCTCATGTCCAGTATAATTCCCTCAAAAATAAAAGTCATGCCAATAAAAATGGATAGAAGGCTCAAGAAGGTATTTCACAGGAGATAAACAAGTGACCAATAAACACATGAGAAAGTGTTGGGCCCTCGCCAGCAAGGGTCCAACGCAGTCACGACACAGTCACTGTTCATCGGTTCTCAAGGAACTTTTACTTGTGGGGGTAAAAGGAAAGTGGGGAGAGGAGAAAAGAGGGGCCATGGCAGCAGCCGCCGGCAGTGGCGGCCGCGCCAGCCCGCCCAAATCCCAATGTCCCTTTATGCTGATATCGTCCAGATGAAAGGGCACGTATAGCCTCAGGTTGAAAGTTCATCTGTTTCACCTGGTTCTTCCTAGTTTATGCAGAGTCCATTCTGTTTCATCTGTTTCACCTGGCTGTTTTCGTAGGCCTTGTAGTCAACCGATTGCTGCAAACCATGTAAATGAGGAGGTTCTCACAGGTGGCCAGCCTGAGGTTCCCCACAGCTCCCCCTTTTTTGTCATTCATGGGGCGGAGTTGTGCCTGTCTTAGGTTCCCAGCTGCAACATTGAGAAATCAACGGAAACATCTGGCGCCCAGCGTGACTGAGAAAGAGACAGTGTGTTGGACTCGGCGAGGTCCCCCCTGGATTTCAGCAAGTAGGACCCTCGGTGTTTTGTGTGCTGTTCGGTTCTGTGAGGGTGAGCACAGAACCCCCTCCTACGCCCCTTTCCTTGTCCTGGGTCTAAGTGACCCCAGGTTAGCACACACGGGCCCAGAAGCGTACTTCGCTTCTCGGCTCCTCCTTTTACTTTTGGTTCGCCCGGCGAATTCACATAAGGGACTGATCATCCCAGAATTCGGAACCAAGTCATCTTCCCTCACTCGAGAGAGGTGACGCTCCGGAGACACCGTGTGGGCATACGGCCTTGACCTAACGAATCAAGGAAGTCCCCCACTAAGCACAGGACATACGTACGATCTGATATACCACTATCTGTTTGTCTAACATAGGGAAACCTCCTGCAAAATGCCATCCACAGCTGAGGTGCTAGGAATTTGCTTTGTTACGGCAGCAGTGCTGTACGTGTTTTTGGCTTTGGCTAAAGTTGGCGTACCGTGCCGCTCTTAAGCGCTCAGACATGGGAAAGGTACCCCCCTCTCAGAATCCTGTGATTAGATTATCAAAGATAGTGAATCTGTGAATGATAGGAGCCTGACACTCCAGGTCCCTGTCTCACAGACAATGGTCGATGACTTAGGGAGAGAGAGCTCCGACAGTGAAAAAAACAATGTAGCAACACCTAGTCAGCTACCCTCCACATACCCGTGGGATGAACTAAGAGGACCTCTAGACAATAATTCATGCGAGGTCATCTCATCCACACCCAGTGAGGATCCCCACAATTGTGGCAGTCCTCAGATACCCCAAGCTCTCAGGGCAGCCGCTAGATCCCATGCCATCAGCATGTTTGCTGTTAATGTCGAAGTGTACGCAAAATTCAGGCCCTGGATTCCAACACCTGTAAAAAGGCTTCTATTAACCAAGGGTCGAGGATTTGCTTGTGTCTTTCCAGAGAATGCGGAACAGCCCATTTGGGTACCAGCCAGAAACATCAAGCCTGCAACTGACAGCCAACCAGAACCAGCTGAACAAGACCGAGACTCCGCCTTATTAGCAGACGCACCTGCCCTATCATCCTACCCTGAGAAACTGCCCAAAGCCATATCTGTTACTGTTGTGTACCCCACTAGCTCTGGTCAGCCACTCAAATGGCCCACAGCCTGTGTGTGTTCATGCCATTCCTGATAACCGTTATTCCTCATTCCTACCCCTATCTGAGCAAGCAATCCTGTGGTCTCTTGAGCGCTGCTTAGTCAATGACGGGTAAGATCCCCTGGGGGACAACCTAAGACAGGCACAGCTGCATACAGAGACCACATGGAAACGGGGTCAACAATGGTATGGCCAAGAATCATGCCTCCCGTTGCTCAAAAATAAACAAAAAGGGGGAAATGTAGTGGAATGAGAACGCCATGCCAAGGTGGCCACTGGCAAGCAAGCATCAGTTACTCAGGAATGGCTTTGAAACCCACCTGGCAATGGAGCCTGCCTGGCAACAGGCTGTGATTGGATGGCTTTGGAAACTGCCTGGCGACAGGCTGTGATTGGATGGCTTTGGAAACTGCCTGGCGACAGGCTGTGATTGGATGGGGCATATACCACCGCTTGACCAGATTGGCTGGTCTTGGCTATATAAGCTGTTGTTCCAACTGTAATAAACAAGTCTGCGGGCTGCTCGCCTCAAGCCTGCTTTCACCCGACTCCGGAGTCTGTGTGTTGACTCCACGCCTCTTGCCCCCACCACGCTGCTCCTCTCAGAAATGAACCCACTGCAACATTGTTGAGAAATCAACGGCAACACCCAGCGACGTGCCACCCGCTTCTTAGGTTGCTAGGGGCACTCGCCAGTGATTACCCATCTTTGGCTACGCTTCATCATGCTAAGCCATATCTGTTGCTGAGGGTCAGAGCGATACATAGCAAGCAAAGCCTGTTGGACCACTACAGATATTTATGATACTCTTTTACCACAAAGATTTATAAACAAAAATGTAGCATCACCATAAATAGCTGAAGCTAGACTATCTACAGACAAAATAGCAACAAATCTGATGCACTGTTAAATTCAAGTCCTCAGGACAACAAGAGTGATTAAGCAAGACCTCAAGTAACAATGTTAATGCCATTTACAAAGGAAAAAACTGATACAAAAACATTCTCATTTACATTACACAAAGCTTAGGTGTTAGCCTTGAACGTAACTTTCAAAATACCTTCAAATATATCTAACTCAGGTCACTTTGCTGATTTGCTGCAGTACAAATCACGTGCAACGTCTTTTCCTTAAAAGGAAACAATACTGCAAGTACATCACTAAACACCATGAACTCCAGAGTTTTGCCACACTTTTTCCTATTCAAAAAACTTACAGTATATAGAGCTATAGCCAATGCATCGCAATTAGCTACCACATATTCTCCTATTCCCCCTTTTTGCTTATTAAAGTTTTTAAGTACAGGTGAGTCTGTTCAATTATTGCCTGCCCTTGGGGATTGTAGGGCACACTTCTAATGCGCTTTATGCAGAATTCTTTTAAGAATGTAGCAAAACAGGCCGAAGTGTATGACGGCTCGTTATCTGTTTTGATAATTTTGGGCACCAAGCGGCAAAGGACTGTAGACAGTGTTGAATAACCTGTTGCGTTCCTTCTTTGTTTAGAGCCGTGGCTGACAATTCCAGAGAACGTGTCCACTGACACGGGCAAACTGCTCTGGCATCTTACATCTGCGTGATTTTAAGGCGTTCTTCAACCTTCTGTAACATTGCAGCTGTACGAGGTGAGGCGAGCTGTGAATTGCCTTCCAAGATGTTAAGCAATAAGGCCGTATTCAGTTTAAGTTACCACATAATTTTTGGAAGTCATTTAAGGTTTTAAGTCCTGCGGTGGATGTGACAAAATCTAAAGGGGCCACAGTAGTTTGTGTTAACCTTAGTCCTAGGTACTGGACCATGGTGCCCTTTTGAATCTTTTCTGGTGCAATTTGTAACCCCGCCGTCTGCAAGCATGAGGTTAGCATGGTAAATGCTCTTTCTAGGGTGTCTTCTCTCGCAGCTGCCAACAGGTCTGCAAATGAAGTTGCTCTAAGACATCCCTCCCCCATAAAGTTACAGGGATAGCACACACGTAAGGTTGTACTTTGCCTGTGGTGCCTTCTTGATCTTTCCAGTCTAGCACTTGCGCTTCAGGTTTGGGCAACAGCGGTGCTTAATCCTACCAAGGTGTTATCTCCTTCCTGGAGGGGCCATTAAGGAGGCCAGTCTTGTTTGGAGATAATACTAACATCTGCTCCTGTATCTAACAGCTCCTTGATTGCCTTTCCTTTGATAATAAGAGTCCATAGTGGGCGCTCACCAAGAGTCATAGTGAGGGCTGTAAAATGCTTTCCTTGATTACCTCTAGTATCCTTTATAAGGCTTATTATTAGCAGCTGAGCAGTGGCCTGCAATGGCAACAGCTGCACTATCCCCTTAGTTGATTGGAACATTACTTTGAGCTCTGAACAAGGCAACTGAATAAGCTCCGTTAATGAATTTGTAGCCCTTCCTATAGTAACGCCTAAACCGTTGATATCACCCATGGGCTCCTGAGGTTCCACATCTATTGCCTGGATTCCCATTTGAGGTGTTAATACTAAATAGTTGGTGGCTCGCAGCTCTGTGCAGTAAACGCTTGCCGGTCCTTTTGAGACAGTCCTACTCCTCCCATGGTTTGTCCTCTCACCCATTGAGTTTTCGGGCCCCTGGGTGTGGGGGCCCGCCACTCGTTTTTGGAATGTACTATTCTGGCCACTTAATCTTATAGGCAATAGGAGCAGATTGCCTGCCTTATCTTGGTTAGAATAGCACTCATTTGCCCAATGGTTGCCTTTACCGCATCGAGGACACAGTCCTGATTGGCGTCCCGATTGTCTCTGTTCTGTACATTCCCTTTTCATGTGACTTTTTCCACACTTAAAACATTTTCATCCTAGCCCGTTATTGTGTATAATTTTGGCCCTGGGAACTGCTGCGTGCTCTCCCGAGGCTACTTCATCCATGACATCCCTACAGATTTTTAGAAAGGTGGGAATGTCCTTATGCTGCCAGGGTCTTAGAGCCTCACAGCAGGTTTTGTTTGCTTGTTCATAGGCTAACCTTCGGACTAAGAGCACAGCCTCATCCATGGTCTCAAAGATATTGCCAGCAGCCTCCATTAATCTGTTCACAAAATCAGCATAGGGCTCTGTTGGGCCTTGTGTAACCTTTGATAAACTGATTTCCCCTTTCCTTGGAATGACCTTCCACGCCCTCCGAGCTAGTTCTCACTTGCATCAAAACCTCATTAGGGCAACTAGCCTGGGCCCGTTTGTCATTAAAAGCTCCTTCCCCATTTAGCATATCCTCCTTCCAGGCTTTCTGTAAGCCGAGCACCAGAGGAGGAAGTCTCCCCCACCAAGCACTGCCTTGAAGCCAGTTTGCAGCAACACGGGGAACTCCTCTTATGAGCAAATGTGCCGACCTCTGTCTCCATCTAGGCTCCCAGATTGAGATTCTCTTTCCTCTAGTAAATCAGCCCCTTCATCTAAGAGGGTTGCTATTTCCTTTGAGTCATTATGGAGAGCTTGGTCGATCAATTGCCATAACCTAAGGACTTCAGGCGATTTCTCTGCTGCCCTCAATTGTCTTCCGACCCCAGGCCACTGTTGCTGTTCTAACTCACCGCTTCACAGCGGCTGCTTTCACCGGCGTCCCCGCTACTTTAAACGACAACTTGGTTGTTGGATCCCTTTTTCCCGCGGTACCAATCCTAGACTTTACCGCCTAGACTCCCGTGTTTTCCACACGTTCTAATTTTTTTCCCGGTACCAACCATAGACTTTACCACCTAGACTCCCGTGTTTTCCACATGTTCTAATTTTTTCCTTCCTGCTTCCAGTGACCGGTCCGACTAACCGAGTCATGGCACCATTTGTCGGGCCCTCGCCAGCAAGGGTCCAATGCAGTCACGACACGGTCACTGTTCATCGGTTCTCAAGGAACTTTTACTTGTGGGGGTAAAAGGAAAGTGGGGAGAGGAGAAAAGAAGAGGAGGGGCCGTGGCAGCAGCCACTGGTAGTGGCGGCCGCACCAGTCCGCCCAAATCCCAATGTCCCTTTATGCTGATATCGTCCAATCAGATGAAAGGGCGCGTAGACCCTCAGGTCGAAAGTTCATCTTTCACCTGGTTCTTCCTAGTTTATGCAGAGTCCATTCTGTTTCATCTGTTTCACCTGGCTGTTTTCGTAGGCCTTGTAGTCAACCGATTGCTGTAAACCATGTAGATGAGGAGGTTCTCACAGGTGGCCAGCCTGCGGTTCCCCACAAGAAAGCACTGAACTTCATTACTCATTAGGAAAATGCAAATTAAAACCACAAATACCGGCGGGCGCCGCGGCTCACTAGGCTAATCCTCCACCTTGTGGCGCCGGCACACCAGGTTCTAGTCCCGGTCGGGGCGCCGGATTCTGTCCCGGTTGCCCCTCTTCCAGGCCAGCTCTCTGCTGTGGCCAGGGAGTGCAGTGGAGGATGGCCCAAGTGCTTGGGCTCTGCACCCCATGGGAGACCAGGAGAAGCACCTGGCTCCTGCCATCGGATCAGCGCAGTGCGCTGGCCGCAGCGCGCTACTGCGGCGGCCATTGGAGGGTGAACCAACGGCAAAAAGGAAGACCTTTCTGTCTCTCTCTCACTGTCCACTCTGCCTGTCAAAAAAAACAAACAAAAAAAACCACAAATAGATACCACTACATATCCATTGCAAGGGCTAAACCTTAAAAGACTGACAACTACAAATGCTCGTCAGGACACAGGGTATCTGGGATCCTCATACAGTGTTAGGTGAAAATGTATATAAAGTATAATAGGTTTGAAAAACTTGCAGCTCTTCAAAGATTTTATTACAGAGACACAGAGTCAAAGAGAGAGATAGAGACACACAGAGACAAAGAGACACAGAGTTAGAGAGAGAGACAGACACAGAGAGAATGAATCTTCCATTTGCTGGCCCATTCCTCAAATGGCTATGACAGCCAGGGTTAGGCCAGGGTGAAGCCAGGAGCTAAGAGCTCTGTCCAGTTCTCCCATGTAGATTGCAGGAATCAAGTACTTGACCCACCATCTACTGCTTTCCAGGTGCATTAGCAGGGAGTGAAATAGGAAGGGGAGTACTGGGTACTTGACCTGGCACTCAAATATGGAATGCAGGCATCCCAAGTGTCATCTCAACTTGATGTGCCACAACTCCAGCCCTATGGCAGTTTCTTATAAAAAGTACACATATACCCACCCTAAAAAAGAGAAAGAAGAAACCAACAGCTATGGTGTATTCACTGGTACAAAGGAATAGCATTGTGCAATAATGGATGCGATATACAAGCCAATCTGAAGAAACCTGTGGAACACTATGCTGAATCCAACATACTTTACACAAAAGAATACATATTTTATAGTATGATTTGTATGAAGTTCTAGGACATTGTAATCAATGGCCCTAATAGTGTTGTAGGGGGACTGAGAATTTTCTGGACTAATTAGAGAATTTCTGAAATGAATTTTTATATTTTGATATAAGTTGAGGTAGTGTAGGCATTTGTCAAAAGTTTATATAAGATTTGTATACTTTGTACATAATGGCACTTCAAAATATACAAATATAGAGTTCATGTGAATAATGTGCATGCTGATGTAATCAGTGGAAAGGCAAATGATATTCGAGTTACTTTGAGGTGAATCAAAAAATAAAATGGATTTATGGTTGCATGGAGGAATGGATGTATGGGTGGGTGGCTAAAAGTTTAGAAAAATGCTAATGTTAAAATCTACCTCACAGAAAAATGGAATGTTCACTTTTAATTTTTCAATTTATTTGCAATTTTCATAATCAAGTGTTAGAAAAAGTTATCCATTGATTAAAGTCCATTATCACTTTTATTTAAGGTTGTTATCTGATGTTCTTGCCACCAGTTATCTGCCTTTTATGAGCCATGATCCTACTGGTACCACAGGCTTTCTTTGAATTAAGATGTACTCATGTCATTCCCTTTGACTTAGACACTAAATGACCCTCATAATATAACTCCTTTCTAACTCCTAGGTTTATCTATCTTCTCTCTACCCACAGTTGCTAGGGATCAGCCATGTGGACCTTAAGCAAGTTCAGAGCACACACAGGATTCCAGGACAACCTAAGAAAGCTTTGTACTTACTTACTTGAGCCCAGACCACATGTCACTTCTGATGTGAAGCCTGTTTAACTTTCCCCAGTCACCACCTCATTTTGTTCCTACATCATATCAACACCATTATTAAAGCACTAATTATGTGGTGTTATGCTCTGTTTCTATTTCCTATTATCCCAGTAGTCCTCTAACTTTAACATGCACCACTTGTAGCATTTGTTGAAACAAAAATTGCTGGCTTCATCCCCAGAGTTTCTGACCCAATGCATTTGGAATGAGGCCCAAGTGTTTGGGTTTCTATCAAGTTCTCAGGTGAAGCTGATTGGCCTAGGGCCCACACTTTGAAAACTATGATAATATTTAACAAAGTAAATATTACACCTCATTTATTTTTGTGTCCCTAGAATATAGAGTAATGTCTGGAAGGGAGTCATGTATAATAAAGTCATGTTGAGTTTCTGAATAGTAATTCATGTTATAAAGATTTTTTTTTAGTTAATACTATACATAAAATATTGTGTGAGCTCTGGGACACATCACTTGTATCCTTTCCTGACAGCTGGGAACACTGAGCATAGGTACTCAGGCTGTGCCAAGCTAAAGCAGTCTGCAATCCCTATGGACAGCCTTTTTTTTTTTTCCTGTTATCACTGTCTACAGAAGATACTGATTTTTGAAGTCAGATCCAACACTTCCTGGTTTTTGCAGTTAAGAGAAGGAATCTCAAACCCTTTAGATCATGTGGCAAAAAATGTAAAACTCACATGTGGGAACTGCCAATTCAGCTTTACTGGTTAAACTGTTATGTGACAGGCCTCATAGGTGGCACTTCTTTTGTGAAATCCCAACAAACTGGACCGTCTGCCAGAATGAATGGAGGTAGGGAGACATCTTGAACTTTTCCACCCTCCCCTATCAGTGTATACAGCTCGTATTTGTTAGGGATGAAACAGGTCAAGATAACAAGTTTGGAGATGGATAATATGACTGGGTGATATGTTGCATAATGCTCCCCCCACCAAGGATACCCACATTCCAGTCCCTAAGTTTGTAAATTTATCTTACATGAAAAAAGGAACTTTTGTGATTCAATTAAGCATTTTGAGATGGAAAGATTCTTGGATGTTAAGAGTGCGCTCCATTAGTCACAAGGGTCCTTGTAGAGGGGAGCAGGAAGATCAGAGTCAGAAGAGATGTGACAATAGAAACACAGATTGGAATTATGCAGCGACATAAACTTGGCCATGAGGCTGCCTCTAGAAGCTTGAAAAGGGAAGCGATTTTTTTTTCTATGGATTTTCAGAGAAGAATGGAGCTCTGCTTAGCCCAGGGAGGCTCATTTTGGACTTCTGATCTACAGAACTCCACCATAATAAACTTGTTTGGTTTTAATTCTTTGTGTTCTTTTGTGGCAGCAGCAAAAAAATACTAGTATGACTTGCCTAGTAACTAGTCAGTGGCACAGTGTTTTCCTGTACACAAGTTGAGAATCAACCCCAGTCTTGGGGCAAACTAGAGGTATTCAAACTTAGAACTCTGGATCCCAATACTTTTCCTATCAACTATAATACCCACCTACATAGAAAAGAATCAGTATGGTGTCATGGCCAGAGCTCAGAATGAGGTTCTGTTTAGCTTCCTGGTCCTATCACTTACTTGAGTACTTGAACCAGTAATTCAGGATTCTAGATCTCATTGAAAAGATGTTTTTATAGTACATCTGATAGGATTTTTGCCCACACTTATTTCAATGGATTGGAATAAGTGACGTTTTCTAATTTTACAGTTCAACAAGAAATAAACGTTATAGATTCAAAATTCATGAGTGATTATCATTAAAAAAGGTTTTAGAGTCTCAGAGAAAAGTTAAAATGCATTACAACTTTATTATCAACATAATTAACTATTTTAGATGAGAGGAAAATGATCAGGTATTTCATTGCATTCAAGTATCAGTGCCCATTGTCTTATTCTATGTAATTATGTATCTATGCTGATGCAATTTAAATTATTCCATCTTTGTGACAATTTTTTCATGTATAACTAGGTGGGCTGCTAATCTCATTTTAGTTCACCAGATAAAGAATTGCTCTTGTAGATAATTATGGCAAGCACAAAAATCTGACTCCAAGTGTAGATGAAATTCTTCATGTAGTATTAAACTATATTACTTTCATAGGTGTTCTTTAGCTCTTTCAAGTGGGATCCACTTCCAGAGGAAGCCAACTGTCTCTAGTTACAGAGAGTAACTTAGGTTTTATCACCTGGACAAGGCACAGAAGGCAAGTTGTATGAATTCCTATCAGTAAGGCCCCTTCTCTTTTTTATGGTCCCTATATTTACCTATGTTTCTGACCCATCCATCCAGTCATCAGAGGAAGCTGTCTAGAGACAGATGATAGGTGTAGAAGACAGGAGAACATGTGTGGGCATTGCAAAGAATACACTGCGCATTTGAAAGCGAGGTGCACTTCCTTACAATGAGGAAGCAGAGTCCAAATCGCAGTTCCTTGTTAGTGTACTCCCTGCTCATATGCTTTGGTTGGGTACTGTGTGTCAGGTGCTTAGCCTTCCACATGCTCCATGAAGCTCTGACTTAGATCACATCTATTCCAGCTCTGTGAGCTGGGTACTAATATTTTCTACTTTTCACAGATGGCAACACTGAACACCAGAGGCATTAAGTAACATTGCAGTTACTTATTAAACATTTTCAGCCTGTGTCCAGATGATCTTTCCACTACTAAAGTAACCTCAAATTCTTTCTCACCGGCATATCACTGCACTCATTTCTGTAAGCTTCATTAATATCCTAGATTCACTCATTCTTTCCACTCTGAGCCTCTGGATTTTCCCTCCTATTCTCCACTGTGCTGAGACTGAAGTACTTAAAATATCTATCTTGGCTAGTTAATTGTCTATATTTACTACAGATTGTGTTCCATATTCTCACAATCAAAACTGTAGAAAATTAAGTAAATGTACCGAGAAGGTTCCAACTCTCAGCTCTCAAAATTTTCTGTGTTTAAGAGATTGTTTACACTGTCAGGCTAATCCTTACAATGGCTATGGTCAGGTATCAACATTTGGCCTAATGGTTTAGATGCCAGTTAGAATTTCCATGTCACATATCAGATTACCTGGGTCTTACAGCTGGCTCTGTTCTAATTTTTTATTCCCCCACAGAGAAGACCTGGATTGAGTTCCTGACCCCAGCTTCTGATACATTTGGGGGCTATTTGGGGGTGATCCTGTGGGTGACACCTCACTTGTTTGCTTTCTTTCTCCCCCCAAATAAATTAATTAAAACCAATTAGTTACTTAAGGAAATAACAAAACTCCAAAGAGCCAGTGCCAGCCATCCTGATGCATGTAAAGGTGTAGTCACATTTATGTTTGTTAGAATAAGTACTTGCTCTTTTTTTTTATTTGACAGGTAGAGTTATAGACAGTGAGAGACAGAGAGAGGTCTTCCTTCCGTTGGTTCACCCCCAAAATGGCTGCTATGGCAAGAGCTATGCCAATCCAAAGCCAGGAGTCAGGTGCTTACTCCCGGTGTCCCATGCGGGTGCAGGGGCCCAAGCACCTGGGCCATCCTCCACTGCCCTCCTGGGCCACAGCAGAGAGCTGGACTGGAAGAGGAGTAGCCGGGACTAGAACCAGCACCCATATGGGATGCCGGTGCCGCAGGCAGAGGATTAACCAAGTGAGCCACTGCGTGGGCCCCAAGTATTTGCTCTTTTTCATTCTTTTTTACTAGCCCTCTTTCTGGCCTACCCATCAGAAGAATTGATACATGGATTTTAGATATAACTGGTCTCAGAAGTCAATAAGTAACACCATTGTTTCATCCTCTCATATTCCTGCAATGGGGTGCTTCATATTATCATAGAGCTCATCTGTGCATTCTAGGTACCAATGTATACCAGTAGTATAAATGCAGAGGGTGGAGGAAAAAGTCTGTGAACAGACACTGGGTAAGCAACCACTAAGTACTAATATTTCTTAGATACTTCATTTATTTCACAATCTAATCCCAAACAAATTTAAATTAGTAATCTATTCAAAGTTACTTACCCTATCAGGCACTGTTCTATGTACTAGGTACTATGGACAAAGCAACAGATAAGATACATCAGATCCTATATTCTAGAGACCTACAGTAGGAAAGAAAATAAAGGTAATTTTTGAGAAAATGTATGTAAAGTTCAAATGATAAGGAGGTCAGCTTCATGAGTTTCTCTGAGCCCAGTTATTTCAGGCACAGGGTAGAGACCTCTTCCATTCTAAAAGATCACCTGGATACAATGAAGAGATGCTGAGTGGTTGAAGATAAAGTCAGAGACTCATGGGGAGATGAGGGGAGTCTTAGGGGACAGTGCTTCCCAAACTTGGTGTATGTTTTAATTATCTTGGGCATTTCTAAAAACACAGTAACTACTACAGAAGGTCTGCTGTAGGGCTTGGGAATCTGCTCCCAGGTGACCCAGTGGTGCAGAGTACAGTTTAAATAGTCAAATTTTAGGTCTTGAGAAGGAAGTAACAATTCTAGTGTTACTGGAGCCACAGAATAGTTTGAAATGCAATGAGAAGTGAAGTATTAGGTTTTTTTTTTTTTTACTTTGTATGATAGATTATACTTGGGAAAGAATAAAGCATGATTGCAGATAAAATTGATGCTTAAACAAGTTTAATGCCCTGTCAAGATCATCCTGCAGATTCACAAAGCATGTCCAAGTCTATTTGACGCGAAGTCTGTCACCTTTATCCTTAGGTCATTGCCTAGTTATGAAAAAGCTTTCCTTAGAAGGTGTCTATTTACATGGTAGAAAGAGCCTAAGGCAAAGAAAAATTGATTTATTGCCTTTACCAAGCATTTTTTTTGTTATGTTTCTTTTTATTTTTACTTTTGGGATAACATTTTCATTTTAAATTACAGTCAAAGGCTTAATGCTCCACTAAATAAAGACTGCAACAAACAAAAAGCAAAAAAGACCAGTTTAGCAGGAACACAGGTGTTGAGATGACCTTGGGAAGGTGAGGATATCAAGTTCCTATACCTTTTGCTCATACCCCTTTATTGCTGTGCTTCCATATCTATCTATACAGTAACTGGTGTCCAAGTAACAGGCAGGTCCAGCCCCTGGGCTAGCTGCCCTCAAGTCTGCTATGTAACAGTTTGGCTCTGAACCACTTTTGGCTGTAAACCCACATGAGCAACTGGGGGATATGGCTAGGTGTTGCTGCCTGTGTATGCACGTGGACATGTGTATGTGGCGATGTGTGGAAGTATGTAGATGTCTGTGCAAGTCCGAATGCTGCTACTGACACAAAGATAGAGATCTCCTATAGCCTGACCACCGTCAGGGGCTGTTCCTTGTGCATTTCTCATTACCACTGTGAGTATAGGAGATAAAAGCCCACACTAATGGCTCCAAGTTTTTCTCTGACCTGTCTATTCAAATCTGCTTGCCCTAGCCCCTAAGCCCTTGGCAAACAATGAGCAAGGGCCATGAAAAGATGTCAACTTCACCAATATACTGTAAGCTTCAAGGTAGTCACATAGCATTAGAATTGTAAAACTATAGTAGTATAAACTCCTAACAATCCACCTGACAAAGATTCAAAAGAATCTTCGACAAAACACTATTTGTAGTAAAACTGATACACACAGGCTTTTAAGGGTGATCTTGTGGCCATGTATAAAATAAGCAAATAGTTTCTACTACTTAAATGTAGAGCTGGAAGTTGGTGCTTCAGGACTAGACCAACTTCACACTTACTTGTATCTTAAGGCACAAATTGTCTTGTTCCTTATGTTTTTCTCTAGAGCAGGAGAACCTGTTAAGGCTAGACCTAATATCAACACGTGTGGACCTCAAAGACCATGATGAAATAGAAGGAATGCATTGTGAATCTAGTGATAAGCAGTGGCACCTGATATTGGAGAACTGCAGGCAGGCCTTTTGTGACTTTTCCACACCAGTACCATCTCGCCTGCAGCCCCTCCGTAAGCCCCAATACACCCTCCCAACAAAGAGGTAGTCCTTGAGACTTGGAAATCTGCTACATTCTCATTTGTCAACAGATTATATGTTCTTTTCCCCTAACCCCCAAATCCTGTTTGACTGGCACTGGAGATAGGGACCAAGTTTTTGGTAACAATGTGCCAGATAAGCACAATTCCTTGAGTACCAGGAGTGCTGCGATGGATCTGAAATTGTGAGGTGAGCACATTTAACGTACCAGGCACATCACAGGATAGGTCCTCAACTGGAGTAACCCAGGCCTTTTAGCTGTTTCTTGCTAAAGTTTGACTATCTTCCAACACTCCACAAGTGTGCCTTTGATAGCTAATACAGTTACTTTTAAGCAGAAATCAGATTTATTGCATCAGCGCACAGCCAGGATGAACCCCAAACACAATCAAATGGTGTATCTGCAACTAACAGCTGCACCAGGTAGCAAGGGACATTGCTCAAGTTCTCTGAGCGGCTTGAGCATTAGGGCAAGAAAACATCAGCAGCTGTTTAATTGTGTGTGTTGTCACTAGAAATGAGTTCCCTGTTTCCAGTACAGATGAGCTTCCCAGATGGCTCACTTCTCGAACTGTGTGGTACATAGCTCATCAAAAGGTTTGCTTATGGGCTACAAATCCAGCCTTTTATTCCATGAATCTATCCTTAGGAAACTGCCATGTCTCTTCACCTGTGAAAAACATTCTATGTTCCCAGTGATGCCTACATTACTGTTTTTCCTCCCACCTCCCCCATTTAAAATGTAGATCAATGTAGGATGAAAGAATAGTTTTTTAAAAATTCCATTTTGGGGAACTCAAATCATTTCTACCTGGTATTATTAGGGAGGGAGATAGAAATTCGCCAGTGTCAAAGGGACCTAGGTAAAACAAAGCACCTGGGGAACGGAATGTAGCACCTTAGGAAGCACACCTCAGAAGCAGCCCCGCCTCTTACACCACAAGGCCCTACCCATACCCTAATAACCTTACTGGTGGTCCCAGTCTTCCCTACTACCCAAGAAAGGAAAGCATTCCAGCAGTATCCTCTCTGCTTGGTGCCAAGTGGGCTCCCCAGTCTGGTGGCTTTCCATAATAAAACCTCAGGAGGAATCTTACCTATTTCATACCAAGCAAACACTAGGGGTGAAGGGTGAGGGGCAGGGAGTGAGAAACAAGGGGAAGACCTGGGCCTCGTTCCCTTATAAACCTCAGTTTAAATGCAAGCAGTCAGTTCTTTGCTGAGATGCGACCCTGGCCTGTTGGGTGTATTCTCTCCATTATACTTTTTTTTTTTTTTTTCATAGCGTTTTCCTTGCTCTTGTTACCTCAGTTGCTACGTTTGTTGTTTGGCATGTTGGAGATAATTTGTTTTTTTTTTTTTTTGCTGTGGTGTTTTTTCTCGTTATACTATGTCTCTAGATTAAGTGGACTGTCTGCTTTTGATGAATCCTTAGAGGCTGTGATGGGTGTGGCCAGAGAGCTCTATTTAGTTCAGGGTTACAGGTGTGTCAAAGGTGACTCACCCAGGTTTCTCTTTTTCTTTTTGACTCAGAAGGGAAGTAATTCCAAACAGCTGAGTCGAATTGCGGGTAGTTGATGTATGAAATCTGGCCCCTGTTTGTATTCGTCTTCTCTACCCCAAGGACCACACAAAGGGTCTACGCAGCCCTCAATGTGTGGTCTCAAATTTTTCTGCAGTCTCTCACTGGGTTGCCAAGGTTATCGAGTTTGTGTACTCGGTGAGTTCTTTTGCCCACCCTTAGATTTTCACAGTCTCAGTTGGTTAGCTCCACACTTTCACTAGGTCCTAACCTCCAGTTATTTCTCCCCACCAGAGTCAGGTTTTTCTGCTTGGCTGATGGCGGGCGCTGCTTTGCATATGTCCACAATGGCGCCTGCTCTTTGTCTTGCTCAGCTTTGTAATGTGAGTGGAGAGAGAGGCTAGTGTTCGTGCCGGTTCCCCTTATTTATTTATTTTTTCTCTCCTCTAGTCAGTCCCCAGCGGGGATTCACGCCTTGTTCCCTCTAGGCTCTTTCTGCCTTTCCCCGCCAATGACTCGGGTTACCAAGGTTTTTGTCTCACCTCCCCTTCCAGCGCTGGTGCGCAGACTTTGTGGCTCAGCTTCCACACCATGGGCATCCTTGCTCTCCCCATAGGTCCTCCATGTCACATCCAATAGATCCGGAAGAATTTCCTCTGCAATTTTTTCCTGAGCCTTTTCCTGAGACTACAGTAACTCCACTTTTAATAAACTATCTTTTCCCGGACTATCAGTGCACGCCCTCACTATTCTGCCATCTTGGCTCCACCCATTATACTTTGTAACCTTGCTTACCCCAGTCTGAGTGACTAGACACACTCAGATCCGTCTGGAGAGGTGCCCATCCATTCTGGTGGCTGCCCTGTTCGATTAAACCTTTCTGACTGGTTTACCTCCGTTCTAGCTCACATCTGAAATTCTTTTCTTACAGGAAGACAAGAACCTCTATTCCAACCACCCCTGCCACAGTACGATTAATAGTAGTTAACATGTAAGTAGCAATCATTGTGTGACAAGCTTTGTGGCACATTGTCTGCAAATCTTACCTTAAGCTTCACAGGAGCCCAAAAGAGTAGTCTCTCTCTCCCCATCTGACAGCTGAGAAAGTTGAGATTTCAGTGGTGTTCAGTAAGCTGCCTGAGTTCCCAGAGAAGGGTGGGGGTATTTAACTCAAACCTGTTTTATTGGGAACAGACCATTGTAGTTCCTGGATCTGCAGCAGCAGTAATCAATTAGGAACTTGCTAGAAACTCGAACCTTCTCCATCAGAACTCTGAGTGTGGCAATCTGCTTTAGAATGCCTTTCAGGCGTTCCTGATAGCTAAACTCTGACAACCTATGTAGACCAAACTGCAGTTTGAGACCAAATCCAGCCCACATGCTTATTGTAGGGTCCCAGGCTAAGCATTAGTTTACATATCTAAAGAGTGATTTTTAAAAAGTGGCAATGTATATAGTGAATGGTAGAGCTGCAACTCATATTGATTACCTGACCTTTCACAGAACATGCTCCCCGATCTCTATTACAGACTAGCTTTCAGGGGAATGTGATATCTATACTTATTTCTATTGTTCATCCCCTATTGATAGATTAAAAAAAAAAAAAGGATTATTAATTCCCTACACTGCCTCAAGTTTCTTTCTGTCAAGACAAACATTTTTCTCCCCAGTGTTTTAAAAAAAGTATCATCATTCTGTTTTATGCATTATCATCACTTTATCCGGCATCTCTAACAGATATGAGTTTACGAAAAGTGCTCTGGAGCACTTTACCTTCAAACACTAAAATCACCTAGTGGCTCAGAGTGCATTTTTTTGACCTTCTTTGCACATCAAGGTTCTCAGAGTACTTTTAATACAATTATGGAATATATGCATTATCCTCACACAAGTATATACATTTATAAAAATAAACAAGTTCTATTTTCATTTATTCTGAGACATACTGTTTCTTTGGGGGGGAGTTTTAAAAAAGTCTTAAAATCTATGTTGCTTTAGTATTTGAATGGGAAGACATCTGCCAATTTTCTCCCTAAGGTCTGGAAGTGTTACCAAAAGCTTGGTCTCTGTCCCAAGTCAAAATAATGAGGACAGGGCTTTGAGGTGAAGGAAAAAGAACGTTTAATCTGTCAACAGATGAGAAGGTGGCAGACATCAGGATCTCAAGGACTACTACTCTGCTGGATGAGGGTGTTTGGGGCCTCATAAAGAGAATTCAAGGAAGGGAGAGCTGGTTTGGTGAAATCCAAAAAGATCAGCAGGTCTCTGGTGTCAGCTGCCAAGGCTTGTTCCATGGTCATGACTGTTAAGGTCCACAGGTGTGAGATGAGATCCAGCCTGAACAGGTCCCCCTGCTCTGCAAAAGAAGCTAAGAGAAGGAACAAGACAATTTGTGGCTTTGGACACGGGCAAGAAAGCCAGCAGTCCAGCCCTGAAGAATCAGCTTCTGGGCTTTACATTTGAGTAGTAAAAATATGTTCATTTATATTACTTTATAACTGGTTACAGTCCACGTCAACTGCTGTAATTAGAATACTTGGGGAAGAGAAAGAAATAAAGGGCATCCATGTTAGAAAGGAAGAAGCCAGTGCCAGCATTGTAAAGCCGAAACCTGTAATGCCAGCATTCCATATGAATGCTGCTTCCTGTCCCAGCTGCTCCACTTCTGATCCAGCTCTCTGCTAATGATCTGGGAAAAGCAACAGAAGAAATGAGCCAAGTGTTTGGGCCCCCACCACCCATGGAGACTCAAATGATGTTCCTGGCTCATGGCTTCAGCCTGACTGTTAGAATCTTCTGGGGAGTTGGCCGGCGCCGTGGCTCAATAGGCCAATCCTCTGCCTGCAGCGCCAGCACACTGGGTTCTAGTCCCGGTCGGGGCACTGGATTCTATCCTGGTCACTCCTCTTCCTGTCTAGCTCTCTGCTGTGGCACAGGAGTGCAGTGGAGGATGGTCCAAATCCTTGGGCCCTGCACCCGCATGGGAGACCAGGAGAAGCACCTGGCTCCTGGCTTGGGATTGGTGTGGCGCGTAGGCTGCAGCGTGCCGGCTGCAGCGGCCATTGGAGGATGAACCAACGGAAAAGGAAGACCTTTCTGTCTCTCTCTCTCTCACTGTCCACTCTGCCTGTCAAAAAAAAAAAAAATCAGGGGAGTAAAACAGCAGATGGAACATCTCTCTCTCTCTAACTCTGACCTTCACATAAATATTAAAAAAAAAGAAAAAGAAGAAATCAAATTGTAACTATTTGCAGATGACATGAGCTTAAAAACAGGAAACTCAGAAGCCTCCAAATAAAAATAATTAGAACTAATAATCAAATTCAGCAAAGATACAGGGCATAAATCAACATACAGGTGCTGGCACTGTGGTATAGTAGGCTGAGCCTCTGCCTGCAGCACCAGTGTCCCATATGGGTGTTGGTTCATGTCCCAGCTGCTCTACTTCTGATCCAGAGCCCTGCTAATGCACCCGGGAAAGCAGCAATAAATGGCCCAAGTCCTTAGACCCCTGTACCAGTGTGGGAGACCCAGATGAAGCTCCCGGCTCCTGGCTTCAGATTGCCCAGCTCTGGCCATTGTGGCCATTTGAGGAGTGAACCAGCAGATGGAAGACCTCTTTCCCTATTTCTCCCTCTCTGTCTCTCAAATAAATAAACCTTTAAAAAAAATCAACATACAAAAATCTCCTTTGGGGGACTTGATTGAATTCCTTGCTCACAGATTTGACTCAGTTCAGTCCCGGCCATTGCAAGCAATTGGGGAGTAAACCAAGAAATGTGACCACTGCTTGTCTGTCTGTCACTCTCTTTCTCTATGCCTCTAAATTAAAAAAGAAATCAGTAGTGTGCTGTAAGCCAATACAGAATTTTCTAAAAAATAAAGATCTAAAAGTTAATTCAACTTTAATAGGTTCCAAAAAAAAAAAAATCCTAAGGATAAATTTAATCAAAAAGCTTAAAGATCTCAACAATGAAAACTATAAACCATTGATGAATAAACTGTGGAGGACACAAATAAATGGAAGATATTATATTTATCAATTGTAAAAATTAATATTGTTAAAATGTTCATTTTGTTCAAAGTGATCTATATATTTAATACAATTCCTAACAAAATACCACTGATATTCTTCACAGAACTAGAACACATTCCTAAAATTCATATGGAATAAAAAATATCCAAACAGTCAAGACACTCTTAACCAAAAGGAACAAAGCAGAAAGCATTGAACAACCTGACCTCAAAATATACTACACTGCTAGAGTAATCAAAACAGCAAGATATTCGCATTCAAAAGACACATAGCCCAAAGGAAGAGAACAGATACCACAGAAGTGAAATCACATATCTACCATCAGTTTACCTTTGATAAAGTTGCTAATAACACACATTGGAGAAAGGGCAATTTCTTTTGTAAATAATACTGTGAAAACTGGATATCCACATTCAAAAGAATAAAACTAGACCCATCTCTCACTGTATACAAAATAAACACAAATTAACACTTAAATGTAAGACTGGAAACTATAAATGACTAGAAAAAATATGAAACATTTCAGGAGTTAGAATGGGCAAGGATTTTTTGGATAAGACTCCCAAAACACAAACAGTGAAACAAAATGAAACAAAAATAGACAATAGCATTACATGAAACTAAAATGGTTATGCGAAGACAAAAACAGGTAAAGAGAAAAACTACATATTGAGAAAAATATCTGCAAGCTGTACATCTGATGAGGATTCAATATCTAGAATATACAAGGAACTCAAAGAACTCAGTAGCAACAAAACCACAATACAATCAAAATAGGCAATAAACCTAAATAGACATTTTTCAAAAGAATAAATACCAATGGCCAATAGGTGTACAAAAAAAAAAATGGACAGCATCATGAATCATCATGGAAACACAAATCAAAACCACAATGAGTTATCCCCTCACTCCAGTTAGAATGGATATCATCTGGGGCTGGCATTGTGGCATAGCAGGTAAAGCTGCTGCCTGCAATTCCAGAATCCCATATGGGAGCCAGTTTGAGTCCTGACTGCTCCACATCTGATCCAGCTCTCTGCTGTGGCCTGGGAGAGTGGCGGAAGATGGTCCAAGTGCTTGGGCACTTACACGGGAGACCTGGAAGAAGCTCCTGGCTTCTGGATTCAGATCGGCACAGCTGCAGCTGCTGCGGACATCTGGGGAGTGAACCAGTGGATGGAAGACCTCTCTCTCTCTCTCTCTCTGCCTCTGCCTCTCTGTAACTCTGAACCCTGCCTTTCAAATAAATAATAAATCTTTTAAAAATGACTATTATCAAAAAAGTAAAAGACAATATGTGCTGACAAAGATCTGGTTTAAAAGGAATCCTTGCACACTGTTGGTGGGAATGTAAATTACTTCACCCATAATGGTATGGAAGTTCTTCAAAAAATTAAACATATAACTAGGGATTGAGCCTGGTGGCACAGTTGGTTAAGGAACCTCTTGGGATGACTGCATCTCATTCCAGATTGCTTGGGATCTAGTCCCATCTCTGCTTCCTGCTAATGTGCATCCTGGGAGGCAGCAGGTGATGGCTCATATATTTAATTCTCTGCTATCCATGTGGGAGATCTAGATGGAGTTCCAGGCTCCTGGATTTAGCCTGGCCAAGTCTGTTATTGTGGAGTGAATCAGTGTATCAAAGATCTCTTTCTCTCAAATAAATATAAATAAATAAACTTTACAAAGAGAACTATATGATTCAGTAATCTCAGTACTGGGTATATATCCAAATCAAAGAATATTAATCTTTCAACTAAAACCTGAACTCTATGTTTATTAAAACACTATTCTTAATATAAAACAAATGGAAACAACTTAGGTATCCGTTGACAGATGAATGGATAAGAAAATGGTAAATACACAGTGGAATGAAATTCCACTTTTTGAAATCCTGTCATTGACAAAAACATAAGTGGAACTGGAGGTCTTAACATTAAAGTAAGCCAAGCACAGAAAACAAATACCACAAAATTTCACTCATATATAAAATCTAAAAAAAATGATTTGAGCAGTCAAGAGTAGAATAGCAGTTATCAGAGGCTGGGGAGAGTAGAATAGAAAAAGGAGTGAAGAAAATTTCACAAATGGGCTCTAAGTTTAATTACATGGGAGAAATAAGTTCTTGTATTCTGTTACACAGTAGAATGACTATAGATAATGATATGGACTGCATATTAAAAAGGGTATGAGAGGGACCAGCTACTATACTGGGGTATAGTAGCAAATCTGCCACATGCAATGCTAAGCATCCCATATGGGCACTGGTTGGTGACCTGACTGTTCCACTTCTGATCCAGCTGGGATTGCCTTGGATCACCTGGGAAAGCAGAGGAAGATGGCCCAGGTCCTCGGGCCCCTGCATCCACATGGGAGACCCAGATGAAGCTGCTACCTCCTGTTCTTGGTCTGGCTGAGCCCTGTCCGTTGTAGCCGTTTGGGGAGTGAACCAACAGATCAACCAGAAGATCAATTTCTCTCTCTCTCCTCAATCTCTCTCTCTGTCTCTCTCTTCTGTAACTCTGCCTTTTGAATAAATAGTTTAAAAAAAGAAAAAAACGGGTATAAGAAAGGATTTTAATGTTTTCACTGCAAACATTTGATAAAAATAGATATATTTCCCCTGATTTAAGCATTAGACAAGGTATACACGTATTGAAAGATCACATGGTATTCCACACAATATGTGCAATTTCTTTAAAAGTTAATTTTTTAAACAGGGAAAATATCTATATTGTTTATTATCATTTTTGGCAGCAGTCTTGTCGCAGGTTTCATTTCCTATAATCATAAGCTATATCATAGCTAGTCATATTTCTAGCATTATGAGCATAGCCAATTCTACCCTTGTTTAATAGTCAAGTTATTTAACATGTGTTAAACAATTATGCAGTGTTGCAGTATAGAAACAAGTTTCTCTATGTGGAGAACACAGGGAAGAAGGGAATGAAATTAATACTTATTTTTGGGAGAATAACCAATATTCTTATTGCCTTATAAAAGAACAAGAAAATGTTTTATAGGATCAAAGAAAGGAAGATATTTCTCAGCTTGCATAAACCAGTGTTGCATTCTATGTGTGAGAAACATGCAGACTAACCCGATATACTAGGCAATGTGTCAAAAGTCAAGATAAACCACAAAAATTCTCAGAGTAGGTAAAACAATTTCCAAGCAATAGGAAGAGGATATAAATAATTTACGTCTCCATAAAATTTTCTTTAATGCCATGTAGTTGCACAGTTTTTGTCTTTCTTAATGGTTTGTGATATAATAGTGATTCTTGCAATTGACATTGTTTTACATTTTTTTAGAGATTTATTTATTTATTTGAAAGGCAGAGTTACAGAGAGGCAGAGGCAGAGAGAGGTCTTCCATCTGCTGGTTCACTCCTCAAATGGCTGAGGCGGCCTGAGATGGGTTGATCTGAAGTCAGGAGCCTTGACCTTCTAGTTCCCCCACCTGCAGACAGGAGCCCAAGGACTTGGGCCATCTTACTCTGCTTTCCCAGGAACATTACAGGGAGCTGGATTGGAACTGGAGCAACCAGGAGAGGAACCAGTGCCCTTTTGGGATGCTGGCACTACAGATAGTGATTTTACCTACTACACCACAACACTAGCCCTGATTTTCTCTTAAATTTTATGAGAGCCTTAAAAACTATATTACTGAATGTTGCTAAATATTATGTAACCATATGCTAATTAGAATAACATGAATTTAATAATTTCTATTTTTAAAATGCCAGTGTTTGCAGGCTTCTCAGTATAAAGGCATACTAGATATTTTATCAAGCTTACTCACTGATACAAATATCATCAAGGGTTACCTAATTAACTGGTCTTATCCTAGCTTAATTAGAATTTTTTTCGCTAACTCATCTTCAATCTATATTACTAAAACAAGTCAATGGTTTTCCTGAGGTTAAAAAAGGGGGCCATGATGCTCTTGGATAATCTTTTGTCAAACTCTTGCAGAATGATTTTTTATATTCCTTTTTTTTTTTTTTTGAGGAGGTGGGGAGGATTTTTATCACCTGTCTTCAATTATCTGAAGAAATCCTTAGATTACTTTTGCTGAGTAAGTATTTTGAACGTCAAGGTTGTTTCCAAGGAAACAAACAAATCATTCACTATCATGAAAGCGGTGGTATAGTAAATGTCCATGATTATTTATTTAAAATTAAATATAAAGGAAGTTTTCTGCCCTCGCTCTCTTTTTACCATGAATCTCCATTGCTTCATCCTTCAATCTGATGTATGTCTTTTTGCCAATCACAACGACCTCTAAAAAACTGCGTGGCATTTCCTAAACAAAACAATAAATATTGGTTAAAATTTAATAATTCACTCATGTTAAAATGAAGCATTCCTTTCAAAAATCATATTATATTAGTCTTTGTAGAAAGAACAGTCAGATTTGAACCCTCTTTTATGCTGTCTAGCAGAATGAAGAGAAAGTCAAAATTTATTTCGTATTTGACCTTACAAATCACTGTATAGCAAATTGTGTGGTGAACATAGATCAGTGATAATTTAAGATTCACATGCTTCCCCGCCTGATAATGATCTAGTGCTATGTAAGTGCTCCTAGCCGAGGAAAGGTATATTCCAACACCTACAATTACAAAGACAAATAGCACTTCAATTTTGTGAGTGAAAGATTGACACTGGCAAACCAATGGCATCTTAGGTACAGCTCATTTCCCTTGAATTTCATTTGAGAATGCTTTGCAATAAAATTTGTCTTGATGAAATCATAATCTGCAGTACTGGTGTAAGAAAGCAGTAAACACTGCTTGAAGTAAGCATGAATGGATAAAATGTAGCATTTCAATGTCAGCATCATCACTCTGAAAATAACAGAAAAATAATAATGTCTCCCTGCCTCACGTATTTCCTTAGTATCTAACAAAAGCTGTGTGAAACAAGGAATTTTCTCAATTGTTTCTTTGTTTCCTTAACAACAACCCTCTACTCCAGACAACTGTGACTTTGAAGATATGGCAGTTTCTGAAACATGAGCACTAATCTATAGTGGAGAAAAAAAAATCATGACATGTTCTTTATTTTCTCCATTGTATGGAAGCAATGAACCTAAGATTTTCCCAGTATTTTAAAAATCATTTTAAAATTTTCTTGATCAGTTTTTACTAAATAAACTTTCAAATGGTCTGTTGGCTTAACACTTTTTTGATGAATAGTCCTTGCCTTATCACTTATTCATGCCCATATTATATGTTGTATAAAAATATGTGTTAATAGGGAGATAGGAAGACATCAAAGATTAAGAGGTAGAAATGAAAGGAAAAGGGAGATAAAGGAAAGAAAGAGGAAGAATGAAGGAAGGAAAGAAGGAAGAGAGAGAGGGAGGGAGAGAAAAAATTTTGGAGAGCGAGAGTCCCTTAGTATAACTTTAAACAACCAACTTCATACAGAAATGCTAAGCTCCGCAGCAGTCCTATGTTAATTGGCCATCAAGGAGAATAACTGTCTTTGGTGCAGGAGGTACACCACATCTGGAATTACACAGGAATGGAACCTGGGCTAATTTATTTTCCTTGAGCAAGATGTGAAGTTGAATAAGATTTTTTTTCCTCCTGTTTATTTGGCACCTGGGGAAGTTTGTTGGAGGCACAGGCCAGTTATGATAGGATAAAAGAGATGGCTGCTAAGTGGGAGAGATTGGTGTTGGGCATGGGAGGCCAGTTCTCAGAGACTGCGGCAGCCACCATGAAGCAGACAGAGCCCATCCAGTGTCTTGTATGTCTGCCCCTCTCTGTTGGTTTGGATAACTTAGCGTTGATTGAATCTGAGGACTTGATGGAGTTTGGGGGATGTCTCATTAATCACCATAAGTTCTTTGATTTCTTATGGAATAGAGTAAAATGCATCCATTTAGTTACTTATTTGTATTTCTGAAGTCAAACAGACACAACAATATTAATAGTTGCTGACCACTTAAGATATATACGGCAAATTGAGTATCACTTGGCATAATCTGATGGTTTTGAAAATATTGTCAGTGTTTTTGCTCACTGGAGTCATGCAAAATAGAAGTGGTAAAGAAAGGAAAACAGGAACAGAATGCAGTTTTTTGGGTGGTCATAAAGGGGACACTGAGAAGTTCAACAAGATATTATGACCATATTTTTAGATTTTATTGACTAGAAGGGCATTTTTAAGGGACACAGATTTTTAAAGGGCATTTTAAAAAGACATATACTCCTTGTGAAGTTGATGAGAATTTCCAACTGAACTGCCAGCTCTTCTGTATTGGGGAATTTTACCATTAGATAGAAATCTGTACATAAAATGCTGTCCATTGTATAAATCTATATGGATGCTGCTACCTGTTTTTCCTCAATAAAAACACAATACTGAATATAATATTCTTATTATTCCTTAGTACTGAATACGGACTACTGGGGAGCTTAGCATTTCTTTATGAAGTTGGTTGTTTAAAATTATACTAAGGGAGGCCGGCACCGCAGCTCACTAGGCTAATCCTCCGCCTAGCGGCACCGGCACACCGGGTTCTAGTCCCGATTCGGGTGCCGGATTCTGTCCCGGTTGCTCCTCTTCCAGGCCAGCTCTCTGCTGTAGCCCGGGAGTGCAGTGGAGGATGGCCCAAGTGCTTGGGCCCTGCACCCTATGGGAGACCAGGAGAAGCACCTGGCTCCTGCCTTCGGATCAGCGCGGTGCGCCAGCTGCAGCGCACCAGCCACAGCAGCCATTGTAGGGTGAACCAACGGCAAAAGGAAGACCTTTCTCTCTGTCTCTCTCTCTCACTGTCCACTCTGCCTGTCAAACAAACAAACAAACAAACAAACAAAAAAATTATACTAAGGCACTCAGACATATTTGGAGATCTATGAGTATATTATAAATTACAAAATATCTTTTTTGCATTTAAAATTCTATAGTTCACATAAATGAGGATTTTTAAATCACTAACATTTACAGAAGGTTCCCCATGTGGAAATGATGGGCACTATCACCAGTTTTCAGAATAATGGTGAAGAGAAGTTTCTTTAGCTTTATTGTATCGACAGAAGGGCTGCTATAGTACATAGCTCAGTGTGAAGAGTGTGGCTGTGCAGTTTCACATACCTGCATTCAGACGCTAGCTCTGCTCCCTATTGTAATGGTGGGCAAATGATATTTGCCTCACTCACTTTCCTCATTCTCATAAAATGGAACTATGGATACTTATTCCAGGGATGCAAGCTGAGAACCAATTTAGAAGTGCAATGACATATAATAAGTGCTCCATATATATTAGCTTTTATTGCTTTAAAATATCTTGCATAAGACCATAGAATTAGTAAGTAGTTCCAGGAATCAGACTTGAACCTACCTAGCCTCAAAATGAAAATCACATTTTATACTATACAGAGACAAATCACCAAAAAATAATATTTCAAGTACATTTAATGTGCAAAATGAACAGTACATAAATTTACTACTTTTTAAATATATAGTCACAGAAAATAGGTTTTCTACAGCCAGTTAGTGTGTTGTTATTAGATTTTCTAAAAGAGTAATTATGTTTTATGGTCAAAAATGATTTCTGAAAGCTTGCCATTAGGAATGTTTATTAGAACTCAGGGTTGAGGCAGGCATTGCGGTGCAGCCAGAGATGTTGTCATCTGAGGCTGAGTGCTGGGCTCAGGCCAGGCTCCCCCGCACTTCCCACTCAACCTCCTGCCAGTGTGCCGGGAGGCAGCAGGTGGTGGCTTACGTGCTTGGGTTCCTGCTGCCCACATGAGAGACCTGAATGGAGTTCCTAGCTCCTGGCATCTGCCTGGCCTACCTGTGGCCTTTGCAGGCATTCGGGGAGTGAAACAGCTGATGGAAGATTTCTCTCTTCCTGTCTCTCCCTCTCTCTCTGCCTTTAATAAATAATAAATAAATATACACATATATCCTTAACAAAATGCAGGATTAACTTTAACTGGAAACAATTATATTTGGTTCATTTAAGAGAAAATCATATCTGATAAAATTTTGAAGTAATACATTCTTAAAATAATAACAATGGAATCTAGCTTTTGTCTTCTCTTTCTCTTCAGGTTTTTACTTTCTGCATGGCATCAAGTGACAGCCTTTAAATAGACTCTTTCAATTAACTGAAACTTCAAAGATCACTGATGAGGCAGGTCACATGCTTCCCAAGTTGTGGCAGTGCAGTGGAGGCTTGAAAAATCCAGTAACCCAGCCGAGAGACAAAGTCAGGAGCTAGCCCAGGCTGGCCCGCTGCCAGAGCCGAGCTGGTAACCTTTACATCAAAAGTGACTGCAGTGGGACATTTGAATTAGGGCAGCAGGGCCATTTACCAGGAATAACAGTTCTGGATAGGGCCAGATGTGAATATATTTAGATTTCTGTCTCTAGAAATATCCTCAGAGCAGAGAGGTTTTAAGTTAATCTGTAAAACGCATAAAAGAGAACTACTTTATTTGAGGTCTATTGTACCTAGGCTGCCTCTGGCCTCCCAACCACCTGGGCCTTTCCTCTGCCCCAAGCCTCTTACATTTAATGAATCCATAAAAGGCTTCATCACCATGGGCTGCAGAAGTTCAAACTGAAGGGCCACCTCTTGCCCTACTACTTCCATCTATTTGAAGGCTGAGGGGGAGGACTTTGTGTCTTACAGTCTACATGTAGGGCAAGGCAATCGAATGATTTCATTTGCTGTCTTGAGCTACCTGCGACCTGGGCTTCCAAGGTAATCAACTACTCAGCAGCCCTGTGTAGTACCCTTGGCCCAAACACTTATTTTTTTTTAAAGATTTATGTATTTATTTGAAAGGCAGAGTTACAGAGAGGCAGAGTCAGAGAGAAGTCTTCCATCAACTAGTTCACTCTCCAAATGGCTACAATGGCTAGAGCTGGGCCCATCCAAAGCAGGAGCCAGGAGCTTCTTCCAGGTCTCCCATGTGGGTGCACAGACCCAAACACTTGGACCATCTTCCACTGCTTTCCCAGGCCATAGCAGAGAGCTGGATAGGAAGTAGAGCAGTCAGGTCTCAAACTGGTGCCGTATGGGATGCCAGCACTGCAGGAGGTGGTTTACCCGCTATGCCACAGCACAGGTCCCCCAAATACCTATTCTTCACCACACTAAAGACCATGAATTAGGTCACCAGGGGCCTCATAACAATCAAAATAACTCTTTTCAGGATTTGATGGCTGACTGTTCATGTATTCTTTGATATTTTTGCCTACTCAACCTTTCTTGAAAGCTTGTCTCAATTGTTTTATCATCTTAATGACAAATCTCTTAGCACAATATTTAATATCCTACATGGTTCATTAAATTTTAGGTACCCTTATTATTACCTCCCTCATGAAGGTTATCCATGGCCTTATCTCCCTGAGTTGTCTTCCATATATATGGCTAAGTAGAGTGGGTACAGAGGATCATGCACACATACTCAAACATTCTGCAGTGATTAATAGTTCTGATTCACTCTTTTTTTTTTTTTAAGATAGATTTATTTATTTGAGAGGCACAGTTACAGACAGAGAGAGAAAGGTCTTCTATCCACTGGTTCTCTCCCCAAATGGCCACAATGGCTAGAGCTGGGCCGATCCGAAGCTAGGAGCCAAGAGCTTCCTCTGGATCTCCCATATGGGTACAGGGTACCAAGCACTTGGGTCATCTTCTACTGATTTTCCAGGCCATAAAAGAGCGCTGGATTGGAAATGGAGCAGCAGGAACTCAAAGTGGCACCCATATGGGAAGCGGGCACTGCAGACAGCAGCTTAACTTGGTGTGCCACACTGCGGGCTCCAGTTCCAGTTCTTTCTTACTGATATTTGGCCTCCTTGCTCTTTCTTATCTTCCAGTTTTCAAAACTTACAAGCGTCACCTTCTCTTAAAAACTCATGGCTGACCATTCTATATAAAATTGGACACTGACTTCATATATATCATGATTTAACCCTAACCACACTTCATAATAATACATAAAATGCTTTATTTCACTTTTTTAAAAATTTTTGACAGGCAGAGTGGACAGTGAGAGAGAGACAGAGAGAAAGGTCTTCCTTTGCCATTGGATCACCCTCCAATGGCCACCATGGCCAGCGTGCTGCGGCCAGCGCACCGCGCTGATCCGAAGGCAGGAGCCAGGTGCTTCTCCTGGTCTCCCATGGGGTGAAGGGCCCAAGCACTTGGGCCATCCTCCACTGCACTCCCGGGCTACAGCAGAGAGCTGGCCTGGAAGAGGGGCAACTGGGACAGAATCTGGCACCCCGACCAGGACTAGAACCCAGTGTGCCAGCGCTGCAAGGTGGAGGATTAGCCTGTTGAGCCATGGTGCTGGCCTATTTCACTTATTTTTAATTTGTAACTGGATATTGATTTAATTCAATCTCTCATAGACCAACTATAAATCATACTTAGTGAAATTAAATTTCTGTTCTTCCTACCTCCCCCTCCAGTTCTGGTCTCCAGATGTTGTAGATTTGTGTGCATAATATCAGATATTTTCTATTCATGTGTGTTTACTTTTATAATATTTAGATTCCTACAAACATTTATATATACTAGTTGGATAGTATATGCATTGATCCAAACCTTACTTTTTAATACATTCACTATAGTGATGGTCATTTTGTATGCCAATACATTGTTTTACATAATGTCATGCTATTCTATTCTATGTATGCATTTTAGCTTTCTTAAACAGAGGAGATATGCTGGGTCTTAGTCCACCCGTACAGGATGGACTGGGTCCGAGGAAAGGTAAGTGCGCTGCTCGCCCGTTCCCCAGCCTCCCGATCCCGGAGACAATCAGACGCAGCGGGGAGCCAAGTCTAGCAAGGACTCATTTACTTCGTGCGGAAACAGAACCTTTTATAGCACAAAACTGCAGAGTCATTGGGGCAGGGCTAAGGACCAACCAATCACTTAAACAGTCATTTTACGGGGGGATTTCTATAGGACTAGCCATATGTCTATACACTTGTTACTAGTTTTGTTACCTCCCCTGATGTTGCGCAGCCAATTAGTTTTAGTGGTAAACAACTTTGGATTCCGCCCACCTTACTTCCTTTGGGCACCATCATGTAACTAATTTCCCCACAGAGATATATTTTACTTATTTTGTATTTCAAACAGAAACACATGGGTTACCACTTTCAAGAGTTGGTCTGAGGGGATGCTGTTTTACTTAAAGGTTAAGCATGCCACCAGTTGGGACACCCACATCCAATTTTAGCACCTGGATTCAAGTCCTGGCACTGTTGATATGCACCCTGGGAGGTAGAAGGTGATGTTCAAGAAGTTGGGAGACCTGAATAGAGTTTCTGGCTTCCACATTTGGACTGGCTCAGCTTCAGCCATTGTGGGTTCCCTTCCCTCTACTCCCCTTCTCTTCCCCCACCCCTCCTTTCTCTTTCCTTCCCCTCCCCTCATCTCTCTTCTTCCTTCCTTTCTCCTCCCCTCTCCCCTCCCTCCTTTCCTTTCTCCCTCCTTCCTTCCTCCTTCTTTCTGTCATCATCTCTATCGTCTTCCTCACATTAAAAAGTGAAGATTTGGTCCCTGACTCAGTCCTCTGAATCAGATTTTCCAGGGATGAGGCTTAAGAATCTACACTTTTTCTCATAGTTTCCCTTTCACTTCAACAGGTTTCCTTTTTTGTGCTTGGTTAGTTGTCACCAATCAGGAAGAATATATGATATTTATCCCTTTGGGACTAGCCTATTTCACTCAGCATTATGTTTTCCAGATTTCTCCATTTTGTTGCAAATGACCAGATTTCATTGTTTTTTTTTACTGCTGTATAGTATTCTATAGAGTACATATTCCATAATTTCTTTATGCAGTCTACTGTTGATGGGCATTTGGGTTGATTCCAGGTCTTAGCTATTGTGAATTGAGCTGCAATAAACATTAATGTGCAGATGGCTTTTTTGTTTGCCAATTTAATTTCCTTTGGGTAAATTCCAAGGAGTGGGATGGCTGGGTTGTATGGTAGGGTTATATTCAGGTTTCTGAGGAATCTCCAGACTGACTTCCATAGTGGCTTAACCAGTTTGCATTCCCACCAACAGTGGATTAGTGTCCCTTTTCCCCACATCCTCTCCAGCATCTATTGTTGCTGGATTTCTGAATGTGAGCCATTCTAACTGGGGTTAGGTGAAACCTCAATGTGGTTTTGATCCGCATTTCCCATATTACTAGAGATCTTGAAGATTTTTTCACATGTCTGTAGGCCATTTGGATTTCCTCTTTGGAAAAATGTCTATTGAGGTCTTTGGCCCATCTATTAAGTGGGTTGTTTGTTTTGATGTTGTGGAGTTTCTTGATCACTTTGTAGATTCTGGTTATTAACCCTTTATCTGTAGCATAGTTTGCAAATATTTTTCCCATTCTGTAGGTTGCCTCTTCACTTTCCTGACTGTTTCTTTTGCAGTACAGAAACTTCTCAATTTGATGCAATCCCAATTGTTCATTTTGGCTTTCACTGCCTGCACCACTAGGGTCTTTTCCAGGAAGTCTTTGCCAGTGCCAGTATCATGCAGGGTTTCTCCAATGCTCTCTAATAATTTGATGGTGTTGGGTCATGGATTTAAGTCTTTAATCCATGTTGAGTGGATTTTTGTGTAAGGTGAAAGGTAGGGGTCTTGCATCATGCTTTTGCACATGGAAATCCAATTTTCCCAGCACCATTTATTGAATAGACTGTCCTGTCCTTACTCCAGGGATTGGTTTTGGATCCTTGATCAAATATAAGTTGGCTGTAGATGTTTGGATTGATTTCTGGTGTTTCTATTCTGTTCCATTGGTCTATCCATCTGTTTCTGTACTAGTACCATGCTGTTTTGATTACAACTGCTCTGTAGTATGTCCTGAAATCTGGTATTGTGATGCCTCCGGCTTTGTTTTTGTTGTACAAGATTGCTTTAGTTATTCGAGGTCTCCTGTGTCTCCATGTGAATTTCAGCATCATTTTTTTCCAGATCTGAGAAGAATATCTTTGGTATCTTGATTGGTATCACATTGTATCTATAAATTGCTTTTGGGAGAATGGACATTTTGATGATGCTGATTCTTCCAATCCATGAGCATGGAAGATTTTTTCCATTTTTTGGTATCCTCTTCTATTTCTTTCTTTAAGATTTTGTAACTCATCGTAGAGATCTTTAACATCCTTAGTTAAGTTTATGCCAAGGTATTTGATTGTTTTTGTGGCTATTGTGAATGGGATTGATCTTAGAATTTCTTCCTCAGCCGTGGCATTGCCTGTGTATTCAAAGGCTGTTGATTTTTGTGCATTGATCCTGCTATTTTTCCAAACTCTTCTATGAGTTTTAATAGTCTCTTAGTATTGTTCTTTGGATCCCCTAAATAAAGAATCATATCATCTGCAAAGAGGGATAATTTGAGTTCTTCCTTCCCAATTTGTATCCCTTTAATTTCTTTTTCTTGCCTAATAGCTCTGGCTAAAACTTCTAGAGCTATATTGAATAGCAGTGGTGAGAGTGGACATCCCTGTCTGGTACCAGATCTCAGTGGAAATGCTTCCAAATTTTCCCCATTCAATAGTATGTTGGCTGTGGGGTTTTCATAAATTGCTTTGATTGTCTTGAGGAATGTTCCTTCTATACCCCATTTGCTTAGAGTGTTTTTTTAAAAACTTTTATTTAATGAATATAAATTTCCAAAGTACAGCTTATGGATTACAATGGCTCCCCCCCCCCCGTCATAACTTCCCTCCCACCCTCAACCCTCCCCTGAAATGGTGTTGTATTTATCAATGCTTTCGCTGTGTCTATTGAGATAATCATATGGTTTTTCTTGTGCAGTCTGTTAATGTGGTGTATCTCTTTGATTGTTTTGTGAACATGGAACCATCCCTGCATACCAGGGATAAATCCCACTTGGTCTGGGTGGATGATCTTTCTGATGTGTTGCTGCATTCACTTGTTCAGCCCTTGTCCTGACTGTTGATGTACAATTTAATACTTTATCCCTTTTAGTATTTTTTTTTGGTTCTAGTTAATACTATTGTTTGAACTCTGTAATTAACACACAATTATTTTTAGGTGTTTAAAGTTAACTGAAAAGTGATCCCTGTTAAATATAAGAGTGGGAATAAGAGAGGGAGGAGATGTACCATTTGGGATATGCTCAATCAGACTTGCCCCAAATGGTGGAGTTAGAAATGTGCCAGGGGATTCCAATACAATCCTATCAAGGTGGCATTACTAATGCCATCTCACTAGTCCACGTGATCAATTTGAGTTCACAATTGATCATTATGATAGATCTAAGAGTCAAAGGGATCACACAAACAAGACTAGTGTCTGCTAATACTAACTGATAGAATAAAAAAGGGAGAGAACGATCAATCATGGGAAGCGGGATACACAGCAGACTCATAGAATGGCAGATGTCCTAAACAGCACTCTGGCCTCGTAATCAGATCTTAAGGCACTCGGTTCTGGCTGAAGAGCCCATGAGAGTATTTTAGGCATGGAAAGTCAAGACACTCTGGCAAAAAACAAACAAACAAAAAAAAACAAAAAACAAAACAAAACAAAAAAACAACACCTAAATGGAAGATCTCTGTGAGTGAGATCCCAGAAGAAAGAACAGGCCATCAAAGAAGGAGGTGCCTTTCTTTGAAGGGAGGAGAGAACTTCCACTTTGACTATGACTATGACCTTGTCTAAATAAGATTGAAGTCGGCAAACTCAAAAGGCTTCCATAGCCTTGGCAACTCATGACTAGAGCCTAGGGAGATTACTGATGCCATAAACAAGAGTGTCCAATTGTTAAGTCAACAACAGGAGTCACTGTCCTCATGTAGGATCTCTGTCCTTAGTGTGTTGCCCAATGTGAATTAATGCTATAACTAGTACTCAAACAGTATTTTACACTTTATGTTGTGTGTGGGTTCAAACTGATGAAATCTTTACTTAATATATACTAAATCGATCTTCTGTATATATAGATAATTTAAATGAATCGATATGAATGGAATGGGAGAGGGAGCGGGAAATGAGAGGGGTGCTTGTGGGAGGGAAGTTATGGGGGGGAAAAGTCATTGTAATCCATAAACTGTACTTTGGAAATTTATATTTACTAAATAAAAGTTTTAAAAAAAGAATCTACACTTTTAATAAAGGTGGCCTTTGGCTTGAACAATGTCTAAGCAATTTGCTACTGTTTGTTTCTATACTCTGCCTTCCGATTCCTGACTCTTTCTGAACATGACTTTGGACTGAATGTCCTCTCCCCTGACAACATCTGATAACATTTTTTTTTCCTTTAGGATGAGCACCATCTGAACAAAAGAATGCCTGATTTAGGAACTATCTTCACACCGTTTTGATTTCAATCCTAGGACCACTTCAGTGGTGTCCCTCTGAAATTAGCAACTAGCATCATTGGCCTGATTTATATTTGTTCATATCCAATTGTAGCTCTAGTCAAAAAAATGAAGGTTTTGATTTGATGTTTCTTTTAGTTAGCTCTGGCTGCCACAACAGAATTCCGCAGCATAGGTGGCTTAAATAACAAAATGTATTTTCTCCCAGTTCTGGAGGCTGGCAGTTGAAGATCCAGGTGGTGTTAGAGTTGGTTTCTGGTGAGCGATCTGTCCTTCACTTGAACACAGCTGTCTTTTCACTGTGTCCTCACATGACTTTTCCTTAGCCACACATGGAGAGGAAGATTCCTAGACTGCCTCTCTCCACTATGAGGACCTCTCATGACTTCATTTAACCATAAGCAACCGTACCTGATTGCAAAAGCCTTATCTCAGAATATAGTCATGTTGAGAGTTAGGGTTTCACATCTGTGTTCGTGGGGAATTGACAGTATTCTACACATTTCACACCCCATTGTGCACTCAATGAAATGGTCACCTTAAGCACCCTATCCCTCCCACAGGCCTTAAGCTCTCTCTGGTGGACCACTCATAAATTAGACAAGAGCAGAAACATTATTGTGAACCCTGCTTAGTTGCCTTTTTGTGTTAAGTGTATCATTGGAATCTATGAAAATGACATTGAAAGCACAGGTTTTAATGCTGTTGTCTATGAATTGCCTATTGGCTCCCATATTTCAGTCAAACTGCCCATCATTTGTTATCCCTTACATCCTTTGGTCATGAGACATTATGTGGCTTTTCATTCTCTTTCTCCAGCCTTCTTCAGAAATAGGTTTTGGGTATAACACATGTACCCGCAAGTCTATGAGTCTGAGGAATAGAGCCAAAGAAAAGATAAGAAGCCTGTCTACTTTCTACATTCATTCAGCATCCGATCCCCAACGTGTTTAAATGTTGGGCTTCTGGTTGGACTATTCATCTGAAACTTTCTCCTGGTCCTGAGAGATGGGCTGTCTCTCCTCCTTCTCTACCTACCCGCCTTCCTTGCTTGCCCCCTTCCTTCCTTCCTAGTCATATTTGACTTATCAGTTTGAGGAATGCTTCCTCCCTCCCCATCCAATTTTCTCTCTCAATTTTTTCTTTACTGTCTAAACAATGCATTGATGCTTAGATCTCTTCTTGCTGTATTTTTAGACCTTTATTTTGTATGACTTGGGCTGAGGCATTCCTCTAGTTCTACCACTGGAGCATGAGCCTGCCCTCAGTGATAGCATTTGAAATGAACATGGTTAGAGGCTATCACTCTCTCACTGCTGTCACTCAGGGTGTTTCCTTATTTGGATTATAAACTCATTCTACAAGCTGGAAATAGTGATGAAAATAGAGTTTTCCCAAGACTGATGAAATGAAAATTGAAAAATTCAACTAGATGTTCATATCACCATTCAGTATAGCAATGAATAACCTAAATCCATACTATCAGATCTGTATCATATATACACATAAAATAACCATTTGTTTTGACCAAGTGTAATCTCAAGAGTACTCCAGATTACAGAAATATGACACAGATTAAGTAACCAAATGCTCAATGAACCACTTATGAAGACACTTTTCTTCAAGCCTCGAAAAAGTTAACTCACAAAATATTCATCAAGGCAGAATGTTGTTTTAAATAAGTTATAGACTGGTTAAGCCTATTAAGTTTCAAAATAAAGAAGTGAGGAAAACCTTTTTAAAAGTAACTTTTTAAATTTTTAGATGATGACAAGCTTGAAGATACAAACTGAATCCTGACACTGAGAAGGAAACTGATGCTGGTTACTGGTTATTTATTAATTTATGAAACTACTGGATATTATGACAGCCGTGATTACTTCAGAACTTCGTCTCTTCCAGGTAAACGTGTATAGAAGATATTTCATTTAGTACTCATTACAACTGAAGAGTTGGAGATGGTATCTCCTACATACTGGGAAATGCTAATGGAACAACATATGGCCAATGACTCATAGCTGCTAGATAATGCCAGTACAGGAATGTCTCTCACACCACAGGGCTTGAGTGCTAACCATAATGAGTGTAGCCCAGAGGTGTTCCAAATGCAGTGATGAAAGAGCAGGAGGTCAAACACCAGGTGATGGATTGTGATGGAGGAGTTAGAGCTGTCATCATGAAGGTTTACAGTACGCAGAAGATGGGCCAACATCCACATAAGGAAAGTCTACAAGTTAGTAAGAGAGAGAGAGGCTGGTAATCAGTGAGTATGGAAGTAAAATATAAACTGAGCCAAAGTAGCCAGTATTCAGTGCCACAATACTAGTTTCTGGATCACTGTGGAGAGGATATCAAAGGATTTCATTTTAGAAAAATTGAGATGTAGATAAACCTTTTGATAGCTATAAAACACATTCTTAAACAGCTAACTATATAAAGAATGAAATCTTGTCCTTCACATCAAAATGGATGCAATTGGAGAACATTATGCTTAGTGAAATAAGCCAGTCCCAGGAGGACAAATATATGTTCTCTCTGATTTGTGGTATCTAATACATGGAGTACAAAAAATGTAATTTAAGAGTGAAATTGACATTTTGATATTTGATTACTGTTTATAGCCCTTGTCTATACTCCTGAATAACAGTGGTTTTTCTACTTGCTACTTCTTGAATTCTTTATTTACTGGAGTGTTAAGCTTGAGATCATATAGTAATGTGAAAGTACATCATTGCAAGAAGTAAACAAAGAAAAAAGTAGGATGGGAGAGAGTGGGAGTAAGGAAGGGCAGGGTGGGAAGTATCCTTATGTTCTTAAGACTGTATATATAAAATACATGATATTTTTCCTTCATATAAAAATTAATAAAAATGTATATTTCAAAAGTCAATTTTAATCAGCAGTGATAGATATTTTGTTACATGACTTCTAGTATACTAGATATAGAGGCATGTTCATTACGTAAGGTACCACTAATGACTCATCCTACATCTGATCCATCCCAGGGGAGGCATTAACACACATTAGACTCAATTACCTTCCTGTTACTCTGCTTTCTGTCTCAGCTAAATATTAAACACACACAAGGCCCGTGCTGTGGCATAGTAGGTTTAGTCACCACCTGCAGTGCCGGCATCCCATGTGGGTGCTAGTTTAAGTCCGGCTCCTCTTCCACTCCAGCTCTCTGCTAGGGCCAGGTAAAGCAGTGGGAGATGGCCCAAGTGCTTGGGCCCCTGCTCCCACGTGGCAGACTTGGAAGAAGATACTGGCTTTGGATCAGCTCAGTTCTGGCTTTTGCGGCCATTTGGGGAGTGAATCAGTGGATGGAAGACCTCTTTCTCTCTCCCTCCCTCTTCTTCTCCCCCACCCCCACCTCTATAACTCCATCTTTCAAATAAATAAATCTTTTTAAAAAACACACAGATGAGCATCTAAAACATGGATCCATTTTTTACCTTTGATTCACTCTGACCCACCCTAGTATGGATTGTACCATTCTGTTATTCAAAAACTGTTTTCCCATGGTTGCCAATGACTGGTTGTTTTTTTTGTTTGTTTGTTTGTTTTTTGCTTTTTTTTTTTTTTTTGACAGGCAGAGTGGACAGTGAGAGAGAGAGAGACAGAGAGAAAGGTCTTCCTTTTGCCATTGGTTCACCCTCCAATGGCCACTGCTGATTCGAAGGCAGGAGCCAGGTGCTTCTCCTGGTCTCCGCCAATGACTGCTTTTAAGCATTTACATATTTATTTCTTGAAAGGCAGAGTGACAGAGAAAGAGTGATAATGAGTGACAAGAGAGAGAGAGATATCATCCACCCATTGGTTCATTCTCCCAAAAGGCTGCAAACCAGAATCCCAGAATTCCATCTAGGTCTCCTACATGGGTGGCAGTACTTGGCCAAGTACATGGGCCATCATCCGCTACATTCCCAGGAGCTTAACCAGAGGTGGAGCAGCCAGGAGTGGAATTGGCACTCCAGTAGGGGATGCCTATATTGCGAGTGCCAGCTTATCCCACTGTGCCATAAGACTGGTCCCACCGATGACTTGTATATTGCCAGATCTAATGGAATCCTTTTCTTCTTATTTATCCTTTTAGTAGTATTCAACAAGTTTGACTAGGATTCTTTTATTTTTAACAATTTCTTATCTTGGTTTTCCTAACACCATAAATACCTAATAACAAATCTCCCACCTTCATTGCGGCTCCTTCTCAGTTTCTTTGGCTGGCAATACCTCCTGTACTAAACTCTACACATAGGGTATTCTCATAATTTAGTTCTTGCTCTTCACCTATACACCTGTGGCTTCAGATATCTTTTATATGTTAATGATGTGTAGATTTAATCTCCAGCTTAGACCTCACTCTGAGTTCTGGACGCATCACAGTACCCCTACCTTGCCAATATTTTGCTTTCTGTGGTTTTAGTCACCCATGTCAACCACAGTTTGAAAATATTAAATGGAATTTGGGCCGGTGCCGTGGCTCAACAGGCTAATCCTCCACCTTGCGGCACCGGCACACCGGGTTCTACTCCCGGTCGGGGCACCGGATTCTGTCCCGGTTGCCCCTCTTCCAGGCCAGCTCTCTGCTGTGGCCAGGGAGTGTAGTGGAGGATGGCCCAAATGCTTGGGCCCTGCACCCCATGGGAGACCAGGAGAAGCACCTGGCTCCTGCCATCGGATCTGCGCGGTGCGCCGGCCGCAGCACGCTGGCCGCGGCGGCCATTGGAGGGTGAACCAACGGCAAAGGAAGACCTTTCTCTCTGTCTCTCTCTCTCACTGTCCACTCTGCTTTTCAAAAATAAAAAAAAAAAGAAAGAAAATATTAAATGGAATCTTACAGACATAAACAATTTATAGATTTTACATTGCACACTGTTCTTAGTAATGTGGTGAAATGCCATGTACTCCCACTCTGTCCTCACGGGAGTGTTAATCAGAGATTGACTATTGTGGTATCACAGTCCTTGTGTTCACAGAACCTTTATCTTACTTAAGAATAGCTTTAAGGCACAAGAGTAGTAATTCAGGCAATTCAATCTGCCAAAGAGAAATCATAAAATGATTCCTTTAAGTGAAAAAGAAAAAGCTCTCCTATGCTGAGGTCTCTGAGATCTACAACAAGCTATTATTGTTAATCTTTTCCTGTGCCTATTTTATAAATTAAACTTTATACAGATATGTATGTATAGGAAACTACAGAGTATATAGAAGGTCTGATACCATTTGTGGTTTCAGGTATCCACTAAGGGGTCTTGGAATGTATCCCTCATGGAAAAGGGGGCTACTGTATATCAGGTAGTTCACTTACATCTCAAAACAGCAACCTCTCAAGTCCCTTTGTTTTAGTCTGCCCAAAATACCATCACAAAATGCCAGAGATGGGAGTTACTTAAACAATTAACATTTATCTTTCACAGTTCTGGAAGCTAAAATCCCAAGATCAGGGTTTGGCCAAGTTGGTTCTTATGAGGAATATTTTCCCAGCTTGTAGAGAGCCATCTTCTTACTGTCTTCACACAGCAGAAAAATTGAGCTCTGAGATTTCTTCTTGTAAGGGTAATGGCCCTACTGGATTGGAGCCCTCCTAAAGATCCCATTTAACCTTTATCATTTCTCATAGTCACATACCATATTTGTATCCCCAAATAAATTTACATTGGGGGTTAAGATTTCAATATATAAGTTTTGGAGGGAAGAGGACACAATTCAGTGCATTTCACTGTTTATTTGCTGAAGAAATAAACAGCACTACAGTCCACCCAACTACTCAATCCAAATAATAGGATTTATTACCATAACCTCAATGCCCATAATTAGTAGAACTTGTTGATATATTGAATTTAACTCCTCAGGCTGCCTTGAACCAACCTTCTTTCCTTATTTCTACTGCCTCCATTCTAAAGTTGCATTATTGCATGTCTATCTACTTCTGGCCTTTGATCCTTAACATTCCGTTCTCGTATTTATTTAAAATAAATGAGAGTATGTCACTCCTGGCTCAGAACACATGAATTGTTTTCCACTGAATTTAGCAGCAGTCCCCAAACTGTTAACATAGATTATGAGTTGAAGTTACTGTGGCTGTGGTTCATATCATTGATATTATTTTGAACAACATTATCCAATGATTTTTATAGAGTAGGCTCTTTGACTTTTTAATGCATTGATTTCAAATATAATTTTTTCTTCATTCCTTAAAATTTTGCTACCTGATGATTTTCTGTAATTTCATATCTTTGTCTAATTGTTATATCTGCATAAAGGAATCCTCTAATTCCCAATCTCAATTATGCCTTCTTTCTGTACTCTCTTACAGTTCCATATGATCTTGTAACAGATAATTACGTATGTGACTGTCTTCCTCACTGAGCTTAATTAGGGACTCTATCTTTTTTCTTGATCTCTGTATCCCCAATCATAGCAGAGTTCTGGTTACATAGTAGTTGTTAAATAATCATTTGTTAAATAAATAGGTAGTTGAATGGTTGAATATATGTTAGTGTTTATCGCTACATCTGCCATCATGCCCACCTTAAAAATGTCCCTCTTGGGACAAGACAGCATGGAGCACAAGGTAAAATTGCTGCTTGGGATGCCTGCTTCTTAAATCAGTGCTGCAGGAATCTTGGCTAGACTGCTTCCATTCCAACTCCCTGCAAATGTGTCTAGGAAACAGTGGATGATGGCTCAGGTCCTTGAGTTTCTGCCACCCACATGGGAGGCCCAGATGGAATTCCTGGCCAGTCCTGGTGGTTGTGGCCATTTGAAAAATGAACCAGCAGGTGGAAGATCTCTCTCTCTCTATCTCTGCATTTCAAATAAATAATTCACTCTTTTGAAAACAAAGGAAAGCTTCTCTCTTTAAAAATAAGTAGTATATGTACAAGATGACTGAATAGGGTATATCCACACTAACTTCAGCTGCTCTGAGATATGAAAACAACGAAGGACAAACTATATTTCCAGGGCTCTGACTGATGGAAGTTTTTGGTGAAGAATTGAAATAACAATGAAAATTCCATGGGACAAGAGCAGAGAAGACAGAACATGTCATTCCATAGCTAAGCAATACACATTCTTTTCATCAGTGCATGGAATTTTCTCTAAGATAGACCTTAGGCTAGGCCATAAAGCAAGTTTCAACCAATTCAAAAAAAATTGAAATCATACCATGTATCTTTACTGACCACAATGGAATGAAGCTGGAAACCAGCAGCTGAAGAAACTCTAGAAAATAGGCAAACACAGGGAGACTGAACAACATGCTCTGGAATAAACAGTGGATGATAGAAAAAATCAAAAGGAAAATAAAAAAATCCTGGAAATGAATGAAGAGCATGATATAACATATCGAAATTTATAGGATATAACAATAATAGTGTTAGTAGGGAAGTTTAAGGCAATTAATTTCTACATCAAGAAATTTGAAAGACATCAACTAAAAGATCTAACAATACATCTTAAGGACCTAGAAAAACAAGAACAAGCCAAACCCAAAATAAGGAGGCAGAACTAGTTAATATTAGAGAAGAAATAAAAAAGTTGAAACAAAAAAATCTAAAGGATCAATAAAATGAAAAGCTTATTTTTTGAAAAAATAAATAAAAATGATATATCATTTGCCCAACTGATCAAAAAAATCATGGGAGGAGAAGATCCAAATTAATACAATCAGAGATGAAAAGGTAGATACTACAACAGATATCATAGAAATATAAAGAATCATCAGAATTTACTACAAGCAGTTATATGATAACAAATTGGAAAATCTGTAAGAAATGGATAGATTTCTGGATATATACAATCTACCAAAACTGAGTCACAATGACATAGAAAACCTAAATAGACCAATAACCAAGACAGAAATGGAATCAGTTATAAAGACCCCCCAGACAAAGGAAAACTCAGGACCTGATGGCTTTACTGCTAAATTTAATGAACTTTTAAAGAACCCATTCTGATTCTTCTCAAACTATTCAAAACAACTGAAAGGGAGGGAATTTTCCCAAACTCTGTGAGGCCAGAATTATTTTAAATTCAAAACCAGAAAAATATACAAAAAGAGAACTATAAAACAATATCTCTGATGAATGTAGATGCAAAAATTCAATACAACACTAGCTAATTGAATCCAATAACACTTCAGAAAGATCACTCACCCAGATCAAGTGGGATTTGTTTCTGGTATGTAGGGATGGTTCAAATACGTAAATCAGTAAATGTGATATACCACATTAAAAAATTGAAGAATATAAACCATATGCTTATCTCAATGGAAACAGAGAAAGCATTTGAGAAAATACAATATCCTTTCATGATAAAATAAGATTTTATGCAAATTGGGCATAGAAGGAACATTCCTTAACACAATCAAAGCAATATATGACAAACCCATAGCCAGCATCATATTGAATGGGGAAAAGTTGGAATCATTTCCACAAAGATTTGGGATCAGACAAGGATGCCCACTCTCACCATTGCTGTTAAATACAGCCCTGGAAGTTTTAGCTAGGGCCACCAAATACATTCTTGTTATTAAGGTAGTGTTGTAAGAAATGCTCCACTTTCATACTGGAGTTGAGAATATTGCACAGAAACATGTTAGCAATGTATAAACCTTCATATTGGAATGGGAAGATCCAACATCAGAGGGCTTTGAGGAAAGATATATTTGAAATTTGGAAAAATCATTCATTTTCTGGTGTGTGTGTGTTTTGCATTGTCATTGCAGGTGAATGGAAAGTCTCATTATGTCCTTGGCATTGTAATTTGAAATGATTATTGTCAGTTATCATTTCCTACATTTCATATTGACATAAAAGACAAGAAAATAAAGCTAGTACTTTGCACACCTAATTGCAGGTCCATATAGGGTATGATCATTTTAAATAATTTATATAAACTTTTACAGTAGACATTACTGGAAAACCCACCAGGGACACTCTATCTTTCTAGAATATACTCCATTCATTGTCCCTCTCGTAGGAAGCTACTGTTCACAACTAGATGGCTTGCTGAGGGTTGAGTGTCAACATAAGAAGGACTAGTACATAGACTGGGTTGAACTAATTAGATTTTTTTCTCTTGAGAAGTTGCACTTGGAGACATAGGGATTAGTGGATGATAGTGGACAATTGAATTGCAAAATGAAATGTCAGGGCAAGATAGAGGAATGTGGAACCACATAAAGCCAAACCAGAGAGAAAACAGAAAGAAACAGAGAGGAGGGAAACAGTCTGCACTCTGGAAACAGAGAAAATGATCTTATCACTGTTTTATCTGTTGGCCTGTCTTTTCCTATGTGGCTTGGCTCTGTTTCACTGCTTGTCTGCAGATGCCTGTAAGGTTGCATGTTTAGCCTAAAGCAAACTCCCCTGTACTTAAACTGGCTTAAATAGGCTTTTGTTCCTTGCTTCTTGATCCTAGGCTGATATATTATTTTATAAAAAGGCCCATGTCTGAAGTTAACTAGTTCCCTCTCCTCAAATCATTCTCTGTGTACATGTGTAGCTTGAATGTGTATAAAATGGATTCAGCTTCTTAATGAGAGATATTATTTCTCCTTGCCAGTGCTGAAAATATTAAACTGACAATGGCAATCAAAAGCAGATTCCAGGGTCAGGCACACTCTTGTCTTATCTTTCCGTTGTGGATACACAATTCAAACAGCATCCTTCACATACAACCAGGAGAGAGCCACTGCATTGGAGGGTTTGGGCTCTCAATGCCAGCTTCTTAGCAGAGGTAGGTAAAGACTTTGAAGCTACATCTAAATAATGGATCTAAATAACCCAGTTGCAACATATTGAAATGAATTCATAACTGTCTGCAAAAGAAATCTCCTGCTGATGTCAATGAGATTTTATCCTGAGGGCCTAAGAATTAGGTGAGAATTAATGAATTTTACTGTGTTATTTTAATCTGATCTGAAAGCTTTAGCTTTTTCCTTCCCAAGAGTGGGTTGGAGAAGAGGAGGATGTGACTATGTGGGAACATTTGAATGTTCCCAGTGTCATACTTAGGGATTTTACTTAGAAAGTTTGAGTTATAAGAAACTTAATACAGATTTTTATTCATCTTCATGCTTGGACTCTCATCTCCCTCTCTAACCCATTTCTGGTCTTAACATTTCTCCTGCATGATTTCAATTTTCACTAATTAACAGATAAATTTCTGGAAATGACATTTACATTTAAAAGCAGATGGTGCTGCAGATGTTGAGTATTTAGTCTTTAACTTTCAGGGTCTTGGCATGTGTTTGTGGCCTCTTGTCATTGTACTAAGAAATTAGCTTGATTTTTGACAGAGTAAGTGTAAGCATGCAAAGTGTTTAATTTCAGTGCAACTACTGAATAAGGCAAAACCTTTTAGATGGGGAATAAAGTTTGTAAAGCACAAGAAATGCTTTAGAAATGCATAGTGATTTTTCCAAAACCACATATGCACATATAAAGAAGTCATTCTGCATCTACTCAGTTGGAAATTCTTACTGTATAGACCAAACCCAAGATTGGAAAAGATAACTTTTCTAATATTTTTAGGTTTCAAACAAAAGAATGCTAAAAATATACATATAAACAAAATTTATTGTCCAAATATGGGCCATTGGAGAAGGAGAGAAAAGTATTAATAATTACATTTTGACAACATTCATAACCAGTATGTCTGAGGAACAGGGCCTTAGTTGTCACCATTTTCTCTTAAACAATCAAAATCATTGAAAATGATGTTCTTCCAACTTTCCAAACAAGACAATTAAAATGTTCTCTATTTATGTCACTGGATGACTAAAACCATAAAACTTCCTTATTACACACAATGAGAATCATTCCGTGACAGCTTTGAAAACAGCGTTGATTCTCTGTAATTTCCCCTGCTAGTTATTAGGCCTTCCTAATTTTGTTCTATATTTGATTATTGTGTGATCAAATTTTATATACCTACAGAAACATCCGTAAATCAAAAGTACCTTTAAATTGTTATAAAGGAATCACCTATATAACTATCTCCCAGATAATATAAAGAATAGGAGCCGGCACTATGGTGTAGTGGGCTAAGCCTTGGCCTGTGGCGTTGGCATCCCCTACGGGTGCCAATTCGTGCTCTGGCCCTCCCTCTTTCAATCCAGCTCTCAATGATGGCCTTGGAAGATAGTGTAAGATGGCCCAAGTCCCTGGGCCCCTGTACCCACATGGGAAACACAGAGGTAGCTCCTGGCTCCTGGCTTTGGAACAGCCCAGCTCTGGCCATCATAGCCATTTGAGGAGTGAACCGGCAAATGGAAGACCTTTCTCTCTGTCTCTCCCTCTCTCTGTAACTCTACCTCTCGAATAAATAAATAAAATCATTAAAAAAATCACAGAACACTGTTATTACTTCAAGGCACATGTCAGTCAACATACTTTCTCACCTCTGAAGGGAAACCAGTATTCATATCAAAGCAATAACATTTTCTTTATAATTTTTAAAGAGATTTATTTATTTATTTATTTGAAAGGCAGCGTTATAAGAAGGACAGGTCGTGGCAGAGAGAGAAGTCTTCCATATGTTGGTTCACTCCCCACATGGCTGCAATGGCCAGGGCTGAGCCAGGTCAAAGCTGGAAGACAGGAGCTCCTTCTGAGTCTCCCAAATGGATTACAGGGGCCCGGACACTTAGACCGTCTTCTGCTTCTTTCCCAGGCCGTTAGCAGGGAGCTGGATTGGAAATGGAATAACCAACACATGAACTGGCACCCACATGGGATGCCAGTTCACCAGCAGCAGCTTTACCCACTATGCCACAATGCCAGCCCTGAACTGTTTTGGTTTTAATCTGTTGATGATATATATTTAGGTCATTTCCAGTTTTGATCATTAAAGACAATGCTGCAAGAAACATTATATTTGTCTCCTGGTGCAGAAAAAGATCAATTCCTGTATATACTGAAGAAAAGAATTGCTAGGTAAAGGATACATAAGTTTACTTTTTGGATTTAAGGCTTAAAAATAATTATGCAAAGGGATCTTTAGATAGGATCGATACCTGTATTTATATTATCCTCATCACCTGGGGACTTGCTAGAAATACAGGCTCAGGCCCCATCCCACACCAGCTGAATCAGAAACTCTGGGGGTGGAGCCCAGTAACCTGTTTTGATAGGTCCTTGTGGCTATTAGGATACAATAATAGTTGTTTCTAAACTTGGTTGCACATTAGAATTACTTGGGGATCTTAAAAAATAAAATACCAGTGCCCAGTTCCCTTGATCCAGATATTCTAATTGAATTGATATGGGGTATGACATGGGTATCAGAACTGAGAGTATAGTTCTCAGTCTCAATTTCTAAACTAAACTCACCTTGGATCCCAGTCCCTTAACCCCCTAGACACACAATTCTGGTGCAGTTGTCTTTGGGGGATGAGGACTCAGGCATTGATCTTTCTTCCACTTTACTTTGTTTCATTTCAAGTAACTCCCTAGGTAGTTTTCATATGCAGCTAGGGATGAGACCACTGCCATGGAGGGGGGAAGACAGAGATAATATTATAAATTTTCCAGTTTTTTTCCATTAGTTTCCTCTCTATTCTCTCCCATCACTCACTATGACTTTCTTTAATATAGTTCAGCTCAGTTAGGAAAAAATATATGACTCAACCAAGTCATAGAAATATGTAAAAATTGAAAAGCCTTAGAGTCCCAGAATTATTTTTATATCACACTGAATTGTTATCTAAAATAAATCTCTAACTGGCAGAATTTCAGATAGAATAAAAATTGAAATGATGGATAATTTGGAGGAGAAATAGCTATTCAGCATTTCTTAAGTCACATAAAGTATGTTCCACTTGAGAGCTGATAACCTTTCTTCCTTTAGAATATCCATTTGTAATTTAGTAGACATTATTTTACCTCTCATTCATCTATTTCTCACTGAAAGATATTCTCTGCAATACGGCATTTGATGTTATACTTTGATAATGTTATAAAGTACTTTGGGCATCTTAGTAGAAATATTGTATGAATTAAAATTATTTCAGGAAGATATATATGTACCACTTTACCACTTAAATCCCATTTCTAGGTATTTATAGAAAGAATTAGAAATAAAAATCAACAAGGCTATATTTTCAGAAAAGCTAAAAATTGTATAGTATTTGGCTATTATTTAGACTATCTCAAGTTCAAAAGAATTTTTCCTATTTCTGATCACATGTTCTATGCAAACCTGTTTTCAGCAGGTTTGTCCCAACAATCTTCCATGCGTCTATATCATGTCACAGTAACATGAAAGTGTGATAGATGGTGAGAAAAATATTCAGTAATATTTGAAAAGGCTTTTTCTTACAGTCCCCACATTAATCAATACCTATCTACATGGAAGAGCACCCAAGATTCTCAATCATGTTGTATTAAATAAGCAGGTCATTAGCATGAGGTTGTCTCTGTACTTTGAATACCTAAGTAACAGACCAGAAACAGCAAGCTAAATTAGTACACAAAGAAACTGACAACTACCTTAGAAGTATTTTTTTTTTTTGTATCAGCTGGCCAGATCTTAACCAATTAATACACAGATGATCTTCTGCTAATCACAAGTGATCAAAACATGTCCAGATAAGAGAAATGCCTAGTGTAACCAATTAAGCTATCTTTGTACTTTATTTCCAGGGTTCAGCCCATGATGGAATGGAGCTTTCTGAACCTCTTTTGGTAGAGAATGCTGCCTAATTAATGAATCATTCTTTGCACAAACTCTGTTAAATTGAGTTGGTCTACAGTTTTTATTCCAATAACATAAGCTATGTTTTCCATAGCTCCAGGGTGATCTGATAGTGAAGACTGATCTGTGGAAGCCATCACACTCTCCTCTCTGTTCCTGACTCAAATCTCCAGCATAGGCCCAGAGGCCTTTACTTTGTTTAATGCAAAAATGCAAAGAATAAAGACAGTGATGGCTGCTGCTGCTGGCCATTGCTGCTACAGTCATTTCCAAGGGTAAAACAGGACAGCCAGGAGGAGGAAGTGGGGGTATTTGACCCTTTCTAGGAGCTTCCTTAAGAGAGCAACTGAATGTTCTTTCAAAACTAATAGAACTCAAGAAATCCCATGGCCCGCCCCATCCTGTCTTCTTCCACTATGCATAAAGCAATTAATAAATGCAATTTAGTCTAAGTACTTGAGTGTTTTCTGGATAGTCCTGATGAGAGTAGAGTTGAGGAACGAGACCATTCTTTTCAATGAACATTTAGTGGTTACCTAACGCATGTTAAGCACAATGCTGGAGATGAAGTAGAATAGCATCCACACATATGTGTTCTAAATCCATGCGTTAGATTAGTCAAATTGCTGTTAAGTACCTCATTTAAGCAAAATCATACAATATGTATCCTTTTGTGTCTGGTTTATTTAGCTTATCGTAATGTCTTCAGTGCTACATGTGTGTTGTAGGGTTATCAGAATTACATTTCTTGGGGCTGGCTCTGTGGCGTAGCAAGTAAAGCTACCACCTATATGGGTACCGGTTTGAGTCCCGGCTGCTCCACTTCTGATCCAGCTCTCTGCTATGGCCTGGGAAAGCAGTAGAAGATGGCCCCAGTCCTTGGGCCCCTGCACCTGCATGGGAGACCTGGAGGAAGCTTCTGGCTCCTGGCTTTGGATCAGCCCAGCTCTGGCCAATGTAGCCATTTGGTGAGTGAACCAGCAGATTGAAGACTTCCTTCCTTCCTTCCTTCCTCCCTCCCTCCCTCCCTTCCTTCCTCTCTCTCTCCCTTTTTTTTTCTCTTTCTTTCTCTCTCTCCCTCCTCCACCTCTGCCTGTCTGTAATTCTGCCTTTCAAATAAATAAATAAACCTTTAAAATTACATTTCTTTTTAAAGTTGAATATAATTACATTATAAGTATATACCATATTTTGTTTATACATTCATTCAGTGATGGAGATTTGGATAGTTTCCACCTTTTTCCATTGTGAATAATGCTACTATGAGTGGTGGTGTAGAAATATCAGCTTGTGAACCTGCTTCAATTCTTTTGAGTTCATACCCAGAAATGGAATTGCTGGATGATATAGAAATTCTTTTTTTAATTGTTTAAAGAACAGCCACACTGTTTTCTGTATAAACTGCCACATGTTACATTGCCACAATTTTGCACAAGGGTTCCAATTTCCCCTCGCCTTTGCCAAAATGTGGTAGTTTCTGTTTTTTGTTTTTGGTTTGTTTTTGATAATAGCTAAGCTAATGGGATTGAAGAGGTATCTCATTGTGGTGGTGATTTGTGTTTTCCTAATGATTACTGATATTGAACACCTTTTCATGTGCTTTTCAGCTATTTGTATAGCACTCAAGAAACAATTACTCAAATCCTTTGCCTTTTTTTTTAAGATTTATTCATTTATTTGAAAGGCAGAGTTTAAGAGAGAAAGAGAGAGAGGGAGAAGGAGAGTCAGAGAGAGATCTTCCATCCTCTGGTTCATTCCCCAAATGGCCACAATGACCAGAGCTGAGCTGATCCAAAGCCAGGAGCCAAGAGCTTCTTTCAGGTCTCTCACTTGGGAGCAGGGGCCAGAGCACTTGGGCCATCTTCCACCGCTTTCCCAGGTACATTAGCACTGAGCTGGATTGGAAGAGGAAACAGACTCGAACTGGCGCCTATATGGGATACCAGCACTGCAGGTGGTGGCTTAATCAGTTAGGCCACAGCACTGGCCTCTTGCCCATTTTTAAAACAAAATGTTTTAGCTTTTTTTTTTAATTATAAAACTTTGAAAAAAGTTTATTTATTTTTATTAATTTGAAAAGTGGAGCAAGAGAAAAGGAGAGGGAGAGACAGAGAGAGGGAGAGAGAGAGGTCTTTTATCACCTGATTCATGCTCCAAATGGCCTCAGTAGCCAGGGCTGGGGCAGGTCAAACTCAGGAGGTTGGGGCTCCTTCCAGGTCTCCCACATGGGTGTCAAGGACCCACTCACTTGAGCTATCATTTGCTGACTCCCTGGATGCAGTAGCAGGAACTTGGATCAGAAGGGGAGAAGCTGGGACTCAAACTGGGACTCTCATAGGAGACACGGGCATCCCAAGCTGTGGCTTAACCTACTGTGCCACAAAGCCTTCCCTGGTTGCACAACTTCTAATCATTTTGTAGAAATCATTCCTTTTCAGCTATATGATTTTGATCATTACTTGGTTTGCTTTTCACTCTCTTGGTTGTAGTCTATAAAGCACACTTTTAAATTTTGATGTAGTGCTACTGATTTATTTTTCCTTTTTTGCTTGTGATTTTGATATATCCATTTGATACACAATGGCTTAATTTTTGTTTATGGTATAAGTGTTTAAATTCTTTTTTTTTTTGGGGGGGGGGAATAAGAGGAAAGAGTTTATTTCCAGAAGCTGGCTAGCATCTTAGGGAAAGACATCTCTTTACCTAAAATGTGTTCTTTCTGCCCAAGAAGCCAGCAAGGAGGAGGTTAAAAAAAATCAATCTAATATCTAGTTTTCCTAGATCCATTTAAAAAAAACCCTCATTTTCCCCACTGAATTGTCTAGGAACTTTTGTAGAAGATCAGTTAACTACACAGAGATTGGTATCTCCATTCTGTTCCATTTATCTGTATGCCTGTCATTATGTCAGCGCCACTATTTTGCTTACTGTGACTTGGTAGTAAATTTGGACATCAGAAAATGTGATACTTCCAACTTTTTTTCTTTTTCAAGATTTTTTTTTGGCAATTTGGGGTCCTTTGAGGTTGCATTTGAATTTAAGGATAGATTTTTCTACTTCTGTAAAAAGTTGGAATTTTGGTAGAAGTTGCTTTGAATCTATAGATCTTGGTAGATTGCCTTTGAACTCATGAACATGGGATGCTTTTCTACTTATTTATGTTTTCTTGAATTTCTTTCAGAAATGTTTTGTTTTTTGGTGTGTATGCCTGTGTTCCTTTGTTAGGCTTATTCCAAAGTGCTTTATTCCTATGATATTGTGAATGTAGTTAATCTCTCAATTTCCTTATTGGGTTGTTCATTTATAGTGTATTGAAACACAACAGAACCAATTTTTGTGTGCTTGTATTTTATTTTGAAAGTTTCCTCAATTTGTCTAGGGGCCAGCAGAGCGGTGTAGAATGTTGAGCCACTGCCTGCGAGGCTGGCATCCCATATGGGTAATAGTTCATATCCCAGCCACTCCACTTCCAAACCAGCTCCCTGCTAAAGCATCTTGGAGAGCAGCGGAAGATGGCCTAAATGCTTGAGCTCCTGTACCCACATGGGAGACCCAGGAGACCCAGATGAAGCTCCTGGCTCCTGGCTTCGGTCTGGCCAAATCTAAGCTCTTGTGATCATTTGAGGGGTGAACAGCACATGGAAGATTTCTCTCTCTCTCTAGCTCTCCCTTTCAAACAACAAATAAATCTCTTAAAAATTTATTTATTAATTCTAACAGTTCTTCAAACGTTTAATGAAATCTTTTCAGTTGTCTACATAAAAGATCATGTAGTCTGCAGAGATAATTTTTCTTATTCCATTTGCAAGGGAATGCATTTTTCTCTTTCTCTTGACTAATTTCTCTACGTAGAGCTTCCTGTGTTAAACAGAAGTGGCAAAGATAGGCATTCCTGTCTTGGTCCTGACCTTTGAGGAAAAGCATGAAGTCTTTCTCCATTGAGTATGGTGCTGCAATAATAATATCAGAAAAGAAAACACACAACAACATTTAACAAAAATATGTGAAAAAATATGAAACAGGCCGGCGCCGTGGCTCAACAGGCTAATCCTCCGCCCAGCGGCACCAGCACACCGGGTTCTAGTCCTGGTCCGGGCGCCAGATTCTGTCCCGGTTGCCCCTCTTCCAGGTCAGCTCTCTGCTATGGTCTGGGAGTGCAGTGGAGGATGGCCCAAGTGCTTGGGCCCTGCACCCGCATGGGAGACCAGGAGAAGCATCTGGCTCCTGGCTTCAGATCAGCGTGATGCCCCGGCCACAGCATGCCGGCCGCGGCGGCCATTGGAGGGTGAACCAACGGCAAAGGAAGACCTTTCTCTCTCTCTCTCTCTCACTGTCCACTCTGCCTATCAAAAAAAAAAAAAAATTAAAAAAAGAAAAAAATATGAAACATTGCTGAAATAAATTAAAGAACACTTAAATATATGGTGAGCTTTAGAATAGACATGGATTGGAAGACATTTAAAACTTCTGTGTATCAAGTTTCATCAAAAGAAAGATATTGAGTTCTAATTAATGATATACTTACTGAAATGCTTAAGGGATTATATAGTAATGTATGCAACTTACTTTGAAGTGAATGAAAAATAAGGTAGGTTGATGAAAGGATGAATATAAAAATGGATAAATGATAGCATAAGAGATATTTAATACTAGTTGTATAAGAAGGGTCTTCAAAAGGTAAAAAAAAAAAAAAAAAAAAGGAAGAGGATGGTGGTACAGAGGTTAAGACACTACTTGAGACACCGGCATCCCATATCTAAATGCTGAACTCAGATCCCTTGATGCTCATCATGGCATGCTCACTCTCTAGGTTGCTGAGAAGCTACATTTCCAATTTGACAAATAGAGGCATTCCCTTTGGAGGCCTATCCTGACCCTCATTTGAAATAGTTAAATGATTGCTCTCCTTCTCAATATAGTACATCTCCTGCGGGCTACCTTTCAGTTAAATAAAGCCCAAATCCCAAGTTCTTTTCCTTCTTATTTCCACCCATTCCAGTCCCAGCCTCAAATTCTGGCCTACCTAGAGAAGCTACACAGCCCGCGGGTAGGATGATGACTCTTGCTCTCTTAGGGGCTGAACTTGAGGGCAAAGTTTTGATTTCTTTGACAACCTCCATTTATTTATAGAGATATTAGGATGAATCACCTCCCCTGACATTTCTTTCTATAAAAACTAACTTTAAAATGTCACACTTCCAACTCTGTACAAAGAGCGAGAGGAAAGCTGCAGAAGCAATTGAACTTGAAGAGGACACCACTGGAGAGGCACCTTTCATCCTGCCTTGTCTGTCCTCCTCCATTTAGGTTTCTGAGATTGATAAGCCTTTTCTGACCACTCCCCGTGGAGCCACATCCTGCAGGTGTTTGTGTGTAGGTGATCTGACAAGATACATCTGAGTGCAGGAGGCCAGTTACACCAGCCAAAATAGAACAAAATCACGTTTGCATCACTACCTCCACACATAAATTGGTGGCTGCAATATTACTAACATTATATTACACAAATGGCTCATAGAATACCAGAGAAATACTGAAAATACTTGCTTCAAGGATAGACAGCAAAATCAAAAGATGTTTCTGGTATAATACTCAGTATGCTGCACCTTCTTTTTATTTCAGTTTTCTTAGGGATGTTGATTGACTCAAACAAAGAGGATATCATAAAGAATATGAAGTAACTGAGAAGTGTATTATTCTTGATTTTGATAGGAAGTAAAAAAGGCAAGTTCAGAAATGAATACATGAAAAAAGTAGACAGATACACATCAAATTACAAACACATATTTCAAAATTCAAAGTTATTGAGAAGCAGGAGTTTTAAAGAATTACTTTTCACTATCACATATTCCCAGTTTGTATTTCTTTTTTAAATGGAGGAAGTGTAATAAACTCTAAAATGCTATTTTATTAACGACTATTCCTTGTATGTAAACATTTAAAATTTATTTACTTTAAACACTGGAGAATTCTTGGATTGATTATATTAAAGGACCCAGGACATCCAATGACCCAAAATGTCTAAATAGAAATCCATCAGCATAGCTAAATGTGCCAAAGGGACATTACAGGGGCCAGTTGAAAGAGCAGGAGAATGGGCTCTGGCTGCCAGACAGATCCAAGTCTCCAACTGCTGAGAAAGGATCTTTTCACATATCCAAATCAACTAGAAAGGAAGGCACCCTACTAACCAGCTTAGATATCTGAAATATTTAATATGCACTTATCACACACTAAGCGCCCATTTCTGGACTAGTTTCAGTGAGAGAAGCACGACAGATAGATCTAATATACAGTCCTTAAGGATTACATAATGTGGAAATATCATACATAGCCACCTTCAAGGTTTCAAAGCTGTAAGGCAAGTGTATACACTAATCATCTCAGAAAAGGGAAAAATCGGGGCAAATTTGGAAAACTCCAGATGACAGAAGGACATGAGCCAAATCTTGAGTGATGAGTGAGAGAAGGAAGAATACTAGAAACAGGAAAGTCAAACTGTGCTGTAATAGAACAGGCAGAAACTTTGAAATCAGCTGCGTTTCAGTGTATTTTAGTACTTCCAAAGAATATTCTCAGATTCTTGATAAATACTATATTATAACTGAATGAATGAAGAAGTAAGTGAACAATGACATTTTGAAGCTAATTGTGTGCATTTTAAGATGCTGATGAGGGTTTGAAACTTGTGCATTCCGCTTCTGATGCTTTTCTCATTCTCTGTAAGGTCAGACTTGAAAGTATTAGTTTAACATTTATGATCCTTTACCCTTAGGATTAGGCATTTCTCAAGTCCCCATTCTCAATATCTGGCTCTAAAGGTCTTTTTCTAGCCACCCTTTATTCTTTGTTTTAAATGCCTTCATATCTTTCTATTTTTGTCTATGCCTTCTTGGTTTGCTGACTCATTGTAAGTCTTTTTTACTGTCTCTGGTCAGGAACTCCCTACGGACACTGCATGCAGTAGCTCTTCTTTTCTTTTGTGCAGAAAAAGTGGGGCAGGAACAAAGCCATCACATTTCTATGCCCAGGCCTCCAGGACCAGCCCTCAAAGTCTCATTTGGAAAGAGTTTTTCTGAACTGGGCTTAGAGTCAACTTCACTGATCCAGGGCTGTATCTGCTATGGCAAAGGCTGGTTCCCAGTTGATCTCACTCACTAATTTTTGTTTTAGAATTCATTGGGTGATAAGACAGATAGTCTCTTCAGGAAACCAACTCCAAGAAAAAAGACAGTGAGCATCATGATAGTTTGAGTTTGGAGTTAAATAAAAGAAGTCAGTAGAGAGTAGAGATATGGTCACATTTATATGCAAAGAGATTTCTCTTGCAACTGTAGAGGAGAGGAGTTGAGGGAGGAATGGACACTGAGTACCTAATTATGGGACATTAAAATTGACCAGCTTAAACATTTTAGCTTCCACATATGAGAAAGAACGTGTGGCATTTGTCTTTTCATGTTTTTTTCATCTCTGAATTACTTCCCTTAACATAATGTCCTCCTGTTCGGTCCATTTAAATGTGGAGGCTACTAGAGACTTGGAAGGGTGAGAGGGGAAGGGAACATTGAATAATAAATGCCCAAAATACAATTAGATGGAAGGAATAATTTCTAGTGTTTTGCAACACAGTGAAAGAACTACAGTACACAATGACACAATATAATTTATGAATAGCTAGAAGGGATGATGATCAGTTGTTCCGACTTCATCAGTACACATTGTATACTTGTATGGGTATTGCAATGTCACTTTGTAACTCCAGAGGTATGTGCTATTATTGTGTGTTAGCCAAAATTTTAAAAAAGATTTTATCAAGTTGACCCGAGATGAAAATATAGTAGTTGGGACAGAGAGAAACACTGGGACATGGAGACGTGGGTGGCAGAGTTGACAGTTCTTGCTAATTCAATAGATTTGGGAGACAGATATCAAGGATGTTGATGCACCCTGGAGGATCTTGAGAATCAGTGGAGTTCCAGAGTTGTACTGGCTCCATACTGAGCTTCACTTACAGCATTGAGGAAGGGGTGATCTGGACATTAATATGACAATGAGTTACTCTCAATTTATCAAGTTTGTTAGTATAAATCAATGTCCTCACTGAAGTCAGCAAGATCTCGCCTGTCATTGACAGTAGCCAGGCAAGAGGTTTGTCCAAAGCTGTTAACAAGCAGTGCTCAATCCAAGCCATCTATTGGGTGGGAGATAGTTCATTTAGAGGCAGATATTCTAGATTTGTCTATAGGCAGTGGCCAAATATAAGTGAGATGATATACAAGCCAATGGAAGCAGTTGGTGATTCTCTAAAAGAGGTGATTCTTAAGGAAAGGTCATGGCAATTTCTGCTCTTCAAATTGTTCCCTCTAGTGATTTTAAAACAAAAATAAACCATTATAGGAAGTCTCTTAGCATGGCAGGAAGAATACAAGTTATCTAGATCCATGAAAGTTTTTGGCAGTCTGGCTGACTTTACTCATTTGTTCTGCTAAGGACATTAGCTACATCCTATGATTTTCACGGAGAGATTAAGAGAAAACTTACAGGTGTCAGGATGCTAACCTCCATTTAGGTCTTTATCTGCTGGGCCTGAAAGTCCTACAATATATTACCCTACGTGTACTAGAGATATCACATTGTATTAGGAAGACTCAGTATTTTACAGCTAAGTTCCTGCCTCACAAGTTTTAGTTGAGTGTAGACGGCATGGACATTTGATTCCTGATTTCATTCGTCTTCAGATTCGATTTTCATTTTAAGGACTGCTGACAGGACCAGAGTGCTTGTGAAAGGCACAGTACCTTAAATTAGTGTCATTGAAACTATATTGCTATGGAGATTTATCAGCGGGACTCTAAGTCATATATGTCTTTATTGCTTTGAAATTTCATTAGTCATTCTGGGGAATGAATGCTGCCGTTAGAGAGTAATCCAACGAGGAGAATTTTAGATTTGTAACCAGAAGAAGAGGAGGGCAAGCAAGATGTATCATTAAAATATCCAGATTTATCTTAGCCCAGGTGATCCAATTGACAAGTTAATCTTTTCCTTCAATAAGCTGTGGCATAGAAAGATAATAGACATTAGACAGGTGATTTGAGAGTAGGATTTTTTTTCCTGCCTTGCAGTTTTGTATTCTGTCAGGAAAAATGTGATAGGTCTTGAGACTTGCTGAAGCCTGGGAGACCTACTTGTGCTGTCATGGGTTTCCAGGCTCACTGAAATGTGACCTTTGCTCACCAAATATTTATTGACTGACATCATATGCCAAGCAGAAAATTCATTGCTAAGGTTAAAATGATTCATAAGGCATAGGCTTTGTCTTTGAGGAGCTCTGAAGTTTGTATCTGATAAAAAAGATTTTCCTCATGTCCAAGACCTGTTCAGGTTTTGTTCTGAATTTATATTTTTAGTATTGTGGTAGCAGCTTAACTAATCAACTATTTTGCTTCCTTCACCTGCAAGTAGGATGTGTGGGCAATGGATTAGTAGCGGTGGCATGATTTTGTACATGGAATAAGTAATGAACCCTCAGCTCTTTTCAGCCTTTGTCTACTAACCACCAAAGCCAGCCTCCAGTGGTGGTGAGGCAGGGAGTTAGTGAGGGACAAGGGAGCTGAGGGGCTTTCAGCAGCCTTTGTGCCTTGGTCCTGCACCACTAAAAAAGTTCCATCCTTTTCCATGCCAGTTTGCTGAAACCTGTATTAGTTTCTTTTAAATAAATGGTGACCCTTCACTAAGCAGGAACACGAAGCTGGTCATTTCTGTCCATAACAGCATACGAATCAATATACAGTGAAAATATAAGTATGTTTTAATGATATAAGATTAAAATGAAAAGATCTACCTTAAAGTTAGTGATTTTCATCTCTCATCCTTTGGGTGCCATTTTTTTTTATCAGAAAGTTTACGACTAAACTGATTACTGATACGTGGAGAAGTATATGACTTCACATTCATTTAGAACATTTCTCTCAGTAACACAATAGAACCAAAAAAAAAGTTACTAAGACTAAGGAATAGTTGGAAGCTATATTTATCAAACTTGACCTAAATGACTATATATAGAACTGCATATAAAGCTCTAGCATAGTCATTGTTTTTATAAACTGCTAGTTACTTATTCTCATGTTATTTGGAAGGCAGAGAATCTTCTGTTTGTTGGCTTACTTCCCAAATGCCTGCAACAGCCAGAGCTAGACTATGTTGAAGCTGATAATTGCATCTGGATCTCCAATATGGGTGGTAGAGCCCAAATATTTGATCCATCACCTGCTGCCTCCCACCTCACATATGAAAACTTGTGATATATAGTTAAATCCAGGCCTAGAGAGAAAATTATATACTTAGGTGTACATATTACAAATGATAACCTGTGCTCTAAGCATCCATATCAAGAAGATAAAGAACGGGAAATTAACCCAAAGAAAATAGAAGAAATAAAATAGTAAAGATAAGAAATACAGAAGTTAAAACTGGTATGACAAGGGTAAGGTGAAAGCCTTCATTGCTATACGTTTGCATGAAATAGAAAAGAATCCTGTAAAAAACACAACTAGCAAACCTGCCTCCCTGCAAAAGTGAGAAATTCAAATTCCTTTCTATGGAGGAAATTGTATCCATTATTCAAAACTTTCCTCTAAAGACAGTTTCATGCCCAAGTGTTTCCAATCAAATGTTTGGTGATTAAAGAATTGATGATATCACTACTATAATGTTTCTTTCCCAGGAGTGGGAGTTCAGACTTGTGATTAAGACACCCCCATTCTCTATCAGAACAATCTGGATTTGATGCCCAGCTGTGGTTCCTGATTCCAGCTCCTGCTCCTGCAGACATTGGGAACAGTGGTTTTAGCTCGAAGATTTTGGATTCCTATCACACACATTGGAAATCTGGATAGAATTTCTGGCTCCATGCTTTGACCTAGTAAAATCCCAGATGTTGTGGGCATTTGGAAGAGTGAAACAGTAGATGGTAACAATTTCTCTCTCTGTCTCTCCTTATCTCATCAATCAATCTTATATACAACAAATTGGAATGGAATACTAAGACATTTACAGACATTTGTGTAATATTTTATATTATATAAATATATATTTTGTAATTTTATACAACACGACATTTTGTTTATTTGAAAGGCAGGCAGAGAGTGAGAAAAAGAGAAGAAAAAGGAGGAGGAGGAAGAAGAGGAAGAGGAAGAGAGAGTGATATTTCTTCTCTGTTGGATCACTACTCAATGCCTGCAACATGTGTGATGTGCATATATGTTGTGTGAATATGTATAAATTGGAAAATTATTTTAAAACTATATATAAATGAAAATTTAAAAATAATAAAGACAATGTCAATAAAGATGAATACATAGGGAAGACACACTGTCTCATCAATCAAGATTAATTTATAAACTATACTAATTAATTATATGAAACTTTTATTAGAATAAACAAATGGATCATTGATTTAAATAGAGATTCTAGAAAAAAGTCCATATATATATATATATATATATGGAGCCTTGATTTATGAAAAAGTAGATATCTTAGGATTATAGAGAAAGGTTGTCTACTCAAAAAATCATGTTGGAGCTAACACTGTAGTGTAGGAAGTAAAGCCTCTGCCTACAACGTTGTTAGCCCATAGGGGTACCAGTTTGAGTCCTGGCTGCTTCACTTCCAATCCAGCTCCCTGCTGATGCACTTGAGAAAGCAGCAAAAGATGGCCCAAGTGCTTAGGTCTCTGTACCCACGTGGTAGATTCAGAGTAGATTCCTCTCATATAGTGAAATTGCAAGAACTAACAATTAAATAAAGGAGATTTTTTAAGCTTTAGGAAATTACTTTGCTGTGTCCTAGGACTGGTATAATGGAAAATATGTTTAGTTTAGAAATTATCCTCACTTCCCCATTTTAGTGAATAAAATTTAAACATAAAAATTACAAAAACATATCCACTTCTAACTAGCATGTAGTTATGTATAAGTCAATGCTCTTGCCTAAATAATAAATGAATGAATGAATGAATAAATAAACAAAGGGTCAAGGGGCCATTGCTGTGGCTCAGCATGTTAATCTGCCATCTAGAGCACCAGCATCCCATATGGGCACTTGCCAAGTCCCGGCTACTCCACTTCCAATCCAGCTCCCTGCTTATGTGCCTAGAAAAGCAGTAGAGGATGGCCCAATCCATGGGAGATTTGGATGAAGCTTCTGGCTCCTAGCTTTGGCCTCGCCCAGCCCAAGTCATGAGGAAGGAACCAGCAGATAGAAAATCTCTCTCCTCTCTCACTCTCTGTCTCTTTCTCTCTCATCTCTGTAACTCTGACTTTCAAATAAGTAAATCTTGAAAAAGGAGTCATTAATTATAAAAATCATATTTTAAAGATATCAGACTCCATGGAAGAAATGAAAACCAGATAAACCAAATTTCTATGAGGAGAGAAAATAATACTCTGAGGTGGACAGATATTGCTAGCTGTCGTATTTTTTTTTCCTAAAAGAATTTGAAAATTCTGGTTCTAGCTTAGGATCCAGCTGGAACCAGATGGAGGAAATACACACACACACATACCATAAAACAATTTGAGAGGCTAAAATCTTGAGAAAAGTCGAACAAAAGTTGATTTCCTTGAAGGAAATTAGCACAGTAGCCTGGGAAGCTTTAAAGCTAGAATAACATTTCCTGCACCTTGTTATGCTTAGGAAAAAGAGAACAGCCTACAAAATCGTGCAAACCTGTCTCAAGGACATGACTTTTTTCTTATTAAGGATTTTTACCAGATTTTGAAGCAGTGTGCCTGGAGTGCTAGGGTGAAAATTTCTAAAAGAATAAGATTGAATCTCTGCAGCCTGTCAGAAGTGAGAAGCTCTGTCAGGATATCAGTCAGAAGCCCAGCGGTGTCACACCTTAGGAATAGAGGTAAACAGAGGTAGAAAAAGTCTTAAGACTGAAACTTAGCTCCAGACAAGCACACCTTTATGTATATTGAGATCTGTCACTTACCTTCTCAGTACAACAAAGGAAATAGGATGTTATTTTAATCATATAACATTTTTTGAAATCACATCGATTCTTTGTGGTTTATTTACACAGGTCCACTTCTTTCAAACATAACCATAAATTACTCTATGTATGTATAAGAGAATATGATCAATAAATATATGAGAAAACATTCAACAGGAGTAGTCTCCTAAGTGTTTCAGACATTGAAGTAGTCACAAAGATAACTTAAAGAAACCATGATTTCTGTATTAAATAAAAGATAGAAAAAATGGCCGGCACCACGGCTTAATAGGCAAATCCTCCACCTGGAGAAGCTCTTGGAGTAATTGCTAAATTTCAGAAAGCTCAACACTCGTGTTTTTCAAAGGCTCCTTGACTGGACAGCAGATTCAAACAGACCATTAGGGTATCAGGTTGAGAAATGCCCTGTTCTTTCTGCAGAGATCAATCTGTCAGTGAGCCTGGATGTGGTCTGGATTAAGGCCATGGGCTTCATGCCCCAAACTTCAATGACTCCTTATTTTATCCCAGACTCTGAGAGGAATGCTGACCTCTGGATGCTCTCTTTGTCCCTCTAGCTCTCCTCATTTCTTACATACTCCAATGCCTGGTCTCAGTTAGTATTTCCTGAAAAATCTGATTGATTTGGGGTCAGAATCTAGGTATTCATTTTGCATACACAGGTGGCTTTTTCCATCTAGTCACCTCTTTAGGCATAGATCCCCTCGTGACCTCGACTTGTGGAGACAGGTCCTCTGGCATGTTCAACTCCTTCCTTCATCTCAGATCCCTCCCTCTTTTGGTTCCACCTCCATCAGGCCCTTTCTATAGAGTCCATATCTCAGAGGGAGCTCACTGGGGAGAATTTTTATTTCCCCCATCATGATCCTTTATCTCTATACCTGGCCACTGAGTGATGGCCAGGACTGGTGCCCTCCCTCCAAACTCTAGCTGGAAACATCCTTAAGGTTCTTGTCATGAGGGGACATTTTCAAATCCAGCCCTTTTTCCTGTGAGGGTGTTCTTTGGTTAGGCATGTCTTCTGACCCTGCAGCGTGTTGGCTCACTTTATTCTTTCCAGTCTGTATCAGCCCCAGCATGGTCTAACTTATCAGAACAGCAAACGATGCTCATAGCCACAACATTTTTTTAAGGGTAGTCCTGTTGTTCACATTCCTGACCTGTAAAGTCACTGCCTCCCTTCTGCTGATTAATAGGCTCACTGTGGGTCAGGTCAGCAATTGATGGCAATGCAGAGGGAATCAGATGCTTCAGGAATCATAGATGAGGTGGCTTATGAGAAGGAATGCTCTGATATACCCAGCAGAGAGTGAATACATTGCATTCTTGGTATTCACGGCTATTTCCAGTTCTTGGTTCATTGAAAAGAACATGGTATGGGGAGCTGGAAGTACGTCTAGATCTCAATTCTACTGCTTATACTCACAGTAACCTTGACCAATTCATCTGAGTTTCTGTTTCCTTGTATATGAAATGTGGATAATAAATGTACCATGTGGTGTTATTTTGGGGATTAAATTAGGAAAAGATCATGTGATATTTTGCTCATGATATGGCGACATGATGGCCTTCCTCAATATCTTAATATTCTTTCCTTTCCCCCTTAAATATCAACTCAAGCATCATTTTACCTTATATCTCTTCCAAAATTATCCCACAATCCTACAAGTTACTCTTTCTGTGTGTTTTTTAACATATTTTATTAGTTATTAATTTATAAAAATAATTCATTAAATAAAATTTTATTAAATTATTTTTATAAAGCTGTGATTTTTCTCCTCCATAATTTTGAAAGCAATTTGAGGTAAGAGACCTATTCATTTTCATTCTAGTATCCCTGATGCTAACACATGCTTGGCTTTTCATATGAAATCAGTAAGTATTATCACAATAAATAAATGAATGGATACTAAGTGGATGGGAATAATTGAATAAATGAGGGACCAAGGGATCAAGTCTGTCACTCTCTGGAGTAATGAGATTAATGGCACTAACAACCTCTTCTACCCACTTTTAAGTAAGGCAACTCAAAAAACTGGGAAAGAATCCCAATTCACAGCCAGGAGAATGGTTTCTAATACCAACAGCATCACATTGAGTTTGAAAATATTTTTCTTCTGAATGCAAGCCCAGGAAAAGAGTCTAAGCAAAAAGTTCTTTAGGCTATGAAGAAAAAAAAAAACAAAACAAAAAACGGAAACTTACCATCATGAACTAAGTCACATTTTGACTTAAGATGAAACACCTAGTTAAACTTTCTGTACTCATGAGGGAGGGAATTTAAAAATCCTGCAGGCTCTGAAAGTGTGAACTTCATCCTTTTATACTTTCAAAAATCCTTTAATCCTCCAGAGGTTTTAGTGAGTCTTTTAAAAAAGCTTGTGCTGTATTTCTATTCTATATAAAATGATCTAGGGCCATGAAGAGATATAAATCAGTACATTTTCTAATTAACAATCACAAAGTGAAGAGTACTGTCTCTATCAGCTAAGATTTTCCAACCAGCCGTGTAGGAGTTGGGAACTGGATAATTCTCCATGGAGGTTGTCCTGGGCACTGAGGGCTGTTTGGTGGCAGCCCTCCCCCCCACCTCACCAGATTCCAGTGCATCTCCAATCCTTCACCCCCAGGTGTAACAACCAACAACAACAACAAAAAAGATCTCCAGTCATTGACAACAATCCTTTGGGGCACAAAATTGTCCCCATTTGGGAACCATTGCCGTAAATCTTTAATAGACAAATGGTTAGGACTCTTGCTCTTTTCTTTTTCTCAGTCTATCAAGACATACTTTCTGTGTAACATAAGTGGGATTTTTAACTCCTCTTCTGACTTTCTAGGAAGATAATACCTCCACCAGTCAGACCAATGTTCATCTCATATAACACTGGCCATGTGCATTAGTTACTTTTCAATGTAATGAATTATCTGATATAACGTACCTGATTTTTAAGAAGAGATTAGTTTGTTCATAATTTTGGAGATTTAAGAACATATCACTCATATGGCTGTGTCACATGGAAGATGATATCATATCAGGAGCACATGTGAAAGGGAGAGATCTCAGCTCAAGTTAGGGAGCCAGAGGGAGAATACTGCAGGGCCAGGCTTCCCTTTTGTAACAATCCTCTCCTGAGAACTAATCAGGTTCCCAAGAGAAATATCTTAATCCATTCCAGGAACCATATCTCTAGTGACCTAATTACCTTTCAGTAAGCTCCATCTCTTACACATTGTACTGCCTCTCACTGTACATCATCATACTGGGGACCAAACCTCTAACCTATGAAACTTGGGATACAAATCACATCCAAAACATAACACCATGTTACTGAAGGATGTCTAAGTTATTGAGGATTTTAATAGGACCAGCATTTGAGAATGGGATTGGAAGGAAGCATGTAGTCAGACCCCCAAGAAATAAGAGAGTGTTATATAGGGGCAGTTATCACTAAGACAAGGAAGGACATGACTTGATTATTATTTTTAGCTCTTCACTATTCTTTGGAGATCTTTTTACTTGTTGAAAATTATGGGTAGTGGTGCATTAAACCTGTGATTATAAAGTAAACTGAAGTTATGTTATTTCAAAAATTGAAGGAAAAAAGGGAGGAAGGCAGGGAGATTGAGGGAGGGAGGTAAATATGCTTATCATAATTGTATTTATGAAATAAATGAAATCTGTTCTCTGTATATTAGTAAATATTAAAATAGTAATAATAATGAAAAGAGAGAAATCACCCTTAGTTCTCTCTGGCCAAAATGACTCACCACTAATATTTGTTCCTTTAGCTTGTCCAGCCTTTCCTCCACAGGAGCCAGAGAGTGAGATGGAGCTTTGCCCTGAAGCAACGAGAGAAAGGAAATGAGCCTTAAATCATTATCTTGTAGACACTGATTCATATGATTCCCAATAAAGTAACTAAAAATCTGGAGATATCGAGAAACAGACTAACTGAGCAAAGAAGCTGGATTCTAAGGCTAAGAAATAAGTCTTCAAGGGTCACTACAGGGGCAGACATTTGGTGCAGTTGTTAAGATACCCCTTTGGAATACCTGCATCCAGTATCAGTGTGTCTAGGTTTGAGTCTTTTCTCTGATCCCAATTCTAGCTTCTCCTAATGTGTACCCTTGGAGGCAGCAATGATGGCTCAAGTAGTTGAGTTTCGGCAATCAATGAATGAATCTTAGATGGAGTTCCCAGATTCTGAGCATTTGAGGAGTAAATCAGCAGATGGGAGGCCTCTTTTTCTGTCTCTCTCTCAAACACAACATTAATTAATTTAAAACATTAAACCACAATAGAAAAGGGGTCACAATCTTATTTAAATTTGGGAATATTTTTATTATAGAACCAAATTTAGGCCCATTAAACAAAAAAGTAACACTGTAAACTCATGGCATTTCTGTATCATGATTTTACCTATAATCTAGACATCAGAGAGCCCAATAACTATACCTACACCATAGAATGTACATTGAGGTCACTCAAAGGGTTTTAATTCCCTCTTTGGTTCTTGAAAAACCAGTCTTCACATTTTGGTAACAGCCATGTTAAATGATAGGACAGAACATTTAGCAACCAAGGAAGAAATAGATATGGACATAGTAGAAAAATTCCCTGCTGTAACCCAACTGCAGGATTAACTATGTCACATTTTTGATGCTTAGTCTTGCTGTGTAATTTTTGTTGTTGAGATGGAGCACAGGATAATGTTAAATGTTAAAAAAGTTTATGATTCATCTTCTTTATTGATAAAATGGGAAAATAATATTGCTTATAGTTGTTACATGAGTTATTCCATAAAATGTTGATAAAGTGCCTTAAAAAAAATTTAAAGTTGGTACGTCATGGGGTAAAGAAAAGGCAAATTCTATGATGAAACCATGAAGAAGCAACATCTGAAGGTTTAAAGACAAGGGGATTATAGAGAGAAAACATCTACTACGGAACCAGTGGGTAAGCAATCTTCAGAGGACAGGCAGGTTGAAGTTACAGAAGGAAAGAAAAGAACATGTTGAGTACATGGGAAACTTTGCTAATGACTGATCCTGAGATCCAGGGGCCCAATGAAGGGCATTCAGAAGACAGGGAAATGTGGAAACAGTGTCAGAGAAAGGAATGCACAGAGCCATGTGGGAACTGCAGACAGAAGGCTGGTGGATTGTTGAGTCCTTATGTGGAAGAAGGAGAAAAATGGCAAAAGGGTAAATATTGTATCCTCATGTGGCAGAAGAGATTGAAGGGAAAAGGCCCCAGTTAGTTTCCTCAAACCCTTTATAAGGCCATTGATCTCATTATGAGGACCCTGTCATATTGACTTAATCACCTGCTAGAGGCCCTAAGTCTTTTATTTTTTTAATATCTATGTATCTATTTGAAATGCAGAGTTAAAGAGAGAGAGAGAGAGAATCATCCATCTATTTGCTGGTTCACTCCCTAGATCACTTGGGGCTGGCCTAGGCTGAAGCCAGGAACCAGGAGCCAGGAGGTTTTTCTAGGTCTTCCACATAGATTACAAAGGCCCAAGCACTGGAACCATTGCCCACTGCTTTCCCAGGTGCATTATCAGGGAGCTGGATCAGAAGTGGAGAAGCCAGGACACAACTGCTGACCATGTGGGATGCTGGCACCACAGATGGACGCTTAACCTGCTATGCTGCAATACAAGCCCCAAGGCCCTAAATCGTAATACCATGCCATCAAGTCTTATATTCCAGGCAAGTACCTTTGGACTCACCTTTGCCTCTGATTGCTCATTGTCTCCACAGATAGCTGCATGGATTACTCCCTACTGCTTTTTTAGACTGTTTACATCACATAAGGGCATTCCTGACTGTACTTATTCTAATAGCCCACTTCCTTAAAAGATTCCCCATGGACTTTCTCTGCCTTAATTTTTTTCTTTATCATATGTCACAAGGTAACAGTCTATAAATTCATTTATATGAGTAGTTTGTTATTTTTTTCCCTCTCTAGGGTTCTGTATGAGTAACACAGACCCTTAATATACTTAGGTTTAGTTTGACAAATATTTATAGCAGCAACAAAAAATGTCCTAAAGGGAGGTCATTATTACTGACAAAATCAAGAAAAAAAGCATCGATTGATATTGCCAAGCTTTTAAATTTCCCATCAATAATTAGACCTGTAAATTCTCCTCAGTCATATTATTTCACATGTTGTCATTTGTAGAAAGGTTATTTCATAAGTGACTTACATTGTCACTTCCCTAACAGTAAAATTAAATGCAGAAAGAAATCACAAAGAAAGAAAGAAATTTAAGTATATAGATTAACAATAAAGGTGATACATTTTCTGCTAATGTTTTAAATAAATGAAAGTAAAAATAGAAACAGAAAAAGAGGGAAAATATATATCTGAAATTTATAAAAATAAAACAAGTTATAGATTTTCCAAAGGTATAGACAGTAGGTTGTGGAAGCAGTTTGAATTGATTGAAATCATTGCCTTAATTACTTAAAAACAAATACAAAATAATTACTGACCACACACAAACATTTCACCGGAAGAATTACAGTTCACTTGTACCCTCATTAAATAATACATAAATATGTAAAATGTCTAATATGTATAACTCTATATGATGAATATAAGGGAAAGCTAATAATAATAAAAATAGCATCACATTATTTTTATATTGGTATGTCTCCCTGTCATTTGCATTATGTTAAAATATACCATGGCTTCCATAGTAAATCAATACAAAAGGTCAGGTGAGGGGCTGGTGTTGTGGTATAATAGTTTAAGCAGAGTGAGAAGCTGGCATCAGATACTGAAGAGCAGGTTCAAGGCCAGGCTTCCCTGTTAAGCACTGGGGAATGCAGTAGAGAATGGCCCAAGTATTTGGACCCCTGCTAACCGTAAGGAGGAAGTTCTGACTCCTAGCTTTGGGCTGGCTGTTGTGGCCATTTGAGGAGTGAACCAGTGGGTAGGAGATATCTCTTTCCATCTCTCTCTGTCTCTCTCTTTCTCTCTCATCCTCTCTGACTTTCAAATAAATAAATGTTTAATCTGAAAAGGTTGGATGAATGGACTAAGCTTAAAATATACATTGAGAGTCACAGCAGAGATTTTAATATCACAATAATGAATAATATCATTGAGAAAATGAGTTTAGAAAGAGAAGAGTTGTTATCTAAAGACTGATTCTTCTGATATAAAAGCGGGGAAGTGAGATGCTTTGTAACCTTGATAAAAGCAGTGGAAGATATGTTACATAACTTGATAATTGCAGCTTCATTGAAGCTGTACGAGTTGAAAGCCAGAGTAGAGTGGAATTCAAGAGAGTATCTTGGAGTGATAATTGGAGAAAGTGAGGAGTCTGACTGCATATGCAAGGAGAGACACAGTGGTAGATGAGAAAGCAGTTATTAGCAGGTGGGATGTTTTAAAGATGTGAGTCATGAAAACAAGTTTGTGAGCTGATGCAAAAGAACAACAATGAACAAGTCTTCATGCAGGGATTAGAAGGAAACTGGGACAGTGTCCATGAGTAGAAAACAGGGGAAGAAATTTAATACACAAGAAGGAAAGTTTGGAATTTCTTTAGCAATAGAAGAGTAACAGAAACAATAAAAAAGAAGGCAGAGTATGTATGTACAGAAGCAGCAGGATAGTAGATGTAGCACTGGAGACTTGTGGAAGTCTTTTTAAATAGTTTTATTGATTCTCCTCCAGGAATAAACCTGCTGCTACTACTCCTTTAACTCTATACTGCTGCAATCATATCTTATTTATTTGTAATTTTTATTATTGCATGTATGATTTTACATTTTCCATTATTAATTTGGTTGTATCTCTTGCAAAAGAACATGATTAATTCATTTTTTTCTCTCTTTTTAACTACTAGGACCATAGTACATAAAATGCAGAATGTAGTTTTCTGCATTACATTGAATATGTGATATCAGTGAAGAATATAACTAAGTAATATACACATCCTCCTCTGTTCTAATAATAATAAATAGGAATTTAATTTCATATTGGTAAAAGAAAGCATTGTACTTCAAAAGATGATCACTGAAGGAAGACGCTAGAGAGACAAAATGGACTGTTCAGTTACCTGATCTAAAATAGAACTGAGTCTAAGCACTTAAGAAAAAGAAATTAAAGGGATACAAATTGGAAAAGAAGAAGTCAAATTATCCTGTTTGCACATGACATGATCTTATACATTCCGAAACCAAAAGACTCCACTGAGAGAATATTGGAACTCATAAGAGTTTGGTAAAGTTACAGGATATAATATCAACACACAAAAACTAATAACTTTTGTATATGCAAACAATATCATGGCTGATAAAGAACTTGTAATATCAGTATCATTCACAATAACTACAAAAAAATACCTTGGAATACATTTAACCCAGAATGTGAAAGAACTCTATAATGAAAATTACAAAACACTAAAGAAAAAAATAGAAGAAGACACAAAAAAATGGAAGAATCTTTCATGTTCATGGGTTAGAAGAATTAATATCAAAATGTCTATACTATCCCAAATAATTTACAGATTTCATTTGATCCCAATTAAAATACCAAGGACATTCTTCTCAAATCTAGAAAAAATGATGCCAAAATTCATGTGGAAACACAAAAGAACTCGAATAGTTAAAGCAATTTTTTTAAAAAAAATATTTATTTGAAAGGCAGAGTTAGAAAGAGAGAAAGAGAGAGAGAGAGAGTCGGAGAGACAGAGAGTAAGAGATTTTCCATAAGCTCGTTCACTCCCCAGATGGACACATGGCCAGATTTGGGTCAGTCTGAAGCCAGGAGCGAACAGCTTCTTTTGGGTGTCCCACTTGAGTGCAGGGACCCAAGCACCAGGCCATCTTCTGCTGCTTTCCCTGCTGCATGAGCAGGGAGCTGTTTGGAAAGCAGAGCAGCCAGGACTTGAACAGGCACCCATAGAGAATGTAGGCACCATAGGCAGTGGCTTTACCCACAATGCCACAGTGCTGGCCCCATTAAAGCAATCTTAAACAACAAAACCAAAGCTGTCATCCTCACAATACCAGATTTCAAGACATACAAGGCAATTATAATCAAAATAGCCTGGTACTAGCACAAAGGAAACATGTAGACCAATGGAACAATATAGAAACTCCAGAAACCAGTCTATACATCTACAACCAACTTATCTCTGATAAAGGAGTTAAAATCAGTCTCTGGAGAAAGGACAGTCTCTTCAATAAATTATTCTGGGAAAACTGAGTCTACACATTGAGAACTGTGAAACAAGACACCTACCTTACACCTTTACAAAAGTTAATTCACAGTGAATCAAGGATCTGAATCTACAATGTGATACTATCAAATTACTAGAGGAAGACATCAGGGAAAGTATGTAAGACATTGGCATAGGCAAAATCTTCTTAGAAAAGACCCCAGAAGCATGGGCAATAAGCTTGAAAATAGACAAATGGGATTACATCAAGCAAAGAAGCTTCTGTACTGCAAAGGAAACCCTCCAACAAAGTGACAAGGCAAATGATAGAATGGGAGAAAATATTTGCAAACTATGCAAATGATGAATGATTAATATCTAGTATCTATAAAGAGCTCAAGAAACTCAACAACAACAAAATTAAGAAATGGGCAAAGTATATGAACCAGCATTTTTCCAAGGATGAAATTCAAATGGCTAACAGACAAATGAAAAAATGCTCAGGATCATTAGCCATCATGGAATTGCAAATAAAAACAACAATGAGTTAATCACCTCATCCCAGTTGGAATGGCTATCACCAAAATCAAGAAGTAATAAATGCTGGCAAGGATGTGGGGGAAAATGTGCCCTACTATCCTTTTGGCAAGAATGTAAACTAGTACAACCATTATAGAAGACAGCATTGGATTCCTCAGAAATCTGCAAATAGCTCTACCATATGATCCAGCCATCTCATTCCTGAGAGTTTATCCAAAGGATATGAAATCATCAGATGAAAGAGTTATTTGACTCTCACACTTATTGAAGCTTAATTCACAATAACTAAGATATGGAATCAACCCAGATGTCCATCAACTGATGACTGGATAAAGAATATATATATATTTCATTAAGCACAATCATTTCTAGTTTCATCCATTTTCTTGCAAAAGACAGAATTTCGTTTATATATTTATATATAAATATAAATATATATATGGTATATATACACTAGGAATACTACTTAGCCATAAAAAATGAAATTCTGTCTTTTGCAAGAAAATGAATGAAACTAGAAATGATTGTGCTTAGTGAAATATGCCAATCCCAAAAAGACAGTTATTATATGTAACTAAACTGGTACATGGTAGTTAATACAGAATACAAAAAAGTATAGGATTGAAATGGCCATCTTGTGACATGATTGTTGTTTTTAGCCTTTGTTTATATTTGTGGAAATCTGATTTTCCTACTTTTACTTGTGGATTATTAGGTTAGTGATGAATTAAGCCTGTGACTATAGAATGTATTGAAAGTATGTCTTAGGGCCGGTGCCAAGGCACAGTAGGTAACCCTCTGGCTGTGGTGCCAGCATCCCATGTGGGCACTGGTTCTAGTACCTACTGCTCCTCTTCCAATCTAGCTCTCTGCCGTGGCCTGGGAAAGCAGTAGAAGATGGTCCAAGTTCTTGGGCCCCTGCACCCACATGGGAGACCGGGAAGAAGCACCTGGCTCCTGGCTTTGGATAGGCCCAGCTCCAGCTGTTGTGGTCATTTGGGGAGTGAACCAGTGGATGGAAGACCTTTCTCTCTGTCTCTCCCTCTCACTTTCTGTAACTCTACCTCTCAAATAAATAAATAAAATCTTTTAAAAAAAGAAAATATGTCTTTGCAAAAATTAAAGAAAAGAATGGAAGGAAAGAAGGAGGCGGTTGAGGAAGGGAGAAGAGGAGGGAGTAAAGTATAGTTATTCTCTTAGAACTGTACCTATGAAATACATGAAATCTCTTCTCTTTATATTAATAAAAATTTTAGACAAAGGAAAAACAATAACTTCTTTTGTTCAAGGTGGAATAACCAGAACTGGACCTTCCGCCCTAATCACCTGAAATAACAACATGAATTGAACTAATTATATGGAACAATGGTTTTCAATACTTTAGACATGAAGCAGCAGGAGATAAGTGTCCTTGAGATAAGTAAAACAAATGAGAAATATCCTATGATTTCCCTGAGTTTAAATCCTTAAGAGAGTTTTCAGCCCAGATTTTAAGAAGAGGGAACAAATGCAGAGCCAAGGAGATTGCAAATAGGGACAGTCCTGGACGTTTGAAGACACCAAAGCCAATAGTTTACAGAACAGAGTACTACAGATGAGAAAGCTGTAGAGAGGGCCCTACAAAAAAAGGCACCAGGCTCCTCTAGTGTACTTAGCAGAGAAGTTAAAAGTATGACTTTGGGCTGGCATTGTGATACAGCTGGTTAAACTACTGCATGTGATGCTGCTCCACTTCTGATCTAGATCCCTGCTAATACACTTGGAAAAGCAGTGGAAGTCCAAGTATGTGGCCACCTGCAACCACCATGGGAGACTTGAAAGAAGCTCTGGGCTCCTGGCTTCAGCCTGGCACGGCCCTGGCCATTGCAGCCATTTGGGTAGTGAACCAGGGAATGGAAGAGCTCTCTCTCTCTGTAACTTTGACTTTCAAATACATAAAAAATAAATCTTAAAAAAAGTATGAGCTTGTGAGGGAACTATCCATGGCCAGGAAAAGAGGAAAGATTGAGAACAACAGGGAGCTTGTTTTGAAAAGGTGAAAAAAAAAAAAACTTAAGGAGAAAATAATAAAACATGTTACAAACATTAAAAAAAGAAAGGATGAAAATTAAACTTCTAGAGATAAAATCTATAACATTTAAGATGAAAACCCACAGTGGGTAAAACTAATTGAAGAGTAGACATTGTTGAAAATCAGTTAGTAGGCCTGAAGACATAGTATTTGAAAATATCCAGAATGAAACATAAAAAGAAAAAAAAGACTGAAGAAAAATGAAAACAAAAAAGGATTACTTATAGGACAACTTCAAGTTGTCTAATGTCCACAACTGGAGTTATCAAAGGGATAGAGGAGATATTGAATTACTGGAGTATACAAATTAATAAAAAAAGTTTTCCAAATTTCAGTAAACATTTAATGCCACTGATGCTTGAATCACGGTGAACTCCAGGCTCGAGAAACATGACAAAAACTACACCAAAATATACCATAATGAGAATGCTCAAATTAATGATAGAAAATCTGAGGATACAGAGAAAACACAATGAAAGAAGAAAAGATAAGGATGACAACAAATTTCTTATCAGAAAAAATACACACGCTTTTGAGGTAAGGTTAAGTTTTTAAAAATGTCAACCTAGAATTTTCTTTTTAACTTTTTTATTTAATGAAAATTTCTTTCTACAATGAAACTTATATAAAGAATTTTCAGAGCTTGAACAGTTAAATAAATCTATCATCAGCAGACTGTCTTACCCAAAAGGAAGAAGAAAAATAACACTACATGAAGCTTGGATCTGCATAAAGAAAAAGCAAAAGAAAAACAAGAATAACTGTAAAGAAATACTATAAATTTGTCTAGTTAGATGAAAATTGCAAATTCCTTGATAAAATTAAAGTATTGTATCCCCCTCAAGAAAAAATAATAAACTACCTAAATAAATTCGTATCAAAGAACTTGATTTTGTAAATTTGAAAATTGTTCTCAGGTTGTACTTTAAAGAAAACTCCAGGCTTCTCTGGTCAATTTTGCCAAAAATTTAAGGAAGAAACAATGGTGGTTATATGTAAACTCACCCAGCATAGTAAAGGTGAGAAAAACTGTTCAATGTGATTCTAAAATTCAGAGAACACATTGAATGTAAATGCCACAGACCTAGGATAGTCACACAATTAAGAAAAAAGAATAAATTTTGCGAATTTATAATAGATCATCTCAAGGTTTATTATACAGCAACAGTAATTAATAAAATAAGGTGTTGGCATCAAGATAGGCAAATAGAACAATGGGATAGAATAAGCTGCCCTAAATAGAGCTGCATATATTTGGCCAATTATTTTTGAAGTACATACAAGGCAATTCAACGTACAATCATACAAAAATATGATATATGATCCATACCCTGCACCACATATAATAACTGATTTAACATGGAAGAAATGTGCCAGGGGATTCCAATTCAATCCCATCAAGGTGGCATGTATCAATGCCATCTCACTAGTCCAAGTGATCAATTTCAGTTCACAATTCATCATTATGATAGGTCTAAGAGTCAAAGGGATCACACAAACAAGACTAATGTCTGCTAATACTAACTGATAGAATAAAAAAAGGAGAGAAGGATCCAACATGGGAAGCAGGATACACAGCAGACTCATAGAATGGCAGATATCCTAAACAGCACTCTGGCCTCAGAATCAGCCCTTAAGGCATTCAGATCCAGCTAAAAAGCCCATGAGAGTATTTTAAGCATGGAAAGCCAAGACACTCTGGCAAAGAAAAAAACCAACAACAACAACAATAACTAAATGAAAGATCTCTGCAAGTGAGATCCCAGTGGAAAGAACGGGCCATCAAAGAAGGAGGTACCTTTGTCTGAAGGGAGGAGAGAACTTCCACATTGACTATGACCTTGTCTAAATAAGATCAGAGTTGGAGAACACAAAAGGCTTCCATAGCCTTGGCAACTCATAACAAGAGCCTAGGGAGATTACTGATGCCATAAACAAGAGTGTCAATTTGTTAAGTCAACAACAGGAGTCACTGTGTACTTACTCCTCATGTGGGATCTCTGTCCTGAATGTGTTGTCCAATGTGAATTAATGCTATAACTAGTACTCAAACAGTATTTTACACTATGTTTCTGTTGAGTGCAAACTGTTGAAATCTTTACTTAATATATACTAAACTGATCTTCTGTATATAAAGAGAATTGAAAATGAATCTTGATGCGAATGGAATGGGAGAGGGATCAGGAGATGGGAGGTTTGCGGGTGGGAGGGAAGTTATGGGGGGGAAAAAGCCATTGTAATCCATAAACTGTACTTTGGAAATTTATATTTATTAAATAAAAGTTAAAAAATAGTCCCAAAAATAAACTCAAAACTAAAATAATTCTAGAAGAAATTATCAGAGAAAATCACTTCAACCTTGGTTAGGTGAAGATTATATCAATATGACACCAACATGATCCATAAAAGAAAAAATTAAGTTGAATTTAATAAAAATTAAGAATTTTATTCTTTAATGCATACTATTAAAAGGATGAAAATTTGAGAGAGAAGTAATGAAAATATTTCCAAAGAGGGATTTGATCTAGCAATTATGATGCGAAGATTCACCCATCTCATATCAGAGTGCCTGGGTTTAAATTTCAGTCTGACTTCTGATTCCAGCTTGTTGATAATGTGTACCCACTGGAGGCTGTAGGTGTTTGGTTCAAGTGGTTGGGTTTCTGCAAGCCACATGTGAGAGCCAGATTGAAATCTCAGCTCCTGACGTCAGCCTGGCCCAGTGCTGGCTGTTTCAGGCATTTGAGGAGTGAGTCAATCATGGAAGCTCTGTCTGTCTATCTGTCTCTCCCTCTTTCTTTTAGTCTTTTGTACTAATAAAAGTAATTTTTAAAAATGTTCCAAATGTTTGAGCAGGTACTTCCTCAAATAAGTTAAATGACAGCAAAGGGGTGCATAAAAAGATGCTTAACACTGTTCCCTGCTCATAGGAACATGTTATAAAACAAGGCTACAAGGGTGACTGAAATTAAACTGTAATCATTTTTTGAGTTGATGCGGATGAACTAGACCTCTTATACCTTCCTGATGGAAAAGCAAAGTAGTACAACCACTTTAGAAGTCCAAAGCATCTTAAAATCTTAAACATACACTAATATGATACAGCCATACCAGGCCCAGATATTTATCTAAAACAAAGGCTCATGTACCCAAAATAAATAAATAAATCACAGCAAATTTATTTCTAAAAGCTTCAAACCGGGAAAAAAAATGTTTACCATGAGGCAAATGCATAAATTGTGCTGTATCTATAAAATTGAATACTATTTAGCAGTACTAACGAATGAGCTCTTGATACATGTGACAAGTATGCTGTTTCTCAAAATCACTTTACCACATGAAAGCAGACAAGTACATGCTTTGTTATTCCATTACATGGAATTCTAGAAAGTGCAAACTAACTTATGGTGACAAAAAGTACATTAGTGTTTGAGAATTGGAAAATAAGTTGTGAATGGAGGAATCAATTACAAAATACGAAGAATCTTTTAGTGGCGATATTCATGTACATCATCTTGATTTTGTTGATATTTTCATGGGCATTTATACATACTAAAATTAAACAAACTGCTTCAACTTTATCTCAAAAAAGCTATTTAAATAAATTGACATAAATAGCCAAGCATACATTGTATTTAATCATATGCAAATACACATTCCTACACCCATAATCAAATAAAAATATAGGGAACAAAACCAAAAGAGGCTTATATCACCTATACTTTTATTCAACAGATGTTCCTTACTCATGCACTATGGGCTAAAACTATATGTTCAAAGATGAAATACAAATCAGACAACATCATGCTTAAAGTCACATTGCCATGCTTGTTATTTTTTTTTTCTTCTCAAAGTTTACTTTAAATTAGTCACAGGCTCACTGAGATTAGGGACCACCTGAAATCATAGTGCATCACAACCTAAATTGTTGCTCTAGCACAGGACTTCTTCACCTTGATGCTGTTGACGTTTTGAAATGAGTAACTTCTGCTGTGGGGCCTGTCCTTGGCATTGTAAGATGCTTGGCAGTATCTTTGGCTTCTATGGGCTAAGTGCAGGTAGCAACCCTTCTGCCTGCTTTGAAACAACCAAACATGTATACAGAGAGTGTCAAATGTCCCTTAGAGGGGAAGGGACAGTATTGCTTCTGTTGAGTGAAAAATACTGCTATAGCAGTGGTCTACACCATGATGATGGAAATACAGCATGTGCTCAGTATACATTTTTGAATGGATAAATGAAAAGATACCATTTGTACAACAATACTGGACACAAGAAATGAGCAAGTTTCCAATGTAGTTTGTTCCTGATCATGTATTTTGCTTAACTTATTCTGTTGAATGAATATGTTGAATGTTCAACATTCTGTTGAACCCATTCTGTTCAATATCTTTCAGGAAGTTGGGACATGCCACACTTTATGCACTTTTATGTGTGCCATTTCTTTAGGAAAAGATCACCTCATTGAGGTTCTTTAATCTACTAATAGAAGAGTCTGAAAATCGTTTTTTCATATTGCTTTTGAGCCACAGGTCTTCCTTCAAGAAGATCTTATCAAGATTACTTCATCTTTCCATGGTGAATAAGCTAGCTCAGAATTTCCACAGTATGGAGCTGACAAGATTAAAGTACAACTTCACTCTAATCTCTTTGACTTGCTTTTCTGTTCTTAGTTATTCTAGCTGAGCTGAGAACATCACTTGAAAGGCTTTCCCACTTCCTTAGGAGACAGTTTAACCCCCCCAGGAGAAGACACAAAAAACACACAGTGTTTGGGTTTGATTTTTGTGGGTAGGCAGAGAAGGGGTTTCCACCTGGAATCATTCTGTGGACACTGGGGAAGTCCTCATGCTTAAAAGTGTTTCTTGTCTTCCTCCATAATCTAGCTACAATGTAATTCAGTTTTATATTTTTGAACTCTTACTAGGCTCTTGGATTACAGGCATAAATGAGACAGTTTCTGTTCTCAAGCAAGTTACAACCCAGTCTGAAAAGCACATGACGTGTCTGGGAGGTACAAAAGAAGAAATATGGGACAGCCTGGCTACATATAGAATTGAGACGTTGTCTTCATGTGGCTCAGGAAGTCCTTCTTGAAAATGTGATATTTAAACTGAAACATGATCGGGAGGAAGGATCAGGTGAAAATATAACCACAAGCTAAAAGTGCACAGTTGTCAGCATAAAATAAAAGTGCAGGGATTTGTAAAACAAACTGGATAAAGTGTTCACGTTAGATATTAGAGGGACTTCTGAGCCCTGGTACGGATTTTAATCTTTTAAAAATGTTTATTTATTTATTGACCTATTTCATTAGTTGAGACAGATGAAAGGAAACATAGAAAGAACTCTTATTCACTGGTTCACTCCCCAAATGCAATGGCTAGGGCTGAAGCTGGGAGCCAGAAACTTAATCCTAATCTCATAAATGGGTGACAAAGACCCAATTACATGACCCATCACCTGCTGCCTCCCAGAATGTGTATTAGAAGAAAGCTAGAATGGGACTGGAGCTGGAACTGAAAACCAGGTACTCTGATAGGACATGTGGCCATTTAAAGCAGTGTTTTAACAATTATACCAAAAACTACTCTAGGTTTTAACATTTATGATAAAGTTGCTGCATAGGATTTTCTGGTTTGGTTTTGTTTTTAAAGAAAAAATTTCCAAAAGTATAAAAACAAATATTTCCAATCAAACTACTAATGACATTGTTCTCAAATATAGAAAAAAAAAAGATGCTAAAACACAAGAGGTCCAAAATAGATAAAGCGATCTTACACAACAAAAAAGCTGGTTGCATTACAATAGCAGATTGCAATTGTAATCAAAGGAGCCTGGTACTGGCATAAAAATAGAAATATAAACCAATGGAACAGACTAGAAACCCCAGAAATCAATCCATACATCTACAATCAACTAATCTTCGACAAAGAAGCTAAAATCAATAACTGGAGCAAGGATAGTCTCTTCAACAAATGGTTCTGGGAAAATTGGATCTACACCTTATACAAAAATCAACGCAAAATGGAAAAGGATATAAATCTATGACATGATATGATCAAAATTACTAGGGGAGAACATTGGGGAAACTCTGCAAACATAAGCCTAGCCAAAGACTTCTTGAAAAAGACCCTGGAAGCATGAGCAATCAAAACCAAAAAAGACAAATGGGATTACACAAGATGAGAAGCTTCTGTACTGAAAACAAACACTCAGCAAAGTGAAGAGGCAACTGACTGAATGGGAGAAAATATTTCCAAATTCTGCAACTGATAAACTGATATTAAGGACTAGAATAGATATTTTTCAAAAGAGGAAATTTAAATGGCCAACAGACACATGCAAAAATGTTCAGGATCACTAGCCATAGGGAAAGCAAATCAAAACCACAATGTTTCACCTCACACCAATTAGAATGGCTTTCATACAGAAATCAACAAACAATAAATGCTGGTGAGGATGTGGGGAAATAGGTACCCAAATCCACTGTTGGTAGGAATGTAAACTAGTACAGCCACTGTGTAAGACAGTATGAGATTCTTCAGACATCTGGAAATAGACACAGCATATGATCAAGCTATCCTACCCCTGGGAATTTACACAAATGCAATGAAGTCAGTATATAAAAGAGTTATCTGTATCTCATGTTTACTGTAGCTCAGTTAACGATAACTAAGATATGGAATCAACCCAGATGTCCATCCACTGATGACAGGAAAAAGAAATTATGGTATATATACAGTATGGAATACTACTGAGCTTTAAAAAATAACGAAATCCTTTTATTTAATGAATATAAATTTCCAAAGTATAGCTTATGGGTTACAATGGCTTCCCCCCTCCCATAACTTCCCTCCCACCCGCAACCCTCCCCTTTCCCGCTCCCCTTCCCCTTCCATTCATGTAAAGATTCATTTTCAATTCTCTTTGTATACAGAAGATCAGTTTAGTATATATTAGGTAAAGATTTCAACATTTTGCCCATATAGCAACATAAAGTGAAAAAACTACATTGGATTACTAATTATAGCATTAAATAGCAATGTACAGCACATTAAAGACAGAGATCCTACATAATTTTTTTTCAAATTAATTAATTTTCTATGCCATTTCCATTTTAACACCAGGTTGTTTTTTTTCATTTCCAATTCTCTATATATACAGAAGATCACTTCAGTATGTAATTAGTAAAGACCTCATCAGTTTGTGCCCACACAGAAACGCAAAGTATAAAAATACTGTTTCAGTACTAGTTATAGCATCACTTCGTTTTAGACGACACATTAGGGACAGATCCCACATGGGATGTAAGTACACAGTGACTCCTGTTGCTGATTTAACAATTTGACACTCCTGTTCATGGCGTCAGTAATCTCCCTAGGCTCTAGTCATGAGTTGCCAGGGCTATGGAAGCCTTCAGAGTTCGCTGACTTTGATCTTATTCCGATAGGGCTATAGTCAAAGTGGAAGTTCTCTCCTCCCTCCGGAGAAGGGTACCTCCTTCTTTGATGGCCCCATTCTTTCCACTGGGATCTCACTCACAGAGATCATTCATTTAGGTCTTTTTTTTTCCATGATATCTTGGCTTTCCATGCCTGCTACACTCTCATGGGCTCTTCCGCCAGATCCGAATGCCTTGAGGGCTGATTCTGAGGCCAGAGTGTTGTTTAGGACATCTGCCATTCTATGAGTCTGCTGTGTATCCCACTTCCCATGTTGGATCTTTCTCTCCCTTTTTGATTCTATCAGTTAGTATTAGCAGATACTTGTCTTGTTTGTGTGATCTCTTTGACTCTTAGACCTATCAGAGCTATCAATTGTGAGCTGAAATTGATCACTTGGACTAGTAAGATGGCATTGGTACATGCCATCTTGATGGGATTGTGTTGGAATCCCCTGGCACATTTCTAATTCCACCATTTGCGGCCAGTCCGATTGAGCATGTTCCAAATTGTTCATCTCCTCCCTCTCTTTTTCCACTCTTAGATTTAACAGGGATCACTTTTCAGTTAAAATTTAAACACCTAAGAATAATTGTGTGTTAATTATTGAGTTCAACCAATAGTACTAGAACAACAACAACAACAACAAATACTAAAAAGGATAAAGTATTACATTGTACATCTAAAGTCAGGACAGGAGCTGATCAGTTCATTGTTGCTTATAGTGTCCATTTCACTTCAACAGGTTTCCCCTTTGGCGCTCAGTTGTCACCGATCAGGGAAAACAAATGATATTTTTCTCTTTGGGACTGGCTTAATTCACTCAGTATGATGTTTTCCAGACTGCTCCATCTTGTTGCAAATGACTGGGTTTCGTTGTTTCTTACTGCTGTATAGTATTCTATGGAGTACATGTCCCATAATTTCTTTATCCAGTCTACTGTTGATGGGCATTTGGGTTGGTCCCAGGTGTTAGCTATTGTGAATTGAGCTGCAATAAACATTAATGTGCAGATGGCTTTTTTATTTGCCAAATTAATTTCCTTTGGGTAAATCCCAAGGAGTGGGATGGCTGGGTTGTATGGTAGGGTTATGTTCAGGTTTCTGAGGAATCTCCAGACAGACTTCCATAGTGGCTTAACCAGTTTGCATTCCCACCAACAGTGGGTTAGTGTCCCTTTTTCCCCACATCCTCTCCAGCATCTGCTGTTGGTAGATTTCTGAATGTGAGCCATTCTAACCGGGGTGAGATGGAACCTCATTGTGGTTTTGATTTGCATTTCTCTGATTGCTAGTGATCTTGAACATTTTTTCATGTGTCTGTTGGCCATTTGGATTTCCTCTTTCGAAAAATGTCTATTGAGGTCCTTGGCCCATCTCTTAAGTGGGTTGTTTGTTCTGTTGTTGTGGAATTTCTTGATTTCTTTGTAGATTCTGGTTATCAATCCTTTATCTGTAGTATAGTTTGCGAATATTTTTTCCCATTCTGTTGGTTGCCTCTTCACTTTCCTGACTGTTTCTTTTGAAGTACAGAAACTTCTCAATTTGATGCAATCCCAAATGTTAATTTTGGTTTTGACTGCCTGTGCTGTTGGAGTATTTTCCAGGAAGTCTTTGCCTGTGCCTATATCTTGCACATATCCTATATCCTGACATTTACAACAAAATGGATGCAACTGGAAACCATTATACTTACTGGAAGAAGCCAGTCCCAAAAAGACAGATACCATATTGTTTTCCCTGACCTGTGGTAACTAATAGAGTACCAAAAATGTAATGTATAGGAATGAAATTGACATTTTGAACTTTGATGATTGTTTATAGCTCTTGTGTCTGCTACTGAGGAACAGTGATTTTTTTCTGCAGACTACTTGTTGAACTCATTACTTAGTGTAGGGTTAATCCTATGAATATTAAGCAAACTGAAAATAGATCATTGTAAAAGTTAAGAGAGGGAATTGGAGAGAGAGGAGGAGAAAGGGTGGGAGAAGGGGTGGTAGGGTGGGAAGTATCACTATGTTCCTAAATCTGTACACATACATGTAATCTGTATACCTAAAATAATTTTTTTAAAAAGTGTGCAGATAGTATATTGAACATACTTAAAGTTTGCACATTCTGGAAAGTTTTGATATATGTATACTTTCATGAAACTATCACTATAATAAAGATACTGAACAAGGAATCAACCTCAAAAGTTTCTTCATATCCCCTTTTAAATCCTTCCCTTTTTTGCTATCCTGCTCTTTCCCCTCCTCAAGCAATCACTGAACTTCTTTTTCATCACTATACATTATCATGTAGTTTAAATTTTTATATAAATGGATTCACAAAGCATGTACCCCAATTTTTCTGTTACTCAGCATATTTGTTTTCCATTCACCCATGTTATCACATGATTCAACTATTTCATGTTTATGGCTAAGGAAGATAAACACTCCTTGAATTGTCATGGGGTTATGTCTAAATTGAGTCACCATGAATTGAAATACTATAAGCTGAAAGTGCATTTAATACAGCTAACCTATTGAACAACACAGCTATAGAGTATCAGTTTTCTCCCACTGTGATTGGCTGGCTGGATAGCCATTGTGTCTCATGGCCAATGCTCAGAACTTCAAGTGGGGTTGGTATCACATATGGTTAGTTTGGAAGAAGGTCAAATTTTGAAATATGAAATAGCATTTCTATACTGCTTTTGCACAATGGTAAAGTTGAAAAATCAGAAGTGAAACCATGGTAAGCAGAGAACTGTCTATATTCATTTTATGGATAAAATAGTTCCTTTGTCCATTTACCTCTTTTTTTAAAAAAGATATTTATTTGAAATGCAGAAGGAGAGAGAAGTGAGGAGAGAGGAAGAGAATCCCCCATGTGCTGGTTCACTCCCCAAATGGCCACAACAATTGCTGAGGCTGGACTAAGCTGAAGCCAGGACAATTTTCTAGGTCTCCCACTTGAGTGAAGAGGCCCAATTACTTGGTACATCCTCTGCTGCAACCTAGGCTCCCTAGCAAGGAGCTGGGTCTGAAGTGGGGCAGCTGGGATGTGAACGGGCACTCACAGGGGATGCTGTCACCACAGGCAGCAGCTTAGACCACTAGGCCATGATGCTGGCCCCTTCCATTTACTTCTTGATAGACATTTTTTTTTTACTTTTATTTAATGAATATAAATCTCCAGTGTACAGCTTATGGATTACAATGGCTTCCCCCCCACCATAACTTCCCTCCCACCCGCAACCCTCCCCTCTCCCGCTCCCTCTCCCCTTCCATTTGCACCAAGATTCATCCTCAATTCTCTTTATATACAGAAGATCAATTTAGTATAAAGATTTCAACAGTTTGCACCCACATAGAAACACAAAGTGAAACATACTGTTTGAGTACTAGTTATAGCATCAAATCACAATGTACAGCACATTAAGGACAGAGATCCCACATCAGGAGCAAGCGCACAGTGGCTCCTGTTGTTGACCCAACAAATTGACACTCTAGTTTATGGCGCCAGTAACCATCCTAGGCTGTCATCATGAGTTGCCAAGGCTATGGAAGCCTTCCAAGTTCCCCGACTCTGATCATATTTAGACAAGGTCATAAAAGACAGAGTGAGGATAGTAACCAATGATCCTAAGAGTGGCATTTACCAGGTTTGAACAATTATAAAGCATTAAGTGGGGAAGAGGACCATCAGTACACACATGTTGGGAGTAGAGCCATTGGTGGTAGAGTAGAGGTTATGATTACAAAGGAATGAGGCCCAAGTGCACTAGACAGGGCCTAGAACAAAGGACAGAGTCATTATTAGAGGAGCTAAGAAAGGTGCTGTCTAAGCTACAATTAAGTTTTCTGATTGAGAGGCAAATAGAACCTGATAGAAGGGGCTTGATAATAATCTGGTGGGCTTTAGGCCTTGTAAATTCAGAGGCCCAGACCTATCTATCTCTTCACATGGGGTATATCCTAAGGGAGGTGTGAACCTCCTAGGGAAAGGCACTCTGTTGACTTTCATTACTTGGCTGGCCTGGGAGGAGAGCTGGCCAGGTAAAGGCAGGGGGCATCTCTAACAAGAAATTTACAGTTCTGCCTGCAATGTTGCTGACCCTACTTGACCATACCCTCAGCTGCAGTGGTCGCTTTGGAAGTTGGGCTGAGTGAAGGGCTTTTCAGCTTAGAGCCAATAAGATCTGTGGCTCTGACCTGGGCATCCTTCGACTCCAGGGCAGGTCCATTTCCAGTGATCCAACTCTTGGCAGAGCTGCCAGGGCTCTTCATAAGCTGACTTCTGCTGAAGCCCAGACTTACCACATTGAAAGCCACTGCAGTGGACTGGCCTGTTGGGTCTCCTTGAGGGCAGATCACCGTACAGATCAGCCATTAATAGGCCTGCCACCCATTGCTTCTGATGCCGAGCTTTCTTTTCCTCCTAGTTTGTGTTAAAGCAGACCAGAGGATGCAAGTCAAGGGAGTGCCCGTGTCCCATCTCTAATCTTTGGTGGCCTGAACTACAAGTCTATAGTCACAGGCATGTTCTGTAGTAGTTTTTCTAAGGTAGACAATGCCCATGAGGAAAATTATATTCTCACTTTAAAACTTTCTTTCCCTTTGGTCTGAAAAGGAGGTTTTTTCTACTTATTGTATACTTCGCTGATGGCGAAGTGAATCTAGCTATGAGATTATTATTTGAGTTCTTATTTTGGCTATGCTATTGCAGAAAAATGTTAGCCATCTCTTTTATAAGGTCTAAAGATTAAATTGTGCATCCTACAGATTCCTTGATAATAGAATTAGTTTCCTACCTTGAAGAGAATAGAGAAATGAAAGAACAAGTTGGGCTTAGAATAGAGAAATGAGGGAGCAAGTCCTAGATCGCTTGCTGACAATAGCAATATCACATGAATACTTAGCAAACCATTTCAACCATTAGATAACAACTTAATAAAACATTTACCAGAAGGTCCAATGCCTTCTATAAATTTTAAGAATCATGTATTTGAAAACACCTCTTAAATATCTAACATGGTGTAGTTTGTTTAGCCAGTAAACTTAAGCACAACCATCTAAAATGTTTTTAGTTTCTTTCTACCAACAAGTCTAAAACATATGATACACAGATTCAGGTCCCACAAATTAAAATGTATCTTTGATTGATTTTAGCAGCTTAAATTTATGGACAATCTTATCTATAAGCCATTTAAAATAAAACTCTTAATAAAATTTCCCCATGTGGACATACAATATGTACACACATATAATATAGCATAATAGACCAATATAGCAATTTTAATAATAGTTTTTAAAATCTTTAACTCTTTTTGTAGATTGCCAATTGATTTGAATTGCTTTTTCTCTTTAGTAACCTCAGTTAACCATACTTTCTCTCAGTTGGTACTGTTAATACATTATTGGCTTCATCTGTTTACAGAGCCATCCCAAAGGAGCTAGACATTTGATTTATTTCCAGTTTTTGGCTGCTATGAAACAAGTGACAATAAATATTTTTTAAAAATATTTGTATGAATGTATACTTTCCTTTCTCTTAGATAATACATTGGACAGGTATGACATATTCTCTCTAGCAAAATATAAGAATACCAGTTCTTTGATATTCTTGTCATGAATTGGTAGAGCCAATTTTTTTAGCCATTCTAATGGTGCGCTATGGTACACACTGGAACTTTCTAACTAATAATGTTGGCTATATTTTCATGTGTTGGTGTGTTATTCATGTATTTTCTTTGATGAAGTTATGTATCTATGACAACATCTTATTCATTTTTTATTGGTTGATAATTTTACTTATTACTTAGATTTGAGAATTAATATATTCTGGATACAAGTCCTTTATAAATGTATAATTTCCAGTTATTTGCTCTCAGTTTGTGAATTTGTTTTTTCACTCTTAATAGTGTCTTTCATAGTGCATAGGTTTAAGTATAAAATTCCTACTTATTTCTGTTTTCTTTCAAGAATTTTGCTTTTGATATTTGCAAAACCCAGAATCACCAAGATCTTTTTTTGCTGTTTTCCTGCAAAAGTTTTTAATTTCAGGTTTTATGTTAAATTTTGAGTTCATTTCGACATATAGTGAGAGATACAATTAAAGCTCTTTTTTATGTTTATATATAGGCGTTCAATAATTCTAGCAAATATAGAAATTACAATTTAGCTGTTCATATTTGTAGGAATCTGAGTCAGCTGTTCTGTTCTATTGACTACTTTGCCAATTTTTATGCCAATAACACTCTTACTTTACAAATTTAGGTTCATAAAAACATTTTTACTATGTTCCAATAAAACTTTATTTATAGAAAATGAAATTGGAACTTTATGTGATTTTCTTTTTAAAAAATTTTAAAATTTATATAAAGGGAGAAAATTTCATATATTTCATAAATACAATTTTAACAGCGCAGTTATACTTCCCACCCTGCCCTTCCTCACTCCCACAGTCCCATTCTTCCTCCTGCTTCCTGAATTTTTTAGGATTTTTACAATGACCTACTTTCAATCAACTTTATGACTGTAATCTTAATTTTCCACTAAATGAAGAATTCTGTAAGTGCTATGCAATTAGAGACCATTAGGCTTAGGGAAATAAGCCAGTCCCCAACAGACAAATATTCTTTTCTTGATTTGTGGTACCTAAAATATAGAGTACAAAGCAAGTATATGAGTGAAATTGACATTTTGAGAACTAATTACTGTTTATAGCCTTTGTCTATACTCCATAAAAAACCTTGAATCCAAATTTTATGATCATTTTATTAAGTTCTCTAAAATCCTGTTGGAATTTTGATTGAGATTGCGTCAAACATTTACATGAACTGCGTGTAACTGGCACCTTAGAAATATTTGATCTTCTGACCCAGGAATTTATGTTTTACTTCATTCTTTTAACAATGTTTGTAGTTTTCAGATAAAAAATATTAACACCACTTTGTCAAATTTCACCTAAGTATATCATATTTTATACTAATGCAAATATATAATGATTTTATTTTCAATTCTGAATTGTCCTAATATAGAAGGCTAATCCACTTTTTTATTGTTTTTGCCTCTGAAACCTTCTTAGTATAATAACTAATTTTAATGGATATTTCTTGTAGATTTTAAAGGATTATCTATGTAAGTTGTCATGTTTTGCAAATAAAGATAATTTTACATCTGTCTTTGTAGTAATCTGGTTGTATTTAACATTATATTGATGATGACGATGCTAGTCTGGAACACGCTAGAGCTTCTGGTACAATGTCGAGTAAAACTGGAGAGAATGAAAGCCCTTGACTTTCACCTGCCCTTAAGTAAATCATTCATTCTGTCACTGATATTAGTTACAGTGCTTTCATGTAGTGGCCCTCTGTCAAGTACGGAAAACTCTTTCCATTTTATTTCAGTTTGCTGAGATAGGTTTTTCCAGAATGGATGTTGGGTTCTGCCAATCTTTATTTTGAATTCTTTGAAATAGTGATATGGATTTTTTTCTCTTTTAAATTTGTTAACATCAATGTCTTCATTTGGTTTTTAATGTTAAACCAAACTTGCTATCCCAGGATAAATTCATTTGTCATTGTATATCATCTCTCATATGTATTTATTTATAGCTCACATGTATTTACATTATCTCTTACATTTATATTATATACTTATGTATACTTATGTGTTATACTTACTAAAACTCATTTTAGACATTTTGCATCTGTGTTTACAAGGGTTAGTGGCCTATAATTTTCTTATAATGCCATTGCCTCCTTTTCATATCAGGATATATTCAACTCAAGGGCTGATTTAGAAGTTCTTGTCTTTTAAATTTAATATAAGATATATAATATTTTTAATTCTTAAAAACGTTTAAATTTCACAATTGTGTGCATGCAAAAAAGTTTTAATTGCCAATATATTTTTTAACATATAGAGGATGTTTTAGGTTATCTATTTCATCTTGGAATGGATTTATTAGTTTGTGTTTTTCAAGAAATTCATACATTTTAGTTAAGTTGTTCCTTTTAAAGTTTGTCATAATAGTCCATTACTACTGTGCATTTAATATCTGCTGAATCTGGGGTAATTGCCATTCTCTGTTTCCTGATCCTGATGAGCTCATATGCTTTCTCTCTTTTATGAACAATATGGGCAATCTCAACTAATTTCATTAATCTTTCTAAAGAACTAGCTTCATGTTTTATTGATTTTTCTGTATCATTTGTGTTTTCTAATTCATCTGTAGTTCTTTCTTATGTTTACTTTGCATTTAATTTGCTTTACTTTTTCTAGTTATAAAAAGATGAAAGTGTAAGTTATTCATTTGAGATATTCTTCCTCTATTTTAAACATTTGTTGATGTAAATTACTGTTTTAGCAGCATAGCATACATTTTTACATTTTATTTAATATTAATTCTGTTCAAAATGTTTTCTATTTTTAGTGGCAGCATTATGGAACAGCCTGTTAAGCCCCTAGGCACCGACTTGCAATGCTAGCATCCCATATTGGAGTGCCGGTTTGAGTTTCAGCTACCTTTCTTCTGATCCAGCTTCTTGCTCATGTGCCTGGGAATATGATGGCCCAATTACTTGGGCCCCTGCCACCTATGTGGGAGACCAGGATGGAGTCACTTATTCTTGGCTTTGGCCTGGCCCAGACCTGGGTAGCATTGCAGTCACTTGCGGATTGAAGCAGTAGATGAAAGATTCTCATTCTCTCTCTCGCTCGCTCACTCTCTCTCTCTCTCTCCCCCTTTCTTCCTTCTCCCAGATCATCAAGCCTTTCAAATTAAGATCTTAAAATAATATTTTTCATTTTCTCTTTTGATTTGGTCTTTGGAGTTTCTAAACATTTTAGGTATTTTTCAGATATATCTTTTTATTGTTGATTCCAACCTGATTTCCAGAGACCATATTAGCCACAACTTAAATCCTTTTACCTTTATTGACACTAGCTTTATGACCTCACAGAGCATATATCTTAATGAGTAGAGCATGGATAGCTGAAAATAATCAGTATTCTGATGTTATTCTTCTATAAACATCAGTTATATCCAAGTGTTTGATAACATCTTTAAAATCTTCTATGTCTTTATTGATTTCCTTGTTAAGAGAGAGGGAGAGAGATAAAAAGAGTGTTCCCATCCACGGATTGACTCCTAAACTGCCCATAACAGCCAGGTCTGGGATTGGCCAAACTTGGGAGCCGGCAACTCAATCTGGGTCTCTCCTGGGTCTCCCAAGGGAGTGGCAGGAATCCAACTACTTGAGCCACCATCCGCCGCCTTCCAGATGTGCGTTCACAGGAAGCTGGGATTGGGAGCAGAGCTAGGACTTGAACCCAGTCATTCTGATAAGGCATGCAGGCACCTCAATGGCATCTTAACCAGTAGCCAAATGCCTGCTGTTTTACTGATTTTCTAGTTTTTGTTCTATGAATTAGTGAGTATGGTATTGAATTTGCTAAGTAAAGCTGTGGAATTGTCTATTGTTCTTTGTAACTACATCAGCTTTGCTTCATGTAGTTTGAAATTCTGTTGTTAGTGTATAAACATTTGGGATTCTCATTGACCTCTTTATCACAATAAAATGAGCTTCCTTAACCTTAGTAATATTCTATGTTTGCTGTTACTCCAGCTCTAGTTTGATTAGTTTTGTAATGTTATCTTTCCTATCATTTTTCTTTTATCCTATTTATATCTTTGTGTTTATAGTGAGTTTCATAGATAGCATATAGTTAGGCCTTGCTTTTTTTTTTCATTTATTAAACTTTTATTTAATGAATATAAATTTCCAAAGTACAGCTTATGGGTTACAATGGCTTCCCCCCTCCCATAACTTCCCTCCCACCCGCATCCCTCCCCTTTCCCGCTCCCTCTCCCCTTCCATTCACATCAAGATTCATTTTCAATTCTCTTCATATACAGAAGATTAGTTTAGTATATATTAGGTAAAGATTTCAACAGTTTGGCCACATATAGCAACACAAAGTGAAAAAAATACTGTTGGAGTACTAGTTATAGCATTAAATAATAGTGTGTGGTAATATCTGCCTTTTAGTTTGAATGCTTAGATTATACATACTTCTGTAATTTTTTAAATGCTTAAGTAAACTTACCATCTTTATTTTGGTTTTCTTTTTGTATCTTCTTTTCTTTTGTGCATTTTCTCTATTTTTATTGTATTGCCAAGATGGAATATTATTTATCATTTGACTTGATGTTCTTTTTTGATTAGTTATGACTGTGTCTTTGATTGTTAGCTATACCCCTTTGTCTTTATATTTTAGCAGTCATGTTTGTGTTTATGATAAACAGCTTCAACTTAGCATATTCTATCTTTGATTGATGTTCTGCCATTTCAAATATGGTCTAAAATTCTTACACTGGTATAATTTAATTTATCCCTTCTGCATTCTAAGCCAATATTGTCATCATTTGATTTCTACATAATTATTAACTTTACCATATATTGTTACTATTGTGTTTAAAAACTTAATTATCTTCTAATGTGATTTAAATGAGAAGAAAATACATGTATTTATGCATGCATTGCCAAATTAATGCTTTTTGACCTTTGTATAATTTCATCTGATGCCAATTTCCTCCTATCTGAACTTCCTTTAATATTTCCTGTTGGTGACAAATTCTTTCATTTTTTTCTGGAAACTCTTTATTGCAGTATAATTTTTGAGTTAGAATAACCCTTATTCTAAGCTGAATTATTCCTCACTGTAATTCTTTTCTGAGTGTTCTATGGATTGTAAATATATTATGAAGTTTTTCTATCCTGCTAATTAGACAATAAATGATGCTCAGTGCTATTCCCTCTAGTCCTAGGTTCTTCAGGTGATTCTCCCTTCAGATTGCGTAGTTTCCTTGCATAAATTGACCTGTTGTTTGATGAACACTGCAGGAAGACATTCTTCAGATTTTTTCGTTCTGGATAGTTGTGTCTCCTGTACCTCATTTGTGCCTGGAAATTCTCCATGCTATGGCTAGGCATTTCACTTCCTGCCTCTCAGGTGTCACTGTCATTCATTGCTTGCTATGTCTCAGAAGGCTGGTACTTCACATATTTTTGCCAACACTTTTAGGTGGTTAAAATGGGAAGTGTATGTGATCCCCATTATTACAACTTGTCTGGAAGCTAAAGTTTAAGGGTCTTAAGAATAAGAGTGTCATGATAAATTCTGAATTTTTAAAATTCACTGCTGTGTACAAATTGCTCAGAAATGGAGGGTTGCTACTAGTAAAGTTTATTTAAAAAAAATCTATTTTGAAAGAGTTACATAGAGAGAGAGAGAGACAGAAAAAGAGAGGGAGAGAGAGAGAGATGTTTCACCCAATAGTTCACCCTTAGATGTCTGCAGCCAGGAGCCAGGAACTTCATTTGGGTCCCCCACGTAAGTGGCAAGAGCTCAAACACTTCAGTTATCTTACACTGCTTTCCCAGGCCACAAGCATGGAGCTGGATCAGAAGTAGAGCAGCTGGCGCCGTGGCTTAACAGGCTAATCCTCCGCCTTGCGGCGCTGGCACACTGGGTTCTAGTCGGGGTTGAGGCGCTGGATTCTATCCTGGTTGCCCCTCTTCCAGGCCAGCTCTCTGCTATGGCCCGGGAAGGCAGTGGAGGATGGCCCAAGTCCTTGGGCCCTGCACCCGCATGGGAGACCAGGAGAAGCACCTGGCTCCTGGCTTCGGATCAGCGAGATGTGCCGGCTGCAGCGGCCATTGGAGGGTGAACCAACAGCAAAAAGGAAGACCTTTCTCTCTGTCTCTCTCTCTCTCTCACTATCCACTCTTCCTGTTAAAAAAAAAAAAAAAAAGTAGAGTAGCCAGGATGTGAACCAGCACCCATATGGGATGCCAGCTAGGAAACTTTAAATAGTCCAGGCAATGATGTTTTCAACAAGGATGACAGTAGTGAGTTTGAACACAATTAGAGATATTTGAGCATTATAGTTCATTAAATCCAATAACTGGTAGTTTTAAGGGTGGCGGTTTCTGGCTCTGAGCTATTGGGGTGGATGATTAAGGCATTTTCTATGAATGGAAATATCAGAGGAGTAAGAAGCTTAGGGATGCTTGTTTGTTGCGGGAAATAATTTATTAAATTTCAGATTTGCTAATTTTGAAGTAACAAAAGAGAGTTAAGTGTAGACATCAAGTAAACTGACAATCTTATTTGAAGCCAGAAAGAAAAGAGGACCAGTCAGTTGGAGACAAAAATGTGACGATTTTCTTCAGACCTTAGAGTTGATGGAATAGAATAACGTAAGTTGTCCACGGAGAAGAAAAGAAACTTTAAGGATATGAACACATAAGAGATGGAGACAGGAGGAACAGCCAGCTGAAAGGGCTGATGGGAAACAGGCAGACAGGGAAAATGAAGCCTGTGCTGTATCGCAAGCCAATGACAATCTAGAATTCCTGCAGTCAGAGGAAATGGAGAAAATGATGAGTACAGAGACACTAGAATAGTCCCATGTGCTCCCCTTTCTACTCAACTTAAAATTGCTGCACACTCTTAAAAAAAGATTTATTTATTTCTTTGAAATGCAGAGTTACAGAGGGAGAGGGAGAGGGAGAGGGAGAGGGAGAGGGAGGAGGAGGAGGAGGAGGAGGAGGAGGAGGAGGAGAAGAAGAAGAAGAAGAAGAGAGAGAGAGAGAGAGAGAGATTTTCCATTCACTCTGCTAATGGACACAGTGACCTCAGCTGGACCAGGCAGAAACCCAGAGCCAGAAGCTTCTTCCAGGTTTCCCATGTGGGGTCAGGGGACCCTATACTTGGACAATCCTCTGCTGATTTCCCAGGCACATTAGCAGGAAGTTGGAAATGGAGCAACTGGAACTCAAATGGGCATCTATATGGAATGCTGGCATCACAGTCAATGGCTTAACCTGCTATGCCCCAGCCTTGACACCAAACAAATATTAATGAATAATAAAAAAAGAAAAAAATTCATAAATCTCATTAATAACCAAATGTATGGTTAAGTAACAATATTTTGAATTTCAACATTTTTAATTGAAACAAGAGAATGTACAATATTAAAAATGGTCAGTACTCAGCCATTTAAAATATAGTTTGTGATAGTATAACAAGAAAAAAAAAAAAAACACCACAGTGAAGAAACCAAATATCTCCAACATGCCATACAACAAACGCAAAAACCGAGGTAACAAGAACAAGGAAGACACTATGACGCCCCCAAATGAAAAAGACACCCCAACTCAAGATTATGAAGATGATGAGATAGAAGAAATGCAAGAAGGGGATCTCAAAAAATTGATAAGAACATTAAGAAGTTCTCAAAAACAAATTCTTGAACTACAGAAATCCTTCATGGACAAGATAGAAAATCTCTCTCGTGAAAGTGAAATATTAAGGAGGAATCAAAATGAAATGAAACAACTAGTGAAACAAGAAATGGTGATTGTGACGAGAAATCATAATGAAATGAAGAATTCAATAGATCAAATGACAAACACATTAGAGAGCCTTAAAAACAGAATGGGCGAAGCAGAAGAGAGAATATCAGACTTAGAAGACAGAGAACAGGAAAGGAAACAGGCAAACCAAAGAAAAGAAGAAGAAATTAGAAATCTAAAAAATATTGTCGGGAATCTACAGGATACTATTAAAAAACCCAACATTCGGGTTCTAGGAGTTCCTGAAGGCATGGAGAGGGAGAAAGGATTAGAAGGCATTTTCAGTGAGATACTAGCAGAAAATTTCCCAGGTTTGGAGAAGGACAGATGCATCTTAGTACAGGAAGCTTATAGAACCCCTAATAAACATGACCAAAAGAGATCCTCACCACGACATGTTGTAATCAAACTCACCACAGTGAAACATAAAGAAAAGATCCTAAAAGGTGCAAGAGAGAAACGTCAGATCACTCTTAGAGGATCTCCAATTAGACTCACAGCAGACTTCTCATCAGAAACCCTACAAGCTAGAAGGGAATGGCGAGACATAGCCCAGGTACTAAGAGAGAAAAACTGCCAGCCCAGAATATTATATCCTGCAAAGCTCTCATTTGTGAATGAAGGTGAAATTAAGACTTTTCATAGCAAACAGAAACTGAAAGAATTTGTTGCCACTCATCCTGCCCTGCAAAAGATGCTTAAAGATGTGTTACACACAGAAACACAGAAACATGGTCACCAATATGAAAGAAGGTAAAGGAAGGAAACCTCACAGCAAAAGATCACAGGAAGCTCAATTTCTCTTTGACATAGAATTAAACTCTGATGCACTGTTAGAGCAATGTGTTAAAGTAATCTATTATGTTCTCTTGATGTCTGTTAAATTCTAATTGTTCAAAAACAGCTGCATTTTTATTAAGAGCTATGGGTTATTTAACTATGTGCTTATTTTCAAAGACTTGAATAATCACCTTGTAACAACGATCAAATTTGGTCTATGTTATGTCATGATTTTAAGGAATCTTAGTTCAACCAGATATTTTGGATTTTGATATTGGTCTATTATGCTATGTTATATGTGCATACATATTGTATGTCCACATGGGGAAATTTTATTAAGAGTTTTATTTTAAATGGCTTATAGATAAGATTGTCCATAAATTTAAGCTGCTAAAATCAATCAAAGATACATTTTAATTTGTGGGACCTGAATCTGTGTATCATATGTTTTAAACTTGTTGGTAGAAAGAAACTAAAAACATTTTAGATGGTTGTGCTTAAGTTTACTGGCTAAACAAACTACACCATCTTAGATATTTAAGAGGTGTTTTCAAATACATGATTCTTAAAATTTATAGAAGGCATTGGACCTTCTGGTAAATGTTTTATTAAGTTCTTATCTAAGGGTTGAAACGGTTTGCTAAGTATTCATGTGATATTGCTATTGTCAGCAAGTGATCTAGGACTTGCTCCCTCATTTCTCTATTCTAAGCCCAACTTGTTCTTTCATTTCTCTATTCTCCTCAAGGTAGGAAACTAATTCTATTATGAAGGAATTTGTACAACACACAATTTAATCTTTAGACCTTATAAAAGAGATGGCTAACATTTTTCTGTAATAGCATAGCCAAAATAAGAGCTTAATTTATAAGCTCATAGCTAGATTCTCTTCGCCATCAGCGAAGTAAACAGTAAATAGAAAAAACCTCCCTTTCAGACCAAAGGGAAAAAAACTTTTTAAGGGAGAATATAATTTTCCTCATGGGCATTGTCTACCTTAGAAAAACTACTACAGAACATGCCTGTGACTATAGACTTGTAGTTCAGGCCACCGAAGATTAGAGATGGGACATGGGCACTCCCTTGACTTGCATCCTCTGGTCTGCTTTAACACAAACCAGGAGGAAAAGAAAGCTCGGCATCAGAAGCAATGGGTGGCAGGCCTATTAATGGCTGATCTGTACGGTGATCTGCCCTCAAGGAGACCCAACAGGCCAGTCCACTGCAGTGGCTTTCAATGTGGTAAGTCTGGGCTTCAGCAGAAGTCAGCTTGTGAAGAGCCCTGGCAGCTCTGCCAAGAGTTGGGTCACTGGAAATGGACCTGCCCTGGAGTCGAAGGATGCCCAGGTCAGAGCCACAGATCTTATTGGCTCCAAGCTGAAAAGCCCTTCACTCAGCCCAACTTCCAAAGTGACCACTGTAGCAGAGGGGATGGTCAAGTAGGGTCAGCAACATTGCAGGCAGAACTATAAATTTCTTGTTAGAGATGCCACCTGCCTTTACCTGGCCAGCTCTCCTCCCAGGCCAGCCAAGTAATGAAAGTCAACAGAGTGCCTTCCCCTAGGAGGTTCACACCTCCCTTAGGATATACCCCATGTGAAGAGATAGATAGGTCTGGGCCTCTTAACTTACAAGGCCTAAAGCCCACCAGATTATTATCAAGCCCCTTCTATCAGGTTCTATTTGCCTCTCAATCAGAAAACTTAATTGTAGCTTAGACAGCACCTTTCTTAGCTCCTCTAATAATGACTCTGTCCTTTGTTCTAGGCCCTGTCTAGTGCACTTGGGCCTCATTCCTTTGTAATCATAACCTCTACTCTACCACCAATGGCTCTACTCCCAACATGTGTGTACTGATGGTCCTCTTCCCCACTTAATGCTGTATAATTGTTCAGACCTGGTAAATGCCACTCTTAGGATCATTGGTTACTATCCTCACCCTGTCTTTTATGACCTTGTCTAAATATGATCAGAGTCGGGGAACTTGGAAGGCTTCCATAGCCTTGGCAACTCATGATGACAGCCTAGGGTGGTTACTGGTGCCATAAACTAGAGTGTCAATTTGTTGGGTCAACAACAGGAGCCACTGTGCGCTTGCTCCTGATGTGGGATCTCTGTCCTTAATGTACTGTACATTTTGATTTAATGCTATAACTAGTACTCAAACAGTATGTTTCACTTTGTGTTTCTATGTGGGTGCAAACTGTTGAAATCTTTACTTAATGTATACTAAATTGATCTTCTGTATATAAAGAGAATTGAGGATGAATCTTGGTGCAAATGGAAGGGGAGAGGGAGCGGGAGAGGGGAGGGTTGCGGGTGGGAGGGAAATTATGGGAAGGGGAAGCCATTGTAATCCATAAGCTGTATACTGGAAATTTATATTCATTAAATAAAAGTTAAAAAAAAATAAAATATAGTTTGTACAATTGTTGTGGGAAGCTAGTTGATAATGCAGCTTGACCTGATTTGTGTATCCCAGGAAAATAAAGATTTTTAAAACATCGTATTTATTTTCCATATATATATATATATATATACACACACACAGAGAAGTAGTTTCTAACTCATTTCAGAAAACAAAGTAGAAGCAACTTAAAAGTCTCACTAAAAATGAAATCACTAAGTATATAATATTTTATATTTATGTTGATAGTTTTTAGTCATATGAGGACATAATGTGGACATGAGATTAGATGAAAATACCAAGTATGACATGTATTAAAAGATCTAAAGAGTAATTGTAGAAAATACTTTGGCTGTGGATGCTTTGAGTAATTAATTTGTTTAATAGATTATTCTTAAAAAATGTTAAGTAAATTTGGGAATTCTTTAGATTGAGCGTTCTTTCTTTAAAATGGCATAAAATAATCAGTTTATCCAACTGATTTAAAGGCAGCCTTGTATTTACCCAAATACTTGCACAGGAGAACATATTTTGCTATGAAATTCTACAGCAAATATTAACTGACATAACATTTCCAACAATAGCAGAAAAAATAGAGCCTGGTAAAGAGGAAAATGCTGATAGATCTATTTCTCTGATTCTTTGATAAATTTTAGACAATAACTGTCAGTTAAAATATTAGCAAGGATATAGTTAGAAAAATCCCTAGAGTATTTCTAAAATATGCAAAGTTTCTGAAAAGTTAATTATTCAGTAGGGTAAAATATGATGCATCAAAGGGATAAGTTGAAATTGAATATTTAATAGCTGTAGTATAGACTCATATCAACTTAAAAGGTCAAATTATTCCCTCTAATCTTCATGACACATAATGAAGACTGTGTTTTAGCAATATATCTGATGTATGCCAGCAAAATATGCACTTTAAAGTCTGTGTAAAGGGAAAATTTATAGGTGACGCTATGAAAGGAAACACAGAATTAAAATTCTGAACTTTACTCTGAAAGTAAATTTATTTTTAATTTTATAGTCAAAAGACTTCCATTATTCACATACTGGGTGCCAAAAACTGTCCTTAGCTCCAGGGATGTCAAGGGGAAAATTCCAGATTGCTCAGACAGAGAAAGTCAGACAAAGATAGAGCTAAATGATAGCACTGCCACAAAGGCAATACTTGGGATCACAGAAGCATGGAGAAAGAACATTTCATCTAAACTGGAAGTAAGAGGAGAGAGGTCAGGAAAAGTCCTTCCAGAGTTTACCACGTCTGAACTGAGTTTGTGAGCAATAGTTGGAGGTAGGGAAGCAGACAAAAGGAATATTCTGAGCAAAGGAAGCAAAAAAGTGAAACTGTCATATTCAGGGTTTTTAAGTAGTTAGGGGGAGCAACGTGTTTATGAGTGGAAGCACTCTAAGTACTAATTTTAATTTTCAATGCCTGGGGCAAGGGATGGCTTCACAGTCATGCAGCCTTTACAGTCATCAAAGCTCTGCACGCAGAGGGACCCCACACTTGCTTTAAAGCTTGGCCATCATCAGCTTGAAACCTCAATATTCAAACAGGTTGCATGTCTTTTCATTTCATATTGAGCCCTACATATTATGTAGGCAGCTTTGACTGGAACATAAATTAGCATGAACAGGTGTGAGAAGGACCCTGAGAGGCTAGCTCAGGACGCAGCCTCCATGTCGTGGTTAAGAATGGGAGTTTCCTCACAAAGTAATAGTAGCCTCTCCAAAGAGTCTAAGCAGAGGGCCAACACCAGAAGCTTTGCAGTTTCTATCAATAACACTGAAGAATAGAGAAGGAAACAAAAGGAACTAAGGTTGGAGACAGAGAGACAGGAAATTATTGCAGTCATCCAAAAGGGAGTCAGGATATGAGGCTAAGAATGCAAATGGACAGAAGAAGAGATCAACATTTCCGTTGATGATAAGACAGTACAGTGAAAGGACTAGGTAACCAACACTATAAGTGAGTTAGGAATGACTTCAGACTGTGCCATTCACCAAAACAGAATATACAGGGAGAGTCGAGCTTTAGGGAAAAGTAACGTGCTTGTCTTGCAGTATTCCAGCCTTAAGAGCAGTACAAAAGTAATGCGGTTCAAGAGGCTAAGACTCCTTCTTCCTCCAATCAACCTCAGAGGTCTGAGTGATTGCAAGTGCCTCTAATAATCAGTGTGGTTAGGGTTAGGGTTTTGCAAAGAGGACTTCTGATAAATTGCAAACTTATTACCTGATAGTGATAATCACCAACCTCCAATTACTTGTTGACAGCAGAGTCTTGATGTGGGAAGGAGTGGCAAGCACATTTATACTTGCACCTGGGTAGTTAAGAGTTGGAAGGAATATCTCAAGCAGGGGATGGCACTGTGGTGCAGTGCTTTTAGCCACCACTTGCAATGCCTGTATCCCTAATCAGAGTGCCAGTGCGAATTCCAGTTGCTCCACTTGCAATCTAGCCCCCAGCTAATGGGCCTGGGAAAGCAGCAGCAGATGATCCAAGTACTTGGGGCTTTGCTCTCATTTGGGAGAAAAGGATGGCATTACTGGCTCCTGACATCAGCCTGGACCACTGCTGTCCTATCTGTTGAGGCCATTTGTGGAGTGAATTGGCAGATGGATGATCTTTAAATTTCTCTGTCAATCTGCCTTCAAAATAAGTAAATAAATATTTAAAAAGGAACATCTATAAGAAAAATGTAACAAAATTGTTTACATTATTTCTGTATCACGACGGCCCTTCACAGAATGGATTCATGGAGAAAATGCTACAGAGGGCTATATCAGTTTTCTTAATTATGCAGTAGACAAACTGTACTAATTAAAATGTAGCACAATTAAGGAGTTTAGACAGTTTAGCATTTTTAGGAAGTCTGCAAATTTTTTTTACTATAATATCCTTAAGCATTGCATTACTCCAAATAGCACAATATGAAAGATTGCTAATTAATAATCTTTTACTGCAGGTAGAATTGAATTATAAACAGTGAAGATTGAAGAAAGTACAAAGGCATTGTGCTTGCAAAAATTTACACTTTTTGTATTGTGAATCTTAGTCACACACACACTCATATATATAGATCACAAACCCCTCCTTTTAAGGAAATATCATGGGGAAATTCTCAAGAAAGTAGAACAATACAAAGATAGCACAATAGAAAAAAGGAAAGAATAAAGGGAAAACTATAAGATTGATTCTACAGGTTCTAAAACTGAAAGTAAGGACCGTGCAGCAGGTTGTCACTGCCTGCAGCACCAGTACCAGTCCTGCCTGCTCAACTTCTAATCCAGCTCCCTGTTAATGTGCCTGGGAAAGCAGCAGAGGATGGCCCAACTACTTGGGCCCCTGCTCCTACTTGGGATACTTGAAGAAGCTCCTGGGTCCTGGCTCCTACCTCGTGGCTCCTGGCTTTGGCCTGGCCCAGCCCTGGCTGTTATGGCCATTTGGGGGAGAGAAACAGTGAATGGAAGATCTCTATCTCTCTCTCTGTTTCTAACTCTGCCTTTCAAATAAATCTTAAAAAAAAAACTGAAATCAGATAAATGCATAAGGATATCTAAGAAAGTAAATTATTAAAGTAATAAAGATACATTATTAGATCTGAGGGCCAAAGATTCAGGTTAGAAGAGCCCATCAAGTCTGTCTGCAAAAATAGCTTCTAAAAGTCACGCACAGCAGCAGCATACAGTATCATGAGATTTGGAAAAAATGGGATAAGAGAAGATTCTAAAATTTGAAACAGAAAAAAATAAAGATGAGAGAAGGGGAGAAAGGATGGAAGAGAATGAGAGACAGAGAGAGAGAAGAGAGAAAAGAAAGAGAATGCCTATGGTCTTTCAGTTTAGAAAGACAGAATATTTATAAGGGTAAATGTGGAACCTAATAAAATAGAAAAATAAAAATACTGAGGAAAAATATATGAATATGAGATTAAAATATTTATTTTATTTTTAAAATTTATTTGGAAGGCAGAGTTACAGAGATGGGTAAGAGAGAGAAAGGTATCCTCCATCTGCTGGCTCACATCCCAAATGGTCACAATGGCCAGGGTTAGGCAAGGCCAAAGCCAGGAGCTTGGAACTCCATCTAGGACTCAAATGTGGTTTGCAGGGGCCAAAATACTTGGACCATCATCTTCTCCTTTTCCAGGAATGAGCAGGAAGCTGGTTTAGAAGCAGAGCAGCTGGGACTCAAACAAGTGCCATATGTGATATTGACATTGCAGGTGGTGGTTGTAACTCATTGAGCTGCAATGCCAGCCCCAAATATGAGATATTTTTATATGGACCAAGTAATTAAGAGAAAGGATAGAAGAATGACATTTTAAGTCATAAAATACTATTCACATTTTACCACCCAGGCCTTTTTCTGGTAGCTACTGGGATGAACCAAGAAAGGGAGATACTGGGGCTGGCACTGTGGCATAGCAGGTAAAGCCACCACCTGCATGCCGGGGGATGAACCAAGAAAGGGAGATATTGGGGCTGGCACTGTGGCATAGCAGGTAAAGCCACCACCTGCATGCCGGAAACCCATATGGGCACCGATTAAAGTCCTGACTGCTCCACTTCTGATTCAGCTCTCTTATGTGGCCTGGGAAAGCAGTAGAAGATGGCCCAAGTCCTTGGGCCCCTGGACCCATGTGGGAGACCTTGAAGAAGCTCCTGGCTCCTGGCTTTGGATCGGCGAAGCTCCAGCCATTATGGCCAACTGGGGAGTGAACCATCAGATAGAAGACCTCTCTCTTCCTATCCTTCTCTGTCTGTGTAACTCTGACTTTCAAGTAAAATAAATAAATCTCTAATAAAAAAAAAGAAAGACAGGGAGATATTGGGTCTAATCTGACAAAGAAAGGTGGAGTCTCCAAGTACAAGTAGATGGTAAAAAAAAGTACAAGGATGACTAGGTTTCCATGATTCTAGGATAAAGCCTATCAATGTTGTATTAGGAGGAAATAAGGCCCTAGAAGAAATATTTCAAATAAAAATATGAAATGTATACAACACTTAGTATGTTTAAGAATATAAGGGACATTTATAGCCATGGCAGACAATTATGACTATGTTAGTGATAAGCACATAGAAAGTAAAGCAATGTGAAATGAATCTATTATTGATTATAGGAAAATAAAAGGTTATACAAGAATATAAACATATACCATGTGATTAGCCTGTATATAATATCTACAGTGTTAAATGTATTCACTGACCAGTGTTTAAGGCAGCTGGTAAACTTACAGACTGTCTTGTAAACATGGAGAAAGAGGGTAAGCGGATCTGAGTAGAAGAGGAAGCTTCAATAGTGGGAGGTGAACAATGAGGCATGAAATCAGAACAGGCAAAATGCAACCATACATATTTTATGTGGTAAGGTGATGTAAATACAGAAAGGAGCAGACAAAAGCATTGCAATTAGCTTTTGGGAGGTTTATACCTTTAAAATAGTTTGTAGAAATTAGAATTTAAAACTGAGATTTTGGTGTGATAGGTATTGATGTACTTTCCCTGCAGAGGAAACAACAGGAGCAGAGCAAGAAAAGTGTGAGGGTAAATGCCATACTCAGTCACAGTCAAGTAGCACAGTGTAACCCAAGTAAAGATACAGAGAGGGGCTGGCACCACGGCTCACTAGGCTAATCCTCCACCTGAGGCACCAGCACCCCAGGTTCTTGCCCCGGTTGGGGTGCCGGATCCTGTCCCGGTTGCTCCTCTTCCAGTCAAGCTCTCTGCTGTGGCACAGGAAAGCAGTGGAGGATGGCCCTAGTGCTTGGGCCCTGAATCTGCATGGGAGACCAGGAGGAAGCACCTGGCTCCTGGCTTCGGATAGGTGCAGCATGCTGGCCGTGGTGGCCATTTGGGAGGTGAACCAACGGAAAGAAGACCTTTCTCTCTGTCTCTCTTTCTCACTGTATAACTCTGCCTGTCCAAAAAAAAAAAAAAAAGATACAGAGATGGAGAATAAGTCAAAAAGCACAAGGCTCAAGATAGAGGTTGAGATGAAATCACTGGCACATTTCAATATTCTGTAAAAAGGTGTGGACTTTAATTTTGCTGAGGTGACAAAAGCAGTGTTAAGAGGAAGTTTATAGCAATTGTTAACAGCTTCTTGGGTTTTGGCTAAGATCAATTGTTTGTGCCTACATCAAGAAATTGGTGCCTATATCAAGAAATTGCCTACAGCAATTGGTGCCTACATCAAGAAATTGGAAAGGCACCAAATAAATGAGCTACAATGCCTCAAGGACCCAAGGAAAAAACAACAAACCAAACCCCAAATTAGTAGGAGAAAAGATATAATTAAAATTGAGAAGAAATAAATGAAAGTGAAATGAAAAAAATAGAAAAGATTAGTGAAATGAAGAGTTGGTTTCCTGAAAAAGTAAATTAAATTGATAAACTATTAGTCCCACTAACCAAAAAAAGTTGGAAGACCCAAATCAATAAAATCAGAGATGAAAAAGGAAATGTAACAACAGATATCACAGAAGTAAAAAAAAAAAAGCATCAGGAATTATTACAATAAGCTGTATGCCAACAAATTGGGAAATCTAGAAGATATGGATAAATTCCTGGACACACACAACTGACAAAAATTGAGCCATGCAGACATACAAAACCTAAACAGACCAATAATCAAGGTGGAGATTGAATCATTAATAAAAACTTTACCATAAAAGAAAAGCCCAAGACTGGATGGCATCTCTGCTGAATTCTACTAGACATTTAAATAACTTATTCCAATTCTTCTCAAGTTATTCAAAACAATTGTAAGGGAGGGAATCCTCCCAAAGTCCTTCTATGAAGACAGCATCACCTTAATTCCTAAAGCATAAAAAGCATAAAAAGATACAGCAGATAAATAGAACTATAGACCAATTTCCCCAATGAACATAGACACAAAATTCCTCAACAAAATACTAGCTAATCAAATCCAACAACACATCAGAAAGATCATTCACCTGGACAAAGTGGGATTATCCCATGCAAATGATGGTTCAACATTCGCATATCAATAAATGTGATACATCACATTAACAAACTGAAGAACAAAAGTCAAATGATTATCTCAATAGATTCAGAGAAAGCATTTGATAAAATACAACATCCTTTCATGATGAAAGCCTTAAGCAAATTCAGTATAGAAGGAACATTCTTCAACATAATCAAGCTAATTTATGACAAACCCAGGGCCAGGAACTTATTGAATAGGTAAAAGTTGGAAGCATTCCCATTAAGATCTGGAATCAGACAAGGATGCCCACTCTGTTAATGTTCAATATAATACTGGAAGTTTTAGCCAGAATCATTAGGCAAAAATAAAAAAGATACTAATTGGGAAGGAAAACTAGTCCTATTTGCAGATGACATGATTCTATATAGAGAGGATCCAAAAGACTCCACTAAGACTATTGGAACTCATAAGACTTTGGTAAAGAGACTGGATATAAAATTAACATACAAAAATCAGTATCCTTGGGCTAGCACAGTGGCTTAGTAGGGTAAGCATCTGCCTGTGGGTGCCAGTTCAAGTCCTGGCTGCTCCACTTTCGATCCAGCTCTCTGCTATGGCCTGGCAAAGCAGAAGATGGCCCCCAAGTCCTTGGACCATGCATCAGCATGGGAAGACCCAGAGGAAGCTCCTGGCCCTAGTTTGGATCAGTGCAGTTCTGGCTATTGCAGCCAATTGGGGAGTGAACCAGTGGATGGGAGACCTCTCTCTTCCTCTGCCTCTACTTCTCTCTGTGTAACTCTGACTTTCAAATAAATACATAAATCTTAAAAAAAGAGAGAGGGAATGCCATGATTTAGAAAGAATTTCTAAGATTGATCCCATTCACAAAAGCTACAAAAATTTTAAATACCTTGGAATAATTTAAGCAAGGATGTCAAAGATCTCTATAATGAACATTACAAAACATTAATGAAAGACATAGAAGACACAAAAAAATGGAAAAATGTTCCATGTTCATGGATATGTCATCAAAATTTCCATAATTCCAAAAGCAATTTACAGATCCTATCTACTTCCAATCAAAGTAATAAAGACATTCTTCTCAGATATAGAAAAAATGTTAAATTCATATGGAAACACAAAGGACTATGACTAACTAAAGCAATATTATACAACAAAAACTAAGCTGGAGGCATCACAATACCAGATTTCAATATATACTACAGGACAGTTATAATCAAGCAGCCTGTTATTGGTAAAAAGACAGATGTGTAGAGCAATGGAACAAAATAGAAACTCCAGAAATCAACCCACACATCTATAACCAACTTATCTTGGACAAAGGAGCTAAAATCCATCCCTGGAGCAAGCACAGTTTCTTCTACAAATGGTGCTGGGAAAACAAATATGCTGGGGGAACATCCAGTTTTACCATCCAGAAGTGTGAAGCAAGACCCCTACCTTACACCTTAAACAAAAATCTAATCAAAATGGACCAAAAACCTATATCTAAGACCCAACATCATCAAATTATAGAGAACACTGCAGAAACTCTTTAAAACACTGCCATTGGCAAAGAGTTCTTGGAAAAGACCCTAGGTGCACCACAGGCAATCAAAGCCAAAATTGACTAATGTATTACAAGATGAGAAGCTTGCAAAATACACACTCAGCAAAGTGAAGAGGCAACTGACAGAATGGGAGAAAATATTTGCAAACTATGCAACTGATAAAGGATTAATATCTAGAATCTATAAAGAGTTTAAGGAATGCAAAACAACTAAAGAAACAATCCAGTTAAGAAATGGGCAAAGGAATTTAACAGGCATTTTTCAATAGAGGAAATTAAAATGGCCAAAAGACACATGACAAAATGCTCAGGATCACTAGCCATCAGGGAAATGCAAATCAAAACCACAATGTAGTTTTACCTCACCTCAGTTAGAATGGATTTATTACAGGAATCAACAAACAATAAATGCTAGCAAGGATGTGGGGAAAAAAGATACCCTAATCTACTATTGATGGGAATATAAATTGGCACATCCACTGTGTAAAACAGTATGGTGATAACTCAAAAACTGAATATAGACCTACCATGTGATTCAACAATCCCACTCCTGGGAATTTACCCAAAGGAAATGAAGTCAGCATATGAAAGTGCTATCTTTACCCCCATGTTTATTGCAGCTCAATTCACAATAGCTTAGATATGGAATCAACCCAGATGTCCATCAACTGAAGACTAGATAAAGAAATTATGGTATCTGCACATCGTGGAATACTACATAGTGGTTAAAAAAATGAATGCAACTGAAAATCATTATACTTAGTGAAATAAGCCAATGCTAAAAAGACAAATACCATATGTTCTCTTTGATCTTTGTTAGCTAATAGAGTACCCAAAGGTAATCTATTGAAATGAAATTGACACTTTAAGTTATGACCATTTTGAATAGCCCTTGTCTGGACTATTGAGGAAGGTTTTTTTTTTTTTTTTAATACTACTTGTTGAACTCTTAACTTAATGTAGATTTAATTTTGGCATTTTAAAGTTAACTGGAAATAGACCTTTGTAAAAAAAAATGTAAGAATGGCAATAGGAGAAGGAAGAGGAAAAAGAGTTGAGGTGTTGGCAGGAGAGAGAGCAGAGTGAGAAGAATCACTATGTTCCTAAATTTTTATATATGAAATGCATGAAGTTTGTATGCTTTAAATGAGGATTTTAAAAAAGATTATAGCAACAGCAAGGAGATAAAATATTTTTAAATAAACTGAAGAAGGAAGCACAAAAAAATTTTTGTTGTGGTGATCAAATACTTCTCTCAGAATTGCCAACCCATCCCCTATGAGAAGACTTCTAGAATTCAGGTTTCCACTGATTGATTCTGAAGTCATAACTGACTAGTGGAGGGTGGATAGCTGATTCTGTCTTTAAAATTCAGATTTTTAAATTCAGAAGTACATGTATATGACTTATTGGTAAATGACTCACATGATCATCTAGAGGAAAGACCTAGAAATCAGCACTTATGATATTTACAGAAAAGCTCTGATTCTTGTATTCTCCAAATCTTAGTTCTTGGCTCTGCTCCAGATTTTGTGAAATACTGTCATACTCCATCAATACATTTCACTTTATGCTTTAGAGTTCAGAATCTGTTTCTGTTATTTCCATCTTAACTAGCAGATAAGTGATTGAGAGTATTCATGAACTATTGCCTTTCACAATAAAAGGTATATATTGAACACAATCTAACATATTCTCTTCAAGGTTAAAAGCATCTTTAAATAATCCCCTAATCTTTGGAGACATTCAACTTAAAACCAAATGTCCACTTGTCATGAATGCTGGAGTTATTCAGAAGGAAATTCTTCCAAAGATCCTGGGGCATCATTCAGTGCCTGAACAGAGAAATCACAGCTTTCTGATCCAGACCATAACTAATGTCATACAAAGTCATACAACACGATGGTGACCTATTACAGTCTCCTAAGTTTGTTTCAGAAATAAGAATCTCTTCTTTCCATGATGGGTACCTATCTAATCTTTGACCCACTCTCCTCATGGGTTCACTTCTCAGGAATGGTGGTTTAAGAATACTTAAAAGATTTGGGGGCTTTCTTCATTTACTTTAGCATTAAAAATGTTAACACTCCATCCCGGGCACTGCTCCCGGGCACTGCTGAGAGAAAATGGCCACACTGTAGCACAGCATCCTGGCCCTTCATCATAGACTATCAGATAAAGGTTGTACACTTGACCCAAGTGCAATGAGTCAATTGGCAAGCCAACAAACTACTGTATGATCTACAATTTAAAATTCATGACCTGCTGTGAGAAGATGTACTGAGATAATCAAGTTTCTCTCTAGGGATTCTTGGATTGAGAGTATTAGAAGGAGAAGGCAAAATTTGCAGAGTGGCATCCCGTAAGTACAAGTACAACTGGTATTGCCCTAATAAGGCAAAATTAAAATTTTGAAGAGTCAGAATTTTTGAAATAAGAAACCATGGATTGTCACAGAGAATTACCTAGAGTAGATTCATAGAGTAAGGCAGATACACCAAAAAAGAAAGATAATAGAGAAACTGAGCCAGTCTCCAGGCAGACTCTCCCTAATAATGTTTAGTTTCCAGATCATTGACATTTGTAGAACAAACTATCCTTTCTTTGACCTAGTGTGAGAAAATGTTTATTCCTAGCAAACAAATGAGCCATGAACTTTTAGCAACTAAAGACCCTATTAGGCTTTAGTATAGCTACTGTGCTCATTTGCTTACATCCCCACAATGGACAAGGTCGACAATACACTGGTCAAGGATGATGAATATCACTTTGTTTGTTTGGAGTTAACAGTGCATTTAATGGAAAAGTTAATCCAGTTTTGCATGGTAGTAGATTGCTAAAAGCAATTAACTAAAACCATCAGTGCCCATATTCTTAAATCAGCCCATCTCAGGAAAACTAGCCAATGAAGTAATCCTGAACCAATTAAACAATCAAGAAAACTTCTTTCCACTGGATAGAGTAAAAATAAAAACAAAAACAAAGCAATTACTATTAGATATGAAAACAAAAAGATAATAAAGTTAATAGATTTCCTAGTTGGAGAACAGGGAAGCTACACTAAAATTGAAAGTCTTATATTTCAGTTTGCATAAATCAAATAACTATATTCAGCATTTTAATATTTTATTTCTTAGACATATTAGGTATGGACTTGTTCAAATCTCATGAAAGAATCGTTTCTAAAACATTGAGAGTAAAGCTGTAAACAAGGTCTAGTTCAAGTATTAGCTTAAAATAGGAAAAAACCGTGGCTGGCACCGTGGCTTAACAGGCTAATCCTCTGCCTTGCGGCGCCGGCACACCAGGTTCTAGTCCCGGTTGGGGCGCCGGATTCTATCCCGGTTGCCCCTCTTCCAGGCCAGCTCTCTGCTATGGCCCGGGAAGGCAGTGGAGGATGGCCCAAGTCCTTGGGCCCTGCACCCGCATGGGAGACCAGGAGAAGCACCTGGCTCCTGGCTTTGGATCAGCACGATGCGCCAGCTGCAGCGGCCATTGGAGGGTGAACCAACAGCAAAAAGGAAGACCTTTCTCTCTGTCTCTCTCTCACTATCCACTCTGCCTGTCAAAAAACAAAACAAAAAAAAAAACAAAACAAAAAAAAAAAAAAGGAGAAAACCGTGATGTTCAGCAATGGAGTGACTCTTTGCCAGTGAACTACCAAGTTGTGTGGTTTAATATGCCCCCAGGATAAGGCAGGGTCTAAATATTTGGAAAACACTGTACAAGGAACCCTGGAAAGTATCCCTATCTTTGTCTTGCTATTATTTTAAAATAATGCTCGAATCCAGTGGAACTAGTTAACTGCCAGATATCATTGGTTGTTTAATGCTTTTGTACTTATTCTTCCCACTGTCTGGAATTCTCTGACCTTTTTTTCCTCTATAAATTTTACTTTTAAAAGCCAAGTGCAAATCCCATCTCTTTTATAGTGACTATCTGATCCCCTGGTATTAAATAGAATTTACCTACTCTAATTCTTGTAGAAGCTACTGTCTTGAAAATTGTATTCATTCTCAACTGACTTTTAATATGCCTTGCTTATTTCTATGAAATAATTTTAAGCTCCCTAATGTTACTAGTTCTTAGAGAAAGGACCTAACCGGAAGTCTGTTAGTAGATTAGTAGAATTGGTTCAGAAGGCACTATCATGAAAGAAGGCAATACATCATGCATCACACACTCCATCTGAGTTAACCTCCTTTTTGAGTACACCTCGAAGTCCACTAAGAAATGTTTCCTGAACTACAGAAACTCTGTCTGAATCTGAGCTCTTGTGGAACATGTTTCAGTGTAATTTTCTGTTACTCATGATGGCAGTTAGTAAGCTGATGTACGCCCTTCATATTATTAAACTTATTTTCCATCTCCTGAAGACTGGGGATATGATTTAAATTCTTGAAAAATGCGAACATGCATCATAGACAACAATGAGTTCTTCATGTTACCTTACATCAGGAGTCTTAGAAGGGTTGGCTCTCTTATCTTTATTTTCCTAAAATTGATCACTGAGTTCAGACAGTGAGAGCATTGTCCTCATTATCAGATTCCCAAGCATAGGCTGCCCTAATGTACTTTTGCCTAGAATTGCAACATTTTATATCTGATGCCCTGGAATAATGATTAAAAATGTGCCCTTTCTCAGGGCGGCGCTGTGGCACAATGGGTTAAAGCCCTGGCCTATAGCGCCAGCATCCCATATGGGCACCGATTCTAGTCCCGGCTGCTCCTCTTCCGATCCAGCTCTCTGCTATGGCCTGGGATAGCAGTAGACGATGGTCCAAGTCCTTGGGCTTCTGCACCTGCATGGGAAACCGGAAGAAGCTCCTGGCTCCTGGCTTCGGATCTGCGCAGTTCGAGCCATTGCGGCCATCTGGGGAGTGAGCCAGTGGATGGAAGACCTCTCTCGCTGTCTCTACCTCTCTCTATAACTCTCTTTCAAATAAATAAAATAAATCTTTCTTTAAAAAAATGTGCCCTTCCCCTCACAGAGTGTTCCTGTTGAAACAATAAATTACCCACAACTTTACCTTTCATGGTTTTGTCATCTATTGATGATTACCTTAATCAATTATTTCATTAGGGGTTCCACAGTGCTTTTCTAATTCAATCATTCTTTCTGTGTTTGTTAACTAAACACTCCTACATAAACTCTTTCTTGCATCCACAGGAATTTTAGGAGAACCTGACATATAAAATGTATTTCAGAATGTCAAAGTAACATCTATTTTTTTCCCTTCAGCTGTCAATTTTCAGAATATTAACTTGGTGCCCAGGCAATCTCTATTGTTCTCCAATGAGTTTTGGATTGTTTCTTTCTGTATTTTAAAAATACAATTATCAATGCATGGCTTTTTAACATATCAGTGGGTTTTAATCAATCATAGTTGTGTTCTTTGGGAATCTTTTTGATTTGTCTCATATTTGGAAAGTAAAAGTCCATTCATGCTGGCTCATATGTCCTTTTAACAATGGTTTTTTTCTCTTACTTTATTGTTTTATTTTCTGGCTCATAATGTCCGAGGCTTAACATCTGTATTTCTTCTCTAAGATACAAAATCAAGTATTTCCTAGGAGCAATGACTTTGTGGATAGTTTAGAAGGGAGATTCCATGATCTCCCCTACTTTTATGAACATGTTAGTGGAAGATGGCCTTTAAAGATAAATAAAAAAGCTGATTTATAAGTTATATCAACACTTGACAGTGACTATGTATAAAGCTAGATGGTTGCAATGGAGCTACAAACAAGAGATATGGTCTATTCATTTAAGAAAGTATATAGTTTAGAAGGAAAAACAGACTGTTATCACCAATTATAGGTGAACATATTGTGTTATAAGCTCTCCAGCAAGCCAAAATTAGGAAATGTATAATTCAAAAGTCTATAAATGATGTACACAAGTGTTTTGCTTCTCTAATTGATTTAATAGTCATTTCCCACTAATCACATGGCTTTGATGGTTCCCTGGCTGATTAACTTAGTTTTATCTTTAATCAGATGAGAAATGTATGTATTTAGTTCTCTCCATTGTGACTTTCAAAATTCATGTAATATTTATGAAGAAGTTACACATAAAAGATGTCAGAAGTCTTGGTCTGCTTAGAAACTAAGAACTGCCTTTCATTATCTTTGAAAATATTTCTGAGGCAGGAATTTCACCCACCACGCTTCTCTGAAACTCAAGATGAAAACTTTTGGAAAGGACTGTTTTGTAACATTTAGAAAAACACGAAAACAGCTCCTTTTCCAGGTAAATTTTCAGTTCTAATGTTATTTAGCTTTGCAGATGTCAATGTCTTTTTGTTACAGTGGAGAAAATTTGCTAAGTAACAAGACTTCAGCTTGTCAAGGGTTTAAGCATGTTCCTGTGTTTGTCCTTTGAGTGTTTGACTCTGAGTGCTGCGCTCCCTAGCTCCGAGGCAGAGTCCTTCTTCACCGGCATAGTAGTGAACTTGACTCTAAGAACTGGCTTGAAGAGGATTTGACTAATTGGCAGAGATTATTACAGGGCTAGTTTCTCATAATAATCATAATTTTCAAGTATTTTATGTTATTTATTGTTTGCTTTTCTTGTCATTTTCTTAACAATGTTAGCATCCTGTCTATACAACATAAGCCATACAAAAAATTATAAAAGCTAGAGTTAATAGAAAAATATCACTGATGTCATGAATCTGTATATTTTAAAGTTACTAATTCCGAATCAGATAGATTCATGCTCATTCATTTTTTTTTTCTTGTAAATTCACCCACCTATCCTGTGGATACCCTCTAAAAATACTTAGTAATAATTTACTTAGTTTCACTAGACAATACAATTGGCATTCTGGATAAAAAGCTTCATAATTCATCATTATAAAACACCTACAAAACTGGTTGCTGGAATTGCTATGGAATCCCCAAAGCTGGGTCTACTTGCTTAACACAAACAAGCCAATTACTGACACCAGGATGGAGGAAGAAAGCAGGTAGAGCAAGGAGCCAGGCAGCTATTGTTTAGTACCTGGACTTCATGAGGGGTTAGGTGTAAAGGTTCTTATGGACTGAAGTTGGACTTGAGAGGTGCATGTTCAGTCCTGTGCATGTCCCTGGTTTGTCCACAGTATTCATGGCTCTCCCTTGATTAGTCAGCGATATCGTGTGCTTTTGGGAGTTTTCATGATGGCAAAGTGGGTCTGGAAGCTGTGCCTAGTGGTAGTTATTTCTTGCTTAGGGCCCATGGTTTCTGGATATCAAATTCCAGGATGAGACTGAACATCAAGATGTTATCTAAAGGGGAGATACATGACTTCATGAACCTTGTGTTCAGTGACCCTTCGTGGCAGGCTGCACCATTCACTCAATTCAAGGAGCTAATTTCATTAAAGCAGGGCAAGGAAACTTTACGCTACAGGAAGGAGGCTGGGAGACCACAGGAGACCAGTATCTGATGATATCCAGCATCCTCATCAAAGGCATCGAATAGGGGCTCAGTTTCAACATGATACCTATCCTTGAGGTACTCAAAGACGTGCAAGACGAGCTTATAAGTATTATAACCTAAATCCAAGAGCAATGATATTATAAAGTATCATAATATGCTTTTGAGCTTATAAATTTTGTAACCTAATTCCAAGAGCACTGATACAAAGTTTCACAGTTGTGCTTTGCTTAGGAAAGTAAACTAGAATTTCTAGACCTGGCATTGTGTGACTTGGTGTAAAGAATGAGCAGAAGCCACCAAATAAAATGTTATGGATATCTAGGCAGACACAGCAGCAAATATCACAATAATAAATAATAAATATTTATATAATATATAAGTATATAACATGTTATATATTATATATACCCAGATAATCCTGAATTCAGGGTATTCCTAAAAATCTGAGGTCATATGCCTGATTTAGTCATTTAATAGCTAACTGAACATAAGAGAGGGACAGAGATAGGTATATTATCTATTATATTGTGTTTTAAAAACAATAACCAAGAGAAATATTCATCAAAGCAAATGGACTTAGAATGATAAGGAATATTTTGTTATAGAAAGAATAAGCCTATGCAATCAAATACTTTTACTACTATGTGCTTGTTTTAAATAGTAATTTTTGTTCTGCTTTTCCTTGATAAACAATGGTAGAGATGTTTGCTCCTGTGGTCTAGATCTTTCATCCCCAACCTTTTTTCTAGGAGATTCTTTCAACTATACATTAGGAGAAATAAATAAATAAATGGACAAAGGAAGGAAACTCCGTATTTCTTTTAGCTTGCTGCATTTACAAACTAGTTTGCCTGTTTTTCTGTGTTTGCAGAAAGAACTGAGGTGTAGATCCACTCTATCATACCTGTTTTTGATGTTTAAAATTTGCGTGGTTTATGTGTTAGTTTAGAATAATAATGCTGACTGATTCCTGGCACTAACATCTCAAAACAGGAAGGTAAACTCCTTTAGTTTCCTTCATTATAAAATATTCTCCCCTGGCAAGTTGCAAGAATCTACATAAAGTTTGGTTTCATACCTTCTCTCAACTTTTTGCAAGATGTGAAGTGTTCATTTAATGGTTTCTGTAGCAACCAACATTTTTTGACCAGTTACTTGCAGATTAACGTTTATGCCAAAATTGTTTCTTGAAAGCATCATTTTTCCAGAGTGACATTTAGAATAAAAATGTCACTCGGCACAATAATATAATTTAGACATGTATGATTGGTCTTTAAGGGTACAAGCTAGCAATACGGGGACTCTGAAGCTAATTTTAAAAACAAGAGTTCCAAAATTGCTTTGAGTAATAACAGCCTTATTGAAAAAAAAGTAGAATTCCCAAAATGCCTTTGAAAGAGTATTGTTTAGTATTTATTTGAAAGAAAACTTTTGGATTTTTTATACTCCATAAGGGAGGGTGGTGCTAATTTTCATTCTAATTAGATCCTTGGGTGTTTGCCATGTGTTTTTTTCTGCAAGTTAGGGATAAAAACTACAGAGAAAGGGCAAAAACTCAAACATAGTCATGTTTAAAGGTATGGTATGTGCAGGAAATAGCAGGTAGTTCAGTGTGCTTACAACAAGGAAGTGGGGAGAGAGAGAGAGAGAGAGATTAATCTAACATCATTTTATAATTAAAAAAACACACCAGAGGGTATTTCCTTTTTTTTTTTTTTTCCAACAGACAGAGTGGATAGTGAGAGAGAGAGAGAGACAGAGAGAAAGGTCTGCCTTTTTGCCGTTGGTTCACCCTCCAATGGCCGCTGCAGCCAGCGCATTGCACTGATCTGAAGCCAGGAGCCAGGTGCTTCTCCTGGTCTCCCATGCGGGTGCAGGGCCCAAGGACTTGGGCCATCCTCCACTGCCTTCCCGGGCCATAGCAGAGAGCTGGCCTGGAAGAGGGGCAACTGGGTTAGAATCCGGTGCCCCAACCTGGACTAGAACCTGGTGTGCCAGCGCCGCAAGGCAGAGGATTAGCCTATTGAGCCACGGTGCTGGCCTGGTATTTCCTTTTTAAAACTAATCTTTTCCAACTTCTTAAGTTTGCTTAAATTACTCAGGCTTGGTCTCTTTCATCTATAAAATAAAACAAACAACATAAACCTTGTATGTTAAGGATGTACGATTAAATATAAGGAAAAAACAAAACAAATTTGAGTGATAGAAAGAGATGAAACAAGTCAATTCAGCAATTTATTCATAGCCTAAGCTCCTAACATGTATAATTGTAGACAGAACAGCTAGAATACAAATCAGTCTCTGATTCCTGTTTGAAGTCTATGGGAGGCCATTGTTCAAAATGAGCCTTTAGAATTAACCTCAGCAGAACAGACCAAACCAGAATGAAGTCATTTGCAGTGCTATGCAACCAAAATGAACTTTGAAATGGACCTATTTTCAAAAAACATAAAATTATAAAAATGACAGGAGATTCCAAATCTGAGTCAGAGAAATAAGGAAGCTCCTTGCTTCAACCTCAAAAGGACAAAAAGTTGGAAAAGATCAGTCCATTTTTTTGTTGTCTGCTTTGTTCAATGCTTTCCTTCTTTTTTTTTTTTAAGATTTATTTTATTTATTTGAAAGACAGAGTTACAGAGAGAGGTAGAGACAGAGAGAGAGGTTTCCCATCTGCTGGTTCACTCCTCAGATGGCCGAACAGCCAGAGCTTCACCGATCTGAAGCCAGGAGCCAGGTCTCTTTTGTGGGTACAGGGGCCTAAGGACTTGGGCCATCTTCTGCTGTTTTCACAGGCCATAGCAGAGAGCTGGATCAGAACTGGAGCAGCTGGGAACTTGAACCTGTGCCCATATGAGATGCCAGCAGTGCAGGCAGCGCCTTTACCTGCTACGCCACAGCACCAGCCCCAAAGCTTTCCTTCCTATATGGATACTTTCAAAAGTTTGTATAAAAATAAAAATATGTTGAAGTCCATGCACAGTCTTTCAAAATATACATTTTCCATGACCTTTTTGAAGATTCCTTGTATACATGGATTTCATTTTTTTGCACCAAATAAATTGACCTTTTAATTCTATTTTCCATGAATTTTTTGAAGTACCCTTACATAAAGTCAACCTCCTCTGCTCAGGCCATTGAAACATGCGTGACATTTTATATAGTTTTATATAATCAGGTGCTGTCCAATTCTAGAATTGCATATAAAATAGAAATGTTGTAATTTAACCTTTTAACTCTTCAAAAACAAATATCTTATTTTTTTTTTCACTCTGGATTTGGTTATTCACATGTAGCAATGGCAGGGAGCTGGTGCCATGGCTCACTTGATTAATCCTCCACCTGCGGCGCCGGCATCCCATATGGGTGCTGGGTACTAGTCCTGGTTGCCCCTCTTCAAACCCAGCTCTCTGCTGTGGCCCGGGAAGGCAGTGGAGGATGGCCCAAGTGCTTGGGCCCTGCACCCACATAGGAGACCAGGAGAAGCACCTGGCTCCTGGCTTCGGATCAGCGCAGTGCCGGCTGTAGCGGCCATCTGGGGAGTGAACCAAAGGAAGGAAAAACTTTCTCTCTGTCTCTCTCTGTGTCTAAAAAACAAAAAACAAAAACAAAAAAACAAATATGGCAATGGTGATGGAAACTGGAAGCTGGAAGCTTAGGAAGCACTTAGTTGACTAAATGAAAGTATTCATGTTAGAAAAAAGAATTTTAAAAATCACACTGAGCCTCTAGATTAAATGTGGCTGATAGAGCATGATTATCTATTTTATCTCTCTACTAAAATAGTAATTAATGATTGTGAAAATTTTCAAACTTACAGACAGATGAGAGAAGAAATGAGGAAGTAAAAATATTTGAATATGAAAAGCATATGAATGAATGGTACTTGATTTTGGCAAAGAAAGTAAAACATAAGTAATTGGAGGTGAGGTGCAGCCTACAATATGGGAAGTGGAATAAAGTGAGAGAAGGAAGTCCAAACAAAGGGATTTTTGTAAACATAGAATGTAGAAAAGCTCAGAAAAGAGTCCTTCTCTCTGTATCTCAAGATGGGAATCTGAAATATGCTGAAACAGTAGTAACTTCCTCTCCTCTCCTACCAATGATGTTTTTGCCACCCTGGAAGATGGACATTTATTCCCTAGAGAAGATGAGTCAGAGAAGCAAGGGGAACCAGACACACTGCAATAACTATGAATGAGAATAAGGACAATATTGGAAACAAGAAGATGGCGTGCAATTCTGCATATTAGATAGCAGGAAATTCACCTTTCTTTTCCTCCCTTGATGCCTAGAATACAGGTTTTTCAACCTCAGTGCTTGTATAGCATAGTCTTCGTAAAGATAACTAGTTTGAGTGGTAGCAATATGTGACATGTCCTTTTTGCATTATTTTCTCAATGGAATGTGAAATACGAGGCTGGATCGTCAAGTAAAAGTGAAGGGAACAGATAGTTGGTAAGGCTACTTTTTGAAGAGGAGAGAGGAGGGATGAAACAGGCATTTGAAGCAGTACAATGAGAATATAGTATAAAAAATTACAGAGGTTAATTCATAGTGAGAAAACGGTAGACCAAGAGATTGCTAATCTCCAGGATAGTGCCTAGACCTTTGTATCCAATATCAGTCAATAGAAGGAATCAGGGGTCCCTGAAAAAAATGACTAATTCATGACTAGAGCAGGAAATAGACAAGATGAGCCTGAAAGTACAGGGATTCTAAAAGAGAAAATAGTCACAATGATAGGAGATAGGACAGAGGGACACAGAAGCCAACTGAAAGAGCTCAAAATGGTCAAAGCTGGAACAATTTGAGAAATATAATAAATAATCTGGCTTTGACATGTAACTCAAAATGTAAAATGAATGCCAAGGACTCATATTGATGTTAACAAATGTGTGAATAAATAAATAAATAAATGGTGCAGAAGAATTCCAAATAATTTATGTAGATACCACCCTCCTCCAAGGAAGTGAGCTATAACTCCTTATTTCTTAAGTGAGGGGCAGTTATGGTAACTTCCTTCAGAATAGAAGAGTAGAATATAATATATACTAGAAGAAGAGGGGTGGGAAGTAAATGTAGAATGGGGGAAGCGTTCACAGTGTGTCAGGTGACAATATGAACACTGACAGTGATCTATGTTGATAGTGGCGTATCCTTCATAGGAAGTGATGAGGACAGTACTCCTCTCTTGAAAAGCTTAGTCATGAGAAAAATTTCAGACCAATTCAAATTCTATTATAACACTAGACCAGTACTCAAATCTGTCATAGCCAGTAGGACCCTAAGGAGTCATGATGGTTAAATGTCATCCTGTATGAAATCCTGAAATAGAAAAGGGACACAGACAAAAACCATGGAAATCTGAATAAAATGTAGGGTAGGGCTGGCATTGCATAGTGTTAAGCTACCTCCTGTGCTGCTGGCATTCCATATTGGGTGCCACCTTCAATCCCCAATGCTCCACTTCTGATCAAGCTCCCTGTTAATGTACCTGGGAAAGCAGAAGATGACCCAAGTCCTTCGGCGCCTGTCATCTACATGGGAGAGCCAGATGGAGTTCCTGGATTCTGGTTTTGGCCTGGACCAATTCCAGCTGTTGCAAGCATTTGGGGAGGGAACCAGTGAATGGATAATCTCTCTCTCTCTCTCTTTCTCTCTCTCTCTCTCTCTCTCTGTCTCTCCCTTTCCCTCTCTTCCTCTCTTTCTCCCTTTCTCTCTTTCTCTCTGACTCCTTTTCTATCTGTGTCACTCTGCTTGTTAAGTAAATATTTTTATAAAAAATATCAGCTTGAGTTGCTATAATCAATATTGATTAATTATAACAAATGTGAACTGACATAAAAGGTTAGTTAACAATTTGGGAAACTAGGTGTGGAGTATGTGAGAACTATGCAGGCCCCACATTTTTCTGTAAATCTGAATTGTTTTAAAGTTTTAAAAGTTTATTTAAAAACAAAAGGAAACAATCTCTAGAGATTGAATAATTGCTGGAATGGAACAAGGAAACCAGATAAGAATAGGAAACTAGGAAGAATAGGAGGTGGTACTTACAGAAGTCAATATTTCAGAGGTGTCATATTTCTTTTAAATTTTATTTATTTTCACTTTATTTGAAAGGGAGGGGGAGAAAGAGAGAGAAAAAGAAAAAGAGAGAGGGAAAGAGAGAGAGAGAATGAGTGAGAGAGAATAGAAAGCATTCTTCCATGTGCTGATTTGTTCCCCAAATGACCACAAGAGCTAGGACTGGGGCAGTCTAAAGCCAGAAGCCTGGAACTGCATCCAGGCCTCTGATGTGGGTGGCAGGGAGCAAGTACTGAGCCATCATCTGCTGTCCCCCAAGTGCACATTAGTAGGAAGCCGGTTGGAAAGCTAGTATTTAAAAAGTAGGAGTCTGCAACTAAGAGGATATTACCAAAAAATCAGTCTCGTGGCTATTGAAGCTATCTGGAACGGTATCAGACATGATGATCAAAAGATAAGGCTCCCTTGTCTCACAGCAAACTCAGAGAAGCTCTGTGGCTACAGCACACAGGACCCTATGAAGGTGAGCTTTTGTTTCTAAATGAAATGCCAATATCTTCTTAAAACTCATCTATAAGCAATAATAGATCCCTTTTTAAGTAACTTCAGTCAGCTTTCAAAAGAGCAAGGTGGTATCTAGTTTCACCAGAGGAACAGATAATGAAAGATAGTAATGAAGTCAACTGTTCTTTTCCACATGGGATATTTAAACAGGAACATGTGTTGGTGTTTGATATTCAATCAGCTTTCTGCAATATGGCAACAAATTCAGGCTCTAGTGGTCCAGAGAATATAAGATTTTGTGGGGTAACTGTTTATAGAAGGAGAGCCCTGGCATCTAGCAGGTCCCTTGAAATAGTTCTAACTTTCTGCTCTGGAGCTTGGCAAAGTTACATAGAATTGCAGAATACAGATTAAATTTATAACAACAGCAAGTATGACTACTGTGTTATCTGTTTTCTAATACTATTTTGATCACTTATTTTTTAAAGATTTATTTTATTTATTTGAAAGACAGAGTTACACAGAGAGAGAGGAGATGCAGAGAGAGAGAAAGGTCTTCCATCCACTGGTTCGCTCCCTAAATGACCTCGATGGCTGTAGGTGTGCTGATCCAAAGCAGGAGCCAGGAGCTTCTTCCGGGTCTCCCGCGCAGGTGCAGAAGCCCAAAGACTTGGGCCATCTTCTACTGCTTTCCCAGGCCATTCAGGTAGAGAGCTGGATCAGAGGTGGAGCAGCCAGGACTCGAATCAGCACCCATACTGGATGCTGGCACTGCAGGCAGCGGCTTTACCCACTACACTACAGCACCGGCCCCTGATCACTTTTTAATGATTCTTTAATTTTAGAGCATGTCACAGTTTTCATATGACTCTTACCTGAGGTAGAAAGAATAATATCATCCCAATTTTACTAATGTGAAACCAGAGGCTAAGATGAATCAAATCATTTTCTAGTTGAAAAGTGCTTTATTAAAACTATGAAATTTGATTTTTAAAAACATTTTCTGTATTAATTTGAGAGGCAGACAGAGTCAGAGACAGAGACACGAAACTCCCATCTGCTAGTTCAGTCTTAAAATACCTAAGGCAGGAGTCAGGAATGTAACTCCTTGAGCTATCACTGCTGCTCCCCAGGGTATGTATGAGCAGGAAACGGGAACTGAGAGCAGAGGCAGACTCCAATGCAGGCGCTTTAACACGGTATGAGGGTGTTCCAAATACCAGCTCAACCATCAGGTCAAACATCTGCCTCTGATCACCTGCTTACTGTCAGCACAGCTAATAAGAGTCAGATTCAAACGTAGAACTCATATCCTCTGGTTATAATTCAGTCCCCACTTCCCTCTGTATCATAGAATCTTTTAATCACTATCAATTCATAAACCTATACCTTAAGTATTCATTTACTGTATCTTTTTAGTTCTTATTTTTAATGAGCAATTTTTCTAAAAAGTAATAAGGTTTGTAGAAAACTTTATGTGAGTTTCAATTTTAAGTTAATGCTAGTAGTTTATATTCTCTTTAAAATCAAGAGCCACGGGGTCTGCGCTGCGATGTAGCGGGTAAAGCCACCACCTGCAGCGCCTGCATCCCATATGGGTGCTGGCTCGAGTCCCAGCTGCTGCACTTCCAATCCAGCTCTCTGCTATGGCCTGGGAAAGCAGTAGAAGAAGGTCCATGTCCCTGAGCCCCTGCACCCACCTGGGAGACCCTAGAGAAACTCCTGGCTCCTGGCTTCGGATCTGCGCAGCTCCGACCATTGCAGCCAACTGGGGAGTGAACCAGTGGATGGAAGACCTCTCTCTCTCTCTCTCTCTCTCTCTTTCTCTCTCTCTCTCTCTGCCTCTCCTTCTCTTTCTATGTAACTCTGACTTTCAAATAAATAAATAAATAAATATTTAAAAAATAAAAGAAAAATAAATATGTTTATTCCCTTTGTCACTCAACTTCACAGTGACAAAAATTGCTCCTTCCAAAAAGAGGTCCTTTGATTTTGGTCTCAGTCAGGACAATTGGATACAAGCAGATATGAGCATTTACCTTGGCTTACTTGATTCGGCATTCTCTCTTGTGTATTTGCCATTCTTAGGAAAAAAAAATCCTGACTATTTTTCTGGGCCCAAGAAAGGGACAAACTGCTAATCTGAAAGAGAGGAAATACATCCCTGTTGTTACACACTACTGAGATTTTTGAGCTCTTTTGTTATTTGACTAAAGACCTATTTTATCCTGTTCAGTTGAAGAGATCATTGTCCATTATAGGGAATGTAGAGGGGAAAAATGGAAGCTAAGGACATTCTTTACTTATTGTGATCTGTAACATTACTCCATCTGTACCAAGTACTGGACCTTTGGTTCATGTAGAATTTAGCCATCCTCATACTTTTTCACTACATCCTTAGTTAAAATGTACTTCCTTCTACCTTATGTACAAGTCCTTTAAAGTGTGATTGCCTCAGAAAAGTTTCTTTGTAGATCATCTACTTTTCCTCTCCATCAGAATCTAATTTGAGAATCTCCCTTTCCTTCAGATCCATATTCTACATATAGGTTACACTTTCCTGTGAAATCTGTTACTCTATTTTTCAGACATCTGCTCCAAATTATACTGAAAGCATGATTGACCTGGAAGAATTTTCAAGTTCAAATTCTTGGGGCATCTGGGGCTGGTGCTGTGGTATAGTGGGTTAAAGCCCTGGCCTGAAGTGCCATCATCTCATATGGGTGCTGGTTCTAGTCCTGGCTGCTCCTCTTCTGATCCAGCTCTCTGCTATGGCCTGGGAAAGCAGTAGAAGATGGCTCAAGTCCTTGGGCCCCTGCTCCCATGTGGGAGACCTGGAAGAAGCTCCTGGCTCCTGGCTTCGGTAAGCGCAGCTCCGGCCGTTGTGGCCATCTGAGGAGTGAACCAGCGGATGGAAGACCTCTCTCTCTGTCTCAACATTTCTCTTTAACTCTTTCAAATAAATAAAATAAATCTTTAAAGAAAAAAAACAAAACAAAACAAAAACAAATTCTTGAGGCATCTATCTCCATTAGTTTTCTGGGAATGGAATCAGGGAATCTTTTTTACTCAATTTTTTTTTTTAATTTTATTTATCTGAAAGGCAGAGTTACCGAGGGAGAGGGAGACAGAGACACAGAAAGAGAGATCTTCCACCCACTGGTTCACACTGCATATGGCTTCAATGACCGAAGCTAGGCTGATCCACAGCCAGGATCCAGGAGCTTCTGAATCCCCCATGTAGGTTCAGAGACCCAAGCACTTGGGCCATGTTCCACAGCTTTCCCAGGCTATTAGCAGGGAGCTGGATCTGATGGAAGTAAAGTAGCTGGGACTTGAACTGACACCCAAATGGGATGCAGGCTTAGCCTACTATGTCATAGCACCAGGCCCAGGATCAGGGAATCTTATTTGAAAATTTGTTCATAAAAATTCATTTAGAACAAATTTATTAACCATATAAATGACATTTTTTTGTTTATTTTTCCTTTTTGGCCATAAAGAAATAAAGAATAATATGATCATTTCCTCCTCCAGTATTGCCTTCATTTTTACTTTACTGAGTCTTTCTTATTTGTCAGAAAGGAGTCCAGAAAAACATATTTCTCCCACAATCCTCAGCGAGCTAACCTATCAATAAAACAGAGCAAAAAATAATAGACACTCTACTTTGGCAGACTAGTATTCAAGTCTAGTATTCAAATCATCATATGCTGTTTCTATTCTCTGGTATATGGGTTTTCTAAAGGATACCCTAGCTTAATTACCTATGTGAATTTTAGCTTTGAAATTAATTTACTCTTTGAAAAAGATTAAAAATGGATTAGACTACCTCAGTTGGTTTCTCAAGAAGTTCATGAAAAATGTATCTCAGGAAAAAAATATTTGTATGGGTCCCAAACATCACTTATACCTACTTTTTTCCATGCACTTTTTGAAGTTAAGAGGATATCAACCTCAATTTGCATATAAAGACTCTGAGTTTCAGAGAAGTTGTTTATTAGTTTAAGGTTATGTAACATAAAATGGATTAAATTAAGGCCAGTTTTCCTCCAAAAGTCTATGACCTTTCTGTTGTGCCACATTGCCTATATGCTAAATCAAATTAAGTTGAAAATTCATTTGATTTCCTTCCTTTGTTCCCATGATTTTTAAAAAATTTTAAATGCCCTTGGCAATACTTAAATGCACTATGAGAATTCCATGATTCTTAGAAAAAAACCAGGTAGTATCTTCCAGCTAAAAGAAACAGTTTGAAAAGAGCAGCATGCACACAAAGGCTATTAATAAGACTGACTTTATTTCCTCCCTCTATCTTTTAGTCACCCTCACAATTTAATTATTGCAACACCATCTCAGGAGTGTATTTGCCAATATGATATGGTTGCTATTTGTGTTAACAGAGCAGATGAATGGCGGGTGGACCTAAATGTAGCAGAATGGATACCCTCAAAAATTTCAAGTTCTTGCATTCTCTGCTAACTGCTGGGGTTCTAACGCTTAAAAATATCACATTCAAGCATGCAAGGAAAAAAACTACTTATTAACAGAGAAGGGAAACAATAGAAAGGCTAGCTTTCTAAAATTCTTGCATTTTTCTCTGGTTTTATTCCTTTAAAAAGGTAACGATATCCCCATTAAAAGTATTCATTGCTTAGAAATATATCCAGCACTCACTGATTAGTCCAGGCATTACCATTCTAGTAGGTTATATGTTTTTCAAACTGTTCATGAGTCTGGCTTCTCCTTCTGCCCAATTCTTTCTTCCCATGGTTCATTTCCCACCTCATTAAAATTTCCAACAAGAAGGGGACACCTATTCTTTCACTTGTTAACTGCTGCGTGTGTTTGGCAAATTAAAAGTGATGGTGAAGTTGTAAGTGGAGCCTGGCTTCTATTTTCATGTTTTTATTATCAATCAAGGAGCAGAAACTGCTGTTTGAGTGAACATTGTGTTCAAGGAGATCCACTAAGAAACACTGGATTTCCAGATTGCCTGTCCATAAGGAGCTTGTGGAGGCTGGGTTTAATGCATAGGGTAATCAAAAGGGGATGAGTATAAGAAATATGCTTTTACATACACATTTGAACATGTGCTTTGCATCAAAATACACTGTCAGGATTAATGTACATGCATGATGAGGAATGTACTGAAAAGAACTACCTAGGTGCTAGCAATGTAAGTGGAGTGAGATGTTGATCCTCTGAAAGTGATGAGAGAAAAGGAAGACTTAACAAAGGAAAGGAGATGGTAAAAGAGATTGAGAATTGCAGCAAGTCAACAGTTGATCCAAGTGTGTTCACTAAGGCCAGCAACAAAAATGGTTAGTTAAATGAAACACATCAAACACATCCCTGTCTGATTTCATCCGTAATGCAAACAAGAACTTATTTTTAGGGGCTTTAAATATGCATTTAGTGATGTCTGAAAGCAAACATAAGTAAATGTATTACCAGAATAAATGAACACTCTTTCTTTAAACAATAATAAAAACAAGAAACCATGATGTGAAATTGGAAAGAAATTTAGAGATTATCTATTCCCAAACCCTACACATCAGGAAACCAGTACTATGGATGATGAAGAAACCCACTCATCTTGACCCTTGATTCTCTCCATTTCTGCATTTCACCTTTTACTAGGGAACTGAAACCTTTTTGCAATTGTGATTTTAGCAATTTTTGAAGTATTACCAAAAATGACACTGGAGTGATGGGTTGAGTTTGTCACCAGTGAATCTGATGCTGATTCATGTCTAATCAGTTCTAAAAGTATTGACCCAAGATAATAGGATCCAAGATGATTTCCCTAAAACTGATTCATCCAAACTAACTTTTTTTCTGTCTCCTAAGTGTTTTTATGGCCACCAGGGATTTATCAAGAATAACAACATCTGAATTTCAGCAACTTGTTCATCAAGTTTCTCATGACGAAAAAGGGAATCAGAAACTCTCAGGCACAACTGGGAGAGTATCAGCTACAAACATTCTAGAAAAAATTATTAATTTCACACTTATTCTCTATACCACATGTCCTCCACATGCCCCTCTAAACTCACTGATCCTCATTCTTCTATACCTTGGACTCTGTCCTAGGTAGTTTGACCTCTAAGGATTGCTTCAACAACGCTCTCATGCAGTGTAGTTTCTTGCTTGAGAGAGCTGCTGAGCAGGTTGGCAGGAGACATTTAATCCCTTATCTCTCATCTATACACCCTGTAGGATGGTCATGGGCTGGCTATATGCCTTAACCACCAAAGGTCTCAGCTCCTGCTAAGAGAAGACTTGGGAATATCTCACCTTCTCTCAATATTCTGACCACTTCATTGACGCATGTCTTTGGCTTGAGAAGTGTTAGCAGTTTCTCTGCTATTTAATTTGGGGATTTTGGACTACTGCTTCCCAAACACATTCTGAGAATTTTTCTCCTTGTCAATGAAAACTTGAATCATTCTAATTTCTTTTCTCATTTGTGTTTTGACTGAGATACAATTTTGACAAATACCCACACTTCTGAAAATATATTCCACTGAAGTTCTCATATGGGCATGTTCCATTTAGTGTTTGGCCTATGTGAGAATCGCACATCCGTATCAGAACATCTGGATTCAAGTCCCAACTCTACTCCTGATTCCAGTTTCCTGCTACTGAATATCCTGGATGGCAGTAGGTGACGGCTGAAATGGTTGTTAGTTTCCTACCATCTATGTGGGTGATCAGGATTGAAGTCTTATCCCTGGCTATGGCCTGGCCACGCCGCTGTCATTGTGGCCATTTGGGGAGTGAGCCACTTGAGGGGACTTCTCATCCTCTGTCTGTCTGTCCCTCTGTCTCTCCTTCTCAATGCAAAATATATGAGGAAACAATCAACAAGTTCTCCACATACTCACCAAAACTTATTATCTTTGGTGTCTTGGGTAATAATTATTCTAACAAATATGTGGTGATATAAAGGTGGCATGTACCAATGCCATCTCACTAGTCAAAGTGATCAGTTTCAGTTCATAATTGATCATAATGATAGGAATAAGTGTCAAAGGGACTAGTGTCTGCTAATAATAACTGATAGAATTAAAAAGGACAGAATGATCCAACATGGGATCTGTTTTTATGCTATTATCATGATGCTTTAAACACTACAGATTTACATCAGGCATTATTTTTAAATCGCTTTTCTGTCTCTCTCTCCTTAAATACTTGATCTCTTTGTGATTCAGTTGGACAACAGAAGCCATAGTAGAGGAAAATACCTAGAATAGACAGTGGTTTTTAAAACTCAATATCAGCTGGAGCATGATTGAAACATTAATTAAATTTAATTTGGATAGAAACTAAAAAAAAAAAACATAATATCAAATAGAACTATGGAGAAAAGATTAAATTGGTATATACCTTGTGATAGATCCAGCAACTACTGCTTAGTATAAGAATATACTTGGAGATTTGTATATAAATTTAAAGGGTTAGATATAAACATATGTCTGGAAATGTTTGAGCAGACATCCAATGTCTTCAGCATGAAAGAAGTTATAAAGAATATTACAAATCTGAGAAGAAGCTATCTAGAACGGCTTGTAATTTGTTTCTATTTTTGTTTCTGTGTCCAGTGTTGTGTCTTATGTGCTCCTTCATGATTAGGAGTTCTGCTGAGTTCTCTCAGAGTCACTAAAAGGACAAGAGGACAGTGTACAGCAGGGATACATCCTCCAGCAATATTTCTTGCTCCCACACCAATTAGGGTAGCTCAGCTTTTAATAGCTTTATGTGTTGACGTTCTCATGAAGAGGTGAAAGGTTTGAAGAAAACACAGGAATAAAAAGACTTGAAAACTCAAAGTATCATGAATTTACCTTCTGATTCTTCCATTACTAATAAGTCTGAAACTTTTATATTGGAATGATAAATGCTGCAAAACCAGAGAGCTCATTTATTTTGTGGTCACCTCTGGATTGCTGCTAAATAAAAATGTCACATCATTTAAAAGCTTAAAAGGTATAATTCAGAGAGTACAATGAATTCAACTCTATCATGGCATTTCTAAGAATAATTGTCCTCAATTCAGAGTAGAAAGTGAAGGATAATTTTTTCATTTCACCTTTATTACAGAATTTATTTTTAAAGCAACACAAAAATCTTTTTGATGGAAAGAAAGAATTACACAGGTGAATGCAGAGTTTATACAGGGAAAATCTACAAGAAGGAATTGAATCTACTGTTTTTTTTTTTTTGTTTGTTTGTTTGTTTGTTTTTTTTTGACAGGCAGAGTTAGGCAGTGAGAGCGAGAGAGACAGAGAGAAATATCTTCCTTCCATTGGTTCACCCCCCCCAATTGGCTGCTACAGCCGGTGCACTGCGCCGATCCAAAGCCAGGAGCCAGGTGCTTCTCCTGGTCTCCCATGTGGGTGCAGGGACCCAAGCACTTGGGCCATCCTCCACTGCCTTCCCGGGCCACAACAGAGAGCTGGATTGGAAGAGGAGCAACCGGGACAGGATCCGGCACCCAACAGGGACTAGAATCCGGGGTGCTGGTGCCTCAGGCGGAGGATTAGCCAAGTGAGCCGTTGCACTGGCCAATCTACTGTTGTGAAGTTGAAAAATAATGTTCCCTTCCTCAAGATACAGTAGGAAGAAATACACCTCTCATCAGGCTACAAGGAAAGAACATTTTTAGAAAAAAGACTTTATTTAGTTAGTGAGGGTTCCATGACTTGAATACATACTGCACAAGAGCTGAAACTTCTTAAAAACTAAAGAGATAAAAATACAGCAGGTGGATATAAGATCTAACTTACTGGCGACATAGCCCTTGTCTCAGAGTGGCCGTATCAGAAATGGACAAGTAGCAACTCAGTAGATATAGTCACTCACTCACTGCTAGTCACCCTCTTCTTAGCTTCTGCATCTCACAATTAATCTGTATTTACCCAGAGCTGCTTTCCTGTATCTATCAGGAGATGAATAGTAATTACAAGTAGTGATTTGGGAAGTCAGGGAAAACCTGGATTTTTCATTGTTAGAGGGATCTTTGGGGTATATTATTTTACCTCCAAAGGTAGTTTTCTTAATCTCTGAAAGATGATGAGAGTGATTGGATATAAGTACTTTGGATATAATGAATGCTCCCTAGTTTCCAGAAGTTTTATTGTTGTTAATGAACTGTTTATTTTAGCATTCTCATTTGTGTAAAATTTGAGATTTTTTAAATTATTTATATCTATGTTGACTTTACTTGCTTCTTTGACATAGTGAATATTGTTCGTATTTATTTCTAGTTGCTAACAGCCAATTTGGATTGCCCTCCATATTATACTACTAGTTTGAGAATTACAAATCAGTTGTAGACTTTTCCTCATTTTCATATGTTCCTCTTCCCCTTTAGGAAATTACCTATTACCCTGACATATTCAGCCAAGGCTTGTCCATAAACACACTCTATTAGGGCAATTATGTCATTTCACCACTTTCTTTTTAATGGTGAAGATGTTAAAGAATACATTTTTCAAATTCATACAACTGACTTATGAGAAATTCTATTACTATTACATATGTTACCTGCCTGTTATCCTATTCCAATAGAATTAAAACATCATAATATTGTCATATGACATTATCTTTCTAGAACTAAGTTTAGATATTTACAGAAAATTTCTGAAAATAAAGTGTTGCATTTTAGAAGATATTTTGAATTATAGAAAACAAAAACACACAAATTTTCACGTTAAAAATAATATTAATTGGGGCCAGCACTGTGGTGTAGCAGGTTAAGCCTCTGCCTGCAATGCCAGCATCCCATATTGGTGCCAGTTTGAGACCCCACTGTTCCACTTCCAATCCAGTTCCTTGCTAATGAGCCTGGGAAAGTAAAGGAGGATGGCCCAAGCGCTTGGGCCCCTGCACCCGTATGGGAGACCTGGAAGAACCTCCAGGCTCCTGGAGTCTGCCTGACCCAGTCAAGGCCGTTGAGATTATTTGGGGAGTAAAAAGCAGATGGAAAGATCTCTCTCTCTCTCTCTCTCTCTCACACTCTTTCTGACTTTGTGTTTAAAATAAATCATTTTTTATGAAAAAAATCAGTTGTATATTCAGTTAAAAGCAAAAGCCTGGGGCCGGCGCTGTGGCACAGTGGGTTAAAGCCCTGGCCTAAGGCGTCAGCATCCCATATGGGCGCCAATTCTAGCCTCGGTTGCTCCTCTTCCCATCCAGCTCTCTACTATGGCCTAGGATAGCAGTAGAAGATGGCCCAAGTGCCTGGGCCCCTGCATCCACGTGGGAGACCTGGAAGAAGCTCCTGGCTCCTGGCTTTAGATCGGTCCAGCTCTGGTTTTTTTGCGGCCACCTGAGGAGTGAACCAGCAAATGGAAGACCTCTCTCTCTGTCTCTCTACCTCTCTCTGTAACTCTTGTCTTTCAAATAAATAAAATAAATCTTAAAAAAAAAAAAAGCAAAAAGCTGTGTTCTGTTCCTTCTCCAGGGACAAAGGCTTGAGAAATCTGAGAGCTTCTGTGATCAATACGCGAAGTACAGTAAGAGAAACAGGAGATGACATTGGAGGGATTGGCAGGAAGTGACCAACAAGGATCTTTGAACAATATACTATAGAGGGTGAATATTATACTGAAGATAGTGGTAGCAATTGAAACATTTTCAGAAGGATAGGAATTTGATCAAATTTCTAATTTTGAAAGCTCACACTGGAGGTAGCAGAGAAGGCATTCTATAAGCTGGAAAAGAGTTAAATCACGACAATAATTAAGGCTAGAAATGATAAAGATAGGATCTCAGATAGCAGCAGGAATTTAAATGAGGGAACCAGTTCAAGGAATATTTAGAAAGTAACAATGAAAGATCTTACTAGGTAGGAGATGATAGAAAATGAAAAATCTTAGCTTATTGTATGCTATAATTCATCAAAAGAGGAAATATTGAAAAAGGAAGAATTTTGAGATGTGGCAAGAAATGATGAGCTTGGGTTTGAGTAAATTGAGCTTGACATTCTGCCTGATAATTTACATTAGAAATATCTTGGACAGGCTTTTTGCGTAACAGCTTAAGATACCAGCATCCCATATTGGAGTTCTTGGTTCTGGTTCTAGCTTCTGTTTTACTTCTTATCCAGCTCTTTATTACTGTACACCCTAGGAGGTAGTATGTGATGGTTCAAGTACTTGGGTCCTTGCCATCCATATCAGAGACACAGAGAGAGTTCTAGGCTCCTAACTTTGGCCTGGCCAAGTCCAGGCTGTTACAGGCCTTTTGGGAGTAAATCAGTCAATGGAAGATGTCTCTCTCCATCTCTCTCTCTCCCTCTCCCTCTCTCTGTGTGTTTCTCTTTCAAATAAATAAATTAAAGGAAAAGGAATTTCTGAATAGACAGTTGGGTATATAAATATGGAGTTCCTATGAGAGTTTTGGAGTCATCTTCATATAGCTAGGCAGAATAGGACAGCTCAGGGACAAAGTACTGTGAAAAAAGAAAATAACTTTAGAAAACAACAGTAATTTTGGAAAGTAACAATTTTAGAATACACAGAGTCTGCAAGTGAATCTGAGGAATGACTGACAAATGCCAAAGAAGAGATTACCCAGCACAGAATAGCGTCCTCTAGGATGTCAGGTAAAATCCGGAAGCCAGGTTGTAGAGTGCTAACTGGCCTGTCCCCTCCCCCTGTTGACAGTGGTTTTAGCACTGCATGAGGGAAGGGTCCCGAGAGCCGAGAGCCGGGAATGGATGAGTGAATGTCCTGAGGGACCGCGCCAGCGAAGAGTGGACTATTCACTCCACAAAGCTGGCATGGAAGAGAGGAAGATAAGAGGAAGTATACAGATTATTTCTGGATTGACTGAGTAATAAGATTAAAAAAAAAAAAACTGTTACCTCAGAGAGAGATTATAAAAGGGACAAGATGAGATGTAGGTATTTCAAAGAGAATGTCCTAAAACAAGAGATCACATCTCTTTGAGAGATGAATTTGCTTGGTTGACACAGGTCATTGCTGAAGACTTTATATTTTATGCGTTTTTCCCTCTACTCACTTTGAAGTAGCCCTTGGGTGACCTCCAAGCTACAGTCTCATCTTCAGACTTCCCAGGGACAAATTTTTCCACTGGCACTCAATGTATTCTGAAGCAACAGGGGACATGATTTTACCATCAGGATTGCATCTCAAGGTTTCTCCCAGAGGAAATCAAAGACTTTTTTATCTTTTTTTTTATTATTTTTTACTTTATTTGAAAGAGAAATAGAGAGAAAGAGATTTTGCATCCACTGGTTCACTCTCCAAATGCCTGAATCTCAGTCTCCCTCTCTCTGTCTTCCCACCCCACTCTGTTGCTCTGCCTTTCAAACACATACAAATAAATGAACATTTCAAAAAATGAAAGACAAGACATGGGTATTCCAAAGTGTTTTCTTCTTGTATCATTTGGTAGGAGTGCTGAGTTCATTTTGTGGTGTAATCTGTAGAAGGTATGGCACTCATAAAAGTCATAGTGCCTCTCTTTAAATGGTTTCTATTGTTGCTATTTTTTTGGTGGGGTTGGGACTGGAAGTGGGGAATAATACAAAAATGTTCCATAAGCAAAATAACTGTGATATCTTATTTGCAATTTATAATTCTTTTCAGAAATAAACTGTATCAGTCCACAGTATTGAAATTATATTCAACTTGAAATAGTTTTAGCAGACTTTACTAGGTTGCATAACCCAGTCAGGGGCAGACAGGAGGAGCTGTGTTCTTAGAGAACCCTGGACACAGAGGTTAGAAAACTGACACTTGCTACGGCTTCTTTCAGTTTATTGGCTTTGTTCTCAGCAGTTCTAAGGTGATTTTCTCCATGATCTGATAGAATGACTTAAGTTGTTCTGATTTCAAGAGACATAGGCATTTTCTACGTCAGATTATATCACATCAGTCATATAACATATCATATCTAAGGAAAAGCTCAAATTGTCCCCTTGTGGGTCATGGGTCCACCCACACCTTGGAGCAGTCACTGAGTCTGGAGGGATGAGACCTACCATTTGCCAAGCCTAGGTCATGTTTATGGTGACTGTTGCAAGGGCTATTGTCACAGAAGGGTAACAGGAGAAAAGTCACTAAGAGAAACCTCATCCTTACAGAGCAACTTCTGCCTGTGTCCAATCCAGCAATTAAAACCAATGTGTAGGCCAGTGTAAGAGACAAAGCAGTCATTTCTTAATATACAGAAAGCGGTTAGTAAACTAAAAAATTGCTCATGAAGTAGATGTTTTTCATCAGATAGATTAGAAGACAAAGACAGGCTAATAAAAAGTAGTCAATCTTTGGAATGTATTAGGGGAAACCTAAGCTTTCTATTACTTGTGTGATATTGGTAAAATTTCTTAATCTCTCTGAGCCTCGGTATTTTTCAATGATAACAATTCTGCATTAAAAATATAACTTCTAATGTTTTGCAGTTATACAAATTGATAAATGTAAAATTTCTTGAAAGATCCTTTGTCACACAGGTACTCCAAATAGCTCATTTTCTTTTCTGTTATGTCCTTTCTGGTCTGCTGTTGAGATTAACAGACTGGGTATTATTTTCACACACTGAAGCTAAGATTATCCCACCAAGTAATGAATTTTTTTTCCAACCTGTTCTAAAGACAAATGCTTAATAAATTCACATTGCCTTCACTAAATGTACGTGCATATGACACAGCTCAGTGTTTTACCCTGATTTCCGTCCCATCATGTTGCCATCTTTCTCATTAGAAAAGCTGTCACTGCCTTCCCCGTAAGCAGTGAAGCAGAAAAAAGCAATGAGGTGAGAAATTTTTCCACAGATAGTACATGAGATACATTTGAATTTGAAGGATTGGATTAACTTGTACAATTCCAGAGGCCTGGCCCACAGGATAAACACTTAATCACCATGTCTAGGAAGATTGTGTAATAGGGTGGAATAATATAGGCTCTTAAATTATTCTGCTATGGATTCAATAGCTGGAATAGACTATTACTAATGAGGTGACCTTGATAAAGTTGCTCAGACATATTGAGACCAACGGTAGTCCTTCTGTCTCACAGTTGAGAATATTAATAACTGCCTTAAAAGACAAGGAGTAGTAAAAACACGATGACACAGGAGACATGCATGCCTTCGGGACCAAAATCAAGCAGATATACTAGAATTCAACTACTACAAGGAAACAGGGAAGCAGGACCTAAAAAGTCTTACAGGTAGGGAACAAACAGAGCCAAACTCACAGTGGCATGGTCTCTGGCCTCGGCTTGGAGGTTAATAATTGTTTACTGGTCCCTTAGCCTCCATCAAACTTCTGAGTTACAAAAAAGAAATAGAGATAGCTATGCAGCCAGTACTTGCAACAAGCTGCTACTGAATAAGAACTTGGACTTTTAATGCTGCCAAGGAAGAATGTTCCAGAATATTAATATAATATCTGATTTTGAACTGCAGATAGTAAATGGGTGAAGGCAACCATAAAACTAACAGACAACAAAGGAAATTGAGAGAAAGAAAAAGAAACAGAATGAGAGAGAAAGGAAAGAGGGAAGGAAGATAGGAAGGAAGGTAAATTAAAGAAACAGCAACAAACCAAAAAAACCCCTTTTGCTCAAGACTCACATGAAAATCATCAAGAACATTCAACAAAGACTGTATCTAGGTTTGGTCAAGTACATGAACTCTAGGTCTAGACTTTTTAATTTTGTATCCTAGATTGGCTATTAACCTATAATCTTAGAAACTAGTTAACACTTTTAGAGCAACTTTTATCATTTATGAAATGGATATAAAGTGGAATACATTGATGCAGTTGTTTTGAGTTGTATTAAATGAGTTGATGTGAGTACATTAAGTAAAAGAGTTCAAGCTATATACAAGTTAAGAAATTAGGGTATTGTTATGATTTGAGCATGAGGAAATCCACTCAGGTGTGTGCTGTTTACAATTAGTTGTTTTATTTATATAACAATCAAAGTTTAATGTAAAATTAATCCAAATATAATCTTCACAAATAAGATTGTTGGACAATCAGAAAACAGATATAATAATTATTAATCAAAAAAGATTGATAATGAAGAAAAAGAGAACAAAGAAAACATGGGAGAATAGAAAACAAATAACATAACAGATTCAAATATAATTATATCAATAACCACATAAAATGCAGCTGGATTAAAGTATCAATTAAGACCTAATAGGTTAGAAATTAAATGAAGACAAAAGATACACTAACTGTAGTGGATTGAATTGTGGCACTCAAAAGATGTGTTCATCTAGACTTTCAGAATATAACTTGATTTAGAATAATGGTCTTTCCCCAGTGGAAGGAACGGGCCATCAAGGAGGGAGGCACCTTTCTCTGAAGGGAAGAAGGAACCTCCACTGTGATACGGCCTTGACTAAACAAGTTCAGAGTTGGTGAACTCAAGGGGCTTCCATAGCCTAGACAGCTCATGGCAAGAGCCTCGGGTGATTGCTGACGTCATACATATGAGTGTCAATTGTTAAATCAACGGGAGTCACTGGGCACATGCTCCCCACATAGGATCTCTGTCCTTAATGTGTTTTACTATGAGAGTTAAAGATAACACTACTAGTCGAACAATACCCTATACCTTGTGCGGTTGTGTGAGTGCAGTCTGTTGAAATCTTTGCTTAGTATATACTAAGTTGATCTTCTGTATATAAAGATAATTGAAAATGAAACTCGATGAAGGGTGGGATGGGAGAGGGAGTGGGAGAGGGGTGGGCTGCGGGAGGGAGGGAGGTTGGGGGGGGGAAGCCACAATAGAGGGAGGTTGGGAGGGGAAGCCACAATAATACAAAAGTTGTACTTTGTAAATTCACATTTATTAAATAAAAAAACTTAAAAAAATAGAATAATGGTCTTTACAGATATAAATAATATAAAGATCTTTATATGAGATTATCCTAGACTAGCATATTGTCTTTAAATACTTATAAGAGAGTAGTTTGGGAAACAAACTGAACACACAAAAAGACTAGCCCTGTAAAGACAGAGTTAGAGATTAGAGTTATGTATGTGGTCCAAGAAATGCCAAGAATATTGGCAGAAAGCAGAAACTAGGAGAAATCTGTGAAATGGATTCTTCCTTGAAGCTTCTGAAAGCAACCACTCCTGCATACACCCTCTTTTCAGACTTTGGTATCAAGAACCATTAGAGAGTAAATTAACTCCTGTTTCTCTTGTTCTTTTCTTTTTTCTTTTTACCATCCAGTTGGTGGTAATATTTTTTATAGAAGTCCTAGGAAACTAATGCAACTTCTAACTACAAGTTGAGAAAAATTTGTTACAGCTATAAATATTCAAAAAATGGTGTGTTTTATAGAAAAGAATATTACCAGGGGTAAAGAAATCTGTTTCATAAAAATAAAGGAACCAATTTATCAGAAGCACACAAAAGCCACTTAGTTATGTATTAAATAACAAATAGCAAAAATTCATGAAACAAAACTGATAGAACAATAAAGAGGAACAAACAAATCCGCAATAAGAAATTTCAATATCCCTTTCTTAAAAATTGACAACTAGGTAGACCATAATAAGAATATATAAGTGAAAAACACAATTGAGCCACTTGATATTAATAAAATTTAGATTACCCCGTCCAACAAATGCAGACTATCTACTAAAGTAAATCATATTCTGGCTTAAAAGCATTCAAATAATACAAAGTATATTATCTGAATATAATGGGGTTAAACTAGAAATCAATAACAGAAAGGTCATTGGAAAATTTCCAAATTGTTCAAAACTAAACAATAAAATAAAATAAAGAACCTTGAGTCAGCAATTAAACTAGAGAAAGATTAAGAAGTATTTTGAAGTGAATGTAAATGAAAACAACATATCAAGATTGTGGAATGATTTTAAAGCAAGAACTGTATGGAAATATAGAGAAATAAATGCTTACATAAGAAAGGAAAACAATTCTAGATCAATTATATGTGAAGTCTGCAAGAATATAGAAAAGTAAGGTAAAATGAAACTGAAAGTAAATAGAGTTAAGACAATATAAATGTGAAAATCAATGAAAACAAAAACTGGTTCTTTCAGAACATCAATACAATTTTAAAATCTTGATATAGGCCGGTGCCATGCCTCAATAGTCTAATCCTCCATCTGCGGCACCGGCACACTGGGTTCTAGTCCCGGTTGGGATTTTTGCGTCTATATTCATCAGGACTATTGGTCTATAGTTCTCTTTCTCTGTTGTGTCTTTTTCTGATTTAGGAATTAAGGTGATTCTGGCCTCATAGAAGGAGTTTAGGAAGATTACCTTCCTTTCAGTTGTTTTAAATGACTTGAGAAGGAATTGTTCTTCTTTAAAAGTCTTGGAGAATTCAACCGTGAAGCCATAAGGTCTTGGGCTTTTCTGTTTTTGGAAGGTATTTATTACTGATTCAATCTCTGTCTTTGTTATCAGTCTATTTAGGTTTTCTATGTCTTCATAACTCAGTTTTGCTAGATTGTATGTGTCTGTGAATCTATCCATTTCTTCTAGATTTTTCAATTAGTTAGCATATAGCTGTTTGTAGTAAGTCCTGATGATTCTTTTTATTTCTGTGGTATCCATTGCTACATTTCATTTTCCATCTCTGATTTTATTAATTTGACTCTTGTCATTTATTTTTGGTTAGTTGGGCAAATGTTGTATAATTTTTTTTTATTTTCTCAAAAAATAGCTCTTCATTTCATTGATCTTTTGTATTGTTTTTTGGTTACAATTGTGTTTATTTCTCTTTAATTTTAATTATTCCTTTCTTCCTACTAATTTAGGGGTTGGTTTGTTGTTGCTTTTTTTGGTCATAAAGAGGCATTGATAGCTAATTTATAATGAGCCTTTACAGTTTGTTGATGTAGGCACCAAATACTATAAAGTTTCCTCTTAACACTGCTTTTGCTATATCCTATAAGTTTTGATATGTTTGTATTGCCATCTCTATCATTTCCAGAAAGATTTTGATTTCCCCTTTGATTTCTTCCATGACTCACTCAGGAGCATGTTGTTCAGTCTCCATGTGTTTGCTTATGTTCTAGAGATTCCTGAGTTGGTGATTTCCAGCTTCATTCCATAGAGGTCAGAAAAGGTATATGGTATTATTTCAATATTTTTTAATTTGGTGAGACTTGATTTATGGCCCTGCATATGATCCAACCAGGGAAAGTTTCACGTACTGATGAGAAGAATGTGTATTCTGCAACTGTGGGATGAAAGGTTCTGTAGATATGTTAGATCCATTTTCTCTAAAACCTAGATTAGTAATGGTGTTTCTTTGTTGATTTTCTGTCTAGTTGATCTGTCCATTGATAAAAAGTGGGGTATTGAAATCCCCCATTATAATTCTATGTCAGTCTATGCCTCCCATTAGGTCCATTAATGTTTGTTTTAAATAGCCAGACAATCTGTGTTTGGGTGCACATCCATTTATTATAGACACATCTTCCTGTTGAATTAATCCCTTAATCACAACACAGTGCCCTGCTTTGTCTCTTTTAACAGTCTTTGGGTTAGAGTATTTTTTGGTATGATATTAGGATGTTCGTTTTTGCTTTCTATTAGAATGGAATAGGTTTCTTCATCCTTTCACTTTCAGTGTGATGTATCTTTGTTGGTGAGATATGTTTCTTGTGGGCAGCAAATAGATGGGTCTTGTTTTTTAAATCCATTCAGCCAGTGTTTACCTTTTAATTGGAAAGTTTAGTCTATTTACATCTATGTTAATATTGATGATTGATGATTTGGCCCTGTCATTTTTTCCATAAGTATTCCTGCTACTTGCTTTGGATTGCCCTTATACATTTACTGGGAGATTTTCTCCCTTCACATTCCTTCATAATGATGATTATCTTTCTGTGCTTCTGTGTGTAGTACATCCTTATACATCATTTGAATGAGTGGTGACAAATTAAATTTCTGTTTGTTATGGAGATATAAATGAGATCTATGCAGGGTGCAGTACTCTGGGAGGACAGGATTTTTTTTTGTTTTAAGATTTGGACTATGTCTTTCCATTCTCTCCTAGCCTGTACAGTTTCTGATAAGTTAGCTGTGAGTCTAATTGGAGATTCTCTGAAAGTAATCTAGCATTCTCTCATGCACATTTTAGAATCTCTCCTTGATGTTTTACTGTTGAAATTTGACTACGTGATTTGTAGTAAACATTTTTGTTTCATGTCTATTAGGAGTTCTTTGTGACTTGTGTACTGGGATGTTCCTTTCTTTCTCCAAATCAGGGAAATATTCTATAATTTTTTCACTGAATAGGTCTTCTAATCCATTTTCTCTTTCCATACCTTCAGGAACTACTAAGACCCATATATTTGGACATTTGATAATATCCCTAAAGCTCAAACACTGTTTATAATTTTTCAAATTTCTTCTTTTTTTAGTCTGACTAAAAAATTTCCAAAGATTTGTGTTCTACTTCATATAGTCTTTCTTCTGTCTCACCAAGTCTATTGTTAACATTTTCTGCTGTATTTTTTATTGGACTTACTGAGTTTTTCATTTCTAATATTTCAATTATATTTTTCTTCAAAATCTCAACCTAATAGAATTTTTCTTTCATGTCATGTATGGATTTTTTAACTCATGAATTTGCTTCTCATTTCTTCTGAGTAATCCTATGATCAATCTTTTAATTTTTAGGCATTTCATCATATTTTTGTCTTCACATTCTAATATTAAAGTGTTGTTGTATTCCTTTGGGGGAGTCATTTTGTCTTCCTTATTCCTGTTTCTTGAGTTTCTGCACTTGTTTTTAGGCATTTTTAGCATTACTTGTGAGTTTTCTCCTCTGATGGATTTTGTCTTTGAACTATACCTCTGTGGCTTAGTGGAATACCTGCTCTTTCAGTGAATATCCAGAGGCCTGTGCTGGGTGTGGCCAGGGAGCTCAAGTTGGGCATGGTAGATCTCTTGTCAGTATAAATAGGATATAATCATGTTTGTTGGTTTAATCACATCCTTACTTCCAAGGTGATCGATGCACAAGGTTAGCCCACTTTGGGTGCAACTGTAACCCACACTTCCATCTGAACTACACAAAGGATCTGTGCAGTCCTCATGTAAACACAGATCCCACTCCAATGATCCACCCCAGGCAATTAGAGAGTTCTGAGCAATTGGCAATGCACACACTTATGGCCCAGAGACTCTGCTACATCTTGTGGCCTGTCATTTAGTCACAGAGTACCCATAGTCTCAGCACATAAGGTTCCCAGAGGGGATGCAGAGGATCTTCTCTGCCCTTTCAGTCTATCCTGTCCATGGATAGTCAGAGCCATTTCCAGAGCCAGCTGCCTGTGGGTGCTCTGCATTGGTAGGTTTGAGCCCTGGAGTCTGTGCTATGTTAAGAGGCTATGGGCACCTCATCATTCCATGTGGGTGCCTAGTCTCATTTTTATTGTCCCTGCTAGAATCAAAGTTCATGGGGAAAGCAAATTTTCTCCCTCTTGTAAAATCCCTGGATCCCACACATGTTCAAAAGCTACTATAGCTGCAAGGAGAAGATATTAGCAAAATATTACAGTGTCATTCCCTTACTAAAACCAAATTTGCAAAGTTAGCATATGACCCAGCAATTCCATATATTGAAATTTACTTATGAGAAAAAAAAGTCCATCCATAAAAATACTGATGAATCACTTCTCAGAGCAGTTTTATTCATAATAGCCTTAAAAGCCATAATACTAGACAAGGATATGTACTTTCACCTTTGCTATTCAATATAGTTCTGGAAGTTTTAGTCAGAGATATTAGATAAGGTAAAAAGAATCAGAGTTACAAATTGGAAAAGTCAAAATTTCCCTGTTCACAAATGACATGATTCTATATATAAGGGAACCAAAAGACTCCACTAAGAGATGACCGGAACTTATAAGAGAATTTGATAAAGTTGTTATGATATAAAATTAACACATAAAAATCAATAGCTTGTGTATACATAAGCAATGCCATGGCTAGAAAGAGATTGTAAGACCAATCACATGCACAATCACTAAATGAAGTTTAAATATCTTGGAATAATTAATGAAGGAAGTGAAAGATCTCTATGATGAAAATTACAAAACACTAAAGAAAGAAATAGAAGTTTCAAACAGAAAAAGATGGAAAATCTTCCATTTTTGTGGACTAGAGTTACACAATTAATATAATCAAAATGTCCATACTACACAAAGCATTTATAGATTCAATGCAATCCCAATCAAAAAAGCCAATGACATTCTTCTCTGATCTAAAAAAAAAAAAGTTGCTAAAATTCATTTGGAAACATGAGACCCAGAAATCTAAAGCAATTTTAAACATCAAAAACAGGGGCCGGCGCTGCAGCGCAGTGGGTTAATGCCCTGGCCTGAAGCACTGGCATCCCATATGGGTGCCGGTTCTAGTCCTAGCTGCTCCACTTCCGATCCAGCTCTCTACTATGGTCTGGGAAAGCAGTAGATGATGGCCTAAGTCCTTGGGCCCCTGCACCGATGTGGGAGACCTGGAAGAAGCTCCTGGCTCCTGGCTTTGGATCAGCGCAGCTTCGGCTGTTCCAGCCAATTGGGGAGTGAACCATCAGATGGAAGACCTCTCTCTCCCTCTCTTTTCCTCTCTTCTCTGTTTAACTCTGACTTTAAAATAAATAAAAAAATAAAAAACAAAAACAGAGACATCACAATATCAACACTACAGGAGGCCAGCACCACGGCGCAGTAGGTTAACCCTCCGCTTGCAGTGCCAGCATCCCATATGGGTGCTGATTTTAGTCCCAGTTGCTCCTCTTCCAATCCAGCTCTCTGTTACAACCTGGGAAAGCAGTAGAAGATGGCCCAAGTCCTTGGGCCCCTGCACCCATGTGGAAGACCAGGAAGAAGCTCCTGGCTCCTGGCGTAGCTCCAGCTGCTGTGGCCATTTGGGTTGTGAACCAATGGAAGGAAGACCTTTCTCTCTATCTCTCCCTCTCACTGTCTATAACTCTACCTATCAACTAAATAAATAAAAAGCCTTTAAAAAGGGGGCGGGTAAGGATTTTCTTTGTTGAAAAAAAAAAAGATATACTACAGAGCAGTTATAATCAAAACACCCTGGTTCTGGCAAAATACAGATGAGTGGAACAGAGTGGAAACTCCAGGGATGAATCCACACATCTACGACCAACTAATCATTGATCTAGGAGATAATATCAATCCCTGGAGAAAGGAGAGTCTCTTCAACAAATGGTACTGGGAAAATTGGATCTCCTCATGCAGAAGTTTGAAACAAGACCTCTACCTTATACAAAAATCAACTCAGAAAGGACCAAGGATCAATATCTATGACTTGATACCACAAAATTATTAAGAAGAACATGATGGAAACTCTGCAAGAAATTGTAAGACTTCTTTGAAAAGACCCAGAAGCACAGGCAATCAAAGTAATGTAGACAAATTGGATGACATCAAGCTAATAAGCTTCTGCATACCAAAGAACATGATCAATAAAGTGAAGAGGCAACTCACAGAAAGGGAGAAAATATTTGCAAACTATGAAATGATAAAGGATTAATATCCAGAATCTATAAAGAGCACAAGAAACTCAACAACAACAAAACAAACTACCAAGTTAAGAAGTAGGCCAAGGACTTGAACAGACATTTTTCAAAAGAGGAAATTCAAATGGCCAACAGCCATATGAAAAAATGCTCAGGATCACTAGCCATCGGGGAAATGCAAATCAAAACCACAATGATGCTTCACCTCACCCCAGTTAGAATGGCTCTCATTAGTAATCAACAAACAATAAATGCTGGCAAGGATATGAGGGAAAAGGTGCCCTAGACCACTATTGGTGAGAATGTAAACTAGTACAAGCATTGTATAAGACAGTATGGAGATACCTCAGAAAGCTGAAAATATATCCACCATATGACCCAGCAATCCCACTCCTGGGAATTTACCCAAATGAAATGAAGTAAGCATATAAGAGAGTTTTCTGTTCCCCTTGTTTATTGTAGCTCAACTCACAATAGCTAAATTATGAAATCAACCCAAATGTCAATCAACTGTTGACTAGATAGATTAAGAAATTGTGCTATAAGTTTATCTATCTATCTATCTATCTATCTATCTATCTATTGATAGTATGGAATACTACTCAGCAGTAAAAAAAAGAATAAAATCCTGTCTTTTGTAACATAATGGATGCAACTAGAAACCATTATACTTAGTGAAATAAGCCAGTCCCAAAAAAGACAAATACCATATGTTTTCCCTGATTTGTGGTAAATAAGAGTATCAAACATTTTAAGAGTCACAATGACTGGAGCTGGGCTGATCCTAAGCCAGGAGCTGGGAGCTTCTTCTGGATCTCCCACATGAGTTTAAGTGCCCAAGTACTTGGGCCACCTTCGAATGTTTTTCCAGGCGCATTAGCGGGGAGCTATATCGGAAGGGGAGCATATGGGACTCGAACTAATGCCCATATTGTATGCCAGCACTGTTGGCAGTGGCTTTTCCTTCTAGGCCCCAGCACCAGTGCCCCTACTGATTTTTTTTCCTTTTTTAAAAATTTTATTTCTTCTCTAATTTTAATTATTTCTTTCCTACTACAAATTTTGGGGTTAGTTTGTTCTTAGTTTTCTAGATCAAGATGCATTGTTAAATAATTTATTTGATACCTCTCCAATTTGTTAATATGTGTTCTAATTGCTATAAAGTTATTTGATGTCTCTCTGATTTCTTAATGTATGCTCTCATTGCTATAAACTACTTCTGTCAGATACCATAAGCTTTGATATGCTGTGTTGTCAAATTCATTCAATTTTAGGATTTTTTTTATTTCTTCTATAACCCACTGTTCATTCAGGAGCATGTTGGTCAGTCTCTGTGTGTTTGCTTATTTTCTAGAATTTCTTCAGTTGTTGATTTCCAGCTTCATTCCATTATAGTCAGAAAAGATACATGGTATCATTTCAATTATTTTTGAATTTGAGATTTGCTTTAAGGCCTAGCATATGGTCTATCCTAGAGCAATTCCATGAACTGGTGAAAAGAACATATATTCTGCAACTGTGGGATGAAGTGCTCTATCGAGATCAGTTAGGCCCATTTAGTACTAGTGTAAGTTAGCTCTTTTTTATTTGTTGGGTTTTTTTTGTCCAATCGATCTGTTCATTATGAAAGTGGGGTGTTGAAGTGCCCCATTTTTATTGTATTTGAGTCCTTTTGTCTCCCTTTGGATCCATTAACATTGGTTTTAAATGGCCAGGCTCCCTGGCATGTGTATGTATAAATATTATTGTAGTCACATCTTCCTGTTGAATTGATCTCTTAAGCATTATATAATGTCCTTCTTTGTCTTTTTTTTTAATTTTTGTGTTAAAGTATATTTTGTCTGATATTAGGATGGCTACATCTGCTCCATTTCCTTTCCATTGCCATGGAATATTTTTTCAATTCTTTCACTTTCAGTCAGTGTATTGGTTAGTGAGCTGTGTTTATTGTAGGCAGCAAATAGAGGAGTTATGTTTCTTAATCCATTTAGCTACTGTGTATCTTTTAAAGGAGAATTTATTCCATTTACACTCAAGGTTTATTGATATTTAATGACTGTCCTGCAATTTTTAGTTTATATATTTTTAAACATTAAAACCATATCATATTGGAGCCAGTATTGTAGCACAATAGATTAAGCTGCTGCTTAAGACAACAGCATCCCATAATGGAATGCTAGTTAAAGTAGGCTCCTTTGCTTCAAATCCAGTTCTCTGCTAATATGCCTGGGAAAGCAGAAGATGGTCCAAGTACTTGGCCACCTCCCAAGTACTTGGGAGATCAAAATGGAGTTCTAAGCTCCTAACTTTGGCCAGTTGCAGCCATTTAGGGAATGAACCAGGAGATGGGAATTTTTTCAAAAAATATTTATTTACTTGAAAGGCAGTTATAGAAAGGGAGGTGGGGGGATAGATATATAGAGAGATCTTACAACAACTGGTTCACACCCCAAATGGCTGCCACAGCCACTGTTGGGCCAAAGAGCCAGAAGATTCATCCAGGTTTCTCACATGTGTTTAAGTCCCTAAGAATCTGGGGCATCTTCTACTGCTTTACAGGTTCAATAGCAGGGAGCTGGATCAGAAGTGGAGCAGCCGGAACTTGAACCGGTGCCTATATGGGATGCCAGTGTCTCAGGGGGTGGCTTAACCTGCTACACCACAATGCTGGCCCCTGGAAAATCTTCTCTACTTCTCCCTCTCTCTGTCACCCTGCTTTTCAAATAAATAATCAATATTTAAAAAATTAGATCATATCACATGCATTTTGTACAATAAAATGTTATCATTGAAAATAGACCTGTAGCAGGAATTGTGGTATAAAAAAATTAAACCACTGCTTGGGACACTTGAATCCCATATCAGAGTGCCAGTTTAGGTATGGGCTGTTCCAGTTACAATCCAGCTCCCTGCCTTTGGACCTGGGAAGGCAGCAGAAGATTGTTCAAGTACTTAGGTCCCTGCTATCCACATGGGAGAGCCAGCAGAATTCCAGGCTCTTGGTTTCAGCCTTGTTTCAGACTAAGAATCAAACACCAGGTTTCAAGTAACAACATCATATTTTCTGGAAGCTTAACAAAATAACAATTGGCTAGGATCAGGATGATCATGCTTATTTCAAATGATGACAATCACTTCAACAAAATCCTTTCTATGATGGTCTGAACATAGTAAACATATCTGCTGATCTGTATCTTTACTGCATGTGATGATTCCAAATAATTTCACTTCCTTCACTATGATCAGAGTTAAAATAATCAGGCAAAATAATGGGTATATAAACTTTGAAACTTAATAGAATGTAGAAACTTTTCAACTTTATCCCTTTCCCCCTTTGCAACATATATTTATCAGTTTGGAGATTTGGAATTCCATGGTCTATTTAACATAGCATTGCTGATTTTGATTCCACAGTGGTCTGTAACATCGCGAACATTCCAAGCACATCCACATGACCTAGTTAATGAACGCACTGAATGTTCTGAATAGATTTATGCTGATGATAGGCTGCATTAGGGCTGGAGCACAGAATGAGGCCCAAGAAGGCTCATTTTCTCTCTTGGCTACTGATGTAGTATGTAAACTTGGATATTATATTTAACCTCTCAACTCTTAACTCTGCCCATGAAAATCAAGGCTAATAATAATGTATTTGACTGTGAAGTATTGTGGCAACCTTGTCAGTAAAACATTGTGAGAATACATATTTATAATTTTAAAAGTTTATGGGATATTTAATGAAACTATTTTCTTCTATAAAAATTACTTTTATAGAAATGAATTACTCAATGCTAAACTTATTAAGAAAAACAGAAGAATCACTAAAAAACAATTAGAAACAAATAGTCTTACATTAATGATTATCATCAGTATTCTTTTTATACTGTTATCCACTGGTCATACCTATTTCATGTCACCAATGATTTATCTAGAATTCATTCAGGTGGTTTTTTCACATTCTATTAAAAGTGAACATGAAGTGAGAAATATACCACTGAAATATCAATTTCATTAAGCTATCATAACAACAAATACAAAATTTAAATTTCTTTGAATTTTGTTGATAATTTATTAATTTGACCACTGGGAAATCGTACATTGCCAATAATCAACAGACCACCTTATATGTCTGCCCATAGTCAAAGTTCTAGTCATTTGTCTAAACAGATTGCCATACCAAAAACTACCAAAAGACCCATGAAAATGCTCCTCTCTTAGTTGTCTCAGTTTGTATAGACTAGATAACAACAGGTACTGTTGGTCTTACTCAATAAAAAGTTGAGCAAAGTTTAATTAACTTGTATTCTTCTCTCAGGAACTAGAGATGCCAATGGGAAATTAACAACAGTTTATTAAGAAGGCATTTATCACTATGGTGTGAGTTGAAAAGAAAGTCTCCGTTTTCTCCTCCTACCATAGAATGGCAGATAAAATGTTTGTTATACTTTTATAATAAGTGAGGTAATAGTTCATAAAAGTTCATAAAATCAGACAATGCTAACCATTATATCAACTAGACAACTTCACACTAAAGGAAGAGCCCTAAATCTGATTGTTTTGGTGGAAGTGCAGATTCCCGCAGACAATCTGTAGTTACAGGTTAATTGGTCAAGGAACAAACAAAACAAAACCAACAAATTAATAGCTGTAATGAAACAGGACATCTATTTCGTCTGCTTTCATAACTGTCAAGATTTAGAACTCTTCTATTGGATTTAGTTACTCATATCTATTCATAAAGAGTGAACATTACTAAATATGGAATATTAATATATACATCTATATGTCTGCCCTGATCTTTTAAAACTTTTGACAGATAATAATGGAAACCTTAGGGCATATTAGGCAAAAAGAAGGAGGTGTATTATAAGGATTGTCATAAACAAAAGAACAAATTCATAAACAGGAACACACCAGGCTTGACACAGCAGTACACAAATAAGGGAAAGTACTTGGACACAGGAGCAATAGAGAGTGAGCCCATAGCATTCCAAATCTATGTGGAGATACAAAACAAACTCAAATGACAGATTACTGGGGACTTCAATGCTTTGGCTGTATTACCTTGCTGCCAATGCCATATTCATGTGGAGGTAAGCAATGGCCTCTCTTCTAGTGTAATTACAGACTGCATGGATCGTAGACTTTCTCTGCAGTCATGTAATACTGCAATCCAGCAGTTGGGTTTTTCTCAATAGTGTTCATGGTTGGGAAGTGTTAGCCTTCTGCCAGGGTAATCAGGGCTGTGTGCAAGCCTCACTCTTGGCTAGTTTTAATTGTTATTATCACTAGGCCATAAAGGGCTGATATAGAGGTCTGCAGGAAGCCAACTCCGTTTCTGAATCAACCTTAGATAAATTAACCCTTACCTCTCAAAGATATAGTACCACTTCACAGATATTATGATTAGTGAGAAATTATGATTAGTGAGAACAACCAGCCACAGCAGCAAAAGGAAAGCTGCCAGAAACCAAACCTCTCTCCCCCTCCCTTTCTCTCCTCCTGTCTTCTACACTTCACTTTGAATGTCTGTCTTTTCTCATGCTAAGGACTAGCTTCCTTTGTTTCTCCCTACACTTGATAGCTGATGATACCTCTGCCTTTGAATGTGTATATTCTCAGTTTCAGCAACAAGTAGAACCCAAATCCAGATTTTACTAAGACAAAGAATGTCTTTGGCTCTGTTTGAGTAAGAATATACCCTTGTTCCATTACATATGGTTTACACAGGCAAGGAAACATCCTACAAGTATGCCTTCCAGGGGTGGGAAAAGGAATAGTGTTTCAAGAACCAACATGAATGCAATCAGATAGACACTGCGCAAGCCAAAAACTGCCCCACCTGTATGCCTTGTCTCAGCTAATTTTGATCAGTTTTAACCCAGGCCAGAAATACAAACATTGTTTCTTCTCTTTTGTCATTATATTCCCTATGTAATCAATTACTAAATCCTACAGATTCTTTATAATATATTCAATTTCTTATAGTATAAGAAAAATCAATGATTAATTAAGAATTGACAGAAAACCTTTACTTAAGTGGAACATCTCTTCCCCTACTGTAGGTCAGTGATACTCATTATAACCCTGAGGAAGCAAAGCAATGGTGTCTTAGTCCACTAGTGATGATTATTTTAATTATTAATAAATATTTTGAGGTGTGATTTTGCCACAGAATCTCCTCTTTACACTTTTATGGTATGTCATCATCACACGAGGCAAAAGATATCATTAGACATACAACTAGCCTTAACTTTAAACTTTCTTTATGACATCAGCATTTCACTCTACTCTTTAGAAAAGCTCTTTATGTCTACTTCATTGTTCCAAAAGTCAGGTTTTCAAACTGTCACTCCTCTGTTAATTCATTTATCTCTTTTGAGGGACCTATAACTTTGGCTAAGTGACAGAAATCCAACCAAATTTCCTAATAGAATTTTGAAAGAGGTAAACAAGCAGTCATGTCCATGTTGCATATCATACAACTTCCACTGCAGAAGGGAACTTTTTGTCCCAGATCAAAAGACTTTAGGTTAGGACCCACTGTGAGCTGGGAGAGGTTCTACAAAATTTGGCATGTTCTGAAATAACTATGTAGACAATGGATGAGGAATCTATTTCTGGGCAGAAAATTCTTGGACAGCCCTGTGAACACTCTGTTATCCTCATAGTGAATCTGTATTATCGTTATACATTTCCAATCATAAAGTCCACATAGATAGGGACTACTTCTCCTTAACTAACAGTCCAGGCCTGGAGAAAGAGGGCTAGAGTTTATTGCTTTCATATCTATTTTTAAAATATCACATATGTGATACTCACTATACCATGAGGAAGACAGGATCATTTCCTTCTCTCTCTGATTTTTCTCTTTCTGAAACTGAAAATTTAAGAAGTAATGTAAACTCACATGGCCTAGGATCTCATTCCAAATCCCATTCTTTCCTACCATATTACACTTCCCATTAGCGAGTTACAGGAGGTCCTGTATACTCATTAAATGCTTTCTATGTTGGTAGAAATGAAATTGGCTTTTGTTTTTATCCTTTTTTTTTTGTTCCCAGGCTGTGAAATGAGACATAATTAGCATGAGCAGCATCATTTGAGTCATCCGATAGTACGTGGGGTAGTGCGCAACTCCAGCAGCCAGAGCAAGCAGACATTATGCCCAGGGTGAAATCTTAAGAGGCCCACACTGCAGAATTTACAGGCAAGGAGCTCTGTAAATATTTGTGAAATACTATTGAATAACATCAACAGCCAGCAGTGCCTGTTCCACATATATATGACACTTCTCTGACAGTTGGAAGGCCAGTATGGAATATTTGTCTGTTTGAAATTTATTCAAAGTTCTTTGAGGTAAGTAGACCCTAATGAAATATTTTTGTTTTATCAATGTTAATACTTTCATACTAAGGCTATAATGAAATAAAACAAGGCTCGGTGATAATAAATAGCTCTGAATAACGATAGAACTGAAAATATCCTCAGATATTAAAAGCTACCCATTGATAGATTGTTATATAGCTTCTAAATGACTGATGAATTTACATCTGTATTCATAAATTACTTCAGATATATGCAATTTCAAAAAAATAATCAATCAATACAAATGCTCCAACCAATATAAATGTGAACAGTGGGTAAAATTTACAATTTTTAATTATAATACCATCCTAGTATATTTCATTTTGAAAATAATTTACACTGTGAAGAATTTTTTTTTTCAGTGAGCATCTGCACACTCTACTTAACAATACTTCGTTTACTTACAAGACGCTGCTTCTGCAAGACAAAATGTTTGCAGATTTGTTTCTCATTCAACAACGTCAACAGTCATTGCATTACTTATAAGGCACTGGACACTAAAGGTCACAAATAGTGTGTTTAACTCTGTGATTTCATAACAATTTTAGATTAAATAAATCTATTTTTTCTATAATATGGAGATCTAAGTGACTATTAAAAGTTTAGTTGATACTGAATATTTACTTTTTTAGGGTATAAATATCTATGATTTGGCAATCATATAAAGTAACATAGCAATTAAAAATTATATATTAATAATAATTATATAACTAACATCATAAATAATTAATAATTATATATTTGTCTTGCTACACATACGTCTATTTGGGAAAGTCATATAAATGTATTTTTCTAGTACATAGTCCTAAATTCAGGCTAGTTTGACTTGGCATAAAGCTTTGAAATTCATCTAAATTGTCACATATATCAGTAATTCATTCTTTTTTACTGAGTAGTATTTCATTTTACGGATATTATGTAATAGTATTCTTTTCTATTCACTTCACTGGTAAACACTTGGATTGTTTTGAGTTCTTTGCAATTATTGAAAAAGCTGCTGTGAACATTTGCATGCAAGTCTTTGTATGAACATACATTTTCATTTCACTTGAACAAATATCCAGGGATGATAAGAAAGTATGCCATATATGTAAGTGTATATTTAACTCCCACAACTTTCTTCAAAATGTCTATACCAATTAGCATTTAGAGAAATGCATGAGAATTTGCATTGCTCCATATCCTCATCAGTTTTTCTTTCAAGCCATTTAAAGTTATTGAAGTCCTAAGTAATATCTCATTATGGTTTAATTTGTATTTTGTTAATGTCAAATGAGATTGAGTATTCTTTAAGATTCATTTATTTATTTGAAAGGAAAAGAGAGAGAGAGAAAGCTTCCACCTGCTGGCTTACTGCCCAACTGCCTCCAACCACCAAGACTGCTCAGGCTGAAACCATAAGCTAAGAATTTCATCTAGGCCTCCAACATGGGTGATGGGGGCCCAACTATTTGCTGTCTTCTGATGCTTTCTTGGGCTCATTAGCAGGGAGTTGGATTGGAAGTAGAGCAACTGGGAACAGAACTGTGACTTTGATATAGGTTGCCAGCATCCAAGCAGTGGCTTAACCTCCTATATACTACAAGACCAGCCTGAAATCCATGATTTTTTTTCATGTTTTTATCTATAATCTCTATTTTTAATGAAATTTTTATTTTAATCTTTTGCTTACTTTTTGTGTGTTTATTTCTTTTCTGGGTATCTACTTGATTTCTGATTATTGAGTTTTATGAGTTTTTTACATACTCTAAATACAAGACCTTTATCAGATATGTGTTTGCAAATATTTTCTTTCACTTTGTTACTTGTCTTTTCACTGGTTTTGAGAAGCAAAATTTTTAATTTTTAAAAAGACAAAATTTGTCTATTTTTATGGAATAGGAAGTCTACGCTTTATCTTGGATCTCTCTTCAATTTATGGTGATAAAGATTAATCCCAGATGTCTTCTTAAATATTTTATAGGTTTTATTTTAAAAGATTTATTTATTTATTTGAAAGTCAGAGTTACACAGAGAGAAGAGAGGCAGAGAGAGAGAGAGAGAGAGAAAGAGAGAGAGAGAGAGGTCTGCCATCCCCTGGTTCACTCCCCAGTTGGCCACAATGGTCAGAGCTGGGCTGATCCGAAGCCAGGAACCAGCAGCCAGGAGCTTCTTTCAGGTCTCCCAAGTGGGTGCAGGGGCCCAAGGATTTGGGCCATCTTCTACTGCTTTCCCAGGCCACAACAGAGAGTTGGATCAGAAGTGGAGCAGCTGGATCTCGAACCAGCACCCATATGGCATGCAGGCGCTTCAGGCCAGGGCATCAACCCACTGTGCCACAGTGCTGTTTCCAAACATTTTATAGTTTTAGACTTTGCATTTAAGTGTATTTTCCATTCTGAAATAATTGTTACATATATGAGATATGGATTGAGATTAATTTCTTTTGTTATATATATGCTATTGTTCTAGGACTTGTTGCTGAAAAGATTATTCATTTTGCATTAATTTTCATATGAACTTTTATAAAAAGTAATTTGCCATGTATTCATACATGTGGGTCTATTTATAGGTTTTGTATTATTTTTCTATTCATCCAAGCATCTAACTTCTTTCCAATATCGTCTTATTTACTGTAGCATTATCAGAAAAATTCATTGGCATAAATTCCTCAATTTTGTTTTTTAAAAATGTAAATGGCCATTGTAGATTCTTTGGTTTTCTATATGAATTTTAGAATAAGTTTGTTGATTTCTACTAAAAATTCTGCCAAGATTTTGATTGAAATTGCTTTGGAAAGTCAGTTTGTAGAGAATTGATATCTTTTTTTTTTAAATCTTATTTAAGGTACACAGATTTCATGCATTTCATATATGTAGACTTAGAAACATATTGTTTCTGCTCATCCTATCCTCCCATCCCACCTGTGCTCCCACACTTCCTTCTCTAATTCCCATTTTTAATTTTTACAAAATCTATTTTCAGTTTATTTTATACTCTTAAGATTAACCAAATAGAAAGCAAAAGTTCAAAAATATTATGAGAAGGAAAACACACACACACACACATTCTCAATAGTAGAGATAAAGGCTGTAAACAATCATCGAATCTCAAAATGTCTATTTTACTACTATGCATTACATTTTAGTAAATTGATATCTTATAAAGTATTGTCTTTCAATTCATGAATACTATATAGTTCTTTTCCTTAGGTCTTCTTCAGTTCTTCAGTTTCTTTCATCTATCTTTTGTAGTTTTTCATGTACAATTTTAACTTAGTCTGTTTGGAGTTTCTGTAATTAAATACCTGATGCTCTAAAATTTCTAATGCACAGATACATTTTCTTATGATTCTGGAATAGGAAATCCATGCTTGAGGTAATGGCATCTTGCAAGTGCCTTTGTACTGCATAATCCTAATGTGAAAGACATAAAGAGAAGAGAGAATCTGATTTACCCATTTATAATGTTACCAATCCCACCATGAAAGTGAAATCCTGTGTCCTGATTACTTCTTAAGAGTTTCTACCTCTTATTACTGCTGCAACGGTGACGAAATTTAAGATGAGATTTGGAAGATACATGTACTCAAATCATAGCACAGATCTTACAGATAATAATAATTAGATGTAGATTTCCACTTCTGGAAAGTGGATAGATGTATTTGTTTCCATCCCTTTCATTAATCACAAATAAAAACCCTGGACATTAAATAAATGTAGGATGTCTCTGAAAGGTGGAGATATGAATGTAGATAAGCTAGGAAACTAAAGGGAAATATAATGTGGTGGTGAGTTCCTTGGGTTTTCTTTTTGGTTCACTTGTCTCAAACTTGGAGAAGAAACTAAAAACACACATTTTAATAGGCACACACAAAAACAAAACAAAACAAAACCAAATAAATACTGCTCTATCCAGCTAAAATCAGGAAAATGGCATTCTAGCAAGAAGGAAAACTTACTTACTATTGTTTTGCAGCCCAATAGCATAGGGAGGAGGCAAAACCTATTGTCCTACTGCTAGCTATTCTAACAGAGGTTTAAATGAACAATCTTGCCAGATTGAGAAGGTATTCCAATTTCCTTGCCAGAGGGACCTTAAACTGAAGGCAAAAGTAAAATGAACAGATGCTAGCAACAAGATGACAGAGGTGGTATAATCATCCAAAAATATTTTTAAATGGTACTATAAAAGACATGGATGAGGAATTATTAATATACTTACAGCAAAACTAAATTGAAATTTTAGAAAAGAAAAAAATCAATAACTGGAATTAAAAAAAATAGTAGAGAAGTTTTACTGAAAAACAGAAGCAGAAGAGAAAAGAAATTACTCCAAACCAAACAACAGATAGACTGGGAAAAGTGAACAGAATCTCAGGACTTTCAAATCCAAGCATAGTAATATGCATTTTCATGAACTCTTTGAAAACATCTTGTAGAGGTAAAAACCTTAAAAAAATAGTGTTATTATAAGATAAAAAGAAATCAAGTCAAAAAATTACTTGAAAAAATAATGATTTAAAACATCCTCAATGTGGTAAAAGAATGAATCCCAAAGTAATGTAAAAACCAAGGAAATACACAGCAAGACAGTTCATAAAGAACTCTTGGAAACTACCAGATGAACACAATTCTTGAAAATAGCAGTTGAACTCTTTCTCTACAGGAGGAAAAAAACATCCAAATGATGGCATTTGTCATCAGAAGGCACAGAGAGGGCAGCAGAAAGTGCCATAATGTTTTTCAAGTTCTGAGAGAAAAGAACTGCAAAATGAGTATTCTACACACAGTGAAAATATTCTTCAGAAGTAAAAGAGGAATCAAGATTCTCAAATTTAAAAAAAAAGAAGAAAATTGATTTTCAGTACTCATGCGCTGTAAGAACAGCTAAAGAAAGCTCCCTACACAGAAAATCTCTATATAGAAATTTCTTTACATATCTGGACAGAAGAAAATCAAACAAAACTGTAGAAATATGGATAGGCATATTTTCCTTTTCTTTTTGAGTTTTCAAATGATGGTTGCAACAAAATTATAACATCCAAAGTGGTTCTAAATGTATGTAGAGGACATATTAACGATTATATTATAAATTTTGAGAGAAAAGGGACATAAGGAGGGAAGATCCCTATTCTGATAATGTTGACACGATTAGGTGTCATAAATTATGTATTTGCAATGTAATAACTAGAGTAATCACTTAATGATATATACTCAAACTACTAGTTCAAGTAATCCATAGAAAGGCAAGAAAATGAAAATAAAGAAGGAAAACCCAGAGCAAAACTCAAAACAGAACACTTAAGCTCTAATATAGTGATAATCACTTCAATAAATTGAAAATGTCTGCTTCCCCCAAAATTCATATTTTGGAAACGTAATTACCAATATGATGGTATTAGGAGGTGGGATCCTTGGTAGGTTACAAGTTATGATGGTGCAATCCTCTTGAATAGTATTATTAAAGGACCCTGGAGAGTTCTCTTGCTTCTATGCCCTTAGGATACAGTCATCTATAAACTAGAGGTTAGCTCTCAAAAGATTCCAGATCTTTTGGCACCTTGATCTTTGGCTTCAGAGACTTCAGAACTCTAAGAAACAAATGTTATTTAAGCCATCCAGTATAAGGTGATCTATTATAGAAGCCCAACTGGACTAAAGCAATTACATTAAATTTAAACAGCTTTAAATACACCAATTAAGGTCTGATCAGCACAATAATTTTAAAAATATGACCCAGCTATATCCTGTGTATAAAAAACTCACTCCAAATATAATGATATAGAAAAGTTAAACATAAAAGAATGAAAAAAGATACATTAAGCAAAGTCTGTTTAGAGAAAAATGGAGGTAGGTACATTAATTCCATTAGATCTCAGGGAAAAGAAAATTACCAGGGACAGAAAGGAATATTCCCAAGGATAAAAGGATCAATCCACCAAGAAGGAAAAAAAGTACTAAATGTGCATGGGCTAAAAAGGAGAGCTGAAAATATTTTGTAGCAAAAATTAGAAATAAATGAGAAAATAGACAAATTCAGAGTTAGAAGTGAGGACTTTGACATCCTCATCACAACTATTTATATGATGAGGAGATAGGTATCAGCAAGTGTATGGAATGCAACAAATCATTAATCCATAGGGTCTAACTTCATGAATAGAACACTCTACCCAGCAACAGAAGTCACAGCCATTTCAGGAACTCACTGAACATATGCCAAAATAGACCAGAGTCTAAGCTTTTAAGACTCTCTAATGTGTTTGTCATTTGATCTATTGAAATCTTCATTTCATTATGATTTCTCATCACTATCACAGTTTCTTGTTCTACTAGTTGTTTCATTTCATTTTGATTCCTCCTTAATATTTCATTTTCACGAGAGAGATTTTCTATCTTGTCCATTAAGGATTTCTGTAGTTGAAGAATTTGTTTTTGAGAACTTCTTAATGTTCTTATCAATTTTTTGAGATCCGCTTCTTGCATTTCTTCTATCTCATCATCTTCATAATCTTGAATTGGGGTGTCTTTTTCATTTGGGGGCATCATAGTGTCTTCCTTGTTCTTGTTACCTCGGTTGCTGAGTTTGTTTGTCATTGTGGAGATCTTTTTTGGTTTCTTTGCTGTGGTGTTTTTTCTCGTTACACTATGTCTCTAGATTAAGTGGACTGTCTGCTTTTGATGAATCCTTAGAGGCTGTGATGGGTGTGGCCAGAGAGTTCTGTTTGGTTCTTCAGAGTTAAGGGTGTGCCAAAGGTGACTCACCCAGATTGTTCTCTTGCTCGCTCACTCTTTTTTTTTTTTTTTTTTTTTTTTGACTCAGTTGTGAAGTTATTCTGCACAGCTGAGTGGAATTGAGGGTACTTGATGTATGAAATCTGGCCCCTGTAGGTATTCGTCTGATCTACCCCTGGGACCACACAGAGAGTTTATGCAGCCCTCAGTGTGGTCTCAAATTTCTCTGCAGATCTCACCAGGTTGCCAAGGTTACTGAGTTTGTGTACTCAGTGAGTTCTCTCGCCCCCCCTCACATTTTCACAGTCTGAGTTCGTTAGCTCCACACTTTCACTAGATCCTAACTTCCTGTTATTTCTCCCCACCAGAGTCAGGTTTTTCTGGTTTGCTAATGGTGGCCGCCGCTTTACATACGTAAAATGGCGCCTGCTCTATGTCTTGCTCGGCTCTGTAAGGCGAGTGGAGAGAGAGGCTAGTGTCCGTGCTGGTTCCCCTTATTTATTTGTTTTTTTCTCTCCTCCAGTCAGTCTGGTGAACTTTCCCCAGTGGGGCCTCAGGCCTCATTCTACCTTTCCTCGCCGATGTCTCGGGTTACTGAGGTTTTTGTCTCACCTCCCCTTCCAGTGCTGGCGCACAGACTCTGTGGCTCGCTTCCACGTGGTGGGTGACCTTGCTCTCCCTGTAGGTCCTCCGTGTCACATCCACTAGATCCGAAAGAGTTTCCTCTGCTTTTTTTTCCTGAGCCTTTTCCTGAGGCTACAGTAACTCCACTTTTATTAAACTATCTTTTCCCGGACTATTGGTGCATGCCCTCACTATTCCGCCATCTTGGCTCCACCCCTTGTACATTTATTTATTTATTTTTAAATGTATTGATTTTATTTGAAAAGCAGAGTTACAGAGATAAGGAGATCTTCCATACTATGGTTCACTTCCCAAATGGCTGCAACAGCAAGGGCTGGGCTAGTCCGAAGCCTGGAGCCAGGAGCAAGGAACTTCCAGGTTTTCCCTATGGTGGCAGTGGCCCAAGTACCTGGGCCATCTTCTGCTGCTTTCCCAGGTGTAATAGCAGAGACCTGAGTTAGAAGTGGAGCGGAGCAGCTGGGACTTGAACTGGCACCCATAGGGGAAACTGGTATTGCAGACTTAACCCACAATGCCACAACACCGGCCCCAACTTGTACATGTTTGAGCAGAGATTCTGATCAAATCTAATTAATTCCAAGGTTTATGTCTTAAATTACTACACAATTGAGATGGATGCAAAATTATAAAAACAGAAATCACTGCCTACATATTGATCAATTAGACCTAGTAACTTTATGTCTATAGTAGAACACCATTGAACAACTCAAGAAAACCCAGTTGCAGTCATTCCACTCCCTAAATCCTGTCTTCTTGCATCCAAACACATGGAATAAAATGTGAGGCTTTGCTTACAACAAAGATTTAACATAGGCCTATTGATATTTTTACGTGGTTCTTTCAAGTGTGTTCACAAAATAAGACTCCCCACTAAAATTAAACCTGTTTGGAGATTTCAATTATCGTCAGAAACGAGCACAAGAATTTCCTAGGTAAAGGTAGCAGAGGGTGCCCAGGTCAGGGTTTTCTTCAAATTGAATGATACACCAATATGAGAGACATTGAATGCTCTCATTTATTGAATAATTGAAAATATGATCATAATTGAATAAATAATTCAGTACGAAGTTCCAGGACTTCATCCTCAGGGTGTTAAATATTTAAATAAATACGTACTAATTTGATATACCTTATCTGTGTTTGTTTGGACAACAAATTCTCAGATCTTCACTGTTGCCCAGTCAATCACATAAAGGTATATTTTACAGAAACTCTGGATCAGAAGTCTGTTGAGCAAAGCCACTTCTAAGGTTTCTCACTTAATTCCCTTTGCTGTCAGTGTATCTCCCAAACTGATGTGTGAAATTCTTGAGGGAAACACAGGGCTTTGTTATGCCCTGTGCACTTGCTGCCCAGAGGAAACCTAGGTTTTTGCTCCATTTCAGTTTTTACATATTCTCACTCCACTCTTGCTTTCCCTAGCTGTCAACAGGCAGGGCCCCAGGAGGTTTATTCTACATACTTTCGTTTTATTTTTAGGGGAAAAAAATGACCCAGTAACTTCCTGAACCTTGAGTTCAGTAGGGAACGGCTCACTGTCCCAGCCTGTGAAATGCACTATGCCTTTCATGCTGGAGGGGAATGATGACTCGCCCAAATTAGACTCACTATTCCCAAATGCAGCCTTGTGACAAATTAGCTAGTGGCTGTGTTAACTTGGGAAGCGCTTTTAAAATATATGCCAAAAGAGAGTAAGCAGAAACAAGAGATACTTAGAATATGTAAAAGAAAGGAAAACAAAACCAAAAAAGGTCTTTCTTTTCAATTAATAGAAATATTTATCGTACTACTGGGGTGAACTTTACAGCCAGCCACATTTATCTGTTCTCATGTGAATCACCTGCATGTTTATTCCACATTTAGAATGGGGGACCAGGCTCTGACAATAACAAAGTTTGTGGTTATCCCAGTGAGTCTCAACTCGTCTGTTCTTTAACATTACTGGGAGCTTTAAAAACACTCATGTTGGCCAGCACCATGGCTCACTTGACTAATCCTACGCCTGTGGCACCGGCACCCCGGGTTCTAGTCCCGGTTGGGGTGCCGGATTCTGTCTTGGTTGCTCCTCTTCCAGTCCAGCTCTCTGCTGTGGCACAGGAAGGCATTGGAGGATGGCCCAAGTGCTTGGGCCCTGCATCCCATGGGAGACCAGGAGGAAGCACCTGGCTCCTGGCTTCAGATCGGCGCAGTGCACCAGCCATAGCAGCCATTTGTGGGGTGAACTAACGGCAAAGGAAGACCTTCCTCTCTGTCTCTCTCTCTCACTGTCTAACTCTGCCTGTCAAAAAAAAAAAAATACTCATGCTTCCACTCTGGGCCTCATTGAGCCTCTAGTTGAAACTACAAACAGTAAAATTACAAGGGTGGACAGGGATCAAGACTCTGTGAACTAGGAAGTTCATGTAATTAAGCAGCACTTTCCAGAGCTTCAACAAGCTTTGACAAAACACATTTTCTCCCCTTTCTTTAAGTATGTAGATTTCATGTCTATATTTTATTTTTTAATATTGAAGACACATGAGTATATATCAAATGATCACTACTTTTTAACTTTATCTTAAGCAAAATTACAGGGCAAGCATTCATCATCAAAGGCAACCAACACTTAATTTCAATAAGAGAAATGCAATAGAGAATAGTGAGAACTACAACAAATCAGAGAGGATGAGATAGAAGCTATACTATACTACATTACACTATTACTACACCATATCAAGCTATGCTATGCTATGCTGTGGTGTGCTGAGTTGTAATATGTTATATCATACTGAAGCTGAACTCCAAGGAAATGAGGTCAGATCACAGTTTTTTTTAAAAAGATCGAGAAATCCAAAAATATGACTAAGGTACCTCCTTTTTGAAATATTGACAGTTAGGGTGGGTGTTCAGTGAAGCAGGTAAGATGCCATTGGGATGCCTGCATTCCGTATCTGAGTGCCTGAGTTTGAGTCCCAGCTCCACTTTCATCTCCAGGTGCCTCCTAATGCAAACCTTGGGAGAACACAGGACACTCACATGGAAGATCTGGGCTGAGTTCTGGACTCAGTACTTTGGCCTAGGGCAGCACTAGCTGTAGAGAGCATTTGGAGATGAATCAACAGATGAAAAATCCTTCTCTTTCTCTTTTTCTGTCTTTCAAATCTAACTAAATAGTTCAAAAGGCAGTTTAAAAATACACTGATGATTGAAAAATCAATCTGCCTCACAATAAAATCTAAATTCTTCAGTTCCTGATCTCAATGCAGCCATTCAATCTCACTTCTTACTCCACCTCACCATTTCACACATTGAGCTTCAGCCATAATAATGCTGTCTATTTTCCTCAGAATCTCTGTATTCTGTCTCCAGGTATTCAAAAATGTCATCACATTTAGAGCATTTGTTCTCCTACTCTGTAACCTCATTATTCCCATTTATATTTCAGGTATCAGATTATATATATTCCCGACATAAAGATGTTTCATACACTTCCTGGTGGCACCTGGAGTACCATAGCACAGTCTGACATAGCACTTCTGACATGCATTGCTACCTGCAGCTTTTTTCATTGGAACAAAAGGCAAATGAGAGGAATACTACATCTTATTTTCTACTGTCAACCCTAGAGCCTGGGATATATAAGCATTTATACGTGTTTGTTGAAGAAATATTTAATATTGACTTTCTCAGTGCCCAAGATCATATAAGAACATGAGACTTGTGTGGTAGTCTGTGTCCTTACATCACAAGACTTTGTTTACATGTTATAGAGCTTAAGATCTAAATCGTATCCTAAAAGTAATTTCTCCTGTGGATAGAGAGTGTTGCAGTTTTCCAAATGATTTTTGTGCCATGCATTTGTCATAGAAAATCTAAGAGTAAGTCAGAACAGTGGCTGTCATCCTCACATAATAGTTAAGGAAATAGAGGGTCAAAGAGGCCTCAAGACTTAATCTAGGGAATTTGAGTTGCACAGCAAAGCCTGACACTAAGATCATACGCTTCTGAGATCAACTGCTTTTTTTTTTTTCCTGCTGAATACACTGCATTTTCTCTGCTCATTATTTTTGTTTGTTTTGCAGATACTGTATTTGCATGCACTATCTCAGTTAAATATGGCTTATCCAATATTAAAATTAGAAAATCAGTACAAGGCAATGCAGTTCAGACATGTTCTAGGGAGGGGAGCAAAGGGTGTGAAATCCAGTGTTAATTAAAGAAAAGCAACAAAGTAGGCAGGACACACAGAAAATTATGACTCTCATTTCTACAAAGAGTTTCTCTGTAACCAGAATCTACATTTTTAGATGATGCAGTTTCGTAAATAAATCGTAAGGGTACATACTTGTAATCTACTACAGGATCATTGATTCATTTTTTACAGAAGTATTTAAGTCAATACTCGTGTTTGTACTGGGGACATAATTCACTAAATGAGATGATTCTTGCTTTTGTGGGATCATATTCTAGTACAGATGATGGATACTTGATATAAAAATTAATAATTACTGATGCCAAGGGCTCTTTCAGTGTAAAAAAACAGGGCATTGGCCGGCACCGTGGCTCACTAGGCTAATCCTCCGCCTTGCGGTGCCGGCACACCGGGTTCTAGTCCCGGTCGGGGCACCGATCCTGTCCTGGTTGCCCCTCTTCCAGGCCAGCTCTCTGCTGTGGCCAGGGAGTGCAGTGGAGGATGGCCCAAGTGCTTGGGCCCTGCACCCCATGGGAGACCAGGAGAAGCACCTGGCTCCTGCCATCGGATCAGCACGGTGCGCCGGCCGCAGCGCGCTACCGCGGCGGCCATTGGAGGATGAACCAACGGCAAAAGGAAGACCTTTCTCTCTGTCTCTCTCTCACTATCCACTCTGCCTGTCAAAAAAAAAAAAAAAAAAAAAAACAGGGCATGATTCAGAACATGATGGGAATGTTCTTCAGATAAAGACCAAGGCTTCCCTGAGGGGTGACATTTAGACTGAAACCTGATAGAAGAAAAGGAACTTGGGTGAAATAGAGAAAAAATATTTCACATAGAAGAAGGAGTAGGTGAAGACTCCTGACAGAAAATACACATACAGTATTCAACTTTTCAGTTACATCTATTTGAGCTATAGGACATGCATGCCTGAGGCAGGCATTTGGTGCATCGATTAAGACACTGCTTGGGACCACCACATCCCATATCAGAGTGCCTGGGTTTGAGTCCCAGCTCTGCTCCAGCAGGTGATGGCTCAAGTAATTGATCTTTGATACCCATGTGGGAGACTCAGATTGAGTTCTTGGTTCCTGACTTTGGCCTGGTCCCATCCTAGCTGTTATAAATATCTGTGAAGTGAACTAGTGAATCGGAGAGCTCGCCAGCCTCTTTTCTCTTTCTTTCTCTGTCTCTCTCTCGCTCGCTCCTCTGCCATCTCTCTCTCCTTCTGTCTCCCCCCTCCCTCTCTGCTTTCTAAATAAATTAGTAAATTTTATTATTTAATAAATGAGTATAAATACCTGAAAAATTGGGTGTACCCTGAGTATTTCATAAACTGAACTCAGTTTTAAAAACCTCAAAGGACCTTGCCATTAAAAGGAATTTCAGTAAGCAAATAATTAAATAAGTCTTGTATATTAAAACAAATCTATTAATGGCATCAACATTATGCTTAAGTGAGATATATCCATGGGATGCAGGAATGAGTCAGAAAATAATTTAGTACCTATTTGTCTAAACCCATCCACATAAGTTGTAAGTCATCCCTTGGTATCCACAATAGGTTGGTTGCAGACCCTTTTTTTCCCATCCCAGACACCAAAATTTAAGGACAACCAAGCATCTTAATAAAATGAGGCAACATTTTCATACAACCTATGCACATCCACCCATATACATTAAGTAACTTGTAGGTTACTTATAATATCTACCAGATAATAGTTGCTATACTATATTGTTTGCAAGAAAAAGTCTGTATGTGTTTGGTACATATGTGGGCCTAACCACGTAGCATATAAAGGAGATGTGAGGTGCACAGTGCTCCAACAGGAAGTGGAGAGAGACTGAGGACCTATGAAAAGACTATTGTTACCACGTCGTGTGACTAGCCAGTGCTTCATTCACAGATTCAGCATAATGTTCAGTGCATGGCAAATTCAAGTTTTGCTTTTGTGGAATTTCTTGGCACTTCTTTTCAAATATTTTCAACCCATGACTGAGTGAATCTGTGGATGTGGAACTCACAGATAGGAAGGATCAGCTGTACATCAAATCTATGCTTTTATTTTTGACAGGCAGAGTAGATAGTAAGAGAGAGAGACAGAGGGAAAGGTCTTCCTTTTTTGCCATTGGTTCACTCTCCAATGGCCGCCGCAGCTGGTGCGCTGCAGCCGGCGCATCATGCTGATCTGAAGCCAGGAGCCAGGTGCTTCCTCCTGGTCTCCCATGTGGGTGCAGGGACCCAAGCACTTGGGCCATCCTCCACTGCCCTCCCGGGCCACAGCAGAGAGCTGGACTGGAAGAGGAGCAACCGGGACAGAACCTGGTGCCCCAACCAGGACTAGAACCCGGTGTGCTGGCACTGCAAGGTGGAGGATTAGCCTATTGAGCTGTGGTGCTGGCCGTAATCTATGCATTTTTTGTAGAACAGTTACATCTCAATAAAATTGTTAAAATTAAATATAGATGTATACACAATGACAATAAATCCATGCTGTAACTGTGTTGTTAAATTCTCATGTGTTAGGCTTGCATCATTAAGAGCAGTAAAACTCTAGTAGGGTTACTGACCCTCTTATCATTAATGGCATGCAAATCAGGAGACCCTGGGACACAGAGAATTAAGTGAACTGAGAAATTCACAAATATAATCCACTCACAGAAATATGTGAATAAAAATGTAAAAATTCCCGTGTCTTACGTTAAGCCAAAGGAAGCACACTAATGTCTCAAAGTTAATTTTTAAAGGTGTCATGGGCATGAGCATGGCCAGACAACATTTTCTGAATTATCTACTCAAACAGATTTCATTTCTACAAAATGAGGAAACAGGAGACAAGCAGAACCTCCCATCTCAGTGTTGCTTTGGTTTGTAAATGGTGTCATTTCAAACTTCTGCCCCCTGAAGAGACCTTCCCATGACCTTCACTGCTTATCTCTCAGAGCCATTTGTGACACTTGAGCCTTGCTTCACCAGGAAGGCTGTTCTAATGGTTGTATATCCAGATTTTCAGGAGAGCCGGTGATCTGTCACCTGCCTGCTGAGTTTAATCATATTCACCTCAGGAAACTATTTGCCTTGGGACTGTTCAGTTTACTGTGGTGCTATAATTCATCATATAAGGCAAAGTATCCATTTATATACTGTCAGAAAATCCTCCAGGAAAAAAATGAGATAAATATCACATTGTTTCCAAATCTAAATCAATGTTTTCATCGCTTAAACACGTCAAGCCTCTGTAATATACAGGGAAAAGCAAAAAAGAAATATAGCAAAATCCTGGATATCAAACAAACTTTGGAAGTGCATTTAAGGTATTGCAGAAGAGAACAGTTAAGCCCATTCACCCAATCCTTAAAAATAAACTTGTAGAATCCTACAGGGAAGCAAACTGTACTTTTCTTCCCCATTATTTCAAATACATTAACATGCAATGTGAATGAAAATGCAGGGAATTTATAAAACACATGCAGAATCAAGGTACCAACAGGTATAGAAAGAATGCAGATATTGTAAGAGTAAGAATGCAGAGATTGCTAGACTTCCCATCAACTTCTCTCTGTCCCAAAGTGAGGAACTGGGATAGAGAGTAGTGGACATATGTTAAACATCATATATGTTGACTATAAGAAGAACCCTATTGAAATAGAACCAAAGATTATTTGAGGCAGACAAAGATAGGGGAGACTTTTGGCAGAAGCAAAGTTCTGAGCCTCTCACTGTGATAATGTAAACAGATTTAGTAACCTCAATGCACTAATACTCAGAGTATGTTTACACATCGCAGGTGAACTGGGCTGTAGTCTAACAGTGACATCTTCCCAATTAGATGGCTTGAGCATAGAAGCAGCAGCTTATCTGCGTCTGAATTTTATCATAAAGACAAGCTATAAAAAAACATACACACTATATGTAAAGGTTCTGTTTAAGACTGATTCTTATAAAGCCCAGGGAATCTATCAGGATCAAAACTTGAATGATAATCAAATAACATATTTATGACAGATGGTGAACCAGATGACTGAAATTACATTGGGTCCTCGCCAAACAACTTTTTAAAATACACAGCCTGCAGAACGATTGAGAAATCACAGATGGATTTTTAGAATGCGTTGTGTTTACAGTAAAATATAACTAACAAGTATCTATAGATGCCAAAAGACTATCTTCTGTGGGGGGAATTTTGGACAATGTAGTATAAAATACATCCTCACAGCAACTTCATGTGGGTATTTAAAAGTGAGGACCTCAGTCTGCAGTGAGCACAGCTTTAGCATTCTGATAAGACTGGATACAGCTAGAATACCAAGCAGGAGTAAGACAAGCGTGATCTCAGAAATAGAGATGAAAGCAAAAGACACAGTGGGAGGAAAAGCAAAGGTGAATAAAATGACATATGGTGGATACCCTCAAGCAGGTTCAATCTCAAATTTGCTTTAAGAACCACATGCTATGCATGTAGAAAGCACAAGACATTCCTTACATTGATGTTTTCAAACATATGTTGCATGTAATTATTATTTTAAAATGATGATTTTGGCAAGTTTGGAATGGTGAGAGGACCAAGTCCCTGAAATCCTAACTTAAAACAAATTGTGTCATTTTTTTATATCATTCAGGCCTTTGTCGTTGGTCTGTTTATGTATCTTATAACACATAAATCTTTTTCTTTCGAAACAGCATAAGAAAGTTCAACAAAATTATCATTACTCTTACTGTTGTTGTTTTAAAGATAAGATATTGTTACGGGGTGAGAAATCGTTTTGGGTGGCAGGAGCACTTGACTAATTTTTTTTTTAAGATTTATTTATTTTATTTGAAAGACAAAGTTACGGAGAGGCAAAGACACAGAGAGAGGTCTTCTGTCCACTGGTTCACTCCCCAAATGGCAGTTACAGCTAGAGCTGAGCCAATCCAAAGCCAGGAGCCAGGAGCTTCCTCTAGGTCTCCCACATGAGTGCAGGGGCCCAAGGACTTGGGCTATCTTTTACTGCCTTCCCAGACCAAAGCAAAGAGCCAGCTTGGAAGTGGAGCAGCCGGGATTCAAACCGGTGCCCATATGGGATGCTGGCACCGCAGGCAGCAGCTTTACCAGCTATGCCACAGCGTCAGCCCCTTGACTAGTTTTAAGACTTTGAACACAATGCAGTTCACAAGTTTCATTCAGACATTGTTATATACTAAAGAGATCATCAATAATTTATCTATGGGAGACTCCTACAATAGACCCAAGGAGACGTCCTTGGGTACGTCCACCTGCCTCCTCAGGACCCTTAGATCAGCAGGATCACAAGGTTCCCATTGTTCCTACTCCACCCTAGTCCCTATCCAAGTCTTCCCTCCTCCCCACAGTGCTGTGCAAGCTGACAACAGCCTGTCCCTGTGGCTGAGAAATGTTAGTTTGGCTGCAGAGATCCTGTGTGTGACTGGGAGTTTGTAGAGGACATATTGTTAAATTTGTGTTTTCTAGAAGTATTGTGTCTCTTCCCCAACATACTCTAGATTATCTTAAATGTATTATGAATCTCAAGAAAAATAAAGGATCAACTCTTACATGCAACAATTTTGGCATTTCACTACCCACTCAGCCCTCAGCTCTGTGCAAACTCTTGTTCTAAGTTTGTGGGTGCAGTGACACCATTTTACCAGCTCTCTCTTTGTAGAAATTTAGGGCCCACTTCAGTCATTAAGAGAGAGATAAATGCTTGAGAATTTGAGATAAAAGTATTTACAGTTGCTGTCACATAGACACTAAGGGCAGGAGCCCTGTTCAAGGTCATCTTACTGTGGAAGTTCAGTAGTTAGAAAGACTTTGTGACCACTTGGTCTGTAAGTTTTCCATTGATGGGGAGAAGAAAGGAAAGTATACAGGTTTAACATGAGAACATCTTTTAAAAAAAGACTTTATAAAGCTTTCTGTGTGGAGGCTTATCAAGGAAAACCACAACAGATTTCCTCCCAAGCCTTACTCCAGCACCCGAGTCCTCTGTCAGGGATCCCTTGGGGCCAAACCCCTCAACTCCTTACGGGAAGAAACAGGCCATCGAAAGAAGCAACCAGAGAGAAAGCTGGGGGAGACGAAGGGGACAGAAGGTAACTCCAAATGCAGGGTTAGGTTGAATGTTCAGCACTAGGGTTAGCATTTGGTTTTGATTCTAACTGGAGGCGGAATGAACTAGAAACTCAAGAACTTGCACTCAGGTCAGCAACTCCAACTGGATGGACCTCCAAAAGCTGACAAGTCCTTCCTAAGGTAACTCAAAGTGCAGAGCTGACTTTGGGGTTTCTGGACCCTGGATTACAGACTATCTTCTCAGTCCACCTCCTGTATTCTTTATTCTGAAACCATCCTCTCCCTAGATATTCTTCCAAAATAATTTTCTCTATAGCACTTTTTATTTTTTTTTTTGCTTATTAATTTTCTTGTTAGTATCTTTTCCATTATATGTCAATGCCAAGAGAAGAGTATCCTTGTCTGAATCTCTCATTGCTTTCCCCTAATTCCTAGGACAGAGCCTGAAACACAAGCAACATTCAGTAGAATTTTTCACGCATGCTTCCTTTCCAATTTTCTTCTGCATGTATATATATATATATATATATATATATATATATATATATACATTTTATTTGACAGAGTTAGACAGTGAGAGAGAGAGAAACAGAGAGAAATGTCTTCCTTCCATTGGTTCACCCCGCAAATGGCTGCTATGGCTGGCATGCTGCGCCAATCCGAAGCCAGGAGCCAGGTGCTTCCTCTTGGTCTCCCATGTGGGTGCAGGGCCCAAGCACTTGGGCCATCTTCCATTGCCTTTCCTGGCCACAGCAGAGAGCTGGACTGGAAGAGGAGCAACTGGGACAGAACCAGTGCCACAACCAGGACTAGAACCTGGGGTGCCAGTGCCGCAGGTGGGGGATTAGCCTAGTGAGCCACGGCACTACCTCTGCATGTATATTTGTAATTATCTCATACATGTAATTTTTAAATAGTTTTCTACTAAATATTATAAGCATTTATTTATGTAGAACTGTATAATAGGGGCCAGCGCTGTGGCACAGTGGGTTAACACCCTGGCCTGATGTGCTGGCATCCCATATGGGCGTCGGTTCGAGACCCGGTTGCTCCACTTTCTGTCCAGCTCTCTGCTATGGCCCGGGAAAACAATGGAAGATGGCCCAAGTCCCAACCCATGTGGGAGACCCAGAAGACGCTCCTAGCTCCTGGCTTTGGATTGGCACAGCTTGGGCCGTTGCGGCCATTTGTGGAGTGAACCATCGGATGGAAGACCTCTCTCTCTCTCTCTCTCTGTCTCTCTATCTCTCTCTCTGCTTCTCGTCTCTCTCTGTAACTCTTTCAAATAAAATAAATAAATCTTTATAATAAAAAAAAGAACTGTATAATGATCAGTTTCAATGATGGCGATGATGGCCTAGTAGTCCTTCTGGTTGAGTATTGTTAAGTGTACTGTTATTTCTGAATATTTAATTTATTTCATGTGTTTATTATTATACCAGAGTTTATAGAAAACATATCTGACATCAATTTACATGTGCATATTTTTACCTACTTTTGACCTATTGCTTTAGAATGCATGAGAAAACTAAATCAATGGATTTGAACCTTTGTGTGATTCATGATTTATAGTAACCAACTCCTTTCAGAAAGAGTTATACCAATTTGACTGACGATGTCATGGAATAAGTTAGTTTTCTTTCTTCGGTATGTACATTTTCTCCATTGTCTCCATCAATGGGGACAAAGAAACATCTATTTTCATTCTTCAGTTGCTGAGAACATCATACTCAGGTTAGGACCTTTGTTTACCACCTTCAGGCTTTCATGTTCAAGTTTAGATTTTGAGCTAAGAGGAGCTACTAAGAAAAGACTGTGTGGCTGTGTTTCTGCAGGCACAAAAATGCTAAAATGCTGCCAGAGAAGACGGGAGGCAGTTGAAAAGATAACTTCCTACTATAAGATATAAAAAAATAAAAATGAGTATTCGTGTACCCACACACAAAAAAATCGTAACTTCTCTTCTTCCTACTCCCTCCCATTCATACTTGCCTTAGCTCTTTGTTGAGCTTCATACAATTACTAGTTAAATTACTTTCTAGATATAAGCTGCTTAAGAAAGAACTTGTTTCCACATGACAAAAAAAATATCAGTTTACTATGCTAAGAGGCTAAATACACTCTCAGCTCTCAGGAAGCCGCTCACTCTTCCTGAGCAACAAGCTTGAGTCAGGGACATAGACGATGCAGTCCCCATGAAACTCACAGTAAGAACAGACCGAAGAGCAATGAATGGAGGGGGGAAAGGCCCAAGAGTAGTTAGACTTCCCATTCTTCCCCTCATTTCTCTTCTGCTGGCTGTTCTTTGGCCAATCCTGAGCATGACGTTAGATTCCCAGAAGAAAAACCAGAAGGAGAAAGTTTTAGATTAACTCTCCCCTTGGTTTCATGTGAATGTGATGGTAGTAGGAATAATAGCCAATATACATTTTGTTAGACCACTGAGCTAGAATATTCCATTTTTTAGGGCAAATATAAAATAAACTCTACAAAATAATGTACTCCAAACTAAATGTAGTGAAAGAAAAATATTTCTAGCTCAATGCATAGCTATTTTTTTTTAATGTTTGTCCCTAGATCTATCAGCATTGCACATACCTCTGCAAACATTTGGGGAAAGTAATGCTAGTTTTGGAGTGAGTTAGGCTCAGCTGTTTACCTGGAGCACTATTTGCTTCCCCTTCACTACATTTATTAATATTGCCTTCAAGTGACTGATGACTCACTGCCTCTTGAGATTCTAATATCTTTAGTCTGTGGAATCATGTTGTGTCATATTCACTGCCTTATCTCCAGTTCTGAACACCAATAGGCTAGCAATAAATATTTCTGAATGGATGAATAGAAGAGTGAATAAATACATGATTGAAAAGAGCCCAAATCTAAAAGCTTCTGTAGAACACACAGAATGCAGGGCTGTGACATAGTAGGTTAAGCCTCTGCGATGGCACTGGCATCCCACATGGGTGTTGGTTTGAGTTCTGGCTGCTCCACTTCTGATCCTGCCCCATGCTAATGGCCTAAGAAAGCAATGGAGGATGGCTTATGTGCTTGGGCCCCTGCACCCAAGTCGGAGACCCGGAAGAAACTTCTGGCTCCTGGCTTCGGATCAGCCAGCTCCAGCCATTGTGACCATTTGGGGAGTGAACCAGCAGATGGAAGACCTTTCTCTCTGTCTCTCCTTCTCTCTAACTATAACTCTGCCTCTCAAATAAATCTTAAAAAAAATACACAGAATGCACAGCAGTTGTTTTGTTATAGAAATAAGATTTAAGATAAACATACACAGAAACATACATACTCCTGTCATCTTTTATTTGCAATATGTTTGGCATATATATTAACTTTCATCAAATGCTTTATTCTTAATCAGAATAGATATTTGTCCTCAAAATTGTCTTTCCCTTGCTCATATTTTAACACAGATGACTCTAAAAACCTTTTTATACACAATTTTGCAGATCTCTAATAATCAAGCCTGGGCTAGGACAAAACCAAGAGCCTGTAACTTCACTTGGGTCTCGCATGGGGTGATGGGGACCCAAGCATTTGGTCCATCTTCCACACCAGCCCCCAGCTGAAAACATTTTTTGATAAGGGTCCTTTCTTTTTAGCTCCCCTCTTCCCCCCAGCACATCAGAGAACCCCTACTTTACTAATTGCAGTCTCCAATCTATATTGATCCTGGATTCATGCTTACTGAGTCTGAAAAAATAAAAGGGATGTGTTTTTACACTGCCAATTGCAATACAAATTTAAGTGCCAGCTGGACTTGTGAGTCAGTGGTTAGGAATTATTGCCTCTTTATATCATGACATAATTCCAGTGGTGAGATACTAAGCATAAGCTGATTTTTCTCTGAGGAGTCTTAGCAATGAGAAAGAAAAGTTTTGAATAAAAATGAAACTGACAAAGGCCATCTTTGGCTGACAGTGCTGCTGAGTTAACCTGCCTGTTTATGGAAGGCTGTTCTTTCTCCAAAGAGTGGTGAAGACACATTGGCATGCAGTTTCCTTTATCAGACTCACTACAATCGGCCAGGAACTGAACACTGAAAAGAGAACATCTGAAGACAGAGTAGCTGAATGGAAGTCTCAGGTCTGCTGTAACCTTGATTGCTTTATGACTCTGAATAACTTCTAAACACCACTGAGTTCTATTTAGCCCTTTCATCTGTCAATGCCAGAGACCCCATAGCGGGCTAATCTTGAGCAAATACCCTCCATATCCAAATCAGTCTTCTCTGTTTCCATACACGCTATGATGCAGATACTCAGACAATCCACTTCAGAATACTGTTGTGACGGAAAAATGAGGTATTTATTGAGCGTGTGGAACACAGGCTGGCACACAATACCTGTTCCACAAAAAATTATCATATCCATTACATTTACAATTATGAAAAATTGTACATTATGTTTGTGGATGGGTTCAAAGTATACCAGAATGTGAGGATTTAATTATGTCAGCAAAATCTGGGGACAGAGATGGTCCACAATTTATTCTTAGCCCTATTTTCTCTATGCTAAGCCTTCACACAGTTGCCTCAGAACCTTGGTTCACTATATTATTTTCCAGTGCTGTCATAACAAAGCCCAACAGGTGGGGCAACTTAAACAACTCGAATTCACTTTCTCACAGTTGGAGGCTAGCATTCAAGACTGAGGTGTAAGCAGGATTGGTTTCATTTCTTCTGGGGTCTCTTTCCATGGCTTGTAATTGACTTCTGATGCTTTCAAATGGTCACTCCATTATGCAAGCCAGTGACCACACATTTCCTCTTCTTAGAAGGACACATCATAAGGATTTCACTTTAACTTAATTACCTCTTTAAAGACCTTACTTTCCAGTTACATTTTGAGGTACAGTGAGTTAGGACTTCAACAGATAGATGTAGGGTGGCAATGAGAGATACATTTAAGCCCTCAGCAAACTGAACTCCATCCAGCTAATTGTCTTCAATTTCTTTAAGTAAATGAATTTTAAGTAAATCCTGATGATCTCTGTGTTCTTTTACAGCCATTTGTCACTTAACGAGACAGGTGTAGAAGACTAAGCTCCAACACAACTAGGACGCTGAGCCCCATCCTGCATGGACTGGTTACTGCATATGAGCACATCCCATTGCCCTTGAGCCAAGGGTGGAAGAAATAAAGAAACCAAGATGTGTCCCAACCAATGGAAGCCAGGCTTCTGCCCCAAACACCTATTCCTTCCAGCTCAGCTTTCTCCTCATAAGTTTCCAGGGCCCAGGAGCAGACTTCAGCACTTGAGTATCAGAGCCTGCTTAGGATTTTACGTGTGGCTAGGCCCTTTGTGGGTAAGCCCTCCAGAGCCCAGAAAATGACACATTCAAATAAACATGCATAGATGTCATAAACTTGTCCTTTAGATTTGGGTATTTGCGTCTGGGAGGTTCACCTGAGCCCGGTGAGAGTCGTTCTCCCACGGGTTTTTCCTTTTTCTCTTGGCTTCAGCCCTGTCTTGCTACTCCCACTTCATCTGTGCTCTCTTTGGGAATCCGTGGTCCCAGACTGCTGCTTCTCAGCCTCATCAGGAAAGAGCTGGAAGTCTTAGCAGGGTTTCTAAGTGTGTTTCACTCTTACAGAAAAACCCATTTTTAAAAAATTTTATTTGACAGGTAGACTTAGAGAGAAAGAGAAAGGTCTTCCTTCCGTTTGTTCACTCCCCAAATGGCCACTACAGCAGGTGCTGCACCGGCCCGAAGCCAGGAGCCAGGTGCTTCCTCCTGGTCTCCCATGCAGGTGCAGGGGCCCAAGGACTTGGGCCAGCCCCCACTGCCTTCCCCGAGCCACTGCCGAGAGCTGGACTGGAAGAGGAGCAATCAGGACTAGAACCGGCACCCATATAAGATGCCAGTGCTGCAGGCGGGGGATTAGCCAAGTGAGCCATGGCGCTGGCCCCAGAAAAACTCATTTCTAAGTTTTACACCCTGGCTCACCACAGTGGAATCTGTTCCATAGCTGTGAGCCCCTGTTTCCTCCCTCATGGTGCAGAAAGCTCGAGCATCACCCCACAAGCAGCTGAGTCACCTGGGCAGAAGCCTCTCTAGTTAGAGCTAGCTCAGTGCTATGCAGGTGCAGGAATTACGCAGAGAAAATTCATCAAAATTTCTTTTCATTTTTTTAACTTTCATTTAATATAAATTTCCAAAGTACAGTTTATGGATTGCAATGGCTTCCCCCCCATAACTTCCCTCCCACCCACAAACCCTCCCATCTCCTAATCCCTCTCCCATTCCATTCACATCAAGATTCATTTTCAATTCTCTTTATATACAGAAGATCATTTTAGTATATATTAACTAAGGATTTCAACAGTTTGCACCCACACAGAAACATGAAGTGTAAAATACTGTTTCAGTACTAGTTATAGCATTAATTTGCACTGAACAACACATTAAAGACAGAGATCCTACATAAGGAGTAAGTGCACAGTGACTCCTGTTGTTGACTTAACAAATTGCCGCTGTTGATTATGGCGTTGGTAATCTCCCTAGGCTCTTGTCATGAGTTGCCAAGGTTATAGAAGCTTTTTGAGCTCACCAACTCCGGTATTATTTAGACAAGGTCATAGTCAAAGTTGAAGTTCTCTCCTCCCTTCAGAGAAAGGTATCTCCTTTGATGGCCCGTTCTTTCCACTGGGATCTCACTCACAGAGATCTTCCATTTAGTTTTGTTTTTTTTTTTTTCCAGAGTGTCTTGGCTTTCCACGCCTAAAATATTCTCATGGGCTCTTCAGCCAGATCTGAATGCCTTAAGGACTGATTCTGCTGTTTAGGACATTTGTCATTCTATGAGTCTGCTGTGTATCCCGCTTCCCATGTTGGATCATTCTCTTCCTTTTTAATTCTATCAGTTAGTATTAGCAGACACTAGTCTTGTTTGTGTGATCCCTTTCATTTTTATTCACTTATTTTAAATTTTATTTGAAAGCGTGAAGGCAGAGACAAAGATCTTCCATCTGCTGGTTTGCTCCCCAAGGACTGCAAACCCGGAGGCAGGAACCCAATCCATGTTTCCCACGTGGGTGGCAGGGACCCAAGTACTTGAACCTTCACCTGCTGCCTTCCAGGATGCACATGAGCAGGAAGCTGGATTGTAAGAGGAGCAGGTACTTTAAATGGAATGTGGGTATCTCAATCACTGGGCAAACATCTGCACCTCGTGTAAATTTCATGCCCGAGGAGGAGTGGTAAACAATGAGTGAAAAGAACATAAAAATTATGTTGAAATTACTGATTAAATTTTGATTCTTCCCAAGCAATTTTTTGTATAAATCATTGTTGAGAACCTACTACATGCTCTGAAGCTGTAATCCTGAGTAACTTAAATATTCTTACTTCATCTTTTTCATAACAAAATGATAGTGTAATTGTTAGTTTGTAGAGGTGTTACAAGAATTGAATGGTGTAAGGCATGCAAAGTCCTTGAAATATATAGAAGATTTTCAGTAAGCAGTACTTGTTAGTATTTTCAGGTTAACGGAGTATATCAACCAATGAACCCATAGCTTTATTATGGTTATAATATATTATCAACACAGATTTTTATCTCATTTGAGTAAGATTTTCTCTTCCCAGGTACCCTCAAACACTTCTCAATCACTTATTCATTCACTGTGCAGGTTTTGTCTGTCTTAGGCATAGAATCAGGATGATTGGATACAATGGTAAACAAAAAATATAGTCCCTAAATTCAAGAACTTAAAATGATACAGGAAAATCTAGTAGTTACCGATATGATACATGTTATGCAGAACTGTAGGATAATTTGAGAGTCTCTTTTACAGAATGTGAGAGTGACGCAAGAGTAACTGCCAAGTATCTAATAGAATTCTCTAAAGAAAATACCCTAGTCTCCAAATTATCCACTTACACTGGTATGTGTTGAAGTTTAGTCAAGCTATCAGCATCTCTGTAGTAGATTCAGCTTTCTGGATGTTCCCACAGCTTGTGTACATTCTGTCCAAAGTGACAATGATAAGAAAGGCATGCCCTGTCACTCTTGGGGTTTTATGTGTTCATGAGGCTTGGCTTCTACGAAAGAAATGAGAAAGACCTGACATGGCCTTTTGTTATGAGAACATTTTTTTTTTTTTCTGGGCCATTCTTGGCAATATCATTTCACTTCTGCAAAGGCTTCCAAATGCATACCACTTTAATCCTGCTAGATTGGAGGGAAGGTTGGAAAACTGGCTGTGGTTTTCAATATACAGAATCAAAGCAAATGAGGGTAAATCCAAAGTTCTAGTCTTTCTCCTAACCACTACATCTTCACTGTAGTTTGGATTTCTTTTTGTTTTCCTGCCACTTCACATTATCCCCTCTCTCCTCGTCCTTTTACTTTCCTTGCATCCCCTTTTCTATCTTGTTTCTTTAGTGCTATTGGAAACCTTTGAGAAGCAAAAAATGACTTATGTTCAGAAACGGGGTAACAGAGATAGATGCAATGGGTCTATAACGCCCTGACTTCTGACTTTTGGAAACTCCTTTGTAAATTTTCAGTGACAAGAGGGGAGCAGTGAGCTCACTCTGAATACAGTTCCTTTAATCTTGAATGAAGCACCTGGAGCTCTCAGGAGGAAACTTAAAAGCGATCAGTTAGGTGTAATTGGAGAAGAGTCACTGTGAAATAGTCCCCTACTCACTAAAGGTGAGGAGCAGACATGATGGAAATCTCATGAGCCAAGTGAAAAACTAATTGACCGAAACACCTTAAAGATTAACTACACTTTAATGATGACTTATATGTTCTAAGATCCTCCTAGAAATTCAAGGAGCAGAGCTTCCTCGAAGAGCCAAATATGGATATTTTTTGCACTCTATGATCTCTACCTGTTTAGTGATTCAGCAGGACCTTTTGACAACTTGAGATAGGGAAGAGTTCACAAAATAGCAAACCTAGATAATAAAACAAAAAAAACCAAGAATATTTTGAAAAAATACTGTCTTATTATAGACTAAAATATTTAAAATATTTTATAATTATATTTAATAAAATTTTAAATGTGGTCAAGAATATTTTTAAAATACTGATATAAGGGCTGACACTGTAGTGTAGCAGGTAAAGCCGCTGCCTACAGTGCTGGCATCCTATATGGGCGCCAGTTCGAGTTCCAGTCGCTCCTCTTTCATTCCAGCTCTGCTGTGGCCTGGGATAGCAGTAGAAAATGGCCCAAGTCGTTGGGGCCCTGCACCAGCATGGGCTCATGGTTCCTGGCTTTGGATCGGTGCAGCTCCATATTTCATTATAACCAGCATGGCCTATGAGAATTGATATTTTCTAGGGCCATGTTCTAAATAAAAACACTATGATTTTCACTTTGTTTCTTAATTCCTTTTCACAGACATAATCCAACTCTTGCACATTCTCCTATTTCCCTCTCAGATTGCTGCTTAAAATTCTTCCCACCAACTGCTCCATGTGTGGTCTAGTGGAGTCACCCTTTTCTCTGCAGATCTTTATTCCTTATCACAGAGGAATGCAATGCTTCATCTGACCCTGACCTGACAGATCTGAGGTTTAGCAATAAACTCCTCTTATCTTCCTTATCAGATCTAAAGGTCAGAGGTAAGGTTGCAAATCTATGTGCTATTTTTGACAAGAGAAGCCAAACATTCCCTTTTCCTCTGAAACATCACAAACTTTCATTGTTTTCTCCAAATAAGTTCAATGCTGGGAACCCTTGATTTGTTATTCTTTGGGTCCTGTATAATGACTTGCTACTAAGTGATAAGAAAAAGATTGATTTTGCTTTTTTCTTGTAAAAGAAAACACAACTCTCTCTTTGAAAGAGTATCCATTTCAAGAGCTGTGAACTGTGGTTCCACCCAGCACCAGACCTCCTCAACCTTGGCACCAATTAGTAGAAACTTCTGCCATGGCCCCGCGTGCACCATACCAGCAATAAACACACCACTTTAGGCAACATATGGCTAGATCTGTATTGTCCAGCACAGTTCCAGACCCCATGTGAATATTTAAATTCAACTCAAGCCATATCAAGTAAAATTAATGATTCAGTTTCTTAGTTGCATTAGCTATGTTTCAGTAGCCAATGGGTAGCTATGGTATTGAGCAAGACAGATTATAGAACATTTTCACTATCAAAGAAAATTCTATTGGACATCATTTGTCTAAAGATCCATTTCTGACAATTTCTAGAAAAGGCTTGAGGGTAAATTTATAATCAATTAGTTATTTACTTCTTTATTCAGGCTCAAGTCATTTTTTGCCTATATTTTCCAAACTGAATTCTATTTCTCTTATTTTCTGCATCCTTACATGAGACACCAGTCCTAGGCAAAGGCTCTGAGTAAGGCTACTCATGACTGCAGTTAAGCACTCACTTAACACACATTTGTTGAGTCCCTGCCATGTGCCCAGCATTGTCTTCAGCACTGAGGGATGGAGTGGTGCTCCCAACAAATGAAAGTATCTGCATGTATGAGACCATGTTTTCTACTTTCTAGTACAGGGGAAAAGAGTGCTATAGTTCCTCATTCGTTTCAAAGTTCCTGGCTGAGGCCCTTGTAACAAAAGACAGAAAAGCATACAAACATACTCAACACACATTTTGAAGGACGAGCTGTATATTTTTATGAAAGTTGCTCAGAAGTATGATTGAAAGACATAAGAGCTTGGTTTTATCCTCATAAACTGGGAAGGAGGCTTTATAAGATCTATCCATTCAAATTCTATCTTCCTCCTTCCTTATATCTTCAGATATAAGGATGTTAGCAAGGATTTTAGGAATCACTTCAAGGAAGAAGGAAGAGGGAAAGTCAGAAAATTACCTTCTATTACTTCAGTTTTCTCTATTTCCTCCAGATTAAAATATCCACTATGCCAGTGTCATACTTTGGGGTAGCATCTACTGAACCCAGTTCCTCATAAGCTAATGAGCACCAGGATCTATGATTTTTATGGTTTTCTTAAATAGATTATACATTAGAAGTATAAAAAAGGCTTAATTTATTTTCAAGTAAGACTCCAAACTTTCTTCCATTTCACACTCAGATTGTATAAACTTCTAACTTCCATTCAAAATAATAATTTTGTTCTTGTTCAGTTCTTGCCTTAGCATGCTACTTTCAACAGATTACTATTTTAACTAAGTTAAGAAAATCAAAATTATCCTTTCCAGACAGTAAAGAATAAACTATCCTTCCTATAGAAACTATACAGAAGGAAATGCAATTTTTTTTTCAGGCTAAATGTATCATAACCAGAATATCTTGGATAGTCCATCTTTTCATGGGATGTGATATAAATTTATCAAATGCTTCAAAGGCAAGATTCTGAAAAAACCTTTAATGGTTTATATTCCATCCAAGTGGATAAAACTCTCTTGCTCAGTACACATTAATTAACCAATGTGGATAGAAACATGATGCCATGGGAAAGTGGATTCCATGTGGAGTTTTTCACTCCAAGAAAACGCTTTAGGCCACAACAATTTGTTCTTTGTGGATGGGCAGGAGAGGAGCTATTTCAGATGCTTGCTGTGATTCTGGATTTGGCTGGTTGACAGAGTCAGAAGAAAGTGGCTTGTGATAGCTTTTCCCTACAAAGGATATTCATTCAGAAAGGATGAACATGGGCGGGAACCTATTCAAAAGCAGCAATGCTAAATCATCCTGAGCACATTACAGGGAAAGTCCCAAGCCGATGCTGAAATATTTAATGATATAAAACATTCCAGATTACTTGATGCATCCTGATTAATTGAAATTGATGATAAACTGCCAGTTTACTGATAAGAAGTAATGCATTCTTTGTTGCATAGAACAAGAGGAAAATGCTAAGCCAAATATAGCCTCTGTTGTTAAGGTGTTAAAAGGAAATGTAGGGCTCATGCTGTGGCGCAGAGGGTTAAAGTCTTGACCTGAAGTAAAGGCATCACATATGGGCGCCGGTTCTAGTCCCAACTGTTCCTCTTCCGATCCAGCTCTCTGCTATGGCCTGGGAAAGCAGTAAAAGATGGCTCAACTCCTTGGGCCCCTGCACCTGTGTGGGAGACCCAGAAGAAGGTCCTGGCTCCTGGCTTCAGATCAGCGCAGCTCCGCCTGTTGTGGCCATCTGGGGAGTGAACCAGTGGATTGAAAGGATTATAAGGTAATATATCAGATGAAATTTCATCCCCAGATCTATTTATCTATGTCTATCAGGAAAGTAGCTTTTGTGAGAATCTTCATTTCTTTCTTTTTAAGATTTTTGTTCTGCCAATATACACAGGCAATTGCAATTCACTGATGAAGAAATTTCTAGGTTACTCTTTATTCATGTAGTGATCCAACATTTTCATTCGGCTAATGTCTTTTAACTTGTGCAGTACTTTTTGTTCAGGAAAAATTGAGCACCTACTTTTAATCCAGGCAATGAAAACTTGGTCTTTTGAGAATTAGAAGTATTGCTGCTATAATTCATAGTCAAAAACCATTGAATCCTTGATCATATGTACTTGGTCTCTACTCTCCAGAGTTTATGAGATGAAGAGAAAAAGCATTTATTTTGTCTATAGGCAAAGAGTTACTTACTTTCAAAGGGGTAATGGAAGGGGATAATATACAACTAATTATTTTATAAGCTTTGGTGATTGGAAATTTTGTATTTTTGAATGTTATAAATTGTGACGCCCTTGAGTGCAAAATTTAAGATCAAAAGTTGAAGATCAGAAAGAGACTGAGACCTTGTACATAATTTCCCAGGATGTACCAGAAATAACTCAGTGCATATTTACTCCCTTGTTTCTTAATATACTTTGTTGATTCCTAAATTGATTCATATTGACTCAAAATAAAACTGTTTCTGATCTGCTGTTGATAAGCTGAAGCAGCCTTGAACTTATAAAGGAGAAAACTAGAACTACTTTTTGCTGCATAGCATGAAAGCCTTTATTTCCTTTTTCCTTTAATCACAATGTGTAGTGCTATGTCTCTGTGTGTGTGTGTGTTAAAGATTATTCATAAAATATGCCTCATCCCTAGACTAACAGAATAAAATATTAATGTACATCATAATGATGGGACTTTAAGCACAGATACAATCTTTCTTTAGTGATAAATAAATCTACCATAAAGGTATATGTTTATGGTGGCAAAACTTTTGCTGGCAACTAGGGACTGCTCCTGAGTTACCTGGAGCAGAACAAGAACAGTGTTCATGACTGAGGTATGCACGGTGAGTCACACCGAGCTGGGTTCATCAAGGGGCAGTGAGTAAGAACTAAACTCATATCCATGCACGAAGAATCATGTCAAAGAGCTACTCCTATGATACCTGACCTTAAACAGCACAACACTCTTTCCCCTTTCCCCTTTGTCACTGATTGGGTGTTTTGTTTATTGACATTTATTTATTACTTTGAGAGTGAGGGAAACACAGTGTGCTCTTGTTCACTGGTTCACTCCCCAGATATTTGCAAAAAAGCCAAGGCCGGACCAGACCAAAAGCCAGATATGAAAATTAATCCAGGCTACCTACCTCAGCAGAGACCCAGTTACTTGAGCCATCATCTGCTAGATGGCAGAATGCTCATTAGCAGGAAGTTGAAATCAGAAGTAGGCCTGGTGTTGTGGAGCAGAAGGTTAAGCCACCATTTGTGATGCCTGCATCCCATATTGAGCAACAGTTGGAATCCCGGCTGCTACCCTTCCGATCTAGCTCCTTACTAATGTGCCAGGGAAAACAGTGAAAGATTGCCCAAATACTGGTCTCCTGTCACCCAAATAGGGGACTTGGATGAAGTTCTAGGCTCCTGGCTTTAGTTTGGCCCAGTCCTGACCATTGTGGCAATTTGGGGAGTGAACCAGCAGATGATATCTCTCTCTATCTCTGTCTCTCTGTGTGTAGCTCTGCTTTTCAAATAAATAAATACATCTTCCAAAAATATGGTGCTAGGACTGGGACCTAGACACTCTGATATGGGATATGGGTGTAGGGAGATTCCAAGATGGCAGAAAAGGAAAAGAGCATACTGCTCTAGGCTACTAGGCTAGGGGAATATTGTAGAAAAAGAAAATAGTGGAGGAAGTACATTCTCAGGAGAGATGTAGAGAGAAAATTATGGTGGAAATGCATTCTACAGAAGGAAGAGGGATGCTGTGAATTACCGTGGAAGGTGTCATGCAAAAGTCCTTAACAAAATACTAGCCAATCGCATCCAACAATACATCAGGAAGATCATTCACCTGGATTAAGTGGGACTTATCCCTGGTATGCAGGGATGGTTCAACATTTGCAAATCAATGATACATCCCATTAACAGATTGAAGAACAAAAACCATATGATTATTTCAATACATGCAGAGAAAGCATTTGATAAAATATAACACTTTTCTCTGATGGAAACTCTAAGCAAATTGGGAATATAAGGAATATTTCTCAGCAAAATCATAGCAAAACTACAGCCAGCATCCTATTGAAAGGGGAAAAGTTGGAAGAATTCCCATTGAGATCCAGAACCAGACAAAGATGCCCACTCTTACCATTGCTATTCAATATAGTCCTGGAAGTTTTAGCAGGAGCCATTAGGCAAGAAAAAGAAAACAAAGGGATTCAAATCAGGAAAGAGGAAGTCAAACTATCCCTATTTGCAGATGACATGATTCTATATACAGGGTAATCAAGACTCCACCAAGAGACTATTGGAACTCATAAAAGAGTTTGGTAAAATGGCAGGATACAAGATTCCTCAGAAACCTGAATATAACCCTACCATTCAACCCAGCAATCCCACTCCTTGGAATTTACCCAAAAGAAATTAAATTGGCAAACAAAAAGCCATCTGCACAGTAATGTTAATTGCAGCTCAATTCACAATAGCTAAGACCTGGAACCAACCCAAATGCCCATCAACCCTAGACTGGATAAAGAAACTATGGGACATATACTCTATAGAATACTATACAGCAGTCAAAAACAATGAAACGCGGTCATTTCCAACAAGATGGAGGAATCTGGAAAACATCATGCTGAGTGAATTAAGCCAGTCCCAAAGAGACAAATATCATTTGTTTTCCCTGATCAGTGACAACTAACTGAGCACCAAAGGGGAAACCTGTGGAAGTGAAATGGACACTATGAGAAACAGTAACTTGATCAGCTCTTGTGCTAACTGTTGATGTACAATGTAATACTTTATCCATTTTAGTATTTTTTTGTTCTAGTACTAGTGGTTGAATGCTGTAATTAAAACACAATTATTCTTAGGTGTTTAAATCTTAACTGAAAAGTGATCCCAGTTAAATATAAGAATGAAAAAAAGAGAGGGAGGAGATGTACAATTGGGGACATGCTCAATTGGACTTGCCCCAAATGATGGAGTTAAAAACATGCCAGGGGATTCCAATACAATCCCATCAAGGTGGCATGTATCAATGCCATCTCACTAGTCCATGTGATCAATTTCAGTTCACAATTGATCACACTGATAGGTCTAAGAGTCAAAGGGATCACACAAACAAGACTAATGTCTGCTAATACTAACTGATAAAACCAAAGAGAGAAAGATCCAAAATGGGAAGCAGGATACACAGCAGACTCATAAAATGGCAGAGGTCCTAAATAGCACTCTGGCCTCAGAATCAGCCCTTAAGACATTTGGATCTGGCTGAAGAGCCTATGAGAGTATTTTAGGCATGGAAAGCCAAGACACTCTGGAAAAGAAAAAAGAAGAAGAAGAAGACCTAAATGAAGGATCTCAGTGAGTGTGATCCCAGTGGAAAGAACAGGACCATCAAGGTAGGAGGTACCTTTCTCTGAAGGGAGGAGAGAGCTTCCACTTAGACTATGACCCTGTCGGAATAAGATCGAAGTCGGCGAACCCTAAAGGCTTCCATAGCCTTAGCAACTCATGACTAGAGCCTAGGGAGATTACTGACGCCATAAACAAGAGTGTCAAATTGTTAAGTCAACAACAGGAGTCACTGTGCACTTACGTCCCATGTGGGATCTGTCCTTAATGGGTTGTCTGATGTGAAGTAATGATATAGCTAGTACTGAAAGAGTATTTTTACACTTTGTGTTTATGTTTGGGTGCAAACTGATGAAATCTTTACTTAGTATATACTGAAACGATCTTCTGTATATAAAGATAATTGAAAATGAAAACAAAAACTTGATGTTAAATTGGAAATTACATAGAAAATTAATCAATTTTTAAAAAAAATATCCTGTAGGATCTCTGTCATTAATGAGCTGTACACTGTTATTTAATGCTATAACTAGTACTCCAACAGTATTTTTTCACTTTGTGTTGCTATGTGAGGGCAAACTGTTGAAATCTTTATATATACTAAACTGATTTTCTGTATATAAAGAGAATTGAAAATGAATCTTGATGTGAATGGAAGGGGAGAGCGAGCGGGAAAGGGGAGGGTTGCAGGTGGGAGGGATGTTATGGGAGGGGGGAAGCCATTGTAATCCATAAGCTGTACTTTGTAAATTTGTATTCATTAAATAAAAGATAAAAAAATAAACAAAATCAACACAAAAATCAATAGCATTTATATACACAGACAATGCCATGGGTGAGGAAGAACTTCTAATTAATCCCATTCACAGTAGCTACAAAAAAAAAATCATATACCTTGGAATAAATTTAACCAAGGATGTCGAAGATCGCTATGATGAAAACTACAAAACATTAAAGAAAGAAACAGAAGAAGATATAAAATATGGAAAAATCTCCCATGTTCATGGATTGGAAGTATCAATATCATCAAAATGTCCATACTACTAAAATCAATTTACAGATTCAATGTGATACCAATCAAAATACTAAAGACATTCTTCTCAGATATAGAAATTCATATGGAAACACAGGAGACCCCAAATAGCTAACACATTTTAAACAACAAAAACAAAGCTGGAGGCATCACAATACCAGATTTCAACAAATACAATAGCACAGTTTAAAGAATACATCTTGGTACTGGTACAAAAACAGATGGATAGGCCAATGGAACAGAATAGAAATGCCAGAAATCAATTGTGCCATCTATAATGAACTTATCTTTGACAAAGGATCTAAAATCAATCCCTGGAGCAAGGACAATCTCTTCAACAAGTGGTGCTGGGAAAACTGGATCATCACATACAAAAGCATGAGGCAAGACCCTTATCTTACACCTTTCACTAAAATCCACTGAAAATGGACTAAAGACCTAAATCTACAACCCAATACCATCAAATTAGTAGAGAACATTAGGAAAACCCTAAACAAAATCCGAATAGACAAAGAGTTCTTGGAAAAGACACCAGAGGCAAGGCAATCAAAGCCAAAATTGACAAATGAGATTATATCAAGTTGAGAAGCTTCTATATGGCAAAAAATAATCAGAGAATTAATAACCAGAATATATAAAGAGATCCAAAAAAACTCAAATTCAAAACAAACAATCAAGTTAAAATATGGGCAAAAGACTTACATGGGCATTTTTCAAAAGAGAAAATCCAAATGGCCAATAGACACATGAAAAAAGGCTCAGGATCACTAGCCATCAGGGGAATGCAAATCAAACCACAATGAGGTTTCACCTCACCCCAGTTAGAATGGCTTTCATATAGAAATCAACAACCAAAAATGCTGGTGAGGGAATGGAAATAAAGGTACCCTAATCCAATATGGGTGGGAATATAATCTGGTAAAGCCACTACGGAAGACAGTATGGAGATATCTCAGAAATATGAATATAGACCTACAATATGACCCAGCCATGCCACTCCTGGGAATTTATCCAAAGCAAATGAAATCAGCAAATAAAAGTTATTTGTACCACCATGTTTATTGCAGCTCAATTCACAATAGCTAAGATATGGAATCAACCAAAATGCCCATCAACTGATGACTGGATAAAGAAATTATGGGATATGCACACCATGGAATACTACAAAGCAGTAAAAAAAAAAAAATGAAATCTAGTTATTTACAACAAAATGGATGAATGTAGAAAACATCATACTTAGTGAAATAAGCCAGGTAAAAATACTATATATTCTTCCTGACCTGTGATAACTAACAGAGCACCTAAAAGGCAAGCTTTAGGAGTAAAGTTGACATTTTGAGAGCCAATGACTTGAGCAGTGCTTGTTTTGACTGTTGACAGTTTTTCTTTTCATACTATTTGTTGAACTCTTTACTTCACAAAGAATTAACCATATGTGTATATAGTAAATTGAAAGTAGATCTTATTTTTAAAAAAATAGTGAGAATAAGAGAGGGAAGAGGAAAGAGGGAGGGGGGTGAGAGTATGGGTGGGAGAATTGGCACGGTAGAAAGAATCACCATGATCCCAAAGTTGTAATTGTGTAACGTATGAAGTTTGTAACTGTAAAGCAGTATAGTGCTGCGTACATTCCTATGGACTTACTTGTAAGGGTATGGTTTAAAAACTTGCCATGGGACCCCAAATCCCTTTAATTACTTCATTGGAACATTCTGAACAGGAAAAGAGTTGGGGGCAGGGTTGTGGCACAGAGGGTTAAGTCACCACATGGAACACCCACATTATATGTGAATGCTGCTTCTTTTATTTATTTGCATGCTTTTCATAAATACATTAGGAACATAGTAATTCTTCCCACTGTACCTGCCTTCCCACCCACACGCCCACCCCTCTTCATCTTCCCTTTCCTGTTCCCAGTATTATTGTTTACTAAGATATATTTTCAATTAACTTTATATACAGAAGATTGATTCTATTCTTGGTAAAGAGTTCAACACTTTGTATGTGAAAGAAAAAGAGAAAAAAAGAAAAAAAAAATGTTCCTCAATAGTAATGACAAAGGCTGTTCAAAGTCATTGCATTTAAAAGTTAATTTCAGGCCAGCACCGCAGCTCACTAGGCTAATCCTCCACCTGCGGCCCGGTACTCTGGGTTCTAGTCCCAGTTGGGGCGCCGGATTCTGTCCCTGTTGCTCCTCTTCCAGAACAGCTCTGCTGTGGCCTGGGAAGGCAGTGGAGGATGGCCAAGTGCTTGGGTCCTGCACCTGCATGTATTTTGTTGATTGAAGTTATATGGAAACAAGCATCAAAGGTGTATCATGTAAGTATAATTTTTTTATTTTTTTATTTTAATTTCAATTTTTTTTAACCAATTCAATGTGCTTTGTAGATACAATTCTATAATCTTAATTCTGATGAATACCAACTCAAGCACAGTTTTTCTAATCCTCTTCTAAGATAGTAAGACACAGGCAGTTATGTGGAGTGTCCATGGGTGCTGGCCTGCTGCTATCTCAGTGGAGAGTGTGGGGAATCATGGCATTTTTTCCTTGGCAACAGGATTTGCGAAAGCCTGCTTAGGGAACTTCCCATCACCCACTGCATTCTACTGACGAGACAAATAGGATGTGGGCCAGCCTACACAACTCAGAGTCAGCCTCTGCTAAGAGAATAAGTAAGAGGAATCTACAAAAGAATAATGTAACTAACTGGCACCAAGTACCAGTTGTATTTATGAAAAGCATGCAAATAAATAAAAAAGAAGCAGCATTCACATATAACACTACATCCCACAAATTCAGTCATACTGAGTCATGGTCATTATCAGGGGAAAAGAGGCCAAGTTAACCTAGCATTTGTAACTGATTGCTCAATTAAATGAGACTCTAACACCTCATTCAAAATGTACAATATTTTTTTTTACTAGAGCTATTGCCAAAATTGTAGAACAAATAAAATGTAATGTCTCAGAATATTGGAAAAACCATGTGTAAGTCATAATTTAGGGAAAAAATTCTTCCTCTATTTTTAAAAAACAATTTACTTATTTATTTGGGAGGCAGAGTTACAGATAGAGTGAAGGAGAGACAGAGAGAGAGATCTTCCATCCACTGGCTCACTCCCCAAATGGCCGCAATAGCCAGAGCTGAGCCAATCTAATCTGAAGCCAGGAGCCAGGAGCTTCTTGCAGGTATCTCATGCAGGTGTAGGGGCCAAGCACTTGTGCCATCTTCCACTGCTTTCCTGGGCCATTAGCAGAGAGCTTTAGTGGATGAAGAACAGCTGTGAAACCAACTGGCATCCATATGTGATGTTGACACCACAGGCAGAGGCTTAACTGACTATGCCACAGTGCCAGCCCCAAAATCCTTCTTCTGATTGATTTATAAGCTGTATCTAAGATTGGTCTCAGAGTCAGGAGGTACTGGGTATAAATGCAGCCTTTTCCAAAAGTCACTATAAAAATGTAGATAATGATAATACCACTTTCCCAGAAAAATTGTGACAGTTTAAATGGAATAATATATGTCAGTGGCTCTCATTAGGCATGATTTTTGCTGCCCAAAGGAGATGCATCATTATACAAAGTAGTCATGTTTTATTATTTGTCAAATACCTACTATAGGCACTACAATTTGAGGAAAATACAAAGGATTCTAATATTTGGATATGATCTTGGAAATATTAGTAGTGCATTGGAAAAATATATTACATATAAATGTATGAAAAAAGAAGTGACAGTTTGCTTCTAGAATGGCAAAGTAACCTATGTGAACTCACTCTCCCTCTAAAACAATCAAAGTATGAAGAAAACAAAAAAATTTCAGAATGCAGGCAATTAATCAAAGCCACAAAAATGAACTAAGAATCATGTACCCAAGAGGGGTAAACCTCAGTAGGACAAAACAGACTACAACTTTTTAACTTTAGACTTTCTGCCCTTCTCTCCCTTGCTCAGGGGCTCAGAAACTAAAAGCCAATGGATTGCAGACAACAGAGATCTGATGGTTGAAAGATGATGTGAAAAGTGTAATATCTAAAACACAGTCAAACATTTTTTAAAACATGTAGATCCCTGGAAATCAGCTATTCTCAAGGTATGTTGACCATCTGATATGACCCAGAACTCAACTCAGCAGGGGAGTAGGAAAGTAGGGAATTTTGAAAGCTCCTACATACTCTGGGGTATATAAAAGATTGAGCACACCTGGCAAAGACCTGAGAAAAGCAAAAGTCTTATTTCTCATCTCTAACTGACTTTGAGGCATTGGTCAATCAGGAAGCAAAACTCAGGTTGTTTTGTAAGCTGATATCCTTGACAAAAAGTAGAAGACATAAAGGAAGAGCATTTAAGAAATTTCTGATTGCTAAATTATATTCACTGAAGGCTTATCCTTGGGAGTTCAGGCTTAAAAATAATGCCAAAAAAAAAAAAAATTAGTTGAAAATTTAACAAAGAACGAAGTAGCTACCCATAGCAAGAAAGACAGAAACTAGAAAATTAGTCCAGAAAAGTCACTAAACACATAAGCAGTAACAAAAATAAAGCAGTTACACAATAAATCTTGGTGAGGAAGGAATATAATTTGTTTTCAACCAAAAATGATGAAGCAGGTAAACAAGTGTTAAAGTATGCTAAATACAGAGAGAAAAAGCAGCTAACAATACATGTCCTGAGGAAGCCATAAGTACAGATGTAGTATATTGAAGACTTTTTAAAAACAATTCATTTGAGATGGAGAGACATGATTTATTTGAGAGGCAGACACACATAAATAATGTGTGTGTTTATATATCTACACACATATATGTATGTATATATGTATATATATTCATAGATATGTGTATACATATACATATACATGTACATGCACATATACATACACATAGAGAGAAAGAGCACTTTCCTCAGCACTGGTTCACTCCCCAAATGCCCCAAATGCCCACAAGAACTGGGACTGGATCAGGTCAAATACAGAAGCCGAGAACTCAACCCCATGTGGGTGTAAAGGAATCCAATTACTGGAACCATCACCATTACCTCCCAGGGTCTGTACTAGCAGGAAGCTGGAATCTGGTACAAGAGTTGAAATGGCAATAGAAAAATGTACTAGATACAATGGAGATTTAATACAATTGATAGCTAACTTCTCATCAGAAACCAAGGAATCCAAAATGGCAATGTAATGATAGTTTCAAAGTGTTAAAAGAAAAAGACCATCCAAAAATTCTATATAAACTATACACAGAAGTGGAGGAAAATTTATACTTTTCTGTATAAATAAAAGCTGAGAGAATTCATTGCTTAGCAGACCTGTTGCACAAAAGAACACTAAAAGGAAACCTTCAGAATAAAATAAAGTAACACTAGATGGTTGTCGGGGCCAGTGGCCCTGGCCCGACATGAGATGCAGCAGGCTGAGGCTGTCCCTTATCTAATCCTGTTTCCAAGACTTTTCGTCCCATATTCCTGCAGGCAGGATGTGACTTCTGATGAAGGTTTATGATGTTCTTTGCACTATCTGCAGAGCTTGTACCCTGATCATTGCTACTTTGTAAACTTGCTCTGTTCCTGTGCTATGCATGATTGCACACAATGAATGTTATCTGTATGGGGCCTGGGGTATATATCCTTGTGTTTCTTGGTGCTTGCTGCTGGAGACTGAAGGGTTTCCTTAGGGAGACTGCCTCCAGTCCCTCATCGCCGGACCCCCTACTTTGGCTTGGAACGCGATGAGGCAATAAACGTGGTGATGAATTGACTGAGTGCTGCGTGTCTCCATGTGGTTTGTCGGGTGGCCTCCGACAGCTGGTGCCATGACTCGGATTCATCTCATCCACAGGTAAGCCTCTGTAAGAGGGAAGGCTGCGGCGGTAGCAGGCCGTAGGGATTACAAGGGAGGCACATAAGCACGAGTAGGGCGTGGCAGACTAGGGCTTGCCCGGGGAGCCTCTCCTATTGCCCATGGGGAATATACAGTCACATCTAAATGTGACAAGGATATAAAGGCCTTGTTAAAAAGCGCCCGGGACGCCGGTTGCAGGAGAAAGGAGGGAGCAATTGGCACGTGTAGGACTTAAAAGACAAAAAATTTCTCAGGAGCCCCTCTAAGCCATAACTATGGAAAATGCGCATTTAAACGTGAAAGTGTCCAGACTACCCATTCTATTTTTGTATTATGTACTAACTCTACCCTTATTATTGATAGGAATGCTTGGGCAGATTATGCGTGGTTGGCTTTAAAAAAATATATAAATCAAAATATGCCACAAATAGTTAAGATTGCACAAACCTACAAAAACGTATCAATTACAGATAGTAAAAGGCTACTATCATTATGGCTAAATGGTTACCCACCGTGTTCCATCCGCTGAAAAATTTGTTGTCTTATCAAAAAGAGATGTTACAAATATTTAATGAAACCCAAATCACTAATTTCAGAGTAATGCAAAATGTTAGCACATTTGTTAATTGGACTGTGTGCACCTCAACATGTCTGTTTAACAAGTAACAATGCCTCAGATCTCTATGCCATGGGATCATCTAGTCAGTTCTCAGGCTGTCTGCAGCAGCTTGAGTTGTTGTATTGGAATGGTACTGTTTTTTATGTCCCTGACATGGGTGCCCAAGAAGCTAATTCTCCCTCAGTTATGTTTCAATTTAACCTTAAAACACATTGAGTATTATTGTGTTTGATTACTAAATGTATGCTTGTATGAAAAATTTGTATTGTATTCTTATAATGTGTTAATTATGTCTACCTCTCAATGCAGCCCTAGGGCCAAATGTAAGGACAAATTTTTGGAATAAAGAGGCTTGTATCTAGGTTCAGCTCTGGTGGACAAGTAAATTTGTTGCCAAATGACCTTCTCCTGCTCCTTGGGAGCCTGGCCAGTTCCTGGGGAGGAGGATAAAGGAATGTTTCTGATAAACAGGTGGGCATGCTTCGTGTCTTGGCTCTCTGGCCAAGATCCGGGACAGGACGCACTGCTTGCCTAAAATCTTGGCAATGAGCCACCCTTGTCCTTGGGGGCTTTGAGAGGGAGCCAGAACAAGCCTCTACTGCTGCTTCATCCCAGGGGAACACACAGTCAAGCCAAATTTTAAACATGCCTGTAATGATTACTAATAATGTCTGATTCTCAGTATGGATTCTTTTCAGGTGCTTTGTAAAGATTGCCTAGTGATGCCCACAACACTATAAATTCTGCTAAACGTAAGTACAATGTAAACATGAATCAATTGGCTACTATGACTGAGGTGTTCTGTGACAGTTCCTTTGATGAAAAATTAACAAAATAAATTCACTTAAAAACAGGACATTCAGGACCTGCCACTCTACATGGTTTGTCATTACAAAAATTATCAAGGAGGGCTATGCCCAATAAATAAGGGTGCTATAAATGTGGACAGCAGGGACATGTACAAAAATTGTCCAAAAGTCAAAAATCAAAATAAGGCTCCTCCTGGTATTTTCCCCAAGTGCTAAAGGGAAAGGCATTGGGCCAATATTGTCACTCCAAAACTGATAAAAAAGGTAATTCATTAACAAACAGAGTTCATAAAACTGGAAGCGGGGCCAGCCTCAGGCCCTCCCAACAAAAATCAGTGGACCGTCTTGCTATAGTATCATTAAAGCAATGGAGCCATGTTTATTGCAACATTCTATTAATCTATACTCCTTTACCATCTTTCCTCTAAGTAATTTTAGTGTGCACTATAAGGCTTGTAGCGTATTTCTTGCAGATTAAACTAAAAGTAACTAAGTCTGTGCACAGCAGACAGCTAAAAAACAATTTGCTGTCACAAATTGGTATAGTCAACAGAATCTACAAGTATACAAAGCAATGCCTTTCTTTAAGAGAAAAACTAAAGTTGCATGTGTAACCTGTGATGTTTCTGGCTGGAAAGACCCTCAGTTCGCCTCTTTGGCAAAGGAATGGGCTCTCTGCTCAGGATTGAGTAAAAATTGGAATGACAAGTTACGGAGTGCACAGCCTCCACAAGTTATTAAGGTTTTACAATTGGTAAAATAAAGGGATCCTATCACCAATCAATGAAATACACCTAATCCAATACTGGTATGGGACATGGACTCCTAAGGAATGGGTTTTTTTATGTAGCAAATATGCCTTCACATCGTTAGCCTCTGATAACTTCTGCAATTGCTCCCTGGACTGTGTGGCCCCGATGCTGACATCTGTATTTACAGCGGCGGATAGAGCGCGACGGCAGCATGCTTCACCTAAAGACTGTAATGGCAACGTCATCCTAATAGGAGAGGACACTGCCCTGGCCATGGCTGTACCAGTAGTAAGTGTTCCTGGACTGGCCTTTGGAAATAACCATGGACTGCGAAGGCTTACATGTTTAGTGACCAAAACAATTAATCTTACTGCTACTGGACTGTCCAATATAGCCGAAGAATTGGATCAAGTTCACTCAGGAGTACTTTTAAACCATGCAACTAACAATTACTTGATGTTAAAAAATCATTTAAGTTGTAAATCTGTAACAGGAAAATGTTGTTTTAACATTACTAACAATGTGCCATATATAGAGTCTGTCATTGATAAACTTAAGAATGAAATGCAACATATGTTTATTACTAACCCCCTAACATTTGGAGGGTTTCAATGGATTCATTGGTTATTAATGTTGACTGGACCACTACTGCTTTTCCTACTTGGTATGGGATGTTTTCTGTGTGTTCTGCATTTTATGCTGACTTCGCTACAGTCTGTATGAACTGACATTCATCATTATTTGTAATCACAAATAATTAATATTTGGCTGTATGTTTCATCTCTCACCTAATGTTGGGCTGGAATGGTACTCAGAGACGGGTAAGATGCTCAGCATCCTGTACCAACCTAAGACAGGGCTCTACGCCAAGCTGCCAGAGTTACCGATGACGGGTAAGGACAGAGATGACTGAGGGCAACCTAAGACAGAGGCCATTCTCAATTAAATAAAAAAGGGGGAGATGTAGGCAGCCCATAAACAAGTCATAGACAAGTCAAGGTCAGTCTTGGCTTGTGAAATTCCTGAAAGGAAAAAAGGTCACCTATTCCCATGCTCCAGAAGAATGATCAAACAAGAACGCTCCAAGTGGCAGTGGATCAGCATATCCATTCAGGAATCTTATTACTAAACCAACGGGTCGACGTTCTCCAGGAAGAACTGAATCTATGACGGGAATGTGGGGAACCCCCTGCTTGGTTCAATCTGTCACGCTTTGCGCTACTCCATTTCCCTGGCATAACTATACTCGTCTTGCTAATTTGTCTCGCTCTTTAGGTGCCACCTTAAACCATACCTGGAATAGTAATTTCACTCGTTTGCTGCGTGAACTATGGCAAGAGATTTGGGTTCTTAACTCAACACAACTGGACACAGATATTTGGTCCCCATTCGACGTCATCGCTACAAACCCCCCCTCCCCTGCAATACAGCAGGTGTTGCTTGGTTTCTTGGACCAGTAGCCAGAGACGGGTAAGTGCCTTGAGGGATGGCATGCAACCTAAGACAGCGGAGGGCTGAGACTGCTCATGCAAGTCGACCCTCTGGCAAAGACGGGTAAGCTGCCACTCCGCTCAGGGGTGCCTAAGACAGGCACTGGTCCTAAAGTAATAAAAAAGGGGGAGCTGCCGGCGCCGTGGCTCAACAGGCTAATCCTCCGCCTTGCGGCGCCGGCACACCGGGTTCTAGTCCCGGTCGGGGCACCGATCCTGTCCCGGTTGCCCCTCTTCCAGGCCAGCTCTCTGCTGTGGCCAGGGAGTGCAGTGGAGGATGGCCCAAGTGTTTGGGCCCTGCACCCCATGGGAGACCAGGATAAGCACCTGGCTCCTGCCATCGGAACAGCGCGGTGCGCCGGCCGCAGCGCGCTACCGCGGCGGCCATTGGAGGGTGAACCAACGGCAAAAGGAAGACCTTTCTCTCTGTCTCTCTCTCACTGTCCACTCTGCCTGTCCAAAAAAAAAAAAAAAAAAAAAGGGGGAGCTGCTGTCGGAGGCCACCCGACAAACCACATGGAGACATGCAGCACTCAGTCAATTCATCACCACGTTTATTGCCTCATCGCGTTCCAAGCCAAAGTAGGGGGTCCGGCGATGAGGGACTGGAGGCAGTCTCCCTAAGGAAACCCTTCAGTCTCCAGCAGCAAGCACCAAGAAACACAAGGATATATACCCCAGGCCCCATACAGATAACATTCATTGTGTGCAATCATGCATAGCACAGGAACAGAGCAAGTTTACAAAGTAGCAATGATCAGGGTACAAGCTCTGCAGATAGTGCAAAGAACATCATAAACCTTCATCAGAAGTCACATCCTGCCTGCAGGAATATGGGACGAAAAGTCTTGGAAACAGGATTAGATAAGGGACAGCCTCAGCCTGCTGCATCTCATGTCGGGCCAGGGCCACTGGCCCCGACATCTCCCCCTTCTTGTTTGTACAAGAATGGCCTGGTGTTTATGGTAACCGGTGTCTACACTGTCCAGAGGGCCGCAGGGGAGGATCCATCCCCCACAAGTCCCTTGTGTTAAACGCTGAATGGCATGGACTCGTGCCTGTCTTAGGTGCCCCGCAGCGCTTACTCTGCTTACCCGTCATCAAGGATATAGGAAGCGTGTCCTGCCCTCTGTCTTAGGTTGCTAGAGAAGCCTGCGAGTGCTTACCCATCGTTGACTACTGGTCCACCCTAAGAACAGTGTAGGAGCAAGCGGTCAATGAGGCAGTTAGGAAGAGAGAGACCGAGGCTTCCACGGCATATCACATACTGCAGCCCCCTGTTTTAGAGTGTCCTCGAGGGTATGTACTGTCCTTTTGATAGCCTCTCTGTTTGCGCACACTGGAACGGTGGGAACGTTTGGTTGTTTTACTTCACATCAGTCTACAGGCAGGGCTAGGCAGGCAGGCAGAAGACAGAGATTGTGGGGGCCGGCTCCCCACAGATGGTCACTTGAATCCACAGAAAGATGTAAGAGCACCAGTAATACTTATCATGTATGTGAAGATTACAAATTTGTGTTGACTGTTTTATAACCAACACATAAATGTAACTTGTATTATAATAGTATGAAGCAGAGGTGAAGGAATGGAGCCCTGTTAGGGCAAAATTTTTATATATTATTGAAATCAAGTTAGCAATATTCTGAACTAGATGCTTTTAAGAGGCTAATTCTAAACCCTAGGGCACCTACTAATGAAGTAACTAGGGACAGGCATTTGGTGTAGCAGGTGAAAATGCTGCTTAAAACATCTGCATTCCACTCTTCCTATAACTCTGCCTTTCAAATAAAATAAATGAATCCTTAAAAATGGATTTCAGATAAATAACCTAACTTTTCACTTTAAGAAGTCAAAAAAATAATGATTTCAAAGCAACTAGTAAGAAGGAGATAGGATTACTAAAATGAAAATACATAGAAAATTAGAAAAACAATAGAGTAGGTCAATAAAACAAAAATTTAGTTTTTTAAAAATTTTATTTAAGTTATACAAGTTTCAAATATTTCATATATACAGATTTAGGAACATATTGGGACTTCTCCCTCCTGCCCACATTCCAACCCTTCCCTCCCCTCCCTCTCAGTTTCCCATTCTTAATTTTCACAATGATCTATTATCAGTTTACTTAGCAATCATATAATCAACACTACTGTAAGTGAAGGAGTTCAGCAAATAGTGTGAAGAAGAAGAAAACAAAACACAACTAACAAAAGATTGTTCCTCAATGGAAAAGACAAGGGCTATAAACTATCATCCATTCTCAAAATGTCTATTTGCATTTAAGGCATTCTATTAGTTGCATCAGATCAGCGAAAACAAATGATATTTGCCTTTTTGGAACTGGCTTATTTCACTAAGTATAATAGTTTCCAGGTGTGACCATCTTGTTGCAAAATTAGTTTTTAAAAGCAATCAATAGCATGGACACATTACTAGACAGATTAAGAAAAACAGAAAAGACTTAAGAGAAGACATGTTATTAAAATCAGGAAAGAAAAGAGGGCGCTGCTACTGACTTTAAAGAACTAAAAAGGATTTTATAAAAAGGATTTTATGGGAATTTTGTGAACAGTCCTATGTAAATTAATGAGAAAAGTTAGATCAAGTAGACAGATTCCTAGAAATTCACAAGGTATTTAAATTGACTGAAAATGAAATAGAAAATCCGAATTGATTTACATATGAAGACACTAAATTAGTAATCCAAATCCTTCCAACCTTGAAAGGTGCAATACAAATGGTTTCCCTAGTAAATTCAACCAAACATCTAAAACAGGATTAGTACCAATGTCTCAGAAACTATTCCACAAAAAGAAGTTAAACCTAGTAACAAAACAAGCCTGGCAGATTACACAGCAAAAATATTTTCTTTAAAGAAGTGGCCCTTTTGGTTTTAAATTTAATTTTTCTTTAAACTTGATGTCCAGTTACATTTTACCAAATTGTCACAAAAGCCATAACTGTAGCAATTTTATGTATGAGATTGTTATTTATCAAGTATGTCTCCCTAGACTTTTAGTTAAATTTGAGCCTACTCTTTCACCAAAAAGTGTCCCAGACTGCACCCAGTCAACAGTCAGATACCTGGTACCCTCTCTGAAACAGAGTTGTTCCGGCAGCTGTAAGACGGATCCCAAGGGTGACCGTGGGCCAGGGGGCTGGGGTGTCCCGGGTGAAAAGCTCACCAGAGATTAACTTGATTTAGGAGAATTTTAAGTTATCACTACCTCATGCCTACAGGCAGATGACCTTTCATTCCTCCACTCCCAGCAAAGGGGTGGAGTTACCATACCACAAACCAAAGAGAGTTAAGTCTAAACTGTCCCTCTTTTTTTACTTAGAACACAGTTTTATGCTTGCAACCCTTTTAAAGTTTTTATCATACAGTCTAGAACAGTTGGTTCTGAATGGAATTTTCCCATAATGTGCCCCGGTTGGTTGCACAAAACAAGAGACAAAGACCTCTGGAACAGGCACTGATCCGGACTGAGATCACTTCGCCCACCTGGCCACTCTCCTTGCAAACACAGAGCCGCAGGTTAGCTCTCATTCAGACTCTGTAGCCGCAGGGCCGTGAAGAGTACATACGTACTCTCTTCCATTACAGACACCAGACAGGTACCTGGGGGAGGCAACAGAAGCCTCCCCTTCTGCACAAAGGCGGGCCTGAGTACAGAGCGCCCCAGGACGACTTACCAGGTCCTGAAGTCCAGGAGATCTGTCCACTTGCCCCATTTGGTCGGCCATGGGAGTCAGTCTGGGGGAAATGGGTATGGCTCAGGGAGTTAGGATCCTGAGGAATGAGTAGGGAGGCAAACCTTCCCATCCTCCACCTGCCATTCCTGGGCCCCAGCTAAGTCCTGCAGGTTGAGGCTCAAAGGGCCAGCTTTATTTGAACACACAGGAGTTTCCCAGCACTTGCTAATGGCACAGCAGGGGTTTCCATGCTGCCTGTAAAGGGAGAGTGGTGGAATCTGCCGGCCCCTGGGGAGCTGCTTCTTCTACCCTCTCCTGTGTCCCCGCTGCCGGCCCCACAGCCAGGGCTCAGTGGCTGGTAGGGAGGAGGGAAAATCAAATCTTCTTCAGAGTCACCCTATAAAACAGAATAGAGCAGCGCCGAGGATGAAGTCTTAGTTTTCTTTTTATCTGCTTTGCCGGAACAGTCCTGGACAGCTAAATCTCCTTCGAAGGCTGTTCCTGAGGGAGTAAAAAAGGCTTTAACCAGGAAAGGAAGTTTCTACCAGATCTTGCCAGACCAGGATGTAGGGAATTTGATCTGGGGAGAAAATCACACTTTTAACCGAATAGATAGTAGCAAGGTCAAGGGTGCCCTCAGGCACCCACCCTACTTCAAAGGTAGGCCAATCTGCAGAACAAAGGGTGGTTAGTCTCCCTTTCTTAACTTGTATACTCAAGTCCTGTGCCTTACTTTTTAAATGTTTCAAATTGTCAGTCAGAAGAGAAAGAAGAGTTGTCTGAGTCTGTCCCATTGTATGAGTTTCAGAAAGGTAAATACAAACAGCCAAAAACAAACACCAAAGAGACTCACAAAAAGACACTGCACAAAACAAAAAAGACAAAAATGGAATATCGGCCTTACGCCGCACTGCAGGAGTGACCCACTTCGTTCCTACTAAGGTGGGGAGCCTCGTCCCCTACTAAAGGAGGAATTGGGACGTCTTCCAAGACCCCTGGTCAGCAGCCCTCTGGCACGTCTGCCTAGGCCCTTTGCCAACCCTACAGAATAAAGACTGATAATTACCAAAAGTGCCAATACAGATAAGACAGGACAAGAACGAATACACATATACTGGCTTTCAACTCTCTGGTTCAGGAGTCCTTGGGTCTTGGGGATCCCGGACGGGCCCCCAAATGTTATGCCCAGTTCAGTTGTCTCCAAAGACCACCAAGGAGCCAATACCGTTGTAAAGCACATGAGAGTTTTATTGCAGGTCTGGCCTGGACTCTCAATGAACACCGATGCAACGGGTTTGAATTGAGAGCCCTGACCCTTCAGTTAACAGGGTTTTTATAGGGTTATCAGAGACATTCTATACATCATGGTACCATTTAGCAAATCATCTCATCCCGCGGGAAATTCAAAGGACATCTCCTAGAATTGATTAGTGCACCCAGTGGCAGGAACGGACCTAGTAAAGGTGGTTGGATGGCTTTGGGGTTGATGCCTTTTAAATTGATTGGCTGAAGCATAGGGTCCGAGCTGCTGGGGTGTACGTGCTGAACTTCAGGGTCTCAGATAGCTATCAATGATCTTATCTGCCCTGAGAAGACACCAGGAACACTAGGTATTTCTCTGTTATCTGCTAATAGGCTGTTGCTAGGAGAGTTTATTGCAAGGGGAGTTCATTTATTTACTTTTAGGAGCTTCTGGCTTAGGGTTTAGGGCCTGGTCAGGCCCAAGTTACAAGATGGAAGCCTAATTTAAAATAGTCACACCTTGATTCAGGCTCAGGTCTCACACAACTATATACAGAGAAAGCCTTTGATAAAATTCAATACAGTTTCATGATTTAAAAAAAAAAAAAAAACTAAGCAAACTAGGACTATAGGGAATATAAGAGAACTTCCTCAACCTGATAAATAACATCTATGAAAATCCATACCTAGCATCCTACATAACAGAGAGTCTGAACATTTTGCCACTATGACCAGGAATAAAGTAAGCTATCTACTCAGAGCTTCTGGGTTCAAGTTCTAGCTTTGCTCCTGATTCTATCTTCTTGATAACATACACCCTGCAAGGCAGCCGACAATGGCACAAGTGTTTGGGTCTCTGCCACTAAAATGAGAAACTCAAATTGAATTCTAGGTTCCTAGCCTTGACCTGGCCCATTCTAGACTGTGGTGGGCATTTCGGGTGTGTATTTGTGAATGGAAGGCCTCTCTGTCTAAATTTATCTCTGTCTCTTTGCCTTTCAAATAAAATGAAAATAAATAATTTTAAAAATTAGCAAAAGATATGCAAGACTTGTAAACTGAAAATTATGAACATTGCTAAAAGAAATTAAAGACCTAAATATGCGGAAAAATACCACATGCTCATGAATCAGAAAACTTTACATTGTTATAGTTCCAATACTTCCCAAATTAATCCACAGATTCAGTGCAATACCTATCAAAAGTTCAGATGGATATTTTTAGAGAAATCGGCAAGCTAATCCTAAAGTTTCTAAAGTTCATACGAAAAGGCAAGTGACCCAGATAAAACAAGCTTGAAAAAAAGATCAAAATTGGAGGACTCGTACTTTCCAATTTCAAAACTTACCAGTTATCAAGAAAGTGTGGTACTGGTATGAGCCTAGACATATAGATTGACGGGATAGATTGAGAGTTCAAAAGTAAATACCTCTATTTAATGTGAAATCATTTCTGACAATGGTTCCAAAGAAATTCAGTGGGAAATTGGCTTTTCAATAAATGGTTCTGGAACAACTGAATATTCTCATGGAAAATAAAAAATTTTGACCCCTATGTCCCACTATATGTAAAAAAAAATAAGTGAATAAAATTGGAATAAATATATAAATGCAGTACTCAAACCAAACAACTCTTGGAAGAAAAGACAAAAATAAAACTTCATAGCCTTTAGTTAGAAATGACACCAAAAGCACAAGAGACGAAAGTATACATAGGGACCTGCACTGTGTTGTAGTAGGCTAAGCTTCCATCTACAATGCTGGCATCCCATGTGGGTGCTGGTTCTTGTCTTGGCTGCTCCACTTCCAATCCAGCTCTCTGCTATGACCTGGGAAAGCAGCAGAAGATGGCCCAAGTGCTTGAGCCCCTGCACCCATATGGGAGATCCGGAAGAAGCTCCTGGCTCCTAGCTTTGGATCTGCCCAGCTCCAGCCATTGCAGCCATCTGGGGAATGAACCAGCTGACGGAAGACCTCTCTCTCTGTCTCTCCCTCTTTCTATCTATAGCAATACTTCTCAAATAAATAAAATATTTTTTTAAAGTATACATAAATTTGACTTCATTAAAATTAGAAACTTGGACATCAAAGGACATCATTAAGAAAATGAAGCATCAATCCACAGAGAGAATATTTAAAAACCTTATATCTGCCAAGGGACCTATATCCCAAATACGCCAAAAATACTTTAAACTCAACCATAAAAAGACAAATAACCCAATAAATAAATGAATAAAAACTTTGAACACATTTCTGTCCCAAGAGGATATACAAATGCCCAATACATAAATGAAAACATTTCCACCATCATTATTTATTAAGGAAATGTATATCAGAATCAAAACATGACACTGCTTCACATCCATTTGAATGGCCCAAATACAAAAGGGGGATAATTGGTGAGGATGTAGAAAAATGGGAGCCCTCATACTTAGTTAGTAATAATGGGAAATAGTGTAGCCACTTTAGAAAAAAGTCTGGAGTTCTTCAAAAAGTGAAATACAATTTCCATGTGATCCAGGAATTCTACTCTATAATACTTACTGAACAGAAATGAAAAAACATAACCACACAGAAACACATATTAGTGTTCACAGAAGCATTATGCATAATAGCAAAATACAAACAACGTAAATGTCCATTTACTGACAAATGGGTAAATAGAAAGAAGTGTATCCATATAATGGAATTTGATTAGGCAACTAAAAGAATTATACACAAATACTACACATGAATGAATCTTAAAAATTTATAATAAGTGAAAGAAATCAAGATCAAAATATCACATATTGTATGATTCCAGCTGTGTGACATGTCTTTCACTGGCAAATTCAAAGAAAAAAATAACTCAGTATGTCCCAGGGCCTGGGGACATGGAGGGATGGGAAATAAATGCTAATATGTACAGAGTTGCTTTTCAGGGTCATGAAGGTGTTCTAAATATAAATGGTAGTAAGGGTTGTACAACACTGAATCTACTAAAAACCATTAACTTTATACTTAAAATGGGTGAATTTTATGATATGTGAAATATATCCCATAAATCTATAATAAAGAAAGAATCAAGAAGGGGAAAAATGCTATAAAGATTTACAGAATCAGAGAAACTAAGAAAAATTGAATGAGAGAAGCATTATATACGTGAAATGTATATAGAATGTGAGCAGTCATGTATCAGAGCCTCTGACTTATACCATCTAGCCGTTTGGACTACATTTTCCTTTCTACTCCTGGGCCTTGTACAGAACCAGCTAAACAGTTTGCTTTTTAATATTCAGTAGAAAAAGTGTCACTTAGGAAACAGGTCATAAAGGAGAGCAAGCCATTTATTCTAGAGCCTTAGTGAAATTAACACTAAGATGAGAAATCACAAATGTAAGTTTAATTAGCAGAAGTAGAAACAGAGATTAGACCTTCCTAAAGCATGCAACTGGAAGAAGAGTAGAATTCTGAGATACCACTTTTCCATTAGCTATTCACTCTTTCAGCTGCTTATACCAAATTATAGACAGAACAGGAAGAGATAGATTACATTGGAATTTTGATCTTAAAATACTTATACATGTAGGGATTTATTAACTATTAATTGTGATAAAACTGAAAAAAAAAACAATCCAACTCAAATTATTCTAATAAAAGGTAAGAAAAAATATATGATTCAGGGAAAGAGGAAGAATAAGGTAACTGATTCCAGAAAAGGTTTATTCCAGGGGCCATTTAGTGCTGTCAGTGCTCAGTCTCTGCTTCTTTGGATTCTCAGATCAGCGTTCTGCAAACATGGTGAACATGTCATGCCGACAGCTCCATACTCACGTATGTTCAGGTTAGCAACTTCCACAGGCAAGAGAAGCTCTGCCTTGAAATGTTAACAAATAATCATGGTGACAATTTCAACCAACCTGACTTAAGTGCTCATCTCCCTTGTGAATTGTTGGTGGCAGGAATGTGCACAGGGAAGAACGGGAAGCATCAGGCCACCAGGAATGACAGCCCTGACACACTGGGCAAGCAAAATTCTGACTACCACTCTGCCTCAGGGCCAGTGCTCAACCTACACGAACGAACACAAAAGGCAGAATTTGTTAAATGACATAAATGAAACATTAGTGAGATACAGAGATGTAGGAATATTTTTTTCTGACTGGAAAAATCTCTCAAAAAGATGTGATTTTTTCCTTTTTTGAATTTTTTAATTCATTTTTGAAAGGTTCAATGTGATTTGTAGATACAATTCTTTTTTTTTTTTTTTTTTTTTTTTACTTTTTGACAGGCAGAGTGGACAGTGAGAGAGAGAGACAGAGAGAAAGGTCTTCCTTTGCCGTTGGTTCACCCTCCAATGGCCGCCGCGGTAGGCGCACTGCGGCCGGCGCACCGCGCTGATCCGATGGCAGGAGCCAGGTGCTTCTCCTGGTCTCCCATGGGGTGCAGGGCCCAAGCACTTGGGCCATCCTCCACTGCACTCCCTGGCCACAGCAGAGAGCTGGCCTGGAAGAGGGGCAACCGGGACAGGATCGGTGCCCCGACCGGGACTAGAACCCGGTGTGCCGGCGCCGCAAGGCGGAGGATTAGCCTAGTGAGCCGCGGCGCCGGCTGTAGATACAATTCTAACAACAGGATTTTCCCTTCCTCTCTCCCATCTCCTTTCTTTGTCCCTTTATTTTTTAAGAGATATTTTTACATAACATTTTAAAATTACATGACAGTGGAGTCAGCATTGTGGCATAATAGGCTAAGCCCGTTGCCTGTAGTGCCAGCATCTCATATGGGCACCGGTTCATGCCCAGTTGCTCCACTGCCAACCCAGCTCTCTGCATATTGCCTGGGAAAGTAATCCTTGGGCCGCTGCACCCACATGGAAGACCTGGAAGAAACCCCTGGCTCCTGGCTTCAGATTGGCCCAACTCCAGCTGTTGTGGCCATTTGGGGAGTGAACCAGCAGATGGAAGACCTTTCTCCCTGTCTGTCCCTCTGTCTGTAACTCTCTCTCTCTCTCAAATAAATCTAAAAAAAACAAAACAAAACAAAAACCCTGACAGTAAAAAGGTTTACTATTTCACCAAAACGAAGTTTAACAAGTAAAAAGAAAAAAAAAAAAGACCCTAGTTCAGTGGGAATATAGACAACAGCTTTAAACAATAATTGAAGAGAAGATGAGGTTTTAACTTGCTACTACAGTGCTTTTCAATTTAAGCTTTCATGAAATACAATAGGAGAGAAGGTGATTCCACACAGGGAAAGTACCAGGCAAAGTCTTGCTGCTAAAGAAATGTTTCACAGGGTATGTGAAAGGACAGGGTGCAGTACCTATTTTTTATACTCAAGATATCCGGTATAATCAAAATGGGACCTGCATTCATGGAGAGGCAAAAAAGGAGAGCGGGGAGAACATTTCACACTGCTTTTGTCCTGGGGCTTATCTTCTTTTCCTATTAAAAAAATCTATGGAAATTTTCATTTTTTTACTTAATTTTCTTCTGTATAACCTTTCCTTTTTCCAACCTGTCAAACCTGAGCCAAAGAAAAATGGACACCTGAGTGGGTCAACCAATGCAGTTTCCCATAGGAAGCATGTGGGCCGTCCTAGAAGAGCAAGTGAGCTTTCATCCTATGTGGAGCATGTGCCTTGCCCATATCTTCAAGCACTGCTCCACAGCAAGCACCAAAATCATTCAGTGCTGTTGAGCACCAGAAAGTTGTTGCTGGGAATTACAGTTACTAAACATGAATTATAATTTTACTAACGTTTTACAGGGAGAAACGGACATTAAAAGCACACCCGTGAATTAAGGTAGCCATTGTTGAGTTTATGGCTGCTACAGAAGGTCACCATATCCACTCACTTATTCTACATGTGTGCTTCCCCACTGAAAATGGGTTTTATTTTTAACCCTCTCACACTAGCTCACATTTTTCTACTTGCTTCGCACTTTCACAAGGAGAGAGAGTTTGCCAGGCTTAAATCCTCACTCTGCCATTTAAAGCCTTGACCTTGAGCAAATTACTTAAGATTTTCATTACTCAGTATCCTTTTATTAAAATTAGATTAATTATAGTGCTTATCTCATAGGGTTGTTATATATACTGAATGAGTTAATGCATGTAAAATGTCTGAAACAGGGCTTAAAATACACACAAAATTTTAATTAAATCTACCATACAGGCTATGTATACAAAGAGATATCAAAGAGTTTATGGAAATGGAATTAAAAATAAATTTATTTTGATGTAAAATGTTTTGAAATACATAGTTTTTGTCATAATATACATTTTCATGAACTTTCTGAAGACCTCTTGCTTGCATGGATTTCCATTTTTTTGTGCCAAAATGAACTCATCTTTTGATTCAATTTTCCATGAACTTTTTGAAGGCCCCTCATATTTTCATCCCCTCTCAGGGTCTGCCTAGGGCCTTGGTGACTTCTGCAGTAATGCAAATTGTACCACAAGGAGATGATCCCACAAAATGAGCCCTGACCAATGGTTCTGCTGCCCCACGCTGCCCTGTCCCATGATTGCATGCAATGAGGCTGCCAACAACAATCTGAGGGAAGCTCACTGCACTATGGGGGTAAGATTCACTCCTGCATTGACACCACGATCTTTCCTCTGGTATTCTCTTCCTGAGTATAGCCGCTTTATATCTCTGTAGCTTTCTTCAAACTCTGTACTGCTGAATGACTTGAATGCAAGCAAAGAACATGCTTAGCACACTAGCACAAGGCAGTAACACCAATAAAGAAAAGATAAATCACAAAATACTCAGAAGTCTGCTTTGATCTCATATATAAGATTTATATCTTTTCCAAATAAATTATATTTTACAAAGTTGGGTATTCTTCCCACAATTAAATAGGATAGGATGAGAGAGGTACAGAATTTTTTCAGCACTCAGTATCTTTCAAGATTTAATACTTTCACTCTTGGCAAATGACACTGTCCAGTTTAGCACAAAGAAACCGTGGGTAACGCCAGGTACAAACTCACTCTACTTCACAGAAGTTTAATCTCCCAAAGAATGTGCACTAACACAGCTGTTTCCTTTCTTAACGCCAGTTTCAGAACCCAGAGGCCTTGCTCTTTTCCCGGTTATGTTTAAGGTTCCTCCTATGGCTCTTGTTTTTTCCCTCTGACTCCTCCCCAACAGCCACATTTCAGTTTATAAAATAGGCTCAGTCTCTCCTATCTTTGAAAACACACTGCATTCCTCCCGAGGTTTCACCCTGTCTTCGTTCTCTGGTTGTGTCAGTTTAGAAGGAGTATTTATTCCTGTGTGCTATCTTTGTTTGCTTACCTCCCTGTGCTTCTGAATGGCGAGAATCAAAGGCTCTCAGCATTCCACTGGAACTGCTCTCTCCAACAGCGGGTCCTAGCCATCGGGCTCTCACTTAACTCATCTCTCCCAGGCACCTGATAGCCTGTACCACTGCATTATCTCTTCACATTCCATCCCTCCCTTGGTTTGCACAATACTCTATTTATAATTTTCATGCCTTACGGAGCTTTACTTCTCCTCTTTGCACACTATTTTCCTCTTCCTGCCTCTGATGTTTCCTGAAATTATTTCTAAAGTCTTCTACAACTGTTACTCTGCCACTTGCCCTGGGTAGTGTTGTAAACTCTCCTGACTTCTGCTAGCATCAAAAATATGTGGTGGGTTCCCATATTTAATCCCACCTAAATCTATTCTCTGAGTTCCAGATCTCAATTATTAATTCCTGCTGGAGGCTTCCTTTATGGATCAAGAGCACTTTAAACTTTAAATTGACTATAACAGGAAGATAACTCATCATTTGTGAATCTTACCATATCTTATTATAATCTTTGTTATGGTAAGGACAATAATCATTCCCTATTTGTATTTGGTTTTATGTATTTCCTCAATAATTTCTCTAGTAGCTAATTTGTATTGTTGACATTTTGTCCTGGAATTAATCAAAAATTAAAATAAAGGATGAATTACTAAAATTTCCCAAACTAACAAGTTGTAGAATGAATATAAATAATTAAACTTTAGGAGAATGTGCTGGTGAATTTGTGGAATTTATCAAACCATCGATGTGCTCTAGGAATTTGGAGATAAGAGAGAGAGAGAGTGAGAGAGAGAGTGTGTGTGTGTGTGTGTCTTTGTTTGTTCTGCTATAATAGAATACCACAGAGTGAGTAGCTGAAACAACATTTATTTCTCACAGTTACAGGAACAGGGTAGAGCCAGCGTCGTGGCTTAGTGGATTATGCCACCACATGCAGTGCCTGCATCCCATATGGGTGCTGGTTTGAGTCCCGGCTGCTCCACTTTCAATCCAGCTTCCTGCTAATGTGCCTAGGAAAGCTTTAGAAGACGGCCCACGTGCCATCTTCTCACGAGGGAAACCTAGAAGAAGCTCCTGGCTTCTGGCTTCAGTCTGTCTCAGCCCTGGCCATTGTGGTCCTTTAGGAATTGAACCAGAGGATGAAAGATCCCTCTTCCTGTCTCCTCCTTCTCTGACTCTGCCTTTCGCACAAATAAAGGAATAAACAAACTAGGTGTGCAAGATCAAGGGCCAGCATGGTTTGGTTCTGGTGAAGGCTCTTTTCCTGGTTCAAGGAGAATTCCCTTATATTTGTATCCGGTTAGTGCACTTGTCTTCTTATAAGGACATTAATCCCACCAAAGGTCCCCACTGTCATAAATTAATCATCTCCCAGAGGCCCCACATCCTAATATCATCCTACTGGGACTTGGGGTTTCAACATGTGAATTTTGGGGGGATACCAACATGTTGTCTTGAACTCACAAGCACACACACACATTCACGCCCACAAAAATGCATTTACACATACTCATAGAATTATTTCTGCTCTCCATCCCCACCATCTCAGCCATACAACAGCTGCAACACCCTTTGCCTGGATTGTTACAATGACCTACTATTTCAGTGTATGACTAACAACCATCTGTAGCAAAAGTCTCTGAAAATTCTTATTCAAGCCCATCCCCTAGTTTTGCCAAATCAGAAATCTTTGGCAATAGAACTTGACAATTCATGTTTTTACCCAATGTCCCTAGAAAATTCTTTTGGGCTCCATAGCTCAAAGCTACTATTATATATATATATATATATATATATATATATATATATATATATATATACATTTTATATATATTATATAATGTGTATATATATGTGTGTGTGTGTGTATATATATGTATATATATATAAAATACAATGGCTGCAACTGCCAGGGCTGGGCCAGGCCAAAGCCAGGAGCCAGGAGCTTCTTCTGGGTCTCCCATGTGGGTACAGGGACCCAAGCATCTGGGCCATCTTCTGCTGCTTTCCTAGGCACATTAGCAGAGAACTGGATGACTCAAACTGGTACCCACATGGGACACCAGCACTGCAGCAGAGGCTTAACCTTCTATGCCACAGCACTGGCCCTGAAAACTGCTCTTTCTATTGGATACTTTAAAAGCTTTGACAAGAATAAAGACCTATACAAGTACGACTGTGCTGAAATACTAGTGGCATTTTCATTCTCACAATGGTCAGATGAGAACAACATAAACACTCTGTCTTGACTCTCATTACCAAATCTAAATATCTAAAAGAGACAAGATTACATTATTAGAAACTTAAAGATAGATAAGGAAATACTACAGTCATATGTATTTGTAGATTATAAGATAAAGTACTTCAAAATATCCAGAAAAATAAATTTTAAAGTGAGTAAAGAGGCAGATATAAAATAAACTAAAATAGCTATAGCCTTTATATATATATGCATCTGGTATTTGATATATGTATAGAAAAATATGCCTGCCTCTCTATGTATATAGATAGATAGATAGATATGTAGGCACATAATAAATATATACATATTTACAAACATATATCATAAAATATATATAATATATATGAATATAAACAATATATATATATATATATCTGGTAGCAAACCTAGTGAAAAGGGAAAACTATATTTAAAAATGTAACATTAAAAAAGAAACCATACCAAATAATAAAAACAAATATGTGTAAAAACTAGAGAAAAACTTTAAAATCTTCTGAAAAACAGAAAATGAGACTTAACCAAAAGGAAGGAAACTGTTGTTTCTTGGATGAGTGACTGAACATGAAGAGGCTGATTCTCCCAAGTACCTATGAAAAATATTAACAAGCTTTTTTTTTTCTGGAGTTAAAGTTGCTTGTAAATTTTATGTGTAAAACTATCTTGGGGCCAGTGCTGTGGTGTAGCAGATTAAAGACCTGGCCTGAAGTGCCAGCATCTCATATGGGCACCAATTCTAGTCCTGGCTGCTCCTCTTCTGATCCAGCTCTCTGCTATGGCCTGGGAAAGCAGTAGAAGATGGCCCAAGTGCTTGAGCCCCTGCACCCATGTGGGAGACCCAGAAGAAGCTCCCGGCTCCTGGCTTCGGATCAGCGCAATCCAGCCATTGCAGCCATCAGGGGAGTAAACCAGCGAATGGAAGACCTCTCTGTCTGTAGCTCCCTCTGTAAATCTTTCAAATAAATAAAAAAATAAAATAAATCTTAAAAAAATCTTAAAATCAAGAGCGGGGGGAACCCCACAATCTTCACTGAAAACTAGTAAGAAGCATTATTCAAAAAATATATTTAAAGATACATTTAACATATAGGAATATATTCTATATTAGTCATAAAAGAAATGGAAATTAAGACTTTCCTGAGATATGATTTCTGACATATAATATTGATTAAAATGATAGCACACTCCTTTGTAAAAATCGTGGGCTTGTGAGAAAATAGTGTTCTTAGAATTCCCATTGATAGTAGGCACACAAAATGGTACACTTGCCCTGGAGCAGAATTTGGTAAGACATAGCAAAACCATAGATTCACCATTTAACTGGACAGTCTTATCTCCAGGAATTTACCCTAAAGTTATGCTCCACAAATAGGAAGATTAACACAGGATTATTCATTGTGGCATTCAACATCAAAATTAATTGTGAGCAATAAACTAATATTTATCCACAGGTAGCTGGTAGAATATGACTCATTCAAACAATAAGCCCCTCAGTGGCAGTAAAGAATGGGGACTATTTCTACAGATTATGGAGAGATAGCCAAGGTATAATGTTAATGAACAGAGAATAGTTCAAAAACGTACCAATGGTATGCTAACGTGTGGAAGAAAGGAGAAATAAAAACACATGCTTATTTTTGCATACAAAATTGAAGTAAAATATAGAGGATTGTGTTGGAAGCAGTATTTCTTTCATTTCATTTGACTTTTAAACCTTTAAAATATTTCACATGTTCAAATAACAACCAAAATAAGAGGAATACATAATACATAAAATACTGAATACACATGAAATTCACTGTGCATTTATTAGCAGTTGTAGTATTACTATGTGATTCTTTTATCAATAAAGACAACAAGCCAAGAAATTTTTGAACATGGTACACAAATTATATTACTGAATTGTGCTTATTCTGAGCTATAAAAGTAATGCAAAATATACCTTTAATTTTATTTACTAGATTTGACATAGCTGGTAGTGACATTGATGTTGAAATGTGAAACTATTTGAATCTGTTTTAGATTTTGTGTAGAGTGGTACACATGACAAGATATTGCTGAGAACCAAGGTTTTAACTAAAGAAGGCAGATTCAATTAAGGAGAGTAAAGAGGAATCTGTGATTAGGTTTGAATTTGATGTATGAGTATGAACTCACAACTTTTTAAAATTAAAATGTGTACATTAAAATACTTGCTTTGGTGTTAAGATCTATGAGTTTTGAAAACTTCATAGAGTTAGACAACTACCAGCACAATCAAGATGTAGAATTTATGTTTCACCTCAAAAAATTCCTTCATGCTTCCCTTATAGTCAATTCTCCCTTCTTCAAACTCTTCTAGCCACAGTTAAGCCATAATTAAAAAAAAACAAAAAACTATTTTGAGCTATGTTCATTGAAATACCAGAGTCATTGAAAAAAAATCATTTCTACCTTTGCTATTCTGTGAGAAATTTAGTTCTAATTTTTAAAGTTCCATCTTCTGACTTCTATCTGTTCTCTCTACGGGGCTCTGAATAACTGCTTCCTGTGCAATCTGCATAAAGCTTCTAACCATCCCAGGGGTATTTATTGTTTCAAAATATGCTCGTAGATGAAATCAGCAGTCCATATTTCACCATCACTGCCTTCAACTTTCCAATTTCCCTTATGTAGCAGTGCTATTTATATACCACCCAATCTTCAAAAAGCTCAACACATCTTTATACATTTCAGATAATGGAAATGTCAGTGGGAAGCTAGGCAGTGGGGTATACCTGACAAGGATGTTTAATAAGTGCCTTTCTTTCTTGATTTATTTAGTTGCCTGTAATTCCAAAGGATAAAGTTCTAAAGAAATTGAGGACACATAATAAAAAAAAAAATGTTTGGTTTATTAGAAAAGTAAAGTCTTGCTTCTTAAATAAACTCTAGAAGCTAAAAGTTAGGTGACTTTAAAAAACTGAATAAACTTGCTTTATCTTGCCTATCAAATAACATCCTTTCTACACACTGTGGATTGGAAGTCCCTGGTGTCTTTGTTTTCCTCCACATGTACAAAAGAAATCTATTTGGTTACTCTGTAAAGAGGGAAGCTTCTATCAACTTCAGTGAATTGAAACCCAGTGAGATTAAAAGCTGAAGCATTTTCCCAGAACTCTTTTCATATCTTGCCTGAATCCCACACGCTCTTCTGCCTGACTTGTATTTTCATCTTATTTTCAGTGTTTGCCAAACTGATACTTCAGAAGTGACCCATAAAATCACTTTTATTGAAATTGCTTTCAACTTACACAATTTGGAAGTACTTTAGTCACAACCTCTAAATGAATCATTTTCATAAGTAACCAAAATTGAGGCCTTGATTTCTGTTTCACTAATGATTAATCCTATTTAACTTTTTCCATGAGGAAGGTAGTCCTTTTTGTTCAGAAACCACTTTCCTGATCTTAACTAAATTCAACCAACTTATCTTCAAAACTAAATACTTTTGTTTCATAACCCAACTTGTGGGAAAAAATGTTCTCCTTCAAACATCTTAAAATGTATACTTCTCTTAATTTACCTCTAATTTCGTGTAAAAAAATCTTTCACTGTCAAGTGCTGGACATTATATTTTACCAGTTCTCTATTTAATTACTCAACAGCCCTTTAATGTTTGTCTAATTAGGAATCAATACTCAGTAGACATTCTGCTCACACATTTCACTGAGAACTTTAGTGACATACCTCATATTTCTTCAAATTTAATTTCCATGTAAAGTGAAATAATACATAATACTCCTTGTTTTCACAATGATATCCAGCATCACACCTCTTCTAATATTACAGAGAGCCTGTAGGAGATTTATGCTTTGCATCTACTATGATATACATACACAAATCACTTGACAAATATTATTAAGATCACAAACAGAAATATACAACTCAGGAATTCTGGAATAGGCATTCAAGAGATGTTATTATAGTACCCAGAATGAATTAAATCAAGGTTATATGACCATTATAGCTAAGGCAGTCTCAAATGTATATTGAGTGTTTCAGATTTTACTGTTTGATATGTTGGTGGCATAATATTTAGAACAATAAGTAGTTTATTTTCTGGTACATTTTCTGTAAGAATAGGCATGCAGATAGAATATCACCTGTTAGTTCAACCAAGGCATCACCTTGCAAGAAAAGCCACCAAAATTGTTTGTATATGGATAATCTACATTACGTATCTTCGTGAGAAGGAAGACAGGATTAGCATGCACAAAGCACATACACACAAAAAGTAGAGATAGGAAAGAGTAAGAATCTTCAGGTAATATAAGATAGCATGGTTTAAATAGAAATGGAACATTTCTCTTCATCTTAGGAATCCAACTCAAATGATATCAAAGAAAAAACAAATGTATTTTTTTTAAAGTTATATTTATTTATTTGAAAGGCAGAAGTACAGAGAGGCAGAGAGGCAGAGAGAGAGAGAGAGAGAGGGAGAGAGAGGTCTTTTTTTTTAACTTTTATTTAATGAATATAAATTTCCAAAGTACAGCTTATGGATTACAATGGAAAACCTAGAGAATTAAAATTATGATACTTTCTAGCAATGGGAATTTGCTTTTGCTTCTTTTTGTACCCTGATTTTGCTGAGGACAATTTTATTTCCTTTCTGAGTCCAATCTATGATGCTCAGGTACAAGACCCTCATTATGTAGCGAATACAATGCTTAGCCTCTTGTTTACAGTGGTGGCATCAGCATTTGCCACCAAAGGAAATTCAATTTATACCTTATTACAAGAATCAGCCTCTTGTTTCGCCTATTTGATCACTTACAAGCTCTATTATGTATAAGCAAAACAATAAAATATATTTTATTCTAGATAAGGTCTTCTTTAGCAGGTGAGTTCTTAAGAAAATTTGCTCTGACGTTCAGCCCTGCTGCCTATTTTTATACTTCTTCCAATTCCTATTATTACTGGTAGAAATTGGAAACATTAACTTAGGAAGAGTTAAATTACATCCTAATGAACACTATTTGAGAAAGTTATAAAAGAAATTAATAGAAGCCTCATGCTTTAATGGATAAAATGCAAATTTTAAGTCACATAAACACCATAAATCTTTGATTTGTGACTTTTGGAAAATTACTTATAGTCAACAAACTTTAATTTTTGCATTTATAAACAGAAATACTAAAATTTACCTTGTAGAGGTGTTAGGATGATTTAAAATATAAATATATGTGTAACACAGTTGACACATAGGCAATAAGTGGTAGATACCTTTATTCACAATATTTATTTTCTTCTGTATGTGTATATTATTTGTTGGAATGCTGTCAGTATATATTTAGTATGCAAATGACAGAATGAATTTCTCTGGCTACTATGTTGAGCAAGCAATAGAGAAAATTCTCCATTCTGATCATGCATATCTTTATACCTAATAAATCTGGAGTTTGAATATTAGTTTAATATAATAATATTGAGGTGTTGTGGCACAGCAAGTAAAGTTGCTACCTGTGATACCAGGATCCCATCACGGCATGACCTAGCTGTTCCATTTCTGATCCAGTTCCCTGCTGAGGGTCTGGGAAAAGCAGCAAAAGATGACCCAAGTGTTTGGGCCTTGCCACCCACATGAGAGACCTGGGTGAAGATCCTGGCTCCTAGCTTCAGTCTGGCACAATCCTGGCCATTACAGCCATCTGGGGAGTGAAACAGCAGATGAAAGATATCTCTTTTTGTATTTCCCTCTCTCCCTGTAATTTTCAAATGAATAAATCCATCTTTAAAAAACAATTATATCAAGATAGTATATTAATATGAAAATATCAATAACTCTAAAACAATCTCCTAGATGCCTATTATATTAGCCTCCTTGTTGCTGTTTTTTTCTATAACTTGAATAACAAACAACTAAGTGTTCATATTGGTATTCAAGAGCCAGGGCAGTGGCATAGAGCGTAAAGCCACCACCTGCAGTGCCTGCATTTCATATGGGCACCGGTTCATGTCCACTTCTGATCCAGCTCTCTGCTATGGCCTGATAAAGCAGAAGATGGCCCAAGTCCTTGGGCCCCTGCACCTACATGGGGGACCCAGAAGAAGCTCTTGGCTCCTGAGTTCACATCAGCCCAGCTCTGGCCATTTCAGCCATTTGGAGAGTGAACCAGTGGATAGGAGATTTTCTTTCTCTCTCTCTCTCTTTCTCTCTCTCTTTCTCTTTCCTCTCCTCTCCTCTCCTCTCCTCTCCTCTCCTCTCCTCTCCTCTCCTCTCCTCTCCTCTTCTCTTCTCTCTCTCTCTCTCTTTACATCTGCCTCTCTGTAACTCTGCCTTTCAAATAAATCAATCAATCTTTAAAAAAACATTGTTATTCAAGTAACGAAATAGTTTCTTTTTCTTGTTAAGTGGTGGAACCTAATCTGGCTGTAAACAGAAGGTATCATTCACATTGCAGTCATGTTTTCTGTTGCATGCTTCATCAAAATTCAAAAGCATAATGTTGAGAGAAATAGCCCTCAAAACAAGCTGATGATGCAGTGAGAAACAGGACGTGGGCTCAGAGAAATGAGGCCAGATGATTTGTCAGATCAGCAAGGTTCCTCAAAACAAAGACAAAATTTAGATAACAGAGAAGCTTTAAGAAGAACTAGAGGCCACTTTCTTTCTTTTTTGACAGGCAGAGTGGACAGTAGAGGGAGACAGAGAGAAAGGTCTTCCTTTTTGCTGTTGGTTCACCCTCCAATGGCTGCCGCGGTAGGCGCGCTGCGGCCGGCGCACCGCACTGATCCGAAGGCAGGAGCCAGGTGCTTCTCCTGGTCTCCCATGGGGTGCAGGGCCCAAGCACTTGGGCCATCCTCCACTGCCTTCCCGGGCCATAGCAGAGAGCTGGCCTGGAAGAGGGGCAACTGGGATAGAATCCGGCGCCCCAACCGGAACTAGAACACATGGTGCCGGCGCCACAAGGCCGAGGATTAGCCTGTTGAGCCACGGCGCCGGCCCCACTTTCTTTTTTTATGTGTTCTTTGACTTTACATCATTGGTAAGTTTGGGAGGTAATGATTTTTATTGACTATGCAAGTGACAATAAGATGCTGTTACAATTAAGTCAAATAAGATTTTTTTGCACACTTTTTGCCTAAGTCCCTCCTGCCACATTCAGGATTTTCTTAGGTGCCAGACTGTATATGTTGTTTATCCTAATTAAGAGTAAATTTAATGGTGATAATAGTTAACACATTATCTCATTTAATTTTCACAAAGGCTTCAAAAAAAGGCACTATTAAAATCTTTTTCTACAGATGAGAAAGGATTATGTTCATGATGGAAATGGAAAGTGATAAAAGAGAAGACCTGGCCCATGTGCAGTTTTCTAACTATGCCTTTGCACAATATGCATATTGGTTATAGCTGCATTCCTAGTCCATCTGCCCAGAATCTTGGTGATATTTTCAATAATTTGAGTGGATATATAAGTGGATTGCTTATTGAATAACTCAGAGCTGAGTATATAGTGACTTTGGTGCATAACTGAATCAAGATTATCACACATTTGAGCAAGCTAAATAGAGTAAATCTGATATGACAAAAGTTAAAAAAGAAATAATAGACACAGACCTTTAGTTAAGAAACCTATAGAAATGATAGATGTGAGGCCGGCTCTGTGGCACAGCATCTTAAGCTGCAGCTTGCAGTGCTGGCAAGCCATGTGGGTGCAGTTTGAGTCCCAGCTGCTCCAGTTCTGAGCTAGCTCCCTGCTAACACAGCTGGGCAATCAACAGAAGATGGCCCAAGTGCTTAGGGCCCTGCTACCCACATGGGAGACCTTAAGAAGTTCCTGGCTTCTAATTTTGGCCTGGGCTAGTCTTGGCCATTGGGGGCCATTTGGGGAGTGAACCAGTGGATGGAAGATCTCTCTCTCTCTCTCTCTCTGTGTGTGTGTGTGTGTGTGTGTTTCTCCCTTTCTAACTCTGCCTTTCAAATAAATAAATGAATCATTAAAAAATGATAGATGTGTGGCTTCACAGAATATACCTAATTTAGAAGTTTTTATATACCTTAGGTTGGATGAAAATAATAAAGACATAGTAGAGGAATTTTCTAGAGACAAGGATGCTAGTTCCCCTAAACATCAAGAAAAGGGAAGTATGATTGGAAATTTGAAAAGAAAAGATATTTTAATGCTCAGTAAATGTGGAGAAGATGTGAGGATAAGAGTGTGTGTCTGAAATGAACTAGAAGATGGCAGGAAAGGGAGATCACTCTGAGAGAAGTGCTTAGGATTCAGATGAGTCTGGAGAGGAATCATTTCAAAGCTCACTAAAATCATCTCGATGCATTAGTTTTATAGTCGCAGTTAGAGGAAAGAAGATAGAGTTGAAAGAGAAGGTGAAGAATCAGTTTGACAAATGACTGAACATAGGAAGTGAACAAAATATCCAGACATTAAAACTTCTGAACTGGGTGATTTCAATGTCTTAAGTATTCCATTCTTTTAGGATCACCATTTTATTTAAAGCTAAATAGAATGTCCCCAGTTCCCATAGTGCCTAACTGCAGAAAACACAATACCCTCTCACTTCTCACCTCTGGATCAGGACTGTAGCTCTGTAGTCTCCCCACCATATTCAGAAGCAGAATTGCAATGCAGTTGAGAACATAAGATGTGGGGTCAGACCAACTAATTTAAGTATTGGACCTGCCTGTTTCTAACTGCATGCTTGTGAGAAAGCTATTTAATCTCTGTTTTCTTCACTTTCTCAACTATCAAATGTGATAATTGTACATACCTCATTTATGCATTCCAAAAAATTCTTAGTTATTCACAATGTGCTCACTATTTCAAATTCTCAAATACTCCATCTTGTGGAGGAAAAAATATTAAAATCATCACAATTTTCTACCTAACCAAGAAATTCTCTTACTTTGTTATGTGAAACATTTGCTTTTCTGGTTCAGTCCAAAACTTTGGCTGGCAAAACTAGAAATCCATTTCGATGTTTTTTTCAGGATAATAAAAGTAGATATAAGTTAATCCATCCCCAACTCCATACACACATTATAATATCAGTCACAATTTTCAGACTGTGGAAATGGTTTCTGGTAGACCTTCTAGAGGACATTTAATTGCTCATTATCAACTGTGATGAGAACAGCAGGGTGGGAGCAGAGAGGAGGTTTTCAGTAACATGAGAAATATGAGTTCTTTGAGACATGTTAATTTTTCTGCAGTATTTTTATAACATTATTCAGAAGGCATTTAACTTGAAAATGTACGTGTCCCTTTTATTTTTTAAAAAATTCCCTAATATGTTATAAATTGAATTTGAGATATTAAACACATAATAAGTGAACAAGAAATGCTAGTTGAGTGGTTCGAAATTAAGAACTCTGTTTCAGAATAAAAACAGAGAAGAAATCAAAGCTGTTCAGAGTTGAACATGGAGAACTCTATTCTCAGGTCAAAGTCCCCAACAACTCCCAGTGTCCACTAAAGGATCTGAACCCTTATCCCAGTGCTCAGGTGCTCCATCTGCATTTCTTACATATTCTAAGTCTCAACTGACCTGAAAATCCCATCTGCGGACGTTTTCATTCAAATTCTTTCCCAAATCTAAAAACATTATCCTTCTGTTAATTCTACTAATGTTCATGTCCATTCATCAAAGTTCATGCTTTCTGTAAGGATTTTTCTTGTTGATTCAAAATTAACTGGCTAGGGTGGGTATTTGGGATTTGGTTTGGGATTCCCATATCCCATATCAGAGTTCTTGGGTGTTAAGACTTCTTAGGCCATTGGGACACAAATAGTTAAGTTCATGCTTGGCAAACTGAGCCCAATAAGAATAATCCTGAGGATGTCAGCATGGAATTTTATGGCCTAAGATTCTGTGGGTTCTGTATCTCACAGTTGCCCACGTGCCCTGGACATATCAAACAGAACTCCATACATTATAAATCATAGCATCTTCTGCCCATTCAAACCTACCTTATCACAGTGGCTATGGATCTCTGCACACCTCTCCCAAAAGCCAGGATAGATGGACTGTTACCCACTGCCTGGCGGACTGACTTTCTTCCCAGATCCTGCTGCAGGAGGGCTGCAACATTACTTCCCCTCTACCATGATGTCCCTCTTCAATAAATGTCTTTTCTGCTTTTAAATGGTCACCACCTCACCTTTTAGAACCCTAAAAAATCCTAAATCTAATACTGGGTTCAAGTACCACTCCACTCACGATTCCAGCTTCCTGCAAATGTACATTCTTGGAGGCAGTAGTGATGTTGTAAGTAGCTGGGTTCCTGCTAGCCATGTGGGAAACCTGAATTGAGTCCCCAGCTCTCTGCCGAGGTCTGGCCAGCCCTGGTTGTTGCAGGCACGTGGGCAATGGATAAGTGAATAGGAGTTTCTCTCCCTCTCTCTCCCCCTCCCTCTCCCTCTCCCCCCCCTCCCTCTCACCCTCTCCCTCTCTCCCTCTCCCTCTCTCTCTCTTTTAAATAAATAAAAAAGGGGCCAGAGTTGTCGCACAGTGGGTAAAGCCTCTGCCTGCAATGCCAGCATTTCATATGGGCACTGGTTGTAGTCCAAGATGCTTCACTCCCAACCCAGTTCCTTGCTAATACACCTGAGAAAGCAGCTGAAGATGGCCCAAATGCTTGAGCCCCTACACCTACGTGGGAGATCCTGGGAAGGAGATCTCCAGGCTTTTGAAGTCAGTCCCAGTTGTTACAGCCATTTGGGGCATGAACCAGCAATGGAAGATGTCTCTGTCTCTCTCCCTCTCTCTGTAATTCTGCTTTGCAAATAAACAAACAGATAACTCTTAGAAATAAACAAACTTTGAAAAATTAAATAAACTGATTCATGCTTCCTTCCTCTGAACTATCACAGGGGCTCTCAATACAGCACACGCCCGTCTGCCTGGGGGCCAGCTTCTCCTTAAGAACACTCCAGTTTCCCTCAATGTTTCATGTCTTGCTCTTAGAATACGTCTGGATACACCACGTGTAGGTATATCTCCTTCTCAAGTCAATTTCCAAGGGACCCAGGCTAAGAGGGGGAGAGGATAAACAATATGTAAATACATGTTAGATAATCAAAGTTTGTAAATTGCTTTTGCATACACAACAAAAAGACATTTACTTTAAAGAACTACACCAGAATTGGATCAATTATAAATGTGCACCAAAGGGATTCTCAGGTAGGTATTCTAATTTTCAATTCATGACTTATTATCTCATATAAGCAAAGCCTTCAGAAATGCTCATTGGTCAAATTCTATACACACACACAAAAAAAAACCCTTAAATAAGTAAATTGATGTATTTTCAAAATATAAAAAGCCAAAATAGCGACAGTGAATTTCACTTCAGGATATTCCAACATGGATACCTATGCTGGAAGTTTCATCCTATAACCATCTCCTCCACCCCAAAAATAAAGAAGGCACAAACAGAAATGAGAATTGTACAAAAAGCGCAGCTCTTATGGTATGGTAGAGGCCTTTGTCTTTTTTTTTTTTTTTTTTTTTTGACAGGCAGAGTGGACAGTGAGAGAGAGAGAGACAGAGAGAAAGGTCTTCCTTTTGCCGTCGGTTCACCCTCCAATGGCCGCCACTGTTGGCGCACACTGATCCGATGGCAGGAGCCAGGTGCTTTTCCTGGTCTCCCATGGGGTGCAGGGCCCAAGCACTTGGGCCATCCTCCACTGCACTCCCTGGCCACAGCAGAGAGCTGGCCTGGAAGAGGGGCTACCGGGACAGGATCAGTGCCCCGACCGGGACTAGAACCCGGTGTGCCGGCGCCGCTAGGCGGAGGATTAGCCTAGTGAGCCGCGGCGCCGGCCTGAGGCCTTTGTCTTTTAATTAAACTTGTTTCTAACTGACACGATTAAAGTTGTGGTAGAGCCTTCGCAAGGTCAGATGAAGAAAAAGGAAGGAACCTGTCCTGGGAATGAAATGTGGTTGTAATCTACTTGCCTGTGAATGCTTCCACTGTAGTTACTATCTGCTCATATGCAACCATTTCTGGTTCTGCTTGCAAGTACAGAACAATGGTGGTAAGTGATGCTAGACAGTTTAAGGGTCAGTATGTGTGCAGAAAAAAAAATCATCATTAACTGTGTACCCATGTGCAGTATTGTTCAATTCCTGTGGCTGCCATGTAAGGTTAGAATATCCAATCAAATGTAAACATGTAAGCATGTAAGGGAGGCAAAGAGGTTAAAACCATATATAAGGAAACACCACTCTTTGTTCTGGGCTCAGGCTCTTGGATAGGAAATTCCACCTGGGCCTTATGCCAGCGTAAATAATAAAAGACTACTTCTTGTCAAAGGCCTCAGTGTCTTGTTTCTGTGTAAGAATCCTGCAAAGGCAATGTGAGGAAAACGTAAATAATCAGTTGCTCTTATATTTTCCCATTCTCACCTTATCACTTCAAGCTGCTTTCTGCTCAGTAACAGTCACTCCTGTTCTTCCCATTGGTAAATTCTGTTTACCATTATGGTGTTATTATCCTTAAGCTTTTGTATTATTTAAAATTTTCCAATAGAAGCAAGAGGCACCAAATTGTTAACAATTTACATGTACATATTCTGGAAAACAGTAAAAAAATAAGGAGATTGCATGAAATTGCACAAAGCCTTTAAGAATATTGATCATGGAGGCTGACACGGTGGTACAGTTGGTAAAGCCACTGCCTGCAGTACTGGCATCCCATAAGGGCACAAGTTCAAGTCCCATCTGCTCCACTTCCAATCCAGCTCTCTGCTATAACCTGAGAAATAAGTAAAAGATGGCCGAAGTCCTTGGATCCCTACACTCACATGGGAGACCCGGAAGAAACTCCTGCCTTCTGGCTTCAGATCAGTGCAGCTCCAGCCATTGAGGCAATTTGGGGAGTAAACCAGAGGATGGAAGACCTCTCTCTCTCTCTCTGCCTCTGCCTCTTTGTAACTCTGCCTTTCAAATAAAATTAATAAATCTTAAAAAAAGAATATTGATCATGAACATTTGGTGCAAAAAAGAGAATTTTCTGTGATGGATACATAAGGAATAATTATATTATAGTTGCAATAAGATTATCCCTAAAAATATTGTCACAATATGATAGAAAAATACATTTTTTAACCTCTCTATATTGTGGCTACTATCTGTCTTCATGGCAGAGGGTGAATACTGATGTTATGAGGAAAAGCTTGGCAATTGTGGCAGGTCAGAGGCTTATTGGGGAGATCAGATCAGAAGCTTACTGGGGAGGCTTGATGCCTGAAAAAGAAACTTTCACTCTGTGCAAATGCGTTAAAATGCTGCTTGATAATGCCTGTATCCTTTATTACATTTTATCTCAAGCTCAGATACTGCTATGTTGCAGCATAAGAAGCATGGTTGTGTGTATTTCAACACTTTTCTTATCCATTATATGAAAATGTGTGAAAAATCCAGAATAGAACAGCAGAGAAGAGAGTACAAGATTCTGTTGCCTTGGGTTTAACTCTAAAAAACAGCAACCATTGATGAAAACAATAATGATATTTTACAAACAGAAACTTATCTACCTCTTATTCCTGTGCTAATGTTGAACCAATTGTTCTTGCCCAATTTGAAGTGAATCTAGGTATGAGCTATAGGCTGGTGGAATGCAAAGATTTCTCTTCCCACTGCAAAGGGTACATTTGTGGCACTGTTAAGTACAAAATCTAAGAATAAGGGGCTGCACCTTCCAGCACTTTCAGGCTATGGCTTAGATGTTACCCCAGAGAGAACGTTTAATAAATGGTAGAGATTCGGTTGGCATTTGATGTGTTTTATGGCATTGGTTAACTCCAAGTAAATAACACCCCTTCATTATTTTGAGTTGGAGGATGTAAGATAATAGAGGAGATTATGATCTCTCCTCCTTGCCCCCAAACAGTAAAATTGAGAGCTGGTCAAAATTGTAGCTGAGAACAGTCACAACCACAGGACTGTAAAATGTTCAGGTCATGGGAGTGGATATGTAGTGGCCTCCAGGCCAGACCTTTTTGTGTGTTCCATCAGTCAGTCCTAGGAACTTACACAGTTCTTCTATAATCCTAGATCTCACGCCTTGACAGTGTTTAGAGAAAAAGGTTCATAAATCTGGTGCTATTTTTTCTCCTTCTGACTCAGCACTTCTGGCATTTTGCCAAAGAAATTGCTAGAAGGTAGGTATGCTCCATATACTGATAAGCATTGAGTTATGACCATAATCTCTAAAACAGGGCAACTCTGGCAGCCTGAAATCCACCCTGTTCTTACACATCCTCACCCTTCTTCCTTCCCTTGTTGCTTGTCTAGGTTAGCAGCCTACTAGCTACTCTAACCACTTTCATTCTCTCCACCCTGCCTCCCAATTCATCTGGACATTTTTATAGCCCTACTTAATACTTTGTAGTAGAATTTCCTGTTTGTAACGTTTATTACTTTCTCTGGAAAATGACTTTTTGAATGGATAAACTATTATTTACCTTTGAGTCCCTGTATTACATTGCTTAAGTTATAGAATGGGGCAGAGTTCCTTGGAGCTGCCAGTAAGATCAGAGGACTTGGGATCTAAATCAAATGCTGGAGAGGGATAAACTGGGGAGGACAGAGAAAGGAGCCAGACCATGAGCTTGACCGTAAGTTTCCACTGATTTGAGACAAAGTCTCCTAATCCTTATATAGAGTAGAGAAATTATGGTAATTCCTCAAGTCTGTGGAGGAGTGATTTACCAATAGAAATCTTCCTGTTAGAGAAACTAGAGCATCTACTTTGTGAAGTGCTTGGAAAATAAATATTTTGGTTGTTATAGTAAAGTAGGCAGAGTTGTTTCTTACTTTCCTTGGGGCCCATTTCAGCTCAGAAATGAGAAGTTTGATATCCCTAAATAATCTCCTGGGTAAGTAAGGCCCTTCCAACTTCTTGTCCGTTCCAAGGCTACAGAGAAACATACATATTCTGTTTGCCACTCCTATAACAGAAGTTAATACATTTACTGATTTGATGCAAAGTGTGAGTGGATGGTAATTAATTCATGTTTATTCGCCCCTCTCCCCTCAGCTTGCATTTTAGAAGGGCATTAGTGCCTTAACCCTCATATGGCTTCTTTCTACCAGGTTTCCAGCCTCATGTTTGCCACACCATCATATATAATATCCAACCATTCTGAATGAATTGAAAGTCTCGAGATAGATCTCGTTCCACTCACTTCTCAGCCTATAACACCTCTATCTAATTAGTTCTTCTCAGATCAAATACCGTATCTCCAACAAAGGTGATCAATCTCTGTGACCGAATACGTGGGTATAGGAGACATTCCCCTGTGCATTGTCATACCTTGCTCTGTATGTCATACCTGGCTTTTCTCATACTGTGCTGTGTTTACCACTTACTTGTCTTCCACTCCTATTAGAATGTAAGATCAATGAAGTAAAATGCTGTGTTTATCATTTTGTTATTTTCAGCACTTCACACAATATCTACAGGGCACTAACAAGTAATAACTGAATTAATGATTAAATGAATGGTCAAAAGTAGTAATTAAAGTGGATATTTTCACCAGGACTGGGAAAGTCATGAGGTCCAGGAGATACCAAAGTAGTCTTTTCTTGCCCATCCCTTCCACTAGCATCTAAGTGTCAACCTCATTTTCAACTAGGAAAACTGACAATTACTGATCCCTATTATCTGCTAACTCCACCTGGCTCATATTCAGAGTGCAAAACAGTGTACAGGGGCCAGTGCTGCGGCTCAGCAGGTAAAGCCACTGCCTGCAGTGCCAGCATCTCATATGGGCACTGGTTCAAATCCTGGCTGCTCCACTTCCAATCCAGCTCTCTGCTGTAAAAGATGGCCCAAGTTCTTGGGCCCCTACACCCACGTGGGAGACCTGGAAGAATCTCTTGGCTTCAGATTGGCACAGCTCTGGCCATTGCGGCCATTTGGGGAGTGAACCAAAGATGGAAGAACTTTCTCTCTGCCTCTGCCTCTCTGTAACTCTGCCTTTCAAATAAATAATTTTTAAAAATAGACTATTTTGTTGTTCTGTTTCTGCTATGGGCTTCTCACTAACCAGTGAGAGAGATGCCCATGAAATAATTAGGGATATTATATAGCAATCTACTAAAACTCTTTTCCACCCATTTTTGTCCAGTTGCTTCACATGGTCAAGGTCTGCCTCTCCCGTAAGATAAATACTATATACTTGAGAATAGTTGCTATGTTTTAGTCCTACCTGTGTCTAGCAAAGTACTGGGCAAAGAGTAGATTCTGCAACAGAAATATATTGGTTGATTACATCCTGAACTGCAGTGCAATGGAACCTGGAAATCTGGCATCCCCCAGCACTGAATTTTAGCAGGCTGAATTTCAGATAGCCAAGACAAGTCACCTCTCAGAACATACCCTGCGTGATGCAGACATCTGGAAACTGATTTCTTAATTTCTCTGTGCAGGAGAGGTGAAATGATAGCTCAACTACAAACAAGCTTTTTTTTTTTTTTTAATATGATGAAGGGTATTAACTATTTAAGTGTGAATTAAACAGATTTTTGTTTAGTGTTAAGTTGGTTATTGAAAATGGAAAAATGAGCCCCAGTTTCCCTGTCAGCTAAATCTTGTTTCTGGCGTCATTACTTGGAGATCACCTTATTTTCCAATTTTTCAGATGAAACTTTGCTTCCATATATAAGAATTTGGAGACCAATATGTGACTACTCTTCTATCCACACAGGAAATAACGGGTTGGAGTTCTTGAATCCTGGGAGTATAATGGCAGAAACATTCCTAAATCCTGCAGGATTTAGGAAACTTTGACAAAAGAGAAGTCTTCCAATCGTATTCAAATCCATACAGTCCTTTATCCAGAGGCAAATTTGCTAAACTGTAAGTCACTAGTCAGAAGTCTTCTTCTCATGTATATTGTGCTATTCTTTTCTTCATCACTTGGCTTCTGTTTTTTCCTGTTCACGGAATGCTCTCATGGAATGGTCTTTCATTCTTTATTGTCCTGTGTAACTTTTATTCCACCTCTAAGACTTGGTTCAGTTACCCTTTTATCCAGTAACCTTTCTCTGATCTCTCCTCTAGTTTTTTATATATATTATACTTTCAAAAAAAAATTAGTGGAAAGGGTCAAGCACTTGGCTTAGCAGTAAAACTACTGATTAAAATAATCTCGGGTTCCATGTCCAGGTTCTGTTCCTGATTCCAGCTTACTCCTAATGTACAACAGTGATGGTTCAAGTATTTGTATCCCTGCCACACATATGGGAGATTAGGATTGAGTTCCCAGCTCCCAGTTTCAGCCTAGCCTAGTCCTGGTATTTGGTGACTGAACAAGAGGATATGGGCACTCTTTCTCTCAAATAAATAAATTAAAAAAAACAGTTGGTGAAAAAGAGAATTAGAAGACAATTTTTCTTTTAAATACACATATAGTTTTTGTATATAATACATTTCCATGAACTTTCTGAAAACCCATTAAGTGCCTACATTTTATTTTTTTCCTTATTAAAAATATTTGAAATACTATAGAAAAGTATAAATAGTTCAATGAACACACATGGATTCAATCTTAACAACCACATTTGCTTTATATATATATATATATGTACATAAATACATATATATACATGCATACTATTTTTAAAAGCTGGGTGGATTTATTAATAACACATAATACAGTACTTAGGACAAAGATCATAAAATGACAAAGGGTTATATTGTGTCAGAGGTATAATTCAGTGAAGACAACATTTATACATTTATAAATATCTGGAAATCAAACAATATGGTATCTACACATTGATAGAAGGGGCTACAGAGAATTGAGGGACATTTTGCAATCCACAACAGCATCTTTGAGTTTCGTCCTTAATATAGGTACTCTAAGGACTAGGGAAAATCACTCTCTTTTTTGTAGATAGTTTACATATATGTAAGATGCTTACAATAAAGCTTCTCCACAGGTTAGTAAGTTATTTCTGTATTCATTGGAACATAACTCCAGCACAGCTGGCATGTCTTGCCAGTGTAGCACTTCTGTATTGCATCAGACTTTGAGGTTGAAATAAACATGGTTTAGAACCTAGTGTGAAATCCATTGCTCCAGTGATATTCTCTGGATGAAATAATTCTATCAATGATAAAATGGATCCAGAAATGGAATTTTGCCTTACAAAAAATTCTTGGAAAACTTCTAATAAAAGAGCCTTGTTTAAAAAAAAAAAAAAAAACTTCTGGCTATATTCTTTGTAAACTGGTTCAACCAACAAGAAAAATAAAAAGCACAAGGTCCACAGTTTCAGCTTCAGGCAGGATATCCTGATTTCCCAGGTGCTCACAGGACAAAACAATCAATTTCCTAACTTGTTGAAATTCTTCTTCTTTCTCATTCCTAGGCTCGGTCAGCATTTGTGGTATCTTAATGCTTTCAAACTGTTGAAGCTAAAAACTAAGTATTTAAGCTAGCTGACCTTGTGATTTTGTTCATCCAAGAGAGTGCATCAGAAACAATATTGTATAACATTTAAACCCAGGCTTTAAGAATCCTTACTGCTTCTCCTCTTATGGTGGAAATTCTTCCACAATTATGTGAACAAATCAGGGTGAGCCTGCTGATTGATAAGACCCTTGGAGGGACATGAGGACCCAGACATACTTGCTATCCTATATATCTTAGCTGGGAGACTCCAGAAATGTGATGTACATTGAATGCAAATTGTTGTAAGCCACCAATTTTCTATTTGGTTTGTTATCAAGAAAGCGATTTTGATATTTACTAGTTGCTCTGTGAATAGGATCTAATGCCAGCCTGATACACATGCGCCCAACAGCTTATTTTTAGTGGATATTGTTTGTTTGGGAGTTTTAGGGATGTAAAGTATGGAGAAAAGCTCAGCCAGCCACCAGGATACATAAGCACTCCCAGCAGCAATATACTCCTGAGACATGCTGAGTGGGACCCAATGGGTGGGCGTCTAATCCCTTTTACCAATGGATCAAGTACCTCCTGGACAACCATGATATTAACTTTTAAATCACAGAAAATTTCAAACAAAGAAGTTGTTTGATGAAATAGTATTCATGGGAGTAACTACACTGCTGAGGGGGTAACTTCATTTTAGGTCAAATTCCAACATGATTCTGGCTCAAGGCAAGAATATCCCCGGGAGATGAAATTCTTCCTAAGCCAATATTCTACAAAATGCAAAATTTAGATGCCTGAAAACCTCAGTGTTGGTCCAAATATCTTTAAGAAGACAGTAGATACCATAATAGATAGTGCCCAATTTTGGGTGTTTCTCATCTTAAGTGAAACCAGATGGGACATAGTGAATCCCATGAGCACCCACAGTGCTGACCAGGTGGTTGTCAAGGACTGAGTGGCAGTCAGTGGAGAAGTATTTATGGTCTAGCAACACCATTATGGACATACTGTCCTATGAAGGGATAATTTAAATAAGCATATGGCTAGAGAGAAATGGGGAAAACTCTTAACTCCATTCTCTCATCTTTTGAAGTATTTTTTTGAAAAGTACTTAGTCCAGTGATAAGTACACATAGAGGCTTCACCAAAATTTACCGACATATACCAGTGTCTAGCAGTGTACCTGTTTGTACCAGGGCTCGATTAACCAGTTCTTTCTTTTTTGCTATGCTATCAAAATGATGTCAAGATAATTTTAAGTGTCAATTTGACTGGATTGATAGATGCCTAGAGAACTGGTAAATTATTATTTCTGGATGTACCTGTGAGAGTGCTTCCAGAGAAAATTAGCAAGTGAGAAAGACAGGTCTTCAAGGAACATGGGCACCATCCCATTGGCTTCGGGCTTCAATGGAATAGGAAAGTGAAAGAAGGGGAACTTTGTGGCTCTTCCTTCTGGAGTCTGACGTACGTGGCGAGCTCCACGGACGTCAGACTCCAGGTTCTTTGGCTTTTGGACTCTGATACTTGCACCAGTGGCCGTGAGGGAACTCTAAGGACTTTGTTCTCTCTGATTCTGAGGCTTCCAATTTCTTGAACTGAGCCTGCTACTGAGTTATCTCTGGTTCTCCGGCTGGCAGATGGCCACCACGGAACTTTTTAAAGCTCTGTGATTATGACAGACAATCAAATAGATCATATACAAAGGTATACTTATGGGTTTACTAATATATTAAATGTATATCATGTATTTTTAACATGTTTTTATATATTCTGTTTCTCTGGAGAACCCTAATAAACTCTTTTAAAGTACCCATTAGACATATTCCCTTCACCCTCTGAGAATCTCTGATTTACTCTTGAGTTATAAGTTCTTATCCATTCATGAGAATTTTTCAAGGAAATAGCTGGATGAGATATGTTTCTGGAGATCTTCAGAAGCTTGTTGTCTGCCTAGGCCATTTCCATTTGCTGTTCCCAGTGCCTGGAACATTTATTTAATTTTCATTTGGCTGTCTGTGCCACTATACTCATAGCTCCCTTTAATCTCTGTCTCATTGCTCTATTTTTTCAAATCAGTGTTTAATAAATAAGTGAAATTCCTAATATATTTAGCACATGCTTCTCTTACCCCACTAAGATAAAAGTTCCACTTCTATCTCAAACTTTTAAAACAATGAACAATGTCTGGGACAAAGAAGATATTAAATATTTTATAAAGAAATTAATTTGTTAATCTGAGCATACAAAAAGTGAGGTGAGGAGCAGGTGTTTATCCTAGAAGTTAAGATGCTCAGATCCAGATCAGAGTACCTAGGATAAATTTCCAGGTACAGCTTCTGACTTCAGCTTCCTCCTAACGACAATCCAGGGAAGCATCCATGATGGCTCAAATAGTTGGGTTTCTGCCATCTATGTGGAGACCTGGATTAGATTTCCAGCTCTGGCTTCAACCCCAGGCCAACCCCAGCAAATGTGGACATTTGAAGAGTGAACCAGGGTGTGGGAGTGCTAGTGCCTGCTCCCCTCCTCTTAAATAATAAATTAATAAGTTAAACAATTAAAGTGTATTCAAGGTAATTCATATAATCATGATTTCCACCCCCCTTCATTTATCCTGTCATTTTACTTAGGTTAAAAAAAAAAAACACACATAAAGTAGATCATTTCAAAAACATTCCTCCTCACAAGGAGACGGATATATTTTCCTAAGTTCACACAAAAGCCTTTTCATAAGATGCTTTCTCCATGAAAAAAAAAAAAAAAGTCCAAACATAAAAACAGTATCGCTGGGGTAATGTGCATAGAGGGTCTAGACTCATGCTGTACATCAAAGCCCTGGAGGCAGTGGTTGTAGAAATCTTAGCAAACCATACACTGCTACCTGTAACCTGTTCCTGCTCTGATCTCTAGCCTTCAGGTTTACAACTTTTGCCTCCATTATCCACTCACTGTTCCACCCTTCAGAGTTGAATTTATTTTTGTCTCCTTCAGTTTTGAAGTTCATTTGCCTTTAAAGATTTTGGTTTAGAGTATGTATACGACCTTTCTCTGTTTCAGATGAATTCATCCAAAGCACTCCGCTTTGTGCATGCTGGATCCAACACTCAGCTCATTTCCCGTCACCAGCACCCAAAGCCAGGTCCACCTAGTTTTCCTTGAGAAGACAAGTGACACATACAAGAAGCTGGAAAGCCCAGGCACGTCCTTCACACCCACTCTGAGCTGAAGCCACATCGGTTGACTTAGGACAGGTTCCTTGATTCTGACTATGCCGATTTCTCTCCCCTCTTTGTAATGGACTTACTTAGTTCCCTTTTCCACCTCTCCCTAACTAACTGTACCTCATGATGTATGTATTATCTTAGCTGCTACTATATTTATCAAAAGCTTACTTGTTTACCCAAAGATTTGTTTAAGAGTCTCATCAAGATGATCTCCTGGCACCCTGCATTTTACCTTTTATTTAGCAACATCATTTTTTTGTTTGTTTCTCCAATATAGATTCCATATATACAAGATCTGTGAGAGTAGAAACCCTTAGGCCGGCACCGTGGCTTCACAGGCTAATCCTCCGCCTTGCAGCACCTGCACACTGGTTCTAGTCTCGGTTGGGGCACCAGATTCTATCCCGGTTGCCCCTCTTCCAGGCCAGCTCTCTGCTATGGCCCAGGAAGGCAGTGGAGGATGGCCCAAGTGCTTGGGCCCTGCACCCGCATGGGAGACCAGGAGAAGCACCTGGCTCCTGGCTTCAGATAAGCGAGATGCGCCCTCCGCAGCGGCCATTGGAGGGTGAACCAACGGCAAAAAGGAAGACCTTTCTTTCTGTCTCTCTCTCTCACTATCTACTCTGCCTGTCAAAAAAAAAAGAAAAAAAGAAACCCTTGATGTATTTGTGGTTTTCCTCAGTACCCAATATAATGCATGGTCCATAGGAGTGCAACAATATTTAATTCAATTAGTGGATAACCTGGACAAAAACAAAATAACCACCTTCTTTTTTTGCTTCACAGCCCTGGGTTCTGGCTCTCAAATCCCTATGTACCTAATTGTTTTAAGTACACACAGTAAAGAGCACGGGTGTTAATAGAGCTGGAGAGTTCCTCCCGTGAGTGGCCATTAGCTTCCTCCCTGAACCTGTCTGCCTCCTACCAGGTTCCTACTCTTGGGCAGCACCTGTGAAGGACTCAGCACACTTGGCTGTGGTGTGACTTTCCACCACTTCCCAATGCCAGCATCCCCTGTTATAGTAACTCAAGCTCCCTACACAGGGACAACTGACCCTATTATTTCCAATCTGTAGTAATTAACTCGATCACAGTTTTCAGATTTGGAAAGTGAATATAGCTTTGTTAAAATGCTGGCTTTCAAAGTCTAAGGGATCCTATTTATAGTGCAAGAAAAAGCCTAATTTTAAAATCTAAAAACAACTATAACTCTTCCAGTGCATGTAGATTAGGCATAATTGTGAGATTTAATTTCCAAGGGCTACCTATGGCAATAAACTTAATGTGGAAGGACCTGAATTACAAAGATCTGCAATTTAGGGAAGAATTGCAAACAATCTCAGCTCCCCTTGTGTGAAGTTAAAAGACATGAAAATAGAAGGATTGAGAGTTCCTGGATAACACAACGGGCAGTAGGAAGTATGTTCCATACTACAAGTAAAAGTTATTGCTCATTTATTTGAGATACGAAGAAAACAATAATTTCTTGTCTTTATTATAACCTAGGAATGTAATTACATTTTTAGTGCATGAAAACTTTATCTGTTACAGCCTTTACTACTAAAGATGAGTCTTGGGACCCTCAAATTCACTGTAGTACTATGCCTTCAGTCCATGCCTGCTGAGACTCTGCTATGGCTTCCTCTGCATTCAGGATAAAAGTTGTTTCAGTAGAACAGTTGCTCCATTCCAGAACATATGTTTCCCCCAAAGACCTGGTATTCACTTCAACAGTTCACATGCTGGGTTCATTTTATATAATTATATCTTTCCATGGCACCTCATCTGCAAACTGTCTCATGACTTCCCTTTGCAAACTCATCCAGCAATGTTTAGGGCCATGTTATTCTTTTGAGAATTCGCTCTCACTACATTCTCACTTTCTTCCTTAAATTTCTTGCCATGAACCACACTGCTTTGTCCTTCACAAAGAAGATGCTTTTCTATCCTTTCTAGGTAAAGTTGACTGTCTTCTTGTGAGGTACTGACCGGCTGGCGACCAGGCAAGGAGAAGCTTCATACTGTCTTGTTATGTCACATATGCAGCAGTTACGTTACATATGCAACTTCAATGGTAGGTACCAGACTCCTTAAGAAGATGCCTAGGCTTCCTTGTCTTTGCATTCCCAATCTAGCTGATTACATAGCACCAAACACTTGATGATTTTGGTTGAAATAGTTATCCTTGGAGTGGGGGTGGTCTAACAAAGTGCTGTTGGCCAGCATTATCCTTGAACCAATGGTAATTTTTAATTATATAGAATTATTTTGTTTAGCTTTAAGTATGTAGATTAAGCATTAAATCCTTCAAGAACTGAAAGAGAATTCGGTACCTGGAAAATGTTTAGGAAGTTAAAAAGCAATCAAGCTTAGACTAAATAAAATTCTTCAAGGATTTAATGCACTTGTTCTTTTTAAATATATTTCCTTCAAAAACCTCCCAATTATGTCTGTGTTACTTCACCAAAATGTGTTAAATCTATTCTGTAAATTTAATCTCAAGCAGGATATTTTAATCTATATGGATGAAAGATTGTGGGGGCAACAAAATATACTACAATGTTTCTATGTGATAACTATTTCCTATTATTTTAAAAATTTATTAATTTGTTTGAAAGGCAGAGTTACAGAAACGGAGATTCAGATAAAGAAATATCTTCGGGGCCAGCAACGTGGCTCACTTGGTTAATCCTCCACCTGAGGCGCCGGCATCCCATATGGGCACCAGGTTCTAGTCCCAGTTGCTCCTCTTCCAGTCACAGCTTTCTGCTGTGGCCCAGGAGGGCAGTGGAGGATGGCCCAAGTGCTTGGGCCCCTGCACCCGCATGGGAGACCAGGAGGAAACACCTGGCTCCTGGCTTCGGATCAGCGCAACTCCTGCCGTAGCAGCCATCTGGGGAGTGAACCAATGGAAGGAAGACCTTTGTCTCTGTCTCTCTCTCTCTCACTGTCTATGACTCTACCTGTCAAATATAAATAAATAAATAAATAAATAAATAAATAAATAAATATCCTCCACCCATCTGTTCATTCCCCAAATGGTCACAATGGCCAGGGCTGTACGAGGCCACAGCCTGGAGCTTGGAACTCCATTCAGGTCTCCCACATGGGTGGTACAGCTCTAAGCACTTGGGTCTTCTTGCACTGCTTTGCTAATCCCATTAGCAGGGTGTGATTGGAAGTGGAACATCCAGCACTAGAGCTGGTGCTCATATAGAACATTGGTGTTTCAGGCACCAACTCCACTGACTAAGCCAGGATGTCAGGCCCATGTGACTGCTATTTTCCAGAAAATCCAATCTGAGAGAGACTACATAAAGTCTGACAGTGAAATTTCAAATCACATGTTCCTTAGGAAGTTGAAATTTTAATTATTCTCATGTCACTTTTCATTAATGATTTGTTGATTGTTTTTTGTTTCTGTAGCTATTCAGATTAGGAGAAGAACACATGTAACAGCCCAAGGAATGAAGATCAGGGAAAGATAAACACATCGCATAAATTACTTGTCGTTCCATCTCCATAGCCTGAATGGTTATATTCTGACATTGTTTCTTTACTTTGGTGCCACTTCTTTAGAGGAGAGTGAAAAGATAATCAAACACTGCTTGTGCTTTATTTTAATGATACCAGAAAACAAGCAAAATATTCAAAATCACCTATAGGTAACTAAAAGATAATCAAATTGCTGTGCACTGTGGACTGAATGGTATACCCAAAATGTGTGCTAAAGCTCTATCATCTAATGGGACTATATTTGAAGACAGGGTCTTTAGAGTTCATTAAGGTTAAATAGGGCCATAAAGGTGAGGCACTAATCTTACAGGGCAAAACTGAACCCTGCCAGAACCATCAACTTGGACTTACAGCCTACAGAACCATGAGAGAACAAGTTCTTTTTGTTTAAACCATATGATCTGTAATATTATAGTATGACAGCCCATGCAGAATAAGATACTATGGAAATATGAAAAAAGAGTCATTAAAGCACTGAGAGTAGGAGTCATATATGGCATCAATGAAATAATGACATTTGACCTTGGACTTGAAGAAAGAGAAGGCTCTCTGGGACAAAAAAAAAATGGAAAAGAGTATTCTTGAAAAAGAGAGCAAGAAATATCATACACAAACACACACTGGGTACATCATATCCTGGGTATATTAAACTCTATATATGTAGATGATGATATTTGAAAATCTGTCCAATTAATAACTGTATTCCTGGTGCCAGGGTATAATATGGTGAATGTTCTTTCTGTTTATATATATTTAGAACACGATTGTCAATACTGAAGGAAGTGGAATGTGCTATATGTGAATTAATAGTGAGATTGTTCTCTGACTCAATATCTAAGGAAAAGATAAAAGCAATAAACAAGCTACACAGTACTCAGCCAGAAAATGTCACAATCATTGGTACTTTAATAAAAAAAATAGACAAACATTGTTTAATGATAGTGATATGTTCTAAGAAATGAATCTTTATGTGATTTTTTCTCATTGTGAGAACATCATAGAATGAACCTACACAAACTAAGATGGCCATAATGTCACCAGCTGATGTGATCTTAAGGGATGACTGTCATAAATGTGATTTTTTAATTGACAAATTATTGTTATGCAGTACATGAGTGTATGTAGTTGCATGATAAGAAGTCCACCATATATATAAAAGATGATCCTTCATATGTTATACAATAAAATAACCAATAGATATTAATGATGTATCACATGATAGCAATTAATTGTAACACACATGAAAAAATTTGAAATTTTGAACATGTGGATGCCAATTTTGACATCTGAGCCACATCAGTGGACAATAAAGTACCATCAGAAAATGGAACACATCATTGAAGTGCAAGGCCCGACCACAGGCACCTTAAATTCAAATTTGAACTACTAACATGTACAATGCTCTCAAAGTTACATGACAAAATATGGATAATAAGTAGACATGTATATACCTGAAAAACGGATCAGAAACAGGTGAAAAATGGAAGTATATCAGTCTGTTGTCAATCATTCTAAAAAAAAACAAAACCCACTATATTAATGTTGGAGAATCTGGCAGGAAACAGTGAAAATTTGCAGCTTTTTGCTTTTATTCTGAGAAATACTAAGACAATTTATCTGTGGCTTCAAAATTGTTTACCATGTGTTTTACCAAAATGAGGTAAAAATATAGCTGGGAGGATTTACAGTTGTAACATATGGAACTTTTAGTGGGGCCAGCCTAGGTCCTCACCACCCTTGGGAGGCTGGTGGCCATCAGCCTCGCCACTCTCTCCTTGAAACTGACCCCTTCTTTCTCGTCTGGAGCCCTCTGCTATTTTTCTGTTTGAAGCAGCCCTCAAGAAATAATTGGAAATTGGCTTGACAAAGATGGTAATAACTAGCAGTAACTTCAAGTGGTTTTATATTTCACATTTTAGAGAATCCTAGTCATTATTTGTTGCAAGAATCAGGAATATACTGTACTTTTTCAAACAAGGCTGAACTTCTACTGATTTATTTTAGTCCTCATAATATGATGACAATGTCCTAGATAGTTTAGAACATCAGGACTGCTCCACATGTTCAGTGCAAATGACAGATCAGGATAGAAAGAAGGGAGCCATAAGCAAAAATCTAACAGGAATTAGGCACTGAACAAAACTCAGTTTCCCCACTGATGTAATTTTCTTATTATCCATGCATGTGTGTCCAGGAGGAAACTTTTGGTATTGAAACCATTTCTGTTTCCCAAGGAGCAAAGAAAAAAAACTCACAGGAAGAGTAACAACAGCTGTGATTTTTCCACGGCATATCTGCTCTGGATAAGAAAATGTGTCCAGTACTTTCTTCTAAGCATTATCTCAAATTATTATTGTAGATCTAAGCATTATCTCAGATTATTATTGTAGTTTGTCCCCATTCTACAGATAAGAAAATCAAGAATACACGTCGGAGCCGGTGCTGTGGCAAAGCGGGTGAAACCGCCGCCTGCAGTGCCAGCATCCCATTTGGGTACTGGTTTGAGTTCCGGCTGCTCCACTTCCAATCCGGCTCTCTGTTATGGCCTGGGAAAGCAATAGAAGATGGCCCAAGTCCTTGGGCCCCTGCAGCCGCATGGGAGACCTGGAGGAAGCTCCTGGCTCCTGGCTTCTGGCTTCAGATCAGCACAGCTCTGACTATTGTGACCATCTGGGGAGTGAACCAGCAGATGCAAGACCTCTCTCTCTCTGCAACTCTCCCTTCAAATAAATAAATAAAAATCTTTAAAAAAAAGAAAATGTGTAATTTTCGCATTGAAGTTTACACAGCTGGTAAACAAGGGAGACAGAATTTAAAAATATCTTCAAAATTGTCATCTTTCCATTCCAAGCAGCAAGACAGGAATTTTGCAATTACATGGTCAAGTATTTACAAAGCTGTCATACATGGGCTTGTCTGATTATATATCTAACTAGAGAGAATGTTATGCCTTTCAGAAACTTATTCCTACATACCTCGGGACCTTGAAACCTGAAACAACTATAAATTTTCAGTTCAACTGAGACTATTCCTAATTAAATATAAGGATCCATTACTCATGTTGTTTCTCAACCTGTCTATGTGCAGCATCGTCATAATGATTCTCAGATGGCTCTTGCTGAAGTGGTCTCAGCTATCTGACAGGCAATTTACCAGATCTCATTTTTTACTTATTTGATTCATTTCTGTGCTCCTTTTAAATATGGGTGCCACACATGCTTGCTTCCAATTTATGTCTCATCTATTCTTTATGAGTACTGGGCCTTCGATCTTTCTTCAATTGCTCTTATGGTTGCAATATCACTTCACATAGTTCTGCAAGGTCATTTTGACAAGGAGGACTCGGGTTCATTATGTGGGTGGCCAGATAAGCTATTATTGCTCGTTTTTGTGCAATGGCATATAATGAGAACACTGAAAATGTTATCTTGCTCTAAAAAAAGGCTTTTGAACTTATAATTTCTCTATGTTTATGACCTCTGCACTACAAAATTGGTAACAGTCTGAAAAATACAAAGACCTGGATTGTAATAAAATTTTTAAAATATTGGGTTATACAGCTTGTGAAAATAAAGGTAGTGATACCTTTATTTATTTAATCATTCTTTCTGTTAACCTACACATATTCATTTTCCAGGCATTGTGACAGCTCCTGAGGATATCAGAGAACAAGACACCACCTCTGCCCATAGGAAATAAATAGTGTAGAAGATGAGACAGACAACAAACAGTGAACATCAAAATTCAGAAATGTGCTCCAGTGAAGCAAGCAGAGACTGTGGGGACCTTACGAGTAACACTTACAGAAACTTGGTGTGGGTAGGGAATATTCATTTTATTGGATCACAGCATGTCATTAATGACAGATGAGGCTGGAGGGCAAAATCAAGGGGATTCTCAAAAAAGATTTTTGCAAAGACTGCTTGGGAATTTGGATTTTATCCAGTGGGAAACAAAGAGATGCTAAAAGGTTTTTAATCAGGAGAGTGACAGGATTGGATGTGCATCTTTGCAAAGTCATCATGGTTCCATTAAGGAGAATACAGTCATCTCCAATCTTTGGAGACAAAATGTCCTGGAAAAGTGAGTCAGGGAGCCAAGATTGATTTTCCTTGACCAGGATGGTGAAGGCATGAAAAGAGTGGCATGATGTCCAAGAATGAATAGAAATCTGTGTTCAGATAGGGGAAAAGGCTTACTTGTGGTTTGACCCACCATCTGACCACAGGGAAAGCTGGCCAGGCCATGTTGGAATGAACAGGACTATTCTGAGAGGTCTGAGTGGTAAGATATAAGATGGGGGGAAGTTGTATACTGAGCTGGCAGTGAAGAGAGAAAAGCATTACTAGACAATTGCTGAGAGGGAAATCATCTACTGTGATGCATCTTCTACTCTCTATATTATTCTACCTTATATAATTAAAGTTCTGAATGTACAAGATGCCTTAAGAATAATGCTTTTCATCATTGGAGCAGCCATTATAAGAAGTTAAAAATAGAAGACTAGATTCAAATATCAGCACACATGCAACTTTCTGCTTTACCTCCTTCTTCCTAGATGTAGCCTGAGGGTCGCAAGTTTAACCTTGCTAAATTCTCTCATTTCCTCTCTATGCCTCAGGCCTAGGCCTTACCTCCTATTTCAGCTCCTCATGGCAAGACTCAGGATCATTTCCTAATATTATCTATACATTCAATACAATTACTATAGCATTTCCTGGAAGGATTTCTCAATATCAACATGCTATTTCTAAAATTTATACAGTAAGGTAAAGGAACTCTAGTAGCCAAAATATGAGTACTTCAAAATAGTAGTTGAAAATTTCAATTAAAATTTTATCATAGTGCAACAATTTTGAAATTTGTGAATAATTTTTACATAATGTACATTTTCATGAACTCTTTGAAGTACCATCATAATGCTGAAGCAGAACAAAATTGAACAGGTTATGCTACCCAGTTTCAATATTTTCTATAAAGTTACTGTAATCAAAACAGTGTTATTGGCAAAATAGTAGACATAGGATTAGAACAAAATAAAGAATTGACCCATAAAAATGTAGTCAACAGATTTTTGAAAAATTATTTTTGAAAGATTTATTTGAAAGTCAGAAATACAGAGAGAGAGAGGGAAAGACAGAAAGAGAGAGATTTTCCATCTACTGGTTCACTCCCCAGATGGCTGCAACAGTCAGCATTGGTCCAGGTCAAAGCCAAAAAAGCCTGTAGCTTCTCCTGGGTCTTGCATGTGGTGGTAGGGGCTAAAACACGTGGGTCATTTTCCCTTGCTTTCCCAAGGCCATTAACAGAGATTTGGACTGGAAGCAGAGCATCTAGGACACGAATCAGCACCTTTATAGGATGCATGTGTTGAAGACAGTGGCTTTACCTGCTATGCCACAATGCCAGACCCTTTACAAATAATTTAAAGGCAATAATATTGGAGGGAAAAAAAAGTTATTTCAACAAATAGTGTTGGGACAATTGAACATCACATGAAAGAACATAAATTACACTTTAGGCAAAAATGAACTCAAAATGTATCATAGACTAAGTAAAAACTCAGATTATAAAACCTGTAGAAGAAAATAGTAGAAACCAATAACATTGGATGTGGCAATAAATTCTTACATCTGACACAGAAAGCACAATCAACAAAAGACAACATATACCAATTGGTCCTTGTAAAACTGACATAGTTTGTTCTGCAAGACAATATGAAAAAAATGAAAAGACAAACCACAGACTTGGAGAAATATTTTCCAATTATATATGTGATAAATACTTTATATGTAGAATATTTGATGAACATGCCATGAAAAAAATGAACAACCCTACAAAAGTGAGAAGATGTGAGCAGAGGTTTTATTGCAGAAGATATAAGATGAAAAATAAACATATAAAAGAATGCTTGATGTCATTTGCCATAAAGAAAGTATAAATTAAAATAAAAATGTTATACAACTAATCACCTACTAAAATTGTTAAGTAATTTTTAAAATCTGATTACCAAATGCTGGCAAGGATGTAAAACATCAAGAATGCTCACTGAGGAGCCAACATAGTGGAACAGATACAGGCTGCCGCCTGTGACACTGGCATCCCACATGAGTACCAGTTTCTTCCTATTCAGCCCCCTGCTAATGTTCCTGGGAAAGCAGAAGATGGCCCAAGTGCTTGGGGCCCTGCTAAACACATGGGAGACCTTGATGGAGTTCTAGGCTCCTGGTCTTGGCCTGGCCCAGCCTTCGTGGTTGTGGACATTTGGGGAGCGAACCAGCATGTGGAAGATATTGCATGTACTTTCTCTATCTCCCTCTCTTTCTATAACTCTGCCTTCCACATAAATAAAATGATTTTTTTAAAAAAAATAATGCTCATTGACTGTTGATAGAAATACAAAATTATTTACTTTCGATAGTTTGGAATTTTCTTATAAAACTAAACAGATTGACCATAGAATCCAGTAGTCATGCTTCTCCACATTTACTCAAATGAATTGAAAATTCATCTTTAGGGGGCTGGCACCATGGCTCACTTGGTTAATCCTCCACCTGCAGCGCTGGCATCCCATATGGGTGCCGGGTTCTAGTCCTGGTTGCTCCTCTTCCAGTCCAGCTCTCTGCTGTGGCCCAGGAAGGCAGTGGAGGATGGCCCAAGTGCTTGGGCCCCTGCACCCGCATGGGAGACCAGGAGGAAGCTCCTAGCTCCTGGCTTCGGATCTGTGTAGTGCTGGCTGTGGTGTCCATTTTGGGGGGTGAACCAACGGAAGGAAGACCTTTGTCTCTGTCTCTCTCTCTCTCACTGTCTATAACTCTACCTGTCAAATAAAAGTTAAAAAAATAAAATTCATATTTATACACACACACAAACTTCTATCCAAATGTTTAAAACAACAATGTTCATAATCACCGTAAACTGGAAACAATCAAGAACTTTAAAAAGTGGATGATAGACAAACTAAGGTAACTTGCATGAGAGGGTCTTCAAAAAGTTCACAGAAATGTATATTATGAAAAATTATGCATGAATTTTAAGAATGTATTTTATTGAAATAAACGTTATTCAATTCCATTTTTACAAACTTTTTGAAGTGCCTTGATACCATAGAATATTATTGAGGAATATAAAAAGAACAAGCTATTGATTTGTACAATAAAATGGATCTCAATTGTAGTTTTATGAGTGACTCAATGTCTTTAGCTATACTGTATCCAGTCTAGACTCAATGTCTATATTTTATATGATCCCATTTATATAACATTATTGAAAAAACATAGCCATAGGGTTGGGAAATCAGTGATTGTCATCAGTTGTGAAAGGCAAGAAATGATAGACTATTATGAGGGAATTGAGGATGGAACTGCTCTAAATAGTACTGCTTGAATGTATATATAACTTGATGAATTTGCCCTCACCCATACAACCATACATTTAAAAGAGTAAATTTCATACATTTAATGTATGAAAATTCTTAAAAAGTATCCAAGGTAGGGCATGCAATGCAGACAGTGAAAAATTCATCTGTTTTATAAATACATGCTACAACCTCACTTAACCTAGTAACTTTAGAAATGATATTTTGACTATGTACAGCATAGCTTAAGACAGAGGAACTGTAATAAACAGACCTCGGGTTGGTAAATTTCCCCCTCAAGGAAGTCTGTTCTAGATTCTGAAATGTACATGTGTGCTACGATTGAAGGAATAGTAAGTAAATTAATAGAAAATAGGAGCCAGATATCTCTTTTTCAGAGAAATAAGTTTCAAGCAAGGGGATAAGGCTTGAACTGACCTTCTAGTACTGAATTAGATTGCCAGAAGTTAATATAAATAAGCATTTTCATTAATATATACAAGTACTTATATGAATGGACTTCAAAAAAATTTTAGATGCTTATTTTCATTGACTTGAAAGGAAGAGAGAAAGAAACAGAGAGAGAGGGGAGGGGGAAAGAGAGAGAGAGAAAGAAAGAGAGAAAGTTGGAGAGGTCTTCCATCTGCTGGTTCTCTCTCTAAATGGCAATAATAACCAAAGCTGGGCCAGGCAGAAGCCAGGAGCCCAGAACTCCATCTGGGTTTCTTACATGGGTAGCAGTGGCCTAAATATTGAGTCATCATATGCTACCTCCCAGGTGCATTAGCAAGAAGCTGGATAAGAAATAGAGTAGCAGGGACTTGAACTGGCACTCCAATATGGGATGTGGTTGTCCCAAGCAGTGACATAACCTTCTGTGCCACAAAGCCCACCCTATATTTCAAAAAATTTTAACAGTAAAATAAATATATCTTTTAATTCCATTTTCCCACAAACACTTTGAAGTACCTTTGCAAAGATAGCTAGATGCAGAGATAATTTTAGATATATTTGTACATAGGATTACTATACATAAAAATATTTCTTAGTTCTGAGAGGGTTTAGAAGCACTAACATCTCAGTAGCAAAAAACACACCCAGTGCTCTGATCTGGTTTATAAATATCCATCTTCAGTGAAAGGAACCAGAAACTCCTTGGAGAAATAGCTTATTCTAAATCTAGAATAGAGAAAATGCAAGATAAAACTGGAGGGTCTTGTCATACCAGAAAAATGGGATTTCTCAAATAAAATATGATGGAGTTATATATAAAGGTCACAGGAACCAGTCTGGAAGAGGTAAAACTGGAATAAGTTAAGCAACAAAATAGTGGAATATTGGATCTTAATCCTGTGGTAGGTAAAATAATGGACTTCCATAGACATCAATATCCTAATCAACAGAAGTACCAAATATATTACACTAGATATCATAGAGGAATTAATGTTAGAGATGGAATTAAGATTGCTAATCATTTGATCTTGAGATGGATTTTTTGAGTAGACCTAATATTATCACATGGTCCATGTAAATGGAAAAGAGAGACAGGCAAGTCAGCATCAGAATCGATCAGTGTGATAAACACTCTACCAGTTATTGTCGCTTTTAAAGACAGAAGAGGCCATGGGCCAAGGAATGCACATAGCTACTAAATTCTGCAAGAAGCAAGAAAATAGATTCACTGTTAGGGCCTCCAGAAAGAAATCTAACTCTTTACACCATGGGGACCTGTTTTGGAAGTATAGGAGAGAGAAAATACCAACTATTCAGTGGAGATATCTAGCAGATACTAAATGACCAGAGTCACCCCGCCAGTGGTCAATCATGTTGATAACCTGTACCCTCAGTATGATGTCAGGAGAGGGACACTTAGGGCCTCTGGCATTTTTTCAGACACATACACCCCCACACACCCACACACACAGATAACTCCAGTCTAATTACAGGAAAACAGAAGAAAATGTTCCTTCATTGAGAGATAGTCTATAAAATATCTAGCCAGTACTCTTCAAAATTGTCAGGTCTAAGATAGAGGAAAGACTGAGAAGTTGTCATAAATCAGAGGACACTAGGAAGACAAAACAACCAAATATAATATGGAAATTTAAAGTTACTCCTGGAGCACAAAAAGAACATCAGTTCATTTTCCATGGTGAAATCTGAATGAAGTCTTGTCACTGGTGCTGTGTCAATGTTACTTTCTTAGTTTCGATAAATATGCAATGATTATATAAGATGTTAACATTAGGGGAACTTGGGTTAGGGATGTAAAAGAATACTCTGTATTATCACTGCAACTTTTCTGTACATCTAAAATTATTCAAAAATAAATGTTTAAAGTAATTTTTAAAATGTATCCACATAAAGACTTATACTAACCAATTTATTTCAATTACCAAAAACCTGATTAAAAACCTAAATATGTATCAGTACATGAATGGACAAAATATCCTATATTTAAACATTCAAAACTCATGGCATTGTCCTTTTAAATGGGTGCATTTGTTGTATGTAAATTGTATCTTAAAGCTGATTTTAAAAGAAAAAAATTGAAGATTTAGAAATTTGCTTTAACTTTTCCCAAATGTTTTATTATACAAATGAAAAAACCTTTAGAAGACAGCCCCAAAGATGTGCCATACTTTTATATATATATTTGCATATTTTACAATTTACTGTTTAGTAAAATATGCAGACAAATATATACCACAATCTTAGTCATACCCACAGAATACTTTCCTGAATATTCATTTTGAGATATATGAAAAGCATCTTTTTTGGGTACTGTTTGGAAGATGTATTCAGCCATGGAAACCTAATTACTTGAGTGGGCAGATCATCTACTTGAAGCCCATTAGAGAAAGAGGGACCTCACAGAGCCTACCATAACCTGGTGATGGTGTTATATTTGCTATCACCAGCCTGCTCTAGCAATGTCTGTTTAAGTAAAGGGCTTTGGTATGGTATCCTAAATCCCTTTTTGGTTTGACAGCACCATCAGCAAAAATGCAAGTGAGAGGTAATCAGACCTAACACTCCATCATTTGTATGAATGTTTTTTGATGAGATGGGTGGCTTCTTCATTCCAAAAGTTTGGTATCTATGATTAATTCTGAGGAAAATGACAATCTTTAGGAAACTGTGCACAAAATTGCTTCTATTATTCAGAGTGCAAGGTGTTGGAAAGAAGCATGTTAGTTGCTTAACAAAATGGTTAATTATGAATTTGAATATTTATAGCACTTACTGAACAATATGCTATTATAGAGATACTTTCAAATCTATATTTCGGAGCAAACAAACAACAAAGTTAAAAGAGCAAATAGATTGATTTGATCAACCAGAGTTAGAAACCTTTCTTTAAAAAACTCAAGTTCAGAGATTTGAGATCATCATAGTTTATTGTATCTTCTTTTGTCCATCAGAGACCCCTCTCTTGTCCTCTGACACTCCTTATAAATATGAGACTTTAGTGCACTTCTTTAACACTATTCAGAATCTCTGGTTTTGGATTCAGATCAACAACTTTTGGTTTATGCTTAAACTTCCCCCTATCCAGCTTCTCAGAAGAACTCCCTACAACACTTAATTCATTTTCCCAATAGGTATTTTTAATTTATAATCATCAGGCTCAAGAAATGGAGATAGCGGAGAGCTGGCAGATCAAACTGCAACCAGATTGGTACCCCAGGAAGCGGATTGTGAAACAGAGCTTAGCATTCAGTTGAGGAAAGTCTTATTGACAGCTCACCTTTGAGTGGTCAGCCTCCAGCTATCCCAAGGGCTAGGAAATGAAATCTTTTGTTCTGGACATGCAACATAAACACAGTTATCCAATTTCCACCCAGGGCCCCGGTCCAGGCACAGACCCAGGCTACTATTGGACTGTTCTGAGCTCTCAGTGGCAGTGAGTGTTATTGTGAATGTCACAGAAAATGTGGAAAAGAAGGTGAGAACTGGAAAGCTTTCCCTAGATTATTGTCCATGCAAAGGCCCTGCTCTCTTCCTCTCTGGTATTTTAGGACTATGTAGAACCCTGCCTTTTTGTTCCTACAAAAACTTTCCTACAATTTTTTTAATTTTTCATAAAGTCATAAGTTCTACCAACTTCTGTCTCCCTTTTTTATGCTTTCCTGGATAGCAGCTTCAGAAAAAAAAAAGTCACATGTTAATTTGTCACCTTTTCAGGAACCATAAGATTCTGTGAAATACTGTAATCAAATTTGAATAGAAAGAGGTCATCACCTTTTCAGGTTCCAAGAAAGAGGTACAAAGAGAACTTCAGAGCTAAATAGAGTGAATTCTGTTGCTTGCCTTTTCAAAGGTTAGTACCCTAATCCACTGTTGGTGGTAATGTTCACTAGTACAACCACCATGGAAGATGGTATGGAAATACCTCAGAAAGCTGAAAATAGATCTACCATATAACCCAGCCATTCCACTCCTGGGAATTAATTCATGGAAAAAGAAATCAGCATATGAAAGAGTTATTTGGAGCTCCACGTTTATTGCAGCTCAATTCACAATTGCTAAGATATGGAATCAACCCAGATATCCAACAGCTGATGACTGGATAAATAAATTATGGTATATATACATATATACACTATGGAATACTGTTAAGCCATAAAAATAATAATAGAATTTAAAAGGAGATAATGTCCAATATGGAAAGCAGTCCATACAGCAGACTCATAGAATGACAATTAAAGTAACACTTTGACCTCAGGATCAGCCCTTAAGGCATCCTGGTATGGCTTAAAAGCCCATGAAAGCTTCAGGCATGGAAAGCCAAGACACTGTTGCAAAAAATGTTCTACATGAAGGATCTCTGTGAGTGAGACCCCAGTGGAAAAAGTGGCCATCAAATAAGGATGTACTTTTCTCTAAAAAGAGGAGAGAATTTTCACTTTGCTTATATGGCCTTGTCCAAATACTGACAGAGTTTGTAGAATCAAAAGGTTTCTATAGCCTAGGGAGCTCATTTCAAGAGCCAATATCATACGTAATAGTATTAATTGTTAAAGTAGCAACAAGAGTCACTGTGTACTAACTCCCCATGCAGGACTTCTGTACTCAATGAGTTGTGTTGAGAGTTAACTGTAAAACAAGTTCTCAGTTGTGTGTGTGTGTGTGTGTGTGTGTGAACTGTTGAAATCTTTACTTAGTATAGAGTTGGTATTGTGTGTACAAAGTTAATTGAAAATGAATCTTAATGAAGAATGGGAATGGCAAGTGGAGAGGGAGTGGGAAGAAGGGTGGGAGTGTAGGTGGGAGAGCTGATATGGTGGGAAGAATAACTATATTCCTAAAATACTATTTATAAAACTTATATTCCTTAAAAATAAACTAAAAAAGAAAAAAATAAAAAATGATGAAATCCTGGCTTTTGCAACAAAATAGATGCAACTGGAAACCATTACACTTAGTGAAATAAGCCATTCCCCAAAAGACAAATACCATATGTTTTCCCTGATCTGTGATAACTAATAGAGTACCAAAAATGTAATGTGTAGGAGTGAAATACACATTTTGTGATTTGATGATTGTTTACAGCCCTTGTCTCTACTGTTGAGGAACCATTTTTTTCTTCTTACTATTTGTTGAACTCTTTACTTCATGTAGGATTAACCTCATGAGTATAAAATAAACTAAAGGAGATCATTATTCCCTCAAGAGAGGGAATAAGAGAGGACAGAGGCAGAAGGGTGAAGCTTGGCACAAGGAAGGGTAGGGTGGGAAGTATCACTAATGTTCCTAAATCTGTGTATGTGGAATACATGAATATTTGTATATCTTAAATAAAATTTAAAAAATAGAAAGACTGTAAATCAGAATTTGGAAAAAATAAAAGAAAAAGGAACCACAACTGATGATTAAAATATTAAGTAAAAGATTCAAAATCAGTAAAATTATGCCTTTGAGCAAAAGGGGACTCACAAGTCATGAGTCACCTTCTCAGGTAAGACCTTGAATTACATCAAAGTACGACACCCATCAAGGACTAATTATTTGTAAGAATGGTTCTAGGGCCCACAGGTAATTTCAGAGGATGCAGAAAAAATGGAGAAAACTTTGGGAAATTTCTTAGCAGCTTTGAAATTCTCCTTGCCATGGAATCCTACAACTTGCTTAGATAACAATTTCTAAATGACTCTGTAAGTCCCCAAATTACCTTTCCCTCTGAATGGGAAAGGAAAATCTTCTCACCCTCCTGTTTTCAGGATCCTTGCTCTTCCTATATTGCAGGTGTGATTAGTTTGACATTGGTTTTAAAAAGGAAAATTATCTAAACATGTCTTATCATTGAGACTGGGTTATACATCAATAAAAAACAAAGGCTGCTTAGAATTGCTGGGTGAATTCTGACATGAAATTATGAGAAGGTATGGCTTTTCAAATTATATTACTTTACTATGCCACATTTCTAGTTGTGAATTGGGAATATGAGACATTCAAGGTTAAAAGCTCCCCAATTTACATTTATATTAATATCTTGCTTGTTGTCATTTTTCCTCAACAGTAGGTTGGCACTATTTCCATTTTTGAATCACAGGACAGAAAGTTTAAAATGATTTTTTGAATTTGCAATTATTAAATTTCTATTTCAAGAAAAGATACCAATCTTCACTCTATAATATTTTCATATTTTTCTGTCCTCATCAAAGCTATGTTTTGCTCTGGCTATCAGATCGACATAAGAAATGACGATGAAAAGTTGCTATTATTTCTTTTCACATACTGATGAAACAAGTTGTATCCAAATAATTATAGCAAATAAAGTTTCACTATACAGCAAGAAGAAGATAATATTTTTAACTTCCTAAGGTATTTCAGAAAAGTGGAATTTATTTCAGGTGTACATTCTTTGCTTTTATCATTTGCTGCTCAAAAATTCAATGACTTACAGCAAGTTGTCATCCCCATTTTACTAAAAAGAAAAAGTAGAGCACAGTTGATGATTTTCTCCAGGACCCAAGAGTAGATAATTTGCAGCAATGGGACTATACCCATATTGTGATTCCTAGTCTAGTCAGAGTGTAATGGCTGCTTTATATTTCACCCCGTCTGGGCCAATAGTTCCCGGATACCTGGTTACGTAACACTTTCTATCTGTGTGGGTGTTCCTGGGTGAGATGCACATCTGATTCAGTAGATCAAATAAAGCAAGATGGGCCTCGTCAGATTGGTTGAAGGCCTGAACAGAATAAAAAGTTGAGGAAGAATGAACATTTGCTCTCCGCCTGTCTGGCTTCAGGCTGGGCACTGATTTCCTCCTGTTGAGATTCAGTCGGCTCTTCTGACTCTTGGGGTTCTCCTGCTTATTGACTACAGATCTTGGACATGGCCTCCGAATTCTGTGAGCCAGTCCCACAGAGTAAGTCATGTATTTGATTATGCATATGTTTTCTATTGGTTCTGGTTCTCTGGAAACTCCAGACTAATACACCTAGTATTTCTGTAATTGTAGAGCTACTTGAATTTTGTATATTTCAGATACACATGGAATTTTTATTTTTAATAAGCTTCCTGGTGATTCTGAGTTTGAGAATTATAGGACATTATTTTTTAAATTGCAATTACTTCTAACACAGAGATCTTGAAAAACTCAAAAGAAATCTAAAAATATCTCTGTTTTTAAAAAATTATTTGAAAGGGAGAGAGAGAGAGAGAGAGAGAAAGAGAAAGCAAGCACCACAGACATAGAGAGAAATACTGCATCTGTTGCTTCACTTCCCAGATTCCTGCAACATTCAAGACTGGGTGAAAGCTGGGAGTTGAGAAGTCAATTTTGGTCTCCCATGTGGTTGTCAGGGAGACAAGCAAGTACTTGAGCCATTCCCTGCTGCCTCTCAGTCTGCACCTTAGCAGGCACCAATTAGAAGCAGAGCTGGCACCCCAATCCAGCTACACCATATAGGAAATATGCATCCCAAGCTTATCTATACCACCAAACTTGCCCCTAAAATCAACCCTTTTTTAAAAATTTATTGATTGAATTGTAAAGCAGAGTTACAGAGAGGCAGAGGCAAAGAGAGAGAGAGAGAGAGAGGCAGAAAGTTGTCCATCTGCTGGTTCACTACCCAGATGGCTGCAACTTCCAGAGTTGCTCCCATCTGAAGCCAGAAGCTTCTTCTGGGTCTCCCACCCAGGTGCAGGGGCGGGGCCCAAAGACTTGGGCCATCTTTTACTGCTTTCCCAGGCCTTGGCAGAGAGCTGGGACGGAAATGGAGCAGCCAGGACTCAAACTGGCGCCCATATGGGATGCCAGCACTACAGGTGGTGGCTTTACCCACTACGCTACAATGCCTGCTGTCTAAAATAAACTCTTTGCTTACTAGTATCTAATGCTTTGTAATCACTAATTGACAGATTCTGTTGTGAGTGCCTTACTTACATTAACTTACACATTCGTCATAACACTCCGATGCTGGTAGTATTATTATCTTCCTTTTTGTCAGCGAAGAAATTGAGTCATAGAACAGTAAAATAGCCTGCCCAGAGTCACATGGATAATTAATGAACAGATGATGGTGTCAGGGCTGGAGCATGATCGACAGCCTCAGATCACCCCCGCAGGCCCTCTACTCTCCTGCCTCTCCATCAAGAAAGTCAGCTTCATGTGAAAGTATGAATGTTGACTGATTTTAACAGCAATTTGACACTGTACTTAGAAAAATCATACTCCTTTAGTCCAGTAAAGATTTGATACACTTTTCTGTTATCACATTTGAAACTCCTTGGAGCAAAATTTCTAATTTATATTCTTTACTGCATACAGATTGGTTCGATTTAAATTATTATAATATGGCTTAATAAAAGTGGGAAAGTAGAAAATGCCATCCTTTCCTTAAGGCTTACTATGTGTTAAGTACTACAGAAAGAAGCTTTCCTGCAATTTGCCATCACAACTTTCCTTCTGGGGTTAGTCTTTCTCCAGTGCACACTGTTCAATTCACAGTAGTTCTAAACCCGTAAGATGCATCAGAATCTCCTGGGAGCTCCCACACATACAAGAACCAGGTCCCAGTCCCAGAGATTGTGAAAAATCGGTCTGAACCGAAGCGCAAATGCCTGGGGATGGCTCTAGCCCCTCCCTACTTAATTCCAATGTGCAGCCAGAGTGGAAATCCACTGTGAGACAAAGGCTTTGCATATGAGATTTTTTTAAAACCTTAGGAAAACCCACTGGGGTTAGTGTTATTTTCTTAAATTCATTTATGAGGTAATTGGCTTGGAGAATTTAAAGAACTTGCCAAGTGCCTAAAGACTGAAGCCACAGATCTGAACCTGCGTCTTGCAGACTTGGATGGCTGCTGCCCTAACCTGCACACAATAATTCCACTCAGCAGTGATCCCATTTGCAGAATTCTGTGAAGGGCTGGCCTGGCGGAAACTGCAATTCCAGTATTTTGCTGCACTCACTCCTGCTCAGGCCCCGCCGCAGCCACTCACTCTGCAGCAGACTTACTTAACAGCTTATGCCAGTTCACATTATTCCAGTTTTATTGGCTCAACAGTGAAGTTAGGACATCTTTCCAGAAGGCAGCCAAGCTCCTGTCTATAGAGCAAAGCAAAACTGACCACAGGGGAAGGCCGCATTATATCTACTTAGACACATTCTTTTGATGTGAATGGTGCCCCTTATGGGCTGAGTAAATTAGTTTAGTCAGGCCAAGTCAGAGACCCAAGGGAGAGACGTTTGGATTCAGGCAGGCAGCCAGAATGTAGCTGCCCAGTGTATTTCCATAAACCATCACACTGCTGATATTGTACCCAGAGGCCTTTTTGGAGTTCAGCTTTGTGTTTTACAATTTCACTCGGAAGTAGTTTTTGCAATAAAAAAAAAAAAAAAAAAAAAAAAAAAAAAAAACCTGGTTGCTGTGAACTTAACCCAAGACACCTCTTCTCTGAGAGCTAGTGAGAAATAGGGTCCTCTATCTTGAACCTGCCACCATAACCACTGTTGACATTTGCACTTGTACTCATTAAAGCCATTTTCACACACGTGGCCTCATGAGCTCATAGGTTTCAATGCAAAGCTAAATTTCTATGCTTTAGATTTAAAGTGAATCTCATGAGCTTACTATATCAAAAAAGAAGGAAAGAAGAGAAGAGGGCAAGAGGGAGGGAGGGAGGGAGAAAGGAAGGAAAATAGTTCTCCCATTCACTCTTGTGACATTACCAAATAAGCACAATAAACTACTTTTCCCATTTCTTTCCACCTTTGTTTCTCTGGCCCTGCTGCTGGCACTGTTCTCTTCCTCTGTTCCCTGTGGCCTTCTAGGGTAAACGTGGTGTCTGTCTTGTGCTTTGTGCTCATGGAGGCACCTCGGGAGCTTTGCATGGATGTTAGTCTTTCTTGGCCCAGGGAAATGCTCTTAACCTCATCTCTGTTGATTCTTTGGTTTCTTCCCCTTCTTGCAAAATCTATACTATTTCTCTTTTCTCAGATTTTAAATTTATGTAGATTTTCTGAGTTCATTAAAAACCAGAACTGTTTTTCCTTTTCTTTTTCATTTGCCTTCTCCCTCTCATTGATGAACTTCAGTCTTCCTCCACAGACGCCTGCGAAGTTGCTCTGCCCTCCACGCTGCTCTCAGCAGGAGCAGGCCGTGCCCTATTCCTGTCCGTTAGAACATCTTCCTCACTCTGCACGGCTGCCCTTCCCACCTCCTTAAATCTTCCAACTCTGTACCCCCACCAAAGCCCATTTCATTCTTCTTTTCGGAATTTCTCATTTATATGGCAAATATTTATTGAGCAGTGGACCTGCCAGGCACAGCAAGGAGCAAATTCAGTTATAAATCTCTGAACTTGAGCAGCTCCAATCTGGCCCCTCTGAAAGAATTCAAACAGATGTTGCCAGACCAAACCGTAGTTTCTCTTTCATTCTTTAACATGGGGCAGACCCAGCTGCTTGTACCTCCAGTCCATCCTGTTGACCTCAATCAGTGCTTGTAGCACAGCAGCTACAAACCCAACACAAAGCACCTATAGCTGTTAACTGGAACTTTACTGAAAGCCCCGTTACCCTCCCATGGAAGTAATAATGAAAGCAGCAGAATATCATTCACCCGAAACAAAAGTACAAGTTATTTCTAAGCTGAATTTAAGATACAAAGATTCAGCATTACATAGGGAAGACCAGATAAGTCATGGAAGACCAGGCAAATCCAGAAACCTCCCACTCACTGGGTTAACACGAAGATTGTCCTTTCTCAAAAATCCCTCAGCACCCTCCTGCAGACCTCTGTGTGGCATGCAGCCCCAGATTTCTATTCAGAGGGAAATACCAACCCCTAGAGGCCACTTGACTCTAGGAAGAATCCTCAGATTTCTCCCTTTATTCTTCCATTAGGTCAAATTTTGCCAGAATCTGCCAGGCAGTTCCTTATCTCTTACCTCTCCTGGTTGAGAATGAAGATGCCACAGAACAAAGACAAAAGAACGTTTTTTGGGGTGCCACGTACCAAAGCACTTTAAATACATTTTTCATCTAATTGTTTTAACAATCATTATGAGGTACTAGCACCAACCCTATTTTGCAGACAAGGAAACTAGGTACAGGGTTTGTTTTTGTTCTCAATTATTTTCTTATTTTCATTTCATTGGAAAGACACACACACACAAACACACACAGAGAGAGGTTTTAATCTACTGGTTTACACAGAAAATGCCTGCAACAGTTGGACCTGGACAATCCAGGTCACCCATATGGATGAAAGGGACCCAAGCACCCAAGCCATTACCTGCTGCCTCCAAGGGCAAGAATTAGCAGGAGCTGGAATTGTAGCTGATCTAGGAATTGAATCAGGCACTCTGATAAGGGAAGCTGACATCCTGAACTACAGCTTGACAGCTGCACCTGATACCCACCCCTTACAGAGAGTTTTTATAAATGTAAACATGTGATGTGTGCCCAGAATTTGACACATGTAGTAAAACTCTGGTACCCAACTTCTAGTGACCCACAGTAGACTCCACACTTCCCCCATCTGTTATCCAGAGTTGGGTTGGAGAGCATCTGAAGTTTTTGTCACCCAAAACTCAGAGTGGTGACTTTAAAAATGCTAGTGCTCCAGTAGTTGCAGACATTGTCCCCAAGTTTTATTCAAAGTCATGTATCATAAAATATTTATAGGCATTTGTCATTACTGAAGTTAAAAACAAAGGTGCTGTCACAAACATGGCAAAAAAATGCACAGATTTTGAAGCTTATCAAAAAGAAAATAAATTTGGGAGTCATTAGCTCACCAACATTTTTTTATCCTAACTGAATTTTTAGCTTCGGCTATGCACATCTGAACTCCTATTTGAGGGGAATGTGAAGGAAAAGGGAAAGGAACTGAAGCAGAGACAGAAGGAACTAGGAATTTGAGTAAAATGGCATCTTATAGGAGAATGCATTCTTCCATAAACCACTGTGAGTACTTAGATTTCATCTATAATCATGTACTTATGAGTTCACTTTAAAAATTCTCAAAGACTCCTCCCCAAAGGGCCTGCTGACCAATGACAAGTTCTGGCTGTACTTTAAGACCTTCTGTGCAACCATTTGGGGAGTGAACCAATGGATTGGAAGACCTTCCTCTCTCTCTTCCTCTCTCTACCTCCCAAATTAATAAATAAAATCTTGGAAAAAAAATAAGATGCCTTCAACCCAGCCCAGCACAAATACACGTCTTCAGAGATTAGCAGAGTGGGCTCCTTTTTTTTTTTTTTTTAAAGATTTGTGTATTTATTTGAAAGGCAGAGATACAGAGAGGCAGAGGCAGAGAGAGAGAGAAATCTTCCAATCATTGGTTCACTCCCCCAAATGACTGAAAAAGCTGGAGCTGGGCTGATCCAAAGTTAGGAGCCAGGAGCTTCTTCCAAGTCTCCCACCTGGGGACAGGGGCACAAGCATTTGGGCCATCCTTTATTGCTTTCCCAGGCAATAGCAGAGAGCTGGATTGGAAGCAGAGCAGCCGGGACTTGAACTGGCGCTCATTTGGGATGCCTGCACTGCAGGTGGCAGTTTTATCCTCTATGCCACAGCACCGGCCCCAGAGTGGGTTTCTTATCTCATTCTCATTTCTACCTCTGACAGTCCAAGGACATATTTTGTGGTACCTATGTGCTAGGACTCTTTTGATGGAGTCACTCAGCATAACCCTGGTGAAAGACCTGCTCCTGTAACTTTAGGGTCCCTTTGCCCTCGTGCCACAGTATGAGATATGCCTCTTAAATATGTCCCGGGCTGAACTTACTGTTGCTGCCTGCACATCTGCTCTGTGGAAGGTACCTGCCTTGGAACCACAATTACCAAAGAAATTCAGTCACTTTGCAAGTGCAGAAACTTTTCACAGCTGCTGTGTACAGGCAGGAGAAGGGCACCAACCCTCAGCATTGCCTAGCTGCAGAGAACATTGTCAAGGCATTTCCAGTGGTCTTGCTGACATGCCTGTCACATCACTAAGCCCTTTACTAAGTCACTGTCTCTTCCACTTCTCATGGCTCTCTCACCGAATGAATCACCTCTAAGATGTTCTTTCAGTTTTCACTCTTGCAACGTTTTATCTTCCTCTTGTGGATAAGAGATTTCTAGAGTTGTAAAACCAATTCTCCAATGTTTCTTTGAAAATCTACACCTGGTCCTGGCAATTCTATTTGAAATTCCATAGCTATTGTGTCTGGAGGCTCCAGATGAAACTTCCTATTACCTATTTTTTTGCAGAATGAGAAATCAATGTTTCTTTCTCAAGTTGAGGAATAAGTCATATACACTGGAGGTTTCCTGGGATTCTACACCAGGGGCTGGGGATTTGCCAAGAGTTCTGGATCATGTCCTTATTAGTGACTGCCCAAGGGATCAGTGTTCCCAGCAGGGAAGGTATGTGGGTAGACAACACTCCCATGTAATCCTACCACATCACAGCATCAGTGTCATATCCCCTCTGTTTCTGTTGCAGAACGACTGACACCTGGCTAGTGGTATTTACAGTTATGTGCAGCAACTTACACAACCGCTCTACTGCAGCACACTCAGGAAAGAACTCCGAGTGCTGCACGTGCCTTCAGCTTTCCCTAGGCAGGGATCAGAATGAGCCTGTTTCCAGGAGTCTGGCACGAAAATCTCGGGAACCTAGAACTTACATCTCAGAAATTGAGCATGAGAAGCCGAAATGACAAAGAGATGGCAATTAGAACCAAATTTACATTTTATAATTTGCATCAAAACCTGAAACCCTTTAAATATATTTTGCCATATGGCAGCCAGTGCTCTCTCTAAAAGGAAAAAAAAATCAATTTGAAGGTGAGAAAGTACAACTTATTTATTCAATATTAGCAGTTACATTTGTCAGAGGAAAAATCAACTATGTGACAGGGCCTCAAAACTCTTTTGAACAAATATAGAAATATACCTAGAGGCAGAATATTAGCATAAATGAATTCCATTGTAAAAATTCTTCTAAAATAGATATTGTGATAGACAATTTTATGCTGAAAATATCTGAGGTTGACATAGAAACATGACAACCCTTGGTAAACCTAATTAATTTTTAACATTGGGAGGCTTTTCTTTTGCTTTCTAATTTTTATGTACTTAAGTTTTCATTCTTTGTACATCTTGTAAGTAAATATCTTGCATGTGGGGAAATTGATTTGGAAATTAAGCTGAGGCTTATAAATATGTAAAATACGAATTTATTGTAAAATGTAACCTGACTGACATTCAGACTTAGGTATTGTTCTGTTCCTACTATTGGAAGAGAACATCATGGAGGGCAGAGTAAAAACAATGGGGATCAAACGTGCAGGCATCTCTCCCAGGCAGGGATGCTAGGTCACCCACAACATCTGTCTTGTTGTAGGCTCCTCTGCTTTTTCTGTCCCTGACTCTGCAGGAGTTACAAAGATCCTGTGAGATGACTGCATGAATATGACAGGCACTTAGATGGCTAAAGAACTGTACTGCATTAAGATATTTTCCTATTCTATTATTAGAACATCCATCCTCATTTCCCCAACGTCAGTGGGGATAAAAGCAGTTGTTTTTTTTTTTTAAAGCTCTGTACTGACTCAGATTACTGGTACTTTTCTTCAGAGTTGTATAAATATGTTTTCTCATCTCATTTAACATCTCTATATTTACTGACTCATTTGGAGAAGCAATTAAAATACCAATGCAAGGAGAAAAAAGAGAGAAAGACTGTCCATCAAAAAGAAACAACTCAGTGCTTTTATCTACACTGCTCTTCTAACTTTGAGTACCCTTTTTGTATCTTCCAAATCCACTTGCCAAATGTCATCCTTCCACTCTCAGGTTAAGTGTAAAATATTTTGTAAACCCTTCCCTGATTTCCTCTAGCAGATTAGGGTATTAAACCTGATCGCCCTTCCTACCTTGTATATGTCACCATGATGTCAATTATTAACATACATGAAAATTACAGGTTTGCACATCTACATTATGTACAATGGCCCTATTCAGTAATTTTAGCCTCAGTCCCTAACACACTGGCAGGACTCTAGTGGTATTTACAGAGAAGGAAAAATAATTTTCTTTCTACTTTTCTGAGTTCTTATCTGGGACAAAAGAGATTAACAAACGAAAAGTCAACTGAACTTTGTTTACACGTATGCTCCATACATAGAGTCACCTCAGAGAACTAAGTAAATGTCAAAGAAGTGGTTGCTATGAATTGCATGTGTCCCCCCAAATGCATGTGTTAGAAACTTAATCACCAATGCAGGGGTGTGGACAGGTGGGAGGTGTTTACACAGTAATAAGGGGCCCTACCCTCACAAACGGATTCTCCATTACAAATGAGCTTGAAGCAGAGATTTCAACCATTGCTTCTTCAGCGTTCATTCACCATGTGATCTTTCATCATGCTGTGACATGTCACGAAGGATGTCACTATGTGTAAGCCCTTCCACAAACCAAGGAACACATCACTGTAGGCGGGCCCCTCGACCGGGGACCTCTGAACTTCCAGACACACAGGATACAAATTTCTGTTCATTAAAAATTTCACAGTCTCAAGATTGTGGTAGCAGCACAAAGCAGACTAACACAGTGGCTCAGAATTCAGGCTGAAATACTATAGTTGTGGAGATTATATATTTATATTATATATTTTACATATCAAATATTTATATTTTAAAATATAGAATATGTTAAATTTACACCCAATTGACAAATTCTATTTAAAGATACTTCATATTTAATCAATATAATCAATAATTAATATCATTTATATTTATTATATATAAAATATTTTATATCTCATAGTATACATTTTTGTACCATAAAACTGGGGAGGCCAAGTTATGGAAGGTGACAGAAAAAGTAGAGTAAACAAAAATAAGATTTGCTGTGCAAATTTAAGTCTTCTCATTGGTACAAGGTTCTTTTGATTTAGTTTTCTTATTCTTTCTGGTTACAGAGAGAGACATCCTTGTAAATGGAGGTTTCCTTCATAAATGTAAATTTTCCTTATGAAATGATAACTTCTACTCTATTTTCAGAGTGTCTTCTAAGACTACTTTTTTCACAAAGTAATCAGCTCAACATAAGCTAGCAGGGCATATTTAGTGCTGACATAATCAGGTCTCCTACACACTTACTGGTCAATGGATAAGCCATGAAGTAGAGCACCTGACCGTCACACCTTAGGCCACACTACTGCACAGAGGGAAACATGTTGTCAGTGAAGGCCACAGACATTGATTCCAGAACCTCACCTCGCATAATTAGGGGGATTCCCAAGTTCTGTGTACTGTTTATTTGCCCCATTAGTTTTCTTTGTGGCTCACATATTCCCTCAGTGCTATTTAAGTTGTTCCTGATACTATGGCTATGGTCACTGTCACCTCCATTATGTGGCCATCTCAATCAACAGCAACTGCTGCTGCTTCTACCACTGATACCACGTTCCCAGTTATTGCAGCTCACCACTCCTAAGCATGGTCTCATTGGAAGAAGGACTTTGTCCCCACAGGTGATACCTGATCATTAGCTGGAGACATTATTGGTTTCACAAACAGGGGAAGGTACAGTTCCCAGTATCTTCATCATACTTCCATGCCCATGTCTGCTCTTAAGACAATCTGAACAAAATTGTCAGTACTGTTGGAACTGAGAAGCCTTGCTTTAAAGCAAATGAGTGTTCTTCCTCTCAAACATTGTAGGACTTTCTAGGATTGTCCAAAGATAGTTTGATTCCTCGGATTCTGTAAGTTCTAGTGAGGGAGAATTTCTCCCACAAAATGTAATACAAAGTCCCTCAGAGCTGAGTTGTAGAATATTTTTTTTATCTTATCAGTAACTGCCTGACTAAATTGGATCCCCTAACTGGTTCAAGCTATTGTCTCAAAACAGAATTGAGTCCAAATGTCTATTCTTTATTAAAAACTGAGCTAAGTTTCCTTTCTTTCCAATAAATTAAAAACCTTTATTACACCAGTTCCTCGTGTTTAATTTTTTTGTCTGATGCTTTTTTTTAAAGATTTATCTGTTTATTTGGAAAGCAGAGTTACAGAAAGGCAGAGACAGAGAGAAAGAGAAAGAGAGAGGTCTTCCATCCGCAGGGTTCACATCCCAAATGGCTGCAACAGCTGGAATTGGGCTGATCCGAAGCCAGGAGCCTGGAGCTTCTTCCAGATTTCCCATGTGGGTGCAAGGGGTCCAGGGACTTAGGTCACATTCCACTGATTTCCCAGGTCACAGCACAGAGCTGGATTGTAAGTGGAACAGCCCAGACTCAACTTGATGCCCATATGGGGTACTGGCACTGTAGGTGGCAGCTTTACCCTCCTCGCCACAGTGCCGGCCCCTGTGTCTGATTCTAAACCCAATGTTCTAGAGATCAACCTGTAACCTAACGATGGCTCAAGCATCCTCAAAAAAACACTTATAAAGTAATACTATCTAGTGAGAACCAGAGTTCACAAACTCTGAGCAACCTAGGTCTTGCCTAGCCACCATGGGGCTGAAGAAAAACCACATCTCTGTACCCCATAAGCCATTCATTTCATGATCAACAACTCCACAGAACATCGGTTGTTCAGTGCTGCCTTATAGAGAGTAGCTATACAATTGAAAGGTAAAAGTTGTCTTACAGAGACTTGAAGTCCTAAAGAGATACACATGAGTTACGGGAGAAAAGCCATTTGCCTTATGCCAAGAACCCATTGTTTGAATGGGAAAAGGAGGAAAAAATGAGATAATAGTGGGGTAAGCCAGAGCTCATGCTATTGTTTTTGAAGTTTCTGTGATAAAAGAAAAGGCCAAAAAGGATTTTACTCTTCCTATGACACAAAAGGTTCTACTTGGTTCTAAGTAAGAAACTTTCATAGCACTGATCCTACTACAAAGGAAAGTTATCTTTACACAGAAATTTGAATAACTCATGTTAGGAGCATGAAACTATATTCTGGGATATCAAATATGGGAACTAAAAGTATAAAAACTTAAAGTTCTCTATATAAAATGAATATAGATATTGTAGGGCCAGTGCAGTGGCTCACTAGGCTAATCCTCCATCTGCGGCGCTGGCACCCTGGGGTTCTAGTCCACGATGGGGCACCGGGTACTATTCCTGGTTGCTCCTCTTCCAGTCCAGCTCTGCTATGGCCCGGAGGGCAGTGGAGGATGGCCCAAGTGCTTGGGCCCTGCACCCGCATGGGAGATCAGGAGAAGCACCTGGCTCCTGGCTTCGAATCAGTGCAGCACTGGCCGTAGCAGCCATTCGGGGAGTGAACCAACAGAAGGAAGACCTTTCTCTCTGTCTGTCTCCATCTATAACTCTATCTCTCTGTCTCTCTCTCTCTCACTGTTTAACTCTGACTGTCAAAAAATTTTTTAAAAAATGAATATAGATATTTGGAGCAGTTTCACAGTGCACTAATTATCAAATTGTCTGGATCTAGTAAAAGAGAAAACATACTGCTTGCAAATGGACAGTAAGGGACAGCATTGCAAGCTAGAACCCCAACTCTCAGAAAAGCTGCCCTAGACTTATGAAGTCTTGACTGCCTTTTCCCATCTTGTACCAGAGGGGCCCTGGGAAAGGGTGCTCTTGGATTTTATAAACTGGGGTAACATTATATACTGGGTTAAAGCACTGAAGGACATCATGGGTTTTTTTAAAGATTTTATTTATTTATTTGACAGGTAGAGTTACAGTGAGAGAGTGACAGAGAGAAAGGTCTTCCTTACATTGGTTCACTCCCCATATGGCCACAACGGCCGGTGCTTTGCCGATCCAAAGCCAGGAGCCAGGTGCTTCTTCCTGGTCTCCCATGTGGATGCAGGGGCCCAAGCACTTGGGCCATCCTCCACTGCCTTCCCAGGCCACAGCAGAGAGCTCGACTGGAAGAGGAGCAACTAGGACTAGACTGGCATCCATATGGGGTGCAGGCGCCGCAGGTGAAGGATTAACCTAGTGCACCACAGCACCGGCCCTGGACATCATGTTTTCTAATAGTACATTTCACAGAGCCTGCGTTGCTCCAGCCGTTTCCCCCTTTCTCAGGACTTACATTCCCAACAGGTTCTACAGCTGTCTTTAGGAACCACCAGCCAGAAACAGGTGAGAAATAGGTTGGCCTAAGGTCGCCTGGAGACTGCTCTGCAGATGTTGATACTGATATTGATATCTAAAAATATCTGGGAAATGAAGGTGGGTAGGGTATGAGGGGGAAGGGAAAGACCAGTGATAGGATACATTCAGAAAACTACTGCCTACTCAGAGACAGAAAGCCTGAAAAGCACTCAGACAAACAGGAGACTTACTGATGTTTCATTGCTGGAAGAGAGCAATGCGGTATCTACCTGTAGTAGCCTGGGAGGATGGAATGGTTCTCTTGAGGACCTTTCAGTATCAGAATCTACTAATCTTAATTAGTTTCCTATCTCTTACACCATGATCCATTCTGCTTACTTTAAATTAAAAAAAAAAAGTCCTCCCTGATGCCCAAGATTTCCTTAATTGTTAAAATTTTCATTTCCTAATTAATAATTCTGAAAAAAAAGAGAAATACATAGCATTGAAGCACTAAGTGTGTATAATCTTTCATTTAAATGCAATTAATCAATCAGCCAGCTAAAATACATGGTTAAAACACCTTCCCAGTGCTTGGTGTTTTGTATTTTATATTCATTATTTCATTCAACTCTTTCAACATCAATTTTAGAAAATATGTTTTATCTTTAAAGGAGTAGACACTGAAGGCACAGTGGTTAGATGGTTTAAAATTATATCTGCCTGAACTAGAACAATGCCACTCCTTTAAACCTGTTGCTGATAAGCCATTGTCTTCCCAATTAGTATTGAATTATTAGAATTTTGAATACAATATCTATTAGTCATTTATTATTTTTTGTATTCCAGATATAAGTGGAACAACCATGAACTACCATCATAGAACTTAGAACCCAGTGTAGAATACAGTTGCATGAACATTCAATTTTCATATAATATAGAAAGCTCATTAACACCAGATATATAGGATATTCGGGGAACATGTAGGAAAGGCACATATTCTCAGGAGGGGATGGTATCAGGGAAAGCTTCCTTTAGGAAATGATATCTAAGGCTACACTTAAAGGAATAGTGTATTCAGGAAGACAGGTCTAGAGAGTTGATCCAAGCAAAGTTACCAGTGTACAAAAGCCCCCGAAGGTGGCTCAACAGGAATGGAGCAAAATCATGAAACCATGGGAAAAGGAAGATATGAGAGAGAAGCCTGATTAAATGGTTCAGGGGGCTTCCAAACTATTCTTAAGGAATTTAAAATTTACCCTGAAAATCGTAGGGAACTTTTGAAAGGTTCTAAGTACTGGAGAGAAATAATTAGATTCACATTTAAGAAAGATTAGGCAGTATGCCTCATGGAGAATGGATTTGATTCAAAGAAATCTCTGGAAACACACTATATTTGAGTAAACTGCACATGAACTCTATATAGCTTCACAAAAGAAAACTAATTTTTAAACTCTTTTTCGAAGCCCAGATCTAAAGATTGAGCCAGGATCTGGGCACAAATACAGGAGGACACCATTTTTGTCTTGCATGATTTTGTCACTTGTGGACCAATTGTATTGCTCAGGCCATAGTCAGGAATTTGTCTTGAGCTGAAGCTGTGCTATGATGAGTTCAAAAAGGAGGGGGAAGTAAAGAAATAGAGACAGTCATTGTAAATAACACAGAAGGAGAAAGCAGCAGCTGGCATTTGCCTTGTGGTTGAGCTGCTTGCCTCCCCTACTGGAGCACCTGGATTCAATACTTGAATCCAGTTTCTGACTCCAGATTCTTGTAAATGAAGACCCTGGAAGGTGGCAGTGACGGCTCAGAGAGATGGGCCTATGTGGGAGATCTGAGTAGTGTTCCCAGTCCAGAACCTTTCTGGACATTCAGGAGTGAACCAGCATATTGGAGTTTCTCTGTTTCTCTCCCCTCCTTTCTCTCTCTCTCTCCCCTCAACCCCACCCCTCTTCTGTTCTCTCTCCATCCCTCATTCCCTCCCTCTCTTTGATCCTTTCCTTCTATCCCACACCTCCTCATAAATAAACAAACAAGCAAACACATACATATTTACTTAAAATATTTAGGAAAGAGTGATTACCATGATCAGCTGAGAAAGAGAATACTCAGTCACCAGACCCCAACTTCACGTCTTTCACAGTTTCAAGAGAGTGAGAAGAATTAACAAGAAGACTTTTAAGAGATTCATCATGAAAATAAAAAAGACATGCTGACTTTGTTCAGGGGACGATAACAAAAGAAAAGCAGAGGAAGTGCATTCCCAGGCGAGAGTTAGACGTCTGCTGTGGAAATTCTACAGAAAGAAGAGAGATGCCATGGAGCAACGTGGACAGCACAAACACACCACAGCAGCTGGGGACACCACCTGCAACTTGCGCAGCTGAGGGCTAGAGAAGGAGCTGTCTCTAGGAGGGAAGTGAGAGCAGACTGCAGCAGTCCATGTCACTGGTGATATTGCCTGAGGGAGAACACTGAGGACCACACTGACTTTGAGTCCAGCCTCCAGCACTAGCAGAGGGCAGGGTGTTCACCTAACTCTGTGAAGAAGGAGCACCTTCCTTTTTCTCCATCCCCCACAAGGGCACCTGGTGACCAGAAGGGAGAATGTAACGTCACAATGCAATGTATGTAGAGGCTGCAGTGACTCGTACATGCGTGTGACCAATGGATTTCATAAGGTGGATAAACCTATATTCCCCACTGACATTGAGTCTAGCCTGGAGGGTTAGCAGGGGGCTGAGCACCCACTTAGGACTGTGAGGTGTTCCCAATGCCCTACTCTATCACAAGCTCTGGGGCTTGAACTGCCACAAGGCAGAGCAACTACAGGCAGGTGGCTCTGGGAATGCCTCTACTCTTTTCATGGATGGGGCAGACTTGCAAGACTGAGAGGGGATTGCCTGCACCATGTGAATATAGGAGCCTTGTGCACTATGACTGTGGGAATTCTGTGACTGAATGATAGGGAATGGGATGTAGATGGGTCTCTGAGCAATCACTCTGTCTGGCTGCAGAGCCTGGGGTAGGTCACTGCAGAGGGTTCCACGCTCACACTGAAGACTGCACAGATCCTTTCTGTGGTTCATGCACCTGCGTGGTTGGGGTTGTAGCCACTGTGGTTGCCAAGGGCACCAATCACCTTGGAAGAAGGGAGGTGAGGCTGTGATTATGCCAGGAGAGTTGATCATGCCATCTGGCCTGATAACAATAAAGATCTACCATGATGAACTTGGGTGTCATCCTGGAGATTTGCCCCACACTGAGCACTGACCAGAGCTCCATGGCTCCACCAAGCACATGCCTCCCAGATATATATCGAAGGAGCAGATATCCCATTAAGCCACAGAGGCATGTTCAAAGATAAAAACCATAAAAGGAGAAAACCAACAAGTTTTATCCACAAATGCCTAAATATAAATACAGAAATGCAACAAACATGAACAAGGAAGACAATATGATTGATTCCCACAAAGGGAAAAACAACACTTCAATATTAGAATGTAAAGATAAAGGGATTGATGAAATGCTTGAAAAGAATTCAAAAGATTGATTCCTCAGAAACACAGAGAAAATAAGATAAGGTAATCCATACATGATATGAATGAAAAAGTTTCCTGAGAGATAGAGATATTGAGGAGAAATCAAACTGAAATATTAGAAATGAAGAATTAAATATGTCAAAATAGAAAATACAGTGGAAAGCATTAAAAACAGACTTGGCAAGGCAGAAGAAAGAATATCTGAGCTAGTAGACAAATCCTTTGAAATATCTTGGACAAAAAAATAAAAGAAAAAATTGAAAATAGTGTTCCAGATTTATTGGGTACTATTAAATGACTAAACATATGTGTCTTAGGAGTTCCTGAAGATGTGGAAAGACAGATGGGATTAGAAGGCCAATTCAGCAAAATAATGGTGGAAAACTTCCCACATTTGGAAAAAGAAAGTATGAGAAGCACATTGAACTCCAAATAAGCATGATCAGAAAGGATCTTCACCAGGGCATATTATAGTCAAACTTTCAACAGTAAAACATGAAAAAAATATTCTAAAATGAACAAGAGAGAAATGTCAGATTAACTACAGAGGACCCGCAATTAGAATAACCTTGCAGGTTAGGAGAGAATGGAGAGACATAGTCCAAATGCTAAAAGAAAAAAACTGTCAATTGAGAATACTGTACCTCGCTAAAGTCTCATTTATGAATAAAGGTGAAATAAGACCTTCCAAAAGAAACAGAAATTGAAAAAATTTGTCAATACTTGTCTAGCTTTACAAATGATTCTTAAGAATGTGATAAACATACAGAATTACAGTCATCATTATAAAATAATGTGAAGGCACAATATCTGCTAGTAAAATACAAAGGAATCCAAAGCAAATAATAGGAATATTTATGGGAAAATGGCAGCACCAAGTCATTACTTATAAATAGTAACCTGGAATGTAAATGACCTAAATTCTCCAATTAATAGATACAGGCTAGTTGAATGTATTAAAAAACAAGACCCGGCTGACACCATGGCACACTAGGCTAATCCTCTGACTGTGGCGCCAGCACACTGGGTTCTAGTCCCAGTCGGAGTGCCGGATTCTGTCCCGGTTGCTCCTCTTCCAGACCAGCTCTCTGCTGTGGCCTGGGAGTGCAGTGGAGGATGGCCCAAGTGCTTGGGCCCTGCACCCACATGGGAGACCAGGAGAAGCACCTGGCTCCTGGCTTCGGATCAGCGAGATGCAGTGGCCGCAGTGGCCATTGGAGGGTGAACCAACAGAAAAAGGAAGACTTTTCTCTCTGTCTCTCTCTCTCACTGTCCACTCTGCCTGTAAAAAAAAAACAAAAAAACAAAAACAAAAAACAAGACTGACATATTTGCTACCTACAAGAAACACATCTCACCAACAAAGATGCACACATACCAAAAGGATGGAAAAAGATATTACATGCTAACAGAAAACAAAACAGTATCGGACAACACAGACTTTAAAAAAAAAACTTGTGGCATCAGTAATCTCCCTAGGCTCTAGTCATGAGTTGCCAAGGCTATGGAAGCCTTTTGAGTTCGCTGACTTCGATCTTATTCCGACAGGGTCATGAGTGTCAAATTGTTAAGTCAACAACAGGAGTCACTGTGTACTTACTTCTCATGTAGAATCTGTCCTTAATGTGTTGTCCAATGTGAAGTAATGCTATAACTAGTACTGAAACCGTATTTTACACTTTGTGTTTCTGTGTGGGTGCAAACTGATGAAATCTTTACTTAATATATATTAAATTGATCTTCTGTATATAAAGATAATTGAAAATGAGTCTTGATGTGAATGGAATGGGAGAGGGAGCGGGAGATGAGAGGGGTGCGAGTGGGAGGGAAGTTATGGGGGGGAAAGCCAGTGTAATCCATAAACTGTACTTTGGAAATTTATATTTACTAAATAAAAAAATAAAAATAATTTTAAAAATTTTAAAAATTAAAAAAATAAAAAAACTTGTTAAAAGAGACAAATAAGGTCAATATATAATGACTGAGGGATCAATTCAAAAGGAAGATGTGACTAAAGTAAATGCATATGTATCTTATGCCAAGACACCTGATTATTATTATTTTTTTTTGGACAGGCAGAGTGGACAGTGAGAGAGAGACAGACAGAAAGGTCTTCCTTTTTGCCATTGGTTCACCCTCTAATGGCCACCGCGGCCAGTGCGCTGTGCTGATCCGAAGGCAGGAGCCAGGAGCTTATCCTGGTCTCCCATGCAGGTGCAGGGCCCAAGCATTTGGGCCATCCTCCACTGCCTTCCCCGGCCATAGCAGAGAGCTGGTCTGGGAGAGGGGCAACTGGGACAGAATCCGGTGCCCTGACTGGGACTAGAACCCGGTGTGCCGGCGCCGCAAGGCAGAGGATTAGCCTGTTGAGCCACGGCGCCGGCCAAGACACCTGATTATTTGAAACAAATATTAATGGATCTAAAGTGAGACATAAACTCCAATACAATAATAATGGAGAAATTCAACACACCACTTTTATCAATGAGCAGATCAATTAGACAGAAAATCAACAAATAAAAAGAAGAGCTAATCTATACTATGAACCAAATTGACCTAAAAGGTATCTACCAAACAGTTCATCCCACAGTTGCAGAATACACATTATTTTCATCAGTCCATGTAACTTTCTCTAGAATAGACCTTATGCTAGGCCATAAAGCCAGTCTCAACAAATACAAAAAAACTTAAATCATACCATTCTTCTTTTCTGACCACAATAGAATGAAGCTAGCATTTAACAACCTAAGAAACTATACAGAATTTGAAAACACATGGAGACTGAACAACATGCTCTTGAATGAGCAGTGGGTCATAGGAGAAATCAAAATGGGAAATAAAAAAAAATCCTGGAGATGAACAAACTTGACAACACAACATTTCAAAACTTATGGGGTACAGCAAAGCAGTGTTAAGAGGGAAGTTTAGGGGTCAGTGCTGTGGCACAGTAGATAAAGCTGCTGCCTGCAGCATTAGCATTCCATACGGATGCTGGTTTGAGACTCACTTGTGATCCAGCTCTCTGCTATGGCCTGGGAAAGCAGTAAATGATGCATCAAGTGCTTTGGACCCTGCACCTCCATGGGAGACCTGGAAGAGGCTTCTGGCTCCTAGCTTTGGATCAGCTTAGCTCCAGCCACTCAGGCCATTTGAGGAATGAGCCAGTGGAAGGAGGATCTCTCTTTTTCTGCCTCAGAAATTATTACAAACAGCTATATGTCAACAAATTAGAAAATCTTGAAGAAATTATATTAATTCCTGAACACATACAATCTATCAAAATTGAGTCATGAAGACATAGAAAATTTAAATAGACCAATAACCAGTATGGAGATTAAATCAGCAATAAACACACACACAACAACAACACACACACACACAACAAAGAAAAGCCCAGGACCAAATGGCTTTACTGCTGAATTCTACCAAATGTTTCAAGAAGAAGTAATTCCAATTCTTCTCAATTCAAAACAATTGAAAGGGAATGAATCCCCCCAAACTCCTCTTGAGGCCATCTCACCTTAATTCCTAAACCAGAAAAGGATGCAACAAAGAGAACTACAGACTAAAAACCCTGATGAGCATACATACAAGAATCCTCAACAAAATATTAGCTAATTAAATTCAACAACAGATCAGAAAGATCATTCACCAGACCCAGTGGCATTCATCCCTGTTATGCAGGGATGGGTCACATTTGCAAATTAATAAATGTGACATATAACATTAACAATTGAAGAATGAAAAACATATGAGTATCTCCATGGATGCAGAAAAAGCATTTGATAAAATACAACACGTTTTCATGATAAATCTTAAGCAAATTGGGTATAGAAGGAACATTCTTCAACACAACCAATGCAATATATGATGAATCCATAGCCAGAATCACATTGAATGGGGAAGAGTTAGAAGCATTTAGACTAAGATCTAGAACTAAACATGCCCACCTTTATCATTGCTATTCAGTATTGTCCTGGAAGTTATAGCCAGAGCCATTAGGCAAGAAAAAGAAAACAAAGGGATAGAAATTGGAAAGGAGAAATTCAAATTATCCTTTTTTGCAGATGACATGATTCTATATATAGAATACCAAAATAATCCACTAAGAGAATGTTGGAACTCATAAGGGAATTTGGTAAAGTTGCAGGATATAAAATCAACACACAAGAATCATGCCTGAGAAAGAATTTCTAAGAGCAGTAACTTTCATAATAGCTACAAAATAATTAAATACCTTGGAATAAATTTAACCAAAAAGTCAAAGATCTCTATAATGAAAATTATAAAACATTAAAGAAAGAAATAGAAAAAGGGATAATAAAGGGAAAAATCTTCCATGTTGTTTGATTAGAAAAATCAATATCATCAAAATGTCCACACTACCAAAAGAAATTTGCAGATTCAATGTGATCCAAATCAAAATACCAACAACAGTTTTCTCAGATCTAGAAAAAATCATGTTAAAATTCATATGGAAACACAAGAGACCCCAAATAGTTAAAGCAATTTTATACAACAAAAACAAATCTGAAGGTGTCACAATACCAGACTTCAAGACATATTACAGAAGAATTATAATGAAAATAGCCTGAAACTGGTTCAAAGGAGACATGGAGACCAATGGAACAGAATAGAATCCCAAGAAATTAATTCATGCATCTATAACCAACTAATATTTCACAAATGAGCTAAAATTCATACAGTCTCTTCAACAAGTTATTCTGGGACAATTGATCTATGCATGCAGGTATATGAACCAGACCCTTACTTTACACCTTATAAAAATCATCTCAAAATGGAGCAAGCATCAAAATCTACAACATGGCACCATCAAATTACTAGAGGAAAACATCAGAGAAACTCTGCAAGACATTGTCACAGGCAAAGAAAAGACCCCAGATTATTCATACAATCCAAGCACTTAACACAAACTGTTCCTCAGGTGTTTGATGTCTGTTATTTCTTGAGATGAATATTATCAAAAGAATCATATACACTAAAAATATAACAAATGAAAAAATGAGTTTGATCCATGTCTTGTCTACAAACTTTCAAAGCTCTGGTACCATGTACTACCTAATATTTGCTCTTAATTCAATGAGGTATACATGAATAATAAGAAAAAGATTTAAAGCCTTCATTATTTTGAAACTTTAAAATACATAACCAAATGACTCAGAGTCCAAGAGGAAATCATAGAAGAAATTACAAAATGCTCAAAATTGAAAGTTAATAAAAATTTTATATCAAAGTTTTTGAACTATAACTAAATCAATATTAAAGGAAATTTGTAACTCATATGTTGTATTAGCAAAGAAGAAATGGGGAAGGTCAGTGAGCTAAGCATACAAACTTGAGAAGTTAGAAAAATATCAACCAAAACAGCCATAGAGAATGAAATAAAGAATGAAAGGACAATAATTAATGGTGTGGAAAAAAAGTAAGCCAAAATAAAGAGGATCAAGGTAAGTAAAGTTGCCCTTTTGAAAATATCAATACAACTGATTAAACTTAGGTAAAATTGGTTATGAAAGAGAGACAAATAGAGAAATGGCACATATAATCAATACTATATTTAAAATTTGAAATTTAAAATTATCTCATTACTATATACAGATCTTTGTGTCATAAATTAGGACAGATTCAAGTGGAAATATTATTTCAGGAATACTAATTTCCAAAACTAATTCAGTTTTAAAGAGAAAATATAAATTATACAAAATTAAACAGCCATTTAAAACAACCAAAAGGATTTATCACTAAGTTACTCTAAATTAAAAAAAAAAAAATCCAAACTATGCAACCCCCTTCTGAAGAATGAAAAAGTAAAAAAGAAAACATGACACATTTTATGAGACAGGTATAACTTGGTACCAAAATTCATTACAAATGATATGTAAAAGAAATGTATGTAAATGCAAGAATACTAACAAATATTAGTAGACATAATTTAGAACTCTTTAAAAAATATGCATCATTATTAACTTGAATTCATTCCAGGAATGCAAGATTGGTTCTAGGTTAGAAAATACGTTAATTATTTTAACTATGTTGACAGAGATTAAAGAGGACATTCATATGGAATTAGATGGTATATCATCTCTTAAAGAAAAGATACAATTTTTGTACCACCTTTAAAAATAAAGTTGTTTTCTCTAAATAAATCATTCTTTTACTCTTCCTTGGAGCTGGAATGTGGCCATGGTGCTGATTTATAGGAAGAGAAAGCTGTACAACGGAAGAAACCCAGATTTTAGAATTATTTTCTGGAGCATATCTGTTAAGCTATCCTGGACTGTCCAACCCATCATTTTAATTATACACTTTGATCTCTTTGGGTAACTTAAAATATGCCCTAATTAACCTAATGGAACAAGGGAAAATTATGAAAAAAATATGAAAGATAAATTCTCTTCTCCCCCTTTTCCCTATTGTGTATTATGGTATTCAGGAAGAGTGGTAGAAAGGAAATAAGGTACCTTGGAGGCAGGCATATCTAGGTTTGATCATACTCTGCCTTATGCTGAGCATCTGACTTTGGGCATGTTAACTAACTTCTCTGAGTTTCAATTTCATTAGAAATAGCACATTAAAAGGCTTTTCCCTAAAAGTCTAAAAATGTACATTTTTTTAGAAGATACATAATGAAAATGGGATATTGATACTGCCCTTTGGAGTAAAATATACAAGGGGTGTTGTAGAGAACTGAGGTTTTTCTGAAGGGCTGCCAGATAAAATATAGGGCTTTCAATTTGGTTAGAATTTCAGATAAATAATGAATAATATTTAAAATATAAGTATGTTCCAAATATTGCATGAGTCCCAGCTATATTTTAAAAAAACAATTGATGCTGTAAGTCATCAAGGCTGTACTGTTTTACTTGTCTTCTTGCTAAGTCTGATACCTCCATCTGAAGGACAGACAGGAGATCCCTTTTGTCTGGCTTGAGCCAAAACTGAGGAGACAGCACAGGACCTGAGATGACCCATCTGGCACCTACAGCAGTCAAAGTGATTAGCTCCCCTCCAATAGAAAAATGAAACAATTTTATCTCCACGGAGTGGTAGGCTCAACAGAGTCAGAAACCCATGGACAGGCAACAGTCCTACAGATTTACAACCAGAAAGCTTACACACAAGCTTAGTGAAAACAGATTAGATATGTGAAAGGAATTTCCAAAATTCTTCTGTCTGCTTCTGAACCCTCCTCATTTGATAGATGAAGAAGACAGGTGATGAATGAGTAACACCTTTTGTTTGCCTTAGACAAGAATTCCTTCTATATGTTTTTGGTGTACCCCAGAGAGAAGAGGTTGAACACAGGAAGAATTATCTGTGACAGCAAATGGAGATAAAAATACTCCATCTTAACGCAGTATCTGTGAGAACTGAATGAGGAGACATATAAACCCATAGCATAATGCCCGGCCTATAGTGCACACTCCTTCAGTCGTGCTGGTTCTGTTTCTTCCTTCTCCGTTCCCTATCCCCACTCTGCTTTCTTCCTGAGTCTCATAATGCCCTCAGGTTGTCTTGGACTCCACACTTCATATTTCCACACTGCCCCTAAAGTCTGACATCAGTTGATATTCTGTACCCTGAACATCTGAAGTGGTACTACCTCATTCTTTCATTCAGCAGAAACTGATTTAAACATCTCATTACCATATGCTGTGTAGAGGATGGTGATGCAGTGAACTAAACATATAGACCATCAAATTAAAAAATGGCCTTCTAACTGCCTAGTTAAGAATAACCTGAAGTTTACATTGAAATGCAAGTTTCAGAAGCAAGCCTTCCAAAAATTGAGTCCAAAGAACAAGGGATGAGTAATCTCCATTAAACAAACTATCCTTTCTCACCTACTTTAACGTTTGGGAATTACTGACTGATGCATTATTATACAGGTGTTCATCATGGTAAGGATGCTAACTGCTGCTAAAGTTTAACAGGTTTTATCTTTTCAGGTCTACTGCATTGTATATCTACTTAACCCAAACAAATGAATGCACTTATCCCAGATGAGGGAACTGCAAATAGTGGTAAATCAGGCATACAGACGGAGACTTCAAGAGGAATCTGTATCAGAGAACTGGATGCCAACTCCACCTACTGCGAAAACAGGGAACATGGCAAGCATAGACTTTCAGCAATGTTCTCAAGGCTTTAGATCTCAGGACCTCTTTAAGCACATAAAAGTTATTGAGAACCTCTGAAATTTTTGCCTAGATGGTAATCCATATTAAAAGTTAAAGCCCAGGAATGATTTCTTTAAACATTTATTAAAGACTAAGAATAATGAATATATAATATGTTCACATAAATAATTCATCTTTATGAAAAAATAACTAGATTACTAGGGCAAAAATCAAAACCAAAAAAAAAAATTAGTAAGAAGAGACATGATTTTACACTTTTTCCAATAATAAATGTCTTAGTAGAAAACAGCCATATTGCTACACAGCATTCAGCCTGTTACCAAATCACACTAGAACACTACGCTGCATGTTCATGAGAAAAGGAGAACAGCAAAGGCAAATGACATCTTATTTTTATTAGAAAGAAGGTTTCTACCTTGTGGGCTCCCCAAAAGGGTTTTCAGAATCTCCTGGGGTCCTGGGATCACACTTCGATAGCAATTAACCTAAAAGATGGAAAATTTCCCATGGATTCCCTGTTCGCCCCACTGACAGCTTGTGAGTAAAGAAGAAGCTGGGAGAACCACTCTGGTAAAAATTCCACTGCTTTACATTTCGTCCCAGGGCTGCTCTTGGCTGTGAGTCGCCCTGTAAGCTTTTAATCCCTCTTGGTAAACTCAAGGGCAGTGACGATGCTGAGCATCCCAAATGTGACTGGAAGCTGGAATTAGCCTCTAGTTCTGCTTCCCAGCATGCTTGGAAGCTCCCTCTTCTACCAAGAGAGTGACAACAGCTGTTCCTCAAAGTGGAGCCAGTCTCTGCCAACCGTCCACTTTCCAAAATCTGCCTGCTCTGTCCCGCTGTCTCCCACCACAGCCCCTCTGCCAGGCGTTATGCCTTTCCCCATCCTCTGGCAGACTCGCAGTAGTTCAACCTATTTACATTGTTCTTGATCTTATTTCTACTCTAGACACCCAGTTTAGTACTCCCCTTAGTGCCACTCCCTAGAACAAGCTGCCATCTTTGACCAAATCCAATTCCAAGCCTGGAGATCTGAAGTTTGGCTCAAGTCAAGGCCCAGCACTCTCTCCTTCTCCTCTTTGCCTGGAAAATTGAAAAATAATGAGCATATTGGAGGACTCTGAACCTCAGGTGGCCCTCCAGAAGGGCATTTCATCTTGAAAAATAAAAAAGTGGTTCAGTGCTGTTTTTAAACATTCACAAAAACTTTTACTAAGTATTTCTCTGAAAAATAAACTTTCACATGTACTACAATATTATAAGTGTTTGTTTTTCTGTTTGTAAACCTAAGATAGCTTTTGAAAATGCTGGAATAGCCTTTTTCTAAAAAGCTAAAAGATTGCTTTCTTAAAATTGCGTGTGAGCAGGTGAGTGATGACAGGCAGTGCTCAGACACTCTCACTGTGGTACTGGGGTTTTGGAGGTCTGAACTGTGCAAGCAAGCCCAGAGACAGATGGAACAACCTCCTATGAGGAAGGCCCCAAGAAACAACTGCCATTGAGGTTGACTTTAATTAGATTGCAGAAGTTAGGGAAGAAGATGTTCTGATTAGTGGGAAGTATCTTTGTACTCTGGCATCACTGTCATATTTTTAACCAGTCATGACAGGTAGTTATTATAGTTAAGTTTCAAATTTCCTCAATTCTTATTATTGTTACATCAGACCTTAATAAATTCTCTCCGGATGGTTTAGACAGGTGTGATGCAAAGAAATATCCCATCAAAATGAAATGAGCGGATTTTTTTTAGCTTTTGCCTTTACAAACAAAAGGAAAAAATAGCAAAAGTGGTCACAAAATAACTCCACCTTGCCTGTCTTTGATCCTGCTTGGCCACTCTACCTAAGGAACATGTAAGTTGGAAGGGATGGCATTGCAGGTAAGTTGCTGTGTAACTGCAGGAGATCTTGACAGCTTCCTAAGCAAATGGTGGCACAAAGGTACCAATTACGTGAACGGAGAACTTTTAATCCCCCAGGGGCAAGTCATCTTGTAAGGGAGCCTTTTTCATTTGACTGACAGCTTGGACCCTGGTAAGTGTGGCTTTGGTTACTGCAGCAAGCCAGGAGTCACTTGGGGTTCAGCATTCAATAATAATTCAACTTAAGTGGGATTTATAAGATAAGGAACTCTGGAGGCCAATTATCTTCTATCCACTGAACCACATTCAATCTTGGCAACAATTTCTCTTAAGTGAGATGTGATATGTGTAAGACTAATTGGGAAAGTTGATAAATTTAGGATTTCTACAAAGACATGGAGTGTGTCACCCATACTAAGTGACTCAGGGATTCTTTAAACAGTATTTTTACTCCGTGGGTTTATTTTCATGAATCCAATGGCAAGACCCTTTATGAGCTATTTACAGAATGAGACAATCGAACAATAGTTGTCTCTCCTTATTGTTCTATGCTGCTCCCAGCACTTCTAAGTAAAGGTGAGACCTGTAGAAAAATCTCACTGGGAGGAACCAGTGGCCCTCACTGAAGAATGTTCTCTGTATGGGAGGGGCTTCCCCCAAGGGAATGAAGGAGAGCACTGAATGAGGTCAGGGAAAGAGGAGGAAGGCATGGAGGGGGAGTCAAGAGGGGGTATGGAGACAGATTCACAGAGCCAAGGTCTTTAGGAGAAATAAATATTAGGCATAGGAGGGGAAAATGATATTAGGAAAGGTATTCATGTATAAAAGGGTCTATACCACAGGGTTAAGGTAGAAAGTCACTAATAAAGTTCTGAAGAGAGGTAAATAATTAGGACCAACCAGGAATTAGGACTCAGAGCTGGGGATTGGTGATAATTATAAAAGACACTGTAGGGTTATCATCTTATTGTAGCCACTTGTTTCTACTCCAACTCAGATTCATTTTAAAATGTATATTTTACATATTAAAAAAGCTTTAAAGATAAGATATTACTGCAACAAGAAAAAAAATCTGTTTTAGGGATGGTCGAATAAGGAAAAGATGAACCTTCAGATCCACAGAGAAAACAGACTAACAATTGTGGCTATAGAGCATAACCTATGTTAGCTTTCTAAAAGAATGCTGCACGCAATAACTGAAGGAGTACAAAGGCAGAAAGAGCTACACAAACTAGATGGATGGCCTTATACAGTCCTCATAGAAGAATTTCATAAACCGAGCATCCTAAACTTTTAGCTTCATTGTCCTCTCCCTGTTTTCCTTTTGCTTATTTTATTAGATTTTGTAATGTCTGTGTAGTGTTTTTTTAGCATTAGATTCTGCTGATGTAATCTTCTCCCACACTCTACACGCAAAGACCTGAGAAAGTCTCCAGCGTAAGTGAGAGAGAAACTGGTTTCATTACTTTTTCCTCAATCATCCTGTAAATCACTAGTGTAGGTAATTGCAATAATTTCCAGCTTAGCATGTACCTGCTTCCCACGTAATTGGATTAAAACTCAGCCTGTCATGCTGCCCTGTTATGGTTTATAGATTGAATTTATCCCTTCACTTCTCTGCATTTGATTAAACACTATTTCCATTTCAGTTCCGACTAGATCTGTTTTCTTCGTCATCTCACAAGGGATTCTGCAATGTATCCCATTTTCACTGTACGGAAAGTACAGGGATATTTCTGGAATGTAGCATGCTGTAGAACTCACCATATTTCCATGTGTTATATATGACTAACATTTCTAAAAAGTAGGTATTGTTCTTGTTTTATGATGAAAATGGAATGATTTTTCAAACAAATGGGGAAACGATTTATTTGTTCTTAAATGACTTGAAAAGCTTTTAAATTGTGCCAATAAATCCTCCTTTCCTGCTGTTCAGCATCAATCAGTCTGAAAAGCCATATTATGATTCACATGCAGGAAATTTCAGATTGTTCCCTGAATACAGGTTAAATTAGTTTAGCTTAACTATGTTATATTTCCCCCTTATTCCTATTCTTTCATTTTGGCTATTCCAGAATCACATTTATATTCATCAAAATGAAGAAAACTATACAAATAAGTTGAGCTCTCCTTTAAGAATCAGGAAAATGGACAGTTGGAAATGTTGTTAGTATGAACAACATTTTCTCTAGAAAGAAATTGTGAAAGGAGAATTGAGAAAGGAGGACTTCAACATTTGGCAGCATAAAAGGAGACTGAGCTGAATCCTGTTTCTCGTTTCATATTTCCCTTTACTCCCTTATACCTTTGTAAAAGGTTTTTGAAACACCATAGGATCAAAAGCATATCTGATATCTCATGTTGACCAAGTCCTATGACACGGTCCTATCTTCATGAAGAAAACATCTCCCTTCAAATAGGAACCCACCTGCCCCATACAGTTCAGGAAGTATTTGCACGGGATATGTCCCTCTACTTCCCTACTCCATTCTATTGCACCCTTATCCTAAAAGCACTTAAAATAAGGATGTAGACATGCAAGTTGTCTGGAAAGAGAAAGATACAGTGCAATCCCTTAATGTTTACATAGAAAGACAGTAAGTTGTCCAATACTTTCCATTTTAATTATTCATAAAATCACCAAGAATTAGAAAAACTGGCAGAGAAACCATGGTGGTCTGTTCACTTTGCTCACTACAAGATTAGCAGTGGCCTTCACCAAAACCTTGTTACAGAGTTATTTCATACTCCAAATAATGTGAATAGTTCATGAGAAATGCTTCTTGAGTTTTTCTCAGTGTTACTTCCTTTGAGTCGTGAGGATTCTCTGACATGGGCTTCCCTTACTGTGTCCCTAACCCTCTAAAAACTACTTATCTAAGTACCCGAGAGCCACCATTGAGAACTGGGCTAATTTTCCCTTGGATGAGGATCTGATGAATTTTCTTATTTAACCTTATGTGGCAAAAATATTCATTCACTTACACATTTACCATGAAAGATTTGCTAAGCATCTTCTATGAGTTGGTTAACGTTATAACTTCTTGTGAAAGTCCATAGTCTAGCAGATTATGTAAAGTGATGTCTTCTCAGTTTGTCCAGGATTTCCTTATTTTTAACAGTGAAAGTCCCCGTAGTCCTGGGAAAGTCAAGCTGGTTGATAATCCTGGAGAGCATCTGTTCATCAATGAGACTTTCATAGAAGATGAGAATAAGTCTTTTTTAGCTAGAGTTCAAGTTGATTGTTATGGTAAAATCTCTCTTAAGACCAATAACAGGCCGGCGCTGTGGCTCACTAGGCTAATCCTCCACCTGCAGCACCGGCACACGGGGTTCTAGTCCCGCTCAGGGCGCCAGATTCTGTCCCAGTTGCTCCTCTTCCTGTCCAGCTCTCTGCTGTGGCCCGGGAGTGCAGTGGAGGATGGCCCAAGTCCTTGGGCCCTGCACCTGCATGGGAGACCAGGAGAAGCACCTGGCTCCTGGCTTCGGATCAGCGTGGTGTGCCAGCCTCAGTGGCCATTGGAGGGTGAACCAATGGAAAAGGAAGACCTTTCTCTCTGTCTCTCTCTCTCTCACTGTCCACTCTGCTTGTCAAAAACAAACAAGCAAACAAAAAAAGCAAAAACAAAACAAAACAAAACAAAAACAAAAAAACAAGACCAATAACAAAAGACAAAAGTTCATAGCATACCTTCAAAATGTTGAGAAAATAATTGTCAACATGTTAAAAGTAGATAGTTATAACACAACAACAAAGTGAGTATATGTAAATACATCCTAAAATCAATGTTACTACTAGTTGTTTCTGAGTAAACTCCCAAAAGAGGTAATTGGAGAAAAAGGAAATTGCATCTAGAAGTAAGACTTGAGATGCAAAATAGAATGATAAGCTAAGAAACACCTGTTTTGAAAACCCCAGAGGTCGGGGCCAGTGCTGTGGCGCAATGGGTTAAAGCCCTGGCCTGAAGCGTTGGCATCCCATATGGGCGCCAGTTCTAGTCCTGGCTGCTCCTCTTCCCATCCAGCTCTCTGCTATGGCCTGGGATAGCAACGGATGATGGCCCAAGTCCTTTGGCCCCTGCACCCGCGTGGGAGACCCGGAGGAAGTTCCTGGCTCCTACAGCTCTGGCCATTGTGGCCATCTGGGGAGTGAACTAGTAGATGGAAAACTCTCTCTCTCGCTCTCTCTCACTCTCTCTCTCTCTTTGTCTCTGTCTCGCCTCTCTGTGTAACTCTGACTTTCAATTAAATAAAATAAATCCTTAAAAAAAAAAGAAGAAGAAAACCCCAGAGGTTAATGGATGATTATTAGATAGCTAATGTTAAGGGTATTCAAACAATATAAACCTAAAATTCAGGTATTATATTCAGAAGAAACTATGATCATCTCAATAGATTCAGAAAAGATTTTCCTAAAATTCAATACTATTCATGACAAAAATTCTCAGAAAACTTGGACTAGAGGAGAATTTTGTTAATCTGATAGAGCATTACATTGCTACATCTACATGTATTAATATTCAGAAAGGCCTAAATACATTTTCTGGAGCAGAGCATCCTATTATTTAGCAGTTCCTAGTAGTTTTTTTTTTTTTTTAATTAAACTTTCATTTAATGAATATAAGTTTCCAAAGTACAGCTTATGGGTTACAATGGCTTCCCCCTCCCAAAACTTCCCTCCCACCCACAACCCTCCCCTTTCCCGCTCCCTCTCCCCTTCCAATCACATCATGATTCATTTTCGATTCTCTTTATATACAGAAGATCAGTTTAGTATATACTAAGTAAAGATTTCAACAGCTTGCCCCCATATAGCAACACAAAGTGAAAAAAAAAATGCTGTTGGAGTACTAGTTATAGCATTAAATAAGAGTGTACAGCACATTAAAAACAGAGATCCTACATAATATTTTTTTTTAAAATTAATTTTCTATGCCATTTCCAATTTAACACCAGGTTTTTTTTTTCATTTCCAATTATCTTTATATACAGAAGATTGATTCAGTATATAATTATCAGTTTGTACCCACGCAGAAACACAAAGTGTAAAAATACTGTTTCAGTACTAGTTATAGCATCACTGCACATTAGACAACACATTAAGGACAGATCTCACATGGGATGTAAGTACACAGTGACTTCTGTTGCTGACTTAACAATTTGACACTCCTGTTCCTAGTAGTTATAATTTACCATTCCTGTTAGCTCCATTTTTATGACCGAGTAGGGACAATGGGATTCTGATAGTAAATACTACATATTTTGGAGCCTACTGTAGGCCAGGAGCCTCAAAAATATAAACCTGGTTATTTATCTAGGAAAGGGACAGTTATCTTCTAGCCTTTTGAAAGAAAGGGAGGAAAAACTTTTTTCTATTTGGGTATGGTTTGTGTTCTTATGCTCAGCTTTTCAGATGTAAATAAATCTTTCTAAGACCAAAGTCTTCAGTTTTTCCACAAAAAGATTGTCTCTTTGATTCCAGATCACATCCCCCAATTGAAATGTAAACATTTGTATCTCACCAGGTATTCAGGTACTATCCAATCAGTCATAAATTAACTTCCAAAACTTGTGCTTTTAGTCCATGTACTAAGTTTCAGTAAAATCTGTGCATTTGCAAGAACATAAAAAATGTTTCTTTACAAGCCCACTGTGTACCTATCCAAATCTCAGTATAAGCTTTACATTCAGTGGTAGAAATTATAAAACAGATAGTCATTTACTTCCTGATTTGTGACTCTTCCATCTTACACACATTTCAGTTCTCTTGCCTATCTCTGGATCAGTGATACATCTTCTTATCATACCTTTATATTAACTCTTGAAATTATTGGAATAAGTTTCAACCCTCTAGTTTAGATTTTCTTGGTTATTTATGTCCATATGCTTGTCCATGTGAATCTCAGAAACTGTTTACAATTTCAAAAAACTCTGTTAATATTTTAATGGTAATTATATAGAACTTGCAGAATAATTTGGTCAAGACTGACATCTTTATTTTATTGCATCTGCAATTCATTATTATTTTCTCTCTATTTATATAGGTCTTTTAAAAAATCTTCCTAAAGAATGTAATGTATTTCTACCAAAAAATCTCATATATTTTTTATTAGGGTTATTTTTGTCTGCCTCATATTTAAATTAATAATATTTTATCTTTATAAAATTACATTTTATAATTTTCAGTAAGTTATATATAAAAATAAAGTTGAGATTTCTAAATTCGCTTTATTGCCCAATGTCTTTGCTGAACTCTAAATGCTAACAAATCATTATAGTGTCTCCTGTATTTCCTGTGTAGCTGGTCATGTTATTTGTGAATTATACAAATTTAAACACTTTCTTTCTCATCTTAACATGCATTTTCAGCTAGGAAAGATAATTTATTTTATTTTAACTGCTCTTTTAATAACTGCTTGTGCATATATTTAGAAAATGGATCCTGACCTCACAACATAACTGAAATTTAATTGCAGATATGTTAAATTCCTAAATGTGAAAGCCAAAAGGTTACAATGTTTCATTAAAAATGTGAGTCAATATCTTCAAAATCTTCCACTCAAACAAATCACTCAAACAAAACCAGAATAGCGCAAACCATTATTGGGGGAGGGTAGAATGTACAAGTTTGAAATATTAAAGTTAAAAATTTACCTAAAGCTGAAAACAGAATACGCTCATTAAATAAGCCACATTGTGGTAGAAATTATTTACAATGTTCACTATCAAGAAGGATGAATACTCAAGATTTATATGTAATTCTTATAATAATGAAAAGACAAACAGCTGAACAAAAATATGACAAGTTAACACATAAGAAAAAATAAACATGAAAAATTTGAACTATTAATCAGCACAACACAAAATTAAGAAGATACAATTTGATAAATTCAAAAATTTAAATTCTAATGATAGCAAGTGTTGAGAAGGATGGGGATTAACTGGTACTTAGAAGTGAAGTGTGGCCATTCCAGAATCTGGGTTCAAATCCTGGCTTTGCTACTAAGACCTTTGACAGGTTATGTAGTTTTTCTGTGCCTCCATATTCTCCTCAAAACCAGGATATTACTACTACTAATAATAATAATAATAGTATTCAAATGTGTATGTAAGAAATTTGTAAAAATGTATTGAGTTAATTTGCATAAAATAATTAGTACAATAGATGTCATATATTGAGCCCTTTATGGAGGGGTTAGCTTATGAGGGTATAAATTGCTTCAACCACAATAGAGAGCAATTTATCAATATTTAACCAAATGGAAATGCACAAACTCAAAATACATCATTCAACACCTATGTATAGGCTCTATAAACCTTGACATCTGGTCATCTGTAACTGACTTTGAAGAGGTCTCCTGGGCTTTTCACTTACTACTCCTCACTGCTATGCTGATGGACACTTTAAACTAGTCTCTGACTAATCAATATCAAAGAATCCTCAAACTTGGCTTGAGCTGTTTCATCAAAACGATGTAAAAATGGTTCATATTCTGCTATGTTAGGCAAATATCTTAACACATTTACTTGGCAGCATGTCAGGGTTCTAGTCCTACCATTCTGGTTTATAACTTGTGTACCCTTGGAGAAGTCACCTCATTTATCTGTACTTCAGCTTCCTCTCCCATTAAATAACATGATTTCTAAAGTTATTTCCATTTTGGACATTGAATTCTCAGATGGAAACGAATGTCCTTCTGATATTGACAGTGTTTTCCAGTACAACTATGGAAAAGCATTTCATTCTCAATATTAATCCCTCCAATGACTTTTTCAGAGGTTCTCTAAGTGGTACACAGGTAAAAGAAAATCTGTAAGAGCTCTAAAAGACTCAACTCATGTGTCTCCATTGTCCAAGGTGGAAAATTGCCTGCAAAACTTTTAATGATTCATACACTACTATGGAAACTTGAAAATCTCCTATTCAATATCTACTAAAACATAAGCTACACTGTACAACAAAGGAAAGTAAATCCAACACATTGCTACCTAGAAGAACATTTGATAAAATATTAGACTTCTGGAGATACTGCTCAAATTTCTTTTCTATCTTCTTTCTCTCTCTCTTTTTCATGTTCTTTTGTCTTAAAACTATACAAGAGAAAAATAAGCTTAAAGAACCTCATGGCAGGTTTTTTGAATTCCAGTTAGATCTGAGTACTATAATTGAAATGTCAGACTTTGGGTCAAGATGTGTTTGGTATCCTTATCTTGCCCACAGGAAAATTTTGCACTCCACCAAAGCTTTAAATTTAGGAGAACTAGAGAAAGCTGTAAATATGCAACATTCTCCAATGGACTGAATTTCCTTAAGATATGTGGTTTCATTTTAATATGAATTTCTATTAAGTAAAAATCAGTTAATATTATTGAAAATATCAAAGGTTTTACCATTACCTTCTGATAGCTACCTGGAGCTTTCTGTTGATATTGTATTGGATGTTCAATTTCTATGGTGTCAAAATGTCGAGAAAAAATCACCTAGAAAGAAATGTTAGTGATCAGTAATCATGTTTTCTAATCATTTAGGCCACTTCACTTTGTTATTCAGCCTTGTCGGAAAAGAAAAAACATGATTCATGTCTCTGTGAATTTTAATTGTATCAGATTAAAAAGGTTTAGATACTCTGACCTAAGCCTTCCCAATTAAAACACTCAACCATTATAACTTCCTACACAAATATTATGCTGTGGCACAATGTTGTCGCATCATTGCTCAATCAAAAATAACTTAAATAAACAGAGAATTAGAGAATTTTACATTACAAATGGATTCTATATTCCAAAATTGATATCTGCATTCCACCTATAGAGTCTAGTACAGAGTTACCCTAGAAGTCATAACCCATTATCGGATGTTGGTCCTCCAGATGGAATGAGTGTTCCTTATCCAATTTTATCAAGTAGTAAGGGGGCAGAAGGTAATTCAGCTGCTATTATGCAGCCATATAAGGACTGCAGCCTCTCAAGAGTCTACTACATAAGGACATGGTCTGACTACTTTCCATTTCCTTTTCATTGAACACTGAAAACAGTCCTTGACATATTGACTCCCATACGAAGCTGTTGTTCAGTTGGTGTCTAGTAATTAAATATCAATACCTACTTGAAATAAAAAGTTAGATAATTAAGTAGTCCAATGTTCTGTTATTGCAATTGTTTACTTTTATAGAACTCATACTAGGTCTCCTACAAAAGCTCTTGTTTAAGACAACCCACATTTGTGCATGCATTCTTTCACTGGATAAAGAACAGATGTAACTTGCCATCTATATATATTTTAAGATTCTATTTTGTGTTGAGTCACTGTGCTAGTAAACAAGATAGTCATGCTCCTGCCTTCTTGGAGCATACAAACTGGAGATCACAGAAAGAAAAATTTAGGACAAGGAGAATAGGGAAAACCAATCCACCTCTGAACAGAAAAGGCCATATAACACATTTCCCTGAGCACAAAATCAAGCTTTGGGCTGCATATATTCAAAATAGTATCTGTGTATAAATGTAATGAGGTCTAACAACTTTTTATTAGCAAGGAAGAAACGGTGAATTTTTTCAGTGAAGAAAAATTCTTTCCATATAACTATAAGTCAAGAAATCAAAGGAAATAACCAAAATATCTTTTTAAAGAGAGAATGAACCATAGGTTTATTTTATATATTCAAAAATATAACATAGTTGGCATGTAAAATAGAGATAATGACTATCAAAAGGATTTTTCTAAATGCAAATAGTTTTTTCTTTTTCTTTGTATCATGAACATCTCTGCACTCCAAGTAAAAAGATAGCAAAAAAAAAAAAAAAGAAAAAGAAAATTGGTAGAACACATCACTATGGGAGAGACAACTGTGTCAGCTCAAAGCAATTTGGGCTTTAGTGAATGCTGAGAATACCAATGACATCTTAATTTTCCCAAACAGAATTAGGCAATACGAGTTGCTACAGTTTTCTGTCTCCTAAATTCCTGTCTGTAGTCCCATTTAGACTTACAATGCATTTCTCTTTATTAATTATTTATCTACAATAATACATCCCTCTTCTGACAAATTTAATTTTTCCTTAGGCAAAAATATAATCGGAATACATTTTTCCTAATGAGCATCACTTTAAAACATTACAAATGAATATATTTTATACTGTAGATGAGATTAGCCTTTTCAATATGGAAAATAATTTTTAAATTCACTTATTTTCTCCCTCTAGAAATAATTTATTTCAAAGGAATGTTCCAATGTTGTTTTTCTTATTTCATAGAATAAATATCACAATGAAATATATTTGTCATTCATATAACACAGCCCAAGAAACTGAAAATTGAAAAAAATCATAACACTAGTTCTCAAAATTACAGGGAAAAGGAAAATGACATAATACCTTTAAAGAAAATACTTGTTCCATACTAAATTACTTTTGTTTTGTTACTGTTGATTTCAGGATTACTATAGTAAAAAAATCATTTCAAAATTGTTTCTTTCTTTTCCTCAGTGAATTCACATATAACTAACAGAATATTATTTTACTTATACTGATATACTTATGAAAATTATCCCATGGATTCTAAAAGCCACATTTATATTCATTTATATTTTAAAATGTTTTATAAGTTATAATTTATAACTACAGTTAGTATATGATAACACAAAAGTACATAGGGATTTATTTAAGAAAGTAATCCATACTCTGGTAATATTATTATTACCCTGGTAATAGAACAGATCTATTACCCTGGCAATAGATCCAGAAAACAATTATTTATAACATTTTCATGGCTTAAATGTTTACACTATTGTAAGAATTCTACATCCTTTGTCAATAACCTTTATAAAATATCTAAGATGTGGATGATTGATGGGTTGATGGATGGATGGATGGATAGATAAATAGATATTTTCCCTTTACAGGTGAAGAAAATGATATGTGGAGAATTTGTTTAAACTGGTCATCATCACACAGTAAACGGCAGCTCTGGATTTCAGATCTCTCTGATTCCCAATGCCCTACTGTTAATCCCTTCCTTGAATATTCTGGAGACTTGTTCCAAGCAAATTCTCTGCCTCCAAAAATCTTCTACAAGTTTGCCTTTTGTAATTGTGCAGAACAGAAAGCCATTAATGCTGTTCCAAGAAGAAAAAGAGTGGACCTAAGTGGTAGGTTAGAACTTTAGATGTCTGTCTAGCCAAAAGATGGTTTTATCTTGAAATTTCTGAGTCTCTTACCTCCTCATCTACTTGCCTAAACTCTCCACTGCCTTCTTGAACAAAACACCTCCAAAATCCACAGTAGTTGTGAATACAACCATGTTGGAAATCAGATCTTGGCAGATGTCAAAGATGTTGAGAAAAGGTCATCAGGGTGCCCGAATCCAGTATGCCCTAATCCAGCTTTCCTAAGAAGAAAAGGAAAATCTGTACTGACACACTGATAAGGACACAGACACAGAGAAGAGACCCGTGTGGAGCTGTGCTGCCACAAATCAAGGCAAGCTGGGACCATCAGGGAAGGTCCAGCTCCAGAGGGTTTGGAGAAGGTGTGATCCTCCTAATACCTTGATTTTGGACTTTTAGACTCATAAAAATAAATTTATGTTGCCTTAAACTACCCAGTCTGTGGTCATTTGTGATAGTAACCCTAGAAAACTAATATGTACTTGAAGGAAGAAAATGATGGGAGGCCAGCGCCGTGGCTTAACAGGCTAATCCTCCGCCTTGTGGCACCGGTACACCAGGTTCTAGTCCCGATCGGGTCGCCGGATTCTATCCCGGTTGCCCCTCTTCCAGGCCAGCTCTCTGCTATGGCCCGGGAAGGCAGTGGAGGATGGCCCAAGTCCTTGGGCCCTGCACCCGCATGGGAGACCAGGAGAAGCACCTGGCTCCTGGCTTCAGATCAGCGAGATGCGCCAGCTGCAGCAGCCATTGGAGGGTGAACCAACGGCAAAAAGGAAGACCTTTCTCTCTGTCTCTCTCTCTCACTATCTGCCTGTCAAAAAAAAAAAAAAAGAAAGAAGATGATGGGAAGGGTGTATGCCTGATACCCCTTGTTCCCTTCTTAGAAGCTTTATTTTTCCTTGGATACCTCACAGCAGCATTTGATTCAGGTGTACTTTATCTCTAATTCTCAGAGACATATATTATTACTATGATTATTATTATGTACTTATTATATATAATCCAAGTCCACTTGAAGAAAATCTTTAGCTGCATTCAGGAACTTACTGATAATATTGTACATATTCCTTTAGGTCTACCTATTACACAATTTGATAACTAGTCCACAAAGAAAGAAGAGATTTCATGAATGCTTGCAATGTATTGATGCTAACTCATCCTGCTCCCTTCCTTCCAAGATCTTCAGGAACTCCAGCGCTGACTTGGCAATGTGAAATTATACCCTAACAAAAAGGCTGTTTTGTTACTAGACATTTAATTTCATCAAATGATTGAAACTCAAGCTCTGCAGAAACTCCTGTCCCATTGAGATCAATCTACCAAAGGCTTAACTAAAGTTAATATCTCAGACAGCCACACCACCAGGCTCCATAACTGTTGCAAGTTCTTCATTTTCTCCCTGTGGTTCTCAAATAGGAGGATAGAAGTTTGGGATTGGCTATGGAGGGAATTTACATGTGAAAATTTACATTGTAGATTACTTCATATTTTATACTTCTTATATTTTCTGTCCATTGTTTTATATAGCTCAACAGGAAAATATTATTTCAATTTTATACATGGAGCAGTTAAGTGACTTGTCCAAGGTGCCAACGTTCATTTATGCAGAGACTGAGGAGAAGAAATCAGAATTTCTCAATCCTGCTCTAGTTTGTTTTTCTGCTACTGGAGCTCAGGTACATATTAATTCTTTTTAAAGAAACATTATTTTCATAAGTCTCATATATTTCTAAAATATTTTATTTTAAAATAAAGGAAGAAAAGAGATTTTTTAAGCCTTTCCATTCTTCCATTCTGCAGCATCTTTCATTGTCCTTGAAGCATAATCTGGAGATAAACATTAGAGATTTATTCAGATCTTTTCTCTGCCACTTACCATCTGAATTGAGTAGAGCTAAATGTTTTGAAGATGGAGTTTGCTGTGAAGATCAGTGTGCTAATGGAAGTGAGGAGCATGGATGTGTTAATTAGTGTGGTAATCATTTACAACATACATCTATCAAATCATCCCATTATATACTCTAAATATATACAATTATTATTTGTCAATTTTTAAAAAACTTATCCTTGAGACTGGCATTGTGGTATAGCATGTTAAGCTTCTATCTGCTCTGCTGGCATTCCATATGGGTGCCAGTTGGTGTCCTGGCTGTTCCACTTCCAATCCAGCTCCCTATTAGTGATCTGGAAAATCAGCAAAAGATGTTCCAAGTATCTGGGCCCTTGCCAACCTGTGGGAGACCAAGAAGAAGCTCCTGGCTCCTGGTTTTGGCCTGTCCCTTCTCTGGCCTTTGTGACCATTCGGGGAGTGAACCAGCCAATGGAAGATGTATCGATCTCTCTCCTCTCTCTACAACTCTTTCAAATAAATAAATCTTTTTTTTTTTTTAAAAAAAAAGCTTATCCTTGACTCCTGCAGTACCCAATGATGACTAGCCAAACTTCTCATTCCTTGGCCTATAGCAGTAAATCTCCATGCTCTACATTGCCTTTCCCATGCCTTCTTTTTCTGAGTCTGTGTTCAAATCCTCATCTTCTCATAAGGATGCTAATCATTGGATTAGGATCCACCCTAATCCAGTATGACCTCATCATACCTTGATTACAATTTAAAAAATCTTTCTTCCAAATAAAGTCAAATTTACAGGTTCCATGCTTAAGATCATAAACATGTTTTAGCTACACCAACTGCAACTGAAAATGCCAATATCAGATGTAAAAGAGAAAAAGAAAGTAGAGGAGGAAGTATGACTGGTAGACGGAGGCTGCAGTTTCCATAATCCTTTGAGAAAGACATGATCATACATTTCATCGTAATTTCTATGAAAACAAATATATATATATATATATATATTAACTTTAAGTAAAGATTATCACATCTCAATTTATCTTAAAATAGCTCAAAAATTATAATATATTGCTTTATCTAATATAACATTATAAATGTAAAACAGAATTTAGGTACAAGTGGACTGTGCATATAGTTCAAAGATATTAAGTCAAACAATGATAGCCTATTTTTGAATTCTGTTTTACAATTTAAAACATCATAGGCTTTTAGAATCTAAAACATCCCACAGCTTACACATAACAAATTATGATCTTCCACTTAGACTGTAACACAATTATGTCTTATCAGCAGTTCCTCAAGAGAATGGCTAATTTTAACACTGCTTACATCATTTTGATTTTTGCTGATTATATTACTGCTCATAAACAAAAAAGAATATTTCATATAAAAATTCCTAAGGAAAAATCTACATATATACATAATTTACTAGTATCTCTTTTTTCATAGTTAACTCTATTTTTTTTATTTATTTTTTTGACAGGCAGAGTGGACAGTGAGAGAGACAGAGACAGAGAGAAAGGTCTTCCTTTTGCCATTGGTTCACCCTCCAATGGCTGCCGCGGCCGGTGCACCGCGCTGATCCGAAGCCAGGAGCCAGGTGCTTCTCCTGGTCTCCCATGTGGGTGCAGGGCCCAAGCACTTGGGCCATCCTCCACTGCCTTCCCAGGCCACAGCAGAGAGCTGGCCTGGAAGAGGGGCAACCGGGACAGAACCTGGCGCCCCGACCGGGACTAGAACCCGGTGTTCTGGCGCAGGAGGTGGAGGATTAGCCTATTGAGCTGCGGAGCCGGACCATAGTTAAATCTTATAAAGTAATGAAGAGAATGCTGTGATCATCCTTTTTTTTTGTAAGTAATCTTCATAGGATTGGCTTGTGTAGCTCATCTTTCACTTTGTAATTATGTAAGGAAGGTAGTATGTATATCATTATTCCCATGTTAGAGGTAAGCTTCAAAGACACAGAGAAGGAGCTATGGTCAAAAACTCATGTCTAACATACTGTTCCTACAACACAAATGGTTCCTTGTTTATGGCCTTCAAAGTTTCTCTCTACACATTGATCAGCATCTACCTTTCATGGAGAAATTATTAACTAGTAGCATCTAATGAAGGCTAAACCTGATCATTTGAAGGCCTCAATAATAATAGTAAGATTATACAATCTTTAACACATTAGATGAATATGAACTTTATTCCCCAAATAAAGGATAGAAATTCACTTAATGTACACATTTTTTTGCATAGTGTATAATCAATCACAAAAGTAATTCTCAAGAAGTATTAAAGAATCTTTGTTATAAAGTTATGTTACTAGGATAAAATGCAATAAAATTGGAAATCAAAATAAAATGATAAACATGAATTTTAGAGTATCTCTTTGAAAAATGTTTCTATCAAAGAAATGAGACTTAAAAATGTTCAAATGAGAATGATAACACTGATCATCAGAACTTGGGAAATGCAGGTAAAGTAGTAAAAGAAAATATAATCTTAACTATTAGGATACAAGGATAACTGGAAAGCAATCAGCGAGGGCAGAATATGAATAACAGATAAAAGCTAAGAAAAGGTAGATGGAAGAAAATAATAAAAGTAGATAACCACTAGGGACTGGAATATCAGAAATAGATCTGAGTCAAACAATAGATTTCCTTACAGTCACCCAGAATTTCTGAAGACTCCTTTTTCAGCAAAGTTTGGGAGAGGAAATGTAAGGCATTGAAACTGAACAGCCTAATTATATACTTTCCTATCAGGATCATGTTCCATACTGATTTTCCTTAAAAAGCCAATTATGACTGTACTTTCAAACTGTAAAACTATCCAGAGATAGAAGCATAAAAATTAAAATAACCTTTCAGACCACATCTAAAATGTAAAATACATGGACAGAAATGAAGTTTCTATTAGACTTTTTACATTCTCTAGGACTTAAGAGGTATTACCAGAATTCTCAATTACCTCTATTTCCTCTCCTAGATAAGTGTCAAAAGACACCAAATCCAACAGTTTATATCTTTATAACACACTGCCCCTGGGGCAGACGTACTCAGTAAGGACTCTTAAAATTTCTATTAGGCTAGGGGAAAGCAAAGATCAGACTAGGTTCCAACTCTGTTGGAAACCTACAGTGTAACAGCATGGCACAACTGCACAACCACACAGAACCTGGCAAACTTTGGAAATTAGCAAAACAAAATAGATGAAGCAGACAAACTAGCTGTCACAACATCTATTTGCTAAATGTGATACATTTAATCTGACAAGAGCTTTGGTTCTTAATTAAAACTCTATTCCTATTAGACACATTATCCTCATTCTCTTCTATATGTTTTAGACATATTTTCAAAATCACTTAAGACACACTTCTAAAGTCAAATAATAATGTTTTAGTTTTCTATTATGACCCTGTTCCCCTACTAAACTAGCTGTATAATCAATTGACACCTCAGGAGTGAATTCTCGTTTTAAGTATCTGCTCTCCCCCGAAGACTATGAGCACCAGTGGGGAGGCAAAATCGCCTATTGTATCATTGTACCCTCAGCAGTGTGCAAAGTCCACGACCATTACAGTCACTCACATTTGTTGAAAATGGAAGAAAAATAAAACAGGAAAGTGAGAGAAAGAAGGAAAGAGAAACAAAAGGCAATAAATTGGAGAAGAGAGGAGGGGAGGGGAAGGGGAGGGGAGGGGAGGGGAAGGCGAGGGGAGAGGGAGGGGAGGGAAGGAAGTTAGGACTAGAGTCCAACAGCCTCATAGAAGCAATAAAAGTGGCCTTACATTAAGATGGCAGTCAGAAAAGACAGAGAAGGTAAAAATAGTAATAATTTCAAAGTCATAGAATTTATATTGTTTGGGATTTTTATTTGATTATTTTAGTATCTGTGGAGACAACTGGACACATTACAAAACTCCCTACCAAAATTGCTGCTCAGAATGTGAGAGCATTTCCAATGGTCTGGACTGTGGAAAATCCACATTCACAAAGGATAACTTTTATTCTCGTCTAAGATTTAGCTCCCAAAGGACTTTTCTTCAGGTACATGGAGAACATTACTTACAATGCAGCCTGGTTGATGGTGTCTCCTGATCATTAGAATAAAACAGGAGATGTCCATTGAAATTAAAAAGTCCTGAGCAAGAATTGAGTTTGAGACATTAGAAAGGGAAAGAAAGGGTTACTGTTAAATCCATAAATTTATCCCAGCTACTCCATTTTCTTCCAAGTGCCTTTTGGGCTTGGAAGTAAATAAACCTTTTGGATAGGTAGAAACCTTATTTCCTGTCTTAAAAACTGCTTAAAATGACAAGTGAGTCATGTGAATGATACAGAACTCAAAAACACTTGAATGGATATTGGATATTTATGACCATGCAACTGTGCAGAGCCACACAGCCGGCCTATCCTGAATGCCTGATGCTAAATCACAAGACTCAGCTCAATAAACACTCAAGCTGTGAAGATGACTGGCAGCTCCCCGCTCAAAATGAGCTTCAAGAGGAATTATTTACTAAACTCAAAAAGCAAACAGAGTATCATTGTTTCGCATATACATGTTATTAAGTTATGAGTTTGGGGAATGTTTCCCTTTTGTGCTTGGGGTGAACAATATTGATAGCATGAAACACATTATTACCTTTTACTTGACAAAGATACTATGGAATATGGATAGCTAGAACAGCAAAGAAACATTCACCAGAATAAAAGGTACCAGATAACAAATCAAGAAAGATAATCTTACATTACACATTACCCTGTCACATATGATAGTGATCCCTTACTGCGAACTGACCACGTGCCAGGTCCTGTGCACTTGCTCACAACGGCATGGGTTGTAAATGATAGAGGCAGTAACTGAATCTAAATCTACAATAACAGATATATGTTTTTCAATATATACCCAACTCTCGTTTCAGTTCATACTTATAACAGCCTTGGAATTAACCAGAGCAACCATCTTATTCACTCATTCATTCACCCACCTATGCATTCATTTATTTACTCAAACATTTACTGAGTGTCTGCTACATGTAAGTTATTATAATTCAGTGATTCATACTGAGATCCAGAAAACTTAAAGATCCAAGAAGTTTCTTCTAAATGAAATTCTTGTTTCATTTTTCCTATTGTTTGTCACTTCAAAATATCCTATGTTGATCATCTATATTCAGTCCAGAAAGTAGTGACCTAATTATTCAAGACTGTCTTCATGGGAGACATCATCCTTTTTAATTCATCAGTTTGAATAACAATAGGACTCAGTAATTAGGAATGGACTTAGGCTGCATACAAATGAAACTTCCAGTCTCACTATATTCAATATAGAATTGAATATGGCTTGGGAATTCATATACATGGAATGTACCTTGGTGACAGCTATACCTGAAACAAAAAAAACCTGCTTCCTATTGTACAACTTCGCAGTGGATTGTTTTATGATTTCTTCTAAACACCCCTTTCTTTTAGCAAGATGATTCCTGTCAAAATCTAAGGAGTGTAACAATGAGTCAAAATCACCCACTGAGAATTCAGTCCGGTGCCAAGTGCTCTAAAATATTCAAAACAAATATTAAGTCAGTTTTGATGATAAGGAGTTTCATGCTCTAACAACTAGAATTATCGTTGATCAAAGGCAGCGATTTAGGAAGGAGGGGAAGACAGAATGTAAGTGGGCAGCAGAACAGCACAACCATAACAAAAGTGTGCACTGGGGCCTCCAGAAAGCAGGGCTACAGACATTGGAGAATGTGGAGCCAGGCCTCAGGAACACTGAGTGAACTCAAAGGAAAACTAGGCATGTTTAGGGGGAAGAGAAGAAACTTGCTCAGTGAGAGAACCTAACATCCATGCCACAGCTTGGGACTCTGAGAGGATGACTTTCTTTCCTTGCAAGTCATGAACATGAGTTTGCTTCTTTGTCACAACTGCTCATATTTGAAATGTTTGATAATCTGTATTTCTGCCTTTTTACCTTATTTTACTAATGTGACATTTTATCATTCTTATAATTATTTTTCTGGAACAAGGGATTTATCTTTTGACCTACAATTTATTCCTGTTTCTTTGTTAAATTATAAGCAAGCCATTTTGTTTAAAGTATTCAAACTGTACCAATATGCATTAAAATAGATACAGCCAATGGGTTTTTAGATTATTTATTCTATTCATTGAAAAGGAAGAGAGACAGACTGAGAGAGACAAAGAGACAGAGACAGACAACTCCCATTTGTTACTTCATTCCCCAAATGCCTGCAAGAGCCAGGGCTGGGTTAGGCTGAAGCCAGGAGCCAAAAACTCAATCTGAGTCTCCCATGTGGGTGGCAGGGTCCAAATACTTCAGCCAACACCTGCTGCCTCCCAGGATGCACACTAGCAGGAAGCTGGCATAGGAAATGGAGGAAGGACTCAAGGCCAGTCACTGCAATGTGGGAAGTGGTCACCCCAAGCTGTTTTCACTGAAGCACCAAATGCCCACTCTCAGTCAATGAGTTTTTAAGTGACCTCAAAATATGTTGAGTGTAGACCTCTCATTATGAGACATTTCAAAAGCAGCATCCAGCTTGATATAAAAAATGAATTGATACATTTGGGTGAAAGGCTTAGAAGGTGTGATGAAGTAGGTGGTAAATGTGAAGTCAAGAGTTCAGAATTTAAAGTTTATCCACATCACAAAAGATTAATGTTACCTTGCACAAGGTCCTTAATGTTAATGAGTGTGTTTCCTTGGCCACAAAAAGGAAACAGAAGTAAATTGTCCTCAGGTGTCATGTGTATGTGAGACCCATTGATCTTCATTAACACTGTAAGTTCATTTGCTTTGCCTCCATTTTCTTACAAAACATTCTCAAAATCTCATCCAGTTATTTCTAGCAATTCCTGAGTGTGTTTCACATGGGATCAGACCAAGAGTATTAACCACAGCACACCGTGAAACCCTGGTGCCCGTTGCAAAGATTCCCTCCTAACATTTCAGAAAGCTTCCTCTCAGGCTGCTGGAGAATTTAGAGTACAAAGGTGCCAGGACTTAGTCTCTGGAGTCAGGATTGGAGGCATCAGTGCTCCCAGGACATTTTATGTGGAATTGAGAATAACACTGTCCTAGTCCATTCCAGCTGCTACCCCAAAATAGCATAGACTAGGGAGCTCATAAACAATATTTATTTCTCATAGCTGTGGTGACTGAGAAATCCAAAATCAAGTTGCCAGCAGATTCAGTGTCTGCTGAGGGTTTGTTACTTGGTTCACAATTGGCACCTTGCTGTGTCCTCATAGGGTAGAAGGGCAGCCACTAATCCCATTCATGGGGATTCCACCCTCCTGACCCTATTACTATTCAACTGACTTACCTCTAATATCCTAACTTTAGAGGTTAGGATTTCAATATAAATTTGGGCTGTCACAATCATTCAGACAATTGCAAATGACTTTCTAACTCTGGGCACTGCAGTGTGATTGCATATTTCCTAGATTTCAGAAGAAATTGCTCCTTCAGCTCTGCCATGACCCCTTTCCCCACAGGACACATACATGAGCTCCTGGTGATGGCTTACCCAGAGGTTGCAACCTCTGCTCTCTTCTTTTTATGTTGAAACCTAATCTCCAATGTAATAAAATGAGGAGCTAGGGCCTTTGGTGCCCTGCCCTCACAAATAGAATTAATGTCTGTATTAGTCCATCTTTTGCTGCTGTAGTATAATAAAACATACTTAGTAATTTATGGACAATATAAATCTATTTACCTCACAGATTGGGAGGCTGAGAAGTCCAAGATCTAGGGACACAACTGGCAAGGACCTTCATGCTGTTTCATAGCACAGCAAAACAAGCAAGCACACAGATGAATTTATCCACTTAGTCACTTATCTGTAGCCTACTCCCTCACAATAACTAACCCACTTTACAATGCAGGCCTTAATACATTCATGAGAATGGTGTCTCATTACTTCCTAATGGTTCCATTCTTCAACCATATTGCATTGAAGATCAATTTTCCAAAACATGAATTTTGGGGGATACATCCAAACCATGTCAGTGCTCTTACAAAAGGAATCTCAGAGAAACAGCTCACTTCTTCCCCCAGATGGGGACACACGGAGAGGACACCATCTGTCAATCAGGAAGCAGGCTCTCATCAGACTCTGAACCTGCCAGAGCCTTGATCTTGGACTTCCTAGTCTCCAGAACTACAAGCAATAATTTCCTGCTGTTTATAAGCTACTTAGTTTATGATGCTTTGTTATAGCATCCTGAATATATGAAGATAATGTTTCTCGGGAGAAAGAGCACACAACAGTGCAGAAAATGGGCCCCGCATGACTCAGCATTTGGATGAGGAAGTAGGAAATTACCTTTCCAGTTTCAGGCTGATGAATCCAAAGTACCATATTCTGTATCCTAAATTACCAAATATGACTCTACTATCTCTGTACCTCTTGTACTCTAATATACATGGTTATAACTTCATCAATTATGAACATATCCTCGCCTCAGTGACCATTCCGTGCATGTAAACTAATGAACACAAGAGGCATGCCTGCCAACCCAAGCGTCAACCCAAATCTACACTAGCCTGATTCCAGCGGTTGGCACTTGACTCCACTAGTAATACTGATTCCCACTTCTTTGAGATGCTGTGAGAATTAAATCAAATCATACATGTGGGTTCTGCCTTTGCCATTGCTTAACCTCCCATTGCCTATCCCCATTCCAGTTGCTGCAGCCCATCTGTTCAAATTTTTAAGAGTAGAATAAATTGTCTGAAAAACCAGATGGATAATTAATGCTGAAGAACAGAATAGGGAATATTAAGCATCCCCTGGACACATCTCCATACTTTGTCCTTGGAAAACTAGAGGAGGGAAGGATATGCATCTGTTGGCTATGAGTCATTCCTTGGGAAACCTGAAGAAACTACAATCAAGTTGGCCACCTGAGTCTTAATTGCAGAACCTAGCCGAGCTCAAGGAGATTTGCAACAAACTTTAATCTTTGTTGAGTGACATCAAAAAAGATACAATCCGCCTCTTCAGATTGTGAATAATGAGAAAACAAGTGGGAGTTGTCAAAGAAGTAGCACTTGACTTGCTCTTATGGAAGAAATTAATCAAACTGACTATATCTTACAAAAAGAAAAATGAAAAGGCGAACATGTATCTAACTTCCTGTAAACTTTCTTCAGTTCATAGCAAATGAAATACAGGAATTTCAATTAACTGGAAATGCAATGAGGATAACACATTTATAAATTTATGCATGTCAGCTTCTATGCCATACTTTCAATTTGATTTTGTGGGAAGGAACAGCCCATCCCCTTTTGGAAGCTGATTTATTTGCCTATATCCTTGATTTTTGATTCCCCTTTTCTCACATCATCAGACAGATTCCATCAGTTTCTCTCTCCCCAACTATGCTCTCCCTTTCTTGTATATCTCTCAGTTTCTCCACCCAAACCAGCTAAAACTCTCCTAAATTACAAATAAAGAAACACATCAAAGTACATGTCGACTGTCTTGACACTTTCATATCTGTCTATGTCACTTCCTCACTTTTCTTCTCATCATAACCAGGTCACTTGGAAACACTCATGACTTCTATTTCCTGGTTCCGTGTTCATTAACCTAATTTAGCACTGAAATTATTCTTTAAAGGACACCAATTCAGAAATATTGTTTCTAATGAATATGGACTCAATTTCATTCTTATTTCACTATTCTTCACATAAGAAAAATTGACTGTTTGAAGCTCTGAATTCCTTTTGAGTTCATTGTACCTTGGTATTTGGGTTCTTCTGTATACCTTTAATTTCTTCAGTCTTCACAGTTGCATTCTTTTCCTGTCCTTCATAAATGTTGGTGTACTCAACTTTCTATCCTGTGGAAGTTTTCACTTTAATAATCTCCTTTAGATCTCATCCAAGTGCAGGGACCTATTACTTCCACTCCGATAACCTTCAAATAATATACAAATCTCTTTCCTGAAATTCAGAACTAATACCTAGATGTCTGTATACATCATCCTGAGAAATTTCAGCTCAACATAGGCATAACTGAAAGTAAATCTACCTCTCTTTATGTGATCCCTAAGCTAGGTATTGACATGGCCATTGGAAAAGCATTTACTTAAAGAAGTCCTGTGTTGCCAGCGCCACGGCTCACTAGGCTAATCCTCCACCTGCAGCGATGGCACACCGGGTTCTAGTCCCACTTGGGGCACCAGATTCTGTCCCGGTTGCTCCTCTTCCAGTCTAGCTCTCTGCTGTGGCCCAGGAGGGCAGTGGAGGATGGCCCAAGTGCTTGGGCCCTGCACCCACATTGGAGACCAGGAGAAGCACCTGGCTCCTGGCTTCGGATCAGCGTGGTGCGCCAGCCGCAGCGGCCATTGGAGGATGAACCAACGGCAAAAGGAAGACCTTTCTCTCTGTCTCTCTCTCTCACTGTCTAACTCTGCCTGTCAAAAAATAAAAATAAAGAAGTCATGTGTTATCATAGATTTCTCTTTCTCCTTTGTATCATATAGATTATTAAATTTTTCCAGTTTCTTTCCCAAAATCATATCAGGTTTCATGATTGCTAAATTGGGCTGTGCAACTTTGTAATAGATACTCCTGGCTTCCTTCTCTCCTTGATCCAGTCTGTCACACAAACACCAGACAGTGTTCCATCATGTTAACTTCCTACTTAAAATTTAATAATTTCTTTAAGATTAAAATCTGTAGCATGGTTGCTTTGGCCCTTTATGCTTTGCTCTCTGGTTTCCTCTCGAATACCTGCCTACCTCTCACTGCAACATGGAGCATGTAAAGTTTTGTGGTCTCATTGTATTACTGCATGGCTGGTTTTATGTCTTTTTAATGGTGTATTTGACACCATTAAAAAAACTTTACTTTCTTTATTCTCTAACCACTTCCTCTCTGCCATTCACTTATTACCACTAGAAGGTTGGGCATTTGCTCTTTACATCGCCCTCCTAGGCCCATGCCTCATTAAAGAACGAGTCCAGTGATTCTGCCAATTAAATACAGTAGTGTCTACTACCTCTCTTTTAAATTTAGAACCCTGAGAGGGAATCATTTTGTTTTATCTCTTAATGTTCAGCACCTAGTGTAGTGGCTGAAACCTAGGAGGAGGTCAACAATTGTTTTAGAAATAAATGGGTAAATTCAACTTATGAATATGCAACAAGAATTTAATAAATTATTTGGACTTGGGGAATAAAAATAAATTAGCATTTTGAGAAACTTACAGCATAGTGATACTTGTAAATCACGTGACGTATATAAAAGAAAAACATGAAAAATTATTGGATGTATGTATTGTTGATATGACTTGCTAGAGTGCTATTTTCAGATTTGTGTAACACATAAGGTAGGAAGCAATTGTATTATTTTCAAAACACTTATTTTGTTAGCGCATTTACTTACTATAGGATCTCTTGAAGTTACCATGCTCGATAAAATAACATCATTAACATCATTTATAGCCTCTTGCATATAAATTATAAACATGAGATACACCTGCTCTGCATATAATCTAACTTTTCATTGCTCATAGGACATTCTAGACTGTTGCTCAAATAACCTCTCAACAGGTTCCAAAAGTAAAAAACAGGTCAAGTTAAAAAAAATGATATAAATCATTAGACCATATAGGAAACTACTTTCCAAGATTTAAGGGCTGGCATGCTGAAAATATAAAATCGCTAACCATGTAATGATGAAACTGTCTCTTCCCACAATTTCTACTATCTGAATCACACCAAACTCTAAGCATATTTCATTCCTTAGACAAATATTTCTTAAAGTGATTCAATTCCATGTAAGACATGATACCTCCAATCACAAACATACAGTCTAGTTTGAAAGAAAGAAAATTAAAATGCAGTTCTGATCAATTATAATGTATCCTTTAGGAGAGTACAGGATACTCTGAGAGCTTCCAGTATTGATACTTTGTATATTTGGGGGAAATCGGAGGATACCAAGGAAGAGATTTAGAGATCATTCAAATGTTCAACTATATCTACTACCTTGTACAAAGTAGTAATAGAAAACATGGGCAAATTTTTTAACCTCATGAATTTTACATTCCAAATGATTGATAAACATGACATGGGCCCTAAGGAAATTAATGCAGAGTAAAAGGAATAGAGCGATAAGGAATATTCTTTCTAGGAAAGATGATTATAGAAAGTCTACCCTGATATAATATAATGACATTGAAGAAGATACCAGAAAGATAAATGGAAGAAAATTATGCATCAATATTGAGGCAGAGTGGAGTAATCTTATAAAGGAAACTGCATGAGGTCAGGCCTGTGCAATTTATTCAGGTTCTTCTTGGAACAACAAAGCTTGAGGCCTTTGTTTCATGATTGCGGGAATAAATGTTCTCTTAATCGCCTAGATGAGAATGAGACATAATGTCCTCATGTTTCTTGTATCTGTTATTCTGCATCCATCAATAGAGTAAGCCCCAAGATGAGGCAGATACCCAGGGGAACCATTGAGAAACAAGACCAGACTCAGATCAAGTCTCCAAATTTTACAATACTGTGAGTAAATGAAATTCAGTATTAAGTCAGTGTGAGCTGAAGTTTCTGATATTTGTGATTAAATCCATCTTAAATTCAAGAAAAACAATTAAGAAGCAGATCTCAAGGGGCCCTTGAAACACATGAAGCTATTTGCACTTAAACTTACAGGGAACAGGAAGCCACTGAAGTTCTTAGAGAGGTAGCGTAGTTTTTGACTTCAGTAAACTTTGACTTTGCTCAGAAGGAAGTTGATAAAGAATCTGAATGTTGTAGTTTGCTTTAGTGCTTACTATGGGATGTTAAAAGCATTCACTCTGCAAGTGAATTTGCAACACATTTGCCAATGCATCAGTAACGTGATCTGCTCACAAGTCTATTACTTAAACAGTATTTATAAACATTAGCATAAAGTTTACTGTGAATATTTTCTCTTACATACCAACAACACCAATTCATGTTCTAAAGAGCAATTTCTAGGAAGTTCTTATAGGGAGTTCTTTTGAAAAGCTGCATTCACACTTTATAGTCAGGAGAGCTCTCAGGGACTAAGAACAACTTCAGTCCTGCTGTCCAGGTGGTTTATGAAAAATTTTCTACTGGTGTCAATCATTATGCATTTCTTCCTCATATACATCAGGCTAGTTTATTGCACTTTCAAAACATATTTTTAATCCATGTGCTTAACCTCATCTCCACTACTACTTAAGGAAAACTACCATCAGCAAGCACAAAGACTGTTGACAAGAGGTCCAAACTGGCTCTTATCTGTTCCTATCCCCAGCAGCAGCCAATGTGAGCATTTTAGAACCATAAATCTGATTCTAGTTCTCTCCCACTTAAAACTTTCCAATGGCTTATCAGTAGGCTGAAGATTAAAGTTGAAATTATTCATGTGAACCAAGGCTGCTATCAGCTTCATAGCAACCAACATCATCAACCTCTCTCCAGCACTCATCATGCATGCAGCCCAGTACCTCTACCTCTCCACGGAAACACTACATGTCTCCTCTATGGGCCTGTATTCATGTCCTCTCACCTACATGCTCGCCTGCCTCATCTGCAGGTGACAAAGAATTTTTCTGGATACAGGTGACTGTAGCTTGACAGAAACAACTCTAACCCCTCAGGCGATATGAAGTTTACACCTTACATGCTTTTGTAGTTCTATACTTTATTTCATATCCTTTTCACAGTAACAAATTAGATACAGATGATACCCACTTTACAATGGTTTGAATTATGATTTTTTAAAAAATTAGATGGTACAAAAGCAATACTCTCTCAGTAGAAACCATACTGAAATTTTTCAATTTTAATCTTTAACTGAACTAGCAATATACAGTAAGATATTCTCGAAATGTTGTACCATGGAAACTACATGATCATGAAGAAAAATAACACATAGTCTATAGTGCACCATTATGAATGAGCTAGGCTATTTGATAAGTTAGGTGTATTAAATGGCTTTTTTTGATTTTTGACATTTTCAATTTACAATGGGTTTATTAACATGTAACCCATCATAAATCCAGGAGTATCTGTATTTATCTGAAGAGTTATGTTAATGTGTGTCTTCCTCACATGAAGGGAAGGACCAATCATGGCTGTTTAGTTTTTCATTTAATAACAGGACCTAGCATAGGGACTGAAACATAATGATCCATCAGTAAGAATGAATGCATATGCAAATAAATCAACATGACTTGTAGCAAAAGTTTAGCCATACCTCCACGATGGTTTCCTTGCCATCCACTAGATCATAAGCAAAAGGAAAAATGCTCAGCTGTGCTCCATCACTCACTAGTCATGTGTCCTTAAAGAAAGCCACTAGCCTCTCTGAATAGAACTTCATTCACCTCTACTCAGTTTCTCTTTTTTAATTATAGAATATCATAGATTATCTTTTTATTTTTGTAAATGTTACAAGTACTTTTTAAGTGAATACATTTTTGCCTTTCCTTTAATCATCCAAAAGAAAAATGATTTGCTTTTATTAGGTGCAGTTAATGAACATCACAAAACCTATTTGACAGAAACCTTTTGCTGCTTATCCTTACTTTTTATTCTCCTTTCTAAAGTAAGAGACTGACTCAAAACACATATATGTTGGGAAAAGTCTGTGTTACCATGGTAATAACCAAAAATAAAGGCAGTGTAACAAAAGTGTGGTACAGCCATTTGAATAGAGTGAGGAATGAGACCTAGGGAGAATTTTAATCTGCGAAATTAAAAGACTTCCTAAAGTAGAATCAAAATTCCCAGTACAATAGTTATGCACAGTCTACCTTTTTCAACCTTACTTGTGACAATCCAAAATTTCAGTAAATAATCAGAAATCATTCAGAACTATGTATATGTATAAAATATAAACAGAGCATGCTCTAAAGGGTCTCTTCCTACTGAAGCTGGGATAGAGATCCTCCCTTCCAGAAAGAGGCACTTGCTCTCCTGATGCTGTTTTGGGACAATGGAGGTTCTGCACCCTCAGTAGCTGCTGCACCCATGCTCAAAGCAAGATCAGCCGATTTATACTTATTTTCAGTCTGTCTCTTCTCTCTCAGGGCTAAAGAAAAGGAGGGGAGCATATAAATGTACAGTGCAAGATCCTAGGCTTTATGAAAGTTTGATAATATGCCAAAATCTGTGCTTACATGACATAACGATTAAGTCATGGCTCCATCTTCAGTGAGCACAGTCTAGTGTGCAGGAGAGACATTTATGGCATTGCACAGGACACAAGAGGACAGCAGTGTACACTGGTGCTAGTGATGCACAGAAGGAGCAGTAAGGAAACACGGCCATGGAACACAACATAGAAAAAGCATTTTTTTTTTTAAATCTTGGAGTCCTAGTAAGATTGTTTGAAAAACAAGGGAGTAGGGGTCAGAGGTAGCATTCAAAACATTTAACACCCAGTATAACCCAGGAATTGACCAATGAGGGTTAAATTCCAGAATAGAGACTTGGAACCCTTTGTTTCACCCTGCTGTGCCAGGTGTTTCATTTATTAGCCTTGGGGAGAGGGCAAAATAATCTTGGGGAGAAGGATATCATAGTGATAATTTACATACTTGCATGAAAGCATTTTGTTTTGATATGTTAACATCCAAAAAGGCCATGCTACTTTATATTCAATAAGTATCCATCTTGGGTTGGGGAGAAATTTATAGACACAGGAAACAATTTGCACAAAATCTCAGAGGGCTAGGATATCATGAAAGAACCTCAAGTTAAAACCTTGAATCACTGAGCATAGAGGGAAGAATGCCGGTGGGACAGGCAGTGACCACCTCCTGAAAAAATCTTCTCCAGACTGAGATGAGTAAACTTTTCTCAGTGTGAAGGTAAGTCATTGAAGACTTCTGAAGAGTAGTGACATATTTTAGAAAAATCACCTTGGTCTTAGAATGAGGACTAAACTAGTGAGGAGAGATGACAAAAGCAAAGAAACACAGTAATGACTGAAGATGCTTGTCTCCAGAAGCATGGCAGATCAGAGTCTCTGAAAGCTCCTCCTACTCTTGCACAACCAGAAATTGGACATATTGGAGCATTTTATTTTGATACATTATTGGGATCACAAGACGGTAGAGAAACTGTTAAAGGGAAAAAATGCAGATGGAACAGGGTTTAGATTAGGGAGCTCTCTCAGAGAAAAAGCTGGTACTAGCTCTGGGATCTAGAAGCTAAGTCAAGCTCAAGCAGATAAAACTGATCCTGCAAATACCGCGGCTCAATAGGCTAATCCTCCGCCTGCAGCACCAGCACCCTGGGTTCTAGTCCCGGTCGGGGCGCCAGATTCTGTCCCGGTTGCTCCTCTTCCAGTCCAGCTCTCTGCTGTGGCCTGGGAGGGCAGTGGAGGATGGCCCAAGTCCTTGGGCCCTGCACCCACATGGGAGACCAGGAGAAGCACCTGGCTCCTGGCTTCGGATCAGCGTGGTGCGCCTGCTGCAATGGCAATTGGAGGGTGAACCAACGGAAAAGAAAGACCTTTCTCTGTGTCTCTCTCTCTTACTGTGCACTCTGCCTGTCAAAAAAAAAAAAAAAAAAAAAAAAAAAAACCCTGATCCTAAGGGGTGCGCACAATGCCCAGAGGGTTAAGCCAGCACATGTGTTGCCCATATACCATAACAGGGTTTCTAATTTGAGTCCCAACTACTCTGTTGTTGATCCAACTTTCTGCTAATGCCTCTGGGAGGCACCAAATGATGGCCCAAGTACTTTAGTCCTTGTCACCTATGTGGATGTCCTGGATGGAGTTCTAGAGTTTGACCTGTTCCAGCCTTGGCTGTTATGCACATTTGGGTAGTGAACCTGCAGATGGCAGATCTCTCTCAGTCTTACTCTACCTTTCAAGTAGATGGAAAACAAACAAAAAACACTAAAATAAGAAACTGAACCTAAGATATACATTAAGTGGAGTAGGAGTGTACAGAAATACCTGTGTATAGCTGATATACCCAATTATCCCTAAAATCTGTCCATTTTTCTATATATTTTAAGGCTATGTTATTTAAAACTTTAATGTTTAGCATTATATCTTCCTGTTGAGTTGGATTTCTTATAATCATGTGCAATTTTTCTTAAAGTTTGTGGGTTCCTTAAGGTCTATTTTATTTGGTATGAGTATAGCAACTGAATCTTTCTTTTGGCAATATTTGCCTATCATAATTTTCTTGCCTTTTCTTCCAGATTTTCTGAGTCTTTATAACTTAAAAATATTTATAAATAAAATTATTTATATTTATTTTTATTATTTATAAATAAAATGTATATTTATAAATATTTATTAAATATAGCATAGCTATTTATTTTTGAAATATGTATTTAAAAACTATATATATGAGAGACTTTGTATTTAAACAGTGTGCTTAACTGCCACTATTCACTGTAATTAGTGTCATATTTAGACATGTTTCCATGATCTTAGATGAAACTTTGTATTTTCCTTATTTTTATGCTTTTCAGCCATCTTTTGATTTTTTGAATTAACTGAAACATGTTTCATTTGGTTTCATATTTCATTTGTTTCCTTTACTGGTTTGGAATTAATACAGTCTAAAAGTGGCAATATTTTTAAGATTAATTTCCATGGTTTTGGTGAATTGTGTATTTCTATAGATTTAGGCTGGGCTATTATTGCTACATCAAAATACAAATGCTGTGGGTTAGGATAGCTGTTCCATACAACACAAAGAATTAAAAACATAGCCAATGTAAGGTTCAGAATGCTTACATCAAAAACAGTCAGAAGTAGAAGGAGCAGGCTGGCACTGTGGCATAGTAGACTAAGCTTCCACCTGTGCTACTGGCATCCCATGTGGGTGCTGGTTCATATCCCGGCTGCTCCTATTCTGATCCAGCTCTCTGCTAATGGCCTGGGAAAGCAGTGGAAGATGGCCCAAGTGCTTGGGTCCCTGCTCCCTCAAAGGAGACCTGGAGGAAGCTCCTGCTTCCTCGCTTTAAATCGGCTCAGTTCCAGCCATTGCGATCATTTGGGGAGTGAACCAGCAGATGGAAGACCTTTCTGTCTCTCCTTCTCTGTCTGTGGCTCTGCCTCTCAAATAAATAAAAATCTAAAAAAAGAAAAGTACAGGGAAGTTTTATGACTGTCTTAAAGAAACATTTAATTGTCATGTAATTTTAAAATTAGAGGAAGACAAGCAGGTGTTTCACTGAGTAGTTCACACCCTCATCCCATATACAGTACCTGGGTTTAATGCTGAGCTTCACTCCCAATTCTGGGTTTCTGCTAATGCACACCATGGGTGGCAACAAGCAATGGCTCAAGTACTGGGGTTAAAGCCACCATATGAGAGACCTAGATTAAGTTGCCCTCTCTGGATTGGCTCAACTCCAGCTGTATTAGGCATTTAGGGGATGAACCAGTGGACAGGTGTTTCTCTCTGTGTCTCTAAAACAATTTTAAAGAATTAGAGCAAGAGTTGCATCTGGAGTTGCTTAACCATAATACAAGTAGAGTCTACATTCTTTCCAGATCCACATGAACAGTAGGCAATTTTGTATTGAATAGAATGAATCTGTGATCTGGGTCAATATTGATGAATCTGTATACACTGGACTTTGCAAGTCCAGTGAAAACCCTAGTCAGCAGGAGCAACCCTGAGCAGTAAGGTTTTACTTGCTTAAAACATCTGAAAAAACCATACCTGAGACCTTATCTTGCTCAGGTATGTCAGTTATCCTTGTGCCTAAAAATTGCTGCCCTCATTGTCTCCAGTCCTGTATCCAAAGTCAGATCAAAACACCCCAGATGAGCAAGCACAGAGACCCTCCCACAAGGGACCTACACAAATGGAAGAAGTACAAAACTTTATGTCAATAGAAATTTAGGAAGCATATGTGGATGGACCATGAAGGCCAAAAGAGGAAGGATTACAATTTTAAATATGGCAAAGTCCATCAGCATGGATGTACTTAGTATAGATTTGGGTTCAATATGCTCACACAACAGCAGGGAATTATTTTGAAAATAGTTGATGGCTTTTTTTTAAATTTTCTTATTCTTAAGCAACACAGATACATTAAGTGGTAATGGTTTAGCTTATTTATCAAATAATCCAGTGACAAAGAAAAAATGTACAAGTGAAGTTAACAGGCAATGAAGATATTGTTCAAGACTATTTCAACTGGGGAGAAAGATTGAACTCACTTTCACTGAAACAAAAGGTGGTAGGATTTTTAGGAAGTTAATGAGCTATTGAAAAAGCACTCGAGGAAGTTAGAAGGAGCCTGGTCAGTGACATCAGGCTATCCATATTTGCTAATCATTGCTTTTTTTTTTTTTTTTTGGACAGGCAGAGTTAGTGAGAGAGAGACAGAGAGAAAGGTCTTCGTTTTTCCGTTGGTTCACCCCACAAATGGCCGCCACAGCTGGTGTACTGCAGCCAGCACACTGCACCAATCCAAAGCCAGGAGCCAGGTGCTTCCTCATGGTCTCCCATGCAGGTGCAGGGCCCAAGCACTTGAGCCATCCTCCACTGCCTTCCTGGGCCACAGCAGAGAGCTGGATTGGAAGAGGAGCAACCAGGACAGAATCTGGTGCCCCAACCGGGACTAGAACCTGGGGTGCTGGTGCTGCAGGTGGAGGATTAGCCAAGTAAGCCATGGCAACGGCCTAACCATTGCTTTGCATCACAGTTAGGCTCCTAACCTCCTCAGAGTGTGGGAGATAGGGATATTATCTTCTTCAGTGACTACCTCACAAAGGAATGGATCCCAAGTTCTTCAGAAAGATTTTCCTATATGTAAAGCTGGCAGAAAGTTGGAATAATTTCATACCTCACACAAAGGCAGAGCAATAATTTGTAACTACAAGTTTTGAAAGTTAATGATACAAGAAAAGGGAGGTCTGATTTCTCTAGTCAGAAAAAGCCTGCCTGAGCTTTAGCCAAGTCCAAGGGGATCATCTTGGTCAATGGGCCCTGAGTAAGAGGAGCTCTCTTGCCATCTCAGAATGCAGGCAAGAAATCCCACCTCTGGGGAGCTCGGGATTCACAGATCAGAACAGGGCGTGAAATGTCTGGAGAAGAGTGGATGCTATGGGGAGCAAGTATCAGCAGGAGAATCTCTGTACAGTTTTCAAAGATTTTGCAGCAAAAGCTCTTCCATCATTGTCAAGTAGCTCTTATCCTTTTGAAAAACAACTCTTGACTTAGTATTCAGTTTGGCAGAGTCAAATTACCTAACAATATGGTAAGAGCAAATAAGCCCAGTGAACCCTCTGTTGAAATTTTTGGTCAACTGACCACAAAGCCATAAAATCATCATCCGTTTGTCATTGTGGGATGGAGTTTGATACATTTTCTTTAATTAGATGTTTAGCAACACTGAACTTTAGTGGCACATGATTTATTAGTGTTGGTCTGTAATGGAATTCTAACCACAAAGAGAGCTGTACTTGTTAATAATAAATTAAATCATTATGATCAGTGAATCATGAAGAACAAACTAATTATAACAAGAAGGTGCTTAATAGATAAGCAGAATTTTCAAAGTCTGGCTAATTTAAAGAAAACAATCAGATTCTGAGAAGTTAAGGATAATTTTTCAAGCACTTCAGGACTGCAAGTCCTAGTCAAGTTTTATGAGTGGCTTTTCTTGAAAGATTTTGCCCAGTTCCACGAACTGTTCTTTTTGAAGTTTGGATGCTTTCAAGTGGTGATAATACTCAGCACAGACCTCTTAATTCTTATTATTCATTTGTTAATTCATGTTTGCCAATCAACATTTCTTAAATGCCTCTAATTTCCAAGCATCTTTCCTGTACTCAAGATATATCAACAAAGCATGGTCCTTGCCAATGAAGACTCATTGACTAAGGAGACAAAGGAGAAAGAGAGTTAATAATCACATGCACATTCCTTTTGTTTTCAGACCGAGATGATTATATGCAAAATACATAAATCATGCAGTTTTAGCAACAAATTTGTTCCTGCTTCTCCTCAGATGTCTGAATGGTGTCTTGCCTCAAATTAAGTAAGAAAAATATACACAAAATAATGTGAAAGCAACACAGTGGAGCATATCCATAAGCAGATATGTCACAATTATCTACTTATTCTAATAGACGATTACTAAACATTGATTCTGAGCAAGTTATAATGAGGGGGAAACATGCTCCAGAATATTCAAGGAAGATTCTGGACAGTTTTCCTCTCTTTACCCCCCATTCTTGTCTGGCTATAATCCTAATTCTCTATTCACTTTTATAGCAAAATTCTACCAAAGAAAGGGCTGTGTCTGACTTCTACATTTCTTCTCTAATTCTCTTGAATTCTATCAAAACACAGTTTAAACCCCCAACCCTTGCAAACAGTTATTATCAAGGTTCTGAATAATCTCTCAGTTGTTAACTCGCATGGGCAATTTGTTTTCCTCATCTAACTTGTCTTAAACGCAGCATTAAACATGGTTTTCCAATTTGGGGAACATTTTCCTGATGTGACTTCTATTGCGAGTTGTCCCTTTCCATCTCTCTCTCTTTTTTTTTTTTTTTTTTTTTTTGAACAGGCAGAGTTAGAGAGAGAGAGAGAGAGGCAGGAAGGTCTTCCTTCCATTGGTTTACCCCCAAAATGGCTGCATTGCGCCAATCCGAAGCCAGGAGCCAGGTGCTTCTCCTGGTCTCCCATGCGGGTGCAAGGGCCCAAGGACTTGGGCCATCCTCCACTGCGTTCCCGGGCCACAGCAGAGAGCTGGACTAGAAGAGGAGCAACTGGGACAGAATCCAGCACCCCTTCTGGGACTAGAACCCAGGGTGCTGGCGCCGCAGGTGGAGGATTAGCCTAGTGAGCCGTGGTGCCGACTCATCTCTTCCTGTTTTCTTCTCGACTACTCTATCTCTGAACGTTCTTGTTCTGATTTCACGGTCCTTGATTCTCCTCTGTACATAAGCACATGGGTTATTTCTGCCCTTTGGCTATTGTGAACATTGCTCCTCTGTGATCTTTTTCAGTCACACGGCTACAAGTAGTACCTATATGATTTTTAATTTCATATCTCACCCTGACTCCAGACCCGTATATTTAACTGCCTATTCAGCACTTACATTGAATGTCCAACCCTGTGTCAAATTTAATGGCTCCAATATTGAACTCCTTAGTCTTCTTTCTAGTCCCACTCACCTAGCCCATCAAAGCTAGATCCTCCTGCAGGCTTCCCTTACATAATTAATGAAAATTTCCTTCTGAAATTTCCTTTGCCAACAATGCTGGACTTATTTTAGACTTCTCATTCTTCCATCCCACATCTGATCCAATAGGAAGCACCAATAACTCTACTTTTTAATTCATCCAGAATTTTACTCTTCTCCTTACCCTTATTTCCATTTCTACCATTGGTCCAAGCCTCCATCATCCTTTACCTGCAGTTTTGAAAAAGGCCACTAATTCTGACCTTAACCCATGCAGCCCATTCTCTGAAGCAGTGTGATCCTATAAAAAATCTGAATTTCTCCAGCTACTCTACTGCTCACAACCTGATTGTAGTGCTTCTCATCTCAATTAAGTCCTTAAAATGGTTTGCAAGGGCCAATATTTTTCTTTCTTAATTCCCTACCAGCTATGGTTTGAATGTATCACCCAAATCCACATGTTGGAAATTTAATCCCCAAGGCAATAGTATTGAAAGGCAAGACTTTTAAGAGGTGATTGGGTCATGAAGACTGACTTCCTGACTAAATTAATTGCACTCTAATGGGAGTGAGTTTGTTATAAAAGAAAATTCAGCCCCTTCTTGCCCTCATGTTCTCTCACATTCTCTCTCACCCTTCTGAGTTCAGACATGGGATAATGTAGCAAGAAGGCCCTTGTCAGATGACAGCACAATGATGTTTAACCTTGCAATCCCAGAACTGTGAAAATAAACTTATCTTCTTTGTTACCCAGTCTGTGATATTCTGTAACAGCAACACAAAATGGACTGAGATACTACCCATAATTCTCTGGTTTTATCTCTTGTTTCTCTCCTTTGCTGGCACTTTCTTTCAGTCATATTGTCCTCTCTCCTTTTCCTAGAACACCCCAAATGTGTTCCCATCTCAAGACATTTACATGCTATTCCCCCTCAATGGGAAGCTTATTAGAAGATAGGCAGGTTTACCTAAGAAACAAGGCCTGCTCTGCATCTTGTATGAAATGTTCAGATTTCCCTTCCACACATTTCCTCTTCCTCCTGCCTTATTTTCTGTTTCTTTAAAGCACTACCTAGCACACTTTTAAAAAATTTTTTTAATGTTGGACTTCCTTTTTAGAATGTTAGAACCATGTAGGAAAGCACTTCTCTGTTTTATGCTCGAATTTGTCCTAAAACATGTCTGGCATGGAATAAGTGCTTAGTTATTATTCAGTTAATATTCAGTATTAACTGAATGAAGGAATAACTTGAAACAAGCAAAACTTTCAGCTGTACCTGAAAAAAAATGTGCATAATTCAGATAGTAATATATTATTCTTCCATTTAAGTATGTATAAGTGCCATCTAAAAAATATAAATGCTGTAGAAAGGTTTAAAAGATGGGATAGCAAGGTGGCTAAAGTGCACATCACAGAAAGATAGTAGTCAAGGGAAAGGTAGGCATTGGCTAAAGATGATCTTTCAGACTTTTTTGACTATTTTTATAATGATTAAATATAAGGGCTTGCTTTATACACCACGTAAAAATTATCTGAAACCAAAGTTTCAGTGTCACTACTGAAGCCGAGTCTATAGAGACACACTGTTCTTGTAGCGTGTCCAAGCCAACCATCAGCAAAGGCCTCCCAAGAATCAATTACTAGAACCTGCTACAGAGAGATTCTAGGTTCACCACAGACCAAGGCTGCCCAAACTTTGGGTAAGTCAAAGTGAATCTCCAATATGCTCCCTCCATAGGACTATGGTGACTTTCTCCACCCATAGCCACCCAAGAGGATGTGGGAAGTAGAGATAAGAGATGATTATTTTGTTAATATGCATTTGTATTCTGTGTGCAATGAGAAAATGTGGAATCTTGCAATAATTGTGTTAACAACATTCTCTGGTTTCTAAATCTGATAATTTGACATCTGAGGCTTTATTGACTAGGGAGGACTGTGCTCCCCAGCTTAGCAAATTGCTAGAGATAGCAAACTTATTGTTTCTCAAGTGCACCTTCAGATGAAAACTAATCAGTCCAAAAACCATACCCTTTACCTACCTCTGATAATACTATACATGCTATTCCTTGCCCCTTATCACCCAAAGACTGGTCATTGGACAGCCCTACATCCCCAGTGCACTCAAAGTGTTTGCACTAGATGATCCTAAACCTGCTTCATCTGCCATACCATGCTCTCCCTTGAGAATCATATTAGGGCTTTTCAGTAGTACCCTCTTTTTCTATCTGTCTGCAACTGACATTCCTATTCTCTTCTATGGCTGTATAAGCCATGGCATGTTCATCCTTGCTTGGAAACTTTGAGTCTCTCGACGTCAATGTCTCCTGATCTGTTGGCATCATCATACCTAAATTAAAAAAAAGTTCAGGGTACATTTTCAACAATCATTTGCTCTCTTGGCTTGCAAGCTAAGCCATCAGATATTTTACAATTATAATTTGATACAAATTTCTTTAAAATAGAGTGGAATTCTTTTCTCCAAATATTGGATTGCCTATAGAGGGATGAGCATAAACTGATAAAACTCATCCTGCTAGTGCCACAAGCTGACGCAGTTTCAGAGCTCGACAATGTCTCTTTGAACTCGTCTCATTCAAAAGCTGCTTTACCCATGAATATCCTCTGCAGTTGTGCCAATGTCCTTTTACCTGGTGATTTCTGTCACCTCCTTCTTCACTTAAACATTGCTCTTCCTATCACTAGCAGATTCCACCCTGATTAGCTCCATTCCCCTATCTCTTCCCATGCTGCTTCTCACCTACTCCAATCTTCAGCCTCAACCCAGCCAAAGGCTACCTCAACAGTTATTTTTGTGATTGCTCCAGTGAAGCAGGTGGGGGTCTGGTGCTCCTGTCTGTTGAGGCAAAACTGACCCTGCACATGGCTTCATAGGGAAATCAGCGACAGCCAGAGATGATTCAAAATTATTTCAGAAATTATTAAAACTAACAAATTTTACAGTTTTTGTGGTTAGTGTGCCCAAAATTCTCTTAGGAGTCAGTAAAACTGGAAAGACTGTCCATGTCCTAAATTGCTGTCTGTATATATTCATGGAGCATTGGTGAGTGGATAGATAGCACAAGCTCATATCTCACATGAAGCCAAATACTGTTATGACTGTGCTCTTTCTCTTTTCTCTTTCACTCTTTTGTTTCTATTAAAAATGAAGACAAACATATCTGTAATGCAGAGTGCTAAATTTAAGAATTAATTAGTTTTACAGGACAAGTTGACATCAAAAGATTACTCTCAGTAATGATTTCCTCTTAATGCAATAACAAAATGCCAAGATTCTTTGAAGTCAGTCAAGTAACATGACAAATGCTCTTTTCATGTAAGGTTGCCAGTTCTCCATAGGACACCCATCACCTGTCAGGTTAAGCTCATGAAAGGCTGTTATTTCAAATATCCCTTGAAGCTTCATCCCCCAATTGCTCTACTTTTGATTGATCTGCATAGAAAGATACCAAACATCTGGAAAAGAAAATGTTGACAGGTCAGCTTGGCAGATGGGTGACTTCTATGTAGTCTTGTCACTATCCAAACCATTTGAAACCAAGTCTTAGCAATTAGCTAAAATCACTCTATAAAAAAGAACTTTCTCTGGCCTCTAGGACATAGATTTAATTACATTTATTTTCCATTTTCATTGGATGGTTTTGAGTGAATCAAGTTATAAAATTTAACACAATAGACCAATGTTTGGAATAGATGGTTTAGAAAATACATTCTGCACCTTATTCTCCTCATGGAGAAAATAATGGCTCTTAATTACCTACTGGAAAAATTAAAAGAAAAAATCATGACAAGTACTTAAAACACAGATTAGTGCTTAGTAAGGCTCAATACTTAGTATTAGCTATTAATTAATATTCTTAATATGCACACTGTAGGGATTATAGCTAGATATCTAGATTTCTTAAGCCTCTTCAAAACATAACCAAAATTTATGGGTTACTTAAAATGTATTAGATTCTCAGTCCTCTAAAATGACCCAAATACAGTCAATCAGTCAGCCACTATTTCCTGTGTGGCTTCTGGATGCCAAAAGGATAGTCTGAGATAAAATAATCAGAAGTAAAACACAGTATCTATCATTATAACTTACACAAGTTCATTGTTGAATGAAATTCCTAATCCTGGACCAATTATATCAGATGGGCATATGTATTAAATATTTACAACACTCACTTTTGATGACTGTACTCTGCTCAGTGAAATGAGGATGGGGGACGCCAGAAATACAATTGTTTTCCCAGGGGCCGGCACTGTGGTGTAGTGGGTAAAGCCACCGCCTGCAGTGCCAGCATCCCATATGGGTACCAGTTTGAGTCCTGGCAGCTCCACTTCCTTCCAGCTCTCTGCTGTGGCCTGGGAAAGCAGTAGAAGATGGTTCAAGTCCTTGGACCCCTGCACCCACGTGGGAGACTAGGAAGAAGCTCCTGACTTCTGGTTTTGGATCGGCGCATCTCTGGCCGTTGCGGCCATTTGGGGAGTGAACCAGCAGATGGAAGACCTTTCTGTCTCTGCCTCTCCTTCTGTCTAACTCTTTCAAATAAATAAATAAATAAATAAATCTTAAAAAATTGTTTTGCCAGTCTGTAGCAAGTTCTAGTCTTTCTGTTATTAGAGTTTAGTATCAAGGAATAAAACATATCTTCCTCCATCAATTTATAGTGTAATTATTTGGCTTAAATGGTTAAAAAGATCACAGGTTTTGAAATTTCAGAAATATGGATTCAAATTCTACTTCTGCTGTTTGCTCTTTTATGGATAGAACGTGGACAAGAATAGTATCCTCAAAAGGGAACAATGTGCATTTAGAGAGATGAACCTAGCATGTACTGGATACAAAGTATATCGTCACTTTCCCACGACTTCTTCCCTAACTTTAAATTATATTTCATCTAACATTGTTTCTTTTAATCGTAATTTGTCTGTAGGCTTCAAGTATAATTAAATGCTTAAGTACAGTATTTGTTTTAGCTTTGCCTTGAGTTATAGTTCCCCATCTCTCAAAAAACAGAAATGTTTAAACTGGGATCCATGAATGGACCTCCAGGGGACAATGATGACTCTAATATGTTTTGATTTTTGTGCAATATGTGTGCATGTGCTTTATTCTGAGGAAGTCACATATCTTTCATCATCAAAGGCACAAAAAGATTAAGAATAGCATGTTCAGTGGCCAGCATTGTGGTATAGAGAAATTGAATTATATCAAACTCAGAAGCTGCTGAACATCAAAGGAAACAAACAATAAAGAAACATCCAACAGAATGGAAAAAAATTTGCAAGCTACTTAACTGACAAAGGATTAGTATCTAGAATATATAAGCAATTCAAAAACCTCAGCAACAAAACAAAAAAACAACCAATCCAGTTAAGAAATGGTCAAAGAAAGTGAATAGTTCTCAAAATGAGAACTACAAATGGCAAGCAAATATATGAAGAAATGCTCAACATCACTAGCCATCAGGGAAATGCAAATCAAAACCACAATGTGACATCCCATCATTTATCAGAATGGCTAAAATCCAATAGACAGAGCATAACAAACCTACTGAGGAAACAAAAAAAGGGAAACTCTTAAATGCAAATTAGTCTGGCCACAAGGGAAAAGCAGTATGGAGAGGTTTTTTGTTTGTTTGTTTGTTTTGTTTTGTTTTTTAAGGCTGGCTTTAGCGCCCCTCCCTCAACCTTAGGCAGAAGACAAGGAGCCATAGAACATTTTTTTTTTTTTCAAAAAATGCTCGTAGCTTATTTTTTAATATTTATGTATTTATTTGAAAGTCAGCACTACACAGAGAGGGGAGAGGCAGAGAGAGAGAGAAAGGTCTTCCATCTGCTGGTTTACTCACTAGTTGACCGCAACGGCTGGAGCTTTGCCTACCTATAGTCAGGAGCTTCTTCCAGGTCTCCCATGGGTGCAGGGGCCCAAGGACTTGAACCATTTTCTACAGCTTTCCCAGGCCACAGCAGAGAGTTGGATCAGAAGTGGAACAGCTGGGACTCAAACTAGCGCCCATATGGGAGTCTGTCACTGTAGGCAGTGGCTTTACCCACTAAGCCATGGTGCCAGCCCCTGTAATAAGTCTTGAGATCAGATATTGTGATGTCTCCACCTTTTTTTATTATTTAGGATTGTTTTAATTATTAAGAGTCTCTTGTGATTCCATATGAATTTTAGGGTCATTTTTCCTAGATCTGCAAAGAATGTAATTTTGATTAGGATCATATTGAATCTGTAAGTAGCTTTGGATGGTGTTGACATTTTGATAATGTTAATTCTTCTAATCCATGAACCTGGAAAATTTTTCAATTTTCTGTCTCTTTCCTTAATGTTTTATAATTTTCAATGTAGGGATTCTTCACATCTTAATTAAATTTATCCCAAGGTATTTGAAAATTATGTAGCTATTGTGAATGGTGCTGATCTTACAATTTCTTTTTCAACCATGGCATTGTTTTTGAATAAAAATGCTATTGCTTTTGTGTGTTGATTTTATAACCCAAAATTTTGCCAAGCTCTCTTATGAGTTCCAATGATCTCTTAATGGAGAGTTTCGATTCCCCTATGTACAGGATCATATCATCTGTAAACAAAGATCATTCAACACCCTCCTTTTCATTTGATTTCTTTTTCTTGTCTGATAGCTCTGGCTATAACTTCCAGACAATACTGAATGAATAATAATGCTGAGAGTTGGCATCCTTCCCTGGTTCTAGATCTTAGTGGGAATGCTTCCAACTTTCCCACACTCAATATGAGGCTGGATGTGGGTTTGTCATGTACCATCTGGCTTACATTGAGCTATGTTCCTTCTACATCCAATTTTCTTTAGGATTTTGTATGCATTCTCTGCATCTGTTGAGATAATCATACTGTTTTCCTTCCTCAATTTGTTAATGTAATTTACCATGTTTATTGATTTGAGTATGTTGAACCATCCCTGCATACCAAGAACAAATTCCTCTTGCTCCAGGCGAATAGCCCTTTTGAGGTGTTGTTGCATTTGATTAGCTAGTATTTTGTTTTTTAGATCTATTTGAGAGTCAGAGTAACAGACACAGAGAGAGAGAAACAGAGAGGTCTTCCATCTACTAGTTCACTCTCAATTGACTGCAATCACTGCAGCTGTGCCAATCCAAAGCCAGGAGCTTCTTCTAGGACACACATGCGGGTGTAGGGTTGCAAGCACTTGGTCCATTACACTGCTTTCTCAGGCCATCAGCAAGGAGCTGGACCAGAAGTGGAGCAACCGGGACTCAAACCAGTACCCACATGTGATGCCAGCACCACTGGCAGAGTATTAACCTATTATGCCACAGTGCGAGACCCCTGTTGAGGAATTTTGCATCTGTGTTCTTCAGGGATATTGGTCTATAGTTCTTCTTTATTGTATATTTTTCTAGTTTTGGAATTAAGATGATACTGGCATAATACAAGGAGTTTGGGAGGATTCCTCCCTTTCAATTGTTTTTGAATAATTTAAGAAGAATTGGGGAGGAGGGGCACTGTGGCACAGTAGGTTAATCCTCTGCCTGCAGGGCCAGCATCCCATGTGGACACTGGTTCTAGTCCCAGCTGTTCCACTTCCAATCCAACTCTGTTATGGCATGGAAAATCAGTGGAGGATGACCCAAGTGCTTGGGTAACCCGGAAGAAGCTCCTGGCTTCAGATCAGTGCAGCTCCAGCCATTGCAATCATTTGGAGGAGTGAATCAGCAGAAGGAAGACCTTTCTCTTTGTTTCTCCCTCTCACTGTCTGTAACTCTACCTCTTAAATCAATAAATCTTTAAAAAGAAGAACTCGGACTACTACTACTATAAAAGTTTAGAAGAATTCCGTGCTGAAACAATCTTGTCCTTGGGTTTTCTTTATTGAGAGACTATATTACTGATTCAATCTCCACATTGGTAGGACCTAATTTTTTTTATATTTTTAATTTTTTATTTATATGACAGGTTTTTAGATAATGAGAGAGAGAGAGACAGAGAGAAAGGTATTCCTTCCATTGGTTCAATCCCCAAATGGCCACTGCAGCTGGCACTGCGCCAATCCGAAACCAGGAACCAGTGCTTCTTCCTGGTTTCCCATGTGGGTGCAGGGGTCCAAGCACTTGGGCCATCCTCTGGTGCCCTCCTGGGCCACACCAGAGACCTGGACTTGAAGAGGAGCAATCGGGACTAGAACCCAGTGCCCATTTGGGATGCTCCCACCTCTCAGGCAGAGGATTAACCAAGTGAGCCACGGAGCTGGTCCCCTAATTATTTTTTAAAGTCAAAAAAAAAAAAAAAGGAAATGCCAGTGTGTATCAGTTTAAATTGTTAAGAATTATATACTTCTATAGTTTTAATTATACATGATTGCTGTCAAATTTACTGTATGATTGATTTGAACATTTTTTCATTTAATTATTGTTTATAACTCTTGCCTATATTCCTGCTCAACTCTGGACACTGTTTTTTATTTTAGGCTTCTGTATTTAGTGGAACATTAAGCCTTTGACTATTATGAGTTAAAAACTTTTTTTAACTTTTATTTAATAAATATAAATTTCCAAAGTACAACTTTTGGATTATAGTGGCTTTTTCTCACATAACCTCCCTCCTACCCACAACCATCCCATTTGCTACTCCCTCTCCCATTCCATTCTTCATCAAGATTCATTTTCAATTATCTTTATATACAGAAGATCTACTTAGTATTTACTAAGATTGGAATGGCCCAGCTCTGGCTGTTTTGGCCATTTGGAGAGTGAACCAGCAGATGGAAGGTTGTCTTCCTCCTCCTCCTCTCCCTCTCCTCCTCCTCTTTCTCTCTCTCTCTCTCTCTCTCTCTCTCTCTCTCTCTCTCTGCCTCTTACCCTCTCTGCCTTTCAACTAAATAAATAAACCTTAAAAAAAAATAGATGTGGTGATTTGGTGATTCTCACTAGGGGAACAGAGCAAAAGGAAAGCAGAAATGTTATTTCCAGGGGAGAGTTGGAAAGAAATTTGTAGTGGAAATTCTGCAGAAAGAATATGAATACCATGAAGCAGCATGGAAAGCACAGACATGCAGCAGTGAACATGGACACCGCACACAACTCCTGAAGCCAGAGTCTAGAAGAGGTGCCAAGTTCTGAGAACAAGGTAAGGGCAGACTACAGCAGCCTGTGCCACTGGTGATATTGCTTGAAGTAGAAATTTGTGAACTGCATTATATGAGTCTGGCTAGAGCCCCAGCAGGGGGCAGGGTACCCACTAATGCAGTGAAGGAAAAGCACATTTATACCTCCCCATCCCATCACGAGAGTGCCCAGCAACCAGTGGAGAGAAGGAGCCATCTTGAAAACAGTAGAGACTATGGCAGCTCTTGTGTATGTGACTATGGGACTTTAGCAGAAGGAAAAATCCACATTTCCCAACTTTGAGTCTGGCTGGGAGAGTTGACAGGGGTCTGGGCACTCATTTAGGAATGTAAGGTGCCCCCATCCTCTTAACCTACCACAGTCTCTGTGGCTCAAACTGCCAAGTCAGAGAATCCACAGGCAGCTGGCTCTGGAAATGATTCCGCTCTCCCCCATGGTTTGGGCAGGGTAGCAGGGCACAGAGAAGATCTCTGAATTCTCACCCCACCCCTGGGCACTGACCAGACCTACCTGGTCCCAGCTAGCACAAGCCTCTGGGTATTCACTGAAGCAGCAGACACTCCACTAAGCCGCAGAGGCATGGTTCAAAGATTAAAGCCATTAGAGAAGAAAAACAGTGTTTCCACAATTGCCTAAAAATAAATACAGAAATACAAAAAACAAGAACAAGGAAGACAACATGACTTTCCCAAGAGAACACAACAACACCTTAATAAATATTACAATGTGAAAGTAAGAAATGCCTAAGAAATTTTAAAAAAAGGCCATAGGATTTCTCAGATTCGATGAGAAGCAAATCCATGACCTAAAAATCCATACCTGACAGATGAAAAATGTTCCTAAGAGAAATATAACTAAAAAACTAGAAATGAAGAACTTAATATGTCAACTAAAATACAGTGGAAGGCCTTAACAACAGACTTGATCAGACAGAAGAAAGAATATCTGAGCAGAAGACAAATCTTTGGAAATATCTCAGTCACACTAAATAAAATAATAAAAAATTAGAAAAATTTATTTCTAAGGAATTATTTAGTTGAAAGTCAGAGTTGAGGGAGAGAGGGAGAGAGGGAGGTCTTCACTCATTGGTTCACTCCCAAATGGCTGCAATCACTGGACCTAGGCCAGTCCAAAGCCAGAAGCCAGGCACTTATTTCATGTTGCCCACGTGGGTGTGGAGCAAAAGGACTTTGGATATCCTCCACTGCTTTCCCAGGTACATTAGCAAGAAGCTGGATGAGAACAGGAGCAGCCAGGACTTAAATCAGAACCCATATGGGATGCCAGTATCACAGGTTGTAGCTTTACTTGCTATACTTCAGAGCCAGTCCCAAGAAATTAGAAAAATAAAAAACAGTGTTTGAGATTTATGAGATATGATCAAGAAACTACACATAAAGATCTTAGGAGTTCATGAAGGTATGGAAAGAGAATGGATTGGAAGGCCTATTCAGTGAAATAATAACAGAAAACTTCCCTAATTTGGAGAAACAAAAGGACATTCAAGTATAGGAAGAATATGGAATTCCTAATAGATATAACCAGAAAAGATATTCACTACAATACATGTAGTCAATATTCAACTGTAAAACAAAGAAAAGATTCTAAAATGTACATGAGAGAAATATCAGATTACATTCAGGGATCTCCAATTAGACTGACAGGTGATTGATCATAAGAAATCCTACAGGCTAGAAGAGAATGGAGATACGTAGTCCAAGTCTTAAAAAAAAAAAAGACCTTTCATAGCAAACAGAAATTGAAAGAATTTGTCACCACTCATCCAGCCCTGCAAAAGATACTTAAAGATGTGTTACACACAGAAACACAGAATCACAGTCAATATGAAAGAAGGTAAAGGAAGGAAACCTCACAGGAAAAGATCACAGGAAGCTCAAAGTATATATTAGAAAATATCTTTGGCAAATGGCAGGGCAAAGTTACTAAAAACAAAAAGCAATTCAAATCAATTGGCAATTTACAAAAAGAGTTAAAGATTTTAAAAGCTATTATTAAAATTACTATATTGGTCTATTATGTTAGGTTATATGTGTGTACATATTATATGCCCACATGGGAAAATTTTATTAAGAGTTTTATTTTAATTGGCTTATAGATAAGGTTGTCCATAAATTTAAGCTGCTAAAATCAATCAAAGATACATTTTAATTTGTGTGACCTGAATCTGTGTATCATATGTTTTAAACTTGTTGGTAGAAAGAAACTAAAAACATTTTATATGGTTGTGCTTAAGTTTACTGGTTAAACAAACTACACCATGTTAGATATTTAAGAGGTGTTTCCAAATACATGATTCTTAAAATTTATAGAAGGCATTGTACCTTCTGGTAAATGTTTTCTTAAGTTGTTATCTAATGGTTGAAACTGTTTGCTAAGTTTTCATGTGATATTGCTATTGTCAGCAAGCAATCTAGGACTTGCTCCCTCATTTCTCTATTCTACGCCCAACTTGTTCTTTCATTTCTCTATTCTCTTCAAGGTAGGAAACTAATTCTATTATGAAGGAATCTGTAGGACACACGCACAATTTAATCTTTAGACCTTATAAAATATATGGCTAACATTTTTCTGTTATAGCATAGCCAAAATAAGAGCTTAAAGTATAATTTCATAGCTAGATTTACTTCGCCATCAGTGAAATACACAGTAAGTAGAAAAAACCTCCCTTTCAGACCAAAGGGAAAGAAAGTTTTAAAGTAAGAATATAATTTTCCTCATGGGCATTGTCTACTTTAGAAAAACTACTACAGAACATGCCTGTGACTATAGACTTGTAGTTTAGGCCACCGAAGATTAGAGATGGGACTTGGGCACTCCCTTGACTTGCATCCTCTGGTCTGCTTTAACACAAACCAGGAGGAAAAGAAAGCTAGGCATCAGAAGCAATGGGTGGCAGGCCTATTAATGGCTGATCTGTACAGTGATCTGCCCTCAAGGAGACCCAACAGGCCAGTCCACTGCAGTGGCTTTCAATGTGGCAAGCCTGGGCTTCAGCAGAAGTCAGCTTGTGAAGAGCCCTGGCAGCTCTGCCAAGAGTTGGATCACTGGAAATGGACCTGCCCTGGAATCGAAGGATGCCCAGGTCAGAGCCACAGATCTTATTGGCTCTAAGCTGAAAAGCCCTTCACTCAGCCCAATTTCCAAAGTGACCACCACAGCTGAGGGGATGGTCAAGTAGGGTCAGCAACATTGAAGGCAGAACTGTAAATTTCCTGTTGGAGTTGCCACCTTCCTTTACCTGGCCAGCTCTCCTCCCAGGCCAGCTAAGTAATGAAAGTCAACAGGGTGCCTTCTCCCAGGATGTTCACACCTCCCTAAGGATGTACCCCATGTGAAGAGATAGATAGGTCTGGGCCTCTTAACTTACAAGGCCTAAAGCCCAACAGATTATTATCAAGCCCCTTCTGTCAGGTTCTATTTGCCTCTCAATCAGACAACTTAATTGCAGCTTAGACAGCACCTTTCTTAGTTCCTCTAATAATGACTGTGTCCTTTGTTCCAGACCCTGTCTAGCGCACTAGGGCCTCATTCCTTTGTAATCATAACCTCTACCACCAATGGCTCTACTCCCAACCTGTGTATACTGATGGTCCTCTTCCCCACTTAATGCTGTATAATTGTTCAGAATTTCTCTACAGACAAACCCCTCTACCTACAAAAGATGAGTGACTTTCCTCCCAGTCTTGGCTGAAATCAGCTTTAAGCCACATCCATCAAACTGTCCCCACAAGGGCCCAGGGACCCCCTCATTTCCTCTCCTCTATGAAATCCTCTCATTACCTGATTAATGCCACTCTTAGGATCATTGATTACTATTCTCACCCTGTCTTTTATACTACAGTGTCTAAGTGTTTACAGCAGGTTACAGTGGAACAAACAAAGGCCTTCAACAACCAGGCGGTCAACCAAATGCTGCTACAAGGGTATACTCGGCTCCCCACCCAGGAGACAGCGGCCTGAGACATCGCCCCATGCCAGCGAAGAGTACCTCATCGCCCCATGTCAGCAGGAAGTAGCTCTAAAGACAGATCATCGTCCCTCTACCCCTCCTGGACTTTTGGGACTAAAGTAATCCCATACAACTCCTGCTTTATAAAAAACAAAAGGGGGGAATGTTAGGAAGTTGGGGCAGTTTTAGCTAGGTGGCCTCATGGCCCAGCTACCTGAGCCAGGCTCCACCCCCCATCCTAATATGATTCGCTGCTCCTGCTTCCCTGCCTACCCTCAGGCAAAATTTTAAAAGGGCCTGTTCCTGACCACATGCTCTCTCAGCTCCTCCCTTCTGCTCTCTTGGTTCTTCTCTCTTGGCCCTTCTCTCCTGCGCTCTCTTGGCCTCTCTTGGCTCCTCTTGTCTCTCTTCTCTCTCCTCTCTGCTCTCTCATCTCTTAGCTCCTCTCCTCTCTGTTTCTCTCTTATACTCTCTTTCTCTCTCTTTCCCTTTGCCACCCCTTCAGTCTGGTCTGTTGGGTGTTCCCCAATAAACCCTTTCCATTAAAAAAAAAAGAGGGAGGTGCCTTTCTCTGAAGGGAGGAGAGAACTACCACTTTGACTATAACCTTGTCTAAATATGATCAGAGTTGGTGAACTCGGAAGGCTTCCATAGCCTTGGCAACTCATGACGGGAGCCTAGGGTGGTTACTGGTGCCATAAACAAGAGTGTCAATTTGTTGGGTCAACAACAGGAGTCACTGTGCACTTGCTCCTCATGTGGGATCTCTGTCCTTAATGTGCTGTACATTGTGATTTAATGCTATAACTAGTACTCAAACAGTATGTTTCACTTTGTGTTTCTGTGTGGGTGCAAACTGTTAAAATCTTTACTTAATATATACTAAATTGATCTTCTATATATAAAGAGAATTGAAAATGAATCTTGATGTGAATGGAAGTGGAGAGGGAGCGGGAGAGGGGAGGGTTGCAGGTGGGAGGGAAGTTATGGGGGGAGCCATTGTAATCCATAAGCTGTATTTTGGAAATTTATATTCATTAAATAAAAGTTTAAAGAAATATTTTAATTAAAAAAAGCTGTCAATCTAGAATACTGAACTCTGCAAAGATGTCATTTATGAATGAAGGTGAAACAAAGACCTTCCATAACAAATAGAAATTGAAGGAATGTATTACCACTCATCCAGCCTTATAAATGATGCTTAAGGGTGTACATACAGGGAAACATGGAAAGATTGTCATCACTATGAAAGAAAGTAAAAGTAGAAAATCTCCTAGTAAAAGTCCAAAGGAAATCTAAAGCTAAACCATGAATGTAAACAGCATAAAATCACCAATTAAAAGATATAGACTGGCTGAATTGATTAAAAAACAAGACTCATACATTTGCTGCCTACAAGTAACACACCTCACCAACAAAGATACACAAATGATAAAAGTGAAAGGATGGAAATATATATTCCATGCTAACAGAAAGAAAAAAATGAGCAGAAGTAGCCATCCTAATATCAGAAAAAATAGATGTTAACACAAAAATTGGTAAAAAAAAAAAAAAGACAATGAATGTCATTACATAATGATTAAGGGAACAATTCAACAGGAAGATGTGAATAAAATAAATGCATATGCACCCAATGCTAGGGGGACAGGCTATTTAAAACCAACATTAATAGATCTAAAGGAAGGCAGATTCTAATACAATAGTAATAGGGACTTCAACACCCCACTTTCATCAATGGACAGATCAACTAGACAGAAAATCAGACCCAAATCAATAAAATCAGAGCTGAATAGGGAGATGTAACTATAGATGTTACAGAAACAAAAAGAATCATCAGGAAATACTATAAACAATTATAGGCCAACAAACTGGAAAACCTAGAAGAAACAGATTTCTGGACACATACAATCTATCATAATTAAATCATAGAAGACACATAAAACCTAAACAGACCAATACCAAAATGGAGATTGAATCAGTATTAAAGATCCTCTCAACCAAAAAAAGCCCAGGAAAGGATGGATTCATTGCTGAATTTCTAGAATTTTAAAGAAGAACTCATTCCAATTCTTCTCAAATCATTCAAAATACTTGGAAGGGAGGGACTCCTCCCAAACTCATTCTATGAGGCCAGTATCATCTTAATTCCAATACCAGAAAAAGATACCATAAAGAAAACTAGAGAGCTATTTCCCTGATGAATATAGAACAAAAATCTTCACAAAACACTAGCCAACAAGATGCAACAATACATCAGAAAGATCGTTCACCTTGACCAAGTAGGATTTATCCTTGGTATGCAGGGATGGTTCAACATTTACAAATTAATACATGTGATAATCACATTAAGAAACTGAAGAACAAAAACTGTATGATGAGCCAGCACTGTGGCTCACTTGGCTAATCCTCTGCCTGTGGCGCCAGCACCCTGGGTTCTAGTCCCAGTTGGGGCACCGGGTATCAGTCCCGATTGCTACTCTTCCAGTCCAGCTCTCTGCTGTGGCCCAGGAGGGCAGTGGAGGATGGCCCAAGTGCTTGGGTCCCTGCACCCGCATGGGAGACTGGGACAAAGTACCTGGCTCCTGGCTTCGGATTGGCGCAGCGCTGGCCATAGCAGTCATTAGGGGAGTGAACCAATGGAAAGAAGACCTTTCTGTCTCTCTCTCTCACTGTCTATAACACTTTCTCTGTCTCTCTCTCTCTCACTGTCTAACTCTGCCTGGCAAAAAATTTAAAAAAAAACTGTATGATGATCAATAGATACAGAGAAAGCATTTGATAAAATACAACATTATTTCATGATAAAAAGTCTTAAGGAAGTTAGGTATTGAAGGAACATTCCTCAACACAATCAAGACAATCTTTGAAAAAACCCACAACAAGCATCTTATTGAATGCAGAAAAGTTGGAAGCATTCCCAACAAGATCCAGAACCAGACAAGGATGTCCACCTTCAACATTGCTATTCAGTATAGTCCTGGAAGTTTTAGTCATGCCATTAGGCAAGGAAAAAAGAAATCAAAGGGATACAAACAGGAAAAGAGGAAGTCAAATTATCTCTGTTTGCAGATGACATGATTTTCTATACAGAGGAATCAAAAGACTTCATTAAGAAACTATTGGCACTCCTAAGAGTTTGGTAAAGTTGCAGGACATAAAATCAACACACAAAAATCAATAGCCTTGAATACACAGACAATGCCATGGCAAGAGAAAATTTGCGTGATCAGTCCCATTCACAATAGCTATAAAAATTTAATAGCTTGGGATAAATTTAACCAATTAGTTAAACAATCTGATGAAAATTACAAAACATTTAAATAGAAATAGGAGAAAAAAGAGAAAAAAAACCCTCTATGTTCTTAGATTGGAAGAATCAACATCAAAATGTCCATACTACCAAAATCAATTTACATACACAATGTGATACCAATGGCAATAAAATTCATATGGAAACACAAAAGCCCCCAGATAGACAAAACAATTTTTAAACAACAAAAAGAAAACCAGGGGAATCACAATACCAGATTTCAAGACATACTACTGGGCAATTATAACCAAAACAGCCCGATACTGGCACAGAAATAGACATGTAGACCAATGCAATAGAATAGAACCCTCAGAAATCGGTCTGCACATCTACAACCAACTAATCTTTAACAAGGGAGAGAAAAACCAACCCCTTGAGAAAGGGCAGTCTCTTCAACAAATGGTGCTGTGGAAACTGGATTTCTATGCGCAGAAGTACGAAACAAGACCCCTACTTTACACCTTATACAAAAATCAACTCAAAATGGAGCAAGGATCTAAATCTATGGCATGATGCCATCAAATTACTAGAGTAGAACATTAGGGGAACTCTGAAAGATATTGGCATAGGCAATAACAACAAAACAAAAAAAAATCTAGTTAAGAAATGGACAAAGGATTTAAACAGGCATATTTCAAATGAGGAAATTCAAATGGCCAACAGACACATAAAAAATGCTCAGGATTACTAGACATTGGGGAAATGCAAACAAAATCCACAATGATGTTTCCTCTCACCCAAGTTATAATGACTTTCATTCAGAAATCAACAAACAATAAATGCAGGTAAGGATGTGGGGAAAAGTTTCCCTAATGCCCTGTTGGTGGGAATGCAAGCTAGTACAGCTATAGGGGAAAACAGTATGGAGAACATTCATAAAGCTGAAAATAGATCTACCCCGTGACCCAGCCACCCCACTCCTGGGAATTTACCCAAAGTAAATGAAATCAATATATGAAAATGTTATCTGTACTTCAATGTTTACTGCGGCTTTATTCACAATAGCTAAGATAAGGAATCATCCCAGATATACCATAAACTGATGACTTAATAAAGCAAATGTGGTATATACACACTGTGGAATATAACTCAGGTATAAAAAATGAAATCTTGTCTTTTGCAACAAAGTGGATGCAACTGGAAACCATTGTACTTAGTGAAACAAACCAGTCCGAAAAAGGTAAATACCATATGTTTTCCCTGACCTGTGGTAATCAATGGAGTACAAAAAAGTAGCATATAATTACTTGTATTTCAGTCTGCAAAAAAATCCCTGTGTATAAAGTGTTAAGAGGAAATGACTTAAAGTCTACATGAATCAAACAAGAAATATTTAGATGTTATATTGCCATTGGTTCTATTTATTTTAAAGAAATTAATAATTGACAAAAACAAACAGTATATAGGTGAAATAGTCGTTTATACATGTATACATTCTCTTATTGTTTATAGCCATTGTCTATATTCTCACTAAGCTATGGTCTTTTTACTTGCTAAGATTTTTATTCATTGAAATATTAAAGGCCGGCGCCGCAGCTCACTAGGCTAATCCTCCGCTGTGGTGCCAGCACCCTGGATTTTAGTCCCGGTCGGGGCGCCAGATTCTGTCCTGGTTGCCCCTCTCCCAGGCCTGCTCTCTGCTGTGGCCTGGGAGTGCAGTGGAGGATGGCCCAAGTGCTTGGGGCCTGCACCCCATGGGAGCCCAGGAGAAGCACCTGGCTCTTGGCTTCGGATCAGCACGATGCGCCGGCCGCAGCACGCCGGCCACGGCGGCCATTGGAGGGTGAACCAACGGCAAAAAGGAAGACCTTTCTCTCTGTCTCTCTCTCTCTCACTGTCCACTCTGCCTGTCCAAAAAAAAAAAAAAAAAAGAAAAGAAATATTAAGCCTTTTTACTATAATGTAAATGTAAAAAGTTATCTCAAAAACTAAAAAATAAAGGTAGAAGGAAGGCATGTGGGAAGGAAGAAGGAAATACCATTGCTTTCTTCAATTTGTATCTACAAATAATATTGAATCTGTTAAAAGTAATTAAAATGGAAATGTCTCCCATAAAATCTTACAGATTAGTTTTTGGACCTGGAAATTTGTGTTATACTTTTTTTTATATAACAATATACTATAATTTTATTGCTTCAATAGGATGCCAGTGAATGGATTTTCCTTTTACCCATTTCTAATTTCAAGGTCTTTTGTCAATGGACAATTGCCAAGCTGACAGTTCTACTCCAAACTAGCTGTTTGCCAGTTACGTTCCTAAATGAGTAATAATGATCTGATAAGAATTAACAAAAATTTGGTTTTAAAAAAAATCACACTTTTCAATAAGAATATTTGAAAGCAAATCTATGTCTACTATCACAATAAGCCTCAGTGTGTATGGTACACATATTTTGCCTTGAAATATTAATTGAAAGAAGCCAAAAGTATATTTTTATAATAAAATATCTATGATATGAAGATAAATAACATATTTCTATATTTTCCACCAGTATTTATAGTCATACAACATCCAAATCAGTATTTACAAAATTATAATATTTTAAAAATTTTATTGAAAATACTTATTTCTAAGAGACAAAGAGACAGCTCTCATCCTCTACTTCCCTTCCCAATTGCCGTAACAGTGAGGGCTGAGAGCAGAACCTGAGTGCCAGTTACAACATCAAGGTCTCCACACGTTTGTCAGGAACTAACTATTTGAGCTGTCACTGCTGCCTCCCACTGTCGCATTATGAGAAAACTGCAGTCAGGAACTGGAGCAAGAAATAGAACCCCGGTACTTTGATATAGGATTTGAAGGTTTTTTTTTTTTTTTTTAAAGATTGCATTTATTTATTTGAGAGGTAAGAGTTACAGAAAGTGAGAGAGACAGAGAGAAGGGTCTTCTATCTGCTGGTTCACTCCCCAAATTGCTTCAATGGCCAGAGCTGAGCTGATCCACAGCCAGGAGCCAGGAGCTTCCTCCAGGTCTCCCACATGGGTGCGGAGGCCCAAATGCTTGGGCCATCATCCACTGCTTTGCAGGCCATTGCAGAGAGCTGGATCAAAAGTGGAGCATTTTGGACTTGAAATTGGGCCCATATGGGATGGGGGCGCCACAGGCAGAGGATTAACCTACTGCACCACAGTGCTGGCCCCATTGGGTCTTAATTACTATGTTAAATGCCCACTCCAAAAATCACACTGAATTTAAAGTTGAGAAACATATTTTGGATTCTTATTTAATAACAAAGACATAATTTATATACAATCAGGTATACACATCTTTTATGGCTTTCAACACTGATCAAAATAAGCAGAAAATTATGATTCAACATTTCTCTTATCATTAATTGGTATTGGAAGATTCCTAGAAAACTTTGCTAAAGATTAGAACAAACAAGTATTGGAACACTTAAACAGTGTGGGAGGATTGCTTAGTTGACTGAATATTTAAAATAATGTCTCAGTTTATGGTATTTGCTATATTCTGTTATAACTATTCACAGCATTTTCTGTGCTATTAAAGGAATGATGTACTAGAGAAGAGAGACGATCAAAGTAAAAAATACTTTAAAACTCTGATTGCAATCACTGTTGACACAACCAACTTAAGTAATTTTCTTTTAAAGATTGTGGTGTATAAAATTGCCAGTGTAACACATTTGAAATTAAATTATTATATCATTAGTTTCTTCAGCATATAACTTAGAATCAGACTTTCATAAAATGCTACAAGATGCTATTGATTTGCCTAATTTTATGATTTTTAAGAGATCCTCAAATTATAGTGCAGTCAGTATAATAGCTTATAATGAAGTAAATAGGAAATAACCTTAAAAACCTTCCACAGCATACATGAATTTTATGATCATCTTGTTCTAAGTACTTAAGAGACTGATCAAGCAAACATAAAGGTGAATTGTTCATTTTCCTTTCACAAAAAGACATTTTTAAAAATTTTTTGTAATGATGAATTAGTCTATAATTTACTACCTAAGATTATCAAAAAAACAAACACTAAATATTTAACTTCAAGATGACATTTATACTAATGAATGAGAAAGTAGCTGCTATTTACAAAATTGCACAAAGGTGAGAACATTTAAAATAGGATATTTAAATGTTTCAATCACTAATTAATTATAATGATCCAAATAATATACATTGGGCATCTATTAAATCTATTACTAGCTTACAACACTTAGCAGATATTGAATGACTTTCATTAATTTGTAATCAACAGACTTGTATGACAACACATTTAAATTTCAACAAAGCCAGTTGCCTTTTTGGTAGATATTGTAAAAAACCAGTAAAACAATTGAGCACATGAAGTCAATATTGCATTCCATTTCAGCCAACATTTGTGTGAGATACCCTTTTCAAGTATGACAGCCATGTGAAACCAAATGCAAGCTAATAGGTGAATAGACTAATAATTTACACCATAAGTAGAATAAAAGGAATAAATTATTTATACAGGTATCAACATGGATAAATCAAGATCACTTATAGAGGTGAAAGAAGCCATGCTCTAAAAAGTACATATTGTGTGATATATTTACAGAAAATTCTGGAATATTCTAACTAATTTATAGTGACAGAAAGCAGGTCATTGGTTGTCTAGAGAGAGAAGAGGAATCCAAAGGGGCAAGATGAAATTTCTTATGGCTGGAATAATAGAATGAGATGCCATGATTTTGAACAGCATTTGTCTCCACTACTGAAGAACAGTTTTTTCTTCATACTGTTTGTTGAACTCTTAGTGTAGCTTTAATCTTATGTATAAAAAGTTAGCTTAAAATATCTTTGTAAAAAATAAGAATGGTAGGAGGAAGAAGGTTAGTAGTGTGGGCAGCAGGGAGGGTAAGGTGGTAAGAATAACTATGTTTCTAAATTTATATATATGAAATGTCTGAAGTTTGTATACCTTAAATAAAAGGTTTATAAGTTAAAAATAAACAAAATTGATAAACCATTGGCCCAACTGACCAAAATAAGGGGGGGGGGGGGGGTTGAGAAGACATAAATTTATAAAAATCAGAGATGAAAAAGGGGATGTTACATCTGATGCCACTGAGATAAAAGAATCATTAGGTATTATTAAGCAGCTGTATGTCAACAAATTCATAAATATATATAAGAAACTGATAGTTTTAGGGACACATATAATCTATCAAAATGGAGGCATGAGATACATAAAACTTAAATAGACCGACAACCAAGACAGAGATTGACTCAGTAATAAAGATACTCCCAACAAAGAAAAGCAAAGCAGCAGATCGCTTCACAACTGAATTCTATCAAACTTTTAAAGAAAAATTAATTCCAATTATAAGATCAGGAAGCTCAACAACAATCCAGTTCTAAGATCAGGAAGCTCAAATAACAATCCAGTTAAGAAACAACGAAACACAATCCAGTAAGGTGCATGAACAGGTATTTTTTAAAAGATTTATTTTTATAAGTCAGAATTACAGAGATGAGGAAAAGAGAAAGAAAGAGAGAAAGAGAGAGAGAGAGAGAGAATTCTATCTGCTGGTTCACCCCCTAAAGGGCTGCAACAGCAGGGGCTGGACAAAGCGGAAGTCAAGAGCCAGGAGTGTCCCTCAGGTCTCCCATGTGGGTACAGCGACCCAAGCACTTGGGCAGTCATTGGTGCTGGGCAATCATTTGGTGCTGCATTTAGGTCATCGCTTGGGACACCACCCAAATCCCAAACTGGAGTGCCTGGATTTGAGTTCCAATTCAGTTCCAGATTCCAGCTTCTTGCTCATGCATACCCTGGGATATAGCAGATGGGGACTCAAGTATTTTGGTTCCTGCCATCCATGTGGGAGACCTGGACTGAGTTCTGGGCTCCTGGTTTCAACCTGGCCCAACCCTGTCTACTATGGGTATTTGGGAAGTGAACCAACAGAGCAAAGATTTCTTTCTGTCTCTATCTCTCTTGCTTTGTGTCTGTCTCTCTACCTTGCAAATGAAATTTTAAAAAAGTTAAAGCACTTAAAAAATGTATTTGCAATATAAATTACTCTTGAAGCTAAGAGGAAGAGTTGGGAGGAAGAGGAAGATTAATCTTCATCTTCCGTAGTAGGGAATTAGTAGATACTTACAAATTCAAAATTTCAACACTTTTAGAAGTATGGAGGTAAATATGACATTCACCAACTTAAGAGTTAATTGTAATTATCTTGAAAATAATACAGTTGGATAAAAACAGCCAGGGGCAACACAGTGCAAGCCACATAAAATACTTTGGTAGAATCATCTCATTGAGATCTACCATTTGTGACCCTCTCCTCATTAGACCTCAACTCTAGCACTGCCACCAAGACTCCTACTACTATTCTAGGCAAAAGAGCAGGGGTTGAGAATCACTGAATAGATAGGGCTGTAGTCTCCTTTGCATTCAACCAGAGCAACAAATTTTTATCTTTTTCATTATTGGTCTACCATGTAAGATTGTATTTGAAGTTATACTGCCTGAAATAAATGTTTGAAAATAACTTGCTCAGATTTGTGGCTCCAGAAAACACTTCCAGGGAAGATATATAAGCCAATAAACCATCCAGTTTTATTTTTGCTTGTTCTGGAGTGTAGCTTTTGGATGGCTTGAGAGGCCAGCCAGAGAAAACACTGTCAGACAATGCTCCTGGGAAATAGGTAGGAACAGTCACTTGATGTGCAGTTTGGGGGAAGAAATATGCTGGACCTCAGAGTTATTCCCTTTAGATGTGGAACTCTGATTCAGCAATATGGAAGAGTAATAGCATCGGATTCTGCAATGTACACTTACAGAACAAGCAAAGGGCACACAAAGAGCAAACAGCCACTGCACCCACATGAGAAAACAGAAATGGAAAAGCAGCATAGGGGAAAAGAGTGGTCTTTGAAATCCTAAATCCAAAGATCCTGGGAAATACTTCTACTCATTGCAAAAATATTTGATGTATGGCCGGCGCCGTGGCTTAACAGGCTAATCCGCGCCGTGGCTTAACAGGCTAATCCTCCGCCTTGCGGCGCCGGCACACCGGATTCTAGTCCCGGTCAGGGCACCGATCCTGTCCTGGTTGCCCCTCTTCCAGGCCAGCTCTCTGCTGTGGCCAGGGAGTACAGTGGAGGATGGCCCAAGTGCTTGGGCCCTGCACCCCATGGGAGACCAGGATAAGCACCTGGCTTCTGCCATCGGAACAGTGCGGTGCGCCGGCCGCAGTGCGCCTACCGCAGCGGCCATTGGAGGGTGCACCAACGGCAAAAAGGAAGACCTTTCTCTCTGTCTCCCTCTACTGTCCACTCTGCCTGTCAAAAAAGAAAAAAAAAAAATTTGATGTAGTCAACAGTCTAACAAGTCAATTTATATGTGGAAGGTAGAGCAGAAATAATTAACAGAGCACATTTTAAACTTAAGTTAGAGATTTTAAAATGTCCTAAGATAACTCCAATATCATGTAATCTCTTTTTAGAAAAAGTGATATATTAAAAATGCAATAACATGATTTAATTTTATGCTCTTATGAGTTTGAATTTTAATTTTTTAATTTTAAGGTACACAAATTTCATGCATTTCATACATATATACAGATTTAGGAACATAATGATTCTTCCCACCCAACGTACCCTACCACCCAAGCTCCCAGCCTTCTTCCTCTTCCCTCTCCTCTTCCCCTTCTTTTTACAAATATCTCTTTTTAGGTTACTGTATACTCATCAGATTAGCCCTAAACTAAGTAAAGAGTTCAACAAATAGTATGAAGAAAAAAAAATACTGTTCCTCAATAGTAGAGACAAGGGATATAAACAAGCATAGAATATCACAACGTCAATTTCCTTCTAAATATATCACATTTAGGTACTCAGTTAGTTACATAGATCAGGGAAAACATGGTATCGGTCATTTGGGGACTGGCTTATTTCACTGGTATGTTTTCCAGTTGCATTCTCTGTTGTAAAATACAGGATTTTTAACTGCTTAGTAGTATTTCATATGTATATATATATACATATATATATATATATATCATAATTGCTTTATCCAATCATCAGCTGATGGACACCTGGATTACTTCCATAACTTAGCTATTGTGAATTGAGCTGCTGAAAAAAACAAAGAAACAACAAAGCCAATCGACAGTATGGACCTAGCTAATATCCACAAACTCTTTAATCCCACAATTGAAGAATAAACATTGTTTTCATCAGAGCATGGAAATACTTCAAGTATAGACCATATGCTAGGTCATAAACCAAGTCTCAGCAAATTAAAGAAAAAAATCATATCAGGTATCTTTTCTGACCACAGTGGAATGAAGCTGGAAATTAACAACTCAAGGATCTTCAGAACATATGCAAACACATGGAGACTAAACAACATGCTCCTGAATGAAAAGAGGGTCATGGAAGAAATCAAAAAATTTCTGGAAATGAATGAAGGCAAGAATACAACATATCAAAACTATGGGATACAGCATAAGCAGTGTTAAGAGGCGATTTTACAGCAACTGGTGGCTACGTCAAGAAATTAGAAAGACATCAAATAAATGAGCTTTCAATGCATATCAAGGACCTAGATAAACAACAAACTAAACCCAAAATTAGCAGAAGGAAAGAAATCATTAAAATCAGAGAAAAAAATTAACAAAATTGAAACCATAAAATACAAAGTGAAATGAAGAGCTGTGTTTTTTCTGCATTAGCAGGAAATTGGAGTCAACTTTTCTACTCGAAAATGGGATGCAGGTATCTTAACCACTAGTCCAAATGCCCACCCTGATAATAACATTCTGGATTCATATTTTAAAAATTTCTCATGTAGGCCGGCACCGTGGCTCAGTAGGCTAATCCTCTGCCTTGCGGCGCCGGCACACTGGGTTCTAGTCCCGGTCGGGGCACCGATCCTGTCCTGGTTGCCCCTCTTCCAGGCCAGCTCTCTGCTGTGGCCCGGGAGTACAGTGGAGGATGGCCCAAGTTCTTGGGCCCTGCACCCCATGGGAGACCAGGAGAAACACCTGGCTCCTGCCATCGGAACAGCGCGGTGTGCTGGCCGCAGCGCACCTACCACGGCGGCCATTGGAGGGTGAACCAACGGCAAAAAGGAAGACCTTTCTCTCTGTCTCCCTCTACTGTCCACTCTTCCTGTTAAAAAAAAAATTTCTCATGTAAGGAAATTCAAGATGACTGAATAGGGAAGAGTCACATTAGCTTCAGTCATAGAGAGAAATACCAGGAAAACAAAGGAAGGATTCACATTACCAGGGGACTGATTAAGGTAAATTTTCAGTGGAGAATGGAAAGAACAGAAGAGACTCCATTGAGCAGTGAGGAGGGATAACAGACACATAGCCACTGGCTGGCCATACACTGCTAGTGACACCTGAATATTCACATCTGGCACCTAACTGAGAAGCATCATAAACCCAGGCACAGTGCGGGAGGCTACCACAGCCTATATTACTGGCAGCTTTGACTGAGGGAGAATGCCACAGTCCTCACTGACTTTGAGGCTGCACTGAGGAACTGGCAAGGGGGCTGGGCAACTATTTTAGTCAATGAAGGCAGATCATGTTTTTTCTCTCCCCTTTCTCCAATCACAGCACCAGCCTCAATTTTCTGATGTGGAGCTGCAGCCATCTGATTCTTGACCTGGAGAATGGTGGACTGCTGGCATCAGCCAGCACACAGCCTTGGAACCATAGTGCAAGTCATAGGCACTCCACTAACCCAGAAAGGCACATTTCCAAAAACAAAAACTTCAATCAAAATTTCATATATATATATATATATATATATATATATATATATATATATACAGGCCTGGCATTCTGGAATAGTGGGTTATAAGCTTCTGCACAATGAAGAGAATGATCAATAAAGTCAAGAGGCAACTAACAGAATGGGAGAAAATGTTTGTGAACTATGCATCTAATATAGGATTAGCATCCAGAATATATAAGGAACTTAAGAAACGCAACAACAAAACAAACTAGTTAAGAAATGAGCTAAAGATATGAACAGGCATTTTTCAAAGGAAATACAAATGACAAGAAGACACACAAAAAATGCTGAGGATCACTAGCCATCAGGGAAATGAAAATAAAAAAATGAGGTGAGACCGGCACTGTGGCGTACTGGGTAAAGCTGCCACCTACAGTGCCAACATCCTATATGGGCACTGGTTCTAGTCCTGGCTGCTCTACTTCCAATCTAGCTCTCTGCTATGCCCTTGGAAAGCAGTAGAAGATGGACCAAGTCCTTGGGCCCCTGCACCCATGTGGGAGACCTGGAAGAAGCGCTCATGGCTCCTGGCTTTGGATTGGCACGGCTCCAGCCATTGCAGCCATTTGGGGAGTGAACCAGCTGATGGAAGACCTCTCTCTCTCTCTCTCTCTCTGCCTCTCTTTTTCTCTCTGTGTAACTCTGACTTTCAAATAAATAAAATAAATCTTTAAAAACATAGGTATTACTTCACCCAAGTTAGAATGGCTATCATCCAAAAGTTAAAAAATAATAAACGCTGGTGAGGATGTTGAGGAAAAGGTTACCCTAATACACTGTTGGTGAGAATGTGCACTGGTATAGCAATTATGGAAGAGAATATGGAGATTCCTCAGAAAAATAAAAATAGAGCTATCATATGACCCAGCTATCCTAGTCCTGGGAGTATATCCAAATGAAATGAAAGCAACATATGGAAGAATTTACTTACGCTGACATGTTTATAGCAGCTTAATTCAAAATTGCTAAGATTTAAAACCAACCTAGAGTTCTATCAGCTGATTACTGGATGACTGGATAAATAAAATATGGTAAATATACACAATGGAATATTATTCAGCTATAAAAAGAATACATTCCTGAAATTTGCAACAAATTGTTTTCCACCAGAGATCATTATGCTAAGTGAAATAATACCCAAAAAGAAAAATATTATGTTTTCTCTTATTTGTAGTAATGAATATTTATAGATATACTACTATAATTTTGATGATTTATGATTTTAAAATTGACGGTGTGTGAGTAAAATAGACATCTTTTCATTTGATTACTGTTTATAGTTCTTGCCTATATTCCTGCTGAACTATGAATATTTTACTTTTGGCCTGCTGAATTCTTTATTTAGTGGAGCATTAAGCCTTTGACTCCAATGTAAATTAATAATTCTATTTCAAAAATTAAAAAGAAACAAAGAAAGTAAAGGGGGAAGAAAAGATAGAGGATAGAAAGGAAGAAACGGGGAACAAAAGGAGAATTACTATATTCTTAGAATTAAATCTAAAACCTACAATGAATCTGTTATCTTTGCTGTAATATCATATTAACATGAGAATTGTGTTGCAATAAGTATTCACTTGCTGTGACCCTTGGAATCTAATGTATTAAAAAATTTCTTGTATATATTTTTGTATACTATATATATTAGCACATAAATACATGTGTATAATTTATACATAAATAATCAGATATATAAAAGAGATTCTAAAATTTATTTTGCCTAAGGCAGGTACACTCACATATTTTGGATAGCACTGATGCAATTGCCTCTAATTTTATTAGCATAAATATTTGTTTCCTCTTAGGAAAACAAAATTTGAACTAATGTGAAAACGTTTAAAGAACGATATGTCTCATGAAATACTAGTATTTGGAAGACCCACAAATAACATATAAAACTGGCCTTGAGATTCTGAAGAGTGAAATAATCTCAAACGTAGGAAATCCATCTGTTCAGCTGTGCCCTTCTTCAAATTGCAGGCACCTAATCACTGGAAAGCAACCAGCCATATATGAAACAAATATTAGTGGGCTGAAACAGGCAAAGAAGACAGGCAGCAGCAGACACTGTTGACCTAGTCATGCTGGAAAATCAAGAGGACAGGAGAGCACTGGCAGGAAAACAATTTGGAAAGGAGAGGTGGAATCTTTTTCCAAGGGCGGTGTAATCAAAATTTCAGGGTTGTAGCAACAGGAAAATGGTATCATTCAAGAAGAAAACAAAACAAAACAAAAACTCTTTGAAAGTGCTTGGAAAGCAAGTCAGCAAAACTAAGGAATTGAAGTTAAAGTTTCCAATAGAAAAGGCAGCCGAACTCACCAAGTGGTGGCTAATGATTCCTCAACCAAAAAAAGAAATCCTGAGGCAACAGCTACTTTATATGTAATTCACAGCTGGTCTGTTTTTTCTCTTTAAAATGGATATGCAGAATTTTATACATTATTTTTCATTACCCAACCCATCCTTCTTCCTCTCCTCCATAGCCCTCTGAACTACATTTTCCAGACTTCAAAGTTAACTAGTTCCCTATTGGGTTCTGTCAATAGAGACACTATAGAAATATTAAAAGGAGGAGGTGAAGAAGGGACTTTCTTCTTGGCTTTTCCCATTTCTGTCAGCTTGATTCCAGCTTTCTGTTTCCCTTGGCACTTCCAGATCTACCTCATCTCAGCCTCAAATGTCTAACAACAACCAGCTATGACCCTCCCTTAGACAGCTGAGCACCTAGATTCTGATACATTCACATATATTTTCACCTCCCTTACTAAGGGTAGAAATTGCTTCCTGTAGTTATCATCTCTGTACTACCTCGGTGCTCTCCTCTGCTCTTCTAGTCTTTCAGTCTTTGTAACTAATTCCCTGTATCAAATCCCCAGTGTTTGAAATGCACATTTTTATATTCCTGATTGAATCATGCCAAATACAGAAGACTCCTGGTGATCTGCCTTTGTATTCAGAAGGAGAAGACAAAATGAAATACATAAATTGTGCTTTTGTTTATACCAGCTTTGGTCAAGCAAAAAGCATTTACTAGCATATCTATCTGTCCTGTTTCTGGTTTAAAGTCAATGATTTATTCAATTTGTATATACAAATAAAATACAATTAAAATGCATTAAGAACTATAAAATATAAATATGAAGTATCATGATTTTTTCTTTACTTAGTCAGATATCTTTATATAAACTACCTACTGATAACTCAAAAGCAGAGATAACAGTTGAAATTATCATCTAAGATCCAGCCATGCCTCTAAAATTAGCCTGTCCATATCATAGCGCCCTAAGCTCCCTTTCCTATATACATCTCACTCCAATCCACAACCTCCTTGGATCCATGTACTCCAAGGGATGGATAATTGACAACTGTCTTCAGTTTCTGTTCCAAGACCTAATGTAAGACAATCACCAATACTCTGAATTGACTTGGCACATTCTTTTGTGTGTTTTCATGTCTGAATCCTAGAAATTGTAATGGATAAACTGATCAGATTACTTGCTCAGGTTCCATGGTATGTGCAGTTCAAATATATTCCGAAACTTTGAGCTCACAGTAAGTAATGCAACTCTGCATGGTGTCCAGATTTAGTATCAAGTGATAGAAGGTAACCATTTCCTATATAAAACTTGAGTCTAAGTCAGATAAGTCTCATTTACACAGTTGAATTGAATTCTACCACCACCACCCCACTTCTTTAGTAGTCATCCATGCAGATTCCTACAGTTCTCTTTAATTCTTGGCGGCCCTAAGCCCTGCAATACTACCTATAGAAGTAAAGTTCACCATATTATGCCTCTTTTCTCAAGATTTACTTTAAATCTTTAAACAATTGGGTGCTACTATGAGAACTTAAATGAGGAGAACACAGCATTTGAATAAAGGCTGTTATGCTCTGAAATTTTAATTGAAATAATTGTATTGATAATATGAATTCTTATTTTAACAGTTGAAATGAATACAATTCTTGGAAAGTTCTACATTAAAGATTTATGTTAGAATAAATTCTGTTTATGCTTTCTGATAATTACTCGAGACATTTTTGAAGCAATGTCAAAAATCTGTACTATAGCTATAAATTTCCAATAATGTTACATGATTTTGAGAAAATTAAACTATTCAATCAATAGTCACTCAAAGTGTGTGTGTATGGAAAGAGAAAAAGAATCCAGCTAAACAAAAAATAAAGGTCTTCCCAATTCTTAGGAAGCTAGTGAAAATGAGCAAACCAAGGTAGAATTTTAAGAGCTCAATGTGACTTAACAATTATAGAAATTTAAAGGATAGAAGTTTATAAACACATAAAAATCCTTTTGCCTATGCCCAAACTCCTGTTTTCTTGATTATTTGCTAAAATAAGTTTCATATTTCCTATATTTCCCCCTCAACCTTTATTCCAATCTATTCTTCACACAGTGACCTCATTCAAAACCCAAATAAATCATTTCATTCTTTACATTTTCTTTGCTTCTGTATTAATGCAAAGATGTTTAAAATTGTCAGTCCAAAATATATTCAAGTATAGAAATGAAGGCTAACTCTTTGCCACTTGTATACTATTATCCTTCTTCACATTGAAAGGCACATAGATAGAATAGTCCAGTGGATATTTAGAATCTAATCTAGTTCTGATGGTACAGAATAAAAAGGAATATCTGGGAAAAGGAAAACATAGCCTTTGTCTCCTGCCTTTTTCTTCAGAGTAGAGAAGGTTAGATAAATTCAAATGACCTGCAAGAGTTGGCTTTAACAAGACTTTATGATTGATTGTTTAAGGAAGAAGAGACGAGAAAAGTGTTAGGATTACAGTAGAAAAACTTTAGGTTGTGGTGTCAGTCTTAGAAATAGTGAATACTGGCTGGTGCCGTGGCTCACTTGGTTAATCCTCTGCCTGCAGTGCCGGCACCCCGAGTTCTAGTCCCGGTTGGGGCATCGGATTCTGTCCTGGTTGCTCCTCTTCCAGTCCAGCTCTCTGCTGTGGCCTGGGAAGGCAGTGGAGGATGGCCCAAGTGCTTGGGCCCTGAACCTGCATGGGAGACCAAGAGGAAGCACCTGGCTCCTGGCTTCGGATCAGTGCAGCGCGCCGGCTGTAGCGGCCATTTGGGGGGTGAACCAAGAGAAGGAAGACCTTTCTCTCTCTCTTTCTGTCTCTCTCTTTCTATCAAATAAAAAAAAGAAATAGTGAATACAGGAGAAAGATCATAGTAAGGGGGAAGATACACTATCTTTATTGTATTAAGCTTAAAGTATGAGAGCCAGCATTGTGGTGCAGCATGTTAAGCTGCTGCCTTCAACACCAGCACTCCATATGGGCACGGTTCAAATCCCATCTGCTCCACTTTCAGACTAGCTCCCTACTAATGTACTTGGGAAAGCAGTGGAAGATAGCCCAAGTACTTGGGCTCCTGAACCCATGTAGGAAACCTGGATGGAGTTCCTTGCTCCTGGCTTTGGCTTGGCTCAGTCTTGGCCATTGCAGCCATTTGGAGAGTAAACCAACGGATAGATCTCTCCCCTTTCTCCACCTTCTCCCTCTCCTCCCTCCTCTCTCTCTCCCCCTGTCTATTGTAATTCTGCCTGTCAAATAAAATTAATCTTTAAAAACCTTTAAAGTACTTGTGTGTAATTGAAATAGAGTAGAAAAATGAATATATGTGTTTGTATTTGCTATAGACTGACTGTCTATGTACCCTAAAATCTGTATGTTGAAATTGAACTCTTATGTGATGGTATTTGGATGTAGAGTCTTTGGGAAGTAATCAGGTCATTAGAGTAGAGCACCCATGAACAGGATGAGAACCTTATAGGAGAGACTCCAGAGAGGTCCCTTACCCCTTCTACCATGTAAGATTACAGCAAGAAGGATACTGTCTAAGGAGCAAGAAGTGAGTCCTCACCAGACATTGAATCTTCCAGCACCTTGATCCTAGACTTTCTGGTCTCCAGAACTCCAAGAAATACATTTCTGTTGTTGTTGGTTTAAAATATATTTACTTATTCTGAAAGGTAGAGTTATGGAGAGAGGTCTCCTACCCACTAGTTCACTCTCAAATGGTCACAATAACCAGGGCTGGCCCAAGTTGAAACAAGAAGCCAGGGTCTCTCATGTGGAAGCAGGGGCCCAAGTACTTGGGCCATCTTATGCTGCTTTCCTAGGCACATTAGCAGGGAGCTCTATCGAAAAATAGAGCAGCCAGGACATGATCTGGCACCATATGGGATGCAGGTATCACAGGCGGTGGCTTAACTGGCTACACCACAACCCTGGCTCCAGATTTCTGTTGTTTATAAGCTATTCAGCCTAAAGGTTTCTGCTATCATAGCCTAACAGACTAAGAAAATATCTTAAATATCTTGGCTCAAAATATTGTATAGATTCATAAGATCCCAACTAATAATCATCCTGAAAGTCAATTTTTATCCATGGAAAACATATAGTGAGGAAGGAGAGTCTGAGTAACACCACATTTAAAGGAGAGAAACCCAAGAGAAAAAGTGAAGAAAATCAGAGAAGGAGGTGACAAGGAAGCCAAGAGAAGACATTTTTAGGGGAGAAATGTTACAATACTGAGGCACTAAGTAAGATAAAGACAAAAGGCTTCCATTTGATTTAGCAAAAAAAAAAATCTAGTGTCACAGGCTGAAGCTAGAAGACAATGGATGGAGCAAGTGGAAGTTGGAGATGGCATCATGAACTATTTCTTCTGAGAAATGTTTCTTCTCCTTTAACATAAAATAGACTAGAACAGGAGCAAGTTCTGATGAGATGTTGCCAGAAGAGAAAAAGGACAATAGAGGGAAAAAAGGATCATAAGAAGCAGATCATTGTACCACTAATTTCTCATATCTCAGTTTCTCAATATACAAAAATGTTCTAAGATCCCACAAGCAATGAAAACAAATTATCCTTTTACCTTCCCCATGTTATACTATCTTTTTTCTGATGCCTCCACACCAGTTTCTCAAAGGAGGTTCCCATGACAAGTGCTTCTACTTCTACAAGTGCACCTTATAATTCATTCTTTGCCTCTAATTCTGTCCCCATGACTCAGCTACTTCATTGTGACACTAAGTACCATCCACCATATCATTATCAATGTAAAGTCACATATCTGTTCTCATCTTAAACACTAGAAGCATTTTAGACCACTCAAATACTTTTTCTTAATTTTATGATATCACAACTCGCTTTGACTTCTACCCTGCTGGCTATTCCTTCTCAGGGTGGCACATATCTTCCTCTGCTGAAGCTGTAGATGACGGAGCACTCCTCAACATTCCCACACATTCCATTTCCATCCATATTCATCAAGGCCGTCATAGCTGCAAATACTAGATGTACAAATAGCTCCTAGGGTCCCCCCCACACACAATTGTTCTTTTATTTGATATCTCCCTGGAACAGTTTAATTGACCCTTCAAATTTAATGTTACCTGTCAAACACTGAATATACCCCTTTAAAAGTAAAAATGGATGAAATATAAAGTGTGGAGAGAGTAAGAATGCCAGCTCTTCCATTCTAAGAGAAAGAAAAGATAAACACATTGCTAACAACTTGGTGAGTTTGATGGCAGAAGAGTAAAAGTAGACTCTACCTTAAAGCTTCTAGTTTCTCTTAATTAGATACCGAGAATACCTTAAGGACCTCGTTGTGGCAAAATGTCTTGAATTTATGATAACCATTAAGAATTATAAGAGGGTTGTAATTATATTTAAGAAAAATTCATTAAAAGTGTGAATCTGCCAGAATAGAGCATGAACTGGAAAATATTGAATTGAAAACCATAGAAATCAATTAGGCAAGGCCCCATTTTTAGAAAAAAAAATCAGAGAGAAATGACAACAAACATCTACTGCTTCACTGGTTCATCGATGTTCAATGCTCCTTCACTTATCTTAGTCTTAAAAATGTTACTACTTAGTATGTCCTCTAAATTTAGGTCAACCACTTTCCTAGAGACACAATTGTTCACACAGAAGAAATGAGTATCAGTTAGGGTGATTGTGAATGAATCACTATGAACATTGAAAAAAATAATCATTATATATTCTTTGGGGAAATGGAAGTCATCTCTATCTGACCATTTGTGCATGAATGAAACCCAGTAAGATCAAACTGTTCTTCTGCAACCAAGGTGAGAGGGCATTTCTGAAGCTCTTTAATGGGGAACTGCTGTCAAGCTCATTTTGTGATGAAATATGTGTGCTTCTTGATATTCAGGTGGTAAAAATAGTAAGAAAGATTCATTTATGGCACCCTTGAGGATGATGTCTCAAAATAATAGGAACCAAAGAACAGGGAGCATGGGCCTGGACATCTCTGAGGAAATGTGATTATGCAAACATCCATTGCACAGAAATTGGGAGATCTGTCATCCTGCCTAGGAAATCAGTATAAACAGCTCATTAAATTCACATAGTGTGAGAGAGAAGGTATGAAAATCAAGAAAGTATAAGTAAAAAGACAGACTGCATACCCCCAATGGAAATTTGTTAAAAATGTGTAAGGAAGAAAGCAGGTTAGATATTAAGCAGGAATTTAGCCATAAGTTGTAACGAAAACTACTGGAATATTTATGGAGTATTCCTAATTTGAAAAGGAGTGGTTACATGAAAATATGAACCTATGATGTTGAATATCAAGAATAAATTTAGTGACTTAGTATACACACACACACATATACGTGCATTTGTCAGCCCAGCTAAATCACATAGGCTCTTTGAAAATGTAACTAGTTATCTAATTTATGCAAGTAATAAAGTACTATAAGAAATTCAAAGATGGTATAAGAAATAATCCTGCTACTCAAGTTTTTATTTTTAATGCTTAGGATTGAATTATCATTTAGTTGGAACTCCTTATATAAGGAGAACTAATTATCTGAACATTACCAATATTTTATTTATAGCCTTTCTTGATAAGACAAAAAAATTTGCTTTTGTTAATGTGATCATCCTTCAGTATCTATGGGGGATTGATTCCAACAGACATCAAAATCCATTGATGCTCAAATCTCACATACAAAATAACAGTATTGGAATACAACCTGCACATACCTCCTTTGTACTTTAAATCATCTCTTGATTATCATAACAGCTAATACAAGGCAAATGATATAAATATTTTTCTACTATATTGTTTAGGCAATAATGACATTTAAAAATATATATATTCAGGTGCAATTTTTTTATTTTTATTTATTTTTTTGACAGGCAGAGTGGACAGTGAGAGAGAGAGATAGAGAGGTCTTCCTTTGCCGTTGGTTCACCCTCCAATGGCCGCCATGGCCGGTGTGCTGCAGCCGGCAAACCGCATTGATCCGAAGCCAGGAGCCAGGTGCTTCCTCTTGGTCTCCCATGCGGGTGCAGGGCCCAAGCACTTGGGCCATCCTCCACTGCACTCCCGGGCCACAGCAGAGAGCTGGACTGGAAGAGGAGCAACTGGGACAGAATCCAGTGCCCCGACTGGGACTAGAACCCCGGGGTACCAGCGCCACAGGCGGAGGATTAGCCTAGTGAGCCGCAGCACCAGCCGCAATTCTTAATATTCTATTCTAGGAAATTCTCTCTTCTAATTCTACAAAATAATGTTTGCACAGAGTCTAGAACATAGTAGTTAGTAAGTAAATATATTTTGGGTTAACGAATCCAATCATCATAATGATTTATAGACTTGCCCCTTTTATCTCCTATATCTACATATAAAATACTACAGAAATAAATTTCAGGAATTGTTAATTTTACAAGAGTTTGGCTGGAAATAGCACAGTTACAGAAAGAACATTATAATTTACAATGAACAATTATCATAGTTGCAAATTTATATATTGTAATCCATTCAGCTTATGTCTATGACCCACCAAGACTGCAAGATTCATGAAAGTAGACATGTCTACATTTATTTCTCATTCTCTCCAAAATACCTCCTCATACACCTGAAGCATAATATTCTCAATACATTTTTATTAAATTCATAGAATGAATTAATGGATACATAAGTAACATTCATATATCTGATTCTGTACAATGCTTGGGGAAAACGGCAGGAAATTAACAAAACCCAAGGCCTTGCTAGGTTTAGAACTATGATCCAAGCCAACAGGTGATCATATTGGATGAAAATGGTGAATAAAAATTAAGCTCAGAGCTGAACCCAGGTGAATATTCAGTGCAGCAGGAGGAGGCAGAGAAGGGCAGGGGAAAGTGGTGACACACACAAGAAATTTCTGTGTGCAGGAAAGAATCTGATGCAAATAACCACAGAATTGTATAATTGAACGTGTCACAAAACAATGTGATGAATCAGAGTTAAGAATTAGAGAATGCTTAATTGTGGGAAGGAGCAATAAGTAATGACATAGCTTCATTTGAAGGGAGGCTCAGATGACTATCCCATTTCTTCTGACCTGGATTGACCTGAGCTGCTTCTTAAAGTACTGGGACCCAAAAGATGTTTAGGAACAAAATAAAATTAATAAAAAAAATTAAAACTCTTCTGAAATAAAGACATCTTCTCTGTTTTCTTTACAACATTCCTGAAACTCTGGAGGCTGCTTCTAGCTTCTGTTAGATTATTTTCTTACATTTCCTTTTTTAAAATTCTCCTTTATTAACTCTCACCTTGCTAAAAATTTTAGTGGCACCATATGGCCTTGGTCTTCTAACTCAAACCCTCTGGTTGCTCTGCAATCAACTTTACAATCTGATCTCCCTTTACTTCCCTTTCATCCCTCTCTACCCACTAGACTAATTTATTCACTATCTTAAAATACACCTTTATTTCTTTGCCTTTGCTAACTTCCCACATTCTTTTATTGATTTAACAAAAATGTTGAGCAAGGATCAAGCAATGTGCTGAGATTACAAATACAACAGATTATTGTTGAGTGTTTATTTTCTACTAGAGCACTGCACTTATTACTTTACATGAATACAGTAGTCACAATAATACTTTGAAATTGATTATGTTGTTGCTCATTTATAAATGAAGTATTTCTCTTTCTTTATCCCTATCTTATCTTCCCTTGAATACTCCACTGGAAGCCCACTTGTCCATGAAGCCCTCCTCTTCTCCTTCAGAGCATACTTTTCCAGTCTGACTACTGCAAATAGTCTCTGAGATATAATCTAATTCTACCCAATATTTCTTGCTCCTTGTTTAAGCATGCATGTCAAGAGACCATAAACTTCCTAATGGCAGGAACTGTATAATAAATTCCTTTATATTATCCACAGAGAGTGGCAATACCAGTCTTCTGGATGTTTCCGGTAAGTTTGAGAACAAAACTCATATCTATTAATTGACTTTGATGAATATTTTCTATAAGTAGATTCCCAAACTGTTTAAAAGATGGATTCTTGCTTGGTCTACAATTGCTAATATTTAGAGATTCTAACTTACAAAGTTACATTAAAGTTACTCAGAGGAATAATTGAAATGATGGAGAGTCCTAAAGCTTGAGAATCTTTTTCCTTTTCATGATACATGAAAATTACTTCAAATGAAAGGAGACTAAAAGGAAGGAAGGGATAATTTTGTTTTTGCATAAATTAATTTAATGGCATGCTCAAAAGCATGACAATTCAAATGACTTTGAAGCAGAAGACATATTTTATCATTCTTATTATTGAATTAGAGGATACAGTCATTCTTCTGCAATGTTGTCCAATTCTCACTAAATTTACTTCAGAATCTTTTTTTCTTTTAATTTTACATGTCCATATATTTTCTAAGTCCTTTTATTTGGCTTAAAACATTTCCCTTTTCTGACAAGTCTCTAATCTCTTATAAGCACCTCAGAGAAATGCAATGACACCCCCTGTCACAGAATGTCACATGCCCACAGTCTCAACACCCCTGCTGATCTTAGAAGGCTGCCGTTTCTCTGGTCTGTGTGATACTCTGGCACCTAAATTTCCTTTTTTGCAGGCTGTTGACAGCCAGCTCCATTGAATTCTTTGCTTCTGACTTTTCTCTAGAATTTCAGGTCAACTCCAGTTTAGTAGCTGGCAGGATTTCTCCTACCTCCGTCCTCATTGCCAAGGTCATATCCTGAGAGACTGACAGCCTAGGCAAAGAGCAGATGGAGAGTCTTGCTTTGGCTGATGTTGGTGTATGAGAAACTACTACAATAAAGCAGAGGCAGCTGTGGTTTGGAAACAGCCTTGGATTCACAGTTATGCGTAGTGCATGTATTTTTCATTCCAGTTGTTAGCTTGTGTGTAACCATGAGCAAATCAGCACCCCTCTCAGATCCTCAATTTAATCCCATGTGAAATAAGCATCACAATACATATACAGCAAGAGAGCTACATTAATAGTACAAAGTATGAATCAGAAAATATTGAAATGGGCACCAAAAACTTGATCTCATAATGTGGGATTTCCAAGCTCCTCATTTCAGGTTACCATTGAAATAATATATCAACACATCTCCGTAAATTTTAAATTGGGATTAAACAAAAATCATTCTTAAGTTAAAACTTCTGAGCATCTGAAAAATTTAGTGACTAAAGCTTTGTGAACACTTAGAAGCAAACAGAGAATGAAGTAAAATAACGTGCCAGAAAAATAAATTGGTTCTACTCTTTCATTGGACAGGTTTCATACCTTTTCAATCTGTCCAGTGTCGCAGTTGTGCCCTGAGCTGAGAAAGACATAGGCAAGAACAGGCTATCATAGAAAGCTAGAACTATGAATACCTCAGTGTCACTATTTAATGGATACCCACTTAATACTATATATTTTCAGGCTGATATTACAGCCCAGTAGGATAATCCCCTGTCTGCAAAATTTGGGTCCCATATAGGGGTGGGTTATAGGCCTGGTTGCCCTGCTTCTGATCCAGCTCACTGCTATTGAGCCTGGAAAAGCAGCAAATGGCCCAAGTACTTGGGCCTCTTATACCCACATGGGAAACCTGGATTGAGGCTCAGGTTCCTGACTGCTGCCTGGCCCAGCCCTGGGCTTTGTAGCCAGCTGGGGAGTGAGCCAGTAGATGGAAGATCTTCATTTCTTTCTCTCTGCCTTTCAAATATACAAATAAATCTTTTTTTAAAAAAAAAAAGGATTTTATCTATTTGAGAGTTATCTATTTGAGACAGACAGTGAAAGGGAGAGACAGAGAGAAAGGTCTTCTGTCCATTGGTTCACTCCCCAGGTGGCTCCAACAGCCACAGCTGCACTGATCCAAAGCCAGGAGCCAGAAACTTCCTCCAGGTCTCCTACACAGGTGCAAGGGGTCATCTTCTATTGCTTTCTCAGGCCACAGCAGAGAGCTGGACTGAAGAGGAGCAGCTGGGACTAGAACTGGCACCCATATGGGATGCCGGCGCTGCAGGACGAAGATTAACCTACTGTGCCATGGCACTGGCCCCCAAATAAATCTTTTTAAAAACTATGTATTTATAAGCTACTTTACAACTCATACAGCATATTTTTTAAACTTTTATTTAATGAATATAAATTTCCAAAGTACAGCTTATGGATTACAATGGCTTCCCCCCCCCATAACTTCCCTCCCACACGCAACCCTCCTATCTCCCACTCCCTCTCCCCTTCCATTCACATCAAGATTCATTTTCAATTATCTCTATATACAGAAGATCAATTTAGCATATATTAAGTAAAGATTTCAACAATTTGCACCCACACCAAAACAAAGTGAAAAATACTGTTTGAGTACTAGTTATAGCATTAAATCACAATGTGCAGCACATTAAGGACAGAGATCCTACATGAGGAGTAAGTGCACAGTGACTCCTGTTGCTGACTTAACAAATTGACACTCTTGTTTATGGCATCAGTAACCATCCTAGGCTCTTGTCATGAGTTTCCAAGGACATGGAAGCCTTTTGAGTTCACTGAATCTGATCATATTTAGACAAGGTCATAGTCAAAGTGGAAGTTCTCTCCTCCCTTCAGAGAAAGGTACCTCCTTATGAACTCAGTCATTTTATATTCTTCTGTGTGCATCAGTTTATCCCCAACACCACTAGAACACCGGCTGGAGTCAAAATTCCAATCTACTCCTCTATGGATCTCATTCTTCCTTGTACAGTATATGTGTAACCCAAAGAAATTCATGTGTAAGCTCAACATTCCAACAAGGTGGCCACTGTTTAGGGACATGGACTACTAGATACTAATCTAAGCATAGAATATGTAAGGCAAGAATCTGGGTACAAGTCTCCCACAAGTCTTCATCACAAGTGTAAAGATAGCATCATTCCCTGCAGTACCAGTTTCAAGACACAGGTGACCACTGCTCAGTTTTACATTCATGGAAAAGGATCTCATGGCTATGGCTCTTCAGATCAAACTATTTCAGTTTGTATTGTTCACAGCCATGAGTCACAATAAATGTTGCCGAAAGTGCTGCTCTCTGGACAAAAATGGTACAGGATCACAGAAGTAGTTTAGTCTCTGGGAAAATTCAGGCTTCCCAGCACCACTGAGGGTAGGCTCACAACTGTGTGGAAGAAGAGGATCCTTTGCTCCGACTGCTGAATGCCAGAACTGACCTCTTCCCTTGCCCAGTAAGTACTAGATTACTCCTTCATGTAGGATCATCTACTAAAAACTGAATACAAATGAAGATCCCTGCCACAAGGAGCCTGCATGTGACGGAAAGGACTATGCTTTTCACAGTACTAAAAAAAAAAAAAAAAAATAGGCCAGTGCTGAGGCTCACTAGGCTCATCTTCCACCTGTGGCGCTGGCACCCAGAGTTCTAGTCCCAGTTGGGGCACCGGGTTCTAGTCCCGGTTGCCCCTCTTCCAGTCCAGCTCTCTGCTGTGGCCCCAGGAAGGCAGTGGAGGATGGCCCAAGTGCTTGGGCCCTGCACCCGCATGGGAGACCAGGAGGAAGCACCTGACTCCTGGCTTCGGATCAGCGCATTGCGCTGGCTGCTGCACGCCGGCCATAGCAGCCATTTGGGAGGTGAACCAACAGAAGGAAGACCTTTCCCTCTCTGTTTCTCTCTAACTCTGCCTGTCAAAAAAAAAAAAAAAGAAAAAGAAAAAGAAAAAAAAAAGTAACTTACTGAGTTTGAGGACCCTCAAACTCAGTAAGTCCAGTTTTTATTGAAATTATCAAATGGTTCTCTATTTTAATTCCATATAAGTGAAACTATTCTAAAACCTTGTGTTAGTCAACTCTCCATTAAGAAATCCCAAGCAACTTACTTTCCCATAATTTTCCAGATGAGAAAACTAAGATTCAGAAAGGCTAAGTTATTTGGTCAACAGACTTCACTTGAATACTGTGTCCACAATTTCAAGAATAAGTCAAGTTCATGAATTTAGTCAATAATAAAATGGTAACCGCCATCCAGTGTTGTGGCACATCATGTGAAGCTGTGGTTTGTCATAATGTCATTGTATATGGGAGCATCTGTGAGTCCCGGCTGCTCCACTTCTGATCCAACTCCCCACTAATACTCCAGGGAAAGCAGCAAAAGGTGGAACTAGTTCTTGGGCCTCTGCCACTCATGTGGAAGACCTGGATGGAGTTCTTGGCTCCTGGTTTGGGCCTGGACAAGCCCCAGCCATTGTGGATATTGGAGGAGTGAATCAGCAGATGGAAAATATCTGTCTCTGTCTCTCTGCCTTTCAAACAAATAAAAAAAAAAAACTTAAAAAGAAAAAAGATGGTAAAAACAAGAAGGTTTAGGCATTGACTTCTATTTCCTGATTCTGATATATGTTCCAAACTCGAAGGTTACTTTCTACTTGAATAAATTAGTGTATTAAATCCTAGACTCGAAGCCAAGGAACTCTCAGTGCTCACCCAGTCCTCCAGACACACGTATGGACAAGAAAACATGATGTACATGATTATCCTATGTATGCACAGATGTTCATGGACTTTCAGTGGAAAAAAAGATCAGATGTGATATATTTAGCATAAACCTGTACATTGCAGAACTAGTACTTGCTGATTTTTATCATGATATCTGTGAGTTGTGGAATTGCTACATATTGGAAAGTATATTTTCAAACTGTAGTCATTTTTTTCATATTATCTAAAGTAGTCACAAAACACTAAAACCAGGAGAAATGCTTTAGTTAAATTATCTTAATTCTAGTCATGAATACTTATGTGTTCTGAAAAGTAATCGCTTTAAAAGCATTCTTCCTGTAAAATGCCTGCAGTTTATTAATTAGCCCTACCTGAGAATTCCTATAAATTATGTAAGCCATACAAGATTGCTTACATCATCTTACCTCTGAGATGGGTTCTGGGAGAACAAAGGTAAATAAGATAGACACTCTTCCCTTTGAGAGGATTACAAAAGATAACAACAACTACAACTCAAGCTAGGCAAAAGAAGGAAAACACAAGTAGCCTCAGGAATATCTTAAAGAATTCTAAGGGAGGTCAGAGCTGTGGTACAGCTGATTAAGCCACCATCTGCAGTGTTGGCATCTCACATTAGTCCTCTTTCAAGTCCTGGCTGCTCCACTTCCAATCTAGATCCCTGCTAACATACCTGGAAAGCAGTGGGAGATGGCCCAAATGCCTGGGACCCCATATCCACATAGGAAACCTAGATGAAACTTCCAGCTCCTAGCTTTGCTCTGGCCCAGCCCTGGCCATCACAGCCATTTGGGGAGTGAACCAGCTTATGGAATATCTCTGTCTCTCCCTTTCTCTCTGACTTTCAAATAAAATAAGTCTTTAAAAAATAAATAATTGTAAGTACATATCACAAATACATGGAGAATCACAGAAAAACATCTATAGAATAGATTTTAAGATGAACTTTAAAGAGTAGGATGTAATCCACCGATTTCCAAAAGAATCCATCCACTCACTCAATGAATACTAAGCAGTAACAAACATCTGATAATTATGAATCCAATCATTAATGAGTTATACAAAACTCATTGCCCTAATAGAGTTATGGCTAGTGAAAAAGACAAATAAATGTACAATTATGATAAAATATAATAATTGTGAAATGCTTGCTATTTGGGAGACATGTGGAAAGAAAAAGATCAAAATTGTTTTAGAGAATACCCACTTGAGTACCTAATAATTAAATTAAACCCTGAAGACTAAGAAGTTAGTCAGCTGAAGAGGGGCAACAAAGTGTTCCACAGAGAAGAATCAGTGTATGCAAAGACCCAGAAGTAAGAAAGCGTATATGACTATTAGGATCTGAATGAATTGCAGAGAGATTAACTTGAGAATATGAAGTACACCAAGAAGTCTAACAAGAGCTTTATGTGAACTTGTAAACTTTATTTTCATAGGACAATTGAACCACTGAAGGGCTAAAATATGATTTCATGTTTTAGAAAGAGCACTCAAGTTCCAGGAGGCACATAGAAACAGTTAGGAGGCTTATGGAGTAATCCAAGAATGCCAATGACAAATATGCTTGGCCTGAACCAGAGTGATAGATAGCAATTATGATAGAAAGAAATTGTTAGATTCAAGAAATATAGTAATTAACAGAATTGGTGGGTCAGGGTAAAGCATAGGGAAATATCAAAAGTAACTCAGCTTTCTTAGGTTTCCAACAGAGATCAAGAAAAATGGGAGAAATACAAGAGTACATGTTGTTATGGCTTGTCCCTACCAAAACTCATGTTTAAATTTGATGCTAACTGTGATAATGTTGAGGTGGTAGAACATTAAAGAAGCCATTAGGTGAGGAAGGCACCACCACTCAAAGGGATTAATGCCCATATCATGGGAGTGGTTTAGATCCCATGGCACTGGATTACTGAAGTAGCTGGTTATCATAAGGAATACCAAAACATTATTAAAGGGGCCAGCGCTGTGGCAGAGCAGGTAAAGCTACTGCCTGCAGTGCCGGTATCCCATATGGGCACCAATTCAAGTCCCAGCTGCTCCACTTCCCATCCAGTGCTCTGCTGTGGCCTGGGAAAGCAGAACATAGCACAAGGCCTTGCGTCCCTGCACCTGCATGGGAGATCCGGAAGAAGTTCCTGGCTCCTGGCTTCGGATCTGTGCAGTTCCGGCCTTTGCGGCCAACTGGGGAGTGAACCAACAGATGGAGGACCTCTCTCTGTTGCTCCTTCTCTCTGCGTAACTCTGACTTTCAAATAAATAAATATATCTTTAAAAAAATTATTAGAGAGAATGTGAACCACATCCTCAGGAAAAAAAAAAAAGTGAAAATAAAGAAATTAGGGTCTATGTTGAAAAACTCCTCAGCAACCTGGACTAGTTTTAGTGCCTCTCGAAAAGTTACCCATTTTTTTCTCATGGGAGCTATGCTCTTAAAGACACTTAGAAGAGAGCATTTTGTGTATGTGTGTGTGGTTAAGAGAGGGAATCTTCCTAGGATCACAGGTTAAGTAATTATATTGCTCCGAACCAAACCATTCAGTACAAAATGGGTGGCAGAAATCAAACAAGGAGGTAATGTAGGCTAGCCAAGCCTCAGGACAAGCAGGGCACGGAGCCTAAGTCCCCTTAAATCAGGGAGCACTGTTTTCCTTACGTCTATATTACCCCAAAACCAGAGGAAAAGGAACAGCCTGCTCGACTCTGGCCCTGCCTTAGGGGCTCCTACCTGCATTCGCTGCCACCATCTTAGAAATCTTGCTGTGCAGGGAGCGGATTCAGCCCATCTTGTTGCTCAGTGGTGTGGCTTAGGGAAGATACGACTGAGTTCCCTGGAGTCAGGAGACTTCCCCTGGATCTATGTAGGTTGGGCACTGAGGCACTGAACATCAGGACTATCAGAAGACTAGGTTTCCAGGTGTGCCTCTGGGGTCGTGCATCATTCCTGAACTAGAGAAAGATAAAAAGGTTAGCCAGACAGCTAGCCACTGCACTCCTAAAAAAAAATTTAAAAAAACATTAACCTTCAACACTTCATCTACTCCTGTAAGAATTAACAGAGTTGGGTTCTGCTCCTCTCTGGGTCAACAGCTCTCATTCCTATTTCCCGCAGCCTCTCACAGGCATCCTCCTTTCTGCCTGCCATTTCTGGGGAGAAGCTCCCCATTCCCCCAGCAGATCAGCCAGTACCTCAGCTACTTGTCCCAGGCATGTCTCCTCTTCATCTGCAGCGATCCAGGCAACCTCAAGCAGAGTAGGGGCTGGAGGCACATCTCTCAACACAGGTCAGAAATGTGAGGCCAAGTCTTTGGGGAAGTGAAATTCAACAATGCATATTTATTGACACTTTTGATAAGCCAATCAGAAACTGCAAAATACATAGGAGGGGCACCTGATTCAGCACTGGTATCAAGGAGACTTCCTAGAGTTGGCTAAAGAGGGAATCTAATTGAAAACAGCTGATGTAAGAGGCCAGCAGCAAGAGAGTTTGTAGGATTACGAATAATCCAGTTTCTTCTTTTGGACTAGCCTGAGTAATCCTTTAATAGAGATGGCCATGGGACAGGAATCATGGTTCAGCAGATTAAGCAGCTGTTTGGACACTTGCAGTCCCTTACCAGAGTTCTGTTTCAAGTCCTGGCTACTCTGCATTCAGTTCAGCTCCCTGCAAATGCACCTGGAAACAGCAGATGATAGCCTAAGCACTTGAATTCCTGCTACCTACGTGCAAGCACCAGGTGGAGTTCCTGCCTCCTGGCTTCAGCCTGGCCCAGCACCAGCTGTTGCAGCTATTTGAGGAGTGAGCCAACAGATGAAAGTCATATCTCTGTCTCACCCTCCCTCATTCCGTTCCCCCTCTCTTCCTCTTTCCCTCTGCCTTGCAAATAAATAAACTAATTTTTAAAAAATACAGGTGGCCATTTTGCCCTTTGATTGTGAGAACATGGGTGCAAGTTCATTAAAAATCTGTTAAGGCAGCAGGAAATTTCTCCTGGCTAGGTTTTTATCTTTATGGTAAAAATGGGATCTATATTGTTATAGCAGTACTGTTATAGCATTGTTACAGCATTGTTTTAAGAGAACGTGATAATTTGAATATTTATATTTAAATAAAAGTAAATGATTATTCCAAAAAATTGACTTTTTTTCACCACTATTTGATCAGATCAAACTCAAAACATTCTTAAGGGGACAAAATTCTTTACTTGAACATCAGTAGTGACTCTGTTCCTTCCTGGAGAAACCTAGACTTCTGGCCAATCTTATAAATTGCAGAAAAAATTGAAACTATTATTTCTGCCTTCAATTTGATTTCCCTTTCCATCCTTCTGGGCCCAGTAACTTCTGGGCTTTCACCTATGAAAAGTAGTACCTGGGGCCAGCACTGTGGCATAGCAGGTAAAACCGCCACCTGCAGAGTCAGCATCCCATATGGGCACAGATTTAAGACTCGGCTGCTCCACCTTCGATCTAGCTCTCTGCTATGGCCTGGGAAAGCAGTAGAAGATGGCCCAAGTCCTTGGGCCCCTGCACCCACATAGGAGACCTGGAAGAGGCTCCTGGCTCCTGGCTCCTGGCTTCGAATCAGTGCAGCTCCAACCATTGCGGCCAACTGGAGAGTGAACCATCAGATGGAAGACCTCGCTCTCTCTCTCTGCCTCTGTTTCTCCTTCTCTCTGTGTGTGTAACTCTGACTTTCAAATAAATAAATCTTTAAAAAAAGAAAAGTAAGTACCTACATCGACATGGTACATCCTTAGATGTAGCCTCTTTTGAGTTATCTCAGATATCCTATAAGGTACGCAAGGCAACTGAAATTAGTCCATTTTATAGGTGAGAAAACTTAGCTTCAGTGACACAGTTCAGTCAAGACATAAAAACAGATATTCTGATGGTAGTGTCAGAATTTACCCACTCTGATAGTAAGGAATTAAGAGTTTTTCATTTCAGAAGTCAGAAATAGACAATATTTAGCAAATGTGCAATTTGATTTCATTTCCTGTAGATAGCACAGACATCAGCAATGAATCAATGCATTTTTTCCTGCTGATACTAGATGCAGCCTCCAAATTATTGTCAACATAATATTTTAGTTATTTACGATCTGTGGATCTGAGTCAGCACATGATAAAATCTATTTTCAATACTTACCATATGTACTTGAATTTTTCAGTCAGGACTCTGAAAGACCTAAAACCTCTATATACATTAAGCCATGACTCTCTACACTAAGTAGATGTGAGGTCTTGGGATGTCACTTTACAAATATGAGCCTGATTTGCTCACTTAAAATTAGCTCTAAGGCTTCTTTCAATAGTGACAGTCAACAATTTTATGAAAGCTCAGGCATGATGACTAGATGGTTGTTTGTAGTAAGAATAACCTTTGCATTGCTACTCAAGTCACATAATATAATTTCCACTTTCCTTATTTTCTTTTTAGTTCAGTCCTGCTAAACATCATTTATATTACAAAGCTCATGCTGGCTCATGTAGTGCTGCAGAATATTAATTGATTCCTTAAAATGTAATACATGAACCAGTTTCTAACATATTTTTGGTCTCTCATTAGGCTGGGATTACACAAATTGCATACATATTAAAGAGTCAGAGTGACTTCATTTTTTTTAAGTTTTTATGTGTTTATTTGAATGACAAAGTGACAGAAGGAGTTAGTGGAGACAGAGAGAGAGAGAGAGAGAGAGAGAAATAGAGAGAGAAATAGAGAGAGAAAGAGAGAGATATCATCCGTGCACTGGTTCACTCCAGTCTAGTCAGGAGCTCATCTCTATATAGGTCTCTCACATAGGTGACAGAGAACTAAACATTTAGGCCATGTATGGCTTAGGTTTAAAAAGCATAAATGGTCAGAGAGAACTTATTCACATTCTGATTCCACCCTTGGGTGTTGGGTTACCATAATGATAGTAATATGCCTTAGCCTTGGATCTTTCAAATAGATTTATTACATTGAATTGTGATATGTTGTGTGAATTAGAAATAATATCTGTAGACATTTTATATCAAAAAGCCTGACATGTGGAAGATAACTATCATTTTGTGGATCTCTAATGCCAGTTCAAGACACGGTACAGATGCTTATTTGGCCAGCTTGACAATTTTAAATGCCTTTTCTTTCCAGGCACAATCCTTAGATGACTTATAGACTTTTAATGTTAGCAGATCTTATCTCCCTTGCATAAATTCTCCTATGGAAAGGAAGTTTTGCAAGATTAGAACCATGGCTATATTCTTCAATCCATGAGCAATGCCTGTGACCAACATCTGGAACCAAACAAAGTTCATGTAGTTGGCATAGTGACACAATGCTTGCTTGTTCCTTCTCTATGTTTCAGAACTGCTAAAGAAATGGCTGTTTTTTCGGGGCCATCAAAGAAGGAGGTACCTTTCTCCGAAGGCAGGAGAGAATTTCCACTTTGACTATGACCCTATCGGAATAAGATCAAAGTCAGCGAACTCTAAAGGCTTCCATAGCCCTGACAACTCATGAATAGAGCCTAGGGAGATTACTGACGCCATGAACAGGAGTGTCAAATTGTTAAGTCAGCAACAGGAGTCACTGTGTACTTACACCCCATGTGGGATCTGTCCTTAATGTGTTGTCTAATGTGAAGTGATGCTATAACTAGTACTGAAACAGTATTTTTATACTTTGTGTTTCTGTGTGGGTACAAACTGATGAGGTCTTTACTAATTATATACTGAATTGATCTTCTGTATATAAAGATAATTGGAAATGAAAAATACAACCTGGTGTTAAATTGGAAATGGCATAGAAAATGAATTAATTTTTTTAAAAAAATATTATGTAGGATCTCTGTCTTTAATGTGCTGTACACTGTTATTTAATGCTATAACTAGTACTCCAACGGTAGTTTTTTCACTTTGTGTTGCTATATGGGGCAAACTGTTGAAATCTTTACCTAATATATACTAAACTGATCTTCTGTATATAAAGAGAATTGAAAATGAATCTTGATGTGAATGGAAAGGGAGAGGGAGTGGGAAAGGGGAGGGTTGCGGGTGGGAGGGAAGTTATGGGAGTGGGAAGCTATTGTAACCCATAAGCTGTACTTTGGAAATTTATATTCATTAAATAAAAGTTTAATAAATGAAAAAAAAAAGAAATGGCTGTTTTTTAATCCCACATCTTCACACCAGCACGAATCTTTGAGCCTAAATAAAGGTTGGAAGTTTAGACTGGATATAATATTTATCCACTAAAGTATCACTGTATGTTTGAAATTCAAATATCATTAGTTGCCACTCAATACCTTTAGATCCTATTGATATGTTCTGAGCTTCTGTAAAGCAGAGTAATAAAAAAAATGGCTTTTTATCCAAGTGTGAAGAACAGCAGGGTAGTTCTTGGGCAAAGGAGCAGGGAGGGGAAGTTGCAGAACTGCAGGCAGCAACTGTTCATCCAAGCCCTGCCTGTAACTTGTCAAGTGACTCACAGCAAATCATCAATTTTGTGTGCCTGATTTTAGTAGCTGTGAAATGTGAACAAGTATTGGGAATTCTCATGAACCATATAAAAGCAAGATGATTAAAAAGTTGGCACATTCAATGAATGAGAGGTGATGAAACAAAATATATTGATGTATTTATGAATTCAGGAATGTCCTGCTGTGAAGGCTGCCGCAAAACATCTCCAGTCTCAAAAGGACCAACTTCCTCTGTTACTTTTCAAATGCCAACCATTTGATTGTTTTCTCTTTAAAATGAGACATAAAGTCTCTAAAAATCCCATTTTTGTGACCTAAATAGCCCATAAGAGGAGTAAGGTATTATACAATGCTTATCTCTTAATCTGATCATGTATGAAATAACAAAAGAAACAAAAAATAGGTCCATTTGGATGGAAATGAATTGGGTAGAAGGATAGGTCTGAAAATTGTATCATAGGATATAAAGGCAGGGTCAGGCAGAACCTTAGCAGAGAGCAACAAAAGGCAGGTGACAGAGAAAAGTAGCAGAAGAGTCCTGGAGAACAGGAATATTAGAACAGAAATCTAAGAATAATTGCTTCAATGGGAATGTAAAATGTAGCATGATATCTGCTCATTACTCAGTGGATAGCACTTTCTGCAGGGAAGCAAGAAGTCAAGCTAGAAGATCAAACTAGGTCAAAACTGTACTTTGCTCAGAGAGAGGAACATCCTGCTTCAGAGTGCAGGCCTTTGTAGCATGAGCAACCAGTGAGCAAATTAAAAATGAGTGATGTTGAGAAAGGCAAGAAGATTTTGTTCAGAAATGTGCCCAGTGCACAAAGAAAAGCAAGCACAACACTGAACCAAATCTCCAAGGTCTGTTTGCGTGGAAGACAGTTCAGATCATTGGATTCTCTTACACAGATGCCAATAAAACAAAGGCACCAAGGTCAGAAATTCTTTCTTCCATTAGGTCTATTCAGCTATTAAAGTTCTCATTCATATTTTTTGTTTCACTGATTGAAAATTTCATCTCCAAAATTTCTATTTGGTTCTTCTTAATGATTCTATCTCCTTAGTAATATTTTCATTCATGGCACTCATTGATTTCCTCATTTCTTTAATCTATCTGTATTCTCTTGCATTTCATTGAGTTGCCTTACAATCATTATTTTGAATTCTACATCTGTTATTTCATAGATTTCCTTTAGTTCAGAACCTAATTCTGGAAGGTTTTTTTTTTTTTTTTTTTTTTTTTTTTGGAGGTTCATGCTATGATGCGGGCCAGCCGCACCTGTCAAACGGAACCTGAAGGAGGGAGTGGGAATGAAAAGAGGGACAAGGGCGCAGAGAATGGAGCCAAGACAAAAGTCTGATCAAGGCTCATTTATTCCAGCATCTCAGCAATATTTTATACATAACCAGCTGCAGCTCGAGGCAACACAGAAGTGAACAACACAGGCAAGCAACTTATCAGGCTTTCTGCAACACGATCATAACATAGTTAATTTTAGCGGAGTGTTCTTGTTTGATCATTCTCCTAGAGCATGAGAATAGGTGACTTTTTTTCCTCCCAGGAATTCCACAAGCCAAGACTGACCTTGACTTGTCTATGGCTTGTTTATGGGCTGCCTACAATGCTATCCTGTTTCTTCAAGTCTTCTGTGTCCCTACATTGACATCTGCCCATCTGGTGTATTTGTCCTTTCTTCATGCAGTAGGTTTTATTGGAAGAGTTCATGGTTTAACTGAATGCAGGGTATCACTTGGCTTGTTGCTTTCACTTTGGTTCTAAGTGAGTCTCTGGATGTTTTCTTTTGTCTTAATCAAGGTCAACTGTGTCTATAAATGACACAGTGTTCGGGTTTGCTGTAGTTCATAGGATAGAAGTATGGCTTTGATAGATCTTATTGGCTCTAAGCTGAAAAGCCCTTCACTCAGCCCAGCTTCCAAAGTGACCACTGCTGCTGAGGAGACGGCCAAATAGGGTCAGTAACACTGCAGGCAAAACTGTATATTTCCAGTTGGAGTTGCCACTTGCCTTTACCTGGCCAGCTCTCCTCCCAGGCCACCTAGGTAATGGAAGTCAACAGGGTGCCTTCCCCCAGGAGGTTCACACCTCCCTTAGGATGTAGGCTATATGAAGAGATAGATGAGTCTGAGCCTCATAATTTACAAGGCTTTAAAGCCCACCTGATTATTATCGAGCCCTTCTGTCAGGTTCTATTTGCCTCTCAATCAGAAAACTTAGTTGTAGCTTAGTCAGCACCTTTCTTAGGTTCTCTAACAACAACTCTGTCCTCTGTATCTAGCCCATTTGGGCCTCATTCCTTTGTAATCATAACCTCTACTCTACCATCAATGGCTCTACTCCCAACCTGTGGGTACTGATGGTCCTCTTCCCCACTTAATGCAGTATGATTGTTCAGAATTTCTCTACAGACAAGCCCAGCTGCCTGAAAAGCTAAGTGGCCTTTTCTCCCAGTCTTGGCTGGGACCAGCTTTAAGCCACATCCATCAAACTGTCCCCACAAGGGTCCAGAGACCCCTCATTTCCTCTCCTCTATGAAATGGTTAATGCTACTCTTAGGATCATTGGTTACTATTCTCAACCCTGTCTTTTATACTACAGTGTCTAAGTGTTTACAGCAAGTTATAATGGAATGAACAAAGGCCTTCAGCAACCAGGCGGTCAACCAAATGCTGCTACAGGAATATACTCAGCTCCCCACCCAGGAGACAGCGGCCTGAGACATCGCCCCATGCCAGCGAAGAGTACCTCGTCACACCATGTCAGCAGGAAGTAGCTCTAAAGATAGATCATCGTCCCTCTACCCCTCCTGGACTTTTGGGACTAATGTAACCCCATACAACTCCTGCTTTATAAAAAACAAAAGGGGGGAATGTTAGGAAACTGGCGTGGTTTTAGCCAGGTGGCTGCATGGCCCAGCAACCTGAACCAGGCTCCACCCCCCCATCCTAATATGATTCACTGCTCCTGCTTCCCTGCCTGCCCTCAGGCAAAGTTTTAAAAGGGCCTGTTCCTGAACATGTGCTCTCTTGGCTCTGCTCCCTGCTCTCTTGGCCTCTCTTGGCTTCTCTCCTCTCATCTCTCTTCTCCTTCCTCTCTGTCTCTCTCTCTTACAGTCTCCTTCTCTTTTTCCTTCACCGCCCCTTCACTCCTGTCTGTAGGGTGTTCCCCAATAAACCCTTTCCCTTAAAAAAAAAAAAAAAGAAGTGTGGCTTTGAGATGAATAAGGGTTTCCTTGGGTGTGCATCATTGGCCCACAGAGATTTTGGTGTCAATCTCCCTGGCGAATGCGATAGCCAAGGCCTTGTTCTATATGCTAAGGGAAACAAATGGGATTGCCCCTTGTCCTACTAGAAAGCCTGAGTGATGCATGGATTTCTCATACCAATTACTGTGGCTCTAGTTCTGTGTGATACAGATGGACCCTTTCTAAGTCTCTGTTAGAAGAGTCCAGCTGGTACTGTGGCTTATAATATCAACAGCTCTAGTCCTAGGGCCAGAGGATATGAAGGGAACCCTGGTCCAGTCCTACAGAGAGACTACAAGGTATACAGAAGATCTTATAGTGGACCATATGGATCCAGAGAGGTGGAACACAGGCAGCTTTTTCAAGTGGCCACTAGGTAGATTCCAGTAGTACCATGAAATTTAGAATGAATTCTTACAGTCCTAGTATTGCGGGCTATATTGAAGTCATTACCCAGGTTTCCTGGGGTTGGAGCGGAATTTTTTATGGGGTGCTTCTGGTGTTAGGTCCCAGTAGCTTAGGTAAATCCCCTGTCTCATGTAGAGTGCATGAACATAGCTCTGAGGCTAATGTCCAAAAGGATTTAGGGGATCTGTCCTCTGCCCCACATGTCACCCTGACTCCAACTACTGACGCTGGAAGAGCAGAATAGAGGCACACAGCACAGTTTTTCACTGTTGAGTATGTCATTCTGTGTGGGGGGGAGAGGAAGAAAGGAAAGCAAAGCAGATTCCTTGCTCCAAGCCAGGCAGTTGCTCAGACACCAGTCAGCTCCCCATACTGAAGTAAAAGTCAGTGGGTGACTATGGAATTCTCTCCCAACAAAAAACCACCAAATACTCATACTATAGGTATTCCTGAAAGAGGAAAAAGGCATTGAAAATCTGCTAAATGAAATAACAGTTGAAAATTTCCTGGGCCTTATCAAAGAAGGAGGTACCTTTCTCTGAAGGGAGGAGAGAAACTTCCACTTCAATTATGGCCTTGTCTAAATAAGATTGGAGGTGGCGAACTCAAGAGGCTTCCATAGCCTTGGCAGCTCATGACAAGAACCTCGGGTGATTACTGACCTCATAAATAAGAGTGTCAATTGTTAAATCAACAACAGGAGTCACTGTGCACTTACTCCCCATGTAAGATCTCTGTCCTTAATGTGTTGTACTATGCGAATTAATGGTAAAACTAGTCTTCAAATAGTACTTCATACTTCGTGTGTCTGTGTGGGTGCAAAATGTTGAAGTCTTTACTTAGTATATACTAAGTTGATCTTCTGTATATAAAGATAATTAATAATGAATCTTAATGAAGTATGGATGGGAAAGAGTAGGAGATGGGATGGTTTGTGGGTGGGAGGGTGATCATGGGGGGAAAAGTCGCTATAATCCAAAAGTTGTACTTTCGAAATTTATATTTATTAAACAATAGCTTTCTAAAAAAAATTTCCTGGGCCTGAAAGAGACATAGTCGCACAGATACAGGAAGCTTAATGAACCCTACGCAGACAACCAAAAAGGTCTTCCCCAAGACCTATTGTCATCAAATTGTCAAAAGTTAAAGGCAAGGAAAGAATCATAAAGACAGAGAAAAATGTCAAGTTACATATAAAGGGAAATCAACTAGGTTAACATTAGACTTTTCAGTGGAAACCCTACAGCCAAAAGAGAGTGGGATGATATGTTCAAGATCTTAAAAGAAGGAAGTTTTGGGAGGGGGAAGCCATTGTAACCCATAAGCTGTACTTTGGAAATTTATATTCATTAAATAAAAGTTTAATAAAAAAAATCTTAAAAGAGGAAAAAAAAGTCCAACCAAGAGTATTATATCCAACAAAGGTATCCTTTAAAAGTGGAGGAAAAATATTTTCCAGATAAGCAAAAACTAAGAAAATTCACCACCACCAGATCAGCCTTACAAGAACTCTGAAGGTCAACCTGCATTAACAGTAAACATAAACACATGTCACCACCAAACACATGTCATGTCACTGACAGAGCTGGTAGAATAATTATCCAGTCAACAAAATCACAGGTCTTAGTTCTGACCTATCAATAAAAAACTTGAATGTAAGCAGATTAAATTCATCAACCAGAAGACTTAGGTTGGCTGAATAGATTAAAAAAAAAAAAAAAACCACCATGATCCAATTATATGCTTCCTATAAGAAACTCACTTCACAGAGATACACACAGACTGAAAGTGAAAGACTGGAAAGAGATATATCAGTGAAATGGAAACTGAAAGCAAGCAGGCAAAGCTATCCTGATATCCGATAAAACAGGCTTTAAATCAAAAACTGTAAAAAGAGATAAAGAAGAACACTATATTTTGATAAAATATTCTATTAAGCAAGAAGACATAACAATCATAAATATATACGCACACAATGCAAAACCACACAGATATAAAGAGCAAATACTACTAGATCTAAAGGGAGAGATAGAATAGAGAGATATTCAATACAATAATAGTGGGTGACTTCAACACCCCACTGTCATCAATGGACAGGTCATCCAGACAGAAAATCAATATACATTGGAATTGAAATATACTATTGAACAAATGTACCTAACAGACATTTATAGGACATTTCACCAAAGAGCTACAAAACACACATTTTTCTTATCAGCACATGGAACATTTTCTATGATAGACCACATATTGGGCCACAAATCAAGTCTCAGCAAATTTAAAAAGATTGAAATCATACTCTGCATCTTCTCAGAGCATAAAGGAATAAAGCTAGAAATCAACAATAAGAATCTCAACAACAAGAAGAATACTAGAACACTCAGAAATACTTGGAAATCAAACAAAATTTTTCTGAATGATCAATGTGTCATTGAATAAGTTAAAAAGAAATCAAAAACTTTCTTGAAACAAATGAAAATGAAAATACAACATATCAAAACCTGTGGGATACAACAAAAGCAGTATTAAGAGGGAAGGTTATAGCATTAAGTGCTTACATTAAAAAAATAGACATGGCTCAAATTAAATACCTAATAATGCATTTGAAGACTTAGAAAACAAGAAAAAACCAAACCTAAAATCAGCAAGAGGCAAGAAATAACAAGGAGCAGAACAGAAATAAATGAAATTGAAACTAAAAAAGACAATATAAATGTTCAACAAAACAAAAAGCTAGGTTTTTGAGAAGCTAAGCAAAATAAATAAATGCTTAGACACACTAACAAAGAGAAAAAGAGAAAAGAATTCAAATAAATAAAATTAGAAATGAAAAAGGAGATATTACAAATGACAAAACTGAAATACAAAGGATCATAAGAAATCAAAAGATCTATGTGCTATACTATAAAGATCTATGTGCTAATAAACTGGAAAACGTTGAAGAAATGGATAAATTCCTAGATTCGTATAACCAATTAAAATTAAATCAAGAAGATATAGACAACATAAACAGGCTCACAACAAGCAATGATATTGAAGCAATAGTCAAAAGTTTTCCATCAAGGAAAAGTACAGAACCTGATGGTGGTTTTACTACTGAATTCTATAAAACATTCAAAGAGGAAGTAACTACAATATTCTTCAACCTATTCCAAATATTGAACAGGATGGAATTCTGGCAAATTCTTTTTAGGAGTCCAGCATTACTTTGATACCAAAACCAAAGACAAGACATGAAAAGAAAACCACAGACCTATATCCTTAATAAGCATACCTACAAAGAGTCTCAACAAAACAGTAGCAAATCAAATTCAAAACCACATCAAAAACATCATACATAACAATCCAGTGGGATTTAGCCCAGAAATGCAAGGGTGGTTCAACATTCACAAATCAATAAATGTCATAAACTACCTCAACAGAATGAAGAACAAAAATCATATGGCCATCTCCATAGATGCAGAGAAAGCATTTGATAAGATTCAATACCCCTTCCTAATAAAATCTCTCCACAAATTAGTATGTAAGGAATGTACCTCAAAATTATAAAGGTTATCTAGGACAAACCAACAGCCAATATCATACTGAATGGGGAAAAGCTTAAAGACTTGCCATATGATCCAGCAATTGGGTATGTACCCAAAAGACTTAATTCAATGTGTCAAAGAGATGCCTGTACCTCATGTTCAGCACAGCACTGTTCACAATAGCCTAAAAGCCAAAACTTTTAATCAGCAAGTTGTCCATCATCAGATGAATGAGTGAAGAAAATGTGCTTTATATATATATATATATATATATATATATATATATATATATATGTGTGTGTGTGTGTGTGTGTGTGTGTAGTACTATATATATATATATATATATATATATATATATATATCCGTCATTAAAAAGAATGAAATTTCATTTGCAACAAAATGGATGCAACTGGAGGACATCATGTCGAGTAAAATAACCTGGACCCAGAAAGACAAATACTACATGTTCTCCCTGATATGGCAGAGCTAAAATTTAGAGGGAAAAAAGAAAGAATAAAAAGAAAAAGAAGAAAGAAATTCCTGTGTGTTTCAGTATTGCTACAAATATAGTTTTGTAAACTTTAATACCTTTATGAAACCAATGCTTAGGAATGTTATACTACTATAGTTTTAGCGATATATGATTACTTAAAATTTAGTGTATATGGGTGAAATGGTCATTTTTCCATTAAATTACTATTTATAGCCATTGTCTACATTACCACTAACCTAGAATCTTTTTGCTTTTTACTTGTTTAACTTATTCAGTGACACATTAAGCCTTTTAAATATAATGTAAACTTATCTCAAAACTTAAAAAAAAAAAAAGAAAGAAACAGAGAAGGAAGGAGGGAGGGAAGGGTAGAGGGTAAGGGAGGGAGAGAGGAAGGGAATGTCATTATGTGCTCAGAATTGTAAAAACATTAAAAATGAAAAGAAAAACAAAAACAAACAAACAAAATAAGAAATCAGGAGAGAGGACACCGATGGAACATTTGGAGAATCCAAGAAATACATCCCTGGGAACAAATCATCTTTACTGACATTAAGAAGAACGAAAGGACATACTTGATAGCTTATCTCAAAAGTACTAGTACTTTTGATTGCTTGTTGGCTACTGCCTTATTTATTACAAAATAGGAATGCCTCATGACATTTTTATGTGTACCATATAGTTCTATGTATCAGAATTCAGATCATGAATGCCTGTCAGAAGATTTTTGTTCAGCAGTTCTGATTTAGGTAAGATTGCCTTTAGTGGTTAAATAAATATGATTGGGTTTATTGAAATTTTGGTGATAATTCTAATTCAGTAAATGCACTCACTCTTTTCCCTTCTAAGGATATGATTGGACTTAACAATGTGCAATTTTTCACAAAAATGGTAATGCCATCTCAAAACCTGTCAGGATATTGGATTTATATTTAAATACTGGGAAAATCTCTTCACTGTCTCAGAACTAAGCAAGATTCACTTGTATTCTGGTTTGTGCTCTTTAGCCTGCCTAAGGCAAGAGCTGAAGATAGGTAGAAAAGTCTACTTCATATTTCTGGTCTTAACTATGTCAATCTAGTAAGAACTTCCTGTATCTAAACTACTGCCTTTTACTTATTGAAAGGCATTTTATGTACAGCAAGGAAAGAATATTTAACACTTCTCACATTTTATACGTGATCTTTAAGGTCAGGTGCTTTGAAAACCAGCATGATCAAACAGAGTAACAAATTAAACTTCACTTTTGAATTCTTTACTACCTTAGACTAAGCTATAATTCAGGATTGTCTGTCAACAGCTATTTGGAAATACATGAACTTGGGGAATTACTTTATATTTGTGTTTAGTAATAGTGCTTTTGCCAAATCAGTAGAAGGACTAAGGCACAGAAGATACACCATCGGTACAAAATTTACAAATCATGTGATCACAAGACTTAAGATAATTAAAAACAAAATTACAAATGTACTATGGCTTTAAGTGGCATGGTCTCAGTACAGCAAGGTTTAGCTAAAGCCCTCTCCCTCTCTAAACCTTAATTCCCTAATTTTTAAAACGTAAAGATTGAGGTAAGTGATGTCTGGGACCCATTCTCAGACTAATAGGCTATATCTGTATATGGAGGAATTTCGAAGAGGTTATGAAAACATGCAATTAAAAGATAATGTGTACTTTCCATGAACTTTTTGAAAACTCTTTGTATTTGTCAGAAATGTCAAATACATTACAGGTGTCTATTCCCCGAGCACAGAGGCCTGGCAGACATTAATAATCAATCATAATACTTCTCCACTGAGGTCAGATAAAGCCTCAGAATCTTTTTCAAGGAAAAATGATCTAAACTAATCATCTATTGAGAGTTTGAGAGGAATTGAAATGCAATTACTAACATTGATACGTATATTTATATTCCTAAAGTGTCTCAGAGACGTACACAAATAACAGTGGCTCCAAAATATGAATTCAACCCTGCCCCAGAAACTGAATGCTTCCTCTAGAGATTATAAGGGTGTAATCAACCACTAGAGGTGACGAAATGGCAGATATTGTCTCAGGAGGACCAGAGACACAGCCAAACCTGAAGAGGTTTAAAGAAATATTGAACAGACTTGTTCTCCTAAGTATCGATTCATTCTGAGGTTTAATGTGTCCTCTCGAATGAAAACTACCCTGAAAGTGGCCCAAAGAAGGGAACAATGGATATAGTGTGGATGTGAGTTAATGTAATTCAAACTACCCTTGACAGTGAGATGTCCAATAAATAACCTATAGCATTACTTCCTATAGTCTTAAAATGGAGATTAAAATACTTTATAGGGTTGTTGCCAAAGGTAAATAAGATAAAGTAAGTCAAAGGACTTTGGAAAAAATATAAAGAAACAACATAAAAGTACAATGACAGAACAAGTCCTTGCATGAGCTAACACCGTTGTAGAAGTTATTTGACAATGCATTAAGATAAAAAAAAAAAAAACAGTCACAAGATAGATATTACAATGCCAAGGAAAGAAAAGGACTGTGTAAGAGGGCAAGAAGACACCAAAGCTACATTTTGTGAAGATAGCTTTTTCTTCTCATCCTTAGTGGATTATTACTTCTTCTTCTTCTTCTTTTTTTTAACAGGCAGAGTGGACAGTGAGAGAGAGACACACACAGAAAAGTCTTCCTTTTCTGTTGGCTCACCTTCCAATGGCTGCTGTGGCCGGCACGCTGCAGCCGGCGCACTGTGCTGATCCGAAGGCAGGAGCCAGGTGCTTCTCCTGGTCTCCCATGTGGGTGGGTGCAGGGCCCAAGCACTTGGGCCATCCTCCACTGCACTCCCGGGCCACAGCAGAGAGCTGGACTGGAAGAGGGGCAACCGGGACAGAATCCCGTGCCCCGGCCGGGACTAGAACCTGGGGTGCCAGCACCGCAGGCGGAGGATTAGCCTATTGAGTCGTGGCACCGGCTAAGGATTATTACTTCTTAAACAAAGTGACTCTCAGTTGCTTATGGAACAACAATCAAGATGGTTACGCCCATCTTGGGATCCAGAATTTTTATCCTTATTCTGCTATACTCACCTATACTCCAACTCACCTTTACCTCAGGTTGCTCTTGCAGTTGATAGAAAACATATGAACTCCAGACCACCTGCCTGTACTCAAAAGGCTCAATGACACTGCAACAGTGAATATCTAGAATTCTAGGACATCAATAAACTCAAAGAATACTGTGCTGGTCTTAAAAGTTATGTTCCTTTTGCTCTTCTACAAGAAGGCAGATGTTTTGTTTCTTTGTTTGTTTCCTCCCTCCCGTATCAGCCTGAGACAATGAAGAAAGCATGGAAACTCATTATCCTATCAGATCTGAAAATCAAACCCTAAAACCATACAGTGTTAAATATCATTAACCAGAATTTTCTCAGCAACTCACTTACTATGTATTTTTTAAAATATTTTTAAGGTTCTATTTAGTTATTTGAAAGTCAGAGTTACAGAGAAAGAGAGAGAGAGAAAGGTCTTCCAGCCATTGGTTCACTCCCCAAATGGCCACAATGGCTGGAGCTGGACCAGCCCAAGGCCAGGAGCCAGGAGCCTCTTGGTCTCCCATGTGGGTAACAGGGGCCCAAACACTTGGACCATCTTCTATTGCTTTTCCCAGGTTGTTAGTAGGGAGCTGGATTAGAAGTGGAGCATCTGGGATGCGAACCAGCACCCATTAGGTATACCAGCCCTGCAGGCAACAGCTTTACCTGCTCTGTCACAAGGCCTGGCACCTTACTATGACTGAGAGAACAGTGGTCTGGAAATATTTCATGGAAAGCAAAAGATATCCTGATAAAGTAGAGAAGAAAGTCAGAGATAAAGGCAGAAAATCCTAGCTGCTGTTTATTCTGATTACACATAAATTAGTGGAGAATTGAGACATCACAGAGGTTTAAATGAATTAATCTTTACGAATGCTTTATGGTTTCAAGACTGTATAGAAAAAAAACAGGCTTTCAGGACTGATCACAGATATTTATGTCAAGGATCTTTGGACAGAAAAAGACACAAGATCACTGGATCCTAAATCTTTCTTTGGCTAATAATATCATCCTTCTTTTTCCAATAGAGAATAATGAAGTTCAGAATACTAAAGTAGCTACTTTTGGATGGAGAATACATAGGTTGCTTCATTTCTACCACTATGGCACTAAGTCAGAGACTAACACATTCCATGACTTCAAAGAAGTCAATAAAAGGGACAGAAAAGAAATAAAAGAGACAAACTTCTAAGTGCCTGTTGACATAGGGGTTGCCAATACAGACTTTGTAAAAGAGGGGATGCTAAAAGGTGTATATATTCAATTTTCCACAAGAAATTGTAAAGTACTTTAGGACACTAGGGGTCTGTTATTTTCTATCATCTGTTTTTATTCTTGACAACATAATTATTATAGCAAAGATTTCAACATAAGTATCAAATAATCCAGTGGGGTCCATCAATGTGGCAGCACCATATATTTGGTCATTTCATTCTGTTACCATGTTCAAGGGCTGCAGTGAGAAATTCCAAATTACATGTCCCATGTTATAATTATAGTGGTAAACCTGAATTTGACAATAGAGAAGAATATATTTTAGAAGCGGAACTTTACCTAAAACCAAATATACTGGCACACGTGATCTAACAATATGAACAGGACAGAAATAGCAAAAGTAGGGTAGAGGATGCATGGATAATCTCCAGGAATGGCTGAAACTAATTCATCTCTGTGATTTGCCTTGTGCCTAGCATAGTGCTTGGCCCATAGTAGACTCACAGAAGCACAATTTTAAAATTCATTTGAATCTGATCACTGAATTCAGAGATTTGTTTCTGACAGCTCTGCTGTACTTGTAAATAAATAAAAAACAGGGGCTCCCAAGAGAAAATATGAGCATACTTCAAAAAAACAGAAAATAGAATTAAAACAAAAGCCTTTTGATACAAAAATAAATAAAATCCATGCATATTAGAAGTTCTCAGGCCGGCACCACGGCTCACTAGGCTAATCCTCTGTCTGCAGCGCTGGCACACCAGGTTCTTGTCCTGGCTGGGGCACCGGATTCTGTCCCGGTTGCTCCTCTTCCAGTCCAGCTCTCTGCTGTGGCCTGGGAGGGCAGTGGAGGATGGCCCAAGTGTTTGGGCCCTGCACCCCATGGGAGACCAGGAGAAGCACCTGGCTCCTGGCTTCTGATTGGCGCGGTGTGCTGGTCACAGTGAGCCAGCCGCAGCAGTCATTGGGGGGTAAATCAACGGAAAAGGAAGACCTTTCTCTCTGTCTCTCTCACTGTCCACTCTGCCTGTCAAAAAAAAAAAAAAAAGAAGTCCTCAAAAAGGTTCATGGAAAGTGTGTAAAATGAAAAAACTATGAATTGATTTTTAAAATTCACACAAAAATAAACTTAATTTTAATTTAAATTTTCCACAAAATAAAGTATCCCCATATTAAGTGGTGCTCATACGGGAGTCTAAGACATAACATTATAACTTTCAGAAACATAACTCAATACATTATCCAAAATATGCAAAAATAAAAATAAAGATTATGTAGAAAAATCCTATTTTTATTTTATGGTTATGTTGTATTATGTTATTTTTATGGTTATGAACAAAGTAGTTAAACTTTTGAAAAGTCAGTTTTGAAGCAGTCCACACAGCAGACTCAGAATGACAAGTAACATTTTTAGTAACACTCTCTCCTCAGAATCAGACCTTAAGGGATTTGGATGTGGCTGAAAAGCCCACTAGAGCATTTCAGGTGTGGAAAGCCTAGACACTGTGGCAAAAATTATCTACATGAAGGATCTCTGTGAATAAGACCCTGTGGAAAGAAGGGGCCATCAAAGAAGGAAGTAATTTTCTCTGAAGGGAGGAGAGAACTTCTACTTTGTTTATGGCTTTGTCTAAATACTGACAGAGTTTGTGGTCACAAAAGGCCTCCATAGCCTTGGCAGCTCATGGCAAGAGCCTCAGGTGATCAAGACATCTCTCTCTCTTTCTTTATCCCACAAATAAATATAATAAATAAACATTTTAAGCAACATGCTGAAGAAGGTCACTGAAAAGGAAAAGCGCTATAGACATTGCCCTAGAAAATTACAACATTAAAGGGAGGGGTAACATAAGAGTGTTCTAGAAACCAAATCAATCAAATGTCTCCAAGGATGTGGGAGTGATCAACTCAAAAAATGCTTCTGATAGGGAAAGTAAGAAAACTAAGAATGTGTTATTGGTTGTAGCCTAATAAGAGTCCTCAATCCAGAGCTTTTTGATAGAGTGTTGGGTCTTTAGTAGAGAGCTGAATCAGAGTTTATGGTCAGAAAAGGAAAAGAAGAACTGGAGAGAATAAATGGAGTTAAGTCTTTCAAAATTTTTACTATGAAAGGCAATAGAGAAATATGGTGGTACCTGAAAGGACAAATGAGATTTGGAGATGTTATGTTAGTGTGGGGACAACAGCAGTGTATTTGTATAATGATAGGAATGATTCAAAAGGGAGGGAAAAATTAATTTCAGATGAGAAAAGGGAGACAAAGATAAATTATTTCCAAACAACGCCCCTGTACTAGGGAGAAAGGAAAGCTGGGCAACAAGAAGGTTTAGCATGATGTGCAGTACTCAAGAGTGGGAGTCCCCATGTTTTTCGGAAGTATAAAGGTAAACACAGATTTTCCTGTCACTTTTTCAAGAAGGAAAAACTATTCATTATTTGCACTTCCTGGGTAACAGGGAAAATATCAGAAAACATCATTGACCTAGTTCATTACTCTCTGGTTTAGAAGAAGAAATCCATTATAGAACTCCAGCCCTGGGTCCCCAAATCTGCCTCTCATTTCAAATTGTGTCAGCTCCTATCTTCCTTCTGCAGGAGCACTGGTCTCTCTTAGTAGGAACTTGATAAACAACCCCTGCCAAGTGCTAGGGATTTTAAGAGGATTAGTTATGTTAACTCTCACAATGCCAGTGAAAGAAGTATCACAATTATTTTTAACATAGAGATGAGGGAACCAAGATTATTTGTGGACAAATTGCCCTGGAGACTTGAACATAGATCTGGATGACTGCAAAACTGGATCACTTCCTCCATAGCACACCTACCTCACAATCCATCCCATCCCTTGTGTGTCTTCCTGAAGGAAAGACAGTAGTTGCAGAAGGAGAATTAAATCTGATCTTACTTTGCTTTCATTGGACAAAAAGAATTGAAGATTTCCTTGAATGGAAAGAGCAAGTGCTGAAATGAATTGACATGTTTATATAAAACTAGGACATAATTTTACTCTGTAATTAATTAGTCTGTGAACGCTGATAAATATACATTTCATGACGCCCTCAAATGCTATTTGTGTACATCATAATCACTTGCTGTCATCTCAGAAGCATGAGAGTTCAATGTTTAATTAAAGTATAAACCTCAGAGCCATCTAACATTTTCAAAGGAAGACTACAAAGTCTAGCTTTGCAGCTGATACAGAAGTCTGATAACATCCAGAGTATATGGGAATCTGATGGGGAAAACACATACCCCCAGAGGACTTAGGAGCTACAGTCCCCATATTCATCCCTTAGGAGTAGTGTCAGATCATTCTGCTACAGGACTCCCCTTTATGTACTAATCCAGATGTATGCCAAAGGTAACATGCATCTGGATTAATCAGCTAAGACTGAGTTGAGTTTCTACTATGTGTTGCATACTGTTCTAAGGGCACATTTTGCCCCTTCTTTGAGTCTAACTTTAATTGGAAGACATAATGTCTCAGATTTCAGCTTCTCTTGCAATATGAGGATTGTGGGACTTGATAGGAAAGGTTTCTAGTCATTCCAGAGCTGTACACCTTTTTTAATTCTCAAGTTACCTCACAAGGGGAAACCCAGGTAGCTATGCATACTAGTTGCCTCAGGTGGGCTGAACTCTGGATACAGAGTGGCTTCAGCAGGCTTATTTCCCACCTCTACTATGATGTTATTGTAATAATGGCATGGTGATAGTATTCTGAACAAAGATTTGGTGAGGATTAAACTTTTTTAAAAAAGTGATTTGAGCTCTTCAAATTAAAGCTGTGTAAAGTACTATTTCAAACACTTTCTAATCTCATAGAACCCATCTTGTCCTTTTGGGACCAAAGGAAGCAGATTTTTCCATTCATACCTTAGGAATTTGTAGATTTCTTTATGACAAAGAACAGTTTCTTCAGCATTCTGTTATCATTTCTTCATCTCTTAAATGGGTTAACAGCAAGTCCATTTATACTGTAATCATTAGCCTGATATGATATGAAAATGAAATAAAGTGGGGCTGAAAAAACACAATTTCAAACACCTTCTTATTTTGACTGTTTTCCACAGTGCAAACTTTGAATGTTGAGGTAAGTTAAGCTCTGAATCTGTTTACCTTCAATTGAATTCAATGTTCATTACAACATCCATGCCTTATAGAAAAGCTTACATAGATATTTAGCTATTTTAAATATTTACCTATTTTATTTGCTTCAATTTGCAGAGAGAGCAAAAGGTTTTATCCTCATTTTGTCCTGTGTACATTGATATCCAGAGAAGTGAGGTAATATTTTTAACCATATAGCTAGCTTATTGAAGAAAATAGATTCAAACCTTTGATATCAAAGTCTGCTACTGGTCTCCTGCAACACCTGGTAGTCAAATTCTGAAGACCATTAATGTTCTTGCTACCTCACTCACCACATCTGCAGCTGCTCTTTAAAATTATTCATTCATCAAATAAATAAATTCATTTAGTATCTTTGTAATTAGGTGCCATACTAGGATTGAGACTGTCCTGATACCCAGAAAATGACATCATTATAAAAATAAGTGTAAAGTTGGACAGTGATTGTGCCTTGATGCATATGATGCTGCTCACATATGGAGAGATTTCATCCTGTCTGCGAGGTGGGTCAGGTATTGCTTCTTAAAGAATGGCAACTGAGCTGGAATGTGCAAGATGAGTGGTAAGTACCCAGTCCAAAGGCGAACAGTGCTTCAGGTGGAGGAATCGATATAGTGGAAAAGAGGAAAGGGTGAGTAAGTGTGTCACAAAGAAATAAAAACAGAGTAGAAACCCAGGGAAGGGAGAAAATGTTGAGGTATTTAGTGTATATGAGACAACACATGGTGTGGACTTTTGGAAGACTATTTTAGAGCAGGTTTCGGGTCGCAAATAAATTGAGATGAGGGTACAGAAATATTCAAATGCCCCCATCCCCACACACTCACATCTTACGCCATTTTTGACATCACACTACTAGTATGACACATATTATAATTGATAAATCACTTCCTGATCTTATTGAGAATGCTTCCAGCTTTTCTCCTTTGAATGTGATGCTGGCTATGAGTTTTTCATATTTTGCCTAGATTGTGTTGAGATATGTTCCTTCTACACTGGATTTGCTTAAGGTTTTTATCATGAAAGGATATTGTATTTTATCAGAGGCTGCTTCTGCACATATTATGATAATCATATCGTTATTATTTTTTAAAAAAAGATTTATTTCTTTATTTGAAAGCGTTACACAGAGAGAAGAGGCAGAGGCAGAAGCAGAGAGAGAGAGACAGAGGTTTTCCATCTGCTGGTTCAGTCTCCAGTTTGCTGCAATGGCCAGAGCTGTGCTAATCCAAAGCCAGGAGCCAGGGGCTTCTTCCAGCTCTCCCATGTGGGTGCAGGGGCCCAAGGACTTGAGCCATCCTCTACTGCTTTCCCATGCCATTGTAGAGAGCTGGATTGGAAGTGGAGCAGCCAGGACTTGAACCAGCATCCATATGGGATGCTGGCACTGCAGGCTGGGGTGTGCCATGGCACCAGCCCCAAGTATTCTTTGTTTAATAGCTTTTAAAAACAGCCCCTTTACAGCATGGTACCGGTACAGAAACAGATGGATAGACCACTAGAACAGAACAGAAATACCAGAAATCAATCCAAACATCTACAGCCAACTTATATTTGATCAAGGAGCTAAAACCAATTCCTGGAGCAAGGACAGTCTATTCAACAAATGGTGCTGGGAAAACTGGATTTCCATGTGCAAGAGCATGAAGTAAGACTCCTACCCTACACCTTACACAAAAATCCACTCAACATGGATTAAAGACCTAAATCTACAACCCATCACCATCAAATTATTAGAGAACATTGGAGAAACCCTGCAAGATATTGGCACTGGCAAAGACTTATTGGAAAAAACCCCAGGGGTACAGGCAGTCAAAGCCAAAATTAACTATTGGGATTGCATCAAATTTAGAAGTTTCTGTTCTGCAAAGGAAAAAGTCAGAAAGTGAAGAGGCAAACAACAGTATGGGAAAAAATATTTGAAAACTATCCAACAGATAAGGGATTAATATACAGAATCTACAAAGAGATCAAGAAACTCCACAACAACAAAACAAACAACCCACTTAAGAGATGGGCCAAGGACCTCAACAGACATTTTTCAAAAGAGGAAATCCAAATGGACATCAGACACATGAAAAAATGTTCAGGATCACTAGCAATCAGGGAAATGCAAATCAAAACCACAATGAAGTTTCACCTCACCCCAGTTAGAATGGCTCACATACAGAAATCTACCAACAACAGATGCTGGAGAGGATATGGGGAAAAAGGGACACTAACCCACTGCTGGTGGGAATGCAAACTGGTTAAGCCACTATGGAAGTCAGTCTGGAGATTGCTCAGAAACCTGAATATAACCCTACCATTAAACCCAGCCATGCCACTCCTTGCAATTTACCCAAAGGAAATTAAATTGGCAAACAAAAAGCAGTCTGCACCTTGATGTTTATTGCAGCTCAATTCACAATAGCTAAGACCTGGAATCAACCTAAATGCCCATCAACAGTAGACTGGATAAAGAAATTATGGGACACGTACTCTATAGAATACTATATAGCAGTCAAAAACAATGAAATCCAGTCATTTGCAACAAAATGGAAGAATCTGGAAAACATCATGCTGAGTGAAATAAGCCAGTCCCAAAGGGACAAATATCATATGTTCTCCCTGATCGATGACAACTCACCGAGCACCAAAAAGGAAACCTGTTGAAGTGAAAGGGACACTATAAGAAACAGTGACTTGATCATCCCTTGTCCTGACTGTTGATGTACAATTTAATACTTTATCCCTTTTAGTATTTTTTTGTCCTACTTAATACTATTGGTTGAACTCTGTAATTAATACACAATTATTCTTAGGTGTTTAAAGTTAACTGAAAAGTGATCACTGTTAAATATGAGTAGGAATAAGAGAGGGAGGAGATGTACAGTTTGGGACATGCTCAATCAGACATGCCCCAAATGGTAGAGTTAGAAACGTGCTAGAGGATTCCAATACAATCCCATCAAGGTGGCATGTACCAACGCCATCTCACTAGTCCAAGTGATCAGGTTCAGTTCACAATTGATCATAATGATAGGACTAAGAGTCAAAGGGATCACATAAACAAGACTAGTGTCTGCAAATACTAACTGATAGAAAAGGGGAGAGAACGATTAATCATGGGAAGCGGGATACACAGCAGACTCATAGAATGACAGATGTCCTAAACAGCACTCTGGCCTCAGAATCAGCCCTTAAGGCATTTGGATCTGGCTGAAGAGCCCATGGGAGTATTTTAGGCATGGAAAGCCAAGACACTCTGGAAAAAAAAAATGACCTAAATGAAAGATCTCTGTGAGTGAGATCCTAGTGGGAAGAACAGGTCATCAAAGAAGGAGGTACCTTTCTCTGAAGGGAGGAGAGAACTTCCACTTTGACTATGACCTTGTCTAAATATGATCAGAGTTGGCGAACTCAAAAGGCATCCGTAGCCTTGGCAACTCATGACAAGAGCCTAGGGTGATTACTGATGCCATAAACAAGAGTGTCAATTTTTTAATCAACAACAGGAGTCACTGTGCACTTACTCCTCATGTAGGATCTCTGTCCTTTATGTGTTGTACATTGTGATTTAATGTTATAACTAGTCTCAAACAGTATTTTACACTTTGTGTTTTGGTGTGGGTGCAAATTGTTGAAATCTTTACTTAATATATGCTAAATTGATCTTCTGTATATAAAGATAATTGAAAATGAATCTTGATGTGAATGGAAAGGGAGAAGGAGTGGGAAAGGGGATGGTCGTGAGTGGGAGAGAAGTTATGGGGGGGAAAAAGTCACTGTAATCCATAAGTTGTACTTTGGAAATTTATGTTTATTAAATAAAAGTTTAAAAAATAAAATAAAATAAAAACAACCCTTTTTTCATTTTTTAAAAATATTTATTGGGCCCACGCCGTGCCTCACTTTGCTAATACCCCACCTGGAGAGCCAGCACCCTGGGGTTCTAGTCCCATTCGGGGCTCCGGATTCTGTCCTGGTTGCTCCTCTTCCAGTCCAGCTCTCTGCTGTGGCCCAGGAGGGCAGTGGAGGATGGCCCAAGTGCTTGGGCCCTGCACCAGCACGGGAGACCAGGAGAAGCACCTGGCTCCTGGCTTCGGATCAGCACAGTGTGCTTGCCGCAACACACCAGCCACAGTGGGCATGAAAGGTGAACCAACAGTAAAGGAAGACCTTTATGTCTGTCTCTCTCTCTCACTGTCCACTCTTGCTGTCTATATATATATATATATATATATATATATATATATATATTTACTTGGGCGGCAGAGTTCCAGAGAGGGGGGAGAGACAGAGAAGTCTTCCATTGTCTGGTTCACTCCCCAAATGACTGCTATGGTCGGAGCTGGGTTTATCCAAAGCCAGGAGCTCGGAGCTTCTTCCAGGTCTCCTAAAGGGGTGCGGAGGCCCAAATACTTGTACCATTTTCCACTGCTTTCTCAAGCATTAGCAAGAAGCTAGATTGAAAGTGGAGCAGCCAGGATTTGAACTGGTGCCCATATGGGATGCCAGGCACCACAGACAGATCATAGTGGATGTTATCTGAGGGACAACTCCAGGATTCACAATGATTTGAGGTTGCATAAGCAGCAATTATCAGAATAAAGATTTTAAGGCTCTTTAAATCTATGTTCAGAATCTTAAATGGGTTTGCTTTATGTTGTCTCCTACAGATTTCCTTTCAGGAAGAGAGTGCACTGACCAACTGATACTCAATATTTGAGTCCTTTGGCCAACTGTAATTCTTTGCAAAATAAACAATAATATCTGGTTGCAAAACAGTCTCTTGTGAGTTAAGAAAGCGTGATTTCTCATATATCATGTACTTTCCTGGACCTAATATATCAATTATATAAATTTTAGGAATCAATAAAGTTAACAACAGGTTCATAAATATGCTGGACCCAGCAAAATGCTGCCGTCCTCAGGGATCAGCATAGACATCTAGTAGAACTCTTTATCTCATTTCTTCAAAGGATACAACCCCCATTTCTTTTTCTCCTCCCTCTGTCCCTGGGAGTCTGTAGTGGTTTATATGTGAAGCTCACTATAATTTTGTGACACAAATTTCTGAGCTATTTTGGCTCAGAGGCTTGCCCTATGCTGTTTCAAAGAGTTTATAAACCCACCGCTCAGTATTCTCTTGACGGTCTCTCTTAAATAGAGGCTCTGTCTTAGCAGTTGTTGTTGTGATGTAAGTTCAGGGTCAACAAGAAGATATCCCTTACCCTCATAAAATTTTGTCTCCATCTACTCTACGGTACATAAAAGTTCACAGAAATTTACTCATTTAAACTACCTTCATTTCTCACAACTCAAAAGCTCCTAGGATACTGTATAGCATTTTCCTGAGCCTGAGTTTATCAGATCTGCTATCTACAAGAAGTTTTCAATGTGAAGAGCCCAAGAAGGAATCCTGAGAGCTTTCGGCTTTTGGATTGAACGGTGGCCACCCACACAGAAGGCAGATCTTGCCCACCCAATCCACTCAGATTTATATTCTTATCTCCTCTGGAAACACCTTCAGATACATATTGAAAATAATGCTTTTGCAGGTTCTTAGGAATTTATTAATCTAATCAAGTGGATGCCTAAACGTTTCCACCAAGCATAGTAAGTAGTCAATAAACAGTAACCATTTGTTTGAAATTTATTTATTTATTTATTTGAAAGGCAAAGTTACAGAGAGAGAGGGAGAGACAGAAATCTTCCATCCACTGGTTCACTCCTCAATGTCCTGCCTTTTGCAACAAGACAGATGCAACTGGAAACCCTCATACTTAGAGAAATAAGCCAGTTCCAAAAAGACAGATATCATATGTTTTCCTTGATCTGAGATAACTAATAGAGTATCTGAAATGTAATGTATTGGAATGAAACAGACATTTTGAGATTCAATGACTGTTTATGGCCCTTGTCTCTTGCTTTTAGGAACCGGGTTTTTTTCTCTTCATACTATTTATTGAACTCTTTTTCTTAGATTTAGGTTAACTATACGATCATTAAGTATACTTAAAATAGATTTATGTAAAAATTAAGAGTGGGAATGCTAGAGGGAAGGAGAGGAAATGTTGGAGCAAGGGCTGGTGGGAGAGTAGGAGGAGAAGTGCCACTATGTTGCTAAATCTGTATATATGAAATATATGAATTTTAAATAAAATTTTAAAAAATGTACTTCCCCTCCCATTGAAGGACCCATATAATGTTAAACACAACTGAAATTGGGCCATTCCCTTCTGAGTAAGCAGCAATCTGTGAAGTGTGTTCTCTTGCTTTCTCAGTAAAATGCTTTCATAATAGAATGCTACTCACTATTTGCTATTCTTGAACTAGATCCTGAATTCTTTCTTGAAATAAACCAAAGACCTGAGTACCAGGTAGCCCTCACTGTCTTATGCCAGAATGGATCTCAAAGGAATTGCCTAATTTTCTTATGTTCTGCAGATAATAAACGAAAAGCCAAGGTTTCAACACAGATTGGACTGAACATCAATGGGCTGCTTTCTGAAACATCCTTTGTGCACCTGACTATAGGCTCAGAAGCTCAGGTATACTAGGATTAGGTGGCCTTGACTCATAAGAAAAAGTGCCCTGTAAGAAATGGATTCTTAGTTTAGACTGGAAAATTGAGTAAGTTTTGGATACATTGAGAGTTGGAGACAGAATCGTCCAAGTAAGGAGCACCTATCCCAAGAAAACGATCCCCAAATAATTGCATGGATTGTTACAGCACAACTATGATATTTTCTTACTTATTGAAAAATAAAACTTAATTCTAACCTCTATCCATGAAATTAATTTCTAGTTTTAAATTGCATGTTTTCAATTCTGAAGTTAGAAATATAATGTAACTGCAGTTGTAAAGGGAATGCAATTCTTATATGCAGAGAAATAATTTTAAGCTATTTATTTCTAGATAAAGAGAAAAATATCAATGCTTGCTACAGATCAGTGATTACAGAAGTTTTCAATGATTTCCCAGTTCCAACTGAGGATAGATTTTTACCAACATATCATCATAGTCAATCTGTTGTAAGAATTTCAGCTTTAAATTATCCTAAGAGGCTTCTAGGTGAAAATGGCAACTGTTTAAGATACCAAAAACTTGGAATTGAGCTCAGTTTGATTTTGGGGAGAAGTTCAGGCTGCTACCAGTTTCCTAGATTGTTTTCACTTTCATGTACATAGTACTGCAGAGAGGCCTGAAATCGCTCACTTTTTCCAATTGTTCTTTCCTAAATGCAAAGAGAAAACTTATAAACAGCTGCCCCCAGAAGAAGGCTGGATGAATAAAGCTAATGGGGAAAAGCTGATGGGAATGAAGACCAGAGACAAGCCAACATTTATGAATCCCTGCTAAAAGCTGCTATCCGGGCCGGATGTTTTATTCTGCACAATGCCATTTTTTTCCAGTAAGAAAGCATGGCTTAAAGAAGTCAAGTAATATGTTCAAAACCTCATAGAGAGCATGAGAAGAATCAGGATTAAAACTATTTTGCAATTTTTTTAGGAGTTTAGGAAACACCTATTAGTCCCTCACTCCCTTCTTCCAGCTGGTTGCTAACAAAGAGATGATAAGCCTCAGGAACCCAAAAGAAGCTCAAAATACCTTTACAGATATTTGCTACTGCCAAAGATAAACTGGAAAACCAAGGGGGACTTGCTCTCTCCCTCCTAAATCCTAAAAAGCAGGTAATAAAAGTCTCCACTCAGTGGCAAGTGAAGAACTTAAAAAGACCAGAGGCTAGAGCCAGGATTTTGGCATAGTGGGTAAAGTCGTCACATGCAACACTGACATCCCAAATGGACACTGTGTCTAGCTCAGTCCCAGCCATTGCCCCACAGTCATCTGGGGAGTAAACCAGAGTATTAAATATCTCTGTCTCTCCCTCTCCCTCTCTGACTTTCAAATAAATTAACAAATAAATGTTTAAAAAATTAAAAATAGCAGAGGCTTAACTGACCTACCAAAAGGGAAACTTGCTTCATTTGCCATTCAAAGTCACTCCTCCCAATGGAAAGAACAAGTGAGAGTCAAATGTTTCTGCTTCTACCTTTATTAAGTGGAAATTCTTTGTGAAAATGAGAATAGGAAATAGAGATGGGCTATAACACATTTCACTGTATTAATAGTTTCATATTAAGCTTCTATAGACTATGGTAAGCCTTTGCTTGTTATTGTCATAAAGGTAGACTTTAATCAGTCATATATCTGTAATGTATCCTAAAAACTACTTGAAGTTAAATGTACATGTATTCTGCTTCACCAATATCCTTTACGGTATCAAGTATTTCTGAATATGCAGTAAGAGTAACAGCTTACTTAATAAATAAGTACACTAAACTTGGATAGAAGCTACCTTGCTCTTAAGAAGGTCCATGTTGTTGTTTCAAGGATCTGTTGTCAAAAGATGTCCATATCCTAATACCTAGAACCTGAGAACATATTATATTACACAGCAAAAAAGATTTTTGCAAATGTAATGAATTGGTACTTCTAAATGCTCCTCGGTTAACTGGGTGAACACAATGGAATTACATGAACCCTTTAAAGTACAGAATTTCTCTGACTGAAGAGAGATATGCACAAAACAAGGAAATCCAAGATGTTTGGCAGAAGAGCAACTTGAATAGGTGAGGTAGAAGCAGAAGCCACAGGAGACATTTGAAGTGTGAAAAAACACAACCTGCCATTGCTTGCTTTGAAGATAAGGCCCATGAACCAAGGGAAATAGATAGCCTCTACAGCTAGCCTGGTCTAACAGCCAGAAAGAAAAATAGGACCTCAGTCCTGCAACCACTCACAACTGAACTCTGCCATCAATCTGAATGAGTATGCCCTACAATCTCAAGTCATCCAAAGCTTTGACTTTTGCCTTGCTGGACCTGGAGTAGAGAAACCAGTCATGCTTTCAAAAAAAATTGAATGTGAATCATAGATGACTCATGATTTCTCTTAGTATTCTCTTTATAGTGAGTTAAGAAGTGTCCCTCTGAAATTATGGGGCCAGCATTGTGGCACAGTGGATTGAGTTGCTGCTTGGAATGCTGGTATCCCATATTGGAGGACCAGTTTGATTCCCAGCTATTCTACTTCCAACTAAACCCCCTACTAATGTGACTGCAAAGGCAGTGGAAGATGGGCCAATCCATAGAACTTACAGGAACTTGGCACTTATCTACCACATTGGGAGTTTATTGAGGCTTTTGGTTAGAGGGTGAAGGTGTTGGACAGAGTCATGATTTCATGCCTGAAATCTGTTGGTTTGACACTGACTTATTTTTGCATTCAATCTATAAGCTTTAAATGTGAGATATGAGATTGAGCTCCTACCTTAGTTCCTGTACAGGCTATATACACTTGTATTAATTTTTCTTCTTTTCATTGTTTTCCTAGGGCTAGTGAGCTTCCATACCTAATTTTTTAAATGTGAGCCTTTATCTACTTCCTACAGTATCTTGAGCTATTCTTTCCTCTGTACATGAATTTCATATGCTTGAAGTGCCCAACATTTAGTGACATAGATATTCCACTTGAATCAAAGGCTTATTTCAGAAAACCTCAGAGAATGAAATTTTCGACCTTCTGTCCTAGTGTATTGTTTATTGTGCCATAAAATTGCACTACAAAGAAAGTTACTGGGTGTTGAGGATGTCACAGGTGAGGACTGAATGGAACTATGAGCTTTGTAAAAGCTACCATGTCGCATTAACATTAGACTATATAGCTTCTGGCAAAAGAAAAAGAATAGACAATTTCCTAGGTGTTAGATTTGGCTTCATTGGTGTAGTAAATGCTTCATAATATGTTCAATGGGACAAAAGAAAAACAAGATGTCCATTTTGATTCCATCTGTGTATGGAGTACCTCCTGATATTATAGAATTGACTAAAAAAATTATTGAATAAGGTAAGAGACCTGAGACAAGTGTATAAATCAACTTAATAGGATGAGTAGAGAGATTTCATGGCCAATAAGCAAGCTAAGAAGTGAAATATCCACTGGATAACTTTAAATAAATTATATAACAAGGAACATTCTAGTAATAGTTAAAAATACCACAAAGAAAAGCCTGAATCACATTGAATAATTTGTAAAATAATAATAATAAATTAGGAGATAATTGTATTAGTTTATTGCATCTGCATTAAAAATGTGTTGTATAAACTTAGTTAAGTTGCTTAAACCAACAATATATTATCTCAGTTTCTATCCTGCAGTGTGGCTGAATCCTCTACATGTAGCCAAAGTCAAGTCTCACACAGTCTCACACAGCCAGCCAAAGTCAAGGTTTAAACTATGTTGAGCTTTTATTTGGAGGCTCAGGGGAAGAACTCGCCTCCAGGAACACTCAGGTTGCTGGCAGAATTCAGCTCCTTATGCTAGGAATACCAAAGCCTTCCTTTTCTTAATGCATGGTCCCCTTCATCTTCAAACAATATCACATTGAAGTTATCTTGTGCTTTAATTCACTGTGACTTCCATTTATTTTATTTGAAAGACAGATACAGAGGTCTTTCATCTGCTGTCTTACTCCCCAAATGACTGCAAATCCAGGGCTGAGCTAAGCCTAAGCCAGGAGTATAGAATCCAATCTTTTTTTTCTCACATGAGTGGTAGAGACCCGGCTACTTGAGCCATCACTTGCTCCCTCCCAGGGTGAACATTAGCAGGAAGTTAGAGTCAGAAATGAATCCAGCACTCAAATCCAAGCACTCTAACGTGAGAGGTAGTATCTTAATTACTGCACTGAAAACCTGCAACCTTACCCTGACGTCAGCTGTAATTCTTCAGCTTTTAGCTGAAGGAAGTTCTCTGCTTTTAAGTGTACATGTGATTAGGTTGGGCCCAGCTGGATACCCAAGCTACTCTTGTTTTGTGCCCTCTAATCTTAATTATACCTGAACGTTCCCTCTTGCTATGTACCTAACCTATTAACCAGTGCCAGGGTTTAGGACATAAACTCCTCTAGAAGGGGACCTTCTGTTTGTCATTGTAGACATGGAGAAATGCGTTGGCAGAAGTAGGGAAGCCACAACAGGAATAGAAAAAGTTTTTAAAGAAAAAATACAAAGGGGGCCAGTGCCTGTGGCGCAGTGGGTTAAAGCCCTGGCCTGAAGCACTGGCATCCCATATGGGCACCGGTTCGAGACCCCGCTGCTTCCCTTCCCATCCAGCTCTCTGCTATGGCCTGGGAAAGCAGTAAAAGATGGCCCAAGTCCTTGGGCCCCTTCACCCACGTGGGAGTCATGGGAGAAGCTCCTGCTCCTGGCTTCGGATCGGCGCAGCTCCGGCCATTGCAGCCAACTGGGGAGTGAACTATCGGATGGAAGACCTCTCTCGTGCGCGCGCGCTCTCTCTCTGCCTCTCCTCTCTCTGTGTAATTCTGACTTGCAAATAAATAAATAAATCATTTTTAAAAAGATATAATACAGAAAGAAAGAACCCTATAAAAAGTAAAACAGAATTTCCAATTTAAAAAGACAAAATATACACACATACATGGTTCTGGAAACTATTAGTAGGAAAAACTGTCAAGACACCTCCTAATAAGGTGTCAAACTTTTAGGATAAAAAACAACTCTTCAGACAACTGGAAAAAAATAAGTAGAAAAATCAGTCTAATCACAGATTAATATAGGACAACATGAAATGCTAGAAAATGATGGAAGATTGTATATACAATTTATGATAAAAATATGACTTGTGATGTTATACAAAATGCATTTTCTGCTCAAGTACTCAGGTGGCTGACATATATTTTCAAACATAAATAATATCAGATAATAAGGTGCCAAGAACCATTTTCTAAATACTATTAAATGATGAAATCTAGCCAACCAAGAATGAGAGGAGAAATCATACTGAAAGAGACCCAGGCTACTCAGTCAGAAGACAGTAAAGCATTTTCTTCACTTTTATAATGGTTTTCTTACTTTATCAAATTCAAATAATATTTTCTTTATGGAAATTTAATGTTAACCCATTTTGTCTAATATTGTTTTTGTTTTCTAGCTATCTATACACAGATAGCCATGAATAATGGCATTGAAAGTATATTTGCTTAACTTTGAGAATGATTGCTGCAAGAGCAATATTTGTCTTGACACTTTTTTACATTAAAAAAAAAGGTAAATAGGGAAGGGGCCAGTGCTGTGCACAGTAGGTAAAGACACCACCTGCAGTGCCCACATCCCATAAGGGTACTGGTTGGAGACCCTGCTGCTCCAGCTCTCTGCTATGGCCTGGGAAAGCAGTAGACAATGGCACAAGTGCTTGTGCACCTGCACTGGCATGGGAGGCCCAGAGGAAACTCTTGACTCCTGGCTTTGGATTGGCCCAGCTCCAGCCGTTGCATCAATTTGGAAAATAAACCAGTGGATGGAAGGCCTGCCTTCCTTCCTTCCTTCCTTCCTTCCTTCTCTCTTTCTCTCTTTCTCTCTTTCTCTCTTTCTTTCCCTTTCTGTCTCTCTGTGTAATTCTGCCTTTCAAATAGATCAATAAATCTTTGTAAAAAATCATAGGAAATACAAGAAAATTTTCACGGAAATGTACATGTGGCAAAAGATGTAAATTCACTTTTCTGAGCCTGTAAAAATACAAGTAGTAAAATTTACAGAAGAGGGGCCAGCATTGTCATGCTGTGTGTTAAGCTGCCTTCTGCAGAGCCGGCTTGCCAAATGGGTGCTGTTTTATGACCTAGATGATCCCACTCCCTGTTTATGTGCCTGGGAAAGCAGTGGAAGATGGCCCGTCCTTGGGCCCCTGCACCTGTGTTGGGAGACCTGGATTAACTCCTCCGTCCTGGCTTCGGCCTGGTCCAGCCCCGGCTATTGTGGCCATATGGGGAATGAACCAGCAAATGGAAGATTTCTCTATCTCTCTCTCTCTTTCTTTCCCTCCCTCTTTCTCTGTGATTCTGACTTTCAAATAAAATAAACAAATCTTTTAAAAGTTACAAAAAAAATACTTTGGCTGAATTTTTAAAACTTGATTTGTATCAGAATATATGCCCTTAATAAGAAGAACACATCTTTTTTATGAATGCCCAAGACATATTTATAACATTTGACTCTTAACCAATAAACAAATGAATTGCTAAAAATAGAAATAGAACAGAGTATTTTCTTATAGCAATGCAACAAACCATCATTTAATAACAAAACTAGAAAGTAAAGAAACCTAAAATTATAAAACAAAAATTAAGTTGGAAATCTTGAATCTAGCTTTAAACAAGAAAAAAAATCAAAATTGAAATTGAAAAATAAATCACAAACCTAGCGAAAATGAAATTTTAATTTACCTAAACCCAAGTTTCAAAGCCAAATAAAGTGCCCCAGTTGCCCCTCTTCTAGTCCAGCTCTCTGCTATGGACTGGAAGTGCAGTGGAGGATGACCCAGGTACTTGGGATGGCATGGGAGACCAGGAGAAGCACCTGGCTCCTGCCATCGGATCAGCGCAGCGCGCCGGCCACGGCGGCCATTGGAGGGTGAACCAACGGCAAAGGAAGACCTTTCTCTCTGTCTCTCTCTCTCTCTCACTATCCACTCTGCTTGTCAAAAAAAAAAAGCCAAATAAAGGTTCAGAAATGACTTAGCCATTATGACCATCAAATTACAACAAATTTAGTTTAAAGATTTTAACTGGCTTGTATTTGCAATTCTAGAATTGTTCAACACCTCATTCAATAAAGTCTTAATTCTCATGACCCCAGCAGAGGAAGTTGGCTTTAAGGTAGAAAAGGGCCAAGAGAAACGACAAAGACCAAAGAAATGACAAAGGCCAAATTCAGAAAATTAAAGCTTTAGAAGTAGTGCGAAAGTAAAGAAAATAACTAAAAGAGTGCATTTTGTAAACTTCTTGTTTGAAATGTGACTTTCTTGCTTGAAAATTTTAGTGTGCAGGTAAAATTATTTTTAGAAAGTGTGCACTCTCACAGAAATAGAGGACTAAGTAGACCAATAGTCATGGAAAACACTGAGAATCTTGTCAAAAATCTACCCATCCATAAAAGAATAGTAATCCCACATTATTTCATAGTTGAATTATTCTAAACCTTCCAGAAAGAGATAATTCCAAAGCTTTTACACTCAACCAGTATAGGAAGAAAAATAGAAATATTTCTAATCCTCTTTACAAAGACTATATAACTGATTCTAAAACTTGGCAGTGCATACACACCACCTCCTAGTTATAACAACTTTATTTTAAATACTCATTTTATATATTTAAAACATATTTATATTAAAGGCTAAATTAAATACTTACATAATCTAGAGATAGATAGATTTGTACAATTCCATTGGATTTGCTTCAGAAATGAGAAGATAATTCAAGGATAGATTTATCAGAAAAAGCTAGTAATAGAATTTTTCCTATCAATATTAATGGAGAAAAATGATATGATAAGCTTGATTTTTGGCAAAAGACACTTGAAAAAAGGAAACTATGACCATTAATGAACTCTAAAGAAAAATGAAGGTAGTAATTCTGTGTATCAGACACATCAACAGTCATCTTGTTACATAACACTGAAGGCTATCTCAGTGCTTGTCTCACTTCAAAAAAGAATTTCCATGTGGCCAGGGACAATGAGCAAAGTAAGATTTATTGAAGTGAGAAACCTCCTGCCACAGCAATCAGGAAGAGGATTTCAAGGGAAGAGTTGCTCTATAAACCTTTGGATACTAGCTCTTTTATGCACAAAAATGGCTACTTAGATTTAATCAGTCATCAGAGGAGCAGAATAACAGTGAATAACCAAGCAGAGGGCTACAATAATAACCAATCAGAAAGCTGGAATAACAGTCAATCAGAGGGCTAGAATAACAACCAACCAATCAGAGACAAGGATAAAAAGACCCTTCGCTGGACTGGAATTGGAAATCCCAACCAGGCTATTCTCATGATAAAACTGCAGCTTCTGGGAAGAAGCAAGCACTTTGTGGACTCTTAAAAGGACTCTGTCCCTTTTTTCATTCTAACAGGTACCTCTCTGAACCACCTATTTACTCATCTAACTCCCCATAATCTTACCCTGTCCTCTTCTTTCTAATAGGCACAGCCCCAATTTTGTTCAGTTCTTTATCTTTTTTTGTGCTGAGAGATTGCGAACACACATTCTCTGACTTCAGAGAATTAATCATGAGTAGTTTATGTCTATCAGAGTGATCATTCTTCCTTTATTATACATGAACCTAGAACAACTTCCAGACCAACACAAAGCAAAGGAATATCTGCTGTAGAAATTTAGGAAAAGAAATTTCTCATTAATTAAAAAAATGATGCATGGGAGAAAATTCACCTTTCTTTATTATCAGATGAAGTTGAATCTATATGTGATACCTGAAATCACAAATTTAACATTGCCATCATTAGCATGACATCACCAACACACTGAGGATGGCCGAACAGAGAGAAGGAAGGTATTTGATTATAGAGTTGGAATACCCAAATTAACTCTGGAAGGCTGCCTCTCCAGGTACTGTGTGTTTTGATAGCTTTTATTCATTTGTAAACCACTTTTATTTGGATTTTGTTACTTATGCCCACTGTTATAACTGATGTATTCTTCTGATATTGTGAAGTAAAATATCAGAAACAAATCCCAAACACTAAAAGCAATCACATTAATTTGGAAGCAACAAAAAATACTGGCTATTTAATTGCATTTAATAAAACTGTAAGAATTAGTCAATGGAAATAGAAAATTATTGTTTGCAGATAAGATTAGACAATTGGAACATTTAAAATTCTATACAAGAATTATGAAAAAAATGAGTTTTAACATTGTCACTTGGGGGCCAGCATTGTAGCTTAGTGAATAAATTCGCAGCCTGCAATGCCAGCATCCCATATGGGTGCTGAACTGTTTCTCATCTGCTCTACTTCTGATCCAGCTCCTGGCTAATGCTCTTAGTAAAGCAGTGCAGGAAAATAGTGAAAAAAATAGCCCAGAACATGAATGCTATACCAGTTCAAATGACCATTCAAGAATGAAAAATAACCAACTACATACATTTAAGACTCTGGGAGATAGCAAGTTTACCTTTCGACCTCAATGGAAGAACTACAAAATGATATACTCTAAAAAGAAATAAATACTTCAGAAGAAGCAGTAGAATTCAAGATAAAAATGGAAAAAGTTGGCTATCAGCTATGATATTTCAGTTAAATAGGAGGAATAGGTGTTCTATGTACAGTAAGGTGAACATAGTTAATGCATATACTAATTTCAAAGGAGACCTCAATGAAACACAAAGAATTGGCATCATTAAAACAATATCCACAGATCACAAACTAGAAATAAACCTCAAAATGTAGTCTTCTCTAAATTCTATACATATAGAAACCAAATATATTATATTGCTATGTAAGTCATATATTTACAAAAGAAGTGAAAGAAAATCACAAGAGATTTAGAACACAATGACAACAAAATTACTACATGTCAAATGCTATGGGATGCAGTGAAAGTAGTACTTAAAACCTTAAACATATTTATTAGAAACAACAAAGATTGAAATAAATGAGCTAGGTTTTCCATTCATAATGGGGATAATATTAACATATATGTATAGAAAGTGAAGAATGTAACAAGGATAAAAGTAAAAGAATAAAAATAAGTTAAAACTAAAAATAGTAATAGAGATGTTCAACAAAACCAAAAACCGGCTATTTAAAAAGCCCAGAAAATAAATCTCTAATAAGAAGAATCAAGGGGAAAACATAAGGCACAAATAAACCATACCAAGAATGTGGGGGAAAAGAAAATAACTACAGAAAACCAGAACTAAAAAAAAAAAAAAAAAAAACTCTAATGAAGTGTGTTGATATATATGAAAAACATATCAAAATCCATGTTTTAGAAAAAATACTAAAATTAATTTATAAATATTAAAATGGTCACATTTATCTTTTCAAAAATAAATACATTTTTAAAAAGATAAATGATACTTAAAGATCCTCTCCCTAAGAAAATATACCAAGTATACCAGTCCAAACCCTTACAGACAGCTCTATCAAATCTACCAGAAACAAGTAACCCACATTTTATGCAAACTGTTTCAGAGTTTGGGAGAAAGAATAAACTTACCCATTTCACTTTATAAAACTAAACAGAGAGTAATCCCCAAACTAGGCAGAGAAAACACAAGAGAACCATTGGCCACTGTCATTTGTAAATGTCAAATCAAAAATTTTATTTTTTAATAAATGAAATCCTGCATGTAGCAAAAGAATAACACATCATAAACATGCGGCCCTGCCCCAATGATCCCAACATATTTAATGTGTAAAACTATATCAATTTAGTTATGTTAATGATTAAATGAGATCAATAATCTTTAAAATTTTGGAGGAAAAATTTAATTTGCCTCAATCACTAAATGGAACCCTCTCATTACAGCAAGTAATGGAAGCAGACCCATTAAAGTAAGAAAGAAAATAAAAATATCCACTATCACTGTTCCTATTCAATATTGCTTGAGAGGTCCTAGCTAATATGTTAAGGCAAGGAAATGAAACAAATATTAGAAAGAAAATAATGATTGTGATGGCTCTCATTTTTGATTCTTCAGCACCTATGACTCAGATGGGAAGAGATTACATCCCTGTCCCAGAACTGGATTCACAGTCCAGATTCAGAGAAAACTAGGACCTCACAGCCTTAGCCACAGTCAATACTACAGAGTTAGGAATAAGAAGAAAGCCAGGTCAGTTGTATTCTTCATTGGAATTTTTTTCTAATGCTGTATTATTCTTTGTTTCCCAGAGATAGAAGGAAATTAATTTGACTGCTAACAACCTTATTTCCTTGCATAAACAGTAAACCCATTTACAAAAGACAAGAATTAATCCAAAAGCAGTACAAAATAATGGCAGAAGAAAAGCATCTTAATAGTATTAATTTCCTAGTTTTAGTCCATCTGATCTAAGGCTCAAGCGGCTCTTAAAAAAATATTCTTCTGTTTCTACTGATTTTTCAATCCATCCTTGGAAATTAGGGGATGCAAAAAAGTAACTGTATGAATTCTAACCTAGACATTTCCAGTTTCCCTAGTGCCTAGATCTTTAAATGTTGCAAGACTCTCCAGTGTTTGTCATTAGTACCATCAAGTCCTGGTTAATGTTCTTTGTAATTTTCTGTATCTATGTAAAAGAATATACGAATAAATATTTGAGACTGTCCATGAGGGTTGAATGATTTGGGGACAAAAGAAGCAAAAGGACAGATCACCAATACCTTCTTACCATTTACTATATTCAAGGTTCTATGCTCAGCAATTAAGTATCTTAATCTTCCCATCTTTTCTTCAAGGGAAGTATTGTTATCCTATTTATCCATAAATATAGTGATTTTTTTTAAAAAAGTAAATTTCCTAATGTCATATAACTAATTAGTGTTGAGACAAATGTGAAACCCTGGCAAGTCTTTCTGATTTGCCATGAGTATTGGAGTGAGCCTGCTTGAAAATGACAAAGATTAATTAATTGAAGAGAGGGAATACTGAGTCTCTTTGATGTTTAACCCCCATTCTGTACTATTGATGGCTGCTGGAACAACTCTCTGCTTCAGGAACTTATTCTATTTGTATCTTTGATCAAGAAAAACTCTAATTCTTCCTGGAACTCTTCTATACTTTCTCTAGTTCTTTTTCCACAAAACCCTGAGACCTAAATATTGCCCAAATTTCTATCATTGATTCTACTTTTTACTTCTTTTTTAGTTTATCATTCAACAAATTTATTTTTTTTATTCTCTGTCCTCAAATACCATACCCTAACAGGTGATTACCAAATTTTCTTCATTTGCAATGAGTATACTCAAAACTCCAGTCCCACATACAAAATTAGGACATTCTAATAATACTATAAATGTAATATGACCAAATCTGTACATAATCTTCCCACCAAGTTAAGCTTGTACTTCTGTGTGTTCATGATCAATTGCATTCCTATCCTCTGACTCACAACCCTATAGTGCTCTCATTTGTTTAGGTCATTTTGTCTCATGGAATGATGGATTTGTAACTTTTATTGATTTTTTTTCCTTGCCCACTATATTGATTTTATCCACTCCATTATTACTTGAAAACTTCATTACTCTCACTTGGATATTTTTTTAAATTCCCTAACTTTTATAGATATTTCCAGTAGCTGACATCTTTACTCCCCCAAATTTGTGTAATCCATACATTCAACAAATATTTATGGAGCAAAAACTATATATCAAGCATTATACTAGATAAAAGCAATACACAAATGAATAGGAAAGCAGATAAGCAAATTTACAAGTATATTAAATAAATACATGATGTGTGAGAGAATTCAAAAAAAGAGGAAAACTCAGCACACAGCAGTCCACACAGTCCACACATAGATTCATAGAATGACAACTGCTTTAAGTAACACTTTGACCTCAGAATCAGCCCTGAAAGCATTTGGATGTGGCTGAAAAGCCCATGAGAGCATTTCAGGCATGGAAAACTCTAAGACACTGTGGCGAAAAATGATCTTTGTGAATAAGACCCCTTTGGAAAGAAGGGGCCATCAAAGAAGGATGTAATTTTCTCTGAAGGGAGGAGAGAACTTCTACTTTGTTTATGGCTTTGTCTAAATACTGACAGAGTTTGTGGTCACAAAAGGCCTCCATAGCCTTGGCAGCTCATGGCAAGAGCCTCGGGTGACCAAAGACATCATAAATAAGAGTGTTAATTGTTAAATTAACAACAGAAGTCACTATGCACTTACTCCCCAGTAGGCCTTCTGTCCTTAATGAGTTGTGTTATGAGAATTAACTGCAAAGCTTGTTCTCAAACAATACTTTATACGTTGTGTGTGTATGTGTGTGCAAGCTATTTAAATCTTAGTATAGAGTTGGTCTTCTGTATATAAAGTTAATTAAAAATAAATCTTAATAAAAAATGGGAGAAAGAGTAGGAGGTGGGATGGAACTGGGGGTGGGAGGGTGGATATGGGGGGAAAAACACTATATTCCTAAAGTTGTACCTGTGAAATTTGCATTCATTATATAAAATCTTTAAAAAATAAATAAATAAGTATGGCCTAGGAATTGCTGAATAAACCCTTCTAGAATAACATTAAATATAATGGACTGGGTCCCGTGCTGTGGCATAGTAGGTAAGCTATGCCCCACCTGCAGCACTGGTATCCCATATGGGCACCAGTTCATGTCCTGGCTGCTCCTCTTCTGATCCAGCTCTACTTGTGGCCTGGAAAAGGAGTGGAAGACAGCTTAAGTGCTTGGACTCCTGAACCTGGGCAGGATACACAAAAGAAGCTCCTGGCTTCTGGCTTCTGGCTTCTGGCTTCAGATCGCCCCAGCTCCAGCTGTTGCTTCCATTTGGTGAGTGAACCAACAGATGAAAGAACTTTCTGTCTCCCCCTCTCTGTAATTCTACCTCTCAAATAAAAATAAATAAATAAAATAAAATAAAAATAAGTAAATATTTTTAAAAAGGAAGCTTCCCAGTGGGAGTGATGTCTGAGCTGAGTCCTGAAAGATACAAATGGACCCTCAGTTCTCCCATGGCTATTTTTCATACATGGTACTTCAAAGTGCTTGTGGAAAAATGGAATCAAAAGATAAATTTATTTTGGTGCAAACTATTTGAAATACATACATGGCTGTTTTTCACAATACACATTTTCATGAGCATTTTGAAGACCACTTGTCCTTGTATAACACTTGCTATTTGGGGTATAATATAGAACCCATAAGGCAGGCTGTTTTATTACTTGCTTTCCTCCATGGGATATTTCTCTAGATATTCTTTGAGAGGGCAGAAGTTTGGGCAATTTTATTCTTTCAGTTCTGTATGTGCCTGTGAAAAGATGATTTTCTCTGCTCAGTAGGATATTTTTTAAACTGCCTCCTCTACCTTTCACTGAATCAAATAACTGCTGGATACCAATAAGGATTTAAGCAGCCCTTTAGTGAATGGTTTCAAGTGGTAGCAGAGGAAATAGGTATCATGTTACAAATAGAGCCTTTATATTCCCTACTACCAACAAAGTTGAAACTTCCCCTCCTACTTACCACATGTAAGCCTACCTCAGATCCATATATCCCTCTTCATTCTCTGTCACTATCTCTATTAGACATTCCAGCAGAAATAATCAGGTATCCTTTGACTGTTGAGTTATAAAGTGTTCCGTTCCTAGTTGTAGAATGCCAATGCTCACGCCTTTGCCTAGTGTTTGCTACTCTGCAAAAAGTCTGGCTCTGATTTACCACATCTAGCAGTAAGGGTTGGAGGGAAAGGAAGTAAGGAGTGAGCTCTGACACTGCTGATGGAGGGAGGATATAAAATGGCCAGGGAAATCCACTATGGAATATTTCTATTACTTCTACAGAGTTTCTAAAAGCAGCTAGTTCTACCCAAGGATTTTTTTGTCTCTGATATCTCCTCCATAAAATGATTCTACAAAAAGAATTCTCATCTCTATGTAAAGATGAGCATTGCTTTCATTAACATAGCTATATATTTCTTCTGAAATAATACTCTGGCTTTACTGCACTAATTTTTCACAGCCAATCCTGTGTTGTATCTTAAAACTTTATATCTAACTTCACTTGATATTGAAATTCACCACCCCAAGTTTCTTCAGGACCCAGGATATAGGGGAAAAAAAATCTATGTCAACTTTAGAATAAAACTTTTAGGCACCAGGAACCATGTACTATTTTCCTTCCATTGGCCAGGATTTAATACAGAGCATGACACATAGAGCTTTCTTGGTCAATGTTTGATGAAGGAATGAATTCAGACATTGAACATCCTCCCAAAAACTTCCTCCACAAAAACTGCTATTGTCATGCCCTTTCTCATTCTATTATATCTTGGGTCTATTTTAAGAAACTAAGGAACAAAAATCTAGATTTGTGTATCTCTCTTGTCAACCTGAGTTGAAATCATCAAGCATCTTTGGAGCAGATACAAAGAAAAAAACTGTACCTTGTTAGACACCACAGGAAACAATTTAAAAGACCTGTCTATGAGCCCCTTCAACCCATAAATGTCACTGCTATATTATGTTACAAACTTTTGTATCAAAGCAATATCCTGTACTTGAGAAAAATAAAACATCTAGTTACCTGGCCTGAATTGTGAAACTAGTATGGAAAGTTTCTAATGTTTTTAGATGCAAATCAGATACAGCCTGAATACAGGACACAGAAGTATTCTCTCTTATTAACATGTTGTTGCATCATTTTGAAGTTGGCAATGAAAGATGTTTCTAAAGACTCTAGTTGTGATAGAATTTGAGTCACTGACCTTTTTAGAAATGGAAGCAGAGGTAAGAAAACAGGAGTTGAGTGGTCTAGATCTCAGTACCCTGTGCAGTGAGGATCACCACAACTGCAACTTGACGATGGGGAAGAAGGGTCTGGTAAACTGCGGGCATCAGGCAGTGAGGAATTCAATCTCATAATGGGATCTCAGTGAGTTTAGACACACATTTACTATATAAACTTTAGTCCTACACTGGATATGGAATTTCAAAGCAGGCATTTGGAGCAGTTTTTAAATCCTTCTTCAGATGCCTGCATCCCATACCAGAGTGCCTAGGTTGAGTCCTGGCTTCTGATCCAATTTCCTGCTAATGTGCACCCTATGAGACAAAAGGTGATGACTCACATACTTGGGTCTCTGCCAGTCCCATGAGAGACCCAGATGGATGGAGTTCAGGCTCCTGGCTTTGGTGGGCTATTGTGGGTATTTAGGGAAAGAGTGAACCAGTGGATGGAAGATGGCAGTCCTCTCTCTCTCAGTTCTCTGGTTCTTGGCTCTCTCTCTGTCTCTCTTTCTCTCTCTCTTTCTCCTTCTCTCCTTGTCTTTCAAATAAAAAGTAAATAAATAAAATTTCAAACAAATCCTTGAATTTCAGATTTGGAAAGATTATCACTTTCTTAGCTAATCTAATCCATATTACTATCCTCATCACCTATTTTTTATTCTTCTAATTTAAGCTTAATTTGCACATCCCCAGTAACAAGAAAAAAAACCAAAAACTTTCATACAGAGAAAAATATTCCATAATTAAGCAAATACAACTGAATGATTGATAGAATTAAAAATCATGTTGAACATTTCAACAAGATACTACTTTTCGATGGGTCTATGTGTGCTCCTATAATGAAAGGTCTAGGAATTTCTCAGTAGAATTTTTAAATTATTTACTCATTGTAAAAACAGAATAACAGAGCGAGAGCTAGAGAAAGCGAGCTTCTGTTCTCTGGTTCACTCCCCAAATGCCTGCAACAGCCAAGATTGGCCAGACTGAAGCCAGGAGCCAAGAACTTCAACCAGATCTCCCAGCTATGTAGCAGGAAGCCAAGTACTTGAGTTATCATTTGCTACATCCTACTTGCATTCGTAGGAAACTGGATTAGAAGGGGAGTACCCAGAATTCAAACCAACACTCCAATATGGGATATTGACATTATAAGCAGCAGCTCAATCCACTGGGCCACTACGCCAGCTCCACATTCCAGTATTCTTATCTCATTGTGGTGTTATTGTTCTATTTGTCTGATTTTCCTGCAAATCTTTAAAATCCTTGAGGGAAGTTAGAATTTTATTCATCTTTGTATCTTCACATAGAGCAGAGTATCTGGTAGATGGTTGACACAATAATTGTTTCAAATATTTTTGTTCTAAATTCAAAATCCAACAACAAAAACTTAATCTCTCTTCTCTATGTCTCTCCATTAGGGTATGATTTCCAGAGTCTTTTCAAAAAATTGAAATACTGCAGTCTATTCTCAAGAAGATTCAGAGGGGTGGGAATTTGGCCCAATGGTTAAAATGCTGCTTGGGATGCCCATATTCCATTTTGGAATACCTGAGTTCTAGTCCCAGTTCTGCTCCTGATTTAAGCTTCTTGCAAATATACAACTTGAGTAGGAAGCAGCTAATGGCTGGAGGAATTTTGTCCCCACCCACGTAAAAGACCCAAATTGAGTTCCCAACTGTTGTGAGCATTTGAGGAGTAAACCAGTGTGTAGGAAATTTCTACCTCTCCCTCTCTATTTCCCTCTCTCTATCTCCCTCCCCCTCCCACTCTGTTTCCCTCTCAAGTAAGTAAAATATTTTTTATAAAAAAGAGACAGATGACAACCAGAGGCATGCATTGTATACAAGATCCAAAACAAAATTATTCATCAGACCTCTCCAATGCACAAATAATTATTTAGGCCTTTCTGAGAATTGGAAAAGGACAAAAAAAGAGTCAAAGCATAATCTCAAAACATTGTTTACCTATTATACAGATAGAATTCAAATTTTTAAAAAACTATAATAAGGACTCTGTTTTTTCTCACTAAAGCAAAATAGGCTGAATTTATGTGGGTGAGGCAAATAAACTAAAGCAAAGCAGATTCTTTCAGAATCCTGGTGAGGGCTAAGTAGACTGCTAGATCAAACATTTCATCAACCCAGCAAACTTCCTTTTGGGGATAGCTGAGTTGACTAGAGTGGCATACAGGCTGATTCACTTATAGAACCAGCAGTTAGCAGTGGTGGTGTTCTTTGAGTCCTGATTGTTTAGAAAGTGGTAGGGAAATCTTTGATTTTGTGAGTGGACTTGTTCAGTCAGCACATTTGTGACCACAGAGGCTACCCCTTTGGTGAATTTTCCGAGGCTGGCAACATCTACTGCTTAGGAAATGTCTTTCAAAAGGGTTGCAACCCCCTTATTCACCATACAAAAGTCAGAGAAAACATGCTCCAAGAAGGACTTTTATATTGGAATTCTGGCATAGGAACATTTTTCGTTAAACAATTTCACCAATGGTACTTAAGAAAATATAGATTCAAAAAAAGTCTAACTTCCCATCAGCAGTCCTGACCTGCTTTAATATATTTAAGGAAATAACTACATGCCAGATGAATTTAATTCAATGATTATATTCCTTTTATTCTTCAAACAGCTGTGTAATCCACTTAACCCACTTACAGGATCATCCTATGTTCTAAATGTTGATTTCTCATAAGAGTGCAAATGATTCATTGATGTACACCACTCCACTCTTGTCTAATTTCCTGGTAAACATTGGGATGCAGATGAAATTTGGGTTTTAACACAAAAACAAACACACCCAGAAACACTCAAGTTATTTTCATGAAGGCAATAAGAGGGGGTTCCTTCATTTCTATTATAGGAAGCCCCAAAAGAAGCTGATAATGAAGTGGTTCAATCACTGTATATTTTTATGTTTCCTCACACAGAATATTTTGGTTTTTTTAAATTTTATTTAATAAATATAAATTTCGCAAGTACAACCTTTGGGTTGGCTATAGCAGTTTTCCTCCCCCCATAACCTCCCTCCCACCCACAACCATCCCATCTCCCACTCCCTCTCCCATCCTATTCTTCATCAAGATTCATTTTCAATTATCTTTATATACAGAAGATAAATTTAGTATTTACTATTAAAGATTTCAACAGTTTGCACCCACACAGAAACACAAAGCATAAAATACTGTTTGAGTACTAGTTATACTGTTAATTCACATAGTACAACACATTAAGGACAGAGATCCTACATGGGGAGAAAGTGCACAGTGACTCCTGATGTGGATTTAACACTTGATACTCTTATTTATGAGGTCAATAATCACCCGAGGCTCTTGTCATGAGCTGCCAAGGCTATGGAAGCCTCTTAAGTTCTCCAACTCTGATCTTATTTAGACAAGGCCATAGTCAAAGTGGAAGTTCTCTCCTCCCTTCAGAGAAAGGTACCTCCTTCTTGATGGCCCATTCTTTCCGCTGAGATCTCACTCACAGAGATCTTTCATTTAGGTCATTTTTTTTTCCAGAGTGTCTTGGCTTTCCATGCCTAAAATACTATCATGGGCTCTTCAGCCAGATCCAAATGCCTTAAGGGCTGATTCCGAGGCCGGAGTGTTGTTTAGGACATCTGCCATTCTATGAGTCTGCTGTGTATCCCACTTCACATGTTGGATCATTCTCTCTCTTTTTTAATTCTATTAGTTAGTATTAGCAGACACTAGTCTTGTTTATGTGATCCTTTAACACTTAATCCTATCATTATGATAAATTATGAACTGAACCTGATCACTTGGACTAGTGAGATGGCATTGGTACATGCCACCTTGGAATTCCCTGGCACGTTTCTAAATCTACCATTAGGGATAAGACCAATTGAACATGTGCCAAACTGTACATCTCTTGCCTCTCTTATTCCCACTCATTCAACAGCGATCACTTTTCAGTTAAAATTAAATGACTAAGAATAATTGTGTGCTAATTTTTTAAACTTTTATTTAATAAACATAAATTTCCAAAGTATAGTTTATGAATTACAATGGCTTTTTTCCCCATAACCTCCCTCCCACCCACAACCATCCCATTTTCTGCTTCCTCTCCCATCCCATTCATATCAAGATTCATTTTCAATTATCTTTATATACAGAAGATCAATTTAGTATATATTAAGTAAAGATTTCAACAGTTTGCAACCACACAAAACACAAAGTGTAAAAATACTGTTTGAGTACTAGTTATAGCATTAGTTCACATTGGACAACACATTAAGGACAGAGATCCTACATGGGGAGTAAGTGCTCAGTGACTCCTGTTGCTGACTTAACAAATTGACACTCTTGTTTATGGCTTCAGTAATCACTCTAGGCTCTAGTCATGAGTTGCCAAACTTTTGGAAGCCTTTTGAGTTTCCCAACTCCGATCTTATTTAGACAAGGTCATATTCAAAATGGAAGTTCTCTCCTCCCTTCAGAGAAAGGTACCTCCTTCTTTGATGGCCCATTCTTTCCGCTGGGATCTCACTCACAGAGATCTTTCATTTAGGTTCTCTTTTTTTCGCAAGAGTGTCTTGGCTTTCCATGCCTAAAATACTCTCATGGGCTCTTTAGCCAGATCCAAATACGTAAGGGCTAATTCTGAGGCCAGAGTGCTGTTTAGGACATCTGCCATTCTATGAGTCTGCTGTGTATCCCACTTCCCATGTTGGATTGTTCTCTCTCTTTTTTGTTCTATCAGTTAGTATTAGCAGACACTAGTCTTGTTTGTGTGCTCCCTTTGACTCTTAGACCTATCATTATGATCAATTGTGAACTGAAATTGATCACTTGGACTAGTGAGATGGCATTGGTACATGCCACCTTGATGGGATTGAATTGGTATCCCCTGGCATGTTTCTAACTCCACCATTTGGGCCACGTCTGACTGAGCATGTCCCAAATTGTACCTCTCTTCACTCTCTTATTCCCACTCTTATATTTAACAGAGAACACTTTTCAGTTAAATTTAAACACCTAAGAAAAATTGTGTGTAATTTAGAGTTCAACCAATAGTATTAAGTAGGACAAAAAAAATTACTAAACCGGATAAAGTATTAATTGTACATCAACACTCAGGACAAGGGCTGATCAAGTCACTGTTTCTCATAATGTCCGTTTCACTTCAACAGGTTTTCTTTTTGGTGCTTGGTTAGTTGTCACCAATCAGGGAGAACATATATTATTTATCCTTTTTGGACTGGCTTATTTCACTCAGCAAGATGTTTTCCTGATTCCTTTTTTTTTTTTTTTTTTTTTGCAAATGACCGGATTTCAGTGTTTTTGCTGCTGTATTGTGTTCTATAGAGTACGTGTCCCATAATTTTTTTTCCAGTCTACTGTTGATTGGAATTTAGGTTGATTCTAGGTCTTAGCTATTGAGAATTGAGCTGCAATAAACATTAATGTGCAGATGGCTTTTTTATTAGCCAAATTAATTTCCTTTGGGTAAATTCCAAGGAGTGGGATGGCTGGATTGAATGGTAGGGTTATATTCAGGTTTCTGAGGAATCTCCAGACTGACTTCCATAGTAGCTTTACCAGTTTACATTCCCACCAACAGTGTGTTAGTATCCCTTTTTCCCCACATCCTCGCCAGCATCTGTTGTTGGTAGATTTCTGCATGTGAGCCATTCTAACCAGGGTGAGGTGAAACTTCATTGTGGTTTTGATTTTCATTTCTTTTATTGCTAGTGATCCTGAACATTTTTTCATGTGTCTATTGGCCATTTGGATTTCCTCTTTTGAAAAATGTCTATTGGGGTCCTTGGCCCATCTCTCAAGTGGGTTGTTTGTTTTGATGTTGTGGAGTTTCTTGATCTCTTTATAGATTCTTGTTATTATCCCTTTATCTGTTGCGTAGTTTGCAAAATATTTCTTCCATTCTGTCAGTCGGTAGCCTCTTCACTTTCCTGACTGTATCTTTTGAAGTACAGAAACTTCTCAATTTGATACAATCCCAAATGTTAATTTTGGCTTTGACTGCCTGTGCCTCCGGGGTTTTTTCCAAGAAGTCTTTGCCAGTGCCAATATCTTGCAGGGTTTCTCCAATGTTCTCTAATAATTTTATGGTGTCAGGTCGTAGATTTAGGTCTTTAATCCATGTTGAGTGGATTTTTGTGTAAGGTGTAAGGTAGGAGTCTTGCTTCATGCTCTTGCACGTGGAAATCCAGTTTTCCCAGCACCATTTATTGAATAGACTATCCTTGCTCCAGGAATTGGTTTTAGCTCCTTGATCAAATATAAGTTGGCTGTAGATGTTTGGATTGATTTCTGGTGTTTCTATTCTGTTCCATTGGTCTATCCATCTGTTTCTGTACCAGTACCATGCTGTTTTGATTACAACTGCCCTGTAGTATGTATTGTGATGCCTCCACTTTGTTTTTGTTGTACATGATTGCTTTAGCTATTCGAGGTTTCCTGTGTCTCCATATGAATTTCAGCATCATTTTTCCCATATCCGAGAAGAACGTCTTTGGTATTTTGATTGGTATCGCATTGAATCTATAAATTGCTTTTGGGAGAATAGACATTTTGATGATACTGATTCTTCCAATCCATGAGCATGGAAGATTTTTTCCATTTTTGGTATCCTCCTCTATTTCTTTCTTTAAGATTTTGTAAATCTTTGATGTTCTTGGTTTAGTTTATTCCAAGGTATTTGATTGTTTTTGTAGCTATTGTTAATGGGTTTTGTCTTAGCAGTTATTTCTCAGCTGAGGAATTGCCTGAACACACAGAATATTTTGTAGCTCATTTTCTTTTTGTTTAGGTTTATAAACATTTTCTCTTCTCAAACTCTCCTTCAAATCATGCATGAACTGGGAAGAGCCCCCACTAATCTAGATTCATTCTCTTAATAAAACCTTTTCTAGCAAATTACTCTCAGTTTTCTATGCTTTGTGCTGAAAATGTCAAACAACAACTGAAGATACCACATGAGTCCGCATTTCAATACGATATGATGAATCTGCATCAGTACTGAATTTCTCCCTACTCCACCTTTGGAAAAAATAGGAAGACCACACAAAAGAACTCGCACTGGTTATTTCCCCTCTGTTATACCCAACTGAAATAAAATGGTATTTCCAGTGCAAGTTTTTAGATAAAGATAACTACTGAACACTTTTGGGCAGATATCCTACAACTATGTCAAACTTCACCCTGCACCCCATGGGAGACCAGGATAAGCACCTGGCTCCTGCCATCGGATCAGCGCGGTGTGCCGGCCGCAACGCGCCTACCGCGGCGGCCATAGGAGGGTGAACCAACGGCAAAAAAGGAGACCTTTCTCTCTGTCTCTCTCTCACTGTCCACTCTGCCTGTCAAAAATAAAAAAATAAAAAAATAAAAACTTCACAGGTTTGCAGATGAAAACAACTGAAATCAATTTAACTTTCTTTTTTATATTTTAGATTGTGCCTCTTTATCTCAGAATCTTCATTTTTCCTCTGTATTACTGCAATACTTCCCTATCTGGCTTCCGTCTCTGTGATCTCTCCTCTACTTCTAATCTGACTTGTATATTGAAACCAAAATTCATCTCTGAAATACACAGCTGATCACATCCTTTCCAATATAAAAGCTTCTAATAAGTTCTCATCATTTATAGAACAAAATGCTCAAAACATGCCAGGCATGGAATGCTATTCAATAAATATTGGTTGAACAAATAAACTCTTTTCTCTCCACATCCTATAAGTAGGCTCATGTGATAGGCAGAATAATGACCATGTTCTAAGCTCCAGTCTGTGGAAAATGTTATTTTATGTGATGAGGAAAATTCAAAGTTACAGATTGAAATTTCTAATCAGATGCCCCTATTATAGAAGTTACTGAAGAGAAGTTTAAGGACTACTACACACCTACAGGTACAAGAGGAGGGCAAGAGGTAGACCCTAAGTTCATTGTAAGTAGAAGAGGAAGTCAGGACAGCCATTAGAGTGATTCAGCACAAGACTCAACAAATCATCTCTTGCTTTGAAGAGGTAAGGGCACCAAAAGCCCAAGCAATTAGGCAGCCCCAAAAAGCTAGAAAAGGCAAAGACATGGCTTTTCCCATAGGCTCCTGTGGGACCCAGGAGCCCTACCAACACTTACTTTAATTTTACTTCAGTGAGACCTACTTCAGATTTCTGAACTATATGAACATAAATTTGAGTTGTTTTATGCAACTGAATTTGTACTAATTAAAAATATAAAATGCATACACTTCATTCCCGAGAATGAATCACTGTACTGTCCTGAGGGTTTACGTATGTGAATTGCATCTTAGGGAGGTAGTCTGGTTCATTGGTATATACTCAAGACTGAGTCAGACACAAAGATTCAAATATTTGTAGAATTCAATGAATTTTCCCCCTAACATTTTCAAAATTTCTTACGGATCTGATGTAAACTAAATTTCCACAAAGATTGAACATCAGTTTCTTACAGCCAAATTGTCATTGTTCTCACTTCATTCAGTTTACCATCATATTTTTATGTGTTCTCTTTTTCATCTGTGTATTTTATTCACCTTCTTATATAGACATTCATGTTCCCCTCATTCCAGGAAGTCAAACTCCCCAGATGGAACTCTGCTCATTCTTATTCTTTCCTTTATACTAAGACCCAGAAACATCTTCAGTTAATCCTTTCTGTTCCATTTTTGTCCTTCAGAACCCTCATCAATTAATTACAATTCTCTTGTGTTTGAAATGATCCAGTGAGGATTTGTTGTTGACTTTACTACCACCTGTGACATTCTCTTTACTGTCTCTCTCCTGCCTTGGATTTTGTCTTGCCTTTTATTAAGAGAATTTAGGTAAGATATTCTGCAAGACATACTCACTGGATCTTAAATCAATTCCCTGCAGCCCCTGAGAGATCTTTTCATTTTCACATGTTTGAGTTGGTCATCTTCTAAGAATAGGACCCCTTTGACAATACCTTTCTATTTGTCCTATCATAGGACCTCAATCTTGCTCCTAAACTGGGCCACCATCTCCACAATTTTTTAAAAGTTTCCCTTTTTGGCTTTTAAATATCCTTTCTTTTCTGGGAGCATTCTTTCCCTGAAGTATTTCCATTGGATAGTCATACTTTAAAGGATTTATTTTCATTTCTAAATCTGCTAATTATGTAGCAGATAAAAAGAACAAATGACAACCAGACAAAGGATAATTCCTAGCTTTCTTCTTGGAGAGTGAAAGATTATCTATCTCCAAGTTTCCATTGCTTTTCTATAGTGTCATGAAAAATGCCACCTTCATTGAAATGATGTATCTATTGGTGGGAACCATGTATCACTGTGATATAAGTAAATTGGCCAAAGAATCTGATTGATAGGACTTATGTATTTTCCTATGATACATATACTCCTACATATACCCATTTATTTTTTTTTCCTATTTTCCAATTGCTGTGTACCTTTTGAAGTAAATACCAATTACTCTCACTGGACCATCCTCCCTTTTTATATCTTCAGTAACATTTTTTTCTTTATTCCTCTGTCTTATATGACTTTGTACTTTATTGTGTATTGTTTCTTGTTCCAAGGATAATCTTCATACACTTCAAATGTTGATATTTCTTTTGTTATTGCCAGAATTATATCATCTGCAAGTTTAATGGTATTCAGATTAAATATTAGCATCCATGTAGATCTTTATTCTTGGCATCTCTTTAATTTAAAATTAAACTTTATTAGATAGAATTTCCAAAGTCATCATTCAATGACTGGCTGTGAGAAATTTTCTCACTTCTCTTGCTTTTCTTTCTCCTGTTTTCTCATGAATATGCCACTTACATTGGTTTATATCTCTTAATATATACTGGCCATTTTGCTCTAGTAGACACTATATTTTTATTTTTTGAATGTACAATTTAATGAGATTTCTATTTCATTTCTGTTTTTACTGTTTTATAATTTCTTCCCCCAATAAAAAATAGTACAAAGTTTGGGATGAAGAGTCTGGACTCCTTGTGTCTTCCAAGAAATTGTTGCAGGGAGAGACAAGTTGAAATGATTGGAGACTAGTGCACACTAATGCCACTCACTGTACCCAAAGTGCAAAGGGAAATACAGAAATGTCTCATCTCCACTTCCTTTCTGATCCTTGATTTCATGAACAGTGATGAACACCAAATACACAAAAGCTGAAAATTCAAATTTTTATTTGAAAAAATAAGGCTGAAGTGAATATGGATATTTAATCTGGTTTCATAAACTCTTAATAACTATTTCCTGGGGAACCAATGATGAGGAATGTACAGAAAAGTCAATATTTTTATGTTACCAGTTCCAATCCTGGATTTTAAGAAGTAAATATAATTTTTAGACCATTAACTACATGGAAGATTACTAATATCAGTAAGGGAGCAGTTTCCTTCCCCTCATCTCTATCTTTCTCCTCCTTACTAAGACCTGGCAGTCTTCTGACAATCCATGCTAACAATTCAGCCATAGCTAATTCATTAACTACAGAGATTCTGTGTCCATGCTGCAGGATTTCAGAATACCTCACCACATTTGATGTTACACACTATACATTCGCTGTCCTGATATCATGATTATCACGAAGGGAAGGCAATCTAGAAGAGGAGGGCAATTCCAACGTGGGATAAAAAAGGGACTACAAGTAATCCTCGTGGACAATCAAGAGCACAAGGTAGTGAGTAGCTCTGATTTCTACATAGGAGTTTCTCAAAAAGAAACAAACGAAAAGAAAAATTCCAGGTCTCCCCCTCTAGAATGTGACTTATTTTCATTATACAAAGTAGTATAATAAAATAAGCTTCACTTTGCACAACAAGGATTTATGGTCACATAAGGCAAGTTAAGATAGAATGTTTTTCTGTGCCCTTAAAGCAATACACTATGACCAGATGTCATGGAACCTACATGGCCTTCAAAAAAGCCATCCATTTTCTCTGATTATTGTGGCACCATCCCAATTTGAAGGGAAATAATACTTAGGCAATCACTCATTAAGTTTCCCATGAATTTTGGCATTTATGGTGCCACAAACACAATTACCATGAGTATGACAACTCTCTGAAAAGCACAAATAAAGCAAACTGAAAGGAAGTCTGCATAAGCAGTACAAGGAACAATGAAAAGTGCTGACCTATAGGAAAATGAATAAAAACTTTGTATGAGGAGAACAAAGATTGTGTAAACTATATACCTTATATCTTGAATTAAGGACACATTAATGACCCTCTATAAAATATAAAGTTTCCTAAATGCTCTCTGTGGTTTATAGATTTCTTTTACAGCCCATTTCTCCTATAAAATTATAGCAAAAATAGTTAAAATTATTTACCATCATCTTAAATATCCATAGTACTTATCAATTGCATGCCACTGGATGAATCTACTGGTCATTATACAATTTGAAAAACAGTGAAAACCATTTGGGGGAGGTGGCTAGGATATCTAACATGTTATATTTTATAGCATCAGGAAGAAGCTAACCTAAAACAAAGCAAAACCTTTTAAAATTTGGGGTATTCCAAACACTAAAATGTCCATGTTCTCTAAGACTAAGAATGTAACTTACTGAAATATACCACAAGAGGTTCAGATGAGTGCCCCATCACTGAGAAGGGTTGTAAGTAGCAGTAACTTGAAAGACTACCATCTCAAAATAAAGGTGATTTGTTGAGCACCTTAAGAAATGAGAATTCTTTTGATCTTTTGTGACCAAGGACTTGGTAAGAATGTTTTAAGTTATTCTAGAGAGCTACAGCTAGAGTAATCAGATTTGAAAAAGGAACCCAACATTAAAAATGGGAACTAGATCCAAGGAAGAATTAAGTTCTGCCAGGTAATTCTGGCTTCTCCATCATATATAATGTGGGAACAAAATCAAATGTGAATAGTTTCATGCAAACAAAAATGGCAAATCAAGGACATTTGGGACTTTACTATATGACTCCAAATTATCCCAAGAAAAAGGTAGAGGGTGTAATTAATTATCACCATCTGAGAATCTTTCATCCAAACGAGTTTCAATAGTTTCCAGGAAACACAAGGCACTTGCTTAAATCTCTAACTACCTCCATTATCCACTTTAATCCAGACCAAAAGTCAAGATGTGATTCTATCTGTATCATAATCTGAATGAAGCCATCTAGCATGTACCCTTGCATAAGAGTCCAGGTAAAACATGTGGTTACTGGGTGTCTCTCGCACTTCTGTAGATAATTGACTTTGCAGAGTGTAAAGCTATCATATCTTCCAACAGGATTTACTCTTTCATTCTTAATTGTTTTTGAAAAATCTTAAATAGTGTAACATTCCTTTATATCCTTTTTAATAGTTTTGAATCTGGAGTAGAAGGGATTGTTTTTTCCCAAAAGGGCTTCATCATTGCTATCTTTTAATCATGCTTAGGGATCCAGTTATAATCAATAAACTTTAACAGTTTGTGGCCTCCTATGTCAGCAGTGCAGTGATTGGTTGTGAATATTAAATTGATTACTATTTTCCCTCTGTAGCATGTAATTGCTATGTTTTTGCAAAGAAGGTGTGACTAGAAACAAATGTGAAAGATCACTTAAACCAAAGCCAGTTTAAAGGAGTATTCTCTCCTGTTGGTTTACCTTCACCTCAGAACTACAATAATATTATAATGCATAGTGAATAATTGTTTATAACATTTCTACCAGTTTCAATTGCATATTGGTCTTGGCATTTCTTGGCACTATGGTTCTCTGTGATGTCTTACTGTTTGTGAGGGTTTTTTTGTTGTTTTATTTTTAATAACTAAGTGGGACTATAAATGTAGATATGTGTCAGTACTGAGTACTTTTCTCAAATCCCCAAATTTCTGGTTTCCATTCAAGTCTTTTATTCTATTTTTTTTTCTTGCTGAGTAGCAAAAGACTTTTATTTTCCACTTTTCCTATATACCTACAAAGTATGAACACTGCATTTCAATTGATTGTATTGCATACTTTTTTGCTGAAAACCTTTTCTGTAAACACAATTGCCTTGTTCAGTTTTGTTGTAAACTGACTTATCATAAGATGCACTGTTGATATGCTTTCTGATGTGTTTGATAAGAGTGATAAAATAAAGCTTAAAAAATAAAAAAATTAAAAAAAAGAAATGATTGGAGACTATTCCAAATAAATTTTGAATTGCAGGATATGTCAATTCAGATATGACTGAAAGCATACTGTAGAATGAATTTAAACATACAAGTTTATCTTACGAAGGAGTAAGTGGGGCAAGTGACAGACTGTGATACATGTCTGACAAATTCATATGTGACAGGAAAGGGAACGAAGGGGCATAGAAGAGCCTCAAAATATGGGAAAGCTTTAAGAATTTTCTGCCTAAGCCAGTGGGAAGCCCTAGAACAAATATTCTCCATTAGCGAGGTCTGGCATTGGGCAGGAATGTCCCAGTTCTGGTATCTCTGTCATGCTCAGTTACGGTCCATGAGCAGCCAAAAGAGAGTGAGGCATCGTTGGGTCTGGAGCTGGATTCTGATGGTGTGGGAACTGGGGGCTGTCAGATAACTATGCACCTTGCAGCAGCATGTCCTGTCTTGAAGGGAGGCCCAAGTAGTACATTCTGGTGGTTGCCATCAAAGACCCAGGCATTGAGTTATCAGTTACAACTTAATATTTTCATGGAAGAGAAAAACCAAAGCTGGAAGATGAGCTAACTTGAGGTGAGCTTTGAAATTTTCTGGGGCCAATGTAAATGTACTTTCCATCAGATCCCAGGAACTGGTGAGGACATAGGACCCACTTGCATTTACATCCTAGATGAGAGATGATTGTATGATACCACAGAGGTTGAATCCTATGGCTAGAGATTCTCAGGAAGAAAATCCAGAGATGAGTCTTCAGTCAACAAAACACTCATGTGAGAGTATGGCTTTGAATATTCCCAGAGTAGGGCATTCTACCAGAACACAAGGACCAGAATTATCAGAGCAATGGCAGGGACAAAAGGAAAAGTAGAAAGATACCCAAATTTTGTAAGACTATGTAACCCTGGGCCTAGGTTAAGACCTCATGGAAAGGAGCACTAAAAAGTAACTAAAGTTGAGTTTACTGTAGCCCATTGTAGAAGGGGTCTCAGAGAAGGTTAGACTGCATATGGAGAAAACAAAAACAATGTGATCTTTATTTATACCTTTTCACTGTGGTATGAAATCAGTGTGTTTGGTGCATGAGTGAACCCAGGATGAATATCTTCCATGAGGTGTGTCTTCATAATCAATCACAGCTGCTAGCTACCGCTCTGTAGCCTCTCTGCTATAAGGAACATCTTTCTACTTGCTGCCCTTATTGCTATGTTGTCCCACAGTTAACCTTCTCAAACCTCTGATAACCTGCTATAGACCACTCATTCTCCTCACAATAGACCAGAGCAGCTACCTGCTGCTCTGCAGCCTCTCTGCTGTAGGGGATGTCTTTCTGCTTGGTGAGCTTTTGCTATGTTTTCCCACAGGTATCTTCTTAAATAACTGACAACCTCTTCTAGACTACTCATTTTTCCATACCACCATACTATGCCTACTTCTGCTAGTCTCATACATATCCCTAATGTCCAGCAGCTTTAGGGTAAAAGGGCAAGTACCTTTACAGAAGGTGTGTGCTTTGAAGGAGACTTCTAATCTCATGACACAGTTTGCTGTTGTTGATTCTTTATAAGATATTCTTCTAATTTCCAGATTGTATAAATAGTCCACGACTGAAGAGATACAGAAATGTGAACTGTTCCAGTTATTATGTTATCTACACTCAGCTCCAAAATCCACACTTCATTGCTGTTCTGATATTAGAGTTCAGACTCTGTCAAGTACTCTTCTCCTTTGCCAGATAGCTCAGTGTTGACTTCTACCCATGCAGGTCCCTGGAGGAAGAGCAACCTTATGCCTGCTTATAGGAGACAGAAAGGACTTTACTTCTTCATGGTTTTATAGTTCCTGTGGCAGAGAGAATAAATCCTCTTAGGCTGATGCCAGCAGAATTTTAGAAAGCAATACCATAGTTCCCCACTAGTTTTGCTTTGAGCTGCCCACAGTCAGCTGTGGTTTAAAGATACAAAATGGGGAATTCTAGAAATAACAATTCATAAACTTGAAATTGTGCATTTTTCTGAGCAGTATAATGATATCTACTTCCCACCCCAGGATGTGAATCATGCCCTTGTCCAAGATATTCACACTGTATGCATTATCTGCCTGTTGGTCATTTAACAGTCACTTAACAAATCAGCTCATTTGTCTCTATTTCACCTAATAATGGTCCCAAAGTAAGAATAAAGATGTTGGCAATTTGGATATGACAAAAAGAAACTATAAAATGTTTCCTTTAAATGAAAAAGATGAAAATTCTTAACTTAATATGGAAATAAAATAAAGTCACATGCTAAGGTTGCTGAGATATATTCTGAGAATAAATCTTCTATCCATGAAATAGAAGGGAAAACAACATGATGCTAGTTTTGCTGTCATACTTCAAACTGTAAAAGTTATGGCCACAGTGAGTAAGTGCTTAAGATGAATTAAATCTACATTTATGAGTGCATGTATGTCTGTATGTATAGGAAAAACATAGTATGCATAAAGTTTGGAACTGTCTGCAGTTTCAGGCACCCACTGGGCATCTTGGAATATATCTCCTGCAGATAAAAAGTGACTGCTGTGGTGATGCTCACACTTCTGCATTGACAGTGTTGAGAAAAAAAAATCTTCCTGCTGGGTAATTTTCACTGGTACATCTGATCAACCACTCTGTGCAGAAAGAAAAATCATCCACAGTTAGAATATGTACTGAATAATTAGCAGTGGCAAAATGGCCTGGCCTTTTGGTCAGGGATCATAAAGAAAAAGGACTAGCTGACAGTGAGGTCTGAAGTAGATACACTTGGATGAATACACAGAAAGTGTGAAGGTCTCTGTATCACATGTTAATGCCTTCCAAGGAACATCAACAATGGCAGAGATACTATAATCCCAAGTAGACAATATGTCTCAGAAAATTCTTGTCATCTATCTTCTGTCATTGACTACATCAACATTGACACAATAAATATATGAATAAAGGGACAATGGCAACAAAGATTGGAATTACACATGGATCCAACAGCCTTATTGGCCCAATGTTGCTTCATGAAGTCCAATCTACATGCAAAAAACATCACAATGAGTCACCAATACAGTACCATTTCTTAAGGAGACCAATGAGACAATTAGATAATAGTTTATTCTCATGAAAGCAGAAGGACCCTACTCCAGTTGTAGGTTTGTCATTTCTATTCTCTGGGCCTCTGTCAGTGCCATAGTCCTAAGGCTTATAGAACATTAACCCAGTGATAAGGCACCCAAAATAATATCAGACCAGGGACTACTTTACAGAAAAAGAAGTACAAGAGTGACTCCATTTTCATTGGGTTCATTAGTTGCATCACATTCCCTGTCACCTAGACACTCTCAACCATCATTAGAACCTCTTGTCTGAAACAACTTAAGCACAACATGTGTGGCAACATTTTGCAAGGATGAGAGTCAATCTCCCTTTTCCATTGAAACAAAGATCTCTATAATTCAGTATCCTCAGTAGAAAGAAAACATGGATCCAAAAATGGAGAGATGAAAGCAGAACTGCTCCCACCTCCCCGAACTTCCTATGGTCCACTGGGGAATATGAGATTTTTTAAGACTAAAAAACTAGAAAATTTAAATAATAGTGACAAATTTAGAAGAACAACATTGCAAATAAATTAAATGATGAAGAAAATAACATTTTTGCTGCTGATTTAGTCTCTCTATCATATAGTAGTTAGGTAGTGAAAAGTCACTATTCCATTTGTTGCCAAACTAAGGAGCTCTCAATTGAAGGAACCAGCTAATTTATATTTTTCAGAGTTGCTAGTGATTTTCCAAAGATAAAGATATGGAAATAAATTATTTCTGTGCCAATTTTTTCTGGGCCTGCTATCTCCAAACAAGAACATTAAAAGGCCAGAAGAATAAAAGAAGTCTTTCATCTGTAGTTAACTTCCCAAATGCTCACAATAGTGGGAACTAAGCAAGTCTGATGCCAAGAGCCAAGAACTCCACCCAGGTCTCCAGTGTGGGTGGCAGGGACTCAAGCAAACTATCATCTGCTGCCTCCCAGATGCATTACCAAGTAACTATATTGGCAAAGGAGTCAGGACGTGATTCCAGGTACTTAGATGTAGGATGTAGGCATCCCAAAAGGCAGCTTAACTCATTGCACCAAAATGCCCTCACTGGAGTCTAATATATTTATTCTGGTTTCCCTCACTTTTGTTCAAGAACTAACAGAAACAATACCATGTTTAAACTAGCCAGGGCTAAATCACAGGAGAAGAAAGCTAATGATACAAATTGTCCCTCTGTTGGTACTTGCACACACTATTACCTTCATGTATAGTTGAATTGGTCTAATTATTTTCGTATGTTAATACCCACACTGAAATATCCTTCTTGTCTTAACATGTTTTGTGATGATCAGTATCACTTTTTCTGGCTGTTAAATCTGAGCTATATAATATCCTTGTTCTGGAGTAAACCTGAGTTATTTATTGGCTCTGCCACTTTGCCTAGCCTAGATTGAATGTTTGCATATTTATAAAATGGAGCTATTTATCTTTACAAATTTATAGGAGATTTGAATGATATGCTTTGGATACTGGGAGGATCAAATATCTGTAGTTCTTATCACAGGACCTGGCCTGCTGTATGTATCAGTTTGTAGTTGCTAGTGTAGCTGATCCATACCCTGATAATTAGCTGTGTCTCCTACTGTGATATAAACATGTCCCTAAAACATAAACATCATGTTTTCTTTGATGTGTGGTAGTTAATATGGAATACAAAAATATATAAAAGAAAGAAACTGACATCTTATGATTTGATGATTATTTTTAGCCCTTGTCTATGCTCCTGTGGAACAGCGGTGTTTCTACTTTTTACTTGTTTAACATATGGTTAGTAGTGGATTAAGCCTGTGTTTATAAAGTCAATTGAAATGAAATTCTGTTAATGCAAAAGTTAAAGGAAAAAGATAGGAAGGAAGGAGAGGGAATTGGAGGGAAGGAGGGTAGGAAATATAGTCACATTCTTAGAATTGTATCTGAATCTATTCTCATTATAGTAATAAACCTTGTAAGGCTAAATTTCAAGATAATTTTGTGCAGTTCCATACAACCCCTATTACTTCAATGAAATACTCTTAAAATTTTTAAAAAGATTTTATTTATCTGAAAGGTAGATTTACAGAGAGAAAGGTCTTCCACCTGCGAGTTCACTCCCTCAAATGGCTATAATGGCCAGAACTAGGCTGATCCGAAGTCAGGAGTCAGGGGTTTCTGCCAGGTCTCCCACACAGGTACAGCAGTCCACACACGTGGACCATTTCCACTGCTTTCAAAAGCCATCAGCAGAGAGCTGGATTAGAAGAGGAGCAGCTGGGACACTAACTGGTGCCCACATGGGATGCTGGCATCATAGGCAGAAGCTTAGTCTACTATGCCACAGAGGCAGCCTCAAAATTTTTTTAATATTATAATTTCAAATTTAAACAAATAGTACAATGAATGCACATAATTCCTCTGCCTCTAGGCAAGAATTATCATCTGTAACATGTATACTTTCTCTTTCTATATATTTTTTCTTGATGAAACATTTGAAACTATGGACTATTTTACTTTTATTCTGTAAACAGTATTGTGCCAGTTCAGGTAATGTATATCTGAATATACGAACAAAATGTGACTTTCCTTCTCCCACTCATATCTTCCTGAACGGCGTGCATATGCTCTTGGATCAGACTCTGCATCTCAGAGAATAAATGGCTCTGTGTTTGTAAACTTTACTCTAAAGGCTCCATTAAAATTGAACTCCAGATTAGTGTGAATGTGAAACTGGTTGCAGCAGCAGATGCCTGTTAATAATTACATAGCATGGAACTATGAGACAAGAAGCCGGGGATGTTCATCAGAGTGTTGTTCTCTCCCATTTGTCTATTCATTTCCTTTTTGCCTGGGCTGCTGAGGTCTTAGCCAAAAAAGTCTTTGCCTATGCCATGTCTTGCAGTGTTTTCCCTATATTTTTCTCCAGTAATTTGATGGGTTCAAGTTTTAGATTTAGATCCTGGATCCATTGTGAGTGGATTTTTGTATAGAGTGTAAGGTTCATATTTCTGCATGCAGAGATCAATTATCCCAACATCATTTGTTAAAAAAAAAAAACTGTCCTTTCTCCAAGGAGTGAATTTAACTCATTTTTGAAAAGTTCCCTTTTTATATACATGCAACTTCTTATGGCCATACTGCAGCTAATATATATCCTATCTTATTCAAAATACTTGGTTTGCACTAGCATTTCACAGATGAGAAAAATAAGGGTTAAAAAGGTTAAATGATGGTAATTCTTATATAAATCATGCCCCATTTTGTTTCCAAATCTGAGCTGATTTATTGCTGTTATCTTGTCCCTGTTCTTGGGCTGTCTTTCTGGTTGTTGCTGTTTGTTTTTGTCATTACCATGCTGCTTTGGTTTTTATAGTTCTATATTGTGTTTTGATAATGTGTGATGCCTCTAGCTTTGTTCTTTTTGTTCAATATTCCTTTGCCTATTCTGGGTCTTTGGTACTTCCACATATTTTTGGTGGTTATTTTTTCTAGTCTTCTGAAGAAGTTTGAATCCCAGCTACTCCACTTCCAATCTAGCTCTCTGCTATGGCCTGGGAAGGCAGTAGAAGATGGCCCAAGTCCTTAGGCTCCTGCACCCACGTAGGAGACCTGGAAGAAACTTCTGGCTCCTGGCTTCAGATTGGCGCAACTCTGGCCATTATGGCCAATTGAGGAGTGAACTAGTGGATAGAAGACCTCTCTTTTCTCTCTCTGCCTCTCCTTCTCTGTGTAACTCTTTCAAATAAATAAGTAAATCTTAAAAAAATTTTTAAAAAAAGACACATGCACTCCCATGTTCATTGCAGCACTATACACAATAGCCAAGATATGGGATCAAATTAAGTGTCTACCAATGGATGAATGGATAAAGAAAATATGGTACCATGGCCAGTGTTGTGGTACAGCAGTTTAAGCTGCCATTTGCATCACTGGCATCCCATATCAGAGTTCAAGCCCCAACTACTCTACTTCTGATTCAGCTTCCTGCTGATGCACCTGGGAAAGCAGAAGATGGCCAAAGTGCTTGGCTCAGTGCTACCCATGTGGGAGACCAGGGTGGAGTTCTTGGCTCCTGACTTCAGCATGGCCCAGACCTGACTGTTGTGAGTATTTGTGAAGCGAATGAATGGATCTCTCCCTTTCTTTCTCTTTCTTGCTCTCAGTTTTGACCCTTCTTCGCTCTCTAAATCTGTCATTCAAATCAATCAATCAATCAATCAATCATTTTTTAAAGAAAGAAAATGTACAAATACACAATGGAATATTATTCAGGTATAAAAAAAGAATGAGGGCTGATGCTATATATATAGTGTAGTGGGTAAAGTCACGGCCTAAAGTGCCAGCATCCCATATGGACACCGGTTTGAGTCCCAGCTGCTCCACTTCTGATCCAGCTCCCTGCCAATGGCCTTGGAAAGCAGTAAAAGATGGCTCAAGTTTTTAGGCCCCTGAATCTTTGTGGGAGACCTGTAAGAAGCTCCCGGCTCCTGGCTTAAGATTGGCCCAGCACTGGCTGCTGTGGCCATTTGGGAAGTGAACTAGTAGGTGGAAGACCTCTCTCCCTCTTTCTGCCTCTGCCTCTCTGTAACGCTACATTTCAAATAAATAAATAAATAAATCTTTAAAGAGGGAGAGAGAGAGAAAGAGGGAGAGAGAATGAAGAAGAATGAAATTCTGACATTTGGGCAAAGTGTATAGACCTCAAGGTCTTTATGCTAATTGAAATAAGCCAGACATAAAAATACAGATACCATATGTTCTCTCTTATAGGTGGAAGTTAAAAACAAAAAAAAGTCAATCTGATCTTAATGATTACAATAGCCTGGGGAAGGTGCAAGCAGGGAGGACAGAGGGAAATTTGATAATGGATACCAAAACAGTAAGAGAAAGTTCCTAACACTTTGGGACAATTATAGTCCACAATGATTTATTATATACTGTACGAAGAACTGAAAGAGTTGAGTTCATGTGCTCTAAACACAAAAGAAATATAAGGAAACAAATGCTAATTATGCTAATTATATAATTTGGTAAGTTTATATTGTGTGTCAAATTATTGTACCATAGTCCATAAAAAAGAAAGATTAATTTCCTGTAAAAGGACAAAAAGCATTTCTTTGTTAGGGGATATACTTGGTGTACCACATTGCTCCTTATAACGCTAATATTTTTGGATGGTCCAGTAAATTATACACAAGAAACTCAAAGGATTAGAAATAGCTCTCTTTGAATTCTCACCAAAATCTCTTTCTGAATATGTCTTTTTAAACTCCAGATAGTATACTTCTCAAGCAACAGGGCAATACTGATACCTAGGATTTGGTTTTGATGAGGCAAGACATTTTACTTTTATGTTCAAAGTCTGATACAGATCATAGCTAGCCGTCTCTTTGTAGAATAGATAGAATGTGTTACAGTTTTCTGGGGGGAAATATAGAATGTGTTACAGTTTTTTAGGCAATATACTTAGCAAACTACCATCACTTGCATAATAAAGTATAGTTATTTCACAACACAATGCCAAATATTCTGTATATGATACTATTTTATGTAACAATCACCAAAACAGGATTTTGTGATATACTTATGAGCATGTTTTAATACCAAAGTTTGGAGGAGAATGAGGAGACATGCATCATTCGACAGTTCTGAAATTCACAGAAAATACAAAGTCAATTTCTCAGAGATAATTTGTATTTCTATGAATTGCTTCTCACTAGCAAATTCACCAGTCAACAACTAGAACCACATTACATTTAAGTTAAAAGAAAAAAGTCTGAAGTTCTATTGATGAACAGCATATTTTTTGTGTGTCTTCTGTGGTTGTCCTTCAATAACCACTAAGGACTACTAGCTTATTATTTATTCAGTTTTGATATTTGTCTTGTTATCTCTCTTTCTTAAGCTTCATATGGCCAGAGTATGACAGTAAGAGAGTACTTCTTCAGGATATGAAAGGGACACCCATACTCCATGTTCACTGCAGCACTATACACAACAGCCAAAGTATAGGATCAACTTGGGTTTTGACCCAGGATGAACGGTTTAAAAAGTGTGGTATCAGGGCTGGTGTTGTGGTACTGTGGGTTAAGCCACCACTTCTAACTCCAGCATACCATATCATAGTGCCAGTTCAAGTCCCAGCCAGTCCACTTCTGATCCAGCTTCCTGCTAATGCACCTGGGAAAGCAGTGAAAGAATAATAAGATAATAAAAAGAAGGAGAAGAAACATCGAGATTCTTATTACTTCCTGTTTTTAAAGATTCATTTACTTATTTATTTGAAGAGCAGTTACTGGGGTGGGGGGCATCTTCCACTTGCTAGTTCACTTCCCAAATGTCTGCAATGGGATTGAGATGGGGCCAAACCAAAACCAGGGGCCAGAAAGCCCATCCAGGTCTCCCACATGGGTGGCAGGGGGCCAAGTAATTTGGCCATCTTCTGCTTCCTTCCCACGCTCATTACCAGAGAGCAGCCAGGACTCATATCATTGTTCCAATATGGGATGCCAGCTTTGAAGGTGGTGGCTTAGCCTGCTGTGCCACAATACTGACCCTATTTATTGCATCTTTACTGTACATAAAGTATTATGCTTATTACTTCACATGAATTCAGATTAAATACCCATCATCATCCCAGAAATAGGTACAATGGTTATATAAATGAGTCAAAGATGGCCTTGCTGTATCAGCTCCTAGGTTTTTATTTGTTCACTCCAGGCTGAGAACCATTTATTTCAAGGACCTATTGGTACTAACCCTAAATTTTTACACACCCAGTTAACACTAAAGTTGCCCAAACAAGCAATTCCTAGTAATTTAGAAGCTCCCTCATTTATATACCCCCCGACATTTGACAGCAACAGGTAAACTTCAAGCCATAAAGTCCCAAAGTTCTCTGTCCCAGAGACTGCTGGCTGCTGAATGGCATCGCCTGACAAGTGAACTACCTCTCTGAATCTCTCTCCCACATGTTCCCTTGCCAGTCTTTAGCTGTGAGCAACTCTTGCCATCCCCCTTGCAAACCTGTCAAAGTGTGTGCTACTGCCACCTCATGGTATATTTTTTAACTTGTTCAGCCCTGAAATTCCTCAAATTAACTCCATACAAGTGATGACAAGGATGGAATTTGGGTGATCACAAATTAAGATACATGATTGTCAGATATTACAAGTTTTTTTTAAGTCAGCAGGACAATCAATTGGCAAAGCAATCCTAAACATTCTTACGTGGCTGGAACTCAAAATTTAGAATGACTGTGCATCAGTTTGGTGTGCCATTACTTTGCATTATATCTAATTCTGTTTTTTTCTTGGTTTACCCTGTGCCTCATTAGCCTGGCCAAGTTGTAGCATCAGTATTGAGTGATACCACACTACTGGAGCTAACTTTTGGGGTCACAGACACTGAAATCTCTGGAGAATGAAGTCAGCCCAACCACTAGACGCTAGACATAACAATTATAGGGCTGAATAGACAAAAGGGAGGATGCATCAAAAAAAAGTCACCCCTGACCCATTATGAGCTGTAGTAGGAGGTGCTGTCCCTGTCAGATCCATTATTTAGGGTACTGTGAGAAAAGAGGAAATCCTCATCCTTGGGTACAACCATGGTAGATAATTGAGCCAATAAGTCACAGTAGCAGGCCAAAGAAAGTTTGCTAAATGCAGCTGTGAGTGGTGTCTGTTGCTGCCTTAATTGGATCTAACATTAAGGATATTGTCATTCAATCCCCTTCCCTAAGGATATTGAGACCTTAATCCTTGGGCAGTACCAGCTGAAGCATTACTAAAAGTCACTAAAACAAGGAAGTTCCTGACCCAACCAAGGCTCTAAGGGAGATGGCTCTACAACCAAAATAGTTCTCCAAACCCCAAGATTTGTATCAGGCCCTGCCCAGGGCTGCATCTCACAAGGATAACCTTGGGAGAGGAAGTACAAACCTTAGCTTTCAGGGAACACCAAGAAGGAGGAATTGGTATATTTGGGGGTGGAAATGCAATGTCCTCCCTTCACCTAAAGCCAAGTCTCCCCTCAAATATCTAGCAAAAGAAGTAAATAAAACAAAGTATCTGCACTTTTAACATATTTGACTGCATTGGTGTTATGGATAGCCAGAACTATGAACCAAAAAGGCCAAGTTATCATGCTACTACTACACAACTTGCATAACTAGTATCAAATCATTTCATCTATTCTTGCTTTCCATTACTAAATGGGCACAGTCTTTGAAATATTAGCATATGCCCCTATAGGCCTCTGAGTCTTTTTGGAAAGAGTTATTTATTTATTTGAAAGACAGAGTTTCATGCAGAGAGGGTGAGACAGAGAGATCTTCCATTTGATAGTTCACTCCCCAAATGGACACAGAGGTCGGGACCGGGCCAGTCCAAAGCCAAGAGCTATGGAGCTTCACCCAAGTCTTCCACATGGATGCAGAGGTCCAGACCAGGACGCCCACTCTCACCACTACTATTCAATATAGTCCTGGAAGTTTTAGCCAGAGCCATTAGGTAAGAAAAAGAAATCAGACGTATAGAAATTGGAATGGAGGAAGTCAAACTATCCCAGAAGATGTGACTCTATATACAGGGGAACCAAAAGACTCCACCGAGAGACTACTGGAACTCACAAAGGAGTTTGATAAAATGGCAGGATATAAAATTAACATACAAAAAATCAATACCCTTTGTATGCAGTCAATTCCATGTCTGAGAAAGAACGTCTAAGGTCAATCCCATTCACAACGGCTACAGAAAAAAATAAATATCTTGGAATAAATTTAACTAAGGATGCCAAAGATCTCTACAATGAAAATTACAAAACATTAAAGAAAAAGCGTAGGAGACAAAAAAAAAAAAAAAAGCCTATGTTCATGGATTGAAAGAATTAATATCATCAAATGTCCATATTACCTAGGGCAATTTACAGATTCAATGCAATCCCAGTCAAAATACCAATGACATTCTTCTCAGATATAGAAAAAAAATGATGCTAAAATTCATATGAAAACACAAAAAAACACTGAGTAGCTAAAGCAATCATATACAACAGAAACAAAGCCAGATGCACCACATTACTAGATCTTAAGATATACTCCAGGGAATTTATAATCAAAACAGCCTCTTATTGGTAGAAAAAAATAGATATGTAGACCCATGGAACAGAATAGACACTCCAGAAGTCAATCCATACATTTACAACTAACTTACCTTTGCCAAAGGAGCTAAAATCAATCCCTGGAGCAAGGACAGTCTCTTCAACAAATGGTGCTGGGCAAACTGGATCTCCACATGCAGAAGTATGAAACAAGACCTCTACCTTACACCATACACAAAAATCTACTCAAAAAGGATCAAAGACATAAATCGATGACCTAATACCATCAAATTTCTACAGAACTTTGGCGAAACTCTGCAAGATATTGGCATAGGCAAAGACTTCTTGGAAAATACCCCAGAAGCACAAGCAATCAATTCCTAGGATCAATAACCATCAGGGAAATGCAAATCAAAACCACAATGAGGTTTCACCTTTCCCCCATTAGAATGGCTCTCATACAGAAATCAACAAACAACAAATGTTTGCGAGGATGTGGGGGAAAAGATACTCTAATCCACTGTTGGTGGGAATGTAAACTGGTGCAGCTATTGTGGAAGACAGTATGGAGATACTTCAGAAATCTCAATATAGACCTACCATAGGATCCAGCCATCCCACTCCTGGGAATTTCCCAAACCCAAAGAAATCAGCATATGAAAGCGTTATCTGTACCCCCCATGTTTATTGTAGCAAAAATTCACAATAGCTAAGATATGGAATCAACCCAGATGTCCATCAACTACAGACTAGATAAAGAAATTTGGTATATATACATGATGGAATACTACACAATGGTAAAAAGAATGAAATCTTGTTATTTGCAACAAAATGGATACAGCTGGAAACCATTATACCTAGTGAAATAAGCCAGTCCCAAAGACCATACACTTTCCCTGATCTGTGATAACTAACAGAGTACCTAAAAGATAATCTATAGGAGTAAAGTCAACATTTTATAATAATTGCTTACAGCCCCTGGCTCAACTGTTGAGGAATAGTGTTTCTTCCTTCATACTATTTGTTGAAGTCTTTACTTAGTGTAGGGTTAATCTGAGTGCAAAGTTTACTGAAAATAGATCTTTGTAAAAATTAAGAATGGAAATAGGAGAGGGAGGAGGAAGAAAGGTGGGAGTGAGGATGGGAAGGAGAGTATGTTTGGAAGTATCACTGTCCCTGAATCTGTATAAAGGAAATACATGAAATTTGTATACCTTAAATAAAAGTTTTTAAAATAAATAACATAAACTTATAGATTATAAAATAACATGGAACAAGAAGGATGATTGTGCATACTTCTTTCATCTTGTGATCACAACTTTTCCTTGATCAATATCGAAATCCCTCCTACTCACCCCCTGCAATACTGTCATTTATCCCATTTTGAAAATTAGGAAAATAAGACACCTGGAAAAAACGATAATTTGCCAACACCAGTCTAGATAATTGGAATCTAGAGTTTATACCACTTACCTCTACATTATTTTACTTCCCATTCCCAAGTCCATGCTAGGTAATTGGACTACAGGATTTATCCCATTTGTCTCTATATTCCTTTGCTGTTCCCAAGTCCATTTTATTCAATCAGACTCTAGAGTGTATACAGTTTCTCTTTATGTTACCTTGCTTCTCCTAATCCATGAGAAAACTAGATTCCAACATTTATCCTAATTACTTCTATGTTTTTCTGCTTAATAAATTTAATGCTAGATAATCAGACCTCAGACCTTGTAGCACTTACTTCTATATTCCTTTACTTCTCCCAAATCTATGCTAGATAATTAGTTTTCAGGATTTATCCAAGGCTGATCTCCATGTTCTTTGCTTCACCCAAAGCCACGCTGGATCATGAACTCCAGGGTTTATCACACTTATCTTTAAATTGTTTTGCTTTCACATATCCATGATAATCACATTATAGATAATTGGATTTCAGAGTGTATATCACCTACCTCTATGTTCCATGCTTCTACAAAGTTGATATTAGATATTAAGACTCTAGTGTTTATCCAACTTATTTCTATGTTTGTTTGCTTCACACAAGTCCATGCTAGACAATTTGACACCAGAGTTTAACCAACTCACCTCTATGTTGCTTTATTTCTCCAAAGTTATGACAGAAATAGTCCTCCAGAGTTTATTTAACTTGCTTCTAGGTTTCCTTCCTTCTCCCAATTCCATTTTCAACTATCAGATTCCAGAGTTTATACAACTTGCTTCTATGATCCCTTGCTTGTCATAAGTAGCACTAGATGATAAGTCTGCAGAAACTTACATCTGTGTCCCTTTCCTTTTTCTCAAGTCCATGCTGGAATATCAGACTCCATAGGTTATTCCACTTACCTCTATATTCCATTGCTGCTTGCAAGTACATGCTAGATAATCAGACTTAGGATGTTTTCTAATATATCTGAAGTTCCTTTGTTTCTCCTCTGTGTAAGCAGATAATCAGGCTCCAAGTTTATCCCAGTAATCTCTACATCCTTTGATACACACATGCTAGTTCATCAGACCCCAGGGATATTCACATTTACCTTCATATTATTTTGGTTGTACCAAGACCATACTAGAAAATTAGACTCTAGTATTTATCCAACTTACCTCTACATTACCTTGCTTCTCTAAGTCATCATTAGATTAACTGACTTTGGATTTTATCCCACTTACCTCCATGTTCCTTTGCTTTTTCCAATGGCATGCTTCATATATGAACTCGGAGTTTATCCCACATACCTCTATGTTCCTTTGATTTTTCAATTCCATGATTAAAATTCAGACTCCAAAATTATTTACCTTTGTATCTGATTTACCTTTATGTTCCCTTGCTTGAACCCAGTACATGATAGATAACTGGACTCAAGAGTGTACCCCACTTACCTCTTTGCTTCTCCCAAATCTATGATAGATAATCAGATCCAAAAATATGTATTGTGGGGCCAGCACCGTGGCTCACTTGGTTAATCCTCCACCTGTGGCATCGGCATCCCATATGGGCACCGGGTTATAGTCCTGGCTGCTCCTCTTCCAGTCCACTTCTCTTCGATACCCAGGATGGCAGTGGAGGATGGCCCAAGTGCTTGGGGCCTTGCACCTGCATGGGAGATCAGGAAGAAGCACCTGGCTCCTGGCTTCAGATCGGCACAGCGCCAGCCTTTGCAGCCATTTGGGGAGTGAACCAACAGAAGGAAGACCTTTCTCTCTGTCTGTCTCTCACTGTCTGTAACTCTACCTGTCAAATAAATTAAAAAAAAAATGTTGCTTATGCCTATATTCTATGCTTCTCCAAAGTCCATACTAGACATTCAGACTCCAAAATCTATCTCACTTACCACAATGTTGCTTTGCTTCTCCCAGGTTCACACTAGATACCTTACTCCAGAATTAACCAATTTACCCATTGGTATATTAGCCAATTTAATATTGCTTTGCTTTTCCCAAGTATGTGTTAGATAGTAGGTCTCCAAAATTTACTCCATATGCCTAAATGTTGCTTTGCTTCTCTCAATTCCAATCTATGTAACTGAAGTCCAGAGAGTCTAACTTACCTGAGTGACTTGTCCCAACTCAGTGCCAGATGATCAGACTCCAGAGTTCATTCCAATTAACTATATGTTCCTTTTTTTCTCTCAAGTCCATGCTAATTTGTCTCTACTTATCTCTATATCCCTTTGTTTTTCCAGTCCATGCTACAACAATTGACTCTGAAGTTTATCCTCTTACATTTATATCCTTTTCTTCTACAAAATCCTTCAGAGTTATCAAATTCCCAAGTTCATCCTACTTGTTTCTATGTGTGGCTACATTCTCCAAAGTCAATTGTGGACACCAGAGTTTTTCCTACTTCTGTGTTCCTTTGCTTATTTCAAGTCCATACTAGATCTTCAGACTCCAGAATTATCCCATTAACTGCTGTGTAGCTAGATTCTACAAAGTCAACAATAGATTATTGGACACCAGAGTTCATGTCTTGAATCTATGTTCCTTTGGTTCAATCAAGTGCATGTTAGAAAATTATACTCCATGCTATATCTCAATTATTTCTTTATTCCTTAATTTCACCCAAATTCATGCCACACAATTGGATTCCAGAGTTTAAGTAATATACCTCTATGTTGCTTGGCTTTATCCAAGTACATGAGAGATAATCAGAATCCAGATTTTATTCTGCATACAGCTATGTTCTTTGTAAATAGCAAGTTCATTTTAGGCAATCAGACTCTGGAGTTTAACTCACCTACATCTGTGTTCCTTGGCTTCTTTCAAGTCCATCCTAGATGATATAGCTCCAGAATTAATTCCATTTATCTCTATGTTTCTGTGCTACTTGCAAGTACATGCTAGATAATCAGACTTAAGAGGTTTTCCAATATAACTAAAGTTCCTTTATTTCCCTTTTGTGCATGCCAGATAATCAGACCCCAGATTTATTCTACTGGCCTCTATCTCTTTGCTATACCCAAGTCCATGATAGTTCATTGGACTCCAGGATTAATCACATTTCTTTGCCTGTAGCAAGTCCCTGCAAGATAATGGGACTCCAGAGTTTATCCCAATTAATTATATTTTCTTTTGCAAATCACAATTTGATTTTAAATAACCAAACTTTGGAGTATATCCCACTTACCTCTAGTTCCTTTGCTTCCCACAAGTTTATGCTACATACTTGGATTCCAGAGTTTATTCCATTTACCCTTATATCACAAAGTTACAACATAAAGTTATCACAGTCATCAAAATGGATTTGACAAAGGCATAAATGTTTCACAAAACTATATTTGCATCAGTACTGATAAACACAGCATCTTTCTTTTTAAAATTTTAGCTTCTACATATAGTTACATTTGTTTAGTTTTGCTTTTGATACTTGTTCTTTGGGAGTCTTGTTCAAGAAGTCATCGCCTACACCACTGTCTTGGAGTATTTCCCCTATGTTTTCTTCTAGCAACTTCATAGACTCAGGTCTTAAATTTAGGTCATTGATCTTTATTGAGTTGGTTTTTATAGATGGTGAAAAGTATGGATCTACCATTCAACATGGATTAAAGATCTAACTCTATGCCACGACACCATCAAATTAATCAAGAACATTGGGGAAACCCTTTAAGACATTGGCACAGGCAAAGAATTCCTGGAAAAGACCCCAAAGGCACAGGTAGTCAAAACCAAAATGAACAAATGGAATTACCTTGAATCGTGAAGCTTCTGTACAGCAAAAGAAACAGCAGAGTGAAGAGGCAACCAACAGAATGGGAGAAATTATTTGCAAACTGCACAACCAATAAAGGATTAATAACCAGAATCTACAAAAAGATCAAGAGACTCCACAGTAACAAAACAACCCAGTTAAGAGTTGGGCCAAGGACTTTAACAGGCATTTTTCAAAAGAGGAAATCCAAATGGCCAACAGACACATGAAAAAATGTTCAGGATCACTAGCAATCAGGGAAATGCAAATCAAAACCACAATGAGGTTTCACCTCACCCCAGTTAGAGTGGCCCTCATACAGAAGTCAACAAACAACAAATGCTGGAGAGGATGTGGGGAAAAGGGCACCCTAACCACTGTTGGTGGAAGTGTGAAGTGGTAAAGCCACTATGGAAAACAGTATGGAGATACCTTAAAAATCTGAATATAGACCTGTCATATGACCCAGCCATCCTACTCCTGGGAATTTACCCAAGGGAAATGAAATTAGTAAACAAAAGAGCTATCTGCACCTCCATGTTTATTGCAGCTCAATTCACAATAGCTAAGACATGGAAGCAACCTAAATGCCCATCAACCAAAGACTGGATTAAGAAATTGTGGAATATGTACACTATGTAATACTACACGGCAATAAAAAAAAAAAGAATGAAATCCAGTCATTTGCAACAAAATGGAATAATCAGGAAAACCCGATACTTAGTGAAATAACCCAGTCACAAAGGGACAAATACCATATGTTTTCCCTGATTTGGGAGAATCAATAGCAATCCTAAAATGAAAGTTATAGAAGTGTAGACCGGCGCTGCGGCTCAATAGGCTAATCCTCCACCTGCGGCGCCTGCACACCAGGTTCCAGTCCCGGTCGGGGCACTGGATTCTGTCCCGGTCACTCCTCTTTCTGTCCAGCTCTCTGCTCTGGCCTGGGAGTGCAGTGGAGGATGGCCCAAGTCCTTGGGCTCTGCACCCTTATGGGAGACCAGGATAAACACCAGGCTCCTAGCTTCGGAAAAGCGCGGTGTGCCAGCCGCAGCATGCCGGCCACAGCGGCCATTGGAGGGTGAACTAACAGAAAAGGAAGGCCTTTCTCTCTGTCTCTCTCACTGTCCACTCTGCCTGTCAAAAAAAAAGAAAGTTATAGAAGTGCAATAGACACTTTTAGAATCAATGACTTGAATAATCCTTGACCTGACTGTTGAGGAACAGTTTATCATTGCTATTTTTTATTTTGTATATCTTTTTGTTTTATTTTGTTTTGTTCTTTTCTGTTTTATTTTTCTTTTCTCTTCTTCATACTATATGCTGAACTCTTTATATAACATAGTTAATCATATGTATTTTATGTATTTGAAATCAATTGGGAAAA